>NC_134265.1:195757655-197170155 GCF_031893055.1 Leptodactylus fuscus
ACCACCCAAAATAGGCTGGGCCGTTAAGGGGCTAATGAACTATAAACATTAATTCAGACATTCACTCAGCATGTATAATTTCTTTAAAACTTTGATATATAAGATTACAAAAATATCTACTACTTCCATAAGTGAATATAATGTGAAATAGAGCAGATGAAAGATAATATCCCACTATACCTCCAATTTTGACTGTGAAGTCCTCTGCAACCATGCAATTACGAGCAGCTAAATCACGGTGTACAAATTTTTTGGCATTAAGGTAAGCCATCCCATCAGAAATCTCAGCCGCCATCTGAATCATTTCCTGAAGTGTAGGGGCTGGCCGACCAGGATTATTCTGGATATGAGAAATGTGACAAATGTGATAAATCAGACAAATATTCTGTCAACCCCATAATAATAATTAAAGATTCTAGTTGTTGGACGAACTGTAGCAGAAAAGAGTTCAGTCTCTGTTTCAGTCTTTAGGGTTGAGCAATGAATCGAAAAATAACCATAACTGAAAGTCAACCAAATTAACTTGTTCACATTGATTATATTATTTATCATCTACAGCAACCCATCTCACACTGCCATTGGCTACAGGATACGTCACTAACAGTGTTCTATCCAATCAGGATTGCTCACATGTGAATGACCAAACCTGACAGTCATGATGTGGCATATAAATAGGGGAGTGCTGTAAAATAATTCATTATTTGTAATTGAGGCAAAATGTTCAATCAATCCGGATTTGGATTTAGGGCATAAAATCATCCAGCCCTATTTCTCAAAGTAAAAAAAAAAAAAAAAAATCTAACCACTGATTTTAGGAAGAATTTGAATGATCTTATTTACTATAATTTCATAAAATAAATAAATTTAAAAAAAGGCAAGAAAACCAAACCTACCTCTGCATCAGGTCTAAGTGAGCGCAAGTAGCTCTTAAGGTCACCATGTCCCATCAGTTCCATGATTACCAATGTAGGTTGCCCTTTGGAAACAACACCGAGCAAGCGAACCTGCAAAAGTGAACAATATATCTTTAATCCAAAATTAAACGGTACATAAAGATTCTATACAGCACAAAACTTCCTACAAAAGGAAGAATAATATTTCCACGAAGCAGACAAATTTTTTTTAGATCAAAAACAAATAGCGCCTTATAAGCATACCCTTCGTGATGATCATATATATACTGTATAAATTGATTCTTTTATATTAGTTTATTTGTGACATTCAATCAATCCTTTTAGAATTAATTGATACTCAAAATGAAATCGTAATATTGTTATATATCAATACCAAGATTATTGAATATGTATGTGTATAAATATAAATAAAATCCTACCACATGGTGGCAGCTGAAAGCCTTCATGACGGAAGCCTCATTCAGAAACTCTATCCTCTCTCGCAGACTTGCTGACTCGTTGACCGTTTTCACAGCTACACGAACCTCTGCCTCTCCTTTTATGATGTCCTTGGCAATTCCCTCATAAACCATTCCAAAGGAACCCTGCCCAAGCTCTCGGAGCAAGTTGATTTTATCTCTTGGTACTTCCCACTCATCCGGAATGTAAACTAGAAAGTTAAAAAACAAAACAAAAAACAGTTGTCACTAATAAGCTGCTTTCATACCAGCATTCACCTCTTGGCTGCAGGAATACCCAAGAAGATATATACCGTATTTTTCGGACTATAAGACGCACCTTTAAGACGCAGGTTTTAGAGGAGGAAAATAGGGAAAAAAAAATTTGAAGCAAAAAAAATGGTAAAATATTTAATATATGGGAGTTGTAGTTTTGCAACAGCTGCAAAGTAACATTGACAGGTGACCCTGCAGCTGTACGGGGACGCATAGAACGTTTTCTGCGGGGCCAGATGTACTCTTTTCAGTTATACCATTTTGGGGAATGTCTATTGCTTAGATCACCTTTTATTTAAATCAGAGGCAAAATGGTGAAAAAAACCTCGGCGGTTTGGCACTTTTGACGTTCCCCGTACAGGAAAAATATTAGTAGACCAGGCATTTTCGGACACAGGGATACCTAATGTGTATGTGTTTCACAGTAATTTTCTACTTTTATATGTATTCTAGGGAAAGGAGGTGATTTTAAACTTTCATTTTATTCTCCTCTTATATTTTTTTTAAGCTTTTTTTTTTTTTTTGGCACACAGGTACATCAGGTGTCCGGGAAGGTTTTAGACCAGGTCTCAGCTCTCTAGTACGTACCGTTCCAGAGATACACTATTTCCAAAACATTACCTGCATTAGCCAGTACAAGCCTGTACGTTTTTCACTCCTATTCCAACAGCTATACACACGTCCCTTATCAGTCAATAGAAGCTCGCAGGGACTTAGTCTCCACTTGCACACAGTTTTACTCAAGGATTCCATAACAACCCGGCTATTTGCCATCACTGCTGTAGGTCAGCTTTAAAAAGGGACAGGGCGCTGTGGATGACACTGTTACACAAGGTCACATACACACATCTTTACTCCGGGTTTCCTTAACAACCAATCGCAGGTTTTTCACTCATATCCAAATTGAGATACACATGATCACATGAGACTTACGGACCAATGGAAACGCTCAGGTTTTTCAGTCTTGACATACACACAACTTTACACCAAGTTTCCAAAGTAAGCACGCATGCGATTTAGGACCTGTCTAGTCAATAGCAGTTTGCAGGTCCTTCAATATTCAATCATATAACATGCATCAGCCAATATAACTTCACATTTCATTTACCAGGTTTCCATAACAACACAGCCACAAACAGACTGTTCCTATACTGGACTGTCATAATGGATGTCAGCATTCTTATAAATTGAAATGTAATTAAACTACACAGAAAATACATTCAAAATAGACCATTGCCAATTCTTATGTAGCCATTACACAAACAAAAAATGAAATATACCCATGCGAAGCCGGGTACTTCACTAGTCTATTATATATTTAGAGACCATATGAGTGATCTTGAGTTCCAGTGGATCTAATCACTAATATAATAAACTGCAATGCTAAAGCACTGCAATGTATTGTAAAATCCTTATACTTTGATTACAGGCTTCCTAGCACAGTATTTAACAGATCTAATGTAAACACAAACAGGTGGTGCCTTCAACAGGCTCCCAACTGTCATGATAACTGATCACTGCTCATAAGATCTTGTCCTGAGGGACAGCACCCACAATCTATAAGGGAAAATGGTGCCTTAGTCATGTTTGACTAGAACATCAGAAGAGTTAATGCCAATGATCAGTGTGGGCACTGATTGCAGGCATTGCCATTGAAGCTGTATATTTTTCTAATATTTAAAGATATGACCATTCGCTATGGTAGTATGACAAATGTCTGTAACGGGTTAAGATTTGTGTAAACTGATGTGTTTAACTGTGGTGTCAGAACAAAGAAAAATAATCCTCAACGTTTTAAGGAAACCCAATGTACACCTTTGTAACCGTTTTGTTTTATAACTCCAATGCATGCAAAGAATTTTTTGTAATAGATTTCAAATTCTCTTTTAGATTAAGTAGATATTTCTTTAAATTTTAAAAGGACCACTCCTCTGGAAGACTTCTTTGTCATCTAAAGCTGGCTATACAAATTAGACAGAAGTAGGTAGATGTCTGGTCAACAATTATTTTGCAGACACAGCAAATACATACAAATTGTATTCCATCTCAACTAATATATTTGTTTAAAAAAAAGAAATGGTCTGGAACACACAGCTTGTGGACAAAGAATTTTATGTCCGTTGATCAGACAAAAATTCCAAAAATGGCAGACTTCTTTCCAGATAATTACACTGTTTCATAGGTTGCAAAAACAATTGTCCCTTTTTAAATTTCATCTATTTTCACCTCATTTAGTCTAATATGTATGGGCAACTTAAAATTGTCCAATTTCTGTCCACAGATCCTCTCAGTTTACAGACTACATTTTTGTAATTATTATATATTTTCATGGGACAACACTAAGGAAATGACATTTTGTTATACAAGCTATACACTGACTACTTTAAATTGTATCAATGTAAATTTGGAGTGCCGTTAAAATCACTCACACAGCCATTAAGGTCTAAACCCCTGGCAACAAAAAGGAGTACAGCCCTAAGTGAAAATGTACAAATTATGTCCAATTAGCCATTTTCCCTCCCCGGTGTCATGTGACTTGTTAGTGGTACAAGGTCTCAAGTTTGAATGGGGAGCAAAGGTCTTAATTTTGGTGCTATTGCTCTCAAACTGGTCACTGGAAGTTCAACATGGCACCTCATGGCGAAGAATTCTCTGAGGATTGAAAAAAAAGAACGGTTGCTCTACACAAAGGTGGCCTAGGCTATAAAAAGATTGCCAACACTGGAAACTGATCTGCAGCATGGTGGCCAAGACCTACAGTGGTTTAACAAGGTAGGTTCCACACTGAATAAGCCTCACCATGGACAACCAAAGAAGTGGAGTACTTGTGCTCGGCATCATACTTAGATGCTGTCTTTGCAAAATAGACTTGGGAGTGAATTGCTGCAGAGGTTAAAAGGGGTGGGGGCCTGTCAGGACCATACACAGCATCAAATTGGTCTGCATGGCTATCATCATCCCAGCCTTTTTTAAAAGATGATGCAAAGAAAGCCTGCAAATAATAAGGTCATGGATTACTGGAGTCCTGTGATCTGTTGAGACCTAGATAAACTTATTTGGTTCAAATGGCGTCAATGGTGTATGGCTATAACCAGGTGAGAAGTACAAAGACCAGTGACAAGTGTGTCTTACCTACAGGCAAGCATGGTGATGGAGGGTGTGATGGTTTGGGGCTGCATGAGTGCTGTGGGGAGTTACAGTTCACTAAGGGAACCATGAATGCCAACATGTACTATGACATACTGAGACAGAGCATGATCCCTTCCCTGCAGACACATGGCAGTATTCCAGCATAACGACCACAAACACACCTCCAGGATGACCACTGTTTTGCTAAAGAAACTGAGGGTAAAGGTGCTGGACTGGCCAAGCATGTCTCTAGACCAGGTGCGGGCAATTAATTTTCCCATGGGGCCACATGAGAAATTGTAATGGTTCTAGAGGGCCATGTGCGTCGCAGCAAATTTAGCTCCACCCACTTCTCCGCTGACTCCGCCCACTCAATCATTTTTCCAGGTGCCCCACAAAGTAAAATCCTCCTATAGTCACCCTAACATTATACTCCCCCACATTATAACGTTTCCCTCCAAATGTCACACAGTATTAAGTCCCTCTCCTGGTGCCCCAGTATAAACCAGCAGAAACTAGAGGGGACATTAAACTGGGGCAGACATGTCCCCCTCCAGCTACCCCCATGGTTTAATATGCTCCTCCAGCTGCCCCAGTTTAATGTCACCCTCCATTTGCCCCCTAGTTTAATGTCATCACAGGTCCTTGAAAAACCTTCCACTAGCTATGCGGGCCGGACAGAAGCAGTCAGAGGGCCGGATGTGGCCCGCGGGCCGCACATTGCCCAGGTCTGCTCTAGAGCTAAACCCTATTGAGCATCTGTGGGTCATCCTGAAATGGAAGGTGGAGGTGAGCAAGGTCGCTAACATCCACCAGCTCTGTGATGTCGTCACAGAGGATTTCTTTAAACTGTAATTTTTTATTAAATTTTCAAACAAAGTATACAACCAGAAACAGTAGACATACAAAATACAATAAAGAAAAAGGAAAAACCTAACTGAAAACGGCTTTCCACAACTGTATGAGACAAAAAAGAACATATTACAACAAACAAACAAACAAACAGAGGAGACTAACAAGACAAACAGGACAAAGGGGAGTAGGACAAAAAAAGAAGGGGTGGATAAGCAAGGGGGGGGGATATGAACAGGTATGAGAGGACAAGGGAAGGTCAAAAACGCCGCTAGCGGGTTTTTTTTTCCATTAGCGGCAAAAAAGAAGCGAGATGTCCATTCTTTTTGAAGCTGTGAGCGTTTTCCGGCTCGCAGCTTCAATGCAAATCAATGTGAGCCAACAGAACCTGAGGTGGAAATGGCAAAAACCCTTATCAGGAAACGCCAGGTGATTTTTTTAAATATAAATCATGACCACATCCCAAAAGGAAACAGATCAGGAAACTCCTCAAAAAACACCTAAAAAAATGCTTCAGGAAACTCTTCTAATGGCAAAAACGCAAAAATGCCAAAACCCTGACCAAAAAACTCTGTGTGAACTTACCCTAAAAGCCACACAAAATATTGACACTTAGTTCACAATTTGTACATTTTCTGTTTGTGATGTACTCAATTTTTTTTGCCAGGAATTTTGACACTAAACCTTAAGTACTATCATGGTGTCTATCATACACCACTATCATACACATATCATTATAATAGACACCTTGATAGTACTTAAGGGTTAAATAGCTGTGTGTGTTGAGCGATTTTGATAGCACGACAAATTTACAAACTGTACACTGACTACTTTACATTATATCAAAGTGTCATATCTTCAGTGTTGTCCTATGAAAAAATATAATGGAATAATAACAAAAATGTGAGGGGTATACTCACTCTTGTGGGATACTGTAAAAAACTGTTTAGGCTAAGGACCCATTTAGCAAGCCACAGAGAAAAAAAAAAGCACACTAGAAATGCATTGTGATTTTTTCCAAAGCACCTACAGCGTTTCTGTAGGTATAATTGTCATGCTGCGATTTACAAAAATACAACGGTTTTTGAAATTGCAGCATGTCCAATGTGGATATTTTTCTGCAGTGTGTGGACACCATACAGTCCCATAGTGGTCCTTCCATACAGTATAATGTCCTATAGTAGGCCCTACATTACTAAAATAAGAAAATCCCACATACATAGGGATTTTCTAGCAATTTTGGTTTCAGCTGAGCAATTTCTGGGGTTTGATCAAACACAAAATATTGGGGGTCAGTCACCCATGAACTGCTATTATACTCTGGGGTCTCTTCAGACCCTCAGAGTATAAATAGCATAGGCCCAGATGAGGTGAATGAACAGGGGAGGCGTTATTCACCTCCCCTGGGCTTCTGACACTTCTCCCATACTCTTTCAGTCATAGATGTCAAGGATCAAATAGCGTCATTATGCCACGTGACCGCTGAGGCCCAGTCACAGGCCTCAGCGGTCACGTGGCATAATGACGCTATTTGGAGTACAACACTTTCCATGGATTTATTGTGAACGGTCTTCCTTCTATTCTTAACTGGAAACATAACCTAGGTTTTAACATAGTTTGTAATGTTTATTCATCACCCCTGGGCCCCTGCTAATTATACTTTGATGATCTGAAGAGACCCCAAAGTACAATAGTAGTTTGTGGATGGTGAACCCCCATGTACTATGATTAGTGATGGGTGAAAGGGGTCTCTCTCCATGGTGCGTAACCCTGAGAGCTGCTGGACTTACCCCCAGATGTATGTGTACTGTGACTTGAGACGCACTACAGCAGTGTGAGATTGGAGAGCATGGATACAAAATAAATGAAATAATTGATGTGACCAGGTTCACTTTGAGTAATTGAGCTGAATTTCAGGTTCAGTTATTTTGTGATTAATTGCCCAGCTCTAGTTCACATATGGAGTAAGCGTTGTTACTAAACATTTCGCCTCACCTACTTTATGGTTACAATTTTAGGTTTTGATTTAGACAAGGTTTTCAAAATTCCTGCACTTTTTATTTTACACCATGCATATAAGGCTCCGTATCCAAACTTTTTACATCCTGTACTGTCAACTCCTTAGGAAGCCCTGGTGGTGAAACGCGTTGAGGTGCATTTCTGCAAATACCTTTTGCTGTGTATCGGGACTCAAGCTCCTATCTTCTATAACCTCTTTATGACTAAAGGTAACAATACTTTTTACAGCTATGCTCTATGGACCTTATGTAGCAGGTGAGATATGGCTTAGCCACATGTACAATTGATATGCTTTAAACTTATATGCTTCAGATTGTTGCTGTACATCATCTTATCACCCATCACTGTATCCCTTGGCATATTAATCTACCACCTGGATCTTGGTACAATACTGTAGTGACCAGTGATTTGTTTTATGGTGCATATCATCTATCACTTGTTATTTTATGTAGTTCATGGGTGTATATAATTGTACCTATCCACATATTACACCTTGTGTTATTTGATTGGAGATTGATATTTATATTTAGCAGAGTTTCCTTCCCTTCACACACATCTTGTGTTTTTGTTATCTTTCTGTACCATTTGCTCGGCTGGTAAATCTTTAACATAGAAGCATCATATTTATGGATATATATATATATATATATATATATATATATATATATATATATATATATATATATGGACTTTATGCTTGCATTGTTGATCACATTTTCTTCTTTTAAGTGGTATAGAACATGTTTGAAGTGATCATATATATTTAGAGGTGTTTTTTGTCTGTTGGTTCCGTGTCCAAACTTACCTTCACTAGCACTTAGATACTCAGGATTGGAGGATGCATACAAGGGTCCTGTTGGGCCTTCTGCCTCTCTGTGAAAAATAAATGATCGATAATAAAGTGCTTTATAGTATAAGTATTTTCTATCTTAGCTATGGAGAGACATGATAGTTAAAAGGTATTCGAACTAGATTAACATCAGAATAGGAAGTACCTAATAACATAGTTCACCCAGAACTGAGGAAAGAGACACCAATGTTTTATTCATTTATTAAAAGTAGATAGTGACAGTGATAAAGACAGTGCTGTTACAAGCAGGGTTGAGAGCCGTATTCATTTGGTACGCCTTGCCCTGCTCTCTTACCATTCAGAAAGTATTCTCTGACCAAAGCTTTATTAGTGTGTCTACCATACTGGAATATAGAGACATCTCTCTATATTCCAGTACATTGTTTGTTTTAAAAATAAAATCTGCAATGGCACAGAGAAATATATCACCATATTACAATAGATGAGAAATTAGGGATTACTAAAACTTTAAGATAGGAAACTAAATTACAATAAATCCATTTTAGTAATGCACTTTATTATATGTCCGTCACAAATCATGGTAAGGCTGGGTTCACAGTACCATTATTTATTGTCCATTGGTGCAAATAAAAACAAAGCAATTGCTTATTCGTTATAAACTCTGTCGCAGTGTCCAATGAAAATCAGTTTCAGTTTTAAAACCGACAAACACCCAATAGACCCCATAATAGTCAATAGGTACCCCAGTCATAACAGACATAAGTGCAAGAATCACTTACTTCTTTTTCTGGATCATGCAGACTATCAAAGTGATAAGGAAACCAAACAAGAGGAGGACTGGACCTATTACAATCTTCAAGACATTACTCTGGTAGCTGAGAACTGAGAAAACAATATAAAAAAATAAATAAATAAAATACAGCTTTGCACAGTTGAACAAAGTGGATTAACCCTACAGTACTATCATGGTGTCTATCATTCACCACTGTCATACACATATCATTAGGATAAGACACCATGATAGTATTTAACGGTTAAATAAGACTGCAATATGAAATGTGAACTACATAACCAAAAGCGCGCTGACACCAACCATTATACCCATAGAAGTTTGTTGCACATCATATTCTAAAAGCATTAATACTGAGCATTAAGGTTTTATCTGGTTTGTAGTATTGATAGCCTGTCCTTAAGATAGGTCATCAATATTACATCTACAGGGGTTTGACATCTGGAACCCTGCAGATTGCCTGTTATAGAGGTAGCATGGCTCTTGGTAAGGTTTACATACGGCAAGCTGTAGCGGCCATACAAACTAGCATCAAGTTTAGGTTCTGCAACGCTGTCCCATTGAAGTCCCTTTAATATGGAACTGCATAAACAACTGGACCGATGAATGCCATGAGTTACTACTATCAAAGCCTTTCAACCCGGCAAAAAGGCATTATTTAAAGGGAGTCTATCATTGGCTATAGTGATTTTTAACTAAGCATATATTTGCATAGCCTTTAGAAAGGCTATTCTAGACATACCTTTTATACATTAATCCTCCTTGCCATTTGTTGAATTAGCCCGCTTTTATCAATATTCTAATTATCCACCAGGGTGCATTCCAGAAGTCCCTGTGATGCTCCCTGAGTACTGCTTGTGTGGTGTGTGTAAACAGGGGGAGGTGAGAGAAGGGAAGGCTAATGAGTTAACAGCAGCCTTCCCTGCTCTCACTTTGTTTTTTGCAATCTATATTATTCATTGACTTAAACCCTGCTAGCCTACAATGTCAAATTAGCATTAAGTAAATGGAATTTAACAGGCTGTAAAAAAAAAAAAATACTGGAAAATAATTTCTTGCTGAAAGAGAAGAAAACACTTACTAGGATCTGGCACATAAAAATAAGTAGTCTGAGTCCAAGACCCGTTTCCAGCCAAAGAAGTCGCCCGAACTCTCACACTGTAATTTCCTGGGGGAAGTGATCGCAGCTTTGCTCCCTTATCCTGCAGATACTGTTTCTGGGAAACACAGGCATTTTCTTCCTGCATAATGGTAACAATATAATCAATACAGGTGCAATATTGTGTCAGAAAAATAACGTAAAAACAAATGGAACTATTACCTGATTATCTCCAAGCCGGGAGTATTGTACCTCATACAAAATGGTCAAGCCATTGGGTTCTTTAGGCTCCTTCCACTTGAGGTGGATGTATGGTGAGATATACTCATATGTCACTGGCTCCTCAATGTTGTCTGCTTTAGCTGTGAACAGTCAATTATTTGCAAATTTAGCAAGTAATTTTACACATACAAACTTTGTCAGAAAATAGTGGTCCATTAATACTAAGATCTGTGGCAAAACAAAAAACTAGCAATTTTTTAGTTCAGCATAAGGAAGCAATGTGCAACCATTCTTAAGGCTGGGGCCCCATGTTGCGAAAACACAGTGTTCTGGCCACACCGGAAATGTGGCGACGAAAAACATTGTGTTTTACAGTACCTACAAAGTAAATAGGATTCTGGCTAATCCCATCCACACACTGCAGAAGAAAATTCCACAGCGGAAAAGCAGCATGTCAATTATACCTGGTGAAACACTGTTGTTTTCTGTATAGGTATAAAAGAAGCAGAAAGTCTGGAAAGGAAAACTGCAAAAATGCTATAAGAATCTCTGCAGAAAAAAAAAAAAAAAAAAAAAAGATACATTTCCACTATGGTTATTTGCTGTGTCTCACTACGTGGGGCCTTAGCCTGAAGGAGCTTTTTAACAACATATTAACTATTCATGTAAAAGCCTGATTCCTGAGGTGGGATGCCTACCATCTCAAAGAAGAAAGGTGTTATACAGTTGCAATAGACTGATCATACTTTTACCCCTAATTCTCTGCCTGAAACATGGATCTGGCGGCCTAGTTCTTGAATCAGATTCCCAATGATTTGACCCTTATGACAAGTCCAGTAAATGTTCCATAAAAGCAATTTATCAGAAAACCTAATTACAATGGTTTACAGTGCTACAGTGTACAATGCAGATACACTTTTAATTCCTATGCAATTTGTCATAAAAATGTAAAAGTAACGAAAAGTTGTTATGGTAGTTTGGCAAATAACGGTATCCTGTATGGGTAGCTCACCTTCTGGCATGGTTCTGGCACTGACATATGCAGCTACGCTACAGCCAAGTGCAAAGTCATGGTTGCAGGCATGGATTTCTATTCGATAAGCAGTGAAATGCTTTAGGCCAGAAATGACAAAAGACTCCTTGTACCAAACCTTCTGAGAATACTTCTTAGGCTCGAGATCATCAGGTGGTCCAGTTGAGGTTGCATTAGATAAAGGATTGGGTGTCACTTGATCTGACACTGTACCATTTGCAACACCAAACGTATCTCTCCGTTTTCGGGAAGGTCTGCAACAAGTCAAACCAATTTTTTTTAAAATGAATTTTATTCTTTAACCATGCAGGCTTCAAAGGCTTAAATAGGTTGTTCAGTTTCAGCAAATGAATGTTATTGCTTGTATGCTGAAAAAGTTATACAATTTTCCAATATACTTTCTGTATCAATTCCTCCCGGTTTTCTAGATCTCGGCTTGCTGTCATTCATTCTGTTACTTCTAGTGGATAAAACTCTGACCATGGTCATGTGATTTACGGTCCATGGTCATGTGATGAGCACACAGGTGCCACTCGTTATAGTCACAGCCCAGTAATCAGACATCTGCCTGGTAATCAGCTGTGTACCTGTGTGCTCATCACATGACCATGGACAGCAAGCAGAGAGCTAAAATCTGTAAGGAACTAATACAGAAACAATATTGAGAAATTCTATAACTTTTTGTTATACCGACATTGACATTTGCTGAAACTGGAAATCCCCATTAAAGCAAAGGCTACATACAAAAAAAAAAAAAAAGAAAAAGAAAAAAAGAAGAATGGCGTCAGCCAAAGTGGTTTCCCACAAAAACATTTTATCCATTATCTACCCACAGTACACATGATCTATATTTAAGTTTATAATTTATATTAGCTGGCTTAGTGTAGGCAAAAAAAAAAAAAAAAGTTTCAAAGCGCAATGCTGTATCATAAGCTGCATCCTTTCCTATTAAAGCCACACCCCCTTGTCAGACAACAAACAAAAAGTGTTTAAAACCATGCATATGATGCAAGACATGTATGGCAGTATGTGCATTTTCATTACTAAAGCTGCCCCAATATATTTCACTTACACTAGCTACATAACACGTCAGAAAATGGCATGATATTTTGCACAGTTGTTGTGTCTGTGTTCTTGTTTTCAAATTTACCTTGGAATGAAGACCACATTGTGCAAGTAATTCTCAAAGGTTTTCCGGAACGCCAGGTCAATATGCTCATTCATAATCTGAGCTTCACTTTTGGGGCAGGAACAGCAAGCTTCATTTGAAGCCTCATTGTCTGTTCCATTGGATTTAGGAACATCTTCTGATTCTTGAGGAGGAGACCATCCCCTGGAGGGCACCTTTATTCCTGAGAAAAAATATGTACAAGTAAAAGAACAGCCACAAAATAACAATGCCACAGTTAAATGAGATCAGACTGTTAAAAATAAATCAGTTTTTCAGTTTTAATACAAAAAGACATTCCACTACTTACCCTTTATACAGTAATCTAGCTCAAGCAGTTCACTATCCTCAGGTTGTTCCTGCCAATACACCAAGTAGTGAGTGACATTCCCATTGGGCTCAGATGGTGGTTTCCATTTCAGTATAATCTGAGATGATGTGTTGGATATTGAAAATGGGTCAAGTGGGACTGAGGGTGCTGAAAATAAACAAAAGACATTATATGCGTAAACCCAGAGAAAACCAGACAATGGATGCACTTTAAACACCTCCGAGACAAATTAAAAAATCTATGCCTTTTAGGCAAATACTTACTGGTTTCATTTGTTCTTATATAGATAATGGCACTCTTTGCACCATATGTTCTTCCTCTCTCATCTGATGAAGACACTAGAGTCTTGACAAATACCGCATATTGTGTCCAGGGCTTCAAGTTACGTAAAAGATGTCCTGGAGGGCTAGGCGTTTTGCCATCTGTAGTACGCCCTGGAGGATCCACATCCACCACTGTCCAACTATTGGAGCCACATGCATCCTGACCATCAAACTCTGTAACATTCTGATAGGGTCTTGAAGATAGAAAAAAGAGGAGCAGAGATGTAAACATTTAAGGTGTCAGTTTCTAACACAGTATACAGGACAGGATATTCTAGTGCTATTAACTACGTCACAAATACCGCAATACATATAGAACACTAATCCAGATAAAGTTTTTACATGGCTATAAATTCTTTTTCTCCTTCTGCTGAAAAGCATAGGTGAATGCACACTTCTACTGCATGGAATACAAAAGGCAATTAGCCAATAGTAGCAGACAAAGCCAATAAAACAAGGAAGCAAATAAAATAAAATAAAATCTTCATGATCCTTTAGAATAAAATTATCCCACAAGCAGATTTCCTGCAGAAAAGTTCTGTGACTACAGCTATATCTCATTATGGACGGCATAGTAACAGCAAAACTGATTGGCATGTCACTTATCAATAAGGAAAAACACCGGCGGTCACAGGACATAATGCAACAAAAGCTACATTTGGAACAGTATATGACAGGACATCACTCAGATTTAATTTACAATCAATATCTCTCACACTCAGATTGGTGAAGTATTCTTCTACATGTAGCAGGTCTAAGGGGCAGTAGGAGAGTGTGCGGCCATCCTACAGCGACATAGCTGCACTCTCTCCTACTGTGCCTCAGACCCTCTGTACATGCAGCTGTGTCTGACGTTGGTACTTTGCTGCAATTCAAATAAAAGAATACTTCTATAATTCACCAATCCGAGTGTGCAAGAATCTTGTGTAAATATTGGATAGATAGGGACCCTACCTCTGCAATTCCACAACGGAATGCCACTGCTCAGACTACCCTGACTAAGAGTAGGCAGAGTAACGTTAATGTAGTCACAGATCACAGCTGCACAATAGCGGAGATCTGTGGAAAGTAAATAGAGGGGAAATTGTCCCTAGACATTGACTTGCTCATTTTGGAACTCCTGACTAGATTGATGCTTCAAGCAATGTGGTAGTAAAGAACAAGCATATTACAATTTCTTGTAGTTACATTCCTAAAGGCAGAGTGGGGGGAAAGTGTCTGATCATTGAGAGTTTGCCTGCTGTGACCTCCAGCAATCAAGAACACAGAGGCTCGCAAGCATCCCCAAGTGCCTAGGAAATAGACTGATGGTGCGCATCTTTAGCCAGCAATCCATTGACTTCTACTGGATTAGTAAGACGGCCATCTCCAGTAATCCCATAGAGCTGAACGGACTATTTGTTGAGCATGCGCATGTCTACTCAATTTGCATGGGGCACCTTAATTCTCGTGATTGCTGGGTGATCTCCGTGATAGTTGGACCCACAGTGTTCAGACATTTATCTCCAGTCACAAAGATTAAATCCCTTAATGGGAAAACCTCTTTAATACATGCATTATAATCTTCTTTGTTCATTTTTATTTAAAACAATTTGTGTGTGGATGGATAAAGATTATTCTGGATCTACAAGCTACAGAGAAGTGCTGGCGGCTGCAAGTAATCTTACAAACATTTATGTAAGGCAGAAAGCCCAAGAGCAACTAGTTAATACTTACGCTTCCTTGTAATGAAACATAAAGCCCAACAAATCTCTGTAGTCAGGTGGCCAGTATGGGTCCCATCTAATCAACACTTTATCAAAGCTTGACTTTATAGAATTGAAGCGCAGAACGTCCGTCTCACCTGTAAGAAGATTGTTAGACCTGTGAGAAACTACTAACAGTACAACAGATACTAAACCCTCATCCCAAATGCTGACTTTCCTGTATTAAAAGATGATATGAAACAAACCATATTAGTCTCCGGCTATCTTTGATGTATTACACACAAGTGTCTACAATTTGAGACTGGCCATCATGGCATCAGCTCAGAATGGATAAAAAGAAGCAGTTTGCTTGCCAAATCCTCTTATTTTCACCTGACTGCCAGAAAAAAAAAATCCCAACATGGCTGATCCATTTTTGGAAGAGAAAACTTTGCAAGTACAAATTGCTATTTGCAGGATTTTTGTAGTTAACTGTTCGCAGAAATCTGTCATTTTGGCCAACAAAACTATCACATTTGGATAGTTTTAGGTACCAAATGGACTGAATAGATGAGAACCAAGGATGCACATGCACTAGAGTGCTCCGAAGACATTGAAGGTGAAGGGCACCTTTAGTGATGTACCATGTCCACTGCATTTTATACTCCCCCTCCCTTTTCTTTCCATCTTGCACAACCCTGCCACTTCTGTGTTATTCATGCAGTCAGTGAACCCAGCACATCCTTAGTGGCAGTTGTACAGTGGTCTCCAGATGCAAGCAATTGTGAAGAAAGACAGCAGAAAATTTCATGTGTGTTACTGCTGTGCGTTTAGTTATGTAGTTTTTGTCATTGGATTCTGTACAACATACCATTACCAGCAATTTATACACTTTGGTAAGTCATCATAAATTTAGTACTGTCTAAAAGTTTTAGGGATGTGTGGAAGAAAATACTACAAAGTAAAAATGCTTTCAAAAATAGAATTAGACTTAATTTTGATAAATGACAAAAATAAACTTAAGTGAAAAGAAAAAAAAAATCTAAATCAAAGCAATATATGGTGTGGCCACTTTAAACTCATCAAAACCCCATCAATTCTTCTAGATACAATTGTGCACAAATTTTTAAGGAACTTAGCTGGGAAGTCGTTCCAAACATCTTGGAAAACAAACCACATGCCTTCTGTGGATGTAGTCCTGCTCAAATCCTTCTGTTATTTCAAGTTATTCCAGACAGACTTGATGATGCGGAGATCAGGGTTCTGTGTGAACCATATCATCTATTCCAGGGCTCCAATTCTTAATAACATTGGCTGCATGTTTGAGCTCAGTGTCTATGACCATTAATCCTGACCAATTCCCCAACACCATTTACTGAAATGCAGCCACAAACTTACAAGGAACCTCCACCGTGGTTCCCGGGAGACACTCACTGTATTACTCTCCAGCCCTTTCCAACTTTGATGCATCAGTCCAGAGCACCTGCCGCAATTTATTTGTACTGGTCCCAGAATCTATCATTATCTATATGCATAATAATGAGCTCAGGGAAACACGTTCCCTCTGTGAGCTGCTACTACAGAATTGGTCAATTTTAAATACCTCAGTGTTGATGGCAAAGAGTTCTAACCTAATTTTGAACTGCCTTTGGGCCAGTTACCATAGCAACTGTGGTATAAAAATTTATGGCTATCCGGCCACATTTCTTCAGGTCAAGACCACTTCTGGCGAGACTTCCCTTGAACGGTGATGGGTGTAAATGAATCCAACCAGTTTCTACCAGTTGTGAGCTGATGGAAATGCTGGACCTCTTCCAATTTGAGAAGGAAGTAATCATGAGGAGTCTCTTATCTTAGCCAACCACTACGTCTACAGTGCTCAACATTGCCATACCTTGGTGCTTCTGCAAATTTGCAGTTTGTACCACAAAAGGGGCATCCAATTTGACCTCAAATTTATTCTACAGCAGGACAAACAACCCCAAATATACAGCCAGTGTCATTAAAGGGACACTAAACCCTGAGTAAAGACAGAAAAAAACCCAAACAAATACAAAGACGTTTATAGTACCTATAAACCACCTTTATCAAGAATACTGTAAGTAAGCAGAGCAACACCCGGCATGTAAACAATGCTGGAAGCTTCATGCTCTGAGAAACTGCTGATCTGCAGAGATCCTGATAATCAGTCCCCCGCCAATCTAAAATTGATGGCCCCTCAATGATAAAAATGTAAAATGTGGATAGCAGTGCTATTGGAGGTTGTAGGCCTCTCTGAAAAGGTCTTCAAAAGTATTCAAGGTCTTCATGAAGCTTGTGTGTTGTGTTAGTGAGTTCCACAGTGTGCAGGGGATGCATATGAAGTCTTGGAGGTGGAGTAGGAGGTGTTGAGAGGATCAAAAGTTCTTAGTTGGTAGGTAGCATTAAATAAGATCAGATAGGTATGGAGAGAACAGGTTGTGCATGTCTTTGTATGTCAGAGTTAACATTTTAAATTCTATTCACTGGGCGATAGATAGCCAGTGAAGGGATTGGCAGAGGAGGATTAAGCGAGTGGCTATCTTTACGGTGGACTGGAAGGGGGTGAGAGCATTTGCTGGAAGGCTGTGGAGAAGGGAGTTACAGTAGTATTGGTGGGAGATTATGGTTTGAGGTGTTGAGGGCTTGGATGTGTGGCTTGAAGAATAAGTCAGAGTCAAAGATTATCCCAAGGCAACGGACCTGCTGGATTGGGGTAAGTGTGGAACTATTAAAGAGAACCTTTCATGTCCTCAGGCACATGCGGTTTTATATACCGCTAGAAACAGTGTGCTGAATACAGTGCAGCTTTCCCATTATGTGCCCCAAGACTGGAGATATCGGTGGCATTAAAATGGCACCAATCTCTGCCCTCTGACAGTATACCTTAACTGTTGAGAACACTACCTTCCCCCGTCCATAGCTCTGTACTGTAAGACGCAGCGTTCCTTACCACCCAGTGATGACGCTGAGATGTGAGGAAACCCCCTGACTGTACTCATCCATAGACTAGTACTGGGGAAGGGGGCGTTATTCACAGCTTATTGTCATCGCTGGGTGGTAAGAAACGCCCCCTCTGACAGTGGGCAGCGATTGATGCCATTATAATGGCACTGATATCTCCAGCCCTGGGGCACATAAGAGGAAAGCCAACAGTGCGCTGAATTCAGAATTCAGAGCACTGTCTGCTTTTTAGCGGTGTATAAAACCACATGTGCCTGAGGACATGAAGGTCCTCTTTAACTTTGATGGATGGGGCAGAGTGAGGTGGGGCGAAGAAAACTCTGTTTTCTTCATGTTAAGTTTGAAAAAGCAGAAGGAGAGGCAGGAGTCTATGGCTGGTAGACATTCTGGAACTCTGTACAAAAAAAAAGCAGTAATGGGTGGTTCGGGGAAGATACTATATTGTTGTTGGAATAGCAGTGGTATTGAGAGAACTGGAAAATTGGAGAATAGGACAGATCCTCGGGGGACAGCTACAGAAAAGTGAGAAGGTGATGTGTGAGTGGGAGATGCTAAATGCGTACTTGGTGTGGTATAAAGTAGATCCAGGAGAGGGCCAATTCAGTGATGTCAAGGAATGAGCGTGTTTATAACAAGAGGGAGTGGTCGACTGTGTCGAAGGTGGAGGAAAGGTAAAGGAAGAGGCGAACAGAGTAGTGCCATTTGGTTTATGCAGTTAGTAAGTTGTTGTGACTTTGGTTAGGGAAGTTTCTGTGGTCAGATGGAGTCATAAGCCTGACTGTAGTCTGTCCAAGAGAAAGTTGGAAGAGAGACAGGAGGATAGTTCAAAGTGAGCATGTTGTTGAAAGAGTTTTGAGGCATACAGGAGCAGTGAGATTGGGTGATAGCTGAGGAGGATGGGTTGAAGGGTGGTTTGTCACACAGATGGGTGTGACAGTAACAAGTTTAAAGGCAGAAGGGAAGGTACGTCTGAGAGGTTGAAAAGGTGGGTTAGAGAAGGAGTAAAGACTAAGGTGAGGTTGGGGATGAGGTGTGATTGGGTCTGCTTGATAGAGAGTTGGGTTTTTGAAGTTAGGGTGGAGAGCTTTTTATAGGTGATAGTGGCTAAGGATGAAGAGCACTTAACAGTTAGGTAGAGCGGTTGTGGGGGATGTAATTTGAGGATCTCTCGGACAGTGTCAAATTTATCTTCAAAGTCAGTCTTCAGCTGAGGTAAGTGATGTTGGAGGGAGAACCAGAGAATGGAGAAGGGAGTAGAAGGTATTAAATTACTCTTTGGGGTTTTGGGATAGGGAAAATATAAGTGGTGACCTATTTTGCATAAATAAGTGGATTCTTGAAACTGAGAACTGCCGCTTTATAACTGATGAAGTTCTTCCTTGGAGTGACTTTTCTTCCAGAGCTGTTCTGCAACCTGTGAAGCACGATTCAGATTTTTTTTTTTTTTCTTGGTTGTGGTCAGAGCTGTACTGCAGGGTTATCTATTGATTGGTTGAGCTCTGATGCGTGTGTGTCAAGGGCTGAAGTAGAGTTAGTGTTACAGAAAACAGTGTCAGCATCTGTATCTTGGAGTGAGGATATGCCAACTGGTAGGAGAGAGTCAGAGTGTGTGCAAATGAGTTTCCAGATTAGATGGGTTTGTTACAGAGAAGATGGATGAGAATGTTAGTAAGTTGTGGTCAGAGCATAATGAGAGACAGGGAACAGAGGTGGGTGAAGATGAGTTTCAACGTGTGTCCTCATGTGAGTGGCAGAGGAGGAGGATCATTATGAGAGACCAAAGGAGGCAGTGAGTGATAGAAGTTTGGAAGAAGACGGGTGGTTTGAGTTAACAGGGATATTAAAATTGCCCAATATGATAGTGGAGGTATCAGTGGAGAGTAAGTGTATGAGCCAAGTAGTTGACAAAGGCAGTGGTGTTACATTCATACTATTTAGTACGTATACATATAGTATCAGTGGTATAGCAAGGATATTAAATACCCAGTCTAGTATTCAGAATATCCATCTATTGTTATGCAGCTGTCCAGAGTTTGTGAATGGTGACTCTGCATAATCTTTGCAGGAATGCTGCCATACAGAAGAATAGCACTGCTTTTCTAATTTAATTTTTATACTCCGTTAAAAAGAAGAGCAATGAAAATACAGAGTTAATGTGTTCTTATTATCTGTTTTAACTCTGGGTTTTGTGGCCCTAAATGGTGATCACACAAAATATTTATGAGATTTAGATTTCTCTTTTACTTTTTTCTCAAAATAAAACAAATGACCATTCAAAACACCGTTTTTGAAAGAATTCCTACTGTATAGCATTCATTTTATCAACACCTGCACCACTTTATCAACACTATAGCACAGTTGTGTGCATAAGATTTTATTTTTTTTGTTTTTTAGGAAGTCTGAAGGTTCACTTTGATTTTGCAGTTTTTCTTCAACCTTTACTGAGGCTCAAGTGGCTCAGCCAATGTAAGGCAATGACATTTTTTGTACACGTGTCAGTTTAGTTCTTTGTTCAAGCAAACACTTACAAGATGCCTGGTCCCCATTAGTCTTGGTTGCAACATCATTTTTGTCCTGGCGATTTTCTGCTCCCACTATTCTCACCATGTCGAGAATTTCTCTCAGGCAGAGACGTGGGTTGTAATGAAAAAAAAGCCTTCCTTTTGTGATTGTTAAATTATGCTTTTGCCAGTCCCACAGTTGTCGCAGGTTGGAATTATCCAAAGCATAGAAAGCGTAGTCACTGAAAATAAAAATATAATTATTTAGCAAAAATAGTAAATACTGGTTTCTATGCCAAATTATAGCAAAGACTTCCCAAAAGCTGTCTTTTTGCCAATGCCCCACAAGTTTGTAACAATATTAATTCCCCCATTTGCCTTAGAGTTACCCTCCTCTGCACCTCTAGTTCCGCTATGTCTTTCTCACATACAATTGCCTAAGACTGTGCACGGTATTCCATATGAGAGTCTGACTAGTGATCTGAGGCAAAAGTAAATCCTTATCAAAAGCATCTACACCCTACCCTGATTTTATTTGCCTTTCCATCAGCTGCCTGGCACTGAATAAAGTTAAAGGGTTTCGCTATATATATATTTTTTTTTTATCATTTATTTATTAATGAGCTGTCCTTAGGGGTCACTTCCAAACAGATGTAATATACACTGCAGGGAGCCAGACACAGATGGCTTTGTTCCAAAGGGAACTGAACTACAGTACTGGTGCCTGGTCACTATACAGGGAACAGTGCCAACTACTTCTGGCTCAGTTAAGTGTATAGTACGTGCCTATCCTAAGGATAGACAATCCAATATTTATCACCTATCATAAGGGAAAGCCTTACATTAAAAAATAAAAAAAAGAATTCCTGGCCATATCCCTTTAAAGATGACCTTTCACCCCTGCCACCAACTGCTACTCCTTGCATCCTACAATAGGCACCAGAGGCCTTTAGTTTCAGGATACTTTATTAACACTGACATTACATTTACTAAGTGCCAATTCTGTGGAACAGACTCCATAATTACTGTATCTTAAATATTAGAAATTAGGGTCTGTCAATAATGGCATGTAATTCCTTCAGAACTTGGTGGTGCAAGCCATGTGGACAAGGTGTCGACTTTTAACAGCTATTGTTCACCTGACGACTATTCCTGCCAACTCCTCCTCCATCATGCACAAGCATATACAATTGATTGTGCATGTGATTTCAATTGGGAGAGGAGAGAAAGGGCTGTATTACGTTGACTGATCACAGACGCTGTATCATACAGACCAATGCAAACTGAATGGGGAAGTTAGCCATCCTCACTCCCTGTTTACACAGATCAATGTGCTGTTGATAATCTGCACCTTCTATACTGGGTATGGGATGCAATTAGCCTTAGGTTTGTTAGCAGCACCATTCGGGCTAACAGGAAAAAGCATTCCTCAGTCATCGGGCCCAATAGCAGCACAGTCCCATTCAATTGCGACGCCAAGCACAGCTGAATGTTGCAGCCTCTTCAAACAGTCAGTAGGCCGGGGGGGGGGGGGCTTGGATGCAGATCCTTGATGATTTTTAATTAATGGCCTATCCTAAGGATAGGTCATCAATTAATAGGTCTCAGAAAACCTCTTTAATAAAAGGAAATCAGAACAAATATTTATATATTTATTCCCTCCGACCTTCCTTATTCTCAGATTAAGTGGGACAAAATATGAGAGGACAGCATGTACATCTTATGGAAGAGAAAAACAAAATAACTGCAATGGAAACACCAAATTGTGGTGAAATATTTTTCACTGAGAATACAAAGTGCCATTTCTGGCACGTGACAAAAAGAAAAACATAGAATAATTGACAATGCAATGAAAATTACTTCTAATAAAAGCCATTCATATTTATGTATATCACGATATTGGGGATAAGTGACATAGTGCCTTTAGCAATTGACTTTGAAGTGCATACTCACTTTGCTTCAAGGGTATCCCCACGAATTAAACGTAGCTTCCGGAAAAATGACAAAGACACTAAAGCATAAGATCTCCTGATCTTAAGATATCCAGTAATCTCTTCTATGAGACCAAGGTTTGCTTCTAGCTCAGCAGCAATATTATCTGTGACGAGAAAGTCAACATTAGGTGGTTTACACTGCATTGGAAATTTCTCCTTTACATAACAGCTCACATCTGCAAATATGTATATTAATAAAAATGGAAACAAACAGGTGTTTCGCTGAAGACATATTGCAGCGTGAAAAAGTGAAGTCAAACAAAGCCCTATCAGCAGGACCTGACATTTTCAGAACAATGTACCACTGATCTCCTGGGTATGAGGCTTATTTGTTTTCCTCTGTCGACTCTATTGTTTCCTTTCCCGAGGTATGGATTAATATTCACAAACTTGATCCAGCCAAAGTGTTATTTGTTGTATTCCACTCAGCAAAGTATTCAGATTCCAGTAAAATATTGTAGTCCTTTATTGCTAATAGGAACGTGGTATTAGTCAAAGACTCTGAATCATGCCACTTTAGTTAATTTTCTAATTCCATAAAATACTTTTCACAATTAAAACCAAAAAAAAGAAAAAAAGCAATGATCAAAATGTGAAAATGGAACTAAGTTTTAGCTTATCCCCTGCCAATCCCGTTCCAACACTTTACAGTCACTCACTGATCTCTGTACTTTTTAGTGACCTACAGCCAGCCAGTGGGCACAGGTCTGTCGAGAGGGACCAGAAAAAACAGAGCAAGCACTGGAACAGAAGTGACCAGGCATCAGTGATTTAAAGCTGCTTTAAATTTACAGACTACACAGTAGCCTATTCGGAAGGCTCATGCAACTGACCGCAACAGTTTTCCATATTTATTCCAGTAATAACAGAATGCAGAATACTCACTGCCACCCCGGATATTGATGGCTAAACTTCCACTGATTACTGTGCATCCTCTGAGATCTTGAGCAGCAGTGACAGAATCTATAATCTTCTCTTTTTCTTTCACCACACAAACCTTTGGACAAAGACCTTCACATGGTTCACAGGTCAGACTGCAGGGGGGGGGGGGGGGGGAAGTGAAAAATTAAACATCAAAATCAATATATGAGTGATTCAAAAGCAAGGAGAGGTTTGCAACCCTACTAATTGGGGGCAGTTTAGTGGGTTCATAGGTAATCAATGACCTCTCTTCATAGATATCCATCTCCTGAATTGCAGACTCAGACCCAGCACTGCGCATAATACAATGTATATACACACCACCTCAGAAAAGGTGCCAATCCTTAAGTGATCCAAAACAAAAAATAAAAAAAATTAAAAAAAAACAGTTAGATAGGCACTTACGTGGTGGAGTTGGTGGTAAATCCCGACGGGCACTCCGGTATGCATTCTCCCTTGTGAATGACATAACGATGACATAAGTTGTCTGTGGAATTCTGACATTTGTTGTGAAGTATTCGGCATTCGTCAAAGCTAATGCAACGCCATCCCAGCAAACTGTACGAGCCCGGTGGGCAAGACTCAACACATTTTCCCTCGTGAAGGAAATTACGACATGCCACACATTTAGTTGGATCGTTTGGCTCCAAGCAGTTCCCAAGGCACTCACTGTGACAACACTGCTCATCTGAAGTACAGCCATGGTACTTACATGCAGCTGGACAAACTGCAAAAAGTAAGACAAAAAAATATAGATATAGATTAGAAATATTTCTGACTACTTATTGTGCAGGTTTTACATACAAACTAAAGTAATCTCACACAATAATACTTAAAAAGATGTTTTTTTGTTTCTGTTCAAAAGAGAACAATGAAAATGAGCACCATGAAAAGTTTTATTAGGCATACCTCCATTGACCTCCTCATAAGTACTAAGTTGTGTATATTACGGAGTGAAGATGTCTTCGCACAATTACCTTTTCCACTCTCTCCCTTGCTTGCACACTGAGCTCTAAACCATACTTGACTAGTGAAATATTCAGTTATTTCCAGCCCTCCAGTTAAATTTCCCTACATCAGTTCTCTTAGTCTTAGAGGGCGTTCACACTATACCGTCCGTGTCCGACAGGTAGTGTCCGCTCAAAATTTGGCACGGACATTAGCTGTGTCCGTGACACCTGTCATTTATTTAAATAGGCATCGGGTGCGTTCTTTTGCACTCCGTGCCCTTCCTTCCCTGTCCGCATGTAAAGATGTCCGACTTCTCAAGCGGACAGAAAAACCCGACATGTCGGGTTTTTCTGTCCGCTTGAGAAGTCGGATATCTTTACATGCGGACAGTGAAGGACAGGCACGGAGTGCAAAAGAACGCACCCAATGCCCATTTAAATAAATGACAGGTGGCACGGACACAGCTAGCGTCCGCTCCTAATGTCTGTGCCAGATTTTGAGCGGACACTAGTAGCGGACACAGACGGTAGTGTGAACGCCCCCTTATCTGGTGATAGCTGATGATGCTATTCCATTGATGGTTATCACCTTCTAATTGGTCACTTGTTTTTCTGTGGGGTTTGACAAACCTCTATTCTTGAGGGTACCAAACCCCATAGATATAAGGATGTTGACTGAATCTTATGAAATTAGCAAAATTACATGCCTGTGTAAAAGTGTAGGACATCTATTTTACTCACCTATTCACGGTTCTCTTTGCACTGTAGCCTCTTGTACACTTCCTTAACAGAACTAAGTAGAATATTTTATTTTACTTATATAGCGCTATTGTATTCCATAGCGTTTACAGATATTGTCAGTCACTATCCACCATATTGGGCTCACTAACTACTTTCCCCATCAGTAGGTCTTTTGATAGTGGGAAGTAACCGGAGTACCCAGAGGAAATCCACGCAAACACAGGGAGAACATACAAAATCTCTGAAGATTTTGTCCTTGGCTTGATTCGAACCAAGGACTCCAGTGCTGCAAGGCAACAGTGTTAACCAATATGAAAGATCGAACAAGTTGAATGGTAATAACTGGCTACACTAATGGTCCTGACAATATGGAATTATAATTACTGTATGGCAACCAGATTAAAAAAAAAAAAATCTTGTGGTCCACTGGGCAGAGGTGCCCTTTACACTCACTATATTAAAAGGGGTCCACTGGGCAGAGGTGTCCTTTACACTCACTATATTAAAAGGGGTTATCCAGCTTCCAAAAAGTATCTGTAAATACATCAGTGAGCATTTAGCACTGCTGTGGCGACCTTGTGCAGCCTTTTAATTTTAAATTTTGTGTAACCCTTCTTGTATCACTGTTATTTACATGCAAGAAACTACATCTCCCATGATGCATCTCCCTGCTCTCCTCTCCAATGAAATCACAGGTAATAAATCATTCCCACATCCCAGGTCACATGTTCTGAGATGTTTGTTTGGAAGCTCACTCCCCCCTCCTCCCCCTGTGAGCAGCAAAGTGAGAGAAGACAGATGATTTAATAGGAAATGTAGTTTCTTCACACATTCACTGCATAGAAATAACAGTGATACAAGGAGTCTCAAAGTAAAATAAAGCCAATAAAAGGCTGCACAAGGGAACGGTATTTAGCACTGCAGTGGATGTATTTGCTGATCATTTTTGGAAGCTGGATAACCCCTTTGACTACACACGCCTTCTATTATACAAATCCAACAGTTCTAAAAGGAAATGTAAATGAACAGAAAGCAAATCTACCTTTCTTTTGGGGCACACAAAATAAAGAATCAAGTTTTGACTAGATAACATATATATTATATATTATACACACACAGCATAATAAAGCAGCAA
This sequence comes from Leptodactylus fuscus, assembly GCF_031893055.1. NCBI lineage: Eukaryota > Metazoa > Chordata > Amphibia > Anura > Leptodactylidae > Leptodactylus > Leptodactylus fuscus. The sequence goes on from NC_134265.1 coordinate 195,783,969, forward strand.
CGGAGAATGCATTCATCTTTATTATATGACCCCAGTGAACTATAAAATCAGAGGTGTTTATAGACAAAGCTTCCGTGCACAGGGCAGTGCTGACAAGGCACATCTGCATGAGTACATAAGCAGATAAGGTCACTGTGAACACACAGCACTAAGTGCATCTCCTCCAGCTCCGGCCTTACTCCACTCCAGGATTCCACATCTACCAAAGTGCCGCCCTTATACTTAACCAATCATAAGGCAGCTGGAAACAGCCCAGCCTGGGATCTGCCTTCCTTTTTCGAAACACCCCCTTCTCTTCCAAAGCTCTCCCCCAACCCACTAAAACCCTTGATGTGCTTGGGTAAAAAGGAACTACAGTATGTGAATAACCCTTTCATGGCTAGGTGTGGCTAACATGTGAATGGGGAAGTGCACGGTACAAATGTTTGTGTACGTTGCTCCAGGGTATTTAGGCAGTGAGCAATAACATGGCTTAATACGAGCTGCATGAAAACCAGAAGAAAGGAAGGTGGTGCTCAGAGAAGACAAATCCTACAGAGCAAAGCAAATATGCTACAAGCAGACAGTATCTATGTTGGCACATTTGTAGTGTGGCGCCCCCCCCCCCCACCCCCCGACATTTGTCTGATATGCAATACATTTACCTATTGAGATCCAAACATTACATTCATGTATTAAGAACTGGGGCACAACCATTAGTAGTGGCTAAATAGCCATACAGAAAGCAGACTAGACCTGTCAGTAGTAGTAGCCAAATTGTGCAAAATATATATCACAGAGGCAAACCAGGGTTTGCATATATACAGTGCGTGTGTGCACACATAGAAACAGAGAGAGGGACATAGAGACAGACACAGATAGAGAGAAAGACACAGACCGACGTACAGAGACAGAAATAAAGGGAGAGAGTTAAGAAAGAGAGACAGAGTAGAAGCAATGCAATAATTTGTACAAAAACCATTGCTACCCAAGCACACCACTATTATACGGCAGCAGTATTCCCCATTATATGCCTTCAACGCAATGCCCTGTACATAGGCCACAAAAAAAGAGAAAGAATCAGGTGGGGCGGATAGAAGGCTGGTGTCCGAAGGGAGTGATCTGGTATACCTTAGAACCCGTTCACACGGGGCAAGAGGGGGCGGATTTTGGCATACAATCCTCCTCAAAATCCGCCCCTTCACAATAGAGGTCTATGTAGACCGCTAGCAGTTTGTTCCCACTAGCAGAAAAAAGAAGCAAGCTGCTGTTTCTTGAGGCGGATTCCGCCCTGGGAAATCAATACGAGTGAATGGGAGGCGGAAGACCACATCGCGGTTTTTGCCAAAAACCGGGCCAAAAAACGCGATACGGTTTTTAAAGGTCCATTTGCTGTGCTGGAGGGAAAAACAGCCTGGTGGTTTTACTATAAACCGCTCCAAAAACCTCCTCAATGTCAAACACCGCTTCCTGAACAAATTCTGCCACACCCTATTCACATGTGAACTGCCCCTGTGTTCACACAGAGGAAAATGGTGAGGAATTTGGTGTGGAATTTTCCACGCTGAAAAAAAAAAAAGCCTCCCATTGATTTCAATGGGTTCTGCTAGCTTTTTTGGAGAGGAAAAAAAAATTAGCTTCAGGAATTAGGAAATGTTTTTTTCCTCCAGCACAATGTATGCACCTTAAAAAGACCGCTAGCTGTTTTTGAAGCAGTCTTTGCAAGTAGTGTCAACAACCACTAGCGTTTTTTCCACCTCCCATTGATTTTTTTTTTAAGGCGAAATCCACCTGAAGAAAGGTCATGTCATTTTTTTTTCCACTAGCGGAAAAAAAAAAAGCTAGCGGAATACATAGAAATCTATGGTGAGGTTTTTTTGGAGGCGGATTTTGATGCGGATTCAGCGTCAAAATCCTCGCCAAAGAACCTCCGCATTGACCCAAAATGTGCAGTAGCATCCCCTCCTTTGTGACACACTGCAACGCTTCGAGGAGGCAGCCGGAAAAATTTTGAGTCATTTAGATGAGACATGGTATCATTTATCTCAGGGGTAGGGAACGTACGGCTCTCCAGCTGTTGAAAAACTACAACTCCCAGCATGCATACTTGCTTTGTTGTTCTTGGAACACCCATGGAAGTGAATGGAGCATGTTGGGAGTTGTAGTTTCACAGCAGCTGGAGAGCCAAAAGATTCCCTACCCCTGATCTATCTGGTTAAGAGCTTGTATCCTGCCTCTTGGTATTTGATTGCAATGGAGCCCTTGCGGGCAAATGCACAAATCCTGGAGCACTGTGAGGTCAGAGAAGACAATATTCAAGTCAGCCTCCCACTTGGTCAAGAAGGCAGGACTGTGGTCCAGAGGAGGGAAAACCAGCAAGCATAAATTCAAAATTAAGTGACATTTATTCAAAGTAATAAACCATAAAGCTTTGCAGGACTGTCCAACTGATCCAACAAATCTCCAGAAAGTATTTCATGCAAAAAAAAAAAAAACCCAAAAACTATATACTTCTAACCAAGGTTTTGCTACGGTCAATCACTGACCTCACTGGTCACATGTTGTGAGGTCACAGGAATCGAAAATATGACCACTGAGGCTCAAAATCTACCCCTCAAAATGTAATGTGAACATACCCAAGACCCTGGATGCCAATGGCTGGTGTTAATAAAACCCTGGCTGGGATAAATGCCCAACAGTCAGAGCTGTGTGATCAACATCTGACACTATAAGAACGTCTGCATGTGCTGGGTCTGTGGATGAATGGGAAGAAAAGCTGCCTTTTTGTTGCAGATTTTGCTGCATTTTTTTCAGCCACAGTGGCTTCAATAGGAATAGGAAATATGAAGCATTTCTACACCTCCCTCCTGTGGGATCCACTTCTGTCTTTGGCTCAAAAAACCTTAGCAAAATCTGCAACAAGATGATGCAGCTTTTCCGCAACATGACCTCAGCCTAACAACAGAAATCAATCGCTTCCTATATAAACAAGCTCTCAACTGGAATTTTGGACCACTCTTCTTTTGCAAACTGCTCCAGGTCTCTCATACTTGCAGGGTGCCTTCTCCCAACAGCAAGTTTAAGATCTCTCCACAGGTGTTCACCGGACTCATTGTTGGCCACTTCAGAACTTTCCAGTGTTTTGTTTCCATCCACTTCTAGGTGCTTTTTGAAGTAATGTTTTGCATAATTCTCGCAAGACCCATAACCTAGGACAGAAACCCAGCTTTCTGACACTGGGCCCTACACTGAGGCCTAAAAATCTTTGTTAATTTTTAGATCTCATAATGCCCTGCACGCAGTCAAGACACCCAGTGCCAGAGGTGGCAAAACAACCCCAAAACAACTTTGAACCTCCACCATATGTGACTGTTGTTGTGTTCTTTTCTTGGTAGGCCTCATTTCGGTGGGCAGTAGAATGATGTGCTATACCTAAAAGTTTTATGTTGGTTATAGCTGTCCACAAGACATTTTCCCAGAAAGATTTTTGCTTACTCACAAACATGTTGGTGGTGAACTGTAGTCTAACCTTTTTCTGTCTCTGTGTCAGCAGTGTGGTCCTCCTGGGTCTCCTAACAGACACTTGGCCTGACGCACCCTGAGCCTGCAGGACAACTATAATTTCTTTCGAACTTGATTGGGGCTGATTATCCACCAGTCTAACTATCCTGCGTTGCAACCTTTCATCAATTTTTCGTCCAGGGGGATTAGCTACAGTGCAGTGGCATTGGCTGTGAAGTTTCTGATTATGTTGCGCACCCTGGACAAAGGAACATCAAGACCTCTGAAGATGGACTTGTAACCCTGAAATTGTTGATATTTTTCACAATTTATGTTCTCAAGTCCTCACTTCTCTTCTCTTTCTGTTCTCCATACAATTTCCCATGATTCCTTTGCTTGTTCTCACTGTGTAGCCCAGGGGTCCTCAAACTTTTTAAATAGTGGGCCGGAGGCAGAGCAAATCGCACAGACATCGGGAGCGGTGCCCTCCAATAGGTAAAGTGAAGTGTGCTCCATGGCCTGGCCCGAGCTCCCCAGGAACTTCATTATAAATGCACGCCTGCCAGCGTTGTTGGCGGGGCCAGACAGAAGTGCTTGGAGGGCCGCATGTGGCCCTCCGGCCGGAATTTGAGAACCCCTGGTGTAGCCCTACCTTCTCCACTCTCCCCTGTGTGCGAATTCCTTTCTAGCTACAGGTTTATTTTGTGACAGTCTCGTGTCCCACTTTAGACCATGCAGCATGACTCTCTTCCGCATCTCTTACCAGGCAATAAATCACTCCCATGAGTGGATTCAATGGGCAAGGAAGTCATGTGCTGCTGTGATGTTTCGTTTGCTGGCTGAACTGCTCACGTGGTGTTGGTGAAGGGGGTAGTGGTATTAAAAAACAAAATATAGGGGTTATAGACCTGAAAATAAATCCGAAACTGTGATGAAATTAAACAGGATATAGATTAGGTCCTGTAATTTGTCCCATAGGTTTTAACAACTGGGAAACCCCTTAAGGCACCATGGGCCTCAGGCTTTTAAGAAATTACCTTCCCCCCTCCCATTTATGCCAAAGTTCCCAGTTTCTAAATGAGGACCCATAGCATCCCCTACACAGTATAAAGTCCCATAGTAGGCCCTAGTTTACTTAAAAAAAAAAAAAAAAAAAAAAAAAAAATCCCACAAGCATAGGGATGACAGCCAGTTCTCATTAAAAAATTTTTTTTACAATTTCAGTTTTAGCCACATGATCAGTGGTCATGTGACATCTAAGGCCTGTGACTGGATGTCCATGACATCCTGGGAGGCTGGAAGAGTGTGGGGGGCCTGCCCAGGTGCTCATCTACTTTGGGACTCTGCTAATTATACACTGGGGGTCTGAAGAGAGGTCTTATGTACCTAACTATATGAATAAAGGACCAAAAAGTAAGGTTGTGGCTCTTTTGTAATGTATCTAGTAAAGTACTTTGTTTTATATTCTAATTGTTTGAGGTAAATGTTTGGTGGCGTTATAACCCCTCCCCCCTTAGGGAGGTAACTTCAGTGTGAACACCTTTATAACATTTGGTATAACATCAGTAGCTAGACAATTTGTGCACTAGATAAAGGGGGTCTTGCCCCAATACACAGTGTTTTTTTTGGTCATTAATAAAAAGAACCTGCTTACTGGTAAGGGTGGACATTATACTACATCTTCTGTATTCCTTTTTATAAGAGAGATTGTGATTTTTATAGTCTCCATTTTGAATCTTTTGTAAGAAATTAATTTGTTCAGATATCTTGGGTTTATTATAGTCCTGAAGCTTCCATTTGGAACATGGACTTGGGGAAACTGCAACCAGAAGAAATACATTTTACACTCCCCATTCCAATATTGCTTGAAGATAAGGAGAAACCATTTATCAAAGTATATCTGGAGGCAGGAGGGAGACCCTTAAAAGAGGTTGTCCAAGCAAAATAAATTTAAAAAAAAAAAAAAAAAAAAAAAAGGGGGGGGGGGGACAGGGGGAAAAAAAAAAAATCTTAGCCTTCAAGGATTTGTCTTCCAGAAACCCCTTCTTGTCAGCAGCTCTCTCAGGAATTTTTTAATTTATTTATTTTTTCTCTATCTGGAACAAAGACCACTTATGCCTCAAACAGAAGGTGGCACAATTTCGTTTTAGATCTAGTCCCCCCTTGGTCCAATACATTAAGCATAATGGTCTGCATGCTGCACTAGAAAGGATGGCTGATCCTGTTGCTATATGCACTGATCCAGTTGAAGCATCTGTGAGAAAGGCAGTGGCTAACTTAAAAGGAATCTATTATTGCCAAAAACGGTTTGGGGGGGGGGGGGGGTTGTTGTTTTTTAAGTTGACATCATTTATTGAAGCCTTTATAAAGACTTTTCTAGCAGTAACTGTTTTTCAGATGCATCCTGTAGATTTGAAATAACCTCACTTTCCTCCTTTATCTTCAGCCTACTCAGAGAGCACAGGTGATTTCATCCTTCTATACAGTTATGTACCGTCCTCTTCTCTTTTCTGAGCCTTCCCCCAATCTTCATGCTAGTGTCATCACTAGAATTCCAGCGCTGCTCTAACCGTCTCATTGCTCAAAATCCTGTGCAATATGCACAGTCTCTTTGGGTCCCAGGTGTGCATATTGCGCATGCTTGTGCGCCATCCTTATATTTCCAAATGAAGGTGGGTACTGCACATGCCGTGTGGGTGTAGGAGCTACTGAGCGTATTGGGCATGCGCAGTATGTGCCTTCAAACACTTGACCTTTTGCAGCTGGCAAATATTTATCAGAACAATGGAGATGTATTCATATATGACTATAAACACAAAAATTCTGTAAAAGCACTGCACTTTACTGTGATATTACCACAATGGGTGCATAAAAATAAATAAGTAACCAGCCTTCATGTGACAAACCTATAGCTTTATGTTGGTTTGAATTTTTTTTTTTAAAATATCTGAGCGAAACCCTCTTTTTCCAGTAATCTGATCTAGGGCCTCTACAAGGCCGGTAATTCCAGCCATACTGCATACCAAAGACATGGGTGTCTGACAGTCAATTACAAAATGGAGTCGATGCTGAAAAGCATAGAGGAGAAGGCCTAATAAAGCATTTTAACACTTGTAGTTTTATTGTATATTTGGCTTTGGGTGCTTCCTCTGTGAATGTTATCGAGATTGCATTTCTCTTTTACAAAGTAGAACCTCATCTCATAGATTTGTGAAAAACAAGCAGCAGATCACCAATATTAACATAACTACAAACATTTATAAAGTATCACATGCTACATGCACACATAAAAAGGCATATTACACTAAAATCCAAATGTGATTTATCCCATACTTTCTTGCTAATATCACCATTGAGACAGGTGAAGTGTGCACCGAAAATCCATATACAGTTGACGTGCTGCAGGTAAAAAAAAAAATTAAAATCTCAGTCTTAAATGCTGCTGTATTACGTTGTAGATTTTCTGCAAGAAAATCTGAATATACTTCACAACGTGAGTATACATAACTACAATATATAGCTGTAGAAAGCAGAGCTTTATGCAGGTATACCTCACAAAATGGTCAAAATTGTTCTTGCCACAAATTTGCAAAAATCACAATAAACACTGCATAGTGCAAATATACCCATGGTGAGACAATAATTAAGAGTTTATGGCACTTGGATAAAGCAAGCCAAAGAGAAAGGCTAGTGCTACTGACCAATCGTAGCCAAGTTAAGCGGTCAAGGCTAGTATTTTTATGGGATCTGTGAAAATCTGATGTATTCCATGTCTGGTTGATGACCTGTCTAGTCCTTGATTCATCATAGCAGACGTGAACTATCAAGGGTCAGAAGTAAAGGCTCAGTAATGGAGAGGAGAAAAGGAACTTATCACAGCTACAAACATTCCATGCCTAGAATTGTTGGCTTCTAGAAGGTCAGTAACCCTTTCAGTTCAGAAGAAAATACTGCACTTTATACCACTGGTAAATAGTATGCAGTGAGTGGAAATATTAAAATCCATCTGCTTACAATTTACAGTATACTACTGTTCTCTTTTATCAATATTTATGCCACGTGCAAAAATCCATTTTAGTTTTTCCCATCTGTTAAAAATACCTTTTAGAGTAACCATTTCTAATGTTAGAGTTTCATCCACTTTTTAGAAGTTGTTCACCAATTCATGAACTGGACCGGTTTATTAATGTGTCTGTGAATACATGTCTTCAGTGAAACACAGGAATAGTACAATGTACAAAAGTAGTATGGGAAAGGAGTACCACTGGGCAACACAAACGCTATTTTTCGTTTTCTATTTGTGGAAACAACAATGGCCAGAGCACTGATCAAAATAGTCTGCATGATTGTAGTGTTCTTTAACCTCTTGAAGAGGTTGTCTGGGGAAAATTTGAGATTTTAAAAATAGGCCGTGGGAAAATAATAATAATTTTACCCCACACATTATATAAAATATATATTTATTATTATACACACACAAACACGCACGTTTCCCTGATGCCTCCGAGCGCGGTCTGGTCCTGCCAATCCACTCTTGTCTTCCAGTGGGTGCCCCAGCGGCACATGAGTACTGAGGCCAATCAGGGGCCTTAGTGAAAGACATGTGACATCACTACCTGTGATGTCCTGGGGTCACTTCCTGATGCTGATGAGGTCAGCCAGTAACTGCAGCAGAAGTGATCTGGGACATCACAGCCAGCTAGGAGTTTCATTTCAAGAAGACACTGGAGCAGTATGACCAGATCGCACTGGGAGGACACCAGAGCACTGGAGACAGGAGAGTATGATTTTTTTTTTTCACCTCCCCCAGCCCATTTCAAAAAGAATTTTTTTTGCCTGGACAACCCATTTAAGGACATGGCCCTAATTTTCAAAACTGATGTGTCCCTTTATAAGGCAATAACTTTGAGATGCTTTAAAGGGGCTGCAGCTCCCTGTGTCTATCATAGATCTCCATGTGCACAGTAGATCTATGATATGATACAGGAAGCTACAGCCCCTGCTCTGCATAATCACTACTTAGAAGGACCTTGTAGTGACATCACAGGGACAAGCCAATCACAGAGCAGTAGTGACATCATCATTGATCCTGTGCCACTAGCAGGGAAGAGACAGAAGCTGTGATTCGAAAGCACTCTTGGTTCTTGCATACAAGAAGCAAGAGTGGATGGCATGAAGAGAGTATGACGTGAGGGGTGCACGGGAACGCTCATGGTCATTTACATATAAGTTTAAAAGTTAAATTCATAAAAACGGGGGTGGGGGAGGGATCTTTTAACAAACCCTTAGCAGGACTTGAATAGCCTTTTTAAAGGCCATTCAGGCATATGTTTATCTAAAATAGCGAAAATCCAGTGATGGAGCCCCTTTAACTTATGCAAGTGATTTTATGATTGTACTTCACTTTTTGCATTCTAAACAATAAATTGAAAATTTTATATAATTTTGGAACAAGTCACAATTTTTGTAATGTAAAATGCTCTGCTTTTTAGAAAGATAGTTTAACTATATATGTTAAGGCTTCATTCAGATGATAGTGAATACTGGCCAAGTGTCGTCAGGTTTTTTTTTTAAAAAAAAAAAAAAAAAAATTTAAACAAACATTACTCGACAGCATTAATATCACTGTCAGTGAATGGGGGCTATTCAAATGACCATGATTTTCACAGGACTATTGTTATGGACAGTCAAAATATAGGTTAATGTCCTAATTTTGGCAGATTTCACAGATCCCTCCACACACTAAAACGTATGCAGGATCCGTGAAATTGGGTGTCCCCTTGGGGGGAAAGACGGGTGTGAAAAATTGTGTGAATCTAGCCTAATTATTAATAATATTTTATTATTATTATTATCTACCATATCTCTCGTTTTCATTAGTTTCATCTTTTACTCATCCTTCAATTTATTTTGAACGTTAGAAGGCTTCCAAATCTAATCAGGGATTTCACAAACCCATTTGTTAGGGACCACTTCTGAAAGAGCCCAAAACAAATATTGTCAAAATATTGATGGTGGCTCAGGGTAGGGTTAGACTCACACTACCACTGCTGATGTCCATTGCGATCATCCATCAGAGCATGACCTCAAAAGACATTAACTGTGATAGAGTAACGAACATAGACCGTGTGTGTCCGTTCCCAATGTCGTGTGTTATGTTAGTGGGTGTGTTCACACTACTGTTAAAGTCAGTTACTAGCATCTGTCAGAAAAGTTTAACAGACAATAACATTAAAAAATTTGCTAAAAAAAACAAAAAAAACAAAAACAAACACACAAAAGCTATTGCGTACAGTAGAGAATGAGAGTCTAGCTAATCCCATTTAAATAAACCCCCCAAAAAACAACATGTCAATTTTACACACGGTAACGCAAGCAAGATGTAATATGGTTAGAAAAACCGCAGGGGGGGGGGTACAAACAAACAAACAAAAAAAAAAAAAACAGTAAGAGTGCAATGAAAAATGCTGCAGGGAAACAACAACAAAAAAAAATACACACATTTTCACTTTTTTTTGTTTTTAAGCCGCATTTCAATAAACGGTGGATGACTGCAAGTTTCACCATTATTATGAAAGCGACAAAGCAAGAGGAAGGTGCGCTGTGGGAAAAGGCTGAAAAAGGTGGAGTATACCTTAGAAGTATGTCGTAAATTGTGAGTCATTTCTGCATTCCTTTTCACTTAACCCCCTCGAGCGCTGGCACGAAAGGTAAACTATAATGAGAATATTAAGAGTATACTGTATGTGTAACTGTGCCTTGAAGGCATTCACATATGCTGTATATTGGAAGGATTTGATGATTTACCTGCATTTAGTGTACAAAAAAAAAAGTCTGCCCAAACAGTTCAGGGTCAGGAAATAGATTTTTGTCTGCCAAATTGGCAAATTTTGGAAAATCAGTTTTAAAAACATTAGAAATGAGTCTGTCCATTGGCAACGGCCAACTTATGTCCGTCACAAAATCAGCATTGATGAAAATTTTCAGACAACAGAAGACCACTTTTTGGTCTTTTTTTGTAGTACATCACATGGACGTTAGAGTCTGCAGTTCCTCTATTTTGTGTAATAATTTCCTCCCCCACCCCTTCCCCCTCTAAAAAAAAAAAAAAAAAATACACAAATTAAACTTGCTCTTATCTTCATCAGAATTGTAAAAATTAGAACATGGAAAGCATGTCCCCTGCTTTGTTTCAGGCACTTCGTTCCCAAAGGTGCACTGCTGAAGTAGGAAGTCATTAATAGGATATCATAAAACCCAAACAGGAAACTGACCTAGCACATACAATGCAGCTCCATTGAACTCTACTATATTTAAAGGCTTCGGCTTCCTGGAGACCAGCATAGATCGCGATCTGATCACAATAATGACCTAGAGGAAGTTCAACTGTTCACACTGCAGAGTTCCTAAGGGAAGACTATCTGGTACAGTGGGATACAAAGCCTGTCACTTTACTTTTAGATTAAAAACATCCTTCTAGGGGCTAGTTTACACACCAGGATTCCACTTGTTTGTTGAATAAAAAAAATTATATACATCTCTGACGAACCCTTTAAATTTAAAAGGTTAGTATTGTTCATTTTGCTATTTTATAGGTTTTCTGTTCATAAGGTTATAATATATAAATATATCTTGGACAACTCCTTTTGAGAAAACAAATAATGAATGAATCCCAAATACATGAGAAATATATATATATATAAAAAAAAAAAAAAAAAAAAAAAAAAAAAAAAAACACACACACACACACACACACACCAACTACACATATATAAAGGTTTGGGAAATTGGACAGTGGGATTGTTCTTATAATAACTTTTTGACCACAATATGTTTTATACTATAAGTAAAGACATGCATACCAGCGAAAGCTTGGCTGAAGTGATAACACAATATAGTCAAAATCCTCGTAGACTTGCAGTTTAACCACACATGGGTATGGATTTCATACTACGGTCAGTGTCTGCATGTTCTTCCAGGTAGCTATGCAAATCTTATCTCTTGAACCACAAATTTGTTTTTAGCTGCACCATAGGTGTCTGTACTGCTTATCATAGTATGTTCCATAGAAGGAGATTTTGGAACATTTCCTAGAATTCTTTCCACATTAGCCATAGTCACTGTATGTGACAAAACTATAAGACTGCTAAGTGACATCTGCACAATATGTATTACAGTCTTTCACGGACACAGACATATGTAATATACTAGCTTCTGTCCGCAACTTCTGTGTGTTGTTGGCATCAAAGGATCCACCAATATATTCAGCAAATTGCTGCCGTCGATGGTTCCCCTGCTCTGGCGTTTGGCAGCTCTCAAGCTGGCGTGCCGCTGAACTTGCCCTTCGCGCCATGCCTTCGATTGTTCCGGCATCTCAGCAGCTCACTGGGACGCCATATAATGAGCGTGTTGTTGGTGTTGATAATCCGCCTGCTCTGGCAGCTCTAAGAGCCGCTTGATGCCTAGCTTCTTCAATCTTCCTCAGCTCCGCTTGAGGAAAACACTGATGACTTCTGGCTTCCTTCATAGCTCTCGTTTTTGAGAATTTTGTGACAAATTAGACTTTCTTTTTCCCAACATATCAGTGTGTCAGCACACTGCCTACAGTGTGTTTGCGTCCCTCTAGCTGAACAGAACACTTATGCAGATCAGATAAGAATGGACTTGGTGTTGTCTCTGTGTTTACATAGAGAGATAACAGACCAGAGATTTTATCAGCAAACTGCAATTAGCTGATTCTCCTGCTGGCAAGTGCAATTTAATATAGTATGTGAAAATAAATTCATAACAGTCATGAAGCCATGTCTTTTACCAGGATAAAAAGTAGCCTATGTTTTAATCCAGGTTACAAACTATGTGCCAAATTTCTTCCAAATCCGTTCAGCCATTTTTGCGTGATTGAGAAACAAACATCCAAATACACAAACATCCAAACTTTCACATTTATAATATTAGTAGGATTACAACTTTAGCTTGGCAGAGGCACAGCTAGAATACTAAAACTAAAGGTTAGATGTGATGAAAGCTCCAAATCTTGACTTCTAATCTCCATTTTTCTAGGAGTAGTATTTGGAAAGTGGTACTAGTTTGAAGTTTACGAGCAGCAAGGAAAGTACTTGGTTCTGCATGTGTGTAAACGACAAAGGTGCAAGTGAAACTTGGATGGAAGATCACAGCCAAGTAGGGCACGGTCATGCGTGTTGGACTGGATACAGATTTTGGCACAGACTCCTCGACAAAATCCACATCAAATCCAACAATCTGCATAAAATTACAGTGGGAATAATCCTCTGGCACATTCACAAAAAAAAAAAAAAAAAAAAGTCAGAGGGCATTAAAATTATATCTGTATATTTTGTCAAGCAACTGTATGGCAACAAGCCATTAGATGAATATTAAATTACCAGCCAGTAGTACATCATCCATTTGTACTAACTAAAGTAAACTGTTTACCAAAATCCATTGGTCACTCATGATTACTACATTATTATTGATGATATTATTATTATTATTATTATTATTATTATTATTATTATTAAACTATTGTTGAAGGGGGTTTTCCACCAAAATTATCCCTTATCCATAGAGTAGAGAATAACATGTAGATCAGTGGGAGTCCCCGACTGATCAGGAGAACAAGGGACTTTCTACCCCTATTGTAAATTGAGCATTGGATGGGAACTGTATTTCTACTTTGTCCAGCACTCCCATTAAAATGAATGGGGTGGTGTATATGCTGTGACACTCTCATTCAGAATGGGTGGAGGGGTTGTAAGTCCTCCATCCTCCTGGTCAGTGGAAGACTAAGCAACTGGACTTTCACCCTATAGATGCAAGATAACTTGCTTAGGTCCGAAGACCCCTTTAGGCCAAGACCCTATGTAGAGAAACTTAGTACTTCAGAGTTTCTGCTGCAATTTTTTTCCCCCCTATTGAATATATAGGGAAACCGCCTGTGAGTCTACTTCTAATTATGAAAATGATGAATTTTTCAAAAACTCAAAAATGCAGCTTTTCTTTACCTGCAATGTGCAGATGAGATTAAATGAAATCTCATTGACTGCTCGTACTGTAAGATGAAGCTTTTTTTCCCCCGCTGCAGTTCCACAACATAGGGCCTTAGCCTTAATGATTACTTGATGAATGTAGTAGTTTATTATGCGATTATAGTAATTAACCCCATCCCACCGCAGCCATTTTTTTTTTTTTTTTTTCTTCAATTTTTATTTTAGACTCCGTGCCTTTTGCTCACAGATGTGTTTGAGCACTTAATTTTTTACAGGAGAAATTGTACTTTGTAATGATACCATTTAATATTCCATATGATGCACTGGGAAGCTGGAAGACAAATTCATAATGGGGTGGAACTGGAAGAAAAACAGTGTTTCTGAAACTTTCTCAAGGGCTTTGTTTTCATGGTGTTCACTGCGCAGCCAAAATGACCTTTTATCTGTAATCTATTGAGCTGTTCGATTCCAAAAAAATATGGTTCACCTCATGGGACAAATGGGTTATATTTAAATAATCTACACCGTTTCAGATGCAGCAATACCTAAATGACACGTTCTGCTGGTAAGTACAATCACAGTAATACTAAAAAGTGAAACCAGCAATCTGGGCATTTCAATTTTTTTTTTCTTCTTGCTACAGCATTCACCATATAAGATCTTTCAGCATAATATCTGAGGGGTTAAAGGGATTCTATCATTAATAACAACCATTTTTAAACTAAAGGCATGTAGGGATAGCCTTTAGAAAGGCTATTCATCTCTTACCTTTATGTTGCAGGTCCACACCGCCATTTTTGAATTTTTCTTCTTCTTTTCTTCATTATGCTAATTATGCTCAGAGAGCACAAGTGTTTCCCCAAATGCTCAGAGCAAAGCTTCCAGTGCTGCCTCTGTCTTCGGTTCCTGACACATCTCCTCCTCTTCACGTTGGACAAAGCCACCTGCACATGTTTCATCGGCATATTCTGTGGTAGTCTTGTGTAAGAAGAGGCGCAAATAGGAGGAGAGAAGTCAGGAACAGAAGACAGAGACGGTGCTGGAATTGATGACGATGCTGTGCTCTGAGCACAGAGGGAACGCTCCCTGTGCTCTCGAAGTACAATTAGCCTAACGGAAAAAAAAAGTTGAAAAACGGTGATGCAGACCTTCAAAAGAAGAATCCCTTTAAGGGCATGCAATCAGAGACATTGCTGATCGCAGCCACTGCCGCCAAGTCTCTGCTGTGTAAAACAGCACAGAGATGGCAGCTATGGAACCCCCACAGATCCTAAGCAGGCGCAATGTTTAAAATGAGTGCTGGCATCTGTCACAAAGCAAGTCCAAGTTAGTCTCATGAGTATTAATAAACAGGAGACTATGACATGTGAGCAGGGCCCTCAGTCCCATTGTGTGAAGTGACTATTTCTTTGTAATGTATCTTTTTGTCTGTACTCAAACCCTACAAATTATACAGTGCTGCGGAATATATTGGCACTAGATAAATTATTATTTATTATCTGTAGAAGTTATTGTGACATCTGCTGCCCAAACGTAAAGACTCCAATTATACTACTGTATACCATACATAGTGACTACCCTGTTTAATGATCGGTAGCAGGAACACTTGGCCTACTGGTTTGTTTCCTTAGTCACTCCAAAGATTAAGAACAGGCCATTTTCTTTGTGAAAACTATACTACTAAAAACGTTTTAATGTGTCAGTACAGTTGAAAAAAAGCTATACCGGCGCATGTTCCCCAAAGGAATAACATAAGGGCATTTTTTGGACATGTGTAGACTGAATAGGGGTGGGGGGGACCTACTGATACATAAAATAAAAAGCAATACAAACCTAGTTTAAGCAACCAGCAGATACCTCTGGAAGAGTTTTTACTCCATGACCATTATTTGGCATTCTGAAATCAGACAACTGGGCTACTATATTTCTGAAATCATAGGTTTGTGGCCAGAATACGGATTTACGTATGCCGCGGGTTACAAATGAAAAAATATATATACAGTGTATTTTTAGCTTTATAAGAAACTTTTTTTTCATCCAAAGTGGGGGACAATCAGCTTGTCTTATAATGTGAAGGTGCTTAAAAAAAAAAAAAAAAAAAAAAAAAAACGAGCGGATTCTAAATTATTATACCCCAGAACATAATTAGCAGAGGCCTCGGAGAGGTGATTAAACATATTAAAACAGTGTAACTCACCTTTCCTGGACTCCGGCACAGATCTCTCGTCCTCTTCTGGTCACAGAGACACCTTGAATGCCATGAATTTTACGTCATGACACAAATGTCAGAGCCAGGCATCACTATGTAAAATTCAGGGCATTCATGTTGTCTGTGACCTAAAGGGGAAGGACATTAGCACTGAAGCCCAGGAAAAGAGAGTAACACTCTTTATTATGGTTATTCAACTTCCTGGAGCCTCTGCTAGTTAGAAGAGACTCTAGAGTATAATAAAAGTTCTGGGATAGCAAACCCCAAAAATCTGTAAAACAAAATACTGTATGGGGCTACTATAAAGCATTATATTGTGTGAAGGGGTCACTATGGGACATTATACTGTGTGTGGAGGGCCTACTATGAGATATGGTATGTAGAGGCTACTACAGGACATTATACTGTGTATAGGGGACATTACACTGTATGGAGGGGCCACTGTGGAAAATTATACTCTGTGTACATAATTCTTAACAAGCTTGACCGGGAATTGGTTAAAATTTTTGCTCCTCTAAACCTAGGTGCATTTAATCATCAGGCGTATCTTATGAAGCAAAAAAAAAAAAAAAAAAATCTATCTACTCTATTGTTGGAAATAGTCGTGGCTCACGCTAGGGTGTTTTTTTGTTTTTGTTTTACTATGAGAAAAAGGAAACTTATAGTTTCCCACAATAATTGGTAAAAAAAAAATAAAATAATAATATTAATGTTGTGAGAAGCATCTGTATGCTTACTACATTGTGAACAAGCATTTACGTCTGTAGCCAGTATTGGTTATAATAATGAACATTACACATCCAAACAATTGAGAGAGCTAGTCTTCCTGCAGACCTGTGTCTTAATAAAGTGCAGAGTTCAGTATCAGTTACACAATAAATAAAATCTTACTTTTCTGACAGTGATCTTGTGTCCAGCACCGTGCACCGAAAACTGAATTTATGACTGTAGATGGGCAGCTGGCCTTTCCCTTTAAAGCACCTGGGCACGAATCCCCACATTCTTCCTTGTTATCTTTGTTGAGGTGGATGTAGTTGTCCTCGACTGAGTCAAGAATTTTTGACCAGTCAATAGTGGAAAGGTAACAAAGTTCATTGTTCTTTTCAATCCTTACAGAGCCCCTGCTTATATGCATAAGGCTGTGTAGCCCAATCTCCTTCAGATGAACCATCTCAAAAATTACAAGGGCATAGTTGAAAAAGAGTCGAGTACCACGGATGACAGTGAGATTTGGAAAAAGATCTTTGAGGCTTTCTAGCCCGTAAACGCGAAAAAGAAGGAGGTAGTCCGTTATCATTGTAAGCTTGGGAAAACTCAACCCTTTAAAATTTTCGCGTTGGGTGTTGAACATGAGCAATATTTGTAGATGACCTTCGATCACAGTGCAGTCCTCTAGCTCATCAAATCGTGTCAAGTTATTTCGGATATCCATACTGGGACAAACTACAGAAAAGAAAACATAAATAAATTATACATACACACAGAGAAATAATGTAATAATAATAATAATAATAATAAACTTTGCAACAATACAACACAATTGTATATTATTAAGTGCCTTAACATGGAAGTTTAGGGATATACTATGACTACTACTAAAAAGGATATGAATGGCAAAGGGATTTTGAACAAAGACTTTTCAGGGCCGTATATAGTAGGACCTTCTAGTGCTAAACAAATTGATACTTGCACTGAATGCAGGACTGTTTTAGGTAGGCATGACATGATACACATGCTGTGCACCACAGATTGACCAAGCTAGATCACCTCACCAGACTCTGCATCACAAAAAATGCCAGAGATTCACTGATTTATTACAAGAGCATACTGCCCATCAGCACTTATACAGAAATGGAAGGACCATTAAGTAGGCACTATTGCATATAGAGTTTTCCCTTGGAGTCCAAAATAGATCATATACCCTTAGGTCCCCCCCAGCAGATACCCAGGATCTGCTGTTTGGAGAGGGTATAATTCATGTGAGTGCTGTGGCCTCCTCATTGAGCACCAAACACAGCACTGAACACTGTATATTGTTTGAGCTTGACATTACAGCTCCTTTTATGCTGCATACAGGTCACTGGCCACTGGCTTATGGAGTGGAAGTGACACTCACCACAGCACTGCTGAACTAGTCAATGCAACGCCTAGAAATCCCCTTTAATATGACTGTAAACAAACTGTGAAAAAGCCCTTATCATGAATAGCCTGTGCACAAAATAGTATTCACCAGGTTGTAAATTTCCACCTGCAGTTTGACATTTACAATCTGCTATTGCTTTTAGAAAAAATGTGATCATTCAATGTTAACTCTACTGGTGATTTCTTTGCCGACACAAACAGTTTGTTATAGACGAACACATGAGAAATATTACTGTACATGCTAAAATCAGCACACATTGTACATACTTTAGTAAATATGTATGAAAGGATGTTCAAAAACATAGTGTGGCCTGGTTAACCAAGATGATCCTATAGCACAAATCATTCACGACAACAAGAATCCTCATCGGTATTACTTAGACAACCAGCATTGAGGCCTTTTTAACTTTTCTCTACTAATGTATGCAATTAATGTTAAGCACGTGGAAACTGGAAGTGTTGGAGTTAACCCAAGTGGTTCAGAAACAAGAATCTTATTCCAAGAATAAAGGAACAAACAAACTGAAAATTCTTGGGTTTCCTTCCCACAAATAAGGGGGGGGGGGGGGGTCGGCTCTTAAGAGATTTGCCACGTACTATTATCATTGTCTCTTGTTTGCCACATTGTCCACAAACCTGTGGATGACACAAGCTCAGCCATACCAACCACCATTCAGTATATGCAGACTTTGTCTCAATATGATTTTGCCAACTTCCAATTGTCTTTATGAGAATGCCCCTAACTAGAAAGAGTAGTTAACTAAACCATTAAATGGGATCAGGTCTATACAGATGCTCAATGCTACGGTTTAGATAGGAGTTATACAGCATGTGATACTAACAGTACTCAGCTATATGCTTCAGTAAACACATGTGAATACAGTCAGAATGCAATCCACATGAGATGGGTGAAGTCTCATTTCTGTCATTGGAAACTTCTCAATCCACCACATTCTCCTTTCTACACAATCTAAGCAGGATCCAAATACACAGTGAAATCCCTATCAGATCTGCATCCCATGTACATCACCGAGGATGTCTGTGTGTAACAAATTGTCCAGGTGAAGTTTTATCACCACAGGGAAAAAAAAATAAAAAAAAATCTAAAAGCAAAAATAAATAGCATGCTGCTTATTTCAGATGTCAAATGTTAGCCCTATTCAAGGTATGAACACACGTTACAGCTAACCACACAACAGACTGCTGCACAATTTCAGCTGCATGTGTTTCACCAGTTCTCTTAGGGGGTTATTTATCATCTGCCCCTTTTCCAGGTGCACTTTTTTTTTTTCTTTTTTTTTTTAGACTAGTTTTACTGTGATGCTGACTAATTGTGTAGTCACACCTTCTAGTTAGGTGTTGTGCACATGCAAGTTAGTATCGATGTGCCTTTTTTGTGCCATGTGCACTATGCACCTTTTTGGTGCATAAGGACACAAGTGTTTAAAAAAATGGCTTAAACTTGCTTGAGGAAAGCCCTGAGGGTTCACTTACAGTACAGGCACCCAATGTGCCCATCTTCCTCTCCTTGGGGGACAGCAGACAGTCTTCTACCAGTTATGATGGCTGGCACTCCCCCATGCTCCTGCACTCCGCCGGGGCTGACACAGCCTGAGCTTTGCCAGCACAAACAGCCACAACCAGCTGCTTCTCTCCGATGCTGGCACTGCTCCTCTCTGACTGCGCCTCATGGCCGGTGGGCACATTGCCGTGCCACACGTGCCGGACTATTGGACCTCACAGCTGCAGCTTCTCAGCTTTCCCCAGCTACTCCACTCACTGTGACCTCAACATATTCCCTCCACCCAGGATCCCATCTACTGTTTCACCTCAGCTCAGCACTCCTACTATTTATGGCTCTTTTATTCTGCCCATGGAATGGGGTGCATTTGCACCAATTTTGTCCAAAAACCCCCCCCCCAAAAAAAAACCGAAGTAATAAATACAGTGTAAAAAGGATCAGCATAAACAGCATGAAAAAAAAGGCAGTAAGCAGCTTAATAAATGAAGATGAACACAGAAAGAGACCTCGAAAAGGTGCAATACATGACAAAAAGGCGTAAGTAGCCCCATAAATGTGTCCCTTAGACTTTATTTACACGTCCACATTTCAAGTATGCATGCTGTCCACATTTTTTTGGGACAGCATACTTATCAATTCACTTCCATTCCTAATTCAGATAACAACAACAAAAAAACACCACATTTTTTTGCACTAATGCTTTTGACACCAACGAGAATCTATGGGTCATTGAAAAACAATTGACAACATCTGTGTGTCATCCATCATTATAAATGTTACAAACAGATCCATGCAACAAGAAATGGGATCAATCATGTCAACATCATGTGCCACAGTACATTATAGCGTAATGAAGTGAAAACTACACATGCATGTCCCCTGTTAAGTCATGATAACATTAAAAATGATAAAATTCTAGCTAAAACAAGCAAATAACTAGGTTTTTGGTAAACATAATAGGATATGGGACAATTCCATCAACGGTTTTGCTTTTGTGACAATAGTATTTCCAACACACCTGCAGTTACACATCTGGAGTAAACCGCCAAGTGCTTTTAACTACAGAAGATACAAGAATGATCTTAACCTTTCCACTAAAATTAACTTTTTACAGAAGAGCAACTTAGTGTTATTGTGAATATAGTGTACGATAAACTGCAGTGGGAATGCGCTGTGCAAACCCGGCACGTATCCTGTCATCCTTTTATGACATAAGGCTTATGTATATCTATACATAAATATACATGAAATGATTATGTCTTTCCTTCTTGTCACGTGAGGTTATTTTGCTGCAAACCCATAGATCTAAGTCTCATACATATTACAGTTTTGGGGCCATACTGCAGATCTGTACTTCTACAAGTTTATATAGGGACACGTTTATAGGACTTAATAACCCAAGAAATGTGACATGCATCACAGCATGTAGTATTATGGAGATTTTCTATACTAGAAGTAAAATACAGTGCCACATGAAGAAACAATACAGAGACACGCACACTGCCTGCAACTCAAACTATCCTATACACAGAACTGGCTACAAACCAAGCTAATGGAGAACTAGTTTAAGAAAATAAGATTGTCCTTCTGATGTGCCTACACACTTTTCCCATTGCTATGCAAAGTCCTGTTACTTTTGGTGCCCGATAAGGCTATTTAGGCTCTGACGGATGGGTGGCAAAGAGTGCGATTCTGTGCTCTGATACCGTCCACCCATGTTTGGAGCTCTGAACCGTCTTGCCTTTGACTGTCCAGCTGACATTTTTGGTGCCTGAAATGTTAATTAGGCTCTGTAATAAGAGCACTTATTGTTTGGGAATGGTGGGAGCTACAGAATAAATTTCTACTGTGCTAGAATCTGTGGCGCAGCTCAGGAACGTGTCAGCAATATAATACAGCAGACCCCGTCTGTAACACCCGTGGTTGGAGCTAAGCAGCCATGACCAAGGCATCAAATGGTTTCTATGGCAGCCCAGGATCTCATCAGAATCCGTTAGGGCAAGATCATCATGATAGCCCTTACAGATCTGGAGCGATTCGCTGGTGAACCATGTTCGGCATTGAGATACCAATACAGATCTCAAATCCCGACAGCATTTTTAACAGCAAATCGCTCAAAATCTGTAAGAGCTATCAAGATGAAATTGGTAAGAGATTCTCATCTTTAAAATGAATCCAAGATCATCTTCATAGCTGTAACGGATCCTGAAATATGAGGCTTCTAAAGGGTCCTCACCTCTCCTGCCTGAAGCAGAATCTTAGGCTTAGTTTACACGGGGGGGGGGGGGGGGTTCTGGCCATATTCTGATGCGGGAAGCCACGTCAGAATATGGCCAAATTCTGCCTGCCGCTACTTCAGACAGTCGCGGCACTCCAGTCCGGCGTAGGCCCAAAGGAATGGGCCTAGTCTGGAGCATGCTGCCATGAGGCGGATACAGCAGCTAAATCAGCCGCTGACTCCGCCTGAAGAAAGGACAGCTCGCTTCGCATGTTGCCGCTAGCGGAAAAAAGAACACTAGCTGTCTCCATAGACCACCATTGTGAGGGGCGGATTATGACATGGATTCCGCGCCATAATTCGCCCCCTCTGTGCCCGTGTGAACGGGCCCTAAGAGCTGCGTGAAGGAGGAAAGAGGAGGATGGAGCAGAGTTGCAGACTGCAGAAACAATGAGAAATCATTGTCTGAACCTGTATGTGACCCAAGAGTGGGGTATTTTAAATAGAAGTCCATATGTAGCGTAATTGCTTATATATGTTTACTTTTTTAAGAATAAGGTTATGTTCACATCTGTGAAGGAGTCTGTTGGAGATTCCGCTGTAGTGTCCGCTGAAAATCATAAGAAATATTCTGCAATGCAAGACTCCGCAGATTAGCCCCAGAGAGAGAAAGTTGTGCCGGAAAGCCAAAGATCTGCCACAAGGAACCAGCCAGGGAGAAAATGGGAAACCTGAAACAGAAGTCCGCCTAAATTCCTCTTCATTTTCTGCAGTGTGAGTGGGTCCTAACAAAGTCTAACAGGCTGCAATGTTTGGTGACCACAGGCAAAAATGGGAGTTCCAGAAAGTACGCACACATTCTGGGAACGCCATAGAGCCAATCCTCAAACACATAAATGTTTATTTAAAAATTAAAAGTATATTCACGATGACTAGTATAAACATTGTTTAGAAGAGATTCTGATAGTGTTCAATTCCCTTTAAACCATACATCCTACCCAAATTTGCTGATACGTGTATGTTCAAGATGCAGGCTTTAGGTTTTATATTCAGTACAGAATGATCATTGACTAATGGATACTGAAGTGACAAGATAAAAGGTGGGGAGGGTGGACTGTACGTAAATAGGGGAAGGGAGCAAATATGTGAGTATATTGAGTGGAGTGTTGGGAGGATGGGAGTGGAAAGACATATGTTTGCTACACAGAATGATGAAGCAAAATTTAACCCCATTTCCTTCAGGAAGAGGTGAATTAAATTTTTTACTTTGAGGTTATTCCTACATCATTAATGATTTTACAATTTTTTTTCCCTTTCTTTTCAATGAAAAAAAAAAAATTCCAGGAGCATGAAGTATATTATAAGGCAGAGTTTATAGGTGGTGGGTTTGTTGCCAATTTTACTTGCAGATTTGTGCAAGGAACATTCGCAGATTACAATAAAAGGCAAGATTTTATTACAGGGAGTCTGCCTTCCCCAAAAAACACTTCTAAAAATCTCACACAAAATGACTGGCATTGCCATGTGATGGGTGCACCGAATAGTCCATTTGAATATGGGTTGTAATAGTCAATTGCCTCTAGTTGTCATTCACTTGCGATTAAGCGTTTTGGACCCTATTTCAATAGTGATACTGGCCTTGCTGTTTTAGTATAATAAAAAAAAAAAAAAAGAAAAAAGTGAAAAGTTATGTTATTACTGTACTTTAATTCCGTCACGCTCCATAACAAACATATTCGTCATGAGCAAGGGGCAGTTCATATGTTCATTACTGGTGACTGCGTGGGCACTGCCAGCATACCCACATGATCATTGGAAGGGGGCCAGCTGACACATAGCCAGATCCCTGACAACTGCTGGGGATGGTTAACTCAAAACCACTGCAGTGTAACCTTTTATATGATATGGTCAATAGTGACCATGGCATATAAAGAGGTAGACCGAGGGAAGGGGTTCTCTCTGATAACACGGTGGCCTTCACCCCCTGCAGTGCAAAGGCAGGGTTCTGTGGGGTTACCGTGTGGATGCCTGACTGGCATGTTTTATTGGGGGGGGGGGTTAAATGCATAATATGTACTCCAAAATACAACTTGTCTTTCTAGCAATAAGGCTACTTCAATGGAAAATAAACAAAACCCCACAGATATGGGAAAAAGTAAAAAAGTATACCTCATCCTAAAAGCCAAAACAGGCTGACATCTAGGAATTAATTGCCGCTACTAGTTTTGTTACTTTACGGTGAGAACAACAGTATTACATACCACGTTCTTTTCCTGTTTATATTCAGTTTTTTTTGGCTGCTGTTACTTGATACTGCAGACCTTAGAATATGACAGGATTTTATATTGGTAGGACTCGATAAACAGGCATGGCTCATGGAACTGAAGGAAGTCTTCTCAGATAAAACAAGTACACTCCATCTTTCCTTTCTGCCTTCAGGTAACTCACATATAATTATAAAGACTATATTACATGCTGGTTTCATATTCATAGCCTTGAGAGTTACATTAAAGGGATCCCATCATTAAAACTCAATTTTTTGTCCCCAACACATAGGAATAGCCTTAAGAAAGGTTATTCTTCTCCTACCTTTAGATGTCTTCTCCGTGCCGCCATTCAGTATAAATCTTGGTTTTCGTCGGTATGCAAATGAGTTCTCTCACAGCACTGGGGGCGGTCCCCAGCGCTCAAACAACACTGGGGGCGTCCTCAATGCTGCCAGAGAACTCTCCAGCTCGGCCTCCATCTCCTTCAGGAAGGGGCTCTCTTTGCGTCTTCTTCCGGTGGTGGCTTCAAACTTGTAGGCCTCAGGCCAAGTCGACTGCGTATGCCTGCCGGCCACAAAAAGATGTCCGCTTACACAGTATTGTAAGCGGCCATTTTCTTGCGGCTGGCGGGTATGCGTAGTTGGCTGCCCGAGGCCTTAGAAGTTTGAAGCCACCGCTGGAAGAAGACGCGAAGAGAGCCCCTTCCTGAAGAAGATGGAAGCGGAGCTGGAGAGTTCTCTCACAGCATTGGGGACGCCCCCAGTGCCGTTTGAGAACTCATTTGCATACTGACGAAAACCAGGATTTATGCCGAATGGTGGCGCGGAGAAGACATCTAAAGGTAGGAGAAGAATAGCCTTTCTTAAGGCTATTCCTATGTGTTAGGGACAAAAAATTTAGTTTTAATGATGGGATCCCTTTAAAGTTAAGATTAGTGTGACACAAAAGAAGTAAAAAAAACAGGCGTGAAAAACATCCATTTGCACCCATCCATCTTGCACCCAAGAGGCACGTGTTTTCATGGATCTCCATACATTTCAGTGCACAGAAGTTTCCATGAAAACAGCTGAAAAAAGGACATGACCTATATTTTGACAGTCCATAGCAACAGTCATTTGATTACCTCCAGTTTACTAACATTATATATAATGCTGCAGCATCTGAGGGGGAGAAAAAAAAAAAAAAAAAAAAAAAAAAAAATGGATGTCACATGTGAATGCAGCCCACGTTGCAGAAAGTGTCCCACACAAACTGCAGCAAAAGTGCTGCAGAAAATTGCGTTCAAGAACAAAATGAGATAAATAAAATTTGAGACCAATCTCTCGCACTTCTGACTGTAAAGAGCTACAGTACCGGTACCAAAAGCTCTTTACCCGGGGCACAGATTGGGAAAGCCGACAGTGTGCTGAATTCAGATTGTAGCTAGGAGGCTATGAGTGCACAGAATTAAACAGTGAATCAACTAAGGCCCAGTTCACATCTGGGCATGGGTTTCCGTTCAGGGAATCTGCGTAGGGACCCCCCAAACGAAAACCTGCAGTAATACCAGTGGTGGTGATTTATTGGAAACAAAAGTTATGATATGCTTTCACTGCACTTTAATTGCTGCTACTTTGTTTTTTCATTTATGGTGAGAAGTTCAGGACTAGATTCCATTTTCATTTCTTGTTTATATGCAGTTTTCTTAGGTCCAGTAGTTGCAAGTACGTTGACACTACACAAATTATAGCCCAAACAACAACATATCCTGTAACTGGTTAAGAAGCAATTTTAGCGATGGCAAATTCTGCTTTAGCTCATCTATGTACCTTTATTTCATGGAAAAATGAGCCCGCTGCAGATTAAATATACAATGTCCTTTTTGTTACAGTAAGCACATTTCGCCATTTACACTGTAGCAGAGGCAAAATCTGCAGAAAGTCTACATGTGGCTTTTGTTGCAGATTCACAGGAAAAGATTCCAGTACAACAAAAAAATAAAAACTGATATGTCATTACCGACGCATAGAGAGTGCAGAACCATAGATTGCCACATTAAATTACTTCCGCATGAACATATCCAACCATAGTTATAGTTGGATATGTTCATGCGGAGGTGATTTAATGTGGCATCCAATGGTTGTCGCATTCTTTATGCGTCAGTAATGACATGTCAATTTTATTTAATTTTTTTTTTTTTTGCAATGCCAAAGGCAAATCAGTCCTTTGAAAACCATATTGGGTGACCTAAAGCTTATTGTGGCCAATCAAATCAGTGTGAAAATCCTCAAAAAAGTGTAAACTGTATACAAGATCTTAAGGGTTATCTTCACACTTATTGGGTTTCGCTCAGCTTTCTGTTTATATTTCACCAATGAAATTTTGTTGAAAGCCGCCAACAATCTGCATATCATGCACATGAATGAGGTTTCTATGTTCACAATTGAATAGAAAATTTTCACCTTGGCTACACAGCTGAAGAAAGGGGAGAAAAAAAAACAAAAAACACACTTGAGAGCAAAAAAAACAAACAAAAAACTGAGCAGTGCTTACAATCTGTCAAAAAGGTAAAGAATGCTCAAATTTTTTGCAAATCATGGACAGCAAATGGCATCCTGTGGGTGTGGAATAAGTGTCAAATCTATGGGGGTCTGATTGCTGGGAGTCCTGAGACCTGGAAAACAGAGAGTCCTCCTGGATGCTCCTTAGGATTACAGCACCAGTGACCTTGTATAGCAAGCACTCCATTCATTTGTAGGGGGCGTAGCCCATCGCAGTCCCATAGATGTGAATGGAGCACTGGCCAAGTAAGCTTAAAGGTAAGACCCCTAGTGATCTGACACTTATCAAATACCCCGTGGATAGTGAAAAATCGCCTATGATTTCATTTTCACCAATTCTCAACTGATAAATGTGAAGACATCTTTAAAGGATTTTCGAGGTTTTGAAAAACATGACTAGTTGCTTCCAAAAGCAGAACCACATCCGTTCATATGTTCTGGTATTGTCATCTTAAATTCACATGCATTTATGGGTCGGATATCAAAAGTCCTAAACATTTAACTGTACTATCCCAAGAGTGTTCCAGATTAGTTCAGAAAATACATTGTGCATTCATATATTAAAAATCTGTCTGGCTCCTGAGTGTGACATATTTTTTGCAATAATAACACTTCAGTGCCAGTTAGGAAAGCTTCAGTTCAGGCTACCCTGTCTGCTGGCAAGTAAGAAGTTTGAGGGAAAAGAAGTATTCCAAAAATACAGCTTTTGCAAAACCATACGGTGTGAACACAGAGAAGCTCTGTACCTTCGTATATAACCTATGCAACGCTGACTATATGCAGTGTGTGTGGAACTTTCCAGGGCAGATGCACAAGCCCTAGAGGCTTCAATAGTGAAATATAATTCTGGTTTACAGGGCTATAAAGAATGAGAATAATAGTTTTGAAAAAGGAATTGTCTGGGCTTAATACTTTTTTTGGGCGATCAAGATAAGCTATAACTACCTGACCAATAGAGGTCAGACACCCAGCCCCTGGATCAGCTGCATAGAGTTGCTTCAGGCACCTATTCTATACACAATACAGGGCCAGAAGCAAAAAGCTCTATCTGCTGGGTATCGGTAAGGTACTTTCAATGGGAGCACGCTGAACTGAAGGCACCCAACTGCTGGACAATGGACGGAGCTCTCTGCTTCCAGTCCTGTATTATTTACAGATGATCAGAAAGAAGACTGGAATGAACAGGACCTGTTCCCTATTTTGCGGCACAGACTGTTGAGCTGAAATAGGTAGCTGCATTACAGATATTACACAGTGCACAGAGCTGAGCGCAAGCTACTAGAGCAGCTACTATTACTACTAAATTATTCATAAGGGAAATAAATCAGGCTGTTTTTTTGTCTCCCTGTAAAAATTCCTTGCTTGCCTTTTTAGACAGGGAATTAAGTTTTAAGGCTTTTACATAAAAAGTATGGCACCATCTGATGCTCAGTCTGTCAAAAGACGTGCATGTCCATCTAAGGGCTAATTCACACAGTGTAGTTTTGCACTGCGTATTTACAGAAAATTACAATAGAATATAATGGGATGAGGTATTGAAAAGGACATCTACATGCAGAAAAACAAACAGGTATTGATTTTGCAAGTCACAGCATGCACCTTGTGTTAGGTTTAGTGTGAGGCGAATCTGCACAACAATCCATATTTATTCCAGAAAGTCTAGATATCTCCTAATGAAGACAAAAATTATGGGTTTTTTCCCCTATTCCTCCCAGAAAGAAAGAAAATTAGGGGAGATTTATGAAGACTGGTGGAAGGTACACCTCATATATCCTCAAATCAGGTGCACCCCCCACTGGGCCATGTGCCTGCCCTGAATTCTACAGCAAGGTATCAAGCCCCACACCTTTCTGCAAAATGGCAAGGGCAGCATAAACAGATAAAAAGTTACTTTTCGCACAAAAACCTGGCTTGTGCAAAACTTGCTACCTTTTATGCCTCATATACCAGAAAACTGGAGTACAAAGCATGATAAATCTTCCCCAGTGTATTTTACGATAATATTTGCTATAGTTTCCCCTTCATTGTGAGGCATACGCACTATAGTTCGTGCTAGAAATAGACATTACTAAGAGATCTATCATCTATAATAAAAAATAAATCTACAAAAAATCCCATTGATGTCAATGGGATTTGATCTGTCATCCATTAGTTTAGTGTCTTCTCCAAATACATTGCAAGTCCATTATTTTAGCAGACATAATAAGGCCGGGAGCAGGACTTTTGTTTCCGTTCAAAATAACAGACTTACGACAAACATTAAAGGGGATGGCCACTTTCAGACTAATACTGAGAAACAAATGTTATTGTTTGTACAATATAAAGATATACAATTTTCCAATATACTTTCTGTATCAATTTCTCATGGTTTTCTAGATCTCGGCTTGCTGTCATTCCTTCTCTTACTTCTAGAGGATAAACCTCTGACCATGGTCATGTGATTTACGGTCCATGGTCATGTGATTTATGGTCCATGGTCATGTGATGAGCACACAGGTGCACAGCTGATTACCAGGCAGATATCTGATTACTGGGCTGTGACTAACGAGCGGCACCTGTGCGCTCATCACATGACCATGGACCGTAAATCACATGACCATGGACCGTAAATCACATGACCATGGTCAGACCTTCATCCACTAGAGGTAACAGAATGAATGACAGCAAGCAGAGATCTAGAAAACCGTGACAGAAGGAAGGACCAGCCTTGCGGAGGACAGGCGGGAAATCAGCGCTCACCAAATTTTGATAAATTGAAGTCAACTTTATTAGGCACCACGCGTTCCGGGCACACAGCCCTTTTTCAAGTGCAATATTGATCCTGCCGCTATGGACAGATTGTCTGTCCATAGCGGCAGGATCAATATTGCACTTGAAAAAGGGCTGTGTGCCCGGAACGCGTGGTGCCTAATAAAGTTGACTTCAATTTATCAAAATTTGGTGAGCGCTGATTTCCCGCCTGTCCTCCGCAAGGCTGGTCCTTCCTTCTGCCTCAGTTAGACGTCCCTGTGACTGACATCAGCAGCTGCCTCCCAGTTTTTTACTGGTTTTTGACTACTACGTCCATTGGTTGTTGTGTTTAACACAACCAAGCCAGGTGAGCGGACACCTGAATTGCTCTATTTATCCATTAACATACCAAGGGTATTACACAAGGAATGGCTCGGTGCCGGGGATTTTGTTTTCTTCTCTAGAAAACCGTGAGGAATTGATACAGAAAGTATATTGGAAAATTGTACAACTTTCTATTATACAAACAATAACATTTGTCTCTCAATATTGGTCTGAAAGTGGACAACTCCCTTTAAGCATCAATTATTTATTTTACATTAATGTCTATGGTTATTGGATGGTCGTCCATTATTACAGTCAGTTTTTTCCTCTGCGCATGCTCAAAAACAGACAAAAACAGACATTAACAAATACTAACTGATGTCAATGGTTAAGATTACACATTAAATGGATCAGTTAAAAAAGGACACATTAACGTCAGTGTCTGTTATTGTTGGTTAATTTTCATAGTTCTTCTCCTGCCTACTCTGACACAGTGTATTGTTATACCCCCTATGGAGATATGATATTGAAATATTCTGTACATTTATGTTAACCACAACACAGTATGCACACTAGTATTTATAAAGCACTGTGCACAGCATGTAGTCACTTGGTAATTTTCCACCCTTTACATATACACACACACTGTAGCCTAAAAAGGCACTAAGGAATGGTCCCCATATTAATCTCTCCACTGAATATTGGATTCCACATTGCAGTGAGTCATGACCTCATCGCACAAGTCACACAAGCATCAAACACGAGATGCATGTACACGTAACTGCACATGTATCATCTTACTGGCCCCATGCTTGAGTGGGGGAAGCATAAGGGAAGTTCAGCTATCCTATTCCAACTTAACCAAGACTATGATTACCCCGAGAGAGTGAAAGGAACAAAAAAAAAAAAAAAAAAAAAAAAAAAAAAAAAAAAAAAAAAAAAGAGCCACAAAAATATTTATTATATTTGAGGTTATGCACGACCAGTGACTTGGAACTAGATAAAGGCAGGCACAAGGTTTTAGACCTGGTTTCAGCTTTCTATAACCTACTATTCTCACAAAAGCAAATATAGCACCACTGGCTTCCACAAGAACCTACTTTCATATCATATCAGATGGCCTATGTTAGCCAACCGAAGCACACACTGACTTCATACTTAATAGCCTCATTGACATACACCATTTTCAGTGAATTGTAATACTCGCATATACTGTTGTGTTAACGGTTATTATCAAATGGTTTATATATACCTGTATTACATATTTATTTACAGAACTTGCTCACTGTTGTTCTGTTATCAGCATTTATCAGAGAATTGTATACATACATATACAAGAGAAAATATCCAGCATTGGCAGGTATAAATGTGGATCTAAAGGATCTCACCAAAATTAGGCAGTTAGGCCCATAGCAAACCATCCAGCTGTCACCTGTCCAAGGTTCACAGATGAAAAAGGAGTAGATCCAGCACTCACCAGGCGATGATTAATAAAATTTAACTTTTATTCTTGATCCATAAAAACAATCGTCATATCCACAGGGAATAGAAGCAGTTACAAACTATAGCAAAGCTACACATTTTGGAATCTAGTTCCTTCCTCATGGCAATGTCCAAGGCATCGCTCCACTGTGCCTTCCCATGTAGGATTATGTACTAAAGTGTACAACCTGCTACTAGCCGATAAAATGCTTTAAAGGGAGTCCAACATTGCAGTTTTGCATTTTTAAATAAGCCTATCTTAATGTAGCCTTTACAAAGGCTATTCCAGATAAACCTCTTTTCTGATCATTGCAGCCGTTTTCCAGAAAAAAAACAAAAACATTTTTATTCATATGCTAATTGGTCTTCAGGGAGCGTTACCCACCATGTCATCAACCTGGAGGTCTGTCCACCGCCCCCTTCTTGCTTGAAGATCACTCCTGCTACTTTTCACCGCTTCCATGAGCAGCTAGTCCCATCAGCACAATAAAATTTGGCGCGTGTGCTGTATGCGTCGATGGAACTAGCTGCTCATGGAAGTGGTGAAGAGTAGCAGGAGTGATCTTCAAGCAAGAAGGGGGCGGTGAACAAACCTCCAGGTTGATGAAACTCCCTCACCAATGTAAGCGATTGGGCTAGCACAGAAATTGCGACGAGAGTGAGATCCAACAATACATGAATCTTTTTACAAATAGTCACAGCACCCTCAGGGTTGTAATGTTAAACCTATGTTGGTGAAAGATTATTGGGCGCCACGGCGCTCTTTGGTTTCAAGACTGGAATCGTAGTCAAAGTCGCCATGTGGCCCTAGCCTTATCCTTCTCAAAATCCACTCCAAGTCAATACGGTGAGCTGAGGGTAACTGACACATGACTCCACTCTATGACAGTAGTGTGAATACAGCCTGATCCATAAGTATCATAGATTTCATGTTTAGAATTTGTATAAACTAACCCACTTCTATTCCATAAAATGTCAGTGCACCAGCAGGAAAGATTTATTAAAGGCACACAATTCACAGAAGATTAAAATCGACTAAAGGCTTCTTGGCTAATGCCTGTTTTAATGTTTTTAATCTTCTATGAATTGTGCGTGACTTTAATAAGGATTATCTATATTTTTGACATCCCCCTGGTGTGCTGACTTTTTGTAGCTTGATTTTATTTCAGCTATTGCATAAGTGACCTTTTGTTGTCTATCCATTATAAACAGGTTAAGGTGCATTTTTGCTCTTCAAACACAGCTCTGCTTTCTACACTTTAGCACATTAATATGGTTTTAAACAGTCACAGCACTCCACTGAAATTTTGCTCCTTCAGGACTTGTTAGTTTCATATTTTCTTATACATTTAGTTGATGCATCAGGAAAGCTGACAACATACAGTATACGCTAAACATATTTATAGAGTTTCATTAGCCATTGGCACTAAACAGATACACAATACAGTTGAAGAGAATTCTGGCAAGTTTTGGCCGACTTAAAATGTTGTAGACTATTACAACTTCTACAAAAAGAAGTTTGACTGTACTGAACGTGGACATGACCCAAGTTGAGATATCACGCACCAACACTTGGTGCATTTTCTTGGCAGAAACCAAGCCAACTAATAGGAGGTTAAAATTAGCCTAGACAGTCTACTAATGCAAAAGATTTATCTTCCAGCATTAAACACTTTGATAATCTGGCGCAGTTTACAACTGTCTAAGGCTCCATGCACACAATAGAGTGCGTGTTGCTGAGCCGTGATTTAACGACGCAAGGAATAGGACCCGTCGTGAATTTTGCTCATGGTCCCATAAATGGGACTGAAAATACACGGTCATGTGTATGGGTCCATAGAAATTAATGGGAGAGTGTGTTAGCCATGAAAAACAAAGACATGGACCAGTCACACGGTCATGTACATGATGACTACATTTGCACTTATACGCCGTATATACACTTCTGTGAGTGATGTAAACAGTAACATTAGAGAAAGTCTTCTGAGTTAACTCCTTCCTGATGGAAGAAAAAAAGTTTAATTTATTTTCATGCGGCCACATTCCAAAAAATTTTTTATGGAGGGACAGGGAAAATATAGCTCTTTGGTGCAATGAGTTCAACTGTTGCACCAAACAGAGCATTAGAAGATCAAATTTAAAAAAAAAAACAAAAAACAAAAAAAAAAACTAAAATATCTTAGCAACAAGGCACAGATCAGAAAACACGCAAAAAAAAAAAAATTGTAAAGAGTAACCCTTGGTTCACATCTGCGTTTGGTAATCAGTTCGGGGAGTCCGCATGGGGACCCCCCGAACGGACTACCGAACGCCTTGGCAAACAGTGTGCAGTGAAAGCACACTGACCCATAGACTATAACGGGGTCCATATGCTCTCCGCGTGCTGCCCGCACAAATCATGTGGACAGGAAAGTAGATTGTGAAGTACTTTCCTGTCCGCATGTTCCCTGCAGAGATCTCGCGGCAAGCAAATGGACCCAATTATAGTCTATGGGGTCCGTGTGCTTTTACTGCACACCGCTTACAAACACATTCGGTAGTCCTATGCGGACTCCCCGGAACGAATCACCAACGCAAATGTGAAGTAGGCCTAACAGCACACTATACATTTCACCTGCAGGATAACAGCTATTGAACTGAAAACCTCTGGTTTATGCTGTATTCACAGTTGACACTTGCTGAAACCACATGCATTTTTATATAAAAACTGTATATACTCGAGTATAAGGGGGCGTTCACACTACCGTTGGTGTCCGTTATGAAGGTGTCCGTTTAAAAGAAAAAAAACGGACACCTATCATAACGGACATTAACGGACACTAACTGATGCTAACTGATGTTAATGTGTTCGGTTTTTTAACTGATCCATTTAATGGATCAGTTTAAAAAAACCGACACATTAGTATCAGTTAGGGAGCGTTCACACTACCGTCGGTGTCCGACAGGTAGTGTCCGCTCTAAATCTGTCACGGACACTAGGAGCGGACACTAGCTGTGTCCGTGACACCTGTCATTCATCTCAATGGGCATCGGGTGCGTTGTTTTGCACTCCGTGCCCATCCTTCCCTGTCCGCAAGTGAAGATGTCCGACTTCTCAAGCGGACAGAAGAACCCTGCATGCATGCAGGGTTTTTCTGTCCGCTTGAGAAGTCGGACATCTTCACTTGCGGACAGGGAAGGAAGGGCACGGAGTGCAAAACAACGCACCCGATGCCCATTGAAATGAATGTCAGGTGTCACGGACACAGCTAGTGTCCGCTCCTAATGTCCGTGCCAGATTTTGAGCGGACACTAGGAGCGGACACTACCTGTCGGACACCGACGGTAGTGTGAAAGCCCCCTTAGCGTCAGTTGGTGTCCGTTTTTTATACTGTTCGTTTTTTTCTTTTTGCTGTTTATGCTTTCTGAGCATGTGCAGAAAATAAACGGACAGAAAATAACGGACTAACTGATGGCCATCAGTTACTGTACGTTATATGTCCGTTGCCCATAGACCTCAATGTTAAATAAAAAACGGACACTTTCTGTCCGTTTTTTCAAACGGGACAAAAAAATCCTGCATTTGTGATTTCTCTGTCCGCTTGAAAAAACGGACATGGTTGTTAACGGACCCTTAAGGACACAAAAGGACAACAGATGAAATCCCATTGAAATGAATGGAAATTGTAACGGACACAGCTAGTGTCCGTTGCCAAAATCTTGAACGGACAGTAGCAACGGACATTGCAGTCGGACACCAACGGTAGTGTGAACGCCCCCTAAGCCTACCCGAATATAAGCCGAGGCCCCTAATTTTACCATAGAAAACTGGGAAAACTTATTGACTCGAGTATAAGCCTAGGGGGGAAATCTACCATTGCAGATAAAAAGTCTGGTCACGTGCATTACAGTTTAGTAACTCCATGTGCCTCATAGTAATAGCAGTTAACCCCATCATGTCCCTCACCTTAACCCCATGTGTGGCTCACACAAGAGTTACTGATATGTGGGACATATGGAGGTAATAATTAGGTATCTTCATAATTAAAGGTCCTTTATTAGTACCCCCATGTGTCTCATATATTAGTAACCCTTATACGGGGCACACAGGGGTTAATATGAGGGACATAACTGCTATTAATGTGAGGCACATGAAGTTACTGAAACTAAATTAATAACCCCAAATGCCTAACATTAATACCTGTGTGTTAATGTACCTGTGTGTTTTTTAGTTTCACTTTACTTTCACTCTCCTCGATACAACAGACATCTTCTATAAGACACAATGAATCCTGGCCACTGACTTATCTGCAGATGTTACATTCTAGTTTCTACAGGACCTTTGATGACATCACAGTCAAGCGACTTTACATGACAAGCCAATCACAGAGCAGTAGCACTAAAGGGACCCCCCCCCCTTCGTTTAATTTATGCAGGTTCTTCAAGTTTCTGTGCTCTGTGGACCCTGACTCGAGTATAAGTAGAGGGGGGGCTTTTTCAGCATAAAAACTGTCCTGAAGTTCTGTCCTGTCCTGTCTATATACGGTACATGTTTTTAGAAACTGTGTGCAGTTTTCAAAGATGCATGTAGTATTCATGTAAAAATGTACGTTTCAGGGGGGGGGGGGGGGGGACATTAAAAAAAAAAAAACCAAAACACACAACCGTGTGCACTTACTGACATAGTAGAAATTTGTTTCTCATAATTATGACCTGTTCTTCAAGAGGGCCTGTCTACTCAGGGAAACCCCAGAGTTACTGTCCACTTTGCTAGTATAGCCTAATTTGCATAAAAAATAAAAGAGCTTATATTATTGGAATAGCTGATCAGATTTGAATAAGATCAAAGTTCTCAGGGTAACAGCACCTATCATGACATTGGGCTTTTCAGACCTGGTGACAGGTCCCCTTTAAGTAAAAAAGCATTGTGTAAATGCAGCCTTAGGACTTCTTCACATGACTTTTATAGAGACATGTGATGTCCACTTTAATCATGGACAGACTATAATCCTACTTATTTTTTGGGCTGTGCTGTCCATGGTTGATCAGGTTTCCACTTTGCTTTTTACATGCCCAGAGACATTGAAAGTTACAGAAAAGAGAAACACAGATGGCATCTATGTGCTGTCCATGAATTTCATTTGAATGGGAGGCAGAGGATTATTTTCAGGTAGCAGAAAGAATAAGCGTCACACTCAATCTTGAAGCAAAAAAATAAATAAATAAATAAATCACTTGGCTGCTGGTGAATTAGCAGAAAATTCAGCTTAGGATGTGTTCACACGGAAGAATTTGCTGTGGTTTTGGAGGTGGATTTCGCCCCCAAATCCGGGGCAGATTCCTCCCGGAATCCACCTCCTATTGTTTTCAATGGGAGGCAGAGATGCAGCAGGACATGGGAAAAAAGAAGCGTCCTGCTCCATCTTGCCGCAGTTCAAGACTTCCTGCAGATTAGGCCTATTCATCTGGGCCTAAGCATCCGCCATGTGAACGTACCCTTAAAATTAGGAGGCTGAATTTTTTTGTTTGGCCAAATTCCACTGCGGAATATGGCCGGAAATCCATTGTAGCATTTGCTAATGCCATACTGGTCAAGAGGAATTTTTCTGACCCCCATTCCCTTCTATAGAAGTTCTCAGGTATAATCCAGCTGAAGAGTGGGCATGACGTTTATTTTTTCTGCTAGCTGAAATAAATCAAATAAGAAAGTAAATAAATAATCAATCAAGTGATTTAGAACTTTTATTTATTTTATTATAATATTTTTTTAAAGCTTTGTTTTGGGTCATAGACCCCCCCAAAAAAATGATGCTGAAAAACTCAGCTTATACTCGAGTATATACGGTAACTAGCAAGGAACATAGAGATGAGAAGAGGCGGAGCAAATCTGGGGTCAGATGCTGGTCCTGGTTACGTGACCAGGTGTCATAATCAGACCAAAAATCTGTAGTTTGTCACTATCAGAATTCAGGGGAAATATTGAAACCCTTCCTGAAGAAACCCTTTAATATTAGAACCCCAGCATCAAGTAACAACATTTACAGTAAGATTTCTTCTTGCTAAATTATCTTGTAGACCCAAATATTAGTAATTCCTGTAGTTAGTCACATAACCAAAGCATACAATGCCTGTTAGAACAAAAGTCACCAGATCCTTAAAAAAATAAAATTAAAAACGTGAGCAATCTTACTACTGATTATAAGTCACTTCAGAGCCTTTGCTGGTACTCTCTAACCCCTTGGGACTAAACTGTGGGGTGTAACACGTACACAAACTCATCAACCTTTGCAGGAGTCTAAATTTTCTAACAACTCAAACTAAAACATTAAACCACAAGAGGTCATAAATCAAAAGGTGTTAATTGATACTTCTCCTTAATCCGTTAATGCTAAAGCAGCATGACCCCAAACTGAAGATTTGAAGTTAATCTTTTTTTTTTTTTTTTTACCTTTTTACCTTTAATATTTTACAAAGTTTTGTTCTCCCCCTTCTCAGCAGCACAGTGAATGTGCATTTTCCTACTGTTTGTTGACAGCAGGGAACAGGGGAACTTTGGACTTCAAACTGTGCTGAACTTTAGTTGTTTTTGGGTACTTTCCTCTTGATAAATTACAATACTTATAGGTGTTAACAGAACAGCAGTGCAATGCATTATACACACACACACACATATATATATATATATATATATATATATATATACACACACACACACACACGCGCGCGCATACATACACAAACACACACAAAATCTCTCTTTACATTAAAAGTACCATTGTTCAGGTCCCGATGATTCATCGGATTGAGATCTGGATACCACCTGCAGCGTGGCAGAGGCCACTATTACGATGAAAAAAGGCATTGGAATACTGCTAACATGATTTGCACATCACACATTGCAATGCAGAATATTCCGGCACCCTTCCATCATAGACTGTACTGATTTTTATCAGCAGTTTTTCCTATAGGCTCTGACCAGAAAGCTAATACTCCCCATGACCATAAATAAGCATTGGCCAATCATAAATCTGCCTACTGATTCACCGATTCTTTTCTCAGACCACTTTTGGGAGGGCACTAATGTGACATTTTGGAGTTGATCTAACCCTGTAATAATAATAATATCATCATCATCTTTATTTGTATATTTGTATTTCACAGCACTTTACAAATCAGAGGGTACATGAACAGATAATATGACAGGAAACCAGTGCTGTGTGAAGCTGAACGAAAACAGGACAGCATACGTCCAACAGGCCCGAGGAATCAGACAGGTCTGTAGCCTGAGCCCAACGCTCTTCAACATATACATCAACGAACTGGCTGCTGCCCTAGAGACCTCACCAACAGCAGGCATTACCATGAAGGACAAGAAGGTGAAGTTCCTGCTGTATGCCAACGACCTCCTACTCCTGTCCCCCACAGAGAGAGGCCTCTAAGACAGCCTGTCAGTGTTGGAAAAATTCAGCACCACATGGGCTCTACCCATCAACCACAAGAAGACCAAAGTCATGGTACTCCGGAAAAAGGGCCACAACAAAGCCCCCACCCCACAACTCGAACTAAATGGCTCCACACTGGAGAAAACCAACAGCTACACCTACCTGGGGCTAGAACTCAACCAATCAGGAAGCTTCAAAGCAGCAATAGAAACCCTAAAAACAAAAGCCTGCAGAACCTTCTACACCATCAGAAGACAACTGTACCACCTCAAACCACTGACGAGGGTCTGGCTGAAGATATTTGACGAAGATATTTGACACAGTCATCGCCCCAATCCTTCTCTACGGCAGCGAAATCTGGGGCCCAGCCACCTAGCCAGACCAGGCAAAAATTGGACTCTAGCCCAACAGAGACCTTCCACCTGGAGTTCTGCAAATACCTGCTCCAACTTAGCATGCCGGGCGGAGCTAAGTAGGCTCCTCCTATGGCTCACCATACAGAAGAGGGCACTAGCATTCCAGGCGCACATTCAAGGCAGCAACCCCGACTCCTACCACCACCAAGCCTGGCTAAGCCACAGAACTCTAAACAAACCCGACATCCTCCAAACAAACAACCAACCGCCAACAGGCAATGACCAAGGCCCAAATAAAAGGGGCCACAGAGAAAAGCAAAGAGCAGTACATTGAAGAATGGAGAAACTAAATAAATAACTCCAAGAAACTCAACGTATACCAGTCACAAAAGAACTACACAATGGTCACCTACCTAGAGAAAATACCCCACCCCAAACATAGACAGACCCTGAGCCGATACAGACTGAGCACCCACAACCTAGAAATTGAAACGGGGAGGCACAGGCAGTCGTACAAACCACGGGAGAACAGACTATGCCAACACTGTGTCCTTGGGGTCCTTGAAGACGAGGCCCATTTCGTACTACACTGCACCAAATACTCAGCTGTGAGGGCCATCTACTTTGAAAGACTCTCTGCCCACATCCCAGACTTCACATCTGCAGACGAGAAGAAGGAACTCTACATCCTACTGGGAGAAGAGGAGTCCACTGTGGAGATCGCTGCCCAATACGTGTCCAACTGCTACCAACTGAGGGGAAGATGAGACCCCCAAAGACTTTTAAACTCCCCACCACCATCACCCACATGCCCTAAACAAGAAAATAAAACATGATTTATTTATTCATTTTTAAAATCACAGCGGGATCAATCACGGACAGTACACCACCCTAAAGTAAGAAGAACCATGTGCTGTCTGAGCATCATGGATGTGTGAATAAACTCTAGTCTAACTTGATTTGCCACTAGTCAAGCGTCAGATCCTTAAACTTGCAGGAAAACTGTAAGGATCCTTACAGTTGGCTACTTTCAGACCAATATTGAAAGACACATTTTATTTTATTTTTGCATAATAAAAAGATATAGTGTTCCAACATACTTTCTGTATCAATTCCTCAGTTTTCTAGATTTTGGCTTGCTGTCATTCATTCTGCTTACTTCTAGTGAATGAAACTCTGACCATGGTCATGTGATGTACACACAGGTGCACAGCTATAACGAGCTATGTATCTTTGTGCTCATCACATGACCATGGATCATAAATCATATGAATGTCAGAGGGGGCGTTCCTTACCACCCAGTGATGACGCTGCGCTGTGAAGAATGCCCCCCAGTACAGAGTTATGGACAAGTACTGTTGGGGAGGGCATTCCTTACCGCCCAGCTAGACTGTCAGATACACCCTTTTGACGGTGGGCAGAGATCAGTGCCGAAACTAATGGCACCAATATCTCCAATCCCAGGGCACAGAACGGGAAAGTCTACAGAGCGCTGAATTTAGCGCACTGTCGGCCTTCTAGCGGTATACAAAACCATATGTGCATGAAAGGTCTTCTAAGTAACCCCCAGGTCCATTATGAATAATCTGCCAAATCAAGTAAAATATTATTAATTCCCCGGACAATCTCTTTAAGAGTATGCTCACATAGCAGAATTTTTACAAACTGATAAATCGAGCTTCAAGAAATTGAATCTACTTAATCAAATTCGACCACAAAACCTGTCCCAAATTTGCAACTTCTGCATCAGAAGAGATGAGGTGAAATCCACCTGAAGATCAAGCAAGTCGCTGTTTTTTCTGGTTACGGAAAAATATCAGCATCTGCCTCCCATTGAATTCAAATTAAACCATGTGTACATACTGTCCTGTTAGGTATACAGTAAGGGACAGCAAGTCACTCCCAGCAGCCTAGATAACTACACTACTAGAAGACCCTCAGCTGACATAAGGTGAAGGCCAGCCAATCCAACCAACACACGGACAGAGTTTCACGCACGTGCCTTAAGTGTCCCTTTATAGGTGGCTAGTTGACTGTGATCGCAAAATGCTCTCCAGCGTTGTAGCAAATTCTGTCATACAGCCATACAGTGATAGGTTACCACAGAAGTTGACAGCGATAATATGCCAGGTGACAGTGATATTTCAGATGTCACATGTAGCAGCCCTACCCTTAGATTAGGAACTGAGCAACTAACAACTGAATGTGCTCCTGGTATGTGTAGAAGAACTATCACAATTGCTGAAAAATGGATATAGAGTTTCACTATTATGCATGTACCATAAATACTAAAACACTTGTGTACCAGCTTACAATTATTCTGTATGATCTGAGTAATTGTAGTAAGACAAAGGCAGTTTGTGTTGGCCCTTTCAGCTTAAAGAGGATC
Organism: Leptodactylus fuscus; assembly: GCF_031893055.1. Lineage (NCBI taxonomy): Eukaryota > Metazoa > Chordata > Amphibia > Anura > Leptodactylidae > Leptodactylus > Leptodactylus fuscus. The sequence goes on from NC_134265.1 coordinate 195,825,056, forward strand.
TTTATGTCCTTTAAGGTAGGGAGTTGTAACTCCCATAGCAAAAGCTGACTATACACCGAATTCAGCACTCTTTCAGCTTTGCCGGGGTCTCCACCTATTGCAGAGACATTGGTTTCTGCCTCATGGCTATCCCTGGGCGGTGAGGAACGCCCACTGACAGTAAACTTCTATAGACCTGCCCGATAACCTGTCCACAAGGATAGCATGGCAGAGAACAATGGCCATGAATAGACAAATAGATTTCAGTGGTTTTATTCAAATGGCAATATCAATGCCCACTTTCACAGCTGTGAAAAACAGACACACACAGCCATGTGAATACACACTTTGAAGTCAAAGAGCCATTCGAAGGCCACAGCAAAGACATTTTTGCGTGGACATCTGAAGAAACCCTTACAGTGACCATAAACAGCTTGAGTAATAGCCTCAACGTGGCCAAACCACTGCCTTTACACAATGTAGGGCCCTGGACTTAAGCGTAGGCCCCATGTTGCAGAAATGCAGCTTCTATTTGTTGCAGATTTTGCTGTGTTTTTGGGTTTTGGTTTTTTTTGAGCCATAGCCAAAAATGGCTACAGAAGAAGTAGGAAATATATAGGACATACTTAAAGGGGTTGGCCACTTTCAGACCAATATTGACAAACACATGTACAATAAAACGATATACAATTTTCCAATATACTTTCTGTATCAATTCCTCACGGTTTTCTAGATCTCTGCTTGCTGTCATTCATTCTGTTACCTCTAGTGGATAAAAGTCTGACCATGGTCATGTGATTTACAGTCCATGGTCATGTGATGAGCACACAGGTGCACAGCTGATTACCAGGCAGATGTCTGATTACTGGGCTGTGACTATAACGAGTGGCACCTGTGTCCTCATCACATGACCATGGACCGTAAATCACATGACCATGGTCAGAGTTTTATCCTCTAGACCAGGGGTAGGGAACCTTTGGCTCTCCAGCTGCTGTGAAACTACAACTCCCAGCATGCTCCATTCACTTCCATGGGAGTTCCAAGAACAGCAGAGCAAGTATGCATGCTGGGAGTTGTAGTTTTGCAACAGCTGGAGAGCCGTACGTTCCCTACCCCAGCTCTAGAAGTAACAGAGTGAATGACAGCAAGCCGAAATCTAGAAAACCGTGAGGAATGGATACAGAAAGTATATTGGAAAATTATATATCTTTTTATTGTACATTTGTTTGTCAATATTGGTCTGAAAGTGGCCAAGCCCTCTAAGCTTCTCCCTTCTGCTCAATACACTCCTGGCTTCGGCTCAAGCAAAATGCAGCAAAATCATTTACATATATATATATATATATATATATATATATATATATATATATATATATATATAAAATAAATAAATCCGTTTGGGGAGTCCGCATGGGGATCCCTCTGAATGGAATGCCGAACGCACTAGCAAGTGGAGAGCATAGAACATGCGTACAGAAAAGTACTTCATTATTTACTTTCAAGTCTCGGGCATGGGCCCATTACAGTCTATGGCAGTAATGGCGAACCTATGGCACACATGCCAGAGAGGGCATGCAGAGCCCTCTATGCTGACACGAGTGCGGTCACCCGGATTGCTCACTAACGGGGAATCCAGTACAGGATTCCCCATAGATGAGCGACCACTGCCTTCAGTTGTATGTGTGAGGGTGTGTGAGGGTGTACCAGTCATACTGAAGAGCATATAATATGGGGGGGGGCATACTAAAGAGCATATAATACTGAAGGGATACGTACTGTGAAGCATATAACATGGGGAGGATGTGTAGTGAGGAGCATACAATACTGTGTGTGGGAGGGAGCACTAAGGAGCATATAATACTGGGGTAGCGTGCTGAGTAGCATATAATACTGTGTGTGGGGGTACTGAGGAGCATATAATACTGGGGGGTGTATTGATAAGCATATAATACTGTGTGTGGGTGCCACTGTGGAGCATATAATCCTGTGGGGAGACTACTATGGAGCGTATAATACTGTGTGAGGGGCCTACTGTGGAGCATATAATACTGTGGGGTGGGGGGCCACTGTGGAGCTTATAATACTGTGGGGGGGCCCACTGTGGAGCATATACTACTACTGTCTGGGGTGCCTTCACTATTTATATCACACAGTATCTGTTTTATAGCAGACATGATATTAGTACAGGATGTAAGAACATTGCACGGTCACTATAAAACAGATCCTGTGCGATGTAAATAGTGAACATTAATTGTTCAAAGTACAAAATGCAGATAGCTTTACATTTCAGTACAAAGTTGTTTGTATTATTGAAAGCTTTGTAAAGCCCCATTCACATGACTGTAATCTGTGGGTCTATAACTGTCCGCCATTGTGGATCCGCACAGTATTAAGTTTAAATTGCCGTGTTGGCACTTCACGATAATTTAGTTGGTTTTGGGTTGCAGTTTAGGCACTCGGTCTCTAAAAGGCTCGCCATCACTGGTCTATGGGGTCCATGTGCTTTCACTGCTGTACGCTTGCCAATGCGTTCAGTATTCTGTTCGGGAGGTCTCCATGAGGACTCCCCGAACGGATAACCGAACGCAGATGTGAACCAGGCCTCAGACTTAGGCCCCATGTAGTGAGTCACAGCGCAAAAAAAAAAAAAAAAAGCACTATGGAAAAGACTGCAGTGCAAGCGCAATTTCTTAGAACCACCCTTATGCATTGGACGGGGCTGCCTGTGCTCAATGCCCACTTTTACAACAGCTGATCTGTGTGGGATCTGGGTGTTGGACCATGAAAGATGACCTATCCTTAGGGGGAATATCAGTTTAGGGATGGAGACCACTTTATAATACCACATATCATACGTCAGTAACAAAAAGAAAAAACAGCAAAAGCGTTAAAATGACAATTTTTTGCTTTCACTTGTAGATCCTTTGCTATAGATTTACACAAGCAACATTTGAAGGCAATGAAGAAACGATTGCCTCAATAACATTGGTCTCATATGACAATGTGTTGAAATAATTTATCAACATGTTGGGAAATCATCTCTGCAGCTATCTGCTATTTTTGTTGTTTGTACACGGTTGTTGCCACCATTAGGAGTGTATGAATACCAATTTCTATGGCGGAATTTTCTGATACACTGTCCATGTACATCAGTCTCAATTTGGCCATACACATAGAAGAGGTGACATGACCTTAGTAGATACTGGCAGCAAGGTTACAGCAATTGAACGCTATTTGAGGGCAGTACAAGTGTCAAACATTTATGTGTATAATTTGCACCTATTTTCCTTGTTTTTTGCATTGTGCTTTGTAACATACTTTTGCCTTTTCTCCCCAGAGGTTTTGTGGTCCTATGATTATTGTCGGGGAAGGAGCACAGAGTAAAAAAGAACGATAAGTAAGACTTCACTGGGATTACAAATCTATGTGGTGCATTTTGCACAATATTTATTGCACAAGGGCACACAGACAAAAAAAGAAAAAAGTGCACCTAAAAAGCCTAACACGCAAGCACATTTAACAAAAGTGTGTCTACTGAATAAATACACACCACAATAAAACTACTGGCAGATGATAAATAACCCCTAATGTACCTAGAAAATTGCTGCTAGTGCCCAATTTTTTTTCAGTTATTTTTTTGTGTCTATGAAAGTCCTTACAGTTGGCACTAAAATAACCTAAAAGCCTTGGCATCATTTTATCTGGCTTAAAGCTTTCAATACTTTGTTGATTCCAGCACTTAACACAGTGAAATAATTGTAGTACAGATAAAATGGACGTATGACGCATGGCACTGTAACGGTGGAGAAGGAATCAGACAACTGTCAATACACAGCATTAAGCCTACAATAGCTGAAGGGGACAGGGCTCGGCAGAGTGTTGCAGCCCCTTTGTTACAGCAATCTGTGGTGGTCTCAGATCCCATCAGGACAAAGCAAAGAGGCTTCTATCAAACCATTGGAAGAGATTTTACTATTTTGATGGGATCTGACAGTCCTTGCCGGCATCCTGATTTCTGGATGTCAACAAAAACGTTCCCTCCTATTAGAATTATGGTTGTATAAATAAGACAGGCCTAGATTTACACACACACACACACACACACACACACACACTACTTCTCACTGACATTTGGTACTTCTGATAGGTCATTGTGACCACTGACATTGTAGGCATGGAGATCCCACCAAACATTAAACTAGGAGATCTGTTGCTTGGATTTACGGCGATAGGCACTACACCCATTCAATTCTTCAAATTTAATAAGAGCCACTTTTGGGGGTTTATATGCAACAATATTGGCATCAGATGGGTAAAGGGTTCATGTTAAAGGCAAACCATTTTATTATCAGGCTGCAGACACCCCATATGCAGCCATATAGCGATTCCTCCCCTAGAAGCAATGCTAGTACATACCACCTATGTGTGCACTGCAAAAAAAGACCACGGCGAAAACGCATCGCATTCTTTTCCATAGCGTTTTTCACAGAAAGTCTGCAGAGTTTTCCAATGCAGACATTTGCCCCTATTATACGGAAAACACCAGCGTTTCCATTGGTATAATTGACATGCTGAGATTCTGAAAAACGAGCACGTTTTTTGAAAACGCAACTTTTCGGTTGCAGATTTTTTTTTTCTGCAATATGTGGATGGGATTAGAAAGAATCCCATCCATTTTGCAGCTAATGTAAAACACTGTGCTTTTTGCCACCGAGTTTACGCTGCAGCCAAAACACTGCGTTTTCATAACCTGGAGCCCCCAGGCTGCTGTTTGTTTTCTAGAAAAAGCTAAGAATGGCTACAAAGGAATGGAAAATATATAGGAAACTCTTATGTTTCTACCTTCTCCTCAATGCAAAAAACTCTTGGTTTTAGCTTTAAAACAAAAAAAAAAAAAAACGCATAAAAAAAAGTAAATAAATGAATTTAAAAAAACGCAGATTTTCATCAAAATGGGGCCTATGGCTGCAGGGTTTTTGGAACCAAAGTCAGGAATATGATGAGATTTGGAGCAGATTTTGCCTTGTTATTTTGAGTCAAACCGAGTTGTGGAATGGAAATTACTGTATAAAGGAAGTGCTTACACTTCTATCTTCTGCTCAAGCCACTCCTGACTTTGGCTCAAAAATCCACAGCTTTTCTGCAACGTGGGGCCTCAGCGCAACACTAAGGCTTGGTTCACACATCAGTATGCCATCCGTCCGTTTGAATTCAGTTTGAGACTTTAAAACGGACTGATGCTCATACGGATTGTATACTGACACTGGGTTCACACTAGCACCCGGGCTCCGTTCTGAGCTTTCAGAGCTGACAGAAAGCTGTCAGACCGGGTCCGGCTGTGAGTGCCAGTGAGTGTTTCATGCTCTCTGCCGCAAAACCGTTTTTTTAAAACCAGACACAGAGTACTGCATGTCCGACTTTGTGTCAGAGTTAAAAAAAAAAAAAAAACTGTTTCGCGGCGGAGAGCATAAAACGCTCACCGGCGCTCACGGCCGGACACCTTTCAAACCCATTCAAATGAACGGGTGAGGAAGACTCCTGCAGGTTTCCGTCTCCTGCTCTGTTTTGTGCAGGAAACGGAAACCAGTATGAACGGAGACCGGGCGCAGATGTAAACGAGCCCGAACACCTTTTTATTATATGTCCTTATCTCTACTGTGCTTACAATTGCTATTTTTATTCCCCTTATCTGTCCTCTAGGGAACCAACAGATATCAGCATAAAAAGGTGTCAGTATACAATCAGTATGTGTATCTATCCGTTTATAGTCTCAAACTGAATTCAAACTGACGGATGGCATACTGATGTGTGAACCAAGCATAAGACTCAGGCCCCACACTGCAGAAACGCAGTGTTTTTTTTTTACTATTGTGGAAGCAAATTGTTTTATTCATAGTACTAGCAAAGTGAATGAGATTTCATTATTCTCATCCACACTGAAGTAAAGAAGATGCAAAAAAGCTGAATTTTCAAAAACGCATGCGATTCATTATAGCTGCAGAGTTGCAAGCGTTTTTTTCCTATATACTTATATATAGGTGAAGAGGAAACGTAGAGAAAAATGCAGTTAGGGACCGTGCACATGATGATGGTCCGTGTACAGGATGACAGTCTGTGATGCAAAATTAAGGACAGGTCCTATTCCTGTACAGTTTGGCGACTGTGCTAGTAAAAAAAAAAAAAAAATGTATAGAAAAAATAGTATATTCTCCACCCTGTGGTATCCTGCTAAAAAATATAGGTAAGTGTTCGTTTACACAATGGAACCCTATGGTTACAGATGCTACTGTATGGCTGTTGTGTAACATACACAAAGCGTAGGGTAAAACTGGAGATGTGAACACTGCCTAACAGGACAGGGCCAGCTTCACATTCCATATGGCAGCCCCTTTCACCACAGCACTGGTAAGTGAGCAGACATTCTCAGGGACAAACATTTCCACAGGTTACCTATCAGTGACAGTATGGAGCACATCACAAGCATAGTGCAACCTAATCATTAACGAGGACTAGGCAGTAAACAGCCGTGTGGGTGGAAGAAGGAGCTGTGGATTATAGAAAGCACCCATCGCCTACAAAGAGGCGGCGTCCCCAGCAGCAGGCCCCGACCCCTCCCCCGCTGTTTACCATCTCGACCGAAACTAGCTGCGAGGCCTGGCCGCCTCATACGCAACCTCGAGTTTGGCCACGCCGCCTTCTCTTGACGCCACTACGGCGAGGCGCTGTATGAGAGCCTGCGGCTGAGGAGACTAGCTAGGCCTGAACGAAAATAGAAGCCACCACCACTCATACTAAACCCAGGCTAGCCAACATGTAATAAAGCAGCAGAGCTGTCAGGGTCGGCCATTTACAATCCACGGCATAAACATCCACCCAGCCACGCAGGTTTCGTAAACATGATGGCGGAGTTTATAGACTTCATCTCTCCATGTACTTCATTACACAACAAGCGCCAGTTCTTATTACAGCTATACATACACAGGACACATCACGTCGTACTCACTTTTTCCATTGCTTTGACCGCATAGTAGCAGAAAGACGGTGAATACTGCCAGGAGAACGTACCAGCTTGGTTTACGAGCGGGGTTATTATTGGGGTGCCCCACACCCCCCATTACATCCTGTCCCATGCCAGCCAAGCCTTTGCCCTGTGTATTGCTTGCCCGCAGACTCCTGCCTTGTTTCTCAGCTGTCACTATAGAGCCCCAATACACGAGTCCACGATCTGCCCTATTTGATAATGTGACTCTTACAGCTCACATATCGTGGCAGCATGATGGACCGGGGGGGCTTCACTAGGATATAGCAGGAGGTCTCCTCCGCCCTGGACAAATGCTAAGGAACCCCGAGCGTATTGGTTTATGTGGAGCTCCTGCAGTCCCTTCTTCTCACAGGCTTATAAAGGATTCTTCCCTCTCTGCGATCAGTCACGTTTGGTTCTTATTTCCTTCCCGAAAAACACAGGAAATTTTTTTTTTTTTTTTTGCTTTCTCAAAAATCCATATACAGATCCCGAATATGGCAGAAATAACTTCCTGGAGCAGGAAACAGAGAGGCAGCTTTTTATTACTATTCTTCTCGGAGCCTAAAATTAGCAGAGGGTGTGAGAAAAGGCGCAGGGGCTCCCCACAACATCAACAATGCGGGGCTGCATGTGTGAATTCTTAGCTGGGGCCCAGTGCATGATCCTCAAAGACTCGATCGCCTAAAATGTCTTCAGCCCACAGGAGACAGTGACAAATAGGAAGTTCCCAGTCAGCTTGCTGTGTGCAGATCCTCCAGACAGCGCTCCTTCGTGTCCTCCCCTCGCCCGACAATCAGGCAAAACATGAGAAAAATGCGCCGGAGACGAGGAAATTGTATAAAAATCTAGACATGTATTACTAGTTCTTGCAAAGTCTCTCGCCCCCCCCTTTCCAACCAATATCCAACCAGTAAACAAGAGCTGTTAGTCAGCTGGGAGAGGATGGAAAGCTGGAGGAACATGTGGTGTGGAGCCGCTCACACTGGAATGGCTTCAGTCCTGCACACGTATAGAAGAGCAAGAAGTCATTGCCACTGCAGAGTGAGCCAGGCAATGCTTATCCTGAGACTGGGAAGAAGACAAAAAGCTATGTGGCACCTGAGGTAAAAAACAAAACACTGACAGAAGGTTTGTATTTACATGTCAGCGGCACAGACAGACAGTGCCATGTTCACACCATGCTCAACAGTCACTACCAGATTACGCCATCTCCCTCTCAATGGCCAGAGCGTTTTTTATATTTATTATTTATATAAAAAAAGTCTGACTAATTCTTTATTCACAATTGACCTATGTGCGAGGCTGACAGAAGTTTCTATCCAAAATCTAGTGTGCGTGAATACACCTGTAAAGGGGATGTTTGATTTATTTTTTGATTATTTTTTTTTTTTTAATTGATAAGAGGAAGCTGTTTTTTTTTGTTGTTTTGGTTTTTTTTTTAAAGTAGCCTGGGGTCACCTTTTAACCCCTTCCCACCCGAAGAACTTCTTAGTCTTTGACTCCCTCGCCAGCCCCATAACTTTTTTTTATTTTTCTGTTCGCAAAGCCATATGAAGTCTTAATGTTTGCAGGACAAATTTTCATTTCATTATTCTGTACAATGTACTAGGAAGCTGGAAAAAAAATCAGAATTGGGTGGATCTGAACAAAAAGTGCATTTGTGTGGCTTCCTTACAGGCTTCATATGTACGGCGTTTACGCTACAGCCAAAATGACGTGTCCCTTGTATTTTATGTTTTGGTACGAATCCAGGGATACCAAATCTATATAGTTTCATTTAAATTTTAACCTCTTTAGGAAGGGTTCACACTACCATTGGATTCTGTTATGAAGGTGTCCATTAAAAAAAAAAAAAACGGACGCCTGTCATAACAGATACAAACGGATAGTCATTGGTGGCTAAGGGGGCGTTCACACTAGCATTGGTGTCCGATGCTAATGTCCGCACAAAATCTTGCGCGGACATTAGCATCGGATACTAGCTGTGTCCGTTACATTTTGCATTGATTTAATGAGTCATCATGTGTGTTCTTTTACAGTCCGTTTCTGTCCTTAAGTGTCCGTTCACAAAGATGTCTGACTTTTCAAGCAGAGAGCAAAAACCTAAATGTGATTTGATTTTGGACACAGGGATACCTAATGTGTATGTGTTTCACAGTATTTAAAGGGGCTCTATCAGCAAAATCATGCTGATAGAGCCCCACATATGCGTTAATAGCCTTTAAAAAGGCTATTCAGGCACCGTAAAAGTTATATTAAACTTACCCCCCCCCCCCCCCCCCCCCCGTTTTAAAATAAAACCCTAAAACAGAATGTGATAAACTTACCGAACGTGCACGCTGGGCGGGCATTCAGGGTGCAGCGTCTTCTTCATCCACGCCTCCTCTTCCTCCGATGTCCTCGGGTCCCGTCCTCCGGTGCTCGCGAACTGACATTGCTTATAAAAAATGGCCTGGGCGCCTGGGGGTGGTTTAATATAACTTTTACGGTGCCTGAATAGCCTTTTTAAAGGCTATTCACGCATATGTGTGGCTCTATCAGCATGATTTTGCTGATAGAGCTCCTTTAAGTACTTTTATATGTGTTCTAGAGAAGGGGGGTCATTTGAATTTTTTATTTTATTTTTTTTTTACTTAAAAAAAAAAAAAATATATATATATATATATATATATATATATATATATATATATATATATATATATTGCATTTATTAGACTCCCTAGGGGTCTTGAAAACCAGGGGGCCAGGTACTGATTTCGGGCATTAGCACTGGGTCTCTTCTATATAATACAGCAGAAACCCGACAGCTATGGCGTCAGCTCCCGAGCGCCCACTGTATTTAAATACCTGACATCCACCGTACTACTAATGTACATGGTGAACGTCAGAAAGAAAAAAATGGAAAAAACCTGCCGAAAGTAGTGATTTTTCGCCATCTCACCTTACAAAATATGCTATAAAAAATTATCAAAAAGTCATATGTACCCCACAACAATACCAATAAAAAGCATAAGTTGTCCCGCAAAAAGTAAGCCCTCAACTAACACTGTCAACCGAAAAATAAAAATGTTACACCTCTCAGAAGATGGCGATGCAAAAATCACTGATTTATGTCCCCAAATGTGTTTTTGTTCTGTAGAATTAGTATCATATAAAAAAAATACTATAAATGAGGTATCGCTGTAACCGTACCGACCCGCAGAATAAAGGTTACATGTTACTTATACTGTATGCTGTAACCGTACCGACCCGCAGAATATAGGTTACATGTTACTTATACTGTATGCTGTAACCGTACCGACCCGCAGAATAAAGGTCACATATTACTTATAAGGTACGCTGCATGGCGAAAAATTTAAAAGGTAAAACACAATGCCAGAATTGATTGTGGATTTATTTTTTATTTTTTTAAATCCAGCAAAAAAAAAGAGTTAATAAAATGTATTCAATAAGTTGTAGGCACCCAAAAATGGTGTCATTACAAAATGCATCACATCCCGCAAACAACAAGCCCTTATATGGCCGCGTCACCAGAAAAATAAAGAAAATATAGCATCTAGCAATGTGAAGACAAAAATCGCCAAATCATTTGAACACAACTGGCTGTGGGAGAAAGGGAATATATAAGCTGTGTGAGCATATATCAGGGGACACCGCAGATTTAGAGTTTATGAGGGAAAATATACCACAAGTGACCCCCAGAGTGACTCCCCCCAATCATAGGAGCTCCTGGGACATAGTAGGGAATGTGGTGTTTGCAATGTCCTCCGCACCGCTTATATATTCCCTCTTCGCCATCCGCTGTGCAGTCACATCTGGGATACTAATACTCACTACACCCCCTGATAAATTCTTTGAGGGGTTCAGTTTTCAAAATGGGGTCACTCTTTTGGGGAATCCACTTTTCTGGTACCTTAAAGGCTCTACAAATATGACATGGTGTCCAGATACCAAACATCTGAATCTGTACTCCAAAAGCCGCATCGCGCTCATTCAGTTAAAACCAGCTCCCTTCTCACCCCCTGAATGCCGCATGCATGCATAATGTGAGTTTTTTTTCTTCCACTTACCCCCTTTTTCTGTGTCTGGTACTATTTGCTGCTATTTTTTAATTATATTAATAAAAGTTATTTTTTATTAAATATACTCTCTGTGCTGAAGACTTTTTTCAAATTCAGGATTCAGTATTCAGGATGGGCAAATTGCAATGATCATTGTGCAGTCAGAATGTGAAAACTGCTTATGGACCCATTAAAATCTAAGGAGCTATACAGTGTTGGCCAAAAGTATTGGCACCCCTGCAATTCTGTCAGATAATGCTCATTTTCTTCCAGAAAATGATTGCAAGCACAAACTCTTTGGTATTAATATCTTCATTTAATTTGTCTTCAATGGAAAACCACAAAAAGAATTGTCAAAAAGCCAAATTGGATATAATTTCACACCAAACATAAAAAAGGGGGTGGACAAAAGTATTGGCACTGTTTCAAAAATCATGTGATGTTTCTCTAATTTGTGTAATTAACAGCACCTGTTACTTACCTGAGGCACCTAACAGGTGGTGGCAATAACTAAATCACACTTGCAGCCATTTGAAATGGATTAAAGTTGACTCAACCTCTGTCCTGTGTCCTTGTGTGTACCACATTGAGCATGGAGAAAAGAAAGAAGACCAAAGAACTGTCTGAGGACTTGAGAAGCAAATTTGTGAGGAAGCATGAGCAATCTCAAGGCTACAAGTCCATCACCAAAGACCTGAATGTTCCTGTGTCTACCATGCACAGTGTCATCAAGAAGTTTAAAGCCCATGGCACTGTGGCTAACCTCCCTAGATGTGGACAGAAAAGAAAAATTGACGACAGATTTCAACGCAAGATTGTGTGGATGGTGGATAAAGAACCTCGACTAACATCCAAACAAGTTCAAGCTGCCCTGCAGTCCGAGGGTACAACAGTGTCAACCCGTGCTATCCGTCGGCGTCTGAATGAAAAGGGACTGTATGGTAGGATACCCAGAAAGACCCCACCTCTTACCCAGAGACATAAAAAAGCCAGGCTGGAGTTTACCAAAACTTACCTGAGAAAGCGAAAAACGTTTTGGAAGAATGTTCTCTGGTGAGATGAGACAAAAGTAGAGCTTTTTGGGAAAAGGCATCAACATAGAGTTTACAGGGAAAAAAAAGAGGCCTTCAAAAAAAAGAACACGGTCCCTACAGTCAAACATGGCGGAGGTTCCCTGATGTTTTGGGGTTGCTTTGCTGCCTCTGGCACTGGACTGCTCGACCGTGTGCATGGCATTATGAAGTTTGAAGACTACCAACAAATTTTGCAGCATAATGTACAGTAGGGCCCAGTGTGAGAAAGCTGGGTCTCCCTCAGAGGTCATGGGTCTTCCAGCAGGACAATGACCCAAAACACACTTCAAAAAGCACTAGAAAATGGTTTGAGAGAAAGCACTGGAGACTTCTAAAGTGGCCAGCAATGAGTCCAGACCTGAATCCCATAGAACACCTGTGGAGAGATCTCAAAATGGCAGTTTGGAGAAGGCACCCTTCACATCTCAGGGACTTGGAGCAGTTTGCCAAAGAAGAATGGTCTAAAATTCCAGCAGAGCATTGTAAGAAACTCATTGATGGTTACTGGAAGCAGTTGTGCGCAGTTATTTTGTCTAAAGGTTGTGCTACCAAGGATTAGGCTGAGGGTGCCAATACTTTTGTCCAGCCCATTTTTGGAGTTTTGTGTAAAATGATCAATGATTTTGACTTTTTTTTTTTTTTTTTTCATTCTCTTTTGTTTTTTTTCACTGCAAGCAAAATAAATGAAGATCTTAATACCAAAGAGTTTGTGCTTGCAATCATTTTTCTTGAAGAAACTGAGTATTATCTGACAGAATTGCAGGGGGGGCCAATACTTTTGGCCAACACTGTACATGCTTAAAAATGAACAATGCGACCTTACACCCTTTTAAAACACTCTAGATCGCAACATATCTTGACCTTTTGGAATACGATTGCCTCATAAATTCTATAGGCACATTGGGTTGAGTTGGGAAATTGTCTTGTCATATGAAGTGGGAATTAAGTCTGAGGAGCCATGCATGTCGCAAATTTATTCTCCTCTAAAAATACCGCTGGTAGATATACCCTTGGAAAATTCATTCACCATACCCAGGTAAACAAAGTAATATTAATAATAAATTTTATTTATATAGCGCCAACATATTCCGCAGTGCTGTACAATTTGTAGGGTTCAAATACAGACAGAACGATACATTACAAAGAAAGTCATTTCACACAATGGGACTGAGGGCCCTGCTCGCAAGAGCTTACAATCTTTGAGGTAGAGTGGGTGACACAAGAGGTAGCAGGGGCGGCATTGCTTATACAGAGGTCAGACACTTTTGTAATAGAGGTGACTGTCATTACATAAACATAAGACTTTATGAGCCGTCAACAGTCGTGTCCTTTAACATGTGGATGGAGCTTGGACCTATAAAGTTAGTATGAGATGACATCATGTGCGGTAATGTGGGAGCGGGGACAGAGGAGGGTTAAGGGTTTACGTTAGACATTGTGATAGGCTTGTCTGAAAAGATGTGTCTTTAGTTTGCATTTGAAACTGTAGAAATTGTGAGTTGATCTGATTGTCCGGGGTAGAGCATTCCAGAGAAGTGATGCAGCTCGGGAGAAGTCTTGTATACAAGTGTGGGAGGTTCTGATAATAGAGGATGTGTTAGGTTATTGAGTGAACGGAGTACACGGGTTGGGCGGTAGACAGAGATGAGGGAGGAAATGTAGGGAGGTGCGGCATTATGGAGAGCCTTGTGGATGAGAGTGATAACTTTATATTTTATTCTATAATGAATAGGCAGCCAATGTAGTGACTGGCACAGACCAGAGGCATTGCTGTAGCGTCTAGACTGCTAGATGAGCCTGGCCGTTGCATTCAGAATAGATTGTAGAGGGGTGCAAAGTGCAAAAGATTATTAGTAGAGATGAGCGAACACTGTTCGGATCAGCCGATCCAAACAGCACGCACGCATAGAAATGAATGGAAGCACCTGTGACGCTGACTTTGCCGGCGGCCGGCCGGCGTCACAGGTGCTTCCATTAATTTCTATGGGTGCGTGCTGTTTGGATCGGCTGATCCGAACAGTGTTCGCTCATCTCTAATTATTAGTAGAGATGAGCAAACACCGTTCAATTGAATAGGTATTCGATCGAATATCAGTCCGTTCAAGGTATTCGTTTGCAATCGAATACCACGCAGCATACGCTGTAAAAATTCGTGTCCCCTCCCACCTTCCCTGGCGCTTTTTTTTTTGCACCAATAACTGTGCAGGGGAGGTGGGACAGGAACTACGACAACGGAGGCATTGAAAAAACCCATTAGCTGCCGAAAACATGTGACCTCCCATTTATAAGAATAGCCAGCGCCATCTTCGTGTCATTTGCAGTGAGAGATAGGGAGAGAGAGTTCTGCTGAGGGCTAGATAGCTTCTAGTAGGCAGGGAAAAACGGAAGAACAACAACAGCTCTTTTCAGAGCTATATACTGCAGGGAGAGGAGTCGAGATTTCAACAGGGTGTCTCCCCAATTCAGGGATATGGAGCAATTCAGTCCAGCCAGATATGCTCAACCCAGCTTTGGAGGCAGTGTCCCCCCAAACACCCAACAGGGATACAGAGCAATTTAGTCCAGCCATATAGGCTGAACCCAGCTTTTCAGGCAGTGTGTAACCCCAAAACAGGGATACAGAGCAATTACGTCCAGCTATGTACGCTCAATCCAGATATCCACGGTGTGTACCCCCAAAACCTAGGTGGGAAACAACGAAATTCAGTCAGGCTATGTATGCTCAATCCAGTTTTTCACGGTGTGTAACCCCAAAACCTACCTGGGAGACACAGAAATTCAGTCAGGCTATGTAAGACTAAGCTATTAATCCAATTTTTGGTCAATCCAGTATTGTTTGCTCTCCATGATGTGAAGTATGCCTTTGTCTCTTGAAAAGCAACCCAACATGAAGTCAGCCATGTGTGCCAGTGTGTTACTTGGCATGACTTCGCTGCCCCCAACTGTAATGGTCACTCTATTTCCTCCATTTTCCAATCCCCTTCACACCATCCGTGCTGCAGCAATGGGATGCACTGAACTTCACCCTCAAGCCTCGTGTGGGACAGTGACATGAAATTCCACTTCATCCCCCTCGTCTTCCTCCGCCAGCCAATGGTGCGAACATGACAGGAGTGTGCTCTGAATGTTTTCAGCCTAGCAGAGGCTACTTTTCACTTACGAAAATGGCCGCACTTTGAAACCTACACCATTGTGCCTGATATACTGGTCAAAGAAACTTTGCACCAACAAGTTGAAAACGTGGACCATGTTTGAGTCTGGCAAGCTCCAGATCTGCTACCAGGTTCTGGCCATTATCACATACATAAACATGCCTGGGCCCAGGTGCAGCGGGCAAAACCATATTGCCATATTATCCAGGATGGCATCCCTCACCTCGAAGGCAGTGTTCTGTCTGTCCCCCAAGCTGGTGAGCTTCAGTACGGCCCGCTGACCTCTCCCCACACCAGTGTTACAGCGTTTCCAGCTCATAGCTGGGGTGGAGGTTGCAGCGCAGGAGTAGGCTTTCAGAGAACCCCTGCCATGAATTTTGTGCTGGGAGAGGGGAGAGGCCACCCTAGTTTGCACCCCGGGCCCAGACTCCACTACATTCACCTGGCCTGTCATTACAGAGAAGCAGCATCCCTGACTGCAGGTGCTTGTCGATGTGCCGCTGGTCAAGTGGACCTTGCAGAAAACCGCGGAACTCTGGGCCCACCTGATGTTATGGGAAATGTTCAGGCGCAAGGCGGGGACAGCACACCAAGAGAAGTAGTAACGGCTAGACCCGGCATAGGGAGGTGCCCCAGCTGCCATCTGGTGATGGAAGGCCTGAGTATCCAGAAGCATAAATGCGAACATCTCCAGGGCTAGCAGTTTTTAGATGAGGCCGTTGAAGGCTTGGGCATGTGGGTGGGTTGCGCTTTACTTCTACCTGCAATGAAACACCTGGGAGATGGGGAGTGGCTGGGAAGAGGTGCATGATGGTAAAGGCAAAAAGGGCGGATGAGGGTGAACTCCCCAAAGTGTCAGAGACAGATGTGTAGTTGTCCAGGCTGGTGGTCTGGACTGCAGCACTGTAAACAGTGGAAGAGGCAGTGTCGGCAACGCCAGGCGACGATTGTCCTGCGTTTGCTCTCTCCCACTGAGCCCAGGGCTTGCCTTCCAAATGACAGCGCACGCAAAAGGTGGTAAGGTTGCTCTTCTCAGAGCCCCTACTCAGTTTAGCAAACCGCACTAAATTTGTCATGTAACTGGTGACATTAGGCACCTCAGTGGTGGTAGTTTGGCCAGGGGGTGACGCTAGCCTCCTGTGTGACAATGAGATCATCTGCCACTTCGTCATCCTCCTCTTCCCGCATCAATATACGCTGTGAAGCGGACAGGAGTATGCACTGACTATCCTGCTGGTAGGTTCTGCTCCTATGCCCGACTCCTCAGCGTACAATGCGGTATCCATGATGGCAATGAGGGATTCTCGCATCACACACAGGAGCGGGATTGTAACATTCATGAGTGCGTCGTCACAGCTGACCCTCTTGGTGGACTCCTCAAAGAAACGGAGAGATCGCGCATAAGTCAAAGGCAACATGGGCAAGTTTTGCATGAGTGGCCAGTACATGGAAAATCTTTGACCTCTGCCTCTGGACATTCCTCTGCCTCTAGCCACCTTTTTTGCTGCTGCGCTTGTATCCACATCTACACTGCTTTCCCCGCTATACATCACCCCTGTCCATGCCTCTCTCTCTTGCCACGTTTTTTTCCTGCTTAGCCTGCCTCCATATACATATCACTTGTGCGAATTTTTTTTTTTTTTTTCCCCTTCTCCTGTACCAGAACAAAGGATGAAATTTTTAACTTATACCGGGGGTCGAGGATTGCAAAAATCCATTATTGTTTGCTCTCCATGATGTGAACTATGCCTTTATCTCTTGAAAAGCAACCTAACATGAAGTCAGCCATGTGTGCCAGTGTGTTATTTGGCATGACTTATAATGAGCTTCTAACCAGCACAGTTGGGGGAATCAGGGTGGATTGAGCCTCTAACCTGAAGAGTTTGTGGGAATTAGTGTGAATTGAGCCTAGTAGGAGCAGAATTGTGCAACGCTGATGGTGGAGGAGTATGAGGAGGAGGAAGAATTGTAGAGGGTGAGCACACACATCAAACTTCATGTCGGGGTGCTTGACACTGCTGGACATGAAAATGATGGGTCTATCCAGTGGCTGTTCATTTTGATCAGCTGACAGCCGTACTTATCTGTACTTATCTGTTCTGATGCCACCGGCTACACTGAAGACATTTTCCGATAGCACGCTGGTGTCAAGGCAGGAAAGGACCTCCAATGCGTAGAGCGCACGTTCCAGCCACAAATTCAACTTGGAGACCCACTAAATGTAGGGCGCAGAGGGATCGGAGAGGACAGGGCTGTGGTTGGCCAGGTACTCCCGCAACATGCGCCTATACTTGTCCCTCCTGGTGACATTAGGCCCCTCAGTGGCAGTAGTTTGGCCAGGAGGTGCCATTAACGTGTCCTAGACCTTGGAGAGTGTGCCCCTGGTGGGTGTGGACTGGATGGCAGTTGTTAGCCTGTTGGAGGAATTAGTCTGGCAACATGGGCGAGTTTTACATGACTGGCTAGTACATGGAAAATCTTTGGCCTTGCTGCCTCTGGACATGCCTCTGCCTCTAGCCACCTTTTTTTTTCTGCTGCGCTGGCATCCACATCTACACTGCTGTCGCCCCTAGACATTACCCCAGTCCATGCCTCTGCCTCTAGCCACCTTTTTTCCTTCTTAGCTTGCCTCCATATCTACACTGCTTTCGCACCTGGACATCACCCTTGTCCATTTAGGGTTGGTGGCCTCGTCGTCCGCCAACTCCTCTTCCAATTGCTTACTCTCCTCTTACTGCAAACCGCACATGACAACAGCATGCCCTGATGGCAACTGTGTCTCATCATCATCACTGAGGAAGGAAAATGCTTGTTGCAGGTCCACAACCACAAAATTGCCAGGTGATGGCAGATGCTCCAGCGTTTGGGCATCAGTACACACAAAGTCATCTGGTAGCTCCTGGGATTTGGGAAGTGGTTCAACAGAGGAAGAGACCGTAAAAGGACCTGAAAAGAGATCCTGGGAGGGGGCAAGGGTGGGATGACTCTGTTGGGAAGATTGGGCATGTTGGGAGAAAGGAGGGTCAGACTCTTGGGTATGAACACGACTGCAGGTAGTGGCTGACTGGCTGGTGGAAAAGCAGCTGGAAGAATTACCCGTTAGCCATTGTAACACCTGTTCCAGGTGCTTGGGCCTGGTCTGCGTTGTACCCTGCACCCTGCTTAACGCAGCTGTCATATCAGGAATTGTGATGAGCGCATGCTAATGTTTCTTGTCCAGTGGAAAGGATGGGAAAGGATTACACATAAGTCTGCCACCCATGGAAACTCATGGTGCAGAAACTGAGGGAGCTGACTTTGATGAACCCTTGGGTTTTGGAGATGGAACTCCATCAAAGGTCTCTGCTGCTCACACACCCTGCTCAACGTATGGTATCTAGGGTTTCAGCGTGTCGTGACCTCGCACAACAGCCGGTGCTTCGGGCAGATGTAGGCGTTGCTGGAGTGTATTGAGGCTAGCAGCAGCTACTGTAGACTTGCCAAAGTGGGTGCACAAGCACTGCACTTTAACCAGTAGCTTGTGTAAAATGGGGTACGTTCTTGGAAACCGTTGCACCATTAAGTTGAAAACATGGGCCAGGCATGGACCGTGTTGGAGGCTGGCAAGCTCCAGAGCCGCTACCAGGGTCGGTCCATTATCACAGACGACACAAATGCCTGGCCCCAGGTGCAGCGGGGAAAAACACATTGCCATATCATCCAGGATGGCATCCCTCACCTCGGAGGCAGTGTGCTGTCTGTAAACCAAGCTGATGAGCTTCAGCACGGCCTGCTGACATCTCCCCACTCCAGTGTTTCAGCGTTTCCAGCTCGTAGTTGGGGTCGATTTAACTGCGGAGGAGGAGGGTGGTGTTTCAGCACTCCTGCCAGAAATATTGGGCGGGGAGAAAAGGCAGGCCACCACAGTTTGCGACCCGGTCCCAGCCTCAACTACATTCAGCCAGTGTGCCGTGATTGAGATTTAGCGTCCCTGTCCGCATGCACTTGCCCACGCGTCAGTGGTCAAGTGGAACTTTGTGCAAAGCGCAGAACTTAGGGCCCGCCTGATGTTACGGGACACGTGCTGGTGCCAGGCTCAACTCACCCTCATGGCCAAAAACTCTGCTGGTGAATTTTGTTCAATTCCAAAGGACTCTGTATTTAGATTTGGCTCAGTCGCAGCTCCAGAACATGCCTTTGAAGGCAAGGTTTCCTTTAGTGGCTCCATCTCAGTAGGATGATGATGGTGAAGCTTGGTTAAATCTGGTGTCGGAAGGAAAAGCGGTTTCTGATCTACATCTAAAGTACTGGAGCATGTTGTTTGGACTATTAACACCTGATCAGAACCCTGTAGAGGTAATGTAGAGTCCCATATTAGAGGACCATTACCGCTAGTAGTGGTTGCAGCCAATTCTCCACCTTTGCGGTCCTCGAAATAAAAGTTACCCCTAGGACTTGATGCCAAAATGTTATCAATTTCCCAATCAAAATCAAGGTCAATGTCTGGGTCCTCAGTCCAATCCACTGCATCAATCCCACACAATGAGAGTGATGGTTCTGGAACCACCGTTTTAGGGGCTAACAATTTTAACAATTTCGGGGCCAAGGCTAGTTTGGGAACAGCTGACCACCACCCGAAGGCAGGGCCTAGCTAGCCGCCGTAGCGTCAAGGAAAGTCTCCTTCCCCTGTTCCCTTAGCGGTGCAGTCTGCAGTCCAGATTCTCGGTCTGGGCATAGACACGAACGTAACACCTGAGTCGAATGGTGGGTTCCCCTGAAACTAAGCATTTTTCCCCATAGACTATAATAGGGTTCGATATTCATTCGAATATTGAGCGGCTATTCGAAACGAATATCGAATATTTTACTGTTCGCTCATCTCTAATTATTAGATTAATGAATCCCTCATCTAGCATTCCCACTGATCAGGCTGATGCTGTAGAAATAAAATGGATGATGTCATAGCAGTGGGAGGATCAACTCCCACTGCACGGGGTGGCACAGTCTGGTGATACTAAGGGTCTGAGTGGCAAGTGCAGTGCTCCAGCCAAGTGAATGCTGTACCCCCCCCCATTTACATATGACTTCAAATTTGGTTTCCTCCAAATCTACAGAAGTGATATATATAACAAAGGTATAGTGTTTACTAGTGTAATGTACTTTGTAATGCAATTGTGACTGTTTAAAATGTTTTAACCCCTTAAGGACACATCCTAAAAGTGCCTTATGGACATGGCCTCATTTTTCAAAACTGAGATGTGTCACTTTATATGACAATAATTTTGACATGCTTTAACTTACTTAAGTGATTTTGAGACCATTTTTTTTTTCAGGACACATTCTGATTCATAATGTTAATGGTAAACATTGATCAATATTTTTGTATTTATTTATAGAAAAATGGAAATTTGGAAAAAATTGCAACTTTTCTAATGTAAAATACTGTTTTTTTCAGACAGTCATACCACACACATACATTAATAAATATTATCTACCCTATCTCTGCTTTATATTGGCATCATCTTTTAATCGTCCTTTAATTTATTTTGGATGTTAGAAGGCTTTCAAGTGTAACAGCGATTTTTCCAGATTTACAAGAAAATTTCCCAAACTAATGTTTTAGGGACCACTTTAGTCCATGAACAGGCACACGGCAGCCCATGGAATAGAAGGAGCGACACTTGGCATTTGGAAACCAGATTTTGCTGGAATAATTTTCAGGTGCCGTGTCTCATTTGCAGAGCCCCTAATGTACCAATACAGTGAAAACTTCAAAAAGTGACTCCATTTTGGAAACTACACCCCTCACAGAATTTATCAAGGGGTATAGTGAATATCTTGATCCTGTTTCACAGATTTTATTAACATTGGGATGTGAAAATGAAAAATTACTAAAACAGCACTTTATCCCCAAAGTTTTCATTTTTACAAGGGGTTAAAAGAGAAAAAGCACCCCACAGTTTGTTAAACAATTGCTCATGAACGTGGCAATATCCCATATATGGTCATAATCTGCTGTATGAGTAAATGGCGGGGCTCGGAATAGAAAGAGTGCTATTTGTCTTTTGAAGGGCAGATTTTGCTGGATTAGTTTTCAGGTGCCATGTTCTATTTGCAGAGTCCCTAAAATACCAGTGTATTGTGAGAATTTTGACCATACAGCTGTTTCACAGATTCTATTGACATTTGGACGTGGAAATGAAAAATTACTTTTTTTCCCAATAAACTGTCCATTTAGTACCATATTTATAATTTTTGAAAGGGGTTAAAAAAGAAAAAAGTTTGTTACACAATTTCTCCTGAATAAAGAAATGCCCCATATGTGGTCGTAAACTCCTATATGGGTCTCGGAATGGAAAGAGCGCTATTTGACTTTCGGAGAGCAGATTTTGCGGAAATCGTTTTCAGGTGCCATGTCACCCCTAAAGTACCAGCAGAATTGACACTCCTCAAGGAATAAATCAAAAGGGTTTTGAGCCTAAGAGTGCTTCCCAAAAATTAATATACAAAGTGAAAACTGACATTTTTAAAGAAATATGCCATTTCATTCCCCAATATGTTGTGCCCACTTTGTATCACCTTCACTCCTAAAACTATTATGTGGTCTATCCTGGGTACAAATAACTTATATATGTGGGTGTAAATTGCTGCTTGGGCTCTCAGCAGGGCTCATAAGGGAAGAAGTATTGTGCTTCTTAGCTTTTGGAGTATACATTTAGGCTGGGGCCCCATGGGCTGGAAACACTGCGATTTGCCCGAGGCGTTTAAAACTGCAGCGCGGACATGCTGCGGGAAGAACCACAATGCAGACATGCTGTAGTTTTTCCTGCAACGCTTTATAACTGCGACTCTGTCAGGACTTGAGCTGTTTGTAATATTGTGTATTTTCTGGTGATGTTTGTCTGGGGATTTGAGCTGGTGTTTCGTGACTCTCTGGTTGTTCTCTTTGCTACTGAGCTGTGGAGTCGGGGGTTTCGTATCTGCCTCAGTGTATACTTGAGCTGGCTTGGTGTCTCAGTAGATGCGAGCTTCAGGTGTTTGACATTGTCATCAACCTATCAAGTATTTCCGGGGTCTGTAAAACGCTCACTGCTGGCTTCAGTCCTCGCTGGTTTTTGTTGTTACCAACCAGGATTCTTGGCCCAATTTAGGAGGAGTGTTTTGTGGAAGTTGTACAGTCTCAAAAGCTGATTTGGAAGTGGTGTGAGTTTTGTCTTGTGTGAGAGTCTGTTTAGCCCTCAACCTTTCTTCTTAACCCCTGTTGAGAAGAAATTTTGTTGAGAACCATTTTCTGGTTGCCTGACACAGTTTTGGTATTAGTGAGTTTTGGTTTAGGGCTACAGGTTTATTTTGCCCCTTTCCTGTGATACCCTTTCCTCACTACTCCACTGTTCCTCTCCTCAAACTCCTGTTGTGTGTTTATGGTTGTGGTGCGCCTGTTAGTTCTCCAGCATGTACTGTCCTAAGTTGTCTCTGTTTGCAGCTGCACCTATTCTTTTGTTAGGGGTGACCACCTTTAGCATCCCAGTCCCTAGCCTCTTTCAGCTCTCACCCCACCTGTCTCTTAGGTCTCCGCGTTTAGAGAGCCATAAGTTGTCGGGGCCAAGCTTAGCGGTGGTGTAGCGAGCATTTTTAACCCTTGAGTGTTGCATTAATTTAATTTCCTGGATGCACAGCTGATAATGAAAAGTGAAAATGGCATTTTTCCAGAGAAACAACATTTCAGTGTCCAATATGTTGCGACCAGCTTGTATCGGCAGAGGCACACCCTTTCAAAATTGTTCAGAGAGTGTCCTGGGCACAAAATTTTTTGGAGAATTCATATCTGATACAAGCTTGGAAGAACATATTACACACTGAAATGATATATTCCTAGAAAAATTGTCATTTTCCCTTTTCACCATTAGCTGCGTTTGAGGGGTGCATTAATATCTGGAAACTGCACCCCTCAAAGAATTTATCAAGGGGTGTAGTGGGTGTATCCCAGTTGTGAATACACAGCGGATGTGAAGAGTGAATACTTAAGCCATGCAGGGTACATTGGGAACACCAAATTTCCTATAATTTCCCCAGTAGCTCTTATGATTGGGAGGGGGGGGGGGTCACTCTGGTCACTTTCTTTTGCCTTGTAAACTGTAATTCTGGGCTTTCCCTTGATATGTGTCCATAACTATTTTCTGCAGACAGTTGTATTCCAATGATTTGGTGATTTGGGGGGCTTTTGTCTACACATTGTGCAAGGTATATATTTATTTATTTTCAGGTGATGTAGCCATATGAAGGCTGTTTTTTTATGGGGTGAGATGCATTTTTTAATGACATAATTTTTGGGTGCTTATAACATATTGAATACATTTTATTAACTCTCTTTGTGGATTTAAAAAAAACAAAACATCAATTTTGGCATAGATTTTTTTCCTTGTAATTTTTTTGCTTTGCAGCGTACAGCACAAATAACATGTTAGGGAGAGTTCACACTACCTGTCACGAACTGAACTCACTGGGTCTTGAACCCATGACTTCCTGGCTATGTTCTGCGGCCTTAACCATAGTACTATTTGGAATCCTGTTTTGTTCTGTGCTTTACCTTGTCTGGTCTCTTCTGTTGGAGTAATTGGGTTATTAAGATCACCTGTTCTGTGGCCAATCACAGTTTAGCCCGTCCTATATAAACTCACAGCTCACTCCATCCTGTGCCTGATTATTCTGGCTGTCTGCTTCCTGTTGCCCTGAACCTCACCACTACCTTGCTGCTCCTGTGTACCGAACCTTGCTAACGCCTGACTACGATTGACCTGCTCCTCCTGTGTACCGAACGTTGCTAACGCCTGACTACGATTGATCTGCTCCTCCTGTGTACCGAACTTTGCTAACGCCTGACTACGATTGATCTGCTCTTCCTGTGTACCGAACCTTGCTAACGTCTGACTACGGTTGATCTGCTCCTCCTGTGTACCGATCCGGGCAAACATCTGACCACGGTTTCTTCTACCTCTGAGGTACCTTTCCTCCATTTATTATTATTTAAGTACTGTACCATTTGCCTCACCATTTGGACTCCAAATCTGATAACTAGCATCGTTACATAATAATCAGGCCCAACATGGAGGCCGGAGGGGCGGAGTCTGCTTTGTCACAGCATGCCTTCCAGATCTCGGAATTGCATAACCTTGTGTATGGCCTTCAAGGACAATTAAATGAAATGAAAAGTCAAGTCACTGAATTACAACAACAAGTAAATGAATTGCGTGCAAATTCTGCTGCTGTCAGTGCCACCTCTCAAGTTTACCGGATTCCACTACCAGAAAAATTTGGTGGAAAGAGACACTTGTACCGAGGATTCCTTAATCATTGCCGGATGATTTTTTCTACGCATTCCTCACAGTTCCCTACTGATAGGTCCAAAGTTGTGTTCATCATTGCCCTGCTAATAGACGATGCACAAGCATGGGCATCACCTTATTTAGAACAGGATGATGAGATTTTGGACAATCTGAAGGACTTTCTTGCAGCAATGGACTTAGTATTTGATGACCCCAATTGTTGCGCCACTGCTGAGGGGGCTCTGCGGGATCTCCGCCAGGGAAGACGCTCCGTTGCGGAATATGCTGCAGAGTTTCGGCGCTGGGCTTCTGATGTTTCCTGGAACACCTCCGCACTAAAATGGCGGTTCTATGGAGGACTTTCTGAATCTGTTAAAGATGAACTTGTTAAAGTAGAACTTCCAGCTGACTTTGAGGAGTATATACGGTTATGCATCCGTATTGACCAAAGACTCCTGGAAAGGAAGCGAGAAAGACGAGGCTATTATGATGCAGGCACCTTCTCTCATTTACCTGAGGGACGGTTTCTCCCAAAGATGCAGACACCTTCTCAAACAGGTTCGGCCCCAGAACCTATGCAAGTAGATGCCATCCGGGGACCAATTTCAACTGCTGAAAAACGTCGCCGCCTTGCTGAAAGATTATGCCTTTATTGTGGACAACCTGGACATTATGTTCTTGACTGCCCTAAGAAACCTCAACGGGCAGTTGCGGCAACTGAGATTCGACCAAATTTGGAATCTTGTCCCCACTGTGCTTCTCTTAGTCTGGTGACACAGCCTCTGTTTTCCACCACATCTTGTCCTGACAATATGACCTCATTTCACCTTACCAGTTCAGCTTTCATATGGTTCCTACAAGTTGTCCACTACAGCAATGTTGGATTCCGGTGCAGCTGGAAATTTTATGGACATTAAGTTTGCATTTGATAATCACATTGAGCACAGTCCAAGATCTTCACCAGTTGAATTAGTAACTGTTGATGGGTCACCTTTAAATTCTGGTCCTGTTACTCATGAAACTACTGAACTGGAAGTATTGATTGATCCCGGTCATCAGGAGAGGATTAGTTTCCAGTTAATCTCTTCACCAAAATTTCCGGTAATTTTGGGCATACCATGGCTCAGCATCCACAATCCTTCAGTAGACTGGAAGTCAGGAAAGGTAACTTTCACTTCTGAATATTGTCAACAAAATTGTCAACTGAAGCAGCCTATTCTTTCACAGGTGGGAGCTACTGAAAGATCCAGCACTATCACTGTCGAATTACCTGAACCTTATAAGGACTTTAAAGATGTTTGTGACAAAAGGAATGCCGACCAGCTACCCCCTCACTGCACGTATGATTGTCCTATTGAACTTTTACCAGGTGCATCCATACCTTATGGACGCATCTATCCACTTGCAGAGATGGAGCTGAAGGTCCTGGATGAGTACATCAAAGAAAATCTGGCCAAAGGATTTATACGGCATTCCACTTCTCCGGCAGGAGCACCTATATTCTTTGTACCAAAGAAAGATGGCACATTACGTCCTTGTATTGACTATAGAGAACTAAATCAAATAACCGTTAAAAATCGTTATCCTCTTCCGCTTATTCCAGAGTTACTCGAGAGATTACGGTCAGCAAAGATCTTTACTAAGTTGGATCTACGAGGGGCATACAATCTTGTCCGTATACGACCTGGGGACGAGTGGAAGACAGCATTCCGAACACGCTACGGCCATTTTGAATCCCTTGTTATGCCATTTGGACTTTGCAATGCCCCAGCAACTTTTCAACATTTTATTAATGATGTCTTCCGAGATCTGCTGGATCAATTTGTGGTGGCGTATTTGGATGACATATTAATATACTCTGAGAACCTTGAAGAACATCGTAAGCAGGTTACCATGGTTTTGAGCCGTCTAAGAGAGAACCAACTATATATTAAACTGGAAAAATGTGAATTTGAAAAGACAGAAATTCAGTTTTTGGGGTACATCATTTCTACAGAAGGATTGCGCATGGACCCTAGTAAGATCCAAGCTATTTTAGACTGGCCTTCTCCCAAGAATGTCAAGGAGATCCAAAGATTTGTTGGCTTTGCAAACTTCTACCGCAAATTTATTAGGCATTTCTCAAAAGTTATTAGTCCGATAACAAAATTAACCCAGAAAGGAATTCCTTTTAAATGGTCTTCAAGTGCCAATGAAGCATTTAACCAATTAAAGACACTTTTTACTTCCACTCCTATCTTAGTTCATCCTAATCCAGACCTCCCATTTATAGTTGAAGTGGATGCCTCAGATTCAGCAGTAGGAGCAGTGCTGTCCCAAAGAGTTGGAGACAAACAGTTGCTTCATCCTTGTGCTTTTTTCTCCTGCCTGATGTCTCCTCCTGAAAGAAACTATGACATTGGGAATAAAGAATTACTTGCAATTAAAAAAGCATTCACAGAATGGAGGCATCTCCTTGAAGGAGCATCTCATGTGGTTCAGGTTCTTACAGATCAACGAAATCTAGAATTTATTAGATCGGCCAAGAGACTTTCTGGTAGACAGGCTAGATGGTCTTTATTTTTTTCAAGATTTAATTTCATTATTTCCTACAGACCGGGATCCTGCAATGGAAAAGCAGACGCCTTATCCCGGATGTGTTCTGAAATAACACAAGATGACACATCTGAGACCACCATCTTACCTGCTAAGAATTTTGTAGGGGCAATCATTTCCAAGGATATACTTCAGAAGATCAAAGAAGGTTATAATGGAGATCCCTTCCTTAATCATCCCCCCACAGATATTGATTTGGTGTTTAGAGATGGGGTTTGGACTCTTAATCAGTGTGTATATGTTCCTGAGACTACTCGATTAGAAATTCTGCGCCTTGTTCACGACTCTAGACCCGCAGGTCACATGGGAGTCGAAAAGACCAAGGAACTTTTGTCTCGCTCATTTTGGTGGCCTAAATATCAAGTGGATGTAAAGAAGTATGTTTCTTCCTGTCAAACCTGTGCTAGGAATAAGACCCCTCGATCCTCACCAGTGGGATTACTTCAACCCCTTCCTATTCTATCTCCTCCTTGGGGTTCTATTTCCATGGATTTTATTGTTGAACTACCATCTTCAAAAGATATGCGTACAATTCTGGTAGTGGTAGACCGTCTGACCAAAATGGCTCATTTTATACCAACAAAGGGGGTACCCTCTGCTGAAGAGACTGCGGAATTAGTCATCCGAGAAGTTTTCCGCCTACATGGCATACCCGACAATGTAGTTTCTGACCGTGGGGTACAATTTACCTCAAAGTTCTGGAAGAGTTTTTGTGCCACTCTAGGAATTGAAGTAAACTTATCTTCTGCTTTTCATCCACAATCTAATGGGCAAACTGAGCGCACTAACCAAACCCTTGAACAGTATTTGTGGTGTTACACAAGTTATCTCCAGGATGACTGGGTTAATTTCCTTCCTACAGCAGAATTTGCTTATAACAACTCCCAGCATTCTTCTACATCTCAGAGTCCATTTTTTGCCAATATGGGTTTCCATCCTACATTCATTCCCAACCTTCCAATTTTTTCTTCAGTTCCTGCTGTCTCCGACAGACTGTCTACCTTGAAGCAAGTTCAAGAAAAATTAACAAACGCTCTGCATGAAGCTCAAGATCGCTATAAGAAGACTGCTGATAGACATCGCAAGTCTTTTCCTTCCTTTGGTATAGGAGATAAGGTATGGCTCTCTACAAGAAATTTGAAGTTCAAGATACCTTCAGCCAAGCTAGGTCAGAAATTCATTGGACCTTTTGAGATTGTGGCTCAAATTAATCCTGTAGCGTTTCGTTTAAAACTCCCAGATTCTATGCGGATTCACCCTGTTTTTCATTCCTCCCTTCTCAAGCCTTTTGTGGAAAATCCATTCCCGGGACGTAACTTGCCTCCACCTGACCCAGTTATTGTTGAAGGAGAAGAGGAATATCTGGTAGAAGAGATTTTGGATTCTCGAATTCATCGAAATCGGTTACAGTACTTGATAAAGTGGCAAGGGTATGGTCCTGAAGACAATTCATGGGAACCCGTAAACAACATCCATGCTCCACAACTGGTAAGAGAATTTCATCAGCGCTATCCAGAAAAGCCAAGCCAAGTACCGTCCAGAGGACGCTCCTGGAGAAGGGGGAGTAATGTCACGAACTGAACTCACTGGGTCTTGAATCCATGACTTCCTGGCTATGTTCTGCGGCCTTAACCATAGTACTATTTGGAATCCTGTTTTGTTCTGTGCTTTACCTTGTCTGGTCTCTTCTGTTAGAGTAATTGGGTTATTAAGATCACCTGTTCTGTGGCCAATCACAGTTTAGCCCGTCCTATATAAACTCACAGCTCACTCCATCCTGTGCCTGATTATTCTGGCTGTCTGCTTCCTGTTGCCCTGAACCTCACCACTACCTTGCTGCTCCTGTGTACCAAACCTTGCTAACGCCTGACTACGATTGACCTGCTCCTCCTGTGTACCGAACGTTGCTAACGCCTGACTACGATTGATCTGCTCCTCCTGTGTACCGAACGTTGCTAACGCCTGACTACGATTGATCTGCTCCTCCTGTGTACCGAACTTTGCTAACGCCTGACTACGATTGATCTGCTCTTCCTGTGTACCGAACCTTGCTAACGTCTGACTACAGTTGATCTGCTCCTCCTGTGTACCGATCCCGGCAAACATCTGACCACGGTTTCTTCTACCTCTGAGGTACCTTTTCTCCATTTATTATTATTTAAGTACTGTACCATTTGCCCCACCATTTGGACTCCAAATCTGATAACTAGCATCGTTACACTACCGTCGGTGACCGACAGGTAGTGTCCGCTCCTAGTGTCCGCTCAAAATCTGGCACGGACATTAGGAGTGGACACTAGCTGTGTTCATGACACCTGTCATTTATTTAAATGGCGATCGGGTGTGTTCTTTTGCACTCCGTGCCCTTCCTTCACTGTCCGCAAGTAAAGATGTCCGATTTCTCAAGCGGACAGAAAAACCCGACCTGTAGGGTTTTTCTGTCCACTTGAAAAGTTGACCATCTTTACTTGCGGACAGGGAAGGAAGGGCACCGAGTGCAAAAGAACGCACCCGATGCCCATTTAAATAAATGACAGGTGTCACGGACACAGCTAGTGTCCGCTCCTAATGTCCGTGAGAGATTTTGAGCGGACACTACCTGTCGGACACCGACGGTAGTGTGAACGCTCCCTTACCTTTATTCTACGTGTCACTACTGTTACAGCAATACTTAATTTATATTGTTTTCTATGCATTACTAACTTTGCAGAACAAAAACCCATTTGAGGACATAAAGCAATTATTTTTGCATCACCATTTCTGAGATGCGTAACATTTTTATTTTTCAGTTGACAGAGTTGATTAGGGGCTTATTTTCTACAAGATGACCTGTGCTTTTCATTAGTACTGTTCTGGGGTACATATGACATTTTGATCACTTTTTATAGCATTTTTAATAAGGTGAGATGGCCAAAAATCATTATTTCCGGCATTTTTTCCCCCTGACGTTCCCCATGCATTATTTCTATGATATTTTGGGGTTTTCTTTTATATAATGAATTTTATGTAGGAAAGGCTTTAATTCATTTATTAATTTTAATTTTAGTTTAGTTTTTTCCCTACTTTCTGCATATCCCACTACAAGACCTAGTTCAGTATTGTACATAGCAATAGACATGTATACACGTATAAGTGCACACAATCCAAAAATAGCATTATTTATCCCAATTGGTAAAAATTATATATATTACTACAATGTGCAAATTAATGTATTTTGGTCTTTAAAAAAAGAGCAATGAAAAGTGATCATAAAGTCATACATGCCAAACATTGGTACCAATAAAAATTGCAACTTGTGTCACAAATAAAGACCCCCGACATAGCTCCATCAACACAATAATAAAAAAGTTATATGCATCAGTATACAGTTACCCCAGGAAAATTGTTTGTTTTAGTAGTAAACATAAAGAAACCAATAATCATGATGATACACCTGAGAAAAATTCCATTTAATTTTTAATGGAGTGAACGCTGTTGGAACAAAATGCAAAAAATAACAGAGTTGTAAGTTTTGAAACAATCGTGTATGACTTTTAGAGATCACAGACTTAGGCTAAATTCACAGGCTATACTTGTCTAGTACAGATGAATATGTCTGTTATCCATACATTCTATGTCATTTTGTCTGTTTTTGATGGCTGAATGTCATCTTTTTTTGGGGTTTTTTTTTTTAACTAATTTTTATTGAAAGGGTTTTTATAAAATACAATACAACAGAATAACCAAGTACATAAAACACAGGAGTATATGGCTATGCACGTACCATCAAGTAAACTGTAGATGCATACACTGCATAAAAACAAAAAACTGGAAATGGGGGAAGGAAGGGGAGAGAGTCAGAGACCATTTTGAATACAGTACGCATTCCAAGTTGACCATATAGCCTGGAACGCCTCAACAGTGTGATTAAGCGAGGCCATCAGGTTCTCCATACTACGAACATCCTTTACTCTGGCTACAAGATCTGAGCCAGAAGGAGGAGAGACTTTCTTCCAATGGAGAGCGATAAGCGTCTTGGCGACAATACATAGATATAGGAACAATCTAGAGGACTGTTTGCCTAAGTGTGCAGGGGGGAGGTTGAGAAGATAGGTGAGAGGGTTTTGTTTTGCGCATGTTTTTAACATACTGTGAAGAAAGCGTATGAATTTTATTGGTTGGCTTTTTTTACTAGTCAACCCACTGATCCGTTTTCAATGGATGTAACTTTGATGTCAATCAGTTTTTACATCCGTTAAAAACAGACCTGTTTTTCTTTTTTTTAAACTGTAATTTTTATTGAAATTTTCAACAAAAAATGTGGTACAAACAAATAAACACACATAATATCAAATATTAATCCAATCAACCGTGAAATACATCAAACCAAAGAGAGAAGGGGGGGAGCGGATAAGGGCAGGGAGTCACAGACCACTAAGGATACAGAAAGAGTCCCAAGACGACCATACAGCTTGGAAGGCATCTAGGGTGTGGTTAAGAGAGGCCGTCAAGTATTCCATACTTCGAACATCTTTCACCCTGGCCACCAAGTCCGGACCAGTGGGGGGGGGGGGAGGATCTGCTCCAATGAAGGGCTATAAGTGTTTTGGCCGCTGTGCAAATATATAGAAAGAATTTAGAGGACTGCTTACCTAAGTGAGGGGGAGGGAGGTTGACCCGTTGATTTCTATTAGATCCACTTGTCCAACAAAATAGAGAAATATAGAATACTAGCTGGTACCCGCGACTTCATCTGCGGTGATTGTAGAAGTGGGTAAATAACAGGCGTGGGTAAGGTTTTCGTACTGTGTATAAGGTATGTGATATGAAATGTAACTGTGTATCTTGTTTTTGCTGTAATCCAGAGAATACATGAGACTTTTGTGTTGAATGTAATTTGTATTTCAGCTGCTATACGGTGTTGTGAGAAACTGTACATAGTGTCTTTGGGACAGAGATATTTCAAGTGAATATACTTGGATATACAACATTGTATGATTTGTTATTTTCCGCCAGTACGTGTAAGTTTTGTGCACAGGATACTCTCGAGGAAGCAACATAAAGTCTGACCCTGTGCATGACAGTTTAGTAACTCCATGTGCCTCTTATTAATAGCAATTAACCCCATCATGTCCCTCACATTAACCCTTGTGTAAGAGTTACTGATATGTGAGACTTGGAGGTAATTAAGTATCTTCATTATTGAGGTCTTTTATTAGTACCTCCATGTCTCACATATTAGTAACCTTTATATGGGGTACACAGGGGTTAATATGAGGGAAATGATGGGGTTTATTCCTATTAATGTGAGGCACACAGGGGTTAATATGAGGGACATGATGGGGTTTATTCCTATTAATGTGAGGCACACAGGGGTTAATATGAGGGACATGATGGGGTTTATTCCTATTAATGTGAGGCACATGGAGTTACTAACACTAAACTAATAACCCCAAATGCCTGACATTAATGAGAATAGTAATCCTATGTACCTGTGTGTTTTTCAGTTTCACTTTGCTAGCAGCTTCCTGTCCTCCTCGGGGAATCTTTGCAGGGTGCAGACGGCAGGAGCAATCACTATAGCAGGCACAGACCTGAGCGATTAAGCTCCACCCCCTGGGTTTCCTGCACCCCTCACAAGGGGGAGTGTCCTTATGCCTCAGCTCTAGCAGAGCACTGAAGGGACGCTTGGACTTCGTTTAACTCTTGCAGGTCCTGTGCTGCTGGTGTGCCAGTGAAATATGGCAGGAGCGACACTCTTGGCACGTGTGCCAGGGGTTGCTGACCTCTGCTGTATTGGGGAATATGAATTTTGTGGCTTGCTATGGTCCAAAGTGTGTGAGATTGCAGAGATAGTGATGTGAGTTTGGGTTTTGTGGGGGTCCTGGGAAAAACGTATGTGCACTATTGTGACGAAAAGTAGCCTATTGCGCAATTGAGTGTAGTGACTATGTTTGTGGAAAATTTCAGCCAAATCGGTGGAGCGGGTTTTGCGTGATTGAGGAACAAACATCCAAACACACACAAACCCACAAACATCCAAACTCACAAACTTTCACCTTTATAATATTAAATAGGATGTTGTTTGGTTTTTTTTTCTGTTCAAAGAACACACATTTGAATACACACATTTACTCTCAGGCTACATTATAACACGTTGCATTGCATATTTTCCCTCACAGTTTTCAAAAATTCATAACTTTTTTTTATCTGAAGGCTTATTCTTTGCGGTACAAGTTGTACTTTAATTTAATGGGGTACATGTAATATTTTGATTAGCTTTTATTTTCGTTTTTTGAAAGTCCATTTAAAATAACACACAATTCTATCATCATTTTTTACATTTTGTTTTTACGGCGTTCGCTCTGCATTAAAAATGAAATGGCAGCTATTATAACTATGCATCAGTAGTAAGGAGAGGGGTCCCACGGGTGACGGAGATGGAGGTGATCTTGACCCAGTACCCCCTGGATGCTGTCATCACTATTGATCACGGCATCTAGGGGGTTAATCCATCAGAGTTGAAGTAGGCACAGCTCCTGTGCCTGCGACATTACAGTGCCGTACTATTATGGTGCTGAGTGTTAAAAAACAAGACTGTCACATGGTTGTTTTTCACTGTCATGTGAATTAGCCCTTACGACTCAATAGTCTTAAAACGTGCATGATATATCAAAGCAGCTGATGCTGGATGACAAATCTGGTATGTCTTTAGATTGTCAAGGTTTATACTATCTATTATTTAACTTACTTTATGACAGAACTTTTGGTACATGTTGTCACATCTTAAGCCCTGCTCATTCCCAAACAAGCCCCACCACCTTGTTGGAGAAATTGAAACAAAAAAGTTCCCAAAACATGAATTTGGTGCAGCTTTGGTGTTTACATTCTGGCATCTTATATTATGTCCTCATGTGCTGTAGCTACAGTGTTATAGTAAGAATTTTAGTAATAAATTGCCTTGGGTTGAAATTGTAAGTGTACCTGTGTTGTTTTTAAAAAAAAAAAAAAATTTTTAATGTATTTATTTTTATCTAGCACGTTGTCTATTGGAAGGAAACGACAAAGGATCCCCATATGATAAATGCCAGGATAATCAGACTGTATTATATTATGAACAAGCGGTGGTGAAATCAGTAAGTGGTGTGAGCATTGCATAAGAACATTTTATTGTTTTGTGTATCAGATACAATTGGATTTTATTACTTTTGCTCGGGAAGCAATTACTGAAAAGGCTTGGTTTACATTTGTGTTTGAGTTTCCGCCGCAAATTCCGCTTAAAATCGTAAGAGAGAAAAATCTCTGGGTCTCTCTGCCGGTGTCAGTATAAAACGTGCGGAAACCCAGCAGACCCCATTATAGTCTGTGGGGGTCTGAGGATTTCTGGTGACAACCACTTTTTAAGTATCCCTACGAGAGAATTCCAAACGACGGAGACCCAAACACTAGTATGACTCTCGCAAAAATGAAATAGTTTTCTTAATGTTCAGCAAACAATGTTCACAACATGCTATTGTTTATATATCCCTGTCCTGGTATTTCTGGTCACAGGGAATTTACCTCTT
Source organism: Leptodactylus fuscus (assembly GCF_031893055.1). NCBI lineage: Eukaryota > Metazoa > Chordata > Amphibia > Anura > Leptodactylidae > Leptodactylus > Leptodactylus fuscus. The sequence continues at coordinate 195,859,786 of NC_134265.1, forward strand.
TTATAAATGAATGTTACAATGATTTATTTATGCCGCCAGATAAAGTATAGTTTGTCTGATACTTATGTGACTTGATGTTGCAAAATTTAAAAAGCTTACAAAGATCGCAAACTTCCAATCTGTCACTTAGGCTGCTTCCACACAACCAAGTTTCATCTGCAAAAGTAGGTCCATATGTGCTTTGTACTTTTGGCCTGAACACTATGCCAATACACGGACTCCTAGTATTATAATTATCTACAATACTAGAAGTTCCTGCTGTCCAGCAAAATATTGTTTCATAGTGATTATAGTACAGAACAGTGTGTCACTGGGAGGCAGGGACTCCTAGCATCATAGATAACTATAATGCTAGGTGTTTGTGTCCCAGCACAGTGTTCAAACCAATAAATACAAGTTTCACAGAAGAAACTTAGTTGTGTGAAAGCAGACTTTTGCTAAGTTTACATTGTGGATTTTGCAGTGGGACTTTCCATACAAAATCTCTCTTCTTGTTGCTATCTGTACAAAGATTTTCTATTTGTTTTCATGGGAGATTCAGGTGGAATATTCCTGAAGATCAGGCAGGATGCTTCTTTTTCACACTAACTGATTTTTTATTTTATATATATATATATACCGTATTTTCCGGACTATAAGGCGCACATAAAAACCTACGATTTCCTCAGAAATCGTAAGTGCGGCTTATAGTCCGGTGCGCCTTATATATGGATGGAAGCGGCGGCAAAGTCTGCGTGCCGCTTCCATACATACACAAAAGGCACCGTAAGGGTGCATTCACACTACGGAACGCCGGCGTGTATCACAGCCGTACACGCCGGCGTTACAGCAGGGCTGCCGGACACTTCCTATTCATTTCTATGGGAGCCGGCATGCGAGCGCTCCCCATAGAAATGAATGGAAAAAAGCAGTCCATTCATTTCTATGGGGAGCGCTCGCATGCCGGCTCCCATAGAAATGAATGGGAAGTGTCCGGCAGCCCTGCTGTCATGGCGGCGTGAAACAGAACCCTGAAACAGAACGTGAAACTTACCGAGCGGTGCAGGGCGGGCGGGCGGGCATTCAGGCCTCCTCTTCCTCCGATGTCCTGACCACTTCCTCCGGCGCTCGCGAACTGATAATGGCCTGGGCGCATGCGCAATATCATAATGCTTCTACTACGGCTACTGCGCATGCGCCCAGGCCATTATCAGTTAGCGAGCGCCGGAGGAGGAGGACGGAACATCGGAGGAAGAGGAGGCCTGAATGCCCACCCACCCTGCACGGCTCGGTAAGTTTCACATTCTGTTTCAGGGTTTTATTTTAAAACGGGGGGGTAGTTTAATATAACTTTTACGGTTGGGCTCTATCAGCATGATTTTGCTGATAGAGCCCCTCCTCGCCTGCTGAGCGCTTCCAATAGAAGCGGGCACGCGGGGGGTTAAGCGGCCGCTGGCAAAGTCTGCCTGCCGCCGCTTTCAGTAACATATAATGCGCACCGGACTGCGGCTTATAGTCCGGTGCGCCTTATATATGAATCGAGACGGACTATAAGGCGCTCATGGGCAATGCGCCTTATAGTCCAGTGCGCCTTATAGTCCGTAAAATACGGTATATATTTTTTAGGTAATGTAAAATGAAGCATCTGGCTCCCATTGATGAGAGGCACACTTTTTGCAGCAGATTCTGCCACAAAAATCAGCCATAAGAACCTCTAGGGCCAGTTCACACAGGGCTGCCCTTTCTTGAGGCGGACGCCATGGCAGAAAACGCTGCGGCAAGACAATCCCTTTGGACTAGACCCATTCATTTGGGCCTACTTCGGAGCGGGAAGCCGCGACTGTCAGAATCCGCGACATTTGCGGCTAAACGCGGCAGGTGCATTTTGGTCCTGCATCTGATGCGCTTCCTGCATCAAAATCAGGACCAAAATACGCAGTCACTAGCCCCGTGTGAACTATTCCTTAGTGAAGCTCACATGAAGGAATTTGGAGCTGATTTTGAGACTGAATCTCTCCTTAAAATCCACTACAAAAATACCTTACATATCAATGGCGCCACAATGCAGACAGGCTACTTTGCACAAATATTGTACTGCATATGATATTTAATGTCATCGTCCCCTGATGAATTAGTATTCTTAATGAAACGCATAGGGTCTCCTTAGTTGGGGATACAAAATTATTGCCAGTTGTTGGTCTGGGTTTCATTCCCTTGGCATGGCAATAAGCCAGTATCTTTGGTATATGTTATTGACCTCAATGGGACATATGCATTGTTGATGCAGCATAGCAGCAGCTTAATCTCCTGGCATTAGGGTCCATTCACACTCAGTTTTTTGTCGATGTGTCAGAATCCAAGTGGAAACGCCTCCCCATAGAGTGCTAGCAGAAAAAGGAACCAATTGAAGTCAATGGGAGGCTTCTTTTTTTTTTTAGCGCTGAAACTGACACTGATTCCAAACTAAATTTAGCGCCATTTTCCTACATGTGAATGCACCCTTTGGGTCCATTCACATGGAGTTTTTTGGCAAGGAAAAAATCCGCTTCAGGTATTAGGAAATGTTTTTTTTTCCCTCCAGCACAGTGTATGGACCTTGAAAAAAAATCGCTAGTGTTTTTTCCACACAGTTTTTGCCAATCCCATGTGGATTTTCCACCTCCCATTGACTGCGTTGGTTTTTGCAGGCTGAATCTGCCTGAAGGAAGCTTTTTGTCCACTAGCAGGAAAAAATCCGCTAGCGGAGAAAAAAAAGAAGAACCCATAGAACTCTATGGGGAGGTGTTTTTCCACGTGGATTCTGACACAAATTCAGCGCCAAAATGCTCACCAAAAAACTCCATGTGAATGGACCCTTAAGTAGCCATCTCTCAAGCGCTCATCTTGTCTGTGAATGCATGTTTGATTAGGGACCTCTGGCTTGCTCTTTGGATTTCTCTTTTGCTTATTGACAAGGAAAAAAAGGTAGACACTGAGCAAACTTCTAGTGCAGTAGGTATGAAACTTTGATTTGAAATTTCACACAGATATACAAAAGTTTGACCAGATGGCCTCTCACCTGTTGTGTTTGCGAAACAACGCTCATAACCACGTAAAAAAGCCCAAATGTAGGTGGAGGGAGCAGCACACCTATCGATCACCAGATACCGGGATAGACAACGGAGAAGAAGATAATAGACGGCGCTCTCAGGTCAAACAATTCTTTTATCAACTACCTCAAGTGGAGTGTTGGATACACAGCTCTCACGCCGGAGCTGGCTGACAAGCAGGTATCAAATACATAGGCGCAGCTGCGGCTTGCATTCCGGTGTGGGGCGCACATGTGCAAACACAGTTTGTGCCCCAAGGTGGAATGCAGGGATGACCTGGAAGCAGTCAGACACCATAGGAAATTGAGTCCCACGCCGCAGGTAGCAATCAGGCGGCAGCTTTAAAACAGCACATGAGCGTCAGCTGAATTAAACAGGATACAATCCGGGTGTAAGGTAAGGGAGAAACCCTAGTGACTGACAATACTATATTGCTATACTTAGTCACCATACACCCTTTTTTTTTTCTTTTTTCTTTTTTTTTTAAATGTAGATTGTGAGCCCCTCAGAGCTCACAATGTACTTTTATTTTTTTTTTATTTTTTTTTTCCCCCTATCAGTATGTCTTTGCAATATGGGATGGAAATTCATGCAAACATGGGGAGAAACTCCATGCAGATGGTTTTATGCCATTGGCGGTATTTGAACACCAGGACTCCAGCGCTGCAAGGCTGCAGTGCTAAACACTGAGCCACCGTGTGGCCCCCACCATACACCTTTTGAGACTGGTTCAGTGAACTTTATTATATAATACTTATAATGTGCTACCTTGAGCTCTAAACACTTGGGCTTTTGATATATGGTGTATACATGGCTAATCAGCCCTTCTGTTTGATTTGATTTTGTGTGTGACCAACTTGCGCATATGTATACCGTATATACTCGAGTATAAGCCGACCCCTCTAATTTTACCACAAAAAACTGGGAAAACTTATTGACTCGAGTATAAGCCTAGGGGCGAAATGCAGCAGCTACTGAAAAATTTCAAAAATTAAAATGGTAGGAGTTTTTGGGTGCAGTAGTTGCTGGGGAAGTGGAGGGGGTGTTTTGGTTGTCTGTCTGCCCCTTCCCTGAGCTTGAGGACTGTTTTTTTTCTTCTCCCACTTGGAATTCAGTCTGGCTGAATATAGGGTATCTGCAGTGCTCTTATTAAACCCCTTTCCGACGGAACAGGAGCACTGCGGATACCCTATATTCAGTAGACCGGCACTTTAAGACACAGGGATACCTAATGTGTTTGTGTTTCACAGTAATTTTCTACTTTTGTATGTATTCTAGGGAAAGGAGTGAGTTAGAACTTTTATTTTTTATTTTTTTTAATCTTTTTTTTTTTTTTGCACTATTCTATGGGAGATTCTATACATTAATATGGTGGCTGGTCATAGACCCCCCCCTCCTTTAACCACTTCAGTATGGGCCAATTTGTGGTCCAGGACCAGACACATTTTAGGTTTATTTTGTATGTGCGGTTTTGAGGGCTGTAACATTTTTCTCGTATGTCTCAGTCAACTAATTTTTGCGTCTTTTTTCAGGGACACATAGGGCTTTATTTATATGTTGTTTTTATTTTCGAATGTGTTTTAATTTTTTTTATATCCAGGAAAATATAAACAAAATAGGAAGGAAATTGTGTCTGGTTTTCAATTTATTATTTTTTTTAATTTAATAACACAAAGTGTCACTGAAAAACTTTATAATATAGTTTTTCCTCTCTGTTACGGTAATTTTTATTTTGTATGGTGTCATCGGGGGTGGGGCTATAACCTTTAATAACGGCATTTTATTAGCGTATTATTTATTTCTTTTTTATTTTATTTACATTTTTTAAAAACTTTTTTTATTATATTTTTATTTTTATTTTTTTTCAGATTGTGTCCCCATAAGGTGATAAGAGACCTTTGGGGACATCTGATCACTTATTTTTTTGTACTTGAGGCTGATTTCTCCTATAACTGGGGCTGCTACATTTAACCCCAGTTGCAGGAGAAATACAGCCTCCTGCATGCTGTATACACAGCTTACTGAGCTGATCTGGGGTCCTGTAGGACCCAGCAGCTCTTGTAAGACGCTGCTCCCGGCGGATCACGTGTCCGCCGAGTCAGAGGGCAGCTGAATTATGGCAGCGTCCATACTTGTGTATACAGCGCTCATTGAGCACTGCATACACAGCGATCGAGAAGGCAGGGGAGGTAATAAATCTGCCCTGTCTTCTCTCTGGGAGCTCCGGCTGAAGTTACAGCCGGCTCCTATTGAAAGCAGCTGCACGATCTCCGTGCAGCTGCTGTGTTCTGACTGGACGTACAGGTACGTCCTGTCAGAACAAGGCAACCACTTCCTGGACGTATATAGTCTATGGGCGGTCCGGAAGTGGTTAAAAAAAAATAAAAATAATAATAATAATTTTTTTTGCTGACTCTAGTATAAGCCAAGGGGGCTTTTTCAGCACAAAAACTGGGCTGAAAAATTTGGCTTATACTCGAGTATATACAGTATATATATATATATATATATATATATATATATATATTCTTTTAAAAACATTGTAAGATATTTTGAACCTATGTTTTTAATTTGACATATATGTGAGATTGATAATATGGTTCTGTTTTTTTAGTTTTTGCACTTGAAAAAGGCATTGGAGCCCGAAACGTCGTTATATATTTTTTGGTTGCGTTGTGCATCTCTTCCGAATAAAGTTTGACCTGAGAGCCCCGTCTATTATCTTCTTCTCTTTTGCTTATTGATTCTGTTGTGATGTTCCCAGCTGGATTTTTTTTACCTTTTTGGCTAGTTTCTTGGATATCGCTTTTGTCTCCCACCTCTGCTTATTTGTCTCTCCTGTTTTTGACCCTGATGTACAACTTCTCTTCTGACCACATCACTTTGTAAGTTTTAGCGGTCCTTGTGCTGATTTCTGCAGCAGTGTATTTACTGTTAATATGCTTTTCTGTTTGGTAACAATTCAGATCTGAACTGAATCACTGGTCTAACATATAAATAAAATTGAACTTTTATTAGGTAAAGCCAATATAATTTAAACTAAACTAAAGAAGTGCTAAAAGTGTATTCTAAAGCTAAAACTAACCCACCTGACTTGTTTGGTTAATTATTAGAGATGAGCGAACACTAAAATGTTCATGGTTCGAAATTCGATTCGAACAGCCGCTCACTGTTCGAGTGTTCGAACGGGTTTCGAACCCCATTATAGTCTATGGGGAACATATACTCGTTAAGGGGGAAACCCAAATCCGTGTCTGGAGGGTCACCAAGTCCACTATGACACCCCAGGAAATGATACCAACACCCTGGAATGACACTGAGACAGCAGGGGAAGCATGTCTGGGGGCATAAAAATCACTTTATTTCATGGAAATCCCTGTCAGCTTGCGATTTTCGCAAGCTAACTTTTTCCCATAGGAATGCATTGGACAGCGCTGACTGGCCAGAGTACGGAATTCGACCAATCAGCGCTGTCTCTGCTGGAGGAGGCGGAGTCTAAGATCGCTCCACACCAGTCTCCATTCAGGTCCGACCTTAGACTCCGCCTCCTCCGGCAGAGCCAGCGCTGATTGGCTGAAGGCTGGCCAATGCATTCCTATGGGAATGCAGAGACTTAGCAGTGCTGAGCCAGTTCTGCTCAACTACACCGTGTGCCGGTCAGCCCATCAGATGTAGCAGAGCCGAGGGTGCACTAGAACCCTTATGCACACTCGGCTCTGCTACATCTGATGGGCTGACCGGCACACGGTGTAGTTGAGCAGAACTGGCTCAGCACTGCGAAGTCTCTGCATTCTCATAGGAATGCATTGGCCAGCCTTCAGCCAATCAGCGCTGGCTCTACTGGAGGAGGCGGAGTCTAAGGTCGGACCTGAATGGAGACTGGTGTGGAGCGATCTTAGACTCTGCCTCCTCCAGCAGAGCCAGCGCTGATTGGTCGAATTCCGTATTCTGGCCAATCAGCGCTGGCCAATGCATTCCTATGGGAATGCAGAGACTTAGCAGTGTTGAGCCAGTTCTGCTCAACTACACCATGTGCTGGTCAGCCCATCAGATGTAGCAGAGCCGAGTGTGCATAAGGGTTCTAGTGCACCCTCGGCTCTGCTACATCTGATGTAGCAGAGCCGACTGTGCATAAGGGTTCTAGTGCACCCTTGGCTCTGCTACATCTGATGTAGCAGAGCCGAGTGTGCATAAGGGTTCCAGTGCACCCTCGGCTCTGCTACATCTGATGTAGCAGAGCCGAGTGTGCATGAGGGTTCTAGTGCACCCTCGGCTCTGCTACATCTGATGTAGCAGAGCCGAGTGTGCACACTCGGCTCTGCTATATCAGATGGGCTGACCGGCACACGGTGTAGTTGAGCAGAACTGGCTCAGCACTGCGAAGTCTCTGCATACCCATAGGAATTCATTGGCCAGCCTTCAGCCAATCAGCGCTGGCTCTGCCGGAGGAGGCGGAGTCTAAGTTCGGACCTGAATGGAAACTGGTGTGGAGCGATCTTAGACTCCGCCTCCTCCAGCAGAGCCAGCGCTGATTGGTCGAATTCCGTACTCTGGCCAATCAGCGCTGTCCAATGCATTCCTATGGGAAAAAGTTTATGTCACAAAAATCACAATTACACACCCGAAAAAGTTATTTTTAATAACATTCCTACCTACATAAAGGTTATCCCTAGCTATCCCTGCCTGTACAGCTATCCCTGTCTCTTAGTCACAAAGTTCACATTCTCATATGACCCGGATTTGAAATCCACTATTCATCTAAAATTGAGGTCACCTGATTTCGGAAGCCAATGAATTTTTCCGATTTTTTTTTCGATGCCTCCGGTGTCGTAGTTCCTGTCCCACCTCCCCTGCGCTGTTATTGGTGCAAAAAAAGCGCCAGGGAAGGTGGGAGGGGAATCAAATTTTTTTGGATTTTGCCACGTGATGTTCGATTCGAATCGAACAGCCTGATATCCGATCGAACATGTGTTCGATAGAACACTGTTCGCTCATCTCTATTAATTATACTTCAATCAGGCCAGTCTGTCATGAATGAGGGCAAGGTAAACTGTCAGTCCATATTCACTTTCTGCTGCTACCAGTGTCCAAACTTTTTCTTCGGACAGCATGTCCGCATTGGTGGCCGCTAACAGGGTGAAAATGAGGTCAGTTTCTAAAATATAGGTCTTTATAATCCCCTTCAGAACTAGAGTAGTCCCTAAGAAACGGGTTTGAGAAATTTCCTTGTAATACTAGAAAATCGTAGTTAGACTATGTTCACATCTGCATCAGAGTCGTGCCCGGAGGACTTTTCTTTCCGCTGGTTTCCGTACAAAAACAGTGGAAACCCAAAGAACACCCAGTAGACCCCATTATAGTCTATGGGCTCCACAAGTAAACTGTGTTTTCGCCGTGGTCCCACTTGTAAGCCTTCTAACGTCCAAAATAAATTAAAGGATGATTAAAAGATGATGCCAATCTATAGCAAAGATATGGTGGATAATATTTCTTAATGTATTTGGTTGGTATCTGTCTGAAAACCAGAGGATTTCACATTTTGAAAATTTCACATTTTTTAACCTTTTCGCTGCCAAGGGTCTCTGGAAATTTTGCACCTCCGGTAGCCAGAGCAATTTTCACAGTTTTGAGATGGACAAATCAAACCTAAATTGAAACATTAAAAAAGCATCCAACCCCCCCATACCTATATATTTTCTTAAAGTAAACACCTGCAGCATTGTCACAATGCCACTTGGTACTTTATACGAACAGGCACCTTCATGCAATTTTGATTTAAAGTGAATGTTTTATGAAAAAAATGCAAATAAATGTATATTAGTTGTTAAAAGTGGAAACCAAACAATAAATTATATGCACCAAACCTCCTAAAAATAAGAATTCAACATGTGCAGAGTTCATACATATCACTATGGCCTGAACCCGTATGCACGTGTCTTCAGAAAATCGCTAGAACTGGAAGGAACAAAAATCTGCTTTGAAGCTGGAAATGTTAAAAAAGTATCATCCTATAAAATGTAGGGATTACACACCATGAAAAGTAAGTGAACCTCTAAACCCTATATATTTTTTGAAAGTACACAACCTGAAGATTACAAATGTCTTAATGAGTCATCGATAGCCACATCCAACTTCATGCAACTTTGCGACCAACACAAATAATTTTTTGAAAAAATACGCTAAAACACATACAGTCCTATGAAAAAGTTTGGGCACCCCTATTAATCTTAATCATTTTTAGTTCTAAATATTTTGGTGTTTGCAACAGCCATTTCAGTTTGATATATCTAATAACTGATGGACACAGTAATATTTCAGGATTGAAATGAGGTTTATTGTACTAACAGAAAATGCGCAATATGCATTAAACCAAAATTTGACCGGTGCAAAAATATGGGCACCTCAACAGAAAAGTGACATTAATATTTAGTACATCCTCCTTTTGCAAAGATAACAGCCTCTAGTCGCTTCCTGTAGCTTTTAATCAGTTCCTGGATCCTGGATGAAGGTATTTTGGACCATTTCTTTCTACAAAACAATTCAAGTTCAGTTAAGTTTGATGGTCGCCGAACATGGACAGCCCGCTCTCAAATGATCTGAAAACAAAGATTGTTCAACATAGTTGTTCAGGGGAAGGATACAAAACGTTGTCTCAGAGATTTAACCTGTCAGTTTCCACTGTGAGGAACATAGTAAGGAAATGGAAGACCACAGGGACAGTTCTTGTTAAGCCCAGAAGTGGCAGGCCAAGAAAAATATCAGAAAGGCAGAGAAGAAGAATGGTGAGAACAGTCAAGGACAATCCACAGACCACCTCCAAAGAGCTGCAGCATCATCTTGCTGCAGATGGTGTCACTGTGCATCGGTCAACTATACAGCGCACTTTGCACAAATAGAAGCTGTATGGGAGAGTGATGAGAAAGAAGCCGTTTCTGCACGTACGCCACAAATAGAGTTGCCTGAGGTATGAAAAAGCACATTTGGACAAGGCAGCTTCATTTTGGAAACAAAAATTGAGTTGTTTGGTTATAAAAAAAAGGCGTTATGCATGGCGTCCAAAAAGAAACAGCATTCCAAGAAAAACACATGCTACCCACTGTAAAATTTGGTGGAGGTTCCATCATGCTTTGGGGCTGTGTGGCCAATGCCGGCATCGGGAATCTTGTTAAAGTTGAGGGTCGCATGGATTCCACTCAGTATCAGCAGATTCTTGAGAATAATGTTCAAGAATCAGTGACGAAGTTGAAGTTACGCCGGGGATGGATATTTCAGCAAGACAATGATCCAAAACACCGCTCCAAATCCTCAGGCATTCATGCAGAGGAACAATTACAATGTTCTGGAATGGCCATCCCAGTCCCCAGACCTGAATATCATTGAACATCTGTGGGATGATTTGAAGCGGGCTGTCCATGCTCGGCGACCATCTAACTTAACTGAACTTGAATTGTTTGTCCAAAATACCTTTATCCAGGAACTGATTAAAAGCTACAGGAAGCGACTAGAGGCTGTTATCTTTGCAAAAGGAGGATCTACTAAATATTAATGTCACTTTTCTGTTGAGGTGCCCATACTTTTGCACCGGTCAAATTTTGGTTTAATGCATATTGCACATTTTCTGTTAGTACAATAAACCTCATTTCAATCCTGAAATATTACTGTGTCCATCAGTTATTAGATATATCAAACTGAAATGGCTGTTGCAAACACCAAAATATTTAGAACTAAAAATGATTAAGATTAATAGGGGTGCCCAAACTTTTTCATAGGACTGTATTTGCACCTAAAACTCATGTTCAATCTCACATTCATATACAAAATACTTTTAAAATAATAGCTTAAGGTGTATACAATGTGTAAATATACTATATGTACCGCAAACATCAACTACAACAAGAGCTCGGATTACCAAAAACACGAATACGGAAGACAAGCAGGATTTTGCTGTTGTTCACTAATATGTTAAAAAGCTATACTGCACCTACCAAACTGTGACTGTGATACCAAAATCTAACTTTTTTCAGAGTACACAGCATACCGTATATAAAAACACAATTTAATAGTTTATATATACAAGCACCTTCATTCAACTTTGCGGCAAACAGAGATTGCTAGCAAAAATTGCGCAAAAATTCAAATTTGCCACTAAAGTGCGGCTCAAGAAATCCCTTTCTGCAAACATAATGTACTGTACATAAAACTGCAATATGTGAGGAGTTCATACATACCACACATGTATATATTTACAGGGGCGGGTGTTAAAGAATCGCCAAAATCGCAGAAATGCGCCATCCCATTTTGTGCATGCAAATTAAATAGGACTTTACATAAAAATGTTATTTTCCATCCCCCTATAAAAATTTTAGCAAGCCATACGTTCATCTCTAGTGATAATAGTTATTACTATTATTTTAGTGTGTAACGGATATCACTAGAGACGTATTTTACTGTAGAAAGCTCAGGTATAGAGAGGACAGGGATTGGGTGAAATGTAAACTTTATTTGCGACTTTATGTATATGTTGTGTAAGTGTTTGGTGCGACTTTTTTTTTTTGGCGCTGCGACCTGGACAATGGTAAACATCTGGGTCACAGCGCCAATAAACTTCCTGGTTATGTTCAGGAGGTATAACATAAGAATACCCCACTAGTAAAGCTCAGGGGGAATTACATTATAACTGTATGTGACAATCAGAGACAAATGTATAGTATACGTTCTGATTGGCAGGAGAAGGGTTAATAGGGACAATAGAGTTCCTGCCACCCCCCTCCTGCTGTCACATACAAGTTATACAGAGAGTCATATTGTTTCTCTGTCTCTCTCTCTCTCTGCTGAACTGCTCGTGTCCCTCTTCCTTTCTTGTTAAAGATCGCAAATTGCTTGCTTAGACAGGAGGGGGGGGGAACTTTGGAGCTCTATATCTTTGGACTGCATCAACATATCTTGATGCTTTTAATTGCATTTTAAAGAGGAGAATCTCATCTTTAAAATGATATTAAGAACTCGATGATTGGATGTACAGTTTTGGAGCGATTCACTGTTGAAACGCTGTTGGGAATTGAGATCTGCAGTTGGATCTCAATGCCAAATAGGGTTTTCAACAGTGAATCACTACAAAACTGTAAGTAAAATCATCAAGTTCCTGGTATCATTTTAAAGATGCGTCTCTTCTTTAAAATGCATTTTAAAGCATCAAGATATGTTGATGCAGTCCAGAGATATCGGCATTAGTAGGGAGGACGTAGTAACTACGTCCTCCGCTACTGAAGTGCCACCTTGGGAACACGTATAGCTACGTGCCTGGCGATGAAAGGGTTAAAATCTTACTTTTTTTTTTTCCTATAATTAAATACTAAATATTGATCAATGTTTACCGCTATCATAAAGAACAATGTGTCATTAAAAAACAGTCTCAAAATCACATGGGTAAATATATACGTTAATGCTAGGCGAATTTTTTAATATTTTCCTTCCCACCTTCCAAAATTCATAACTTTTTTTTTTTTTTTTTCTATTGACATAGCTATGTTAGGGCTTATACTTTGTGCCAAGTTGTAATTTCATTAGGCACCATTTTTGGGTACATATGTTTTGATTATGTGGTTATGATTACTTTTACAAATAAAATGTCAATTTTTGCAAATGAATGATATTCCAGGGTCACCATATTCTGACGCCTATAACTTTTTACTGTTTAGACATAGGTATGTAAGTACTCATTACTTGTGAGGCAAGTTGTTCTTTTTATTGGTACAAATATATGGTATATAGAGATGAGCGAACAGTGTTCTATCGAACTCATGTTCGATCGGATATTAGGCTGTTCGGCATGTTCGAATCGAATCGAACACCGCGTGGTAAAGTGCGCCATTACTCGATTCCCCTCCCACCTTCCCTGGCGCCTTTTTTGCTCCAATAACAGCGCAGGGTAGGTGGGACAGGAACTACGACACCGGTGACGTTGAGAAAAGTAGGCAAAACCCATTGGCTGCCGAAAACATGTGACCTCTAATTTAAAAGAACAGCGCCGCCCAGGTTCGCGTCATTCTGAGCTTGCAATTCACCGAGGACGGAGGTTTCCGTCCAGCTAGCTAGGGCTTAGATTCTGGGTAGGCAGGGACAGGCTAGGATAGGAAGGAGAAGACAACCAACAGCTCTTGTAAGAGCTAAATTCCAGGGAGAAGCTTGTCAGTGTAACGTGGCACTGACGGGCTCAATCGCCGCAACCCAGCTTTCCCAGGATCCTGAATGGAATACACTGTCAGTGTATTCCCGTATACCCGATATATACCCCGATACCCGTTCCAACGGTGTGCCCCCCCACCTTCACCCCAGAAATACCCTGCAAGTCCCCTAGCAATAGAATTGGGGCTATATACACCCACAATTTTTACTACTGGTATACAGTGCCATTGTCTGACTGGGAATTCAAAGAATATATTGGGAATACAAATACCCTCATTTCTTGCTACTGCCATATAGTGCCAGTGTCTGACTGGTAATTCAAAGAATATATTGGGGTTACGTGCACCCACAATTTTTACTACTGGTATACAGTGCCATTGTCTGACTGGGAATTCAAAGAATATATTGGGAATACAAATACCCTCATTTCTTGCTACTGCCATATAGTGCCAGTGTCTGACTGGGAATTCAAAGAATATATTGGGGTTACGTGCACCCACAATTTTTACTACTGGTATACAGTGCCATTGTCTGACTGGGAATTCAAAGAATATATTGGGAATACAAATACCCTCATTTCTTGCTACTGCCATATAGTGCCAGTGTCTGACTGGTAATTCAAAGAATATATTGGGGTTACGTGCACCTACAATTTTTACTACTGGTATACAGTGCCATTGTCTGACTGGGAATTCAAAGAATATATTGGGAATACAAATACCCTCATTTCTTGCTACTGCCATATAGTGCCAGTGTCTGACTGGTAATTCAAAGAATATATTGGGGTTACGTGCACCCACAATTTTTACTACTGGTATACAGTGCCATTGTCTGACTGGGAATTCAAAGAATATATTGGGAATACAAATACCCTCATTTCTTGCTACTGCCATATAGTGCCAGTGTCTGACTGGGAATTCAAAGAATATATTGGGGTTACGTGCACCCACAATTTTTACTACTGGTATACAGTGCCATTGTCTGACTGGGAATTCAAAGAATATATTGGGAATACAAATACCCTCATTTCTTGCTACTGCCATATAGTGCCAGTGTCTGACTGGGAATTCAAAGAATATATTGGGGTTACGTGCACCCACAATTTTTACTACTGGTATACAGTGCCATTGTCTGACTGGGAATTCAAAGAATATATTGGGGTTATAAATACCCTCATTTCTTGCTACTGCCATATAGTGCCAGTTTCTGACTGGTAATTCAAAGAATATATTGGGGTTACGTGCACCCACAATTTTTACTACTGGTATACAGTGCCATTGTCTGACTGGGAATTCAAAGAATATATTGGGAATACAAATACCCTCATTTCTTGCTACTGCCATATAGTGCCAGTGTCTGACTGGGAATTCAAAGAATATATTGGGAATACAAATACCCTCATTTCTTGCTACTGCCATATAGTGCCAGTTTCTGACTGGTAATTCAAAGAATATATTGTGGTTACGTGCACCCACATTTTTTACTACTGGTATACAGTGCCATTGTCTGACTGGGAATTCAAAGAATATATTGGGGTTATAAATACCCTCATTTCTTGCTACTGCCATATAGTGCCAGTTTCTGACTGGTAATTCAAAGAATATATTGGGGTTACGTGCACCCACAATTTTTACTACTGGTATACAGTGCCATTGTCTGACTGGGAATTCAAAGAATATATTGGGAATACAAATACCCTCATTTCTTGCTACTGCCATATAGTGCCAGTTTCTGACTGGTAATTCAAAGAATATATTGGGGTTACGTGCACTCACAATTTTTACTACTGGTATACAGTGCCATTGTCTGACTGGGAATTCAAAGAATATATTGGGAATACAAATACCCTCATTTCTTGCTACTGCCATATAGTGCCAGTGTCTGACTGGTAATTCAAAGAATATATTGGGGTTACGTGCACCCACAATTTTTACTACTGGTATACAGTGCCATTGTCTGACTGGGAATTCAAAGAATATATTGGGAATACAAATACCCTCATTTCTTGCTACTGCCATATAGTGCCAGTGTCTGACTGGTAATTCAAAGAATATATTGGGGTTACGTGCACCCACAATTTTTACTACTGGTATACAGTGCCATTGTCTGACTGGGAATTCAAAGAATATATTGGGAATACAAATACCCTCATTTCTTGCTACTGCCATATAGTGCCAGTGTCTGACTGGGAATTCAAAGAATATATTGGGGTTACGTGCACCCACAATTTTTACTACTGGTATACAGTGCCATTGTCTGACTGGGAATTCAAAGAATATATTGGGAATACAAATACCCTCATTTCTTGCTACTGCCATATAGTGCCAGTGTCTGACTGGTAATTCAAAGAATATATTGGGGTTACGTGCACCCACAATTTTTACTACTGGTATACAGTGCCATTGTCTGACTGGGAATTCAAAGAATATATTGGGAATACAAATACCCTCATTTCTTGCTACTGCCATATAGTGCCAGTGTCTGACTGGAAATTCAAAGAATATATTGGGGTTACGTGCACCCACAATTTTTACTACTGGTATACAGTGCCATTGTCTGACTGGGAATTCAAAGAATATATTGGGAATACAAATACCCTCATTTCTTGCTACTGCCATATAGTGCCAGTGTCTGACTGGTAATTCAAAGAATATATTGGGGTTACGTGCACCCACAATTTTTACTACTGGTATACAGTGCCATTGTCTGACTGGGAATTCAAAGAATATATTGGGAATACAAATACCCTCATTTCTTGCTACTGCCATATAGTGCCAGTGTCTGACTGGTAATTCAAAGAATATATTGGGGTTACGTGCACCCACAATTTTTACTACTGGTATACAGTGCCATTGTCTGACTGGGAATTCAAAGAATATATTGGGAATACAAATACCCTCATTTCTTGCTACTGCCATATAGTGCCAGTGTCTGACTGGGAATTCAAAGAATATATTGGGGTTACGTGCACCCACAATTTTTACTACTGGTATACAGTGCCATTGTCTGACTGGGAATTCAAAGAATATATTGGGGTTATAAATACCCTCATTTCTTGCTACTGCCATATAGTGCCAGTTTCTGACTGGTAATTCAAAGAATATATTGGGGTTACGTGCACCCACAATTTTTACTACTGGTATACAGTGCCATTGTCTGACTGGGAATTCAAAGAATATATTGGGAATACAAATACCCTCATTTCTTGCTACTGCCATATAGTGCCAGTGTCTGACTGGGAATTCAAAGAATATATTGGGAATACAAATACCCTCATTTCTTGCTACTGCCATATAGTGCCAGTTTCTGACTGGTAATTCAAAGAATATATTGGGGTTACGTGCACCCACAATTTTTACTACTGGTATACAGTGCCATTGTCTGACTGGGAATTCAAAGAATATATTGGGGTTATAAATACCCTCTGTCACGGAGCAAAGGTATACGTCTTCCTCCGGAAGGTCTTTTGAATCAACACGGACGCAAGAGGTCGGGAGACAACAGCAATTTATTGTAATCCACAAAGTTAGTAGCCGGCGGCGGTCACATCAACCGTAATAACAATAAGTCCACAGAAGTCACAATCCAATGATAACTTTGGTTCCTTGGTCCTGTAACTAAATTCTGGCTCTCTGCAGAGCTGTGCACAGGCCGGCTAACCCATACTAACTGCTAGCTATATACTATATACTAAACTGTTACACCTATACCTGGGGGTGGGAAGGGCTGAGCCACAGATCCTTCCCCCCTCACCTATACCAAGGAGAGCAGACTCCCTGTCTCCTGTGGACAATGCACCGTCCAACATCTTCTTGGAGACACTGATCAGATTATCTCCACCCATTGTCCTCACTGGTCCTCACTAGTTAGAGGTATTTGCATACAATGTGCTAACACACTAGACCCCAATCAGCCAACTACACATTGATGTATACAACAGGTTAGAGAATACATTCCACATGAAATATATATTACACATTGCCTATAGTATAGACTCTAACCATCCCGTGACACCCTCATTTCTTGCTACTGCCATATAGTGCCAGTTTCTGACTGGTAATTCAAAGAATATATTGTGGTTACGTGCACCCACAATTTTTACTACTGGTATACAGTGCCATTGTCTGACTGGGAATTCAAAGAATATATTGGGGTTATAAATACCCTCATTTCTTGCTACTGCCATATAGTGCCAGTTTCTGACTGGTAATTCAAAGAATATATTGGGGTTACGTGCACCCACAATTTTTACTACTGGTATACAGTGCCATTGTCTGACTGGGAATTCAAAGAATATATTGGGAATACAAATACCCTCATTTCTTGCTACTGCCATATAGTGCCAGTGTCTGACTGGGAATTCAAAGAATATATTGGGGTTACGTGCACCCACAATTTTTACTACTGGTATACAGTGCCATTGTCTGACTGGGAATTCAAAGAATATATTGGGAATACAAATACCCTCATTTCTTGCTACTGCCATATAGTGCCAGTGTCTGACTGGTAATTCAAAGAATATATTGGGGTTACGTGCACCCACAATTTTTACTACTGGTATACAGTGCCATTGTCTGACTGGGAATTCAAAGAATATATTGGGGTTATAAATACCCTCATTTCTTGCTACTGCCATATAGTGCCAGTTTCTGACTGGTAATTCAAAGAATATATTGGGGTTACGTGCACCCACAATTTTTACTACTGGTATACAGTGCCATTGTCTGACTGGGAATTCAAAGAATATATTGGGAATACAAATACCCTCATTTCTTGCTACTGCCATATAGTGCCAGTGTCTGACTGGGAATTCAAAGAATATATTGGGAATACAAATACCCTCATTTCTTGCTACTGCCATATAGTGCCAGTTTCTGACTGGTAATTCAAAGAATATATTGGGGTTACGTGCACCCACAATTTTTACTACTGGTATACAGTGCCATTGTCTGACTGGGAATTCAAAGAATATATTGGGGTTATAAATACCCTCATTTCTTGCTACTGCCATATAGTGCCAGTTTCTGACTGGTAATTCAAAGAATATATTGTGGTTACGTGCACCCACAATTTTTACTACTGGTATACAGTGCCATTGTCTGACTGGGAATTCAAAGAATATATTGGGGTTATAAATACCCTCATTTCTTGCTACTGCCATATAGTGCCAGTTTCTGACTGGTAATTCAAAGAATATATTGGGGTTACGTGCACCCACAATTTTTACTACTGGTATACAGTGCCATTGTCTGACTGGGAATTCAAAGAATATATTGGGAATACAAATACCCTCATTTCTTGCTACTGCCATATAGTGCCAGTGTCTGACTGGTAATTCAAAGAATATATTGGGGTTACGTGCACCCACAATTTTTACTACTGGTATACAGTGCCATTGTCTGACTGGGAATTCAAAGAATATATTGGGAATACAAATACCCTCATTTCTTGCTACTGCCATATAGTGCCAGTGTCTGACTGGGAATTCAAAGAATATATTGGGGTTACGTGCACCCACAATTTTTACTACTGGTATACAGTGCCATTGTCTGACTGGGAATTCAAAGAATATATTGGGAATACAAATACCCTCATTTCTTGCTACTGCCATATAGTGCCAGTGTCTGACTGGTAATTCAAAGAATATATTGGGGTTACGTGCACCCACAATTTTTACTACTGGTATACAGTGCCATTGTCTGACTGGGAATTCAAAGAATATATTGGGAATACAAATACCCTCATTTCTTGCTACTGCCATATAGTGCCAGTGTCTGACTGGTAATTCAAAGAATATATTGGGGTTACGTGCACCCACAATTTTTACTACTGGTATACAGTGCCATTGTCTGACTGGGAATTCAAAGAATATATTGGGAATACAAATACCCTCATTTCTTGCTACTGCCATATAGTGCCAGTGTCTGACTGGGAATTCAAAGAATATATTGGGGTTACGTGCACCCACAATTTTTACTACTGGTATACAGTGCCATTGTCTGACTGGGAATTCAAAGAATATATTGGGGTTATAAATACCCTCATTTCTTGCTACTGCCATATAGTGCCAGTTTCTGACTGGTAATTCAAAGAATATATTGGGGTTACGTGCACCCACAATTTTTACTACTGGTATACAGTGCCATTGTCTGACTGGGAATTCAAAGAATATATTGGGAATACAAATACCCTCATTTCTTGCTACTGCCATATAGTGCCAGTGTCTGACTGGGAATTCAAAGAATATATTGGGAATACAAATACCCTCATTTCTTGCTACTGCCATATAGTGCCAGTGTCTGACTGGTAATTCAAAGAATATATTGGGGTTACGTGCACCCACAATTTTTACTACTGGTATACAGTGCCATTGTCTGACTGGGAATTCAAAGAATATATTGGGAATACAAATACCCTCATTTCTTGCTACTGCCATATAGTGCCAGTGTCTGACTGGTAATTCAAAGAATATATTGGGGTTACGTGCACCCACAATTTTTACTACTGGTATACAGTGCCATTGTCTGACTGGGAATTCAAAGAATATATTGGGAATACAAATACCCTCATTTCTTGCTACTGCCATATAGTGCCAGTGTCTGACTGGGAATTCAAAGAATATATTGGGGTTACGTGCACCCACAATTTTTACTACTGGTATACAGTGCCATTGTCTGACTGGGAATTCAAAGAATATATTGGGAATACAAATACCCTCATTTCTTGCTACTGCCATATAGTGCCAGTGTCTGACTGGTAATTCAAAGAATATATTGGGGTTACGTGCACCCACAATTTTTACTACTGGTATACAGTGCCATTGTCTGACTGGGAATTCAAAGAATATATTGGGAATACAAATACCCTCATTTCTTGCTACTGCCATATAGTGCCAGTGTCTGACTGGGAATTCAAAGAATATATTGGGGTTACGTGCACCCACAATTTTTACTACTGGTATACAGTGCCATTGTCTGACTGGGAATTCAAAGAATATATTGGGGTTATAAATACCCTCATTTCTTGCTACTGCCATATAGTGCCAGTTTCTGACTGGTAATTCAAAGAATATATTGGGGTTACGTGCACCCACAATTTTTACTACTGGTATACAGTGCCATTGTCTGACTGGGAATTCAAAGAATATATTGGGAATACAAATACCCTCATTTCTTGCTACTGCCATATAGTGCCAGTGTCTGACTGGGAATTCAAAGAATATATTGGGGTTACGTGCACCCACAATTTTTACTACTGGTATACAGTGCCATTGTCTGACTGGGAATTCAAAGAATATATTGGGAATACAAATACCCTCATTTCTTGCTACTGCCATATAGTGCCAGTGTCTGACTGGTAATTCAAAGAATATATTGGGGTTACGTGCACCCACAATTTTTACTACTGGTATACAGTGCCATTATCTGACTGGGAATTCAAAGAATATATTGGGAATACAAATACCCTCATTTCTTGCTACTGCCATATAGTGCCAGTGTCTGACTGGGAATTCAAAGAATATATTGGGGTTACGTGCACCCACAATTTTTACTACTGGTATACAGTGCCATTGTCTGACTGGGAATTCAAAGAATATATTGGGAATACAAATACCCTCATTTCTTGCTACTGCCATATAGTGCCAGTGTCTGACTGGTAATTCAAAGAATATATTGGGGTTACGTGCACCCACAATTTTTACTACTGGTATACAGTGCCATTGTCTGACTGGGAATTCAAAGAATATATTGGGAATACAAATACCCTCATTTCTTGCTACTGCCATATAGTTCCAGTGTCTGACTGGGAATTCAAAGAATATATTGGGGTTACGTGCACCCACAATTTTTACTACTGGTATACAGTGCCATTGTCTGACTGGGAATTCAAAGAATATATTGGGAATACAAATACCCTCATTTCTTGCTACTGCCATATAGTGCCAGTGTCTGACTGGGAATTCAAAGAATATATTGGGGTTACGTGCACCCACAATTTTTACTACTGGTATACAGTGCCATTGTCTGACTGGGAATTCAAAGAATATATTGGGAATACAAATACCCTCATTTCTTGCTACTGCCATATAGTGCCAGTGTCTGACTGGGAATTCAAAGAATATATTGGGGTTACGTGCACCCACAATTTTTACTACTGGTATACAGTGCCATTGTCTGACTGGGAATTCAAAGAATATATTGGGGTTATAAATACCCTCATTTCTTGCTACTGCCATATAGTGCCAGTTTCTGACTGGTAATTCAAAGAATATATTGGGGTTACGTGCACCCACAATTTTTACTACTGGTATACAGTGCCATTGTCTGACTGGGAATTCAAAGAATATATTGGGAATACAAATACCCTCATTTCTTGCTACTGCCATATAGTGCCAGTGTCTGACTGGGAATTCAAAGAATATATTGGGGTTACGTGCACCCACAATTTTTACTACTGGTATACAGTGCCATTGTCTGACTGGGAATTCAAAGAATATATTGGGAATACAAATACCCTCATTTCTTGCTACTGCCATATAGTGCCAGTGTCTGACTGGTAATTCAAAGAATATATTGGGGTTACGTGCACCCACAATTTTTACTACTGGTATACAGTGCCATTATCTGACTGGGAATTCAAAGAATATATTGGGAATACAAATACCCTCATTTCTTGCTACTGCCATATAGTGCCAGTGTCTGACTGGGAATTCAAAGAATATATTGGGGTTACGTGCACCCACAATTTTTACTACTGGTATACAGTGCCATTGTCTGACTGGGAATTCAAAGAATATATTGGGAATACAAATACCCTCATTTCTTGCTACTGCCATATAGTGCCAGTGTCTGACTGGTAATTCAAAGAATATATTGGGGTTACGTGCACCCACAATTTTTACTACTGGTATACAGTGCCATTGTCTGACTGGGAATTCAAAGAATATATTGGGAATACAAATACCCTCATTTCTTGCTACTGCCATATAGTTCCAGTGTCTGACTGGGAATTCAAAGAATATATTGGGGTTACGTGCACCCACAATTTTTACTACTGGTATACAGTGCCATTGTCTGACTGGGAATTCAAAGAATATATTGGGAATACAAATACCCTCATTTCTTGCTACTGCCATATAGTGCCAGTGTCTGACTGGGAATTCAAAGAATATATTGGGGTTACGTGCACCCACAATTTTTACTACTGGTATACAGTGCCATTGTCTGACTGGGAATTCAAAGAATATATTGGGAATACAAATACCCTCATTTCTTGCTACTGCCATATAGTGCCAGTGTCTGACTGGTAATTCAAAGAATATATTGGGGTTACGTGCACCCACAATTTTTACTACTGGTATACAGTGCCATTGTCTGACTGGGAATTCAAAGAATATATTGGGAATACAAATACCCTCATTTCTTGCTACTGCCATATAGTGCCAGTGTCTGACTGGGAATTCAAAGAATATATTGGGGTTACGTGCACCCACAATTTTTACTACTGGTATACAGTGCCATTGTCTGACTGGGAATTCAAAGAATATATTGGGGTTATAAATACCCTCATTTCTTGCTACTGCCATATAGTGCCAGTTTCTGACTGGTAATTCAAAGAATATATTGGGGTTACGTGCACCCACAATTTTTACTACTGGTATACAGTGCCATTGTCTGACTGGGAATTCAAAGAATATATTGGGAATACAAATACCCTCATTTCTTGCTACTGCCATATAGTGCCAGTGTCTGACTGGGAATTCAAAGAATATATTGGGGTTACGTGCACCCACAATTTTTACTACTGGTATACAGTGCCATTGTCTGACTGGGAATTCAAAGAATATATTGGGGTTATAAATACCCTCATTTCTTGCTACTGCCATATAGTGCCAGTTTCTGACTGGTAATTCAAAGAATATATTGGGGTTACGTGCACCCACAATTTTTACTACTGGTATACAGTGCCATTGTCTGACTGGGAATTCAAAGAATATATTGGGAATACAAATACCCTCATTTCTTGCTACTGCCATATAGTGCCAGTGTCTGACTGGGAATTCAAAGAATATATTGGGAATACAAATACCCTCATTTCTTGCTACTGCCATATAGTGCCAGTGTCTGACTGGTAATTCAAAGAATATATTGGGGTTACGTGCACCCACAATTTTTACTACTGGTATACAGTGCCATTGTCTGACTGGGAATTCAAAGAATATATTGGGAATACAAATACCCTCATTTCTTGCTACTGCCATATAGTGCCAGTGTCTGACTGGGAATTCAAAGAATATATTGGGGTTACGTGCACCCACAATTTTTACTACTGGTATACAGTGCCATTGTCTGACTGGGAATTCAAAGAATATATTGGGAATACAAATACCCTCATTTCTTGCTACTGCCATATAGTGCCAGTGTCTGACTGGGAATTCAAAGAATATATTGGGGTTACGTGCACCCACAATTTTTACTACTGGTATACAGTGCCATTGTCTGACTGGGAATTCAAAGAATATATTGGGGTTATAAATACCCTCATTTCTTGCTACTGCCATATAGTGCCAGTTTCTGACTGGTAATTCAAAGAATATATTGGGGTTACGTGCACCCACAATTTTTACTACTGGTATACAGTGCCATTGTCTGACTGGGAATTCAAAGAATATATTGGGAATACAAATACCCTCATTTCTTGCTACTGCCATATAGTGCCAGTGTCTGACTGGGAATTCAAAGAATATATTGGGAATACAAATACCCTCATTTCTTGCTACTGCCATATAGTGCCAGTGTCTGACTGGGAATTCAAAGAATATATTGGGGTTACGTGCACCCACAATTTTTACTACTGGTATACAGTGCCAATTTCTAACTAGGAATTCAAAATGCGCAAGGCTCCCGGAAAGGGACGTGGACGAGGCCGTGGGCGAGGTCGGGGGAATGGTTCTGGGGAGCAAGGTAGCAGTGAAGCCACAGGGCGTCCCGTGCCTACTCCTGTGGGGCAGCAAGCATTGCGCCACTCCACAGTGCCAGGGTTGCTTGCCACATTAACTAAACTGCAGGGTACAAACCTTAGTAGGCCCGAGAACCAGGAACAGGTCTTGCAATGGCTGTCAGAGAACGCTTACAGCACATTGTCCAGCAGCCAGTCAGACTCTGCCTCCTCTCCTCCTATTACCCAACAGTCTTGTCTTCCTTCCTCCCAAAATTCCGAAGCTTTACAGAACAATAACCCAAACTGTCCCTGCTCCCCAGAGCTGTTCTCCGCTCCTTTCATTGTCCCTCAACCTGCCTCTCCACGTCACGATTCCACGAACCTAACAGAGGAGCATCTGTGTCCAGATGCTCAAACACTAGAGTCTCCTCCATCTCCGTTCGATTTGGTGGTGGATGACCAGCAACCCACCCTCATCGACGATGATGTGACGCAGTTGCCGTCAGGGCATCCAGTTGACCGGCGCATTGTGCGGGAGGAGGAGATGAGACAGGAGTTGGAAGAGGAAGTGGTGGATGATGAGGACACTGACCCGACCTGGACAGGGGGGATGTCAAGCGGGGAAAGTAGTGTGGATGTTGAGGCAGGTGCAGCACCAAAAAGGGTAGCTAGAGGCAGAGGCAGAGGTCAGCAGCTTAGGCGAAGCCAGGCCACACCCGGAATCTCCCAAGATGTTCCAGTTCGTACCCAGCCCCGAAAAACTCCCACCTCGAGGGCACGTTTCTCGAAGGTGTGGAGTTTTTTCAAGGAATGCGCCGAGGACAGATATAGTGTTGTCTGCACAATTTGCCTCTCGAAATTGATTAGGGGCTCTGAGAAGAGCAACCTGTCCACCACTTCAATGCGCCGTCATTTGGAATCCAAGCACTGGAATCAGTGGCAGGCAGCAACGGCAGGACAAAGGCCGCCTGCCGTTCACGCCACTGCCACTGCCTCTGCCTCTGCCACTGCCACTGCTGACTGTGCTGGCGATGCACTCCAGAGGACGAGCCAGGACACCACTTCATCTGCCTCCGCCACTTTGTTGACTTCTACCTCATCCTCCCCTGGTCCTGTCTTATCTCCTTCTCCTGCACCATCAAAGGCACCATCAGGCGTTTCTTTACAACAACCCACCATCTCTCAGACATTGGAGCGGCGGCAGAAATACACTGCTAACCACCCACACGCGCAAGCCTTGAACGCCAACATCGCTAAACTGCTGGCCCAGGAGATGTTGGCGTTCCGGCTTGTTGAAACTCCCGCCTTCCTGGACCTGATGGCAACTGCGGCACCTCGCTATGCCGTCCCTAGCCGTCACTACTTCTCCCGGTGTGCCGTCCCCGCCTTGCACCAGCACGTGTCACTCAACATCAGGCGGGCCCTTAGTTCCGCGCTTTGCACAAAGGTCCACTTGACCACCGACGCGTGGACAAGTGCATGCGGACAGGGACGCTACATTTCACTGACGGCACACTGGGTGAATGTAGTTGAGGCTGGGACTGCTTCCCAAACTGGCCCGGTGTACCTCGTCTCCCCGCCTAACATTCCTGGCAGGGACACGAGAAGAACACCCCCCTCCTCCTCCTCCTCTACCGCCTCCTCCTCCGCCACCGCCTCCTCCTCCGCCACCGCCTCCTCCTCCGCTGTTAGATTGACCCCAGCTACGAGTTGGAAACGTTGCAGCACTGGCGTTGGTAGACGTCAGCAGGCTGTGCTGAAGCTGATCAGCTTGGGGGACAGACAGCACACTGCCTCCGAGGTGAGGGATGCCCTCCTCGATGAGACGGCAATATGGTTTGAGCCGCTGCACCTGGGCCCAGGCATGGTCGTTTGTGATAACGGCCGGAACCTGGTAGCAGCTCTGGAGCTTGCCGGACTCCAACATGTTCCATGCCTGGCCCACGTCTTCAACCTAGTGGTGCAACGTTTCCTAAAGAGCTACCCCAATGTTCCAGAGCTACTGGTGAAAGTGCGGCGCATGTGCGCCCACTTTCGCAAGTCGACAGTAGCCGCTGCTAGCTTAAAATCTCTCCAGCAACGCCTGCATGTGCCACAACACCGGCTTTTGTGCGACGTCCCCACACGCTGGAACTCAACGTTTCAGATGTTGAATAGAGTGGTTGAGCAGCAGAGACCTTTGATGGAATACCAGCTACAAAACCCTAGGGTGCCACAAAGTCAGCTGCCTCAGTTTCACATCCATGAGTGGCCATGGATGAGAGACCTTTGTGACATCCTACGGGTCTTTGAGGAGTCCACAAGGAGGGTGAGCTCTGAGGATGCGATGGTGAGCCTTACAATCCCGCTCTTGTGTGTTCTGAGAGAATCCCTGATTGACATCAGGGATAACTCAGATCACACAGAGGAGTTAGGGATAGCATCCGATCCGTCACAGCTGGAGAGTAGGTCCACACATCTGTCCGCTTCACTGCGTTTAATGGAGGAGGAGGAGGAGGAGGAGGAGGAAGAAGAGTTGTCCGATGATGTGATGGTGATACAGGAGGCTTCCGGGCAACTTCGAATCGTCCCATTGTTGCAGCGCGGATGGGTAGACATGGAGGATGAGGAGGAAATGGAGATTGAACTTTCCGGTGGGGCCAGAGGAGTCATGCCAACTAACACTGTGGCAGACATGGCTGAGTTCATGTTGGGGTGCTTTACAACCGACAAGCGTATTGTCAAAATCATGGAGGACAACCAGTACTGGATCTTTGCTATCCTTGACCCCCGGTATAAAAACAACATCTCGTCTTTTATTCCGGTAGAGGGGAGGGCCAATCGCATCAATACTTGCCACAGGCAATTGGTGCAGAATATGATGGAGATGTTTCCAGCATGTGACGTTGGCGGCAGGGAGGGCAGTTCCTCCAGTAGGCAACCAAGTTCTCACCGGTCCACACAAACGAGGGGCACACTGTCTAAGGTCTGGGACACCTTGATGGCACCCCCTCGCCAAAGTGCCGCCACGGAGGGTCCTAGTGTCACCAGGCGTGAGAAGTATAGGCGCATGTTGCGGGAATACCTTTCCGACCACAGCCCTGTCCTCTCCGACCCCTCTGCGCCCTACACGTATTGGGTGTCGAAGTTGGACCTGTGGCTTGAACTTGCCCTATATGCCTTGGAGGTGCTGTCCTGTCCTGCCGCCAGCGTCCTATCTGAGAGGGTGTTCAGTGCAGCCGGTGGCATCATCACTGACAAGCGCACCCGTCTGTCAGCTGAGAGTGCCGACCGGCTCACTTTGATAAAAATGAACCACCACTGGATAGAGCCTTCATTTTTGTGCCCACCTGTGTAAAGCACCCCAACATGAAACTCCATGTCTGTACTCAACCTCTCCAATTCCTCCGCATCCTCATACTCATCCACCATAAGCGTTGCACAATTCTGCTAATACTAGGCTCCCTCCAACATGATTTCCCCCAACTCTGCTGGTTAGAGGCTCCCTCCACCCTGATTTCCACCAACTCTGCTGGTTAGAGGCTCCCTCCACCCTGCTTTCCCACAACTCTGCTGGTTAGAGGCTCCCTCCACCATGAATTTGCCCAAACTGGGCTGTTTAGAGGCTCCCTCCACCATGAATTGGTCCAAACTGGGTTTTTTAGAGGCTCCCTCCACCATGAATTGGTCCAAACTGGGCTGTTTAGAGGCTCCCTCCACTATGAATTTGCCCAAACTGGGCTGTTTAGCGGCTCCCTCCACCATTAATTGGTCCAAACTGGGCTGGTTAGAGGCTCCCTCCACCATGAATTTGCCCAAACTGGGCTGTTTAGAGGCTCCCTCCACCATGAATTTGCCCAAACTGGGCTGGTTAGAGGCTCCCTCCACCATGAATTGGTCCAAACTGGGTTTTTTAGAGGCTCCCTCCACCATGAATTTGCCCAAACTGGGCTGTTTAGAGGCTCCCTCCACCATGAATTGGTCCAAACTGGGCTGTTTAGAGGCTCCCTCCACCATTAATTGGTCCAAACTGGGCTGGTTAGAGGCTCCCTCCACCATGAATTTCCCAAAACTTGGCTGTTTAGAGGCTCCCTCCACCATTAATTGGTCCAAACTGGGCTGGTTAGAGGCTCCCTCCACCATGAATTTGCCCAAACTGGGCTGTTTAGAGGCTCCCTCCACCATGAATTGGTCCAAACTGGGTTTTTTAGAGGCTCCCTCCACCATGAATTGGTCCAAACTGGGCTGTTTAGAGGCTCCCTCCACCATGAATTTGCCCAAACTGGGCTGTTTAGCGGCTCCCTCCACCATTAATTGGTCCAAACTGGGCTGGTTAGAGGCTCCCTCCACCATGAATTGGTCCAAACTGGGGTTTTTAGAGGCTCCCTCCACCATGAATTGGTCCAAACTTGGCTGTTTAGAGGCTCCCTCCACCATGAATTGGTCCAAACTGGGGTGGTTAGAGGCTCCCTCCACCATTAATTGGTCCAAACTGGGCTGGTTAGAGGCTCCCTCCACCATTAATTGGTCCAAACTGGGCTGGTTAGAGGCTCCCTCCACCATGAATTGGTCCAAACTGGGGTTTTTAGAGGCTCCCTCCACCATGAATTGGTCCAAACTTGGCTGTTTAGAGGCTCCCTCCACCATTAATTGGTCCAAACTGGGCTGGTTAGAGGCTCCCTCCACCATGAATTGGTCCAAACTGGGTTTTTTAGAGGCTCCCTCCACCATGAATTGGTCCAAACTGGGGTTTTTAGAGGCTCCCTCCACCATGAATTGGTCCAAACTGGGCTGTTTAGCGGCTCCCTCCACCATTAATTGGTCCAAACTGGGCTGGTTAGAGGCTCCCTCCACCATGAATTTGCCCAAACTGGGCTGTTTAGAGGCTCCCTCCACCATGAATTTGCCCAAACTGGGCTGGTTAGAGGCTCCCTCCACCATGAATTGGTCCAAACTGGGGTTTTTAGAGGCTCCCTCCACCATGAATTGGTCCAAACTTGGCTGTTTAGAGGCTCCCTCCACCATTAATTGGTCCAAACTGGGCTGGTTAGAGGCTCCCTCCACCATGAATTGGTCCAAACTGGGTTTTTTAGAGGCTCCCTCCACCATGAATTTGCCCAAACTGGGCTGTTTAGAGGCTCCCTCCACCATGAATTGGTCCAAACTGGGCTGGTTAGAGGCTCCCTCCACCATGAATTTCCCAAAACTTGGCTGTTTAGAGGCTCCCTCCACCATTAATTGGTCCAAACTGGGCTGGTTAGAGGCTCCCTCCACCATGAATTTGCCCAAACTGGGCTGTTTAGAGGCTCCCTCCACCATGAATTTGCCCAAACTGGGCTGTTTAGAGGCTCCCTCCACCATGAATTGGTCCAAACTGGGTTTTTTAGAGGCTCCCTCCACCATGAATTGGTCCAAACTGGGCTGTTTAGAGGCTCCCTCCACCATGAATTTGCCCAAACTGGGCTGTTTAGCGGCTCCCTCCACCATTAATTGGTCCAAACTGGGCTGGTTAGAGGCTCCCTCCACCATGAATTTGCCCAAACTGGGCTGTTTAGAGGCTCCCTCCACCATGAATTGGTCCAAACTGGGCTGGTTAGAGGCTCCCTCCACCATGAATTTCCCAAAACTTGGCTGTTTAGAGGCTCCCTCCACCATGAATTTGCCCAAACTGGGCTGTTTAGAGGCTCCCTCCACCATGAATTGGTCCAAACTGGGTTTTTTAGAGGCTCCCTCCACCATGAATTGGTCCAAACTGGGCTGTTTAGAGGCTCCCTCCACCATGAATTTGCCCAAACTGGGCTGGTTAGAGGCTCCCTCCACCATGAATTGGTCCAAACTGGGCTGGTTAGAGGCTCCCTCCACCATGAATTTGCCCAAACTGGGCTGTTTAGAGGCTCCCTCCACCAGGAATTGGTCCAAACTGGGTTTTTTAGAGGCTCCCTCCACCATGAATTGGTCCAAACTGGGCTGTTTAGAGGCTCCCTCCACCATGAATTTGCCCAAACTGGGCTGGTTAGAGGCTCCCTCCACCATGAATTGGTCCAAACTGGGCTGTTTAGAGGCTCCCTCCACCATGAATTTGCCCAAACTGGGCTGGTTAGAGGCTCCCTCCACCATTAATTGGTCCAAACTGGGCTGGTTAGAGGCTCCCTCCACCATGAATTTGCCCAAACTGGGCTGTTTAGAGGCTCCCTCCACCATGAATTTGCCCAAACTGGGCTGGTTAGAGGCTCCCTCCACCATGAATTGGTCCAAACTGGGTTTTTTAGAGGCTCCCTCCACCATGAATTTGCCCAAACTGGGCTGGTTAGAGGCTCCCTCCACCATGAATTGGTCCAAACTGGGCTGTTTAGAGGCTCCCTCCACCATGAATTTGCCCAAACTGGGCTGGTTAGAGGCTCCCTCCACCATGAATTGGTCCAAACTGGGGTTTTTAGAGGCTCCCTCCACCATGAATTGGTCCAAACTTGGCTGTTTAGAGGCTCCCTCCACCATTAATTGGTCCAAACTGGGCTGGTTAGAGGCTCCCTCCACCATGAATCGGTCCAAACTGGGTTTTTTAGAGGCTCCCTCCACCATGAATTGGTCCAAACTGGGGTTTTTAGAGGCTCCCTCCACCATGAATTGGTCCAAACTGGGCTGTTTAGCGGCTCCCTCCACCATTAATTGGTCCAAACTGGGCTGGTTAGAGGCTCCCTCCACCATGAATGTGCCCAAACTGGGCTGTTTAGAGGCTCCCTCCACCATGAATTTGCCCAAACTGGGCTGGTTAGAGGCTCCCTCCACCATGAATTGGTCCAAACTGGGGTTTTTAGAGGCTCCCTCCACCATGAATTGGTCCAAACTTGGCTGTTTAGAGGCTCCCTCCACCATTAATTGGTCCAAACTGGGCTGGTTAGAGGCTCCCTCCACCATGAATTTGCCCAAACTGGGCTGTTTAGAGGCTCCCTCCACCATGAATTGGTCCAAACTGGGCTGGTTAGAGGCTCCCTCCACCATGAATTTCCCAAAACTTGGCTGTTTAGAGGCTCCCTCCACCATGAATTGGTCCAAACTGGGCTGGTTAGAGGCTCCCTCCACCATGAATTTGCCCAAACTGGGCTGTTTAGAGGCTCCCTCCACCATGAATTGGTCCAAACTGGGTTTTTTAGAGGCTCCCTCCACCATGAATTGGTCCAAACTGGGCTGTTTAGAGGCTCCCTCCACCATGAATTTGCCCAAACTGGGCTGGTTAGAGGCTCCCTCCACCATGAATTGGTCCAAACTGGGCTGGTTAGAGGCTCCCTCCACCATGAATTTGCCCAAACTGGGCTGTTTAGAGGCTCCCTCCACCATGAATTGGTCCAAACTGGGTTTTTTAGAGGCTCCCTCCACCATGAATTGGTCCAAACTGGGCTGTTTAGAGGCTCCCTCCACCATGAATTTGCCCAAACTGGGCTGGTTAGAGGCTCCCTCCACCATTAATTGGTCCAAACTGGGCTGGTTAGAGGCTCCCTCCACCATGAATTTGCCCAAACTGGGCTGTTTAGAGGCTCCCTCCACCATGAATTTGCCCAAACTGGGCTGTTTAGAGGCTCCCTCCACCATGAATTTGCCCAAACTGGGCTGGTTAGAGGCTCCCTCCACCATGAATTGGTCCAAACTGGGTTTTTTAGAGGCTCCCTCCACCATGAATTTGCCCAAACTGGGCTGGTTAGAGGCTCCCTCCACCATGAATTGGTCCAAACTGGGCTGTTTAGAGGCTCCCTCCACCATGAATTTGCCCAAACTGGGCTGGTTAGAGGCTCCCTCCACCATGAATTGGTCCAAACTGGGGTTTTTAGAGGCTCCCTCCACCATGAATTGGTCCAAACTTGGCTGTTTAGAGGCTCCCTCCACCGTTAATTGGTCCAAACTGGGCTGGTTAGAGGCTCCCTCCACCATGAATCGGTCCAAACTGGGTTTTTTAGAGGCTCCCTCCACCATGAATTGGTCCAAACTGGGGTTTTTAGAGGCTCCCTCCACCATGAATTGGTCCAAACTGGGCTGTTTAGCGGCTCCCTCCACCATTAATTGGTCCAAACTGGGCTGGTTAGAGGCTCCCTCCACCATGAATGTGCCCAAACTGGGCTGTTTAGAGGCTCCCTCCACCATGAATTTGCCCAAACTGGGCTGGTTAGAGGCTCCCTCCACCATGAATTGGTCCAAACTGGGGTTTTTAGAGGCTCCCTCCACCATGAATTGGTCCAAACTTGGCTGTTTAGAGGCTCCCTCCACCATTAATTGGTCCAAACTGGGCTGGTTAGAGGCTCCCTCCACCATGAATTTGCCCAAACTGGGCTGGTTAGAGGCTCCCTCCACCATGAATTGGTCCAAACTGGGGTTTTTAGAGGCTCCCTCCACCATGAATTGGTCCAAACTTGGCTGTTTAGAGGCTCCCTCCACCATTAATTGGTCCAAACTGGGCTGGTTAGAGGCTCCCTCCACCATGAATTGGTCCAAACTGGGTTTTTTAGAGGCTCCCTCCACCATGAATTTGCCCAAACTGGGCTGTTTAGAGGCTCCCTCCACCATGAATTGGTCCAAACTGGGCTGGTTAGAGGCTCCCTCCACCATGAATTGGTCCAAACTGGGCTGGTTAGAGGCTCCCTCCACCATGAATTGGTCCAAACTGGGTTTTTTAGAGGCTCCCTCCACCATGAATTTGCCCAAACTGGGCTGGTTAGAGGCTCCCTCCACCATGAATTGGTCCAAACTGGGTTTTTTAGAGGCTCCCTCCACCATGAATTTGCCCACACTGGGCTGGTTAGAGGCTCCCTCCACCATGAATTGGTCCAAACTGGGATTTTTAGAGGCTCCCTCCACCATGAATTTGCCCAAACTGGGGTGTTTAGAGGCTCCCTCCACCATGAATTTGCCCAAACTCTGCTGGTTAGAGGCTCAATCCACCCTGATTTTCAAAACAAATGTTGGTGCCAACCTCAACTTACTACAAGGGCCAAATTCACTGCTGGTGACAAGCTCTCCTCACTGCAAGTGCCAAATACACATGTTTCAAGGTGTTTTCCTACTGTCAGAGAGGTGGTATTGAGTGTGTAAAGTGTGTAGTTGTTAGGCTGTGATGTTGGGGTAATAGAGGGTCTTTGGTGTGTTAGATGCCCCCAGACATGCTTCCCCTGCTGTCCCAGTGTCATTCCAGAGGTGTTGGCATCATTTCCTGGGGTGTCATAGTGGACTTGGTGACCCTCCAGACACGGATTTGGGTTTCCCCCTTAACGAGTATCTGTTCCCCATAGACTATAATGGGGTTCGAAACCCGTTCGAACACACGAACATTGAGCGGCTGTTCGAATCGAATTTCGAACCTCGAACATTTTAGTGTTCGCTCATCTCTAATGGTATATATGACCTTTTGGTAACTTTTTATTGCTATTTTTGGGGAAAGCAAGGATGAACAAAATACCTTATTATGCACATTGTGGTGTACATTTTTTTATTTATGGCATTTACCTACAGGATAAATAACCCTATTTTTGGAGAGTGGGTGTTTATATGCACATGGGGATGCCTAACATGTATGTTTATTTTTTTTCTGCTTAAGGGATGTTTTGGTTTTTTTTACATGTAAGGGTGAGTTCACACTGAGTATACGCCAGCTTATTCTGAACGTAAAACACGTTCAGAATCAGCGGCGTATAAAGCAGTTCCCATTCATTTCTATGGGAGCCGGCATACGAGCGCTCCCCATTGAAATGAATGGGCTGCTTTTTTCACTACGAGCGCTCCCATTGAAGTGAATGGGAAGTGCTCGTGTGTACGGCTAGCTCTGCTCATGCCGAGCCGTACACGCGAGCACATCCCATTCACTTCAATGGGAGCGCTCGTAGTGAAAAAAGCAGCCCATTCATTTCAATGGGGAGCGCTCGTATGCCGGCTCCCATAGAAATGAATGGGAACTGCTTTATACGCCGTTGATTCTGAACGTTTTTTACGTTTAGAATAAGCTGGCATATACTCAGTGTGAACTCACCCTAAAGTTTTTTTTTTAACTTTTTATTTGTTTTTTATTCTTTGTTTTTAAATTTATTTACGTTTTTTAAGTCCTTCTCTGTCCCACAAGGGGACTTGAACCTATGCAATCTACTGCAGTACATTGTATTGCATCACATCACACATAGTCTCCTTTTGGGTGATGTGCATAGACAGGAGACCACTGGATTTCATGGCAACCCCTTGGATATGATTGTGGGGGGGTCTGAGTGCTGGGTAGAGCATCTTGCCCCTAGGCCCTTTGGATGCTGTGATCGCATCTTCTGGAGTGGTTAATCCACCAGAGTTGGAGTATCTTCATTTACATTCGTTCGTGGAATGCTGAGTCCTCCTTTAGAAGGTGGTCGTGGCCCTTGCCTTTTCTTGGGACAAACAAGGCCGGCTTTTTGGCAAAGGCCTTTCTCAATGTTTTTGCTCCTTTCGTGGCTCCACCTCTTACTCCATAGGACAGTCACTCCAGGCTTTCATCTTCCAAGCCCTTATCTGCATGAAGGTCTTAACCCACCAGTGGCCTCTCGGGTGGGGGACAACTGCTCTCCTTCCAAGAAATCTGACTGGTCAGTGTTTAAGACGCCTGGGTCCAAGAAGTAGTGCCTAGTGGCTACTTCATATAGTTCTCCTCACTTTCAAACTGAAGATTTATTTTGTCTATTTTGCCTTCTTTCCCCGCCCAAGTGGCCACTTTTCTTCAGGCTGTCTCCACACTACAGCCACTGAGTCATCGTCCCCGTTAACGCTTCAGAGCGTTTCTGTGGTTACTATTCCAACCTCTTCACCACTCTCAAGAAGGACATCTCTCTTTGCCTTATCCTGAACCTCAAGGGGGTCAACAGGTTCATCTGTGTCTGTAGGTTTTGCATGGAGTCCCTGCGGTCAGTGGTGGCATCTCTAAACACAAATTCCTGTCATCCATCGACATCCACAACACTTACCTCCGAGTATTTACCAAGGTGATTGCATGTCTCATGGCCATTCTACATTTCAGAGGAGTTACTGTGATTCCATACTTTAATGACCTCCTGGTGAAAGCTTCTTCCATCACAACCTGACCAGCTTGCGGTTCACCTTGGACATCCTTTGTCAGTTTGGCTGGCTCATCAACGATGACAAGTCCTGTCTTGTGTCTTCTCAGCACATGGAATTCTTGGACATGATCCTTGACATGCACTAAGGCAGAATTCTCCTCCTGGAGTCCAAGATCCTGGCCCTTCTTTCAAAGGAACTCTCCATGCTCTATTTGGTTATGCATGCAGGTCCTGGGCACGATGCTTTGGACCTTCGAGGCCGTCCCCTTTGGTCATTTCCACTTACATCCTCTGCAATTGGCAAATCCGGCTCACTGGGACAAGTTTCCATACAGCCTAGAAAGCATGATTCTGCTACCTCCTCGGGTTCATTAACAGCTTCTTCTCAGGGGAAGTCCTTTCTTCCCCTCTGTTGGCAGTGACCTTCACCGATGCCAGTGTTTCCTGTTAGGAAACAGTCTTCAGTGCCTTGACTGTGCAGGGCCTGTGGTCCAAGAAAGAATCCTCTCTCTTGATCATCCTACTGAAACTGAGGGCCATTTAGCCCTGTCTCATTGGACCTCTCTCCTCCAAGGACGTCCGGTCAGAGTCCAGATCAACAACTCCACCACGGGTGCCTATTTGAGCCATGAGGGGGACACCAAGATCCGTGTGGCCTTTCTAGAAGCCTCCTGCTCTCTACTTCTGGTGAAGCATCACGTTCTGACTCTTTTTGGTGGTCCACATTCCAGGCATGGAGAATTAAGCAGCAGACTACCAAAGCCAGGAACAATATGACTAGTGGTCACTTCATCAGAAGATCATCCTCCTGGTGGGGCACGCCCAACGTCGACCTCTTTGCCTCCCGCCTGAACCACAAGTTCCCTCACTATGTGGCTAGATCCCTGGACCCTTGAGTCATCACCGCCAATGTTCTTGTGATTCCATGGTCAGGCTTCTGCCTTTTGTACCTCTCCCCTCGTCTTCCTCTTCTCCCTCAGTTTCTCAAGAAACTCAAGACAATGGGGTACCAGCTTTCCTGGTGGCTCTGAATTAGCCTTGCTGGGACTGGTACATGGATCTCAGGTTCCTGCTGGCATACAATCCTTAGTCTCTTCCTCAGTAGGTCAACCTTCTGTCTCAAGGACCGCTGTTCCACCCCACCTTACCTCAGATGTGTTTCAATGGCATGGCTGTTGAAGACAAAGTTCTGAGGCATCGTAGGTTTCTGTTATCCAGAAAATGCTTAAGGCCCAGAAACCCCAGTCAGCTAAGATCTACCATTTTACATGGAAGACTTTTGTCTGCTGTAGTGAGAGTAGCAATTTTCATCTGCTTCCCTTTACTCTTCCCCGAATCCTGGCTTTTCTCCAGTCTGGCCTGGGCAAAGGTCTTGGTCTTTTTTCTCTTAAAGAACAGGTTTCTGCCTTTTCTATTCTTTTTCTGAAGACTCTGGCCTTTTGGCCTCCGGTAAAGACCTTCCTACAGAGTGTGCTGCACCATGCTCCTTCCTACCGTCTTCCCATGGTCCATGTACCAGTCCCAGTATTGGCAATTAGGAGCCACCAGGACAACTGGTACCCCATTGTCTTGAATTTCTTGAAAAACTGAGGGAGAAGAGAAAGAGGAGGGGAGAGGTACAAAAGGCAGAAGCCTGACCATGGGACCTTAATTTCATCCTTGAGGTTCTTCAGGCTCTCCCCTTCGAGCTTTTGCAGGATATATGTTAGAATTGCCTGAAGGTAATTCCCAAATAACTCTACTAGGGAAAGGGTTACCTTCCTAGTGGCCATAACCTCCATTCACAGTCTAGCTGGGCTGTGAAGAATGCCCCTCCTGACAGTACTATCCATAGCCCTGTACTGTCAGAGGGGGCATTCCTTCCTGCCCAGCCATGATGCTAAGCTGTGAGGGAAGCTTCCCCCCCCTCCCCCCAATTGTACTCATCTACAGACTAGTACTACTGGAAGGCGTTCTTCACAGCTCATCGTCATGGCTGAGCAGTGAGGAACATCCCCACTGACAGTACAGGGCTATGGACAGTACTGTCAGGAGGGCTGAACCTCACAGCCCAGCTAGACTGTCAGGAACACCCTTCTGACAGTAGGGAGTTATCAATTATCAGTACCGATATCTCTTGCCCCGGGGCACATAACAGGAAACTCAACAGTCGGATTTCTAGTGGTATATAAAACTACAGGTGCCCGAGGACCTTTTATGTCCTCTGAGATTGGTGGTATTATATACCGCTAGAAAGCTGACAGTGCGCTGAATTCAGATTCGCCCTTCTGAGAGTGTAGGGATATCGGTGCTAAAACAGACGGCAACAATATCTTTGGCACCAGACCACACATCGTCAGTGCTGTCAGCGTTCTAGCAGTATATAATACCACCAATTTCAGAAGACATAAAAAGTCCTCTAAGGTTGAGGATCCATAT
Organism: Leptodactylus fuscus; assembly: GCF_031893055.1. Lineage (NCBI taxonomy): Eukaryota > Metazoa > Chordata > Amphibia > Anura > Leptodactylidae > Leptodactylus > Leptodactylus fuscus. Next base: position 195,897,431 of record NC_134265.1, read on the forward strand.
CATTTTAACCTCTCCACCAAATCCCTGAATCCAGGATCAAAATTTTATAATTTTTTTATTTATTGATATCACATTAAACTGAAATTCATCACATTTCAGAGATATAGCAATATTACCTCTTCCACAGGAGATAGACAATCACATCTACAAATTTTTCACAGTATCTAATATACAAGTGGCGCATCTCCTTTCTCCCCAACGATATTGCAGCCGGCCATTCCGTTGCAACTGATGGCTTACTGACTTCTGATGCTTTTCAGAAATGCATGGTAGGAATGCATTCCTTTTGAGAGTAATACCAAGTGAACGTGTACTGAAACATATACAGTAGGTCTGAAATTATTAGCAAAAGGCGAGATGTATTGGATTTTTATCTTAGAGGACCTTTTACCACTCCCATAAACTTCATTTCTTTGTATCTGTCAATAGGGGCTTCTCCACTAATTGCTGGGCAGGTGATTAGTGTGTATAGCATTCGGCCAATCAACACTGGTCAATGCATTTCTATGCCGAGATATAGCAGTGCTGGCCGCGAGCTCAGCTTGACTACTCCGAAAATGCAGACGAGCTCAGCGCACGGCCAGCACTGCTACACCGTAGATGTGAACCCTGCTGCACACTCAGCTATGCTGCATCAGAGATTTAGCAGTGCTGAGTTTGTGCTGAACCCTGCTGCACACTCAGCTCTGCTGCATCTCATTGTTTAAACTTTGTTGTCAAAACACCCGGCTTGTTATCTGATCTTAGGTCAGTTGATTGGGGCTAAATTCATTAGATTACTTTAAAAACTGTTAATCTTCTGCTCTGTGCTCTCGACAATCAGTTGAGCTAATTACAGTTTGCTGATAAAGGCTTGGACAGTGTTTGGTTTCTCCTTACAAGTCTAACAGCAATTTCCCACATTTACAAGAAAATTTCCAAACCCATTTTTTTAAGCGCAACTTAAGTTCTGGAAGGGATTTTATTTATGAGAAACAAATCGCCTGATTTTCAAACCTGCAAATGCAAAACAGTATTTAGGACGTTTTCATAATAATGAAAACAATCTGCAGGTGAAATGTTATTTATTTATTTGAATGAAACTCATCACAGTTTATGCAATTCCTTCAGAGCATGTAAGTATCCGACAAGTGGTTGTAAACTGCTGTTTGGGCACACTTCAACAGAAAGAGCGCCACTATATGCTTGAAAGAGCAGATTTTGCTGTAATCGTTTTCAGGTGCAATGTCTCATTTACAGAGCCTCTAAAGTACCATTACAATGGAAACTCTCCAAAATGGCCCATAGTCCAAGCGTTATAGTCAGTATTTTGACCCCACAGGTATTTCACAGATTTTTACTCAGATTGGGATGTGAAAATGAAAAATGACTTTTTTGTTTTTTAATAAAATGTGACTGTAGCCCCACATTTTTCATTTTCACAAGGGTTTAAAGGAGAAAAATCACCCCACTATTTCATACACTGTTTCTTCTGAGTACTGAAATATCACCCACACAGATAAAAACTGTTGTTTTGGCACATAAGGCAAGGAACGCCATTAAGCGTTTGGTAGAAAGAATCATTTTCCGTTGCCATGATACATCTGCAAAGCCCCTAAAGTGCCAGTGCAATGGAAAGTACCAAGAGGTGATCTCATTTTGAAAACTGCACCCCTCAAAAAATGTAACAGTGTATAGTGATCATTTGTACCCTAGACATACTTTACAAAAAGTAGTGGATGGTGCAAGATAAAAATTTTTACAAGATATATGCTATTTCAGTGCCCAATATGTTATGCCCAGCTTGTGGGACAGTCCAATGTCAGCTCTCCAGTGGTTATGCTCGGTTTCATAATTTTGGATACACTCTATATGCATCCCTAATCTTTTGCCTGGAATACCATAGGGAATGAGCACCATGCACATTTAAGGCTTCATTTGGTTATTTACACTTTGGCAGGCAATTACAGGGTTTCTGAGAAAAAAAAAAAATTGATCCCCATAAATGATCCCATTTTAGAAAGTACATTCGCTCAAGGAATTTATCAAGGGGTAGATTAAGCATTCATGAGCCCAAGAGTACTTACCAAAAATGAGTGTGCAAAGTGAAAATATTCCATTTAAATGTCCTTTATCTGTGGTGACAAACCTGTTGCACGTGTGCCAAAGGGGGCACTCAGAGCCCTCTCTATGGGCATTCAAACTGTTGCCCCACCGATCAGGCCCGGAAGGGTAAAGGGCTTGTGGCCAGCTTGAGATGGCCAGGGCCCTGCAGCAGTATGATAGAGGTTAGAGAAAGCCTGATTCCCTGACTGCTATACATATTGTTAACGTAAAGGGGCCTGACGTTATGTGATGTATGTACATGTCCAAGGTCAGTATTAAGAACAAACAGAAGTAGAGAGGGTACTGATGCATTAATATAGCTAGCCCTGCCTCACAAGCAATATACAGTCATGGCAAAAAGTTTTGAGAATGATACAAATATTAATTTTTACAAAGTCTACTGCTTCAGTTTTTCTAATGGCAATTTGCATATACTCCAGAATGTTATAAAGAGTGATCAGCTTAACAGCAATTACTTGCAAAGTCAATATTTTCCTAGAAAATGAACTTTATCCCCCAAAATACTGTACATTTCAACATCATTGCAGCCCTGCCTTAAAAGGACCAGCTAACATCGTTTCAGTGATTGCTCCATTAACATAGGTGTGGTTGTTGATGAGGACAGGGCTGGAGATCAATCTGTCATGATTAAGTAAGAATGACACCACTGGACACTTTAAAAGGAGGCTGGTGCTTGGCATCATTGTTTCTCTTCTGTTAACCATGGTTCTCTCTAAAGAAACACGTGCAGTCATCATTTCACTGCACAAAAATGGCCTAACAGGGAAGAGTATCGCAGCTAGAAAGATTGCACCTCAGTCAACAATCTATCGCATCATCAAGAACTTCAAGGTTCCATTGTTGGCAAAAAGGCTCCAGGGAGCCCAAGAAAGACCAGCAAGCGCCAGGACCGTCTCTTAAAAGTGTTTCAGCTGTGGAATCGGGCTACCAGCAGTGCAGAGCTTGCTCAGGAATGGCAGCAGGCAGGTGTGAGTGCATCTGCACGCACTGTGAGGCGGAGACTCTTGGAGCAAGGCCTGGTCTCCTGGAGGGCAGCAAAGAAGCCACTTCTCTCCAGAAAAAACATCAGGGACAGACTGATATTCTGCAAAAGGTACAGGGAATGGACTGCTGAGGACTGGGGTAAAGTCATTTTCTCTGATGAATCCCCTTTTCGATTGTTTGGGACATCTGGAAAACAGCTTATTCGGAGAAGACGAGGTGAGCGCTACCACCATTCTTGTCTCATGCCAACTGTAAAGCATCCTGAAACCATTCATGTGTGGGGTTGCTTCTCAGCCAAGGGAATCGGCTCTCTCACAGTCTTGCCTAAAAACACAGCCATGAATAAAGAATGGTACCAGAATGTCCTCCAAGATCAACTTCGCCCAACCGTCCAAGAGCAGTTTGGTGATCAACAATGCCTTTTCCAGCATGATGGAGCACCTTGCCATAAAGCAAAGGTGATAACTAAATGGCTCAGGGAACAAAACATAAAGATTTTGGGTCCATTGCCTGGAAACTCCCCAGATCATAATCCCATTGAGAACTTGTGGTCAATCATCAAGAGACGGGTGGACAAACAAAAACCTACAAATTCTGACAAAATGCAAGCATTGATTGTGCAAGAATGGACTGCTATCAGTCAGGATTTGGTCCAGAAGTTGATTAAGAACATGCCAGGGAGAAATGCAGAGGTCCTAAAGAAGGGTCAACACTGCAAATATTGACTTGCTGCATTAACGCATTCTAACTGCCAATATAAGCTTTTGTTACTTATAATATGAAAATAGAAGATTTGTGTCATTCTCAAAACTTTTGGCCATGACTGTAGAGGAATAGTTATGCCTCACAAATGCACAGTCAATATGGAGTTGTTGTGTGTTTTTTTTTTTTTTTTTTTTTTGGGGGGGGGGGGGTGTCAGGATGGTGACGGAGGACTTGTAGAGGTTGGAGGGGAGCCCGGATGGAACAATGAGCAATGTTGATGCCTTGGGAATTGCAGGCACTATTATCCCTTGAATGAGAGAGAAAAGTGGTAATTAAATCATAGGACAAGGGAAGAAATATTGGGGTGCTGGATTGTGAAAATGGTTCATCTGGAGAAAATTCTGAATGGTGAACAGAGCTATAGGCCAGTCACGGGTTTATCACTAAAATCTTTATAAGATAAGATAATCCTTTAACAGTCCCACATTGGGGAAATTTCAGATTTTTTTTTTTTTTTTTTTTTTTTTAATAGAGGAATTGTGAGAGATTCTCAACGTGGTTAATAGGGCTGGTTTGAGCGATAAAAAGGAATTGTCCTACATGATGCCCATAAATCCTACAGTGGCATTGTTATATGCTTGGCCAAAGGTGCATAAACGGCTTTCCCCGTTAAAGGGTCACCCTCTTGTTTCGGGGATCAACAGCATGACCCATAATGTTAGCATCCACCATTTGTCCTGGAACTGACATCTTTCATTAGAGATACCACAGAGGTGCTCATCAAGATTCTAGAAGGGAATGTTCTCCTAGCGAGCTTAGATGTTGAGGCATTGTATTTATCAGTCCCACATGAAAAAGGATATTTAGTTGTTGAATACATTTTGAACATGAGAAGGACTCTCCTCCGACCACACAACCAACTTTTATTGAAATTGTTGAGGTTTGTCCTGAAGAGAAACTACTTTGTGTTTGAGGCCATGAGGAGTCCTGTGACCCCCTACTTACTTAAGCTGCTGTAGTAGGGTATTAATCAGAATCCTGGGTAGAGCATGGCTGGATCATTGTACCAAATAAGTACTCTTATGTCCCCATATTTCCTCATAGATTGTAAGCTCTTGCAAGCAGAGCCCTCACTCTTATTGTTTGATATGTTAAATGTTTGTCTAGCTTCTCAGAACATGATGTTCAGGAATGTTAAACATTTTGTTTGGAAGTGCAATTTGCAGCCCCCCAAGAAAAATAGCTGTAGCAAGAAGAGATTAGCTTGGTCGACCCCAATTCTTCTAACTTTGTTTAGCTTTCTGATGTCCTTTCTAAGCTCGAGTGTCTATAACTGGACTGTATACTCCGCATAGTCACAAAAGTGTACATTGTATTGAAATGTATAAAATAGCAATAACATTGACCTCCAGTTTGTTTTTGTAATAATACAGTAGTACATAATATCTAGCAATGATACAATTATGTAGGATACCTGAACTTGAACAATGTTTATCGTAGCATTACAAATAAAACAAAACAGAACATTAAGTTATTATCAGTTGGATTGGCCTGGGAGATATTTCTGAAGGTTCTTTGAATAACATCTTAATAATAGACCTCATTTTTGCATTGTCCCTGGAAACATAGACTTTCAAAACTGTCCATGAGACTGGGACAAGAAGAAAGTAAACAGCTTGAATATAGTCACTGTTCTGTGACAAGGACAAGACATGAAATGAAAGAAATTTTTTGAGAGAAGTCCTCAGTAGTTGATACTTTTTTTTAATGGCTAACTTTAAAAGTTTTTTGATGACATATCCAGCTTTCGAGAGTCTATAGAGGTCTCTTCATCAGGATGGTATAACACAATTTCTGAAGGTAGGCACATATATACACAGAGGAGTGGGGTGTTAGATGCAAAATAGATGGAGAACAGAACATGTAAATAAACAGTAAAAAAAACATATATATCAGTTCACAGGAAAGTTCTCTGGGTTTGTAGCTTCTTTGATCAGTGACTTGTTGTCTAGTGGTTGTAAAAGGCCATAAAACCCTGGGCCTGATTTAACCCCCTTTGGAGAGTGTTAAGGTTCACCATAAGTTTAAACTCCCATATGAGGCGATCTTTTCTGCTCTTGAAGTTTCCTCTTAGTACCAGGATCTTCATATCTTGGGTCATACTATGATTTTCATTGCAGAAGTGTTTTGGCACAGGGAGGTCCATTCTCCGTTCTCTAATTGTATGTCTGTGTGCAGGGCCGCCATCAGGAATTTTGGGGCGCCATACAGCCTAAGTGTCTTGGCCCCCCCCCCCCACGCCATTTTAAAACTACCTTATTTTGCGTCATACCAATTCTGTATTACATTTCCCTTTATTTAGCAGCATTACAAGGCTTAATCAGATTCTATTTGCAGGTAAAATCTGCTACGTGTGACAGCGCCTATAGAGAGCCAACACCATTTATAAGAGCCCTCCTAATAAATCCTCAGGGCTTATTCACATTGCGTTTTTGGCCTCCCTTGCCGGGATATGTTGGTAACCAGTCAGAATCAGCTGTCAACTTATCCCTGCACGAAGAACTGGCCATTAAAAAAAAAAGGGGGGCCTGCAGTTCTCTGTGCAGGGATAAGTGGGTAGCTGATTGTGACTGGTTACCAACGTATCCCGGCAAGGGAGGCCAAAAACGCAACGTGAATACTCCTTTAAAGTGAAAGTCCCACCCCCAAACAGGCTGCTATGCTAGTAGCATAGCTGCCTACATCATTATTATTCTCCAGCTAAAAACTTATATATTATACACTCACCGGCCACTTTATTAGGTACACCTGTCCAACTGCTCGTTAACACTTAATTTCTAATCAGCCAATCACATGGCGGCAACTCAGTGCATTTAGGCATGTAGACATGGTCAAGACAATCTCCTGCAGTTCAAACCGAGCATCAGTATGGGGAAGAAAGGTGATTTGAGTGCCTTTGAACGTGGCATGGTTGTTGGTGCCAGAAGGGCTGGCAAAAGGGGGTCCAACCTGGTTACTAGCATGGTGTACCTAATAAAGTGGCCGGTGAGTGTATATTATTGCTCCAGTTCCCTCTCCGCAGTGCCGCACACCCGATGTCCCAACAATCTACCCCCCCGTCCACCCTCTAACATCTTTCCATTGCCCCCTGTACCCATACCTCCCAACTTTTGAAGAACCAAAAGAGGGACAAAATGTGCGGCGGGAAATTTAGCCCTACCCACTGTTATGTTGACTCCGCCCACTCATTAATTTTTCATGTGCCCGCACACAGTATAATCCTCCTACAGTCACCCGTAAATTATATGTAGATTCATGTCCCCCCATCTCTGCCCCCAGATTCATGTCCCCTCCTTCTCTGCCCCCAGATTCATGTCCCCTCCATCTCTGCCCCCAGATTTATGCCCCCTCCATCTCTGCCCCCAGATTTATGCCCCCTCCATCTCTGCCCCCAGATTTAGGTCCCCTCCATCTCTGCCCCCAGATTCATGTCCCCTCCATCTCTGCCCCTAGATTCATGTCTCCACATCTCTGCCCCCAGATTCATGTCCCTCCATCTCTGCCCCCAGATTCATGTCCCCCCATCTCTGCCCCAGATTAATGTCCCCTCCATCTCTGCCCCCAGATTTATGCCCCCTCCATCTCTGCCCCCAGATTTAGGTCCCCTCCATCTCTGCCCCCAGATTCATGTCCCCTCCATCTCTGCCCCTAGATTCATGTCTCCACATCTCTGCCCCCAGATTTAGGTCCCCTCCATCTCTGCCCCCAGATTCATGTCCCCTCCATCTCTGCCCCCAGATTTAGGTCCCCTCCATCTCTGCCCCCAGTGTCATGCCGTACTCTTCTTCATCTGCCCCCAGTTTCACGTTCCACATTACACTTACCTTCTCCTTCGTTCCCCCGCTGTTTTCTGCGCGCCTCTCTCTCTTACTGGCGCACAGTTGTAGACGCGATGTGACGTCATCACATCGCGTCTACACTGCCGGGTAGCCAGCGGCAGCGGCGAAACGAGGAGCTGACCTGTGTCAGCTCCTCGCTTCAGCCGCATATGTGCCAGAAAGAGAGGCCGCAGCTGCGAAGCGAGGAGCTGACACATATGCAGCTGAAGCGAGGAGCTGACCTCTGTCACCGGCTACCCGGCAGTGTAGACGCGATGTCAGCGAGAGAGGCGGCAGCGGCGAAGCGAGGAGCTGACCTGTCAACTCAGAGTAGGGGAGTATAACCTACCCAAAATGGGACGTATTAAAATATAGCCTTTATTGGTTCAGTTAAAATACCCAAAGGAACAAACAAACAAAAAATTCCCCATTAAAAAAGAAAGAAAGGAAAGGAGAATGGACAGAGTAGTGTGTCTCTGAAATTGCTATGTCAATTGGACAGCATTCACACCTAGCAGCTACTAGAGAACCACAGCCGCTGTTATCAATGCTGACGGGGGCTGGGGGCTATATTGAATATACAAAGCATACTCCAGTGTCAGAAAGAAATAATAGAAATGACACCTCTGATGATGTGTCCGATAGTAAAGGGACATTGAAACCGGTCAGGTGACAGATTGAGGTGGTAGAATGGGCGAGATAAGTGTCTAGCTTGCCCTATTGTTAGTTGAATGATTCCCTGATATATGTGAGTCAGTAAACTTCTCCCTACTCAGCTATACAAACAAGTTACTTAGTGCACTATTAGCATGAGAAAAGGGTTAATACAATAGTGGTTAAGAAGGAGGAATTAGCTATCAGAAAGCAAAGAGTAGCCTAGCAGTACACCGATACCAGTGAACAGCAAAGTGTTAATGATATGGACACAAGTGCAGGAGTGTTGTGAGATTCCATACAAGTAAATCAGATTGCTCACTGTGGTTCTCTAGTAGCTGCTAGGTGTGAATGCTGTCCAATTGACATAGCAATTTCAGAGACACACTACTCTGTCCATTCTCCTTTCCTTTCTTTCTTTTTTAATGGGGAATTTTTTGTTTGTTTGTTCCTTTGGGTATTTTAACTGAACCAATAAAGGCTATATTTTAATACGTCCCATTTTGGGTAGGTTATACTCCCCTACTCTGAGTTTATATGATAAAAAATTTTTGGGTACGCTACAAGAATATTAATAATCTAAAATAAGAGGAGCTGACCTGTGTCAGCTCCTTGCTTCAGCCGCGTAAGTGTTTAACTCAGATCTGCGTCCTCTGGACGCAGATCTGAGTTGAAACAAACAGGACATACAATGACTGCTGCCGGCGCCAGCTGCCGCCTCTCTCACTGACACATATGCGGCTGAAGCGAGGAGCTGACCTCGCGAGGAGCCGCGTAAGTGTTTAACTCAGATCTGCGTCCTCTGGACGCAGATCTGAGTTGAAACAAACAGGACATACAATGACTGCTGCCGGCGCCAGGGGGCCCGGGCCCCCCCAATTTTTAAATTTGGCCGGGCCCCTGACGCCAGTAGCAGTAGTACTGGCCTATCGGCTGCCCTGTCTGTGTGAGGTCATCCTCATCCTAAGTGACTGTCCTGTCTCACCTACATACAGGCCCTCAGGACACTTAGTACACAATATCAAATACACTACATTAGGTGTGCTGCAGGTGAAATTACCTGGGATCTTGTAGTGTCGATCAGAGTTCGGGATCTTTATTTTGTCCATAGTCAGTATGTGCGGGCAGGTTTTGCACCTCTTATTTCCACATGGAAATGTTCCTTTGTTAGTTGGAGGTGACAGTGAGCTGCTAATAATCATATTCCTGAGGTTTGGTGGCTGTCTGTAGCACAGGAGAGGGGGATCTGGAAATATGGATTTTAGATGGTTGTCTTTTTGCAGTAGTGGATGTAATTTGTGTGTAATTCCTCTAAGCATCTCCAGGTGGAGGTTATATGTGACAACCAGGGGCACCTGATTGTTCTCCTGTTTGGTATTGTATTTTAATAACTCCGATCTTGGTATTCTCGTGGCCCTGTTAATTTGGTTTTCAACTGTTCTTGGATGGTAACCCTGCCTCAAGAATGTGTTTTTGAGGCCCCCAATGTGCTTGTCTCTGTCCACCGGGTCTGAACATATGCGATGGTATCTGATGGCTTGGCTGTAGACAATGGAATTCTTTATGTGTTTCGGATGAAAGCTATCCCATCTTAGGTAGGTAGGGTGGTCAATCGGCTTCTGATACACAGTTACTGTAGTTCATATCATTGAATCTCCATGTTTGAAAACTTACTGTTCTTGATGCAACACACTTATGTTATCAGTAGAAACATTGCTGGGCTCAGAATTAAAAAATGAATTATTTTGGCAAATAAATACATTATAAATAGAGATGAGCGAGTACTGTTCGGATCAGCCGATCCAAACAACACGCTTCCATAGAAATGAATGGATGCACCTGGTACTTCCGCTTTGACGGCGGCCGGCCGCTTAACCCCCCGCGTGCCGGCTACGTCCATTCATTTCTATGCAAGCGTGCTGTTCAGATCGGCTGATCCGAACAGTACTCGCTCATCTCTAATTATAAAGCCTTAACTAGGTGGTGAGCAGCTTCATCTAGTCATGCAATCATGATGCTAAATCACACCGTTAGGCCAGCAGTTAGATTTATCAGGCTGTCATCTGCAGTGATTGACATATTAGTCACACTACACAGGTTGTGAGTTAGCACAGTGACTACATGACTAGAGGAATCTGCTACCTACCCCAATGACTAGTTAAAATAAATTTTCACAGTTTTAAAAGCTTATAATGTGACTTTTCAGGAAAAAAAATTGAATACAAAGCAATCAAAGAAATAAACATTTTTAAATTTTGTATAAATAAAAAGTATTCTTGCCTTGCAAAAAAGATGCCATATGCATGCCCTGTACACAGAAATATAAAAAGTTACAGGTGACAGACTGTGGTGACTCCAAGAACTTTTTTTTTTCTGCAAAGTTTTGGATTTTTTAAGGGATTGTAACGAAAAAACCCCAAAAACTACCGTATATGAATTTGGTATCCTAGGAATCATACCGACCCATAGAATACAAATTACATGTCATTTTGGCTACAGAGTGAATGCCGTAAAAACATAGCCCATAAGAAATTCACACACAGCTTTAATAATAATAATAAGAAGAATAAAATGTATTATTATTATTATGTACAGTGCCTTGCGAAAGTATTCGGCCCCCTTGAACTTTTCAACCTTTTGCCACATTTCAAGCTTCAAACATAAAGATATAAAATTAAAATTTTTGGGGGGAAGAATCAAGTGGGAAACAATTGTGAAGTGGAATGAAATTTATCGGATATTTTAACCTTTTTTAAAAATAAAAACTGAAAAGTGGGGTGTGCAGTATTATTCGGCCCCTTTTCAATGCAGCAAACTCACTCCGTTCCGTTCAATGAGGATATCTGAATGATCCAGTGTTGGATACAAAAAGATTTCCCAAGCTTTAAACATCCCAAAGAGCACTGTGCAAGCAATCATATTGAAATGGAAGGAGTATCAGACCACTGCAAATCTACCAGGACCCAGCCATCCCTCTAAACTCTAATCTCAAACAAGGAGAAGACTGATCAGAGATGCAGCCAAGAGGCCCATGATCACTCTGGATGAACTGCAGATCTACAGCTGAGGTGGGAGAGTCTGTCCATAGGACAATAATCCGTCATACACTGCACAAATCTGGCCTTTGTGGAAGAGTGACAAGAAGAAAGCCATTTCTCAAAGATATCCATAAAAAGTCTTGTTTAAAGTTTGCCACAAGCCACCTGGGAGACACCAACATGTGGAAGAAGGTGCTCTGGTCAGATGAAACCAAAATCGAACTTTTTGGCCACAATACAAAACAATATGTTTGGTGTAAAAGCAACACAGCTCATCACCCTGAATACACCATCCTCCCTGTCAAACATGGTGGTGGCAGCATCATGGTTTGGGACTGCTTTTCTTCAGCAGGGACAGGGAAGATGATTAAAATTGATGGGAAGATGGATGGAACCAAATACAGGACCGTGCTGGAAGAAAACCTGTTGGAGTCTGCAAAAGACCTGAGACTGGGACAGAGATTTATCTTCCAACAAGACAATGATCCAAAACATAAAGCAAGATCTACAATGGAATGGTTCACAAATAAACGTATCCAGGTGTTAGAATGGCCAAGTCATAGTCCAGACCTGAATCCAATCGAGCTGAAAACTGCTGTTCACAAACGCTCTCCATCCAACCTCACTGAGCTCCAGATGTTTTGCAAGGAAGAATGGGCAAGAATTTCAGTCTCTCGATGTGCAAAACTGATAGACATACCCCAAGCGACTTGCAGCTGTAATTGCAGCAAAAGGTGGCGCTACAAAGTATTAACGCGAGGGCCGAATAATTTTGCACACTCAATTTTTCAGTTTTTTCTTTGTTAAAAAAAAGCTTAAAATATCCAATACATTTTGTTCCACTTCACAATTGTGTCCCACTAGTTGTTGATTTTTCCCCAAAAAATTAAAATGTTATATCTTTATGTTTGAAAACTGAAAAGTGGCAAAAGGTTGAAAAGTGCAAGGGGCCGAATACTTTCGCAAGGGGATTAACCCCATGCATGCTGGACTGAATAATTAGTGGAAGAGGCTGCGACCCTGATATCATGGCTGCACAGTCCTAATATGCTGTGATTGTGGCAATATGAAGAATATTAGGAACATGTCATTTTTACTGCGCAATGAATGGTGTTAAAACAAAATGGCGCAAATGCACTTTTTTACAATTACACCCCACTATAAGTTTTCTGCTGCATTGTACAGATTAATAAATAAAATTGTACAATTATGAAGTAAAATTTGCCCTGCAAAAATAAGTCCTCATATAGTTCTGTGAACAGAAAAAAAAAAAGTCATGGCTTTTGAAACATAGGAAAAACGGAAATAAAAAATTTGAAACGGCTACAATAGAAAGTGGTTAAAAATACATCCTTAATATAATCTTAACCTACAAAAACAACAGGAATAACTCATTTTTTAAAAATACAAGTTTATTAAATCACCATCAATATAAAATCTACAATTTACATATATACTCAACTCAAAAGATTAAATAATACACCTTATCGCAGAGGTCCGCAATGACAAGGCGGCAGATCAGTACCAGGTCATCAATCACTTAGGGAACTCTGTAGGCTACTAGGTGTCAGCTGATGTTTCTATGCTACATGTAATATGCTGCAAAACATGCAGCATATGAGCATCAACCAACCCCTGGTAAGTGTTCACAGGACCCATTTTTGAAAATGAGCTGTAGGCTACACCAGCAGATCATTTTCTGTGTACTAGGTTACTAATGCTGCTCCTGGTACCTGCTATTGCATGTAGGATGTGTGCATCTTCTATTCTGCTCCTTGAACCTTTGCTATGGTGCACAAGAACAGGTTTCAAGAGCTGTATTAGTAACCAGGTAAGTATAATGTAATTGTAATTACAGTAACAGTATGGGGGGAGTACTGTTACCCGTGGGGGCACCATTAGGCCACTTACAGTTATAGCATACCTCCCAACTGTCCTGGATTCAGCGGGACAGTCCCAGATTCCGAGTCCTGTCCCTCTGTCCTGGTCGGTATGTCCAAACTTTAACTCATCTGTGTCCAGAGGAGCTGTCCGCTCCCTGCTTCACCATTCAGTCCCAATGTGTGCTCCGGGAACTGTAGGTGTGATATAATGAAGTGTTTGAAGTGATAACACACACACACACACACACACACACACACACACACACCTTTTTCCATTTTAGCTTCTCTGTATTATACCCATACTCCTTTGTCAGCACAGTTAAAAAAGCAAGGATTCTACTCTTAATAATGGGAAAGAATACTAAGGTGATAGAAAGTGGTTGTCTGTGCAGGATTTCACAGAAAGTAGACAAAATCCATTAATGAAGTAGATTACTACATTAATGATGCAAATACTGTCAGAACACTAAAAGTTGTTTGAAAGTTTAGGTTAGTTTCTGTACACTCTTTAGTTACGGCACTGGCAGCTGCTGTGAACGGTTTGTCAATATGGGTTGCCAGTTGTCGGACTCCCACTATTCTGAGGATAGGTCATCAATATCAAAAGTCTAGAACCCATTCAATTGTAATGCATACTATACTATACACACGTGAACAAAATTGTGGGTAGCCCTCGTTTAATAAAAGCAAAACCCACAATGGTCACAGAAATAACTTGAATCTGACAAAAGTAATAATAAATAAAAATTCTATGAAAATGAACAAATGAAAGCCAGACATTGCTTTCCAACCATACTTCAACTGAATTTGTTTGAAAATAATCTCCTGAAACAGGCCTGGACAGAAATGACGGTTCCCTTAACTTAATATTTTGTTGCACAACCTTTTTGAGGCAATCACTTCAATCAAACGATGCTAATCAAAGTGATACTAATTAGTGGACACTCCTTGATTTAACATGCCCCTTTGGTCGCATTATTTTCAGGGGAACCATCATTTCTGTCCAGGCTTGTTTCATGAAATTTATTTTTTTTAAATTCTTTTGAAGCATGGTTGAAAAGCAATGTCTGACTTTCATTTGTTCATTTTCATAGAATTTTTATTTATTATGATTTTTGTCAGATTCAAGTTATTTCTGTGACTATTGTGGGTTTTTCTTTAATTAAATGAGGGGTACCCACAATTTTGTCCACGTGTGTACTTACGATGGCCAGGAGTTTCTCAGAAGTACAATTTAATTTATTCTTAAAAAAATATTACTTTTATCCTTTGCATTTTACCACGCACTCCTTTTTCACTTCACAGGGGTTTGTTACATAATCTGCCTCCAATCTATCAAGATCTTTTGTTGCAGACAACTAATCCCTCCTAAACCCTTTTTCTAATTTACATACCTCTCTAAACATTAACACTTTCGATAAATCTTATTTAACAGGTTAACCAGGACTCCTTGTACCGATGGCTTAGAATTAGGATAGGTCACCAATATCAGATTGTGGGGGTTTGACTCCTAGGCACCCTCAGTGATCAGCTGATACATCAGCTACTTTCTCTACCTGTAATGTCATGTTCATGAATCTTTTTAAAGCTAAGTCCTACTCAAGTAAATGTGATTGCTCTGCCATAGTAGTCATAGCCACTGCACAATATACAGTGCTTGTTACTAGTATACAATGATTAGACTTCGGCACTTGCCTGCAGACTCTTCAGTCAACTAATTGGCTGCGTTGTGCGAGTTAGACCCTCAACAATCCAATAATGGAAAAAGCTCCTTATTTCTGCCTATACCTGATGCCAACCTTTAATCAGAAAATTAAACAATCAGGATTTAAAGAGTTTATCCAAGTTGGGCTAAACTTTTCCCAACCATGAGAAAAGTATTAAAATAATAAAAGAAGCATTGCTTACCCATTTATTCTCCACAAAACTGGTACTCTGTTTCCATTGCAGCCAAATATACAGGGAATGACACAGTTATATACCCAAGTTACTACGGCAGCCAAGTGAACAGAGACTTGCATGGAGAACCAAGCAGCTGTGCTGAAAACACAGTGCATAAGTAATGCTTCTTTTATTATGATGTCACATTTTTCCCTTGGTCATTTTATGGTGCCCAATGGCCAGGTCCAATAGTAATCAGGAAGATAGACTCCACACTGGTGCTCCATTCATGAGGTGGTTTTAGGGGGACTTTTTGTCCTCCATCCTCCTGATCACTGGGTGACCTGGCTTATGGGCCCCCAACTTATTTCCAATTCCAAAATGGCACAAACCATTTAATGCATGATGAAGTTTTGTCTCAACATGAATTAGGCGATTCCTCCCTGCACCCTTGATCCTAGGCACAAATCAACGCTAGACCCTTGCTAGCATAGATTTTGCCATCATTTGCACTACTTTTATGGTGTAAATAATAAGGATTATGGCATGAATGGTAGCATAGCCCATATGATGCCCACTATTGGAAAAGTCTGGAGGCCACCACAAATATGACATTTGCAACTATTATAGTTGCAAGTGGTGTTAAATAGAGATGAGTGAACAGTGTTCTATCGAACACATGTTCGATCGGATATCGGTAGCAGAGCCGAGTGTGCATAAGGGTTCTAGGGCACCCTCGGCTCTGCTACATCTGATGGGCTGACCGGCACACGGTGTAGTTGAGCAGAACTGGCTCAACACTGCTAAGTCTCTGCATACCCATAGGAATGCATTGGACAGCCTTCGGCCAATTAGCGCTGGCTCTGCCGGAGGAGGCGGAGTCTAAGGTCGGACCTGAATGGAGACTGGTGTGGAGCGATCTTAGACTCCGCCTCCTCCAGCAGAGCCAGCGCTGATTGGTCGAATTCCGTACTCTGGCCAATCAGCGCTGGCCAATGCATTCTATTAGCCCGATGAAGTAGAGCTGAATGTGTGTGCTTAGCTCAACTACGCCGGTGGAGTAGTTGAGCTAAGCACACACATTCAGCTCTGCTTCAACAGGCTAATAGAATGCAATGGCCAATCAGCGCTGGCCAATGCATTCTATTAGCGTGAGCTGAGTGTGCACAGGGGTTCCAGTGTACCTTCGGCTCTGCTACATCTGATGTAGCAGAGCCAAGTGTGCATAAGGGTTCTAGTGCACCCTCGGCTCTGCTACATCTGATGGGCTGACCGGCACACGGTGTAGTTGAGCAGAACTGGCTCAACACTGCTAAGTCTCTGCATTCCCATAGGAATGCATTGGCCAGCCTTCGGCCAATCAGCACTGGCTCTGCCGGAGGAGGCGGAGTCTAAGGTCGGACCTGAATGGAGACTGGTGTGGAACGATCTTAGACTCCGCCTCCTCCAGCAGAGCCAGCGCTGATTGGTCGAATTTCGTACTCTGGCCAATCAGCGCTGTCCAATGCATTCCTATGGGAAAAAGTTAGCTTGCGAAAATCGCAAGCTGACAGGGATTTCCATGAAATAAAGTGATTTTTATGCCCCCAGACATGCTTCCCCTGCTGTCCCAGTGTCATTCCAGGGTGTTGGTATCATTTCCCGGGGTGTCATAGTGGACTTAGTGACCCTCCAGACACGGATTTGGGTTTCCCCCTTAACGAGTATATGTTCCCCATAGACTATAATGGGGTTCGAAACCCGTTCGAACACTCGAACAGTGAGCGGCTGTTTGAATCGAATTTTGAACCTCAAACATTTTAGTGTTCGCTCATCTCTAGTGTTAAATAGTCATAAATAATTGCACGTTTTGTTGTTTTACCAGAAACCTAAACATATTTACATTTCAGGTAGGTTATCAGGCAGGGACACTACGTGCATGAGAAAATAGACCACAAGAAGGAAATAAATGCTGGGTTTCTTTTAAGTGCCAGACCATAGAAAGATCCTGTTTTAAAGGTTATACCTATTGGCAATGGATCCAGACTGTCACCACTAAGATGGCTAGAGCATATCTTTAAAACTCTAAATATGGAAAAAGGGGCCCATGGCTCATGGAAGAGGTTACATGTGACAATATATACAGGCTATCAGTTACTGTCTGTTATAAGTCTGTTGCCCATAGATTTCAATGTTAAAAAAATAACGGATACTTGCTGTCTGTTTTTTATATAATGGACAGAAAAGTCCTGCATGTAGGATTTTTTGTCCACTGGAAAAAAACAGACTTGTGTGTAAATGGACACAAATAGACACTAACATTCACAATATAACGCACTGTGCGTTGTCCAAATAAAGTTTCAACTGCTCATCGTGTGTTCTTCCTTCTTGACCTGAGAGCGCCACCTCTACTGATCCTTGTTATTAGGTTTTCCTAGGCCAAAATATAGATGAGGACAGACAGGACCTTATTTTAGGAGGTTTATTGTATGAGAAACATATTTGCCTGGTTAAAACCATTGCAATTTTTTCGTAACAGTTTGTTCCCTCTTGGAGACCAAGCAATATGATGTATTGATCTGGGGTGGAGATTTTAATTTTGTACTTATAATGGAAAATGGAATTTCTCTAACACTGCTTCTATTAGACGCACAGACACACTGCAATGCACGATCCACAATCTTTTCCAACAGTGCTTACTCACAGACACCTGGAGGTAACACATCACCAGTATACCATATTAATTGGTTCCTCACTAATGCTTCATCCCTATCCCATTTGTTGCATGCCTGCCATATCCACTGTGTGTGGTTGGACCACGACATAATATTAGCAGAATTTTATTTTATACAGAGAAATTCCATTTCCTTTAATTGCCGCCTTAATGAATCACTTTTTACCAACCCAACTCTGACCCAACAGGTTACTGACCACGTCACTTCCCACTTTAAAGCAAATTCAAGCCCTGATTTTGATACAGCTTGAGTTTGGATGGCCTATAAGGTTTCTGTACGGGGCAAATTTATCTCTATTGCCTCATATGCTAAAAAAAAAAAAAAAAAGGGTCAGGCCCAACTGACATTATAGAAAAAGTTAGATATAGACTGGGGATTGCACATCAAAGGTCACCAACTCTCTACCTATATAAAGCTATTTGTGATATTACACTGATTCTGGACACTGTCCTTCTTGATCGCACTGAGAAAGCATTGAGGTGGACTCAAGCAACATATTACAAATGGGCCAACAAGCCATGTGGACTCCTAGCTAAAATGGTTAGAGATAGTGTTAGGGAATGGCAGACGATAATTCCCCAGAAGCTGCTGGTGAACCCTGGAGGGAGGGGCACAAGGGACAGTGAGCCCTAAACTGAAGCCCCCCGCTTTCCCTTCCTATTGCCAGACCCTATCCTAGGTAATAGGCGACAACCACGAAGACAATCCCTCCCTGAATACGTGAAACACAAAACGCAGACAAGACGAACAACAACAAAGGGAGGTCAGCTAGCCAGGGTTCGGTAACAAGAGAGCGATGCAGTGCCAAAACGGAGTCCAAAAGAATTGTCAGTAGGGAAGCCAGAGGTCAAGGATAAGAGTACAAGTAATAAACAGCAAAAAAAAACAGAAAGCTAGGGCAATAACCGGCACCAGTGTGACTGTGAGCCAAGACTAAATAGGGGAGGAAGAACCCTCCCTGAACCTGATAGGAAGGAAAGCTGTCAATCACAGGCAAGACAAAATCAAACACTAAATGAACAGAGGCAACCTTGGCAGAAGACGGGTGTGGTGCAAATCCAATTAAGGACTAGAGCCGTGTTCACACAGTGCAACTAAAAACTTTAAGCAGATTATCAAACTGCACACGCCTCCTGCGCCGCAGCATGCGAGCAGAGGGTGGTGCAGTGACCCGAACAGGCAGAGATGTTACAGATAGCCAAGGAGTTAACCAGAACCATTCTATCCCACTTGGACCTGGATACACTACCTCGTATCCTGATTGAATGTATAAAGTATTTCACTCTTTTAACACTAAACTCTATTCCTAGTGATCAGGGACCTATCCAGCCTCAATAGCATTGTTTCTCAAAGATATTCCACTTCTCTCTATTTCTACAACTGACAGAGACTGTATGACTGCCCCAATAACTGAAAAGGGGGTGGAGTATGCTATCAAATGTTTTAAGTTGACGAAAGCATCTGGCCCACATAACCTATCTACCCAATATAACAGAATTATCTTGCCATGCTCACCCCTCATATTGTTGGATATTGCAACCACCTACTAAAGGGCAAGACCATGCCACCAGGTTTTCTTGACGCATTGGTTACTGTTATGCCTAATCTCCATAGTGATCCCCTTCAGCCTACTAACTAGTATTCCATTTCCCTTATTAATCTGGACACTAAAATATTTACATCATTTCTCGCCACTCACTTAAACTCATTTTAACCTCCTTATTAAATCCAGATAAAATAATGTCAAGATCATATAATTTATTGGACACATACTACTTCTGCTTCTCTAATACTTTTTGCATTAGACATTTAAAAGGCCTCCTAGAATTACCTGTATGGGGTCTTACAGAAAATTGCATTTTAGAGGGCCCTTTCTTCAATCTCTTTCAATCACCCACCTGAAATTCAGTACCTCTTCGCTCCAATTAACCCATGTTTTCAAAGGCACTCTCCAGCTGCCCTCTTTCACCTGGCCTTTTTGCCCTAGCTTTGGAACTGTTGGCCATGCTCATCTGAAACAACCTGGACATATCAGAAGTAGAAAAGGGTGACCCTATCAAGATTTTTTTTTTTTTTTTTTTTTTTTGGGGGGGGGGGGGGGGTTCAGTTCAGCGGCTTGGGTCCTCGGTTCATTATGATACAAACCAAACTTTAAATTGGCTAAAAACATAGTGTAGAACACTGTAAGTGCTCCCAGGGAAATATCCAATTTCTAGCTTACTAAGGCAAACACATCCAAAGTTATGTCAAAGTGAATATGACATGTACAGTGCCTTGCGAAAGTATTCGGCCTCCTTTGAACTTTTCAACCTTTTGCCACATTTCAGTCTTCACACATAGAGATATCAAATTAAAATTTTTTGGTGAAGAATCAACAACAAGTGGGACACAATTGTGAAGTGGAACAAAATTTATTGGATATTTTAAAAAAAATTTTTAACAAAGGAAAAACTGAAAAGTGGGGTGTGCAATATTATTCAGCCCCTTTGAGTGCAGGAAACTCACTCCGTTCAGTTCAGTGAGGATCTCTGAATGATCCAATGTTGTCCTAAATGACTGATGATGATAAATAGAATCCACCTCTGTGTAATCAAGTCTCCGTATAAATGCATCTGCTCTGTGATAGTCTCAGGGTTCTGTTTAAAGTGCAGAGAGCATCATGAAGACCAAGGAACACCGGGCAGGTCCAAGATACTATTGTGGAGAAGTTTAAAACTGGATTTGGATACAAAAAGTTTTCCCAAGCTTTAAACATCCCAAGGAGCATTGTGCAAGCAATCATATTGAAATGGAAGGAGTATCAGACCACTGTAAATCTACCAAGACCCGGCCGTCCCTCTAAACTTTCAACTCAAACAAGGAGAAGACTGATCGTAAATGCAGCCAAGAGGCCCATTATCACTTTGAATGAACTGCAGATCTATAGCTGTGGTGGGAGAGTCTGTCAATCTGTCAATCAGTCGTACACTGCACAAATCTGGCCTTTATGGAAGAGTGGCCAGAAGAAAGCCATTTCTCAAAGATATCCATAAAAAGTCTTGTTTAAAGTTTGCCACAAGCCACCTGGGAGACACCAAACACGTGGAAGAAGGTGCTCTGGTCAGATGAAACCAAAATCGAACTTTTTGGCCACAATGCAAAACAATATGTTCCGCTTAAAAGCAACATAGCTCATCCCCCTGAACACACCATCCCCACTGTCAAACATGGTGGTGGCAGCATCATGGTTTGGGCCTGCTTTTCTTCAGCAGGGACAGGGAAGATGGCTAAAATTGATGAGAAGATGGATGGAGCCAAATACAGGACCGTTCTGGAAGAAAACCTGTTGGAGTCTGCAAAAGACTTGAGACTGGGTCGGAGATTTATCTTCCAACAAGACAATGATCCAAAACATAAAGCAAGATCTACAATGGAATGGTTCACAAATAAACGTATCCAGGTGTTAGAATGGCCAAGTCACAGTGCAGACCTGAATCCAATCGAAAATCTGTGGAAAGAACTGAAAATGGTGGATTATGTAGACAAATCTGTTTTCCCTTAGTCATAACAGCAGCACAATATGGAGTATTTCTGCCCCTGAGTGCTGGTAGGACAGGTGGAACTTTTATTCAGCAATTAATTAATATGCATGACTAGGCCCTATAAGAGGGCAGAGAGACCTCCTACCCCCCCCCCCCCCCCCGCGTGTTAATACAAGACAAGAGTACATAGACATATACAGTACAGAGCAAAAGTTTGGACCCAATTTCTCATTCGAAGAGTTTTCTGTATTTTTATGACTATGAAACTTGGAGATTCACACTGAAGGCATCAAAAGTATGAATTAACACATGTGGAATTATATACTTAACAAAAAAGTGTGAAACAACTGAAATTATGTCTTATATTCTAGGTTCTTCAAAGTAGCCACCTTTTGCTTTGATTACTGCTTTGCACACTCTTGGCAGTCTGGACCTGGTTCCTCCCTATTTATTCAGATACAATACTGAGGTCATGTTGTCCGTCCGCACCTTAACAGCTTTCCCCTTGAGATAGGGGCGAAGTGCAGCAATGCTAGGTATACCGCCTCTCTCTGGTTGGAAGATCCTACTTCCAGGCTGCTCCATTAACCTTGAACAGTCCTCTCCTCTAAGTGGGTTCCTCATCCTGTCTGGGATGCATCCGTTGTTAACAGAGTCCAAACTGGTTGGACTAAGGACCTTCCTTCTTTCAGGTGTATCCACCATCTGAGGGAAAGACAGGTACTGGGAGAAAGGCAGATCTTCTTGTGCAATCCCCATGGAGACCTGTTCCAGGCGCTCAACACTTCCATCTGAATTGGACGCAAATACCATAAAACCCAAAGGATTGCCTTGGCCAAGGATGACATTAGGCCAAGGACTCTCATGGCGGTTCTGATGGGCACCCATCGAGTCTTGTAGAGAAATCGAGCAACAGCCTCTATTCTCAGTCTCCTTGGGATGGATAACTAGATCTGCAGAGCCTCCAAATCCAGAAGAAATCCTTGAAACTTTCTCTGGGTAGATGGTACCACTTTGGACTTCTCCCAATTCATTAGCCACCTTAACCTTTGAAGAAAGGAGGTGGCTATCTGAAGATGATATTGGAGGACTGGGATTGACTGAGCTTTTATGAGTGAGTCATCCAAATAGGGAACTATGAACAGGCCCTGAAGTTTGAGGGCGGCGGCGATGGGAGGCAACACCTTGGTAAAGGTGTGAGGAGCGGAAGATATGCCGAAAGGTAGAGCGAAATGGATGGCAATCCTTAGATACTTCCTGTTTGGTTGAAAGATGGGTACATGCAGGTACGCTTTCTTGAGATCTAGTGTGACCATCACCTCGCCTCTTTGGAGAAATTAAGTTACTGAGTCAACTGACTCCATCCTGTACTGCTTTTTCTTTATGAAGCGATTTAGGTATCTCACATCGATGATCATTCTCCAGTCTCCTGAGGCTTTTGGCACCAGGAAGACTGGAGAGTAGACTCCGGCTCCTTCCTCTGAAGGAGGGACCTTTTCCAAGGTGCCCTTCTGAATATACTCCAGAATGGAATTCTCCAAGATGGGCTGTTGAATGACAGGCAGAGGGTGAGTTAACACGAAGCGATCGAGAGGCGGATGGGAAAACTCGATGGCGTAACCTCGCTTGATGACTTGAAGTACCCAAGGGTCTTGAATGAGAGTCTGCCACACAGGAAGAAAATGGGAGAGTCGACCTCCCACAGGAATATTGGCCACAGGGAGCAGGCTCCTGTCAAAAGTTTGGCTTCCTCTTTGAGTAATTTCTACGGCGGCCGCGCCCTGAGGCTCTTGGGCAATATCTTGTCCACCTTCTTGACTGGGACCTAGGACGAGTAGAGCCATGTCCTCTTCCAGGGGCCTCCCGTCTACCCCTAAAAGCCTGGGGTAACGACTTCTGTTTGGTGTTCGTGAGACCCTCCATCAAGTTGTCCAGACCATGTCCAAAAAGCCTGCCAGGCTCAAATGGAAGGGGGTACAGAGCAAACTTCGAAACTGTATCCGCTCTCCAGGGTCTAAGCCAAAGGGGTCTTCTCACCGCAGTGGACAAAGCCATGCTTTGGAGGCTACCTTCAGTTGTTGATGGGAGTCCTCGCCCAAATAGTCAGCAGCAGTAAACAGGGAGGACATCGAGGATATAATATTGTCTCTGGGGACCCCAGAATCAGTGTCTCATTCAAGTTGTTGAAGATGGAAATGAAGACAACCCGCCACTGTGGTGGAGGCTATGGCCACAGATTCCTGCGCTGAGGCCACAGAGTAACACTTCCTGACGGTCTCATCCACACGTCGGTCCAGAAGGTCTTGCAAATTCGAACCATCCTCCAGAGGGACCACTGTACGCCGAGAGAGCTTCACTACGGCCAAATCCTCTTTAGGAGCAGGACGCCACCGATCCAGTTGAAATGAGGCTATGAGGTGCAGGGTCTTGAATACTCTGGAGCCTAGGTGAGCTCTCTCCGGATGTTTCCACTCCATCTCCATCATCTTGACCAGGGCTGCATCCACTTGGTAGGCCCTCCGCCCCACAGAGTTGGATGGGGAGGCTTCCCCATCAAGATCCTGGTCACCTGACCGGATGGACTTCAGCAGTTTCCCCATCTTGTCCATGGGGAATAGGGGTCTGCTGGAATTGATGTCTTCATCCTCGGATGAAATGGTCTGATCATCCACAGTCAATCGCTCCAGCGATGGTAAAGACAAAGAGCACCTGTCAGTGCGCTGTTTCTTTGAAATGTGGGAAATGGAATCCCTTAAGGGAGTCTTCTTACAAGGGAAAGAAAAAAAAATCCCTTAGCTAAGGTGGCGTTTCTTAAGAAAACCTTGCCAAAATAAAACTCACCATGAAATCTTTCACCCTAACAAACACATCCTGGGTGGATATATCGTCAGGAGGAGGGCCTCTGCAAGAACAGCAGCGGGACCATTCAATAAACTTGTCCTACCATCAGGAAGAAGTATTTCACATGTGGTGCAGGCAAAATGCCTCCTCTTAGAGGAAGACTTCCATCTTCTATAGTCTCCCAGAGGAGGGGTAGTAGAAGACATCCCACGCTATTAGTCCACTCAACTCTACGGAAAAGGTACATATTAGTGCTTGACCACAGGATAAAAGCAAGACCTATTTTACTTACGTTGAAGCCTTTAGCGCCAGAGTTCTTGAAGTAACCCTGGAGCTCCCAAGGGGAAAGAAAGTTTCACAACCTTCAGTACTTGTACAATACAAGTAAATACTAGTAAATAGTAAGGCAGCGAAACCCGCTCACACAAGCCTAATATAGGGTCTAGGCTGGAAGGGGGCGTGGCCTGCCGCTGCCAAGTCCGGCCCTCACCCCAAGAACTTCACTTGATCACCATAATAATAAAGGTGACATACTGGAGGCATCTACACCCTTAAGCAAGAGGGAGACAGGCCTCAAAAGGTAAAAAGAGTAAAACTGGAGCGATAACCACAACAGAAGTAAAAGGAGGGTGAAAGAAAACCTTCCCCTCTCACTAGGAGGAAGGATCCAAACGCCCAGAAATGTCCCAATGGCGGAAAGCAGGCGCAGCACCCCCCCCACACACCCCCGCAACCTACTCTTGGTCGCAGGAGGCAGGCCAACACCTTACCCGGCCGCGCCTCCGGAGGACACTAGGCCCAGCAGAAGGCACGGCACGGCTCCAGGGCGCACATGCCCAAACACACGGCCTAGCTCTAGGCCGTGGCAGATGCGCGACCCACATAAATGAGAAGGCTGCGATGAGAAGCACGGCCCATCTCAACAGAGGGGATGAACCTACCCACAGCCTGACAGGCTGCAAGAACACCCAGCACTGCACTGGGTAACTAACTCTCTCCCCTGTCAACAGAAGAGAAAAAAGAAGAAAAGAAAGCTGGAAACGTCCAGCAGGAATGAAGAAAGGGTAAGAAAACCTTAACCCTGGCCTAAGGAGGACACAGAGTCCTCCCCACAAGTCCCACCATCCGCAGGACAGAAAAAAGACGTGGGGGGTGGTGTCTCTGTGCCCTCTTATAGGGCCTAGTCATGCATATTAATTAATGGCCGCTTACAATTTTGTGTAAGCTGCCATTTTTCTTGTGGCTGCGGGCATGTACAGTCTGCTTTGCCCTAGGCCCGAGGCCTAGAAGTTAGGAGACACCGCTGGAAGAAGACGCTGTGAAAACCTTGTTCCAGAAGAAGATGGAGGTGGCACTGGAGAGTTCTCTGGCAGCATTGTGGATAACCCCAGTGCTGTTTGAGTGCTGGGGCCCGCCCCCAGTGCTGGGTGAGAACTCATTTACATACCGACCAAAACCGGAATATCAACCGAACAGCAGCGCGGAGAAGACAAAAAAAGGTAGGAGAAGAATAGCCTTTCTTAAGGCTATTCTGACGTGTTAATGAGTTAATTAAAGTGAAAGTACAAGATGCACAAGAGTTTCAGCACTTTGGTGAAAGTTTTTATAAGCCACACTCTTTCTGGGCTGGGATTTTCCAGAGTTTTCCAGGATTCCTGTATCAGTCATCACTTTGTGGACCCACTGTGCTACCAAATTTGCTTGGGCCACCTATAAAGATGTTGTCTAAGTAGGCTCCCCAATATTCGCCCTTTAACACCATGCGGAACCATTCTATAATAGAACAGAATTTGAAGTGGTTGATTGGTGCACCCTGCCATACTAGTAAAACATGTGCATTTCCCTGTTCAGAAGCTAAGCAGATCATCTAAGGGTTTCTACAAAAATGTGCTTCGCTGATCGACCCTAATCCCTGAAATCACTATACTCCTAAATTTCTTGAGGGTGTAATCTTAAATGGTCAGTTCTTAGTTTTTTGTCCTTTCCACTGCATTGGCACCTTAGGAGCGCTACAAAAGTATCATGGTGCCTGAAAATGATTCCAACGAACTCTGCCCTCCAAAAGCCTAAGATGGCACCTTTTCCTACTTTCACTTACTACTCCTTATGAAAATGAAAAGGGTAATTTCATTGGAAAAAATTTATATTTTTAATATTTCACTGTCCAATGTTAAAAAAATCTATGAAACACTTGTGGGGTCTCAATGCTCACTGGAGCCCTTGATAAATTCCTTAAGGGATTTATCTCTTAAAAAGAGGTCACTTTTTTGGCTTTTCCATTGTAGTGCTATTTCAGGGGCTATGCAAATGAGATCTGATACCTGAAATATATTCCAGCCCCACCAAAGCCAAATAGTGGTAAATCCTATTGTGTATTTATCTTTTTCTCTTCTTGTGTTTCAGCTTTTACATTTCAGACATGCACTGATTTACATAAATACAGGAATAGGGTTGGCAGATGTGGTCTTGGCATGCAGTGGGAGTAGACGCTTCTTATCGGAGCTCCCAATCCCTTGGCATACCCCGCAATACAGTAGCTCACTGGAGGTTATTGCCGACCTCAGGCCCATTAGCATCTCCCTTGTCCTGGTTTTCTGCGTCTGCAGCACACTCCGCATGTAGATGCTTCCAAGATGGCTCGGCAGTAGCTCAGGTGGCACCTCTTTTTCAGTCTGCAGTGGCCTCTACTGCCTAGTATATGTTCTACGCTACCAGCGTTCACCTGGACCCTCTGGGTTTCACAACCTCTAGCCCTCACCATGATGATCACTCTGATATGGGGGAATGGGAGAATTACCAGGCCCCACATGGTGACCCCACCGAGCCCACCTCTAACCAGAGCAGACCTCCTAGAAGTTTTAAAAAACATGACCACTCCATAACCACCAGAATAGAGAAGTTACAACGACAATGTCTTGAGGATGTGCACCGCTCCTTAGAGCAAATGGGCTCCCTTGTCACAACATGTCAGAACAGTCGCCTACTGTCAGCCATTGAGACACAGCTTACTACCCAGCAAAAGTTACTGCAGTCCCTAGTCATGGCACATGATGACCTAGAAAATCGTAACCACCTCAATAATGTACGGATCCAGGGTTTAGCAGAGGGTGATGACATAAGATCCACTGTTTCCACCATTTTTAATGGGCCACCCACCTGACACCTCAATTGAAATGGACAGAGTGCATTGTGCACTCGACTACCACTTGCCTGACCCTGCTAAAACCTAGGAACATTGTATGCCAAATTCATTACCACGGTCTCGAGAAACACTCATGAGCGGTGGTCCATAATGTGATTAATTTGTATCTCCTACCTGACCTTTACTCTCAGACTCTGTAGATGGGGCTCATAATGTGCTCCCTCCTGGAAAAAATCAGAGAGGCGACATATGTCTGGGGATACGCCTTCAAACTATTAGTCAGGAAACTGGTCTGCACATTCTCATTTCATTCCCTAATACAAAAACGCTGCCCTATTTGCAAAGTTCAGAACTGGATACAAACGACACTCCTCCCAAGAGCTGCCAACCAAGGCAGACTGCGCCCTCCGGGACCTCTGCCTTCCTGTCCTCACCGCGTTGGACCAAGGCGCCCAGAAGTCTGACAAATGCAACCAGCTGTCTGACAGCAAACATTCCAATTGGCCTGTTTGACGACAAGCCCTCCAATGACTGTTCATTAGTTTTCAGCATGGAGATACAGTGACTATTTCACCCCATGAAAACGTCTAAACTACACCCCTTCAGATGCTAACTAAATTTGATAGATTGAGGGTTGAGGATTTGCTGACCATCTGTGTGCCTTACTACTTCCCCCATTAGGGTTTTCCTAGTGACCTGGTACCTGGTCTGGTACCTGGTCACTGTATAACACGAGATCCCTAGCCCCTACCCTCTTCTCCTTCTCCTCGCCTTGCCTCTGCTCATCCCTCCTCATCCACCTACTTCACCCCCTCCACACTTTAATAACCTCCTCCCAACTTATACTGTCTACACCTAATACCTCCCATCTGACTACCCCCCACCCCCTTTTTTTTTTCTTTTTTTTTTTTTCTTTCTCTCTTCTCTCTGCTTCAGGGCCTGGGGTGTTCCCTCACAATAATCACTGATCTGCGCATATTCTCATACAATGTATGGGGTTTCCACACTCCTACGCGAGAGACACACTTCAGGAAAGACTCAATTCAAAAGTTTTCCAACCACCGTTTTCCATTGTACTATCACAGTTGTTCAGAGGTCTCTTATACTGTTATTGAGTGCAACCAAATACCTTTTGTAGTGTTTTGAGTGATTTCTGGATTTCTCTTGGAGCTCCTGGCATCTTCTACATTTGATTACATGGGTTACCTGCTATTTTTTTCCTAGAACTACCAGGATGTCTTGCGCTTCACTCAGAGATAACTCACATCAGCTCCCTCTCTCACTTCCCCCCTCCCTCCATTTCTCATCCACTTCCTGTTTGCCTAACTCGGCTTCCCACTACTAGCGCTTCCTAAGCAGCTAAACTACCCTCCCTTCTTCATACTTACAGTCCTATGAAAAAGTTTGGGCACTCCTATTAATCTTAATCATTTTTAGTTCTAAATATTTTGGTGTTTGCAACAGCCATTTCAGTTTGATATATCTAATAACTGATGGACACAGTAATATTTCAGGATTGAAATGAGGTTTATTGTACTAACAGAAAATGTGCAATATGCATTAAACCAAAATTTGACTGGTGCAAAAGTATGGGCACCTCAACAGAAAAGTGACATTAATGTTTAGTAGATCCTCCTTTTGCAAAGATAACAGCCTCTAGTCGCTTCCTGTAGCTTTTAATCAGTTTCTGGATCCTGGATGAAGGTATTTTGGACCATTCCTCTTTACAAAACAATTCAAGTTCAGTTAAGTTTGATGGTCGCCGAGCATGGACAGCCCGCTTCAAATCATCCCACAGATGTTCAATGATATTCAGGTCTGGGGACTGGGATGGCCATTCCAGAACATTGTAATTGTTCCTCTGCATGAATGCCTGAGTCGATTTGGAGCGGTGTTTTGGATCATTGTCTTGCTGAAATATCCATCCCCGGCATAACTTCAACTTCGTCACTGATTCTTGAACATTATTCTCAAAAATCTGCTGATATTGAGTGGAATCCATGCGACCCTCAACTTTAACAAGATTCCCGGTGCCGGCATTGGCCACACAGCCCCAAAGCATGATGGAACCTCTACCAAATTTTACAGTGGGTAGCAAGTGTTTTTCTTGAAATGCTGTTTTTTTTTGGACGCCATGCATAACGCCTTTTTGTATGACCAAACAACTCAATCTTTGTTTCATCAGTCCACAGGACCTTCTTCCAAAATGAAGTTGGCTTGTCCAAATGTGCTTTTGCATACCTCAGGCGACTCAGTTTGTGGCGTGCTTGCAGAAACGGCTTCTTTCTCATTACTCTCCCATACAGCTTTTCCTTGTGCAAAGTGCACTGTATTGTTGGCCGATGCACAGTGACACCATCTGCAGCAAGATGATGCTGCAGCTCTTTGGAGGTGGTCTGTGGATTGTCCTTGACTGTTCTCAGCATTCTTCTTCTCTGCCTTTCTGATATTTTTCTTGGCCTGCCACTTCTGGGCTTAACAAGAACTGTCCCTGTGGTTTTCCATTTCCTTACTATGTTCCTCACAGTGGAAACTGACAGGTTAAATCTCTGAGACAACGTTTTGTATCCTTCCCCTGAACAACTATGTTGAACAATCTTTGTTTTCAGATTCGGAGTCTGGGACTGTACATAATTAACGGGCGTACCAGAGGGGAATCTCAGGGACGCTTCACACTAAACTCCCACGTGGGCAACAGCGTGGTGGACTATGTCATCACAGACGCAGACCCAGCAGATATAGATGCTCTCATAGTCACCCCTGAGACACACCTGTCAGACCACAACCAGATCCTGCTGTACATGAGATCCACTGACAAGCCACTCACAAAGCAGCCCCACCAGATTGGTCTCTACAACCTACCACCATCCTTTAAATGGGCCAGTCACCGGGCCACCAAATACACCAATGCGGCTAACCGATCCGAAATCAAGGAACTGCTCACAAACTTCTATATGAATTCCTACCAGCCAGACCAACAAGGGGTCACCCGAGCAGTGAAGGACTTCAGTAACATCCTGTACACCACAGCAGAGCTAGCAGGCCTGAAACAGACAAAGCCCAAGAGACCGACTAACAAACAGTCTCACAAATGGTTTGACAGCGACTGCAAGGCTCTACGCCGTTCTCTAAGGGCAGTCTCCAACCAGAAACACAGAGACCCCAACAACAGAGAGACGAGGGAAGCCTACAACAATCTATGCAAGCAATACAAAGACATCCTCAGAGAGAAGAAACAGAGGTACCTCTCCCACAAAATAGAGCAACTAGAGGACTCCCTCCAGGACAGCTCATTCTGGGAGACCTGGCACCACATGGGCACAAAGCCCAAGAAAAACTCTCTCCACATCCAAAATGGCAATATTTGGCTCAACTAATTCAGAGGTCTCTACAAAAACATCCCAGAAGAAGACCTAACCCCAGAACAGCAACAGATAATCACCAAACTGAGGGACATGGAGAAAGTCATCAAAGACTTCCAGAACCCTCTGGACTCGCCAATCACCATAAAAGATATACAGGAAAGAATTGCCCTGCTGAAAGGCAAAAAGGCCAGTGGCCCTGACGGCATCCTACCAGAGATGATCAAATACAGCCCTCCAGCAATACACGCGGCACTGGCAAAGCTATTCACCCTCGTGCTCAATGCTGGACACTTCCCTGAAGACTGGAACAAAGGCCTCATAACCCCCATCTACAAGAATGGAGACCAATACGACCCCAACAACTACAGAGGGATCTGTTTCAGCAGCACGCTGGGGTAACTGTTCAACAGCATCATCAATAACAGAATCCTCACCTTCCTCACACAACACGGGGTCCTCAGCAAGAGCCAAGCAGGGTTCATGCCAAACCACCGCACCACAGACCATATCTACACCCTGCACAGCCTCATCAAGACGCACGTCCACAACACCAGAAGAGGCAAGATATTCGCCTGATTCGTAGACTTTAAGAAGGCGTTCGACTCAGTATGGCACCCAGGCCTACTCCTAAAACTCCTAGAGAGTGGAATAGGAGGAAGAACGTACGACGTCATCAAGAGCTCCTACACTGGAAACCAGTGCAGTGTGAAGGTGAATGGGAAAAGGACAGCATACTTCCAACAGGCCCGAGGGGTCAGACAAGGCTGTAGCCTGAGCCCAACGCTCTTTAACATCTATATCAATGAACTGGCTACAGCCCTGGAGGCCTCACCAACCCCAGGCCTCACCCTGAACGACTGGGAGGTGAAGTTCCTGCTATACGCCGACGACCTCCTACTCCTGGCCCCCACCGAGAAAGACCTCCAAGAAAGCCTGTCAGTGCTGGAAAAATTCAGCACCACATGGGCTCTACCCATCAACCAGAAGAAGACCAAAGTCATGGTATTTCAGAAGAAGGGCCACAATAAAGCCTCCACCCCACAATTCACACTGAACGGCTCCACACTGGAGAAAACCAACAGCTACACCTACTTGGGGCTGGAGCTCAGCCAATCAGGAAGCTTCAAAGCAGCAATAGAAACCCTGAAAGCAAAAGCCTGCAGAACCTTCTACGCCATCAGAAGACAACTGTACCACCTCAAACCACCGATGAGGGTCTGGCTGAAGATATTTGATGCAGTCATCTCCCCGATCCTTCTCTATGGCAGCGAGGTTTGGGGCCCAGCCACCTACCCAGACCAATCAAAGTGGGATTCCAGCCCAACAGAGAACTTCCACCTGGAGTTCTGCAAATACCAACTCCGTGTCCATCGCAACACCTCCAACATGGCCTGCAGGGCAGAACTAGGCAGACTCCCCCTATGGCTCACCATACAGAAGAGGGCGCTAGCTTTCCAGGCACACATCCAGGGGAGCAAGCCTGACTCCTACCACCACCAAGCATGGCTAAGCCACCTGAGCAAACCAGACACCCCCCAACCAAACAGCCAACCACCAAACCAAAAACACCAACAGATGATAACCAAGGCCGAAATAAAGGCGACCACAGAGACAAACAGAGAGCTGTACATTGAAGAATGGAGAAACGAAATAACTCCAAGAAACTCACCGTGTACCAATCCCTACAAAGGGACTACACCATGGCCACCTACCTGGAGAGAATACGCCACCCCAAACACAGACAGACCCTGAGCCGGTACAGACTGAGCGCCCACAACCTAGAGATAGAGACGGGGCGATACAGGCAGACATACAAGCCACGGGAGAACAGACTGTGCCAGCACTGTGACCAGGGGGCCCTAGAAGACGAGACCCACTTCCTGCTACACTGCACCAAATACTCAGCTGTGAGGGCCGTCTACTACCAAAGACTCTCTGCCCACATCCCAGACTTCATATCTGCAGACGAGAAGAGGAAACTCTGCATCCTACTGGGAGAAGAAGAGGCCACTGTGGAGATCGCTGCCCAATACGTGTCCAGCTGTCACCAAACAAGAGGAAGATGAGACTCCACGGACTGTTATATTTATCCCAATACACCCGCCCCACCCCACCCCACCCCCACCTCCCCATATAGTGGTCACCAACGAAGAGGAAGATGAGACTACACGGACTGCTATACCCCAAACCAACCGCCCCACCCCACCTCCCCATATAGCGGTCACCAACTAAGAGGAAGATGAGACTCCATGGACTGTTATAACCCAAACAACCCACCCCACCCCCCCATACCCACCATTCACCCAACCGAATCCAATCCCCCCCCCCACACACACACACACACACTTTGCTAGCTTTGGCAATGCCAAATATCTATTCGGATGTGCCAATAAAGCTTTTTTGATTTGATTTGATTTGATCATTTGAGAGCGGGCTGTCCATGCTCGGCGACCATCAAACTTAACTGAACTTGAATTGTTTTGTAAAGAGGAATGGTCCAAAATACCTTCATCCGGGATCCAGGAACTGATTAAAAGCTACAGGAAGTGACTAGAGGCTGTTATCTTTGCAAAAGGAGGATCTACTAAATATTAATGTCACTTTTCTGTTGAGGTGCCCATACTTTTACACCGATCAAATTTTGGTTTAATGCATATTGCACATTTTCTGTTTAGTACAATAAACCTCATTTCAATCCTGAAATATTGCTGTGTCCATCAGTTATTAGATATATCAAACTGAAATGGCTGTTGCAAACACCAAAATACTTTTTCATAGGTCTGTACCTGTCTTCCAGGAACAATCTTCTGGGCACGGGACTTCACCTGTTCTGGACTGCTGCCCAAGACTGCGTAATAGTACCAGACTGCCGGCAGACGTCAAGAAGAGGAGGAGCCGACTACCCAGAACAAGTGACATCCTGTGCTCAGAAGATCCAGACAGGAAGACAGATAAGTATGATGGAGTGGGATGGGTGTGAGTGCATGTGCATGTTGGTGTAGAGTTTCTGGGGGTGGGCCTGTGGGGGGAAGGGGGGGGGGCGCCTGTTCTTTATGGCTTATTGTGTACTATTTTTTGATGTTTTGGTATAATTCCTAATAATTCCTATAATTTCCTTTTTCGTGAGGAATTCTTATATGATCTTTACTTAGGATTTGAGTATTTCCTGGTCTGGTTTTGTCCGTTACTTGTTACTTTCTCTTGTTTGTTTTTCTGTCCATGTAGCCAGTTGGACTTTAGCCCAGACCTATTCTTTACAGACATTGGATACCAGTCTCTCATGGGGTCTGGCTTTTGTATCAGTTTCCAATCTGTGTTGTATTGGGCAACCATGTCTATTTAGGGCATTGCGAGGTCACCTATATTTCGATGTCTTATGCCCTTTCTTTGATCCTTTGAAGTTTTGTTGATTTAAAAGTATGATGGAGTGGGAGGGTGGGTTAGTATTGATGACGTTCTGTTTTAGGAAAATCAAAAAATGTGCCTGGGTGTCTAGATAAATATAGATTTTCGGTAACCTAAGTAATTTAGATGGTTTGTTGAGGGTAGAAGGTGGATAGCTTAGATTGGAAAGATCAGTTTATCCTGGACAACTGGATTATCCTTTAATAACACAATGTTACAAGACCCCCCAATCTGCGAGAAGATTGACCAAGAAGTAGAGTAGTTCTTTGCCTCAAGCACGGGCCCTTACACAGTGGGAATCTCACAAGTTCTACATTAGAGATACCTCCCTCCCTTAGGGATACCACCCAGGGAGGATGTGCAAACATAAAAAAGTGTTACTCACAACTACTGGGTTATGGCACAGGTTTTTGGGCCTCCTGCATGACATCAGGGACCACTGAAGCCTGTGATTAGGCCTCAGCAGTTATATGGGTCACGCCAGCGTCATTATGATCACAGGCCTCAGCAGTCTCTGACGTAATTCAAGAGACCTGAAAACCTGTGCCAAAGCCCAGGAGAGGTGAATAACACTATTTATGTTTCGTCACCTCTCCATGGCCTCCGCTCATTGTCAGGCTTAAGAAATTCCAGAATATAATAATAATAGCAGTTCTGTTTTGGAAGAGGTTCTCCCAACAAATATTCTCAGTGCCGTGACTCTACTTACCAATTCCCTTTCCTGTTGATAGCTGCCTCTGCTTCCCTTTCAGACTCCAGGAGGTCTCGTGTGCCTTGCTGAATAGTATCAGAGACGCTATTCAGCATCAGCAGTGTGATGTGGGACATGGGCATGGGACTTCAGGCAGTAGCAGGGATTGTTAAGTAAATAATGACTATTACCTGCTGGAATAATCCAGCAAGTAGCGGTGTATTAAAAAAAGGTTGAGGGTCCTAAGGTTGTGGGCCCAAAAGCATTCACTACCACTGCTCTGGAGGTAGTTCCACCACTTTTTAATGTTAAAAATTAGACATTTACACATAAAAAATACTAAAAAGGTTAATACCAAATACTCAATTCGTTCATGTCTTTCTATAAAGAATGACAGGAAAAAGCACAACTTGGAATTCTAAAAAGCAATGCTGCAGAATTGATATGTCATATCAATGCAAGTATTTGGTAGATCAAACATATTAGGATAACTGCTGAGTTCTCCTTAAAGTCTAAACTGACTTGTCAATTGACCCCTCTGATGCCTCCTTACCATATGATGGCAATAATTTCCTGTAGCAATGACAAGCATTCTCCGTTCACATACAATGCCAGCAAAAATGTTGCAGATTCCAACTATCCTTATTACTTAGGACAGACACACATGTGAACATGGCCTTACTAGACACAATAGCTGGGATTACCATCATCAGTTATAGAGCCAGGTTAAGAATAATTGAAATAACAATGATAAAATTTGGGGTAAATAATTATATTATTACTAAAATGTATAGACAATTTGAATTTAGTCTACAGATAATGCATTTGAGCACAAAATGTACATATATGAACGACTATAAATATAAAACTTCACAGTTGTCCTAGCAGTATTATGCAGTTTTTACTTTTCAGATATGAAGAGTTAAAAATATAATTCCAGTAATCATTTCAAAATACATTTAAAAAAGAGCCACTTCCATCTATGTAATGTTATATAGTGTTTATGAAATTCTAGGAATGCAGGCGTTGTCCCATCCTGTGTCCCCTATCTATCTGCTGCAGTATCTAGCAGAGTTTATAATCTGTACAGAAAGAGTCAATTTGGAGAACTCACTCCCATTACAGGAAGTTCCCAGTAACAGGGCAATAATATTGCCTCCACGTGTGTGTATGTGTGTACATATATATAATATATATATATATATATATATATATATATATATATATATATATATATATATATAATCTGAAAGTACAAAAATATATATATCTATTAGAGCTGCTCTGTGCTGCTCTGAGTCTGTGCTTCATATATTAATTACCTGTGTCATTGTATTTTGCTGTAGGTTGGATCACGATCCTAAAGTGTTCTCGTTTTACCTTCCAGTTTCCATATTTTCAGGTATACACTACCTGGTGTTATATTCAGTGGCGGATCCAGGCTTTGCGGGGCCCTGGGCGGTTGACTTTGGCGGGGGTCTGGGGAATGGAATACCCCCCAGGGGAATGGGGGGGTCTGGGGGTTTCCCCCCCAGGATTTTTTGAAAAAATTAGCCCTAAAAATGCCTTTTTGATGCGTTTTTTTTTAACTAGTTAGCTGTATTTGACCAACTGGGGGAGGGAGATGGGCCGAGTACACGGGAGCGAGCCTGTTCCTGTGTCTGCACCACACGTGACCTAGCTTCCTGCTCACAGATAAAGGAGGGGGGAAATGAGTGAGGTATGTGAAGGCTGGGGGACTGGTCTCATCATCTATTTATAGAGCTGTATGTCTGATGCCTAGCTTCACCTATAATTTAAAAAAAAAAAAATGTTATCCTGCACACCCCCTTTAATGTTCCCCAGGCTATCGGCTTCCATCACTGCACTCCCATGGTTTAATGTCCTCCTCCAGTGACCCCCATTATTTAATGTCCCCCTCCAGTTGTCTCCAGTTTAAGGACCCTCTTAAAGAGGACCTTTCATCACTTTGGGAAAATGCGGTTTTATATACCACTAGAAAGCCGACTTTCACGATCTGTGCCCCATGTGAAGAGCTATCGGTGTTGGTACCGTAGCTCTTCACAATCAGAAGGGCGTTTCTGACACTCTGTCAGGAACGTCCTTCTTCACAGTAGTGCCTATAGCACAGTACTGTGAGAGAGGGGAGGAATGCCCCCTCCCCTCCTGATAATACTCGTCTATGGACGAGTACTGGGGGGCGTTGCTCCCCACGATGCTGTGAAGAAGGACGTTCCTGACTGACTGTAAAGAGCTACAATACCGGCACCAATAGCTCTTCACCTGGGGCACAGATCGTGAAAGCCGACTGGCTTTCTAGCGGTATATAAAACCGCATGTGTCCCAACCCATGAAAGGTCCTCTTTAATGTCGCCCCCAGTTTCAGCCCCCCTTCAGTATTATATGCTTCACAGTGGCCCCTCACACAGTATTATATGCTCCATTTTAGGCCCCAAAACAGTATTATATGCAGCACTTTGGGCCCCCACACAAAGGATTATATGCACCACAATAGGCCCCCAGACTCAGTATTATATGTACCACAGTAGGGCCCCCACTCTCAGTATTATATGCACCACAGTAGGGCCCCACACTCAGTAATATATGCACCACAGTAGGGCCCAACACTCAGTATTATATGCACCACAATAGGGCCCCCACACTCAGTAATATATGCACCACAGTAGGGCCCCACACTCAGTAATATATGCACCACAATAGGGCCCCCACACTCAGTATTATATCTACCACAGTAGGGCCCCCACTCTCAGTATTATATGCACCACAGTAGGGCCCCACACTCAGTAATATATGCACCTCCTCCATGTTCTGGCTGCAAGCGCTGATGATGTCAGTCCCTGGCAGACGCTGCGTCGGGGCAGAGGTCACTCTACAGTCAGTGAAGGCCGTGGGCCGCGCGACCACAGCCTGCACTGACAGCTTTCAGTGGTATGTGCATTTGCACATATTGCTGAAAGCAACGATCCCTAACTAACGGGAATTCCAGTACAGAATTCCCCGTTAGTTCTGTGCTGGGGCGGGCAAGTGCCGGGGGCCCCCAGAGGCGATGTGGGCCCCGGCACTTGCCGAACTATGCTCTGTGCTGCCGCTGGCCATGCGACCTGCGTTCCGGGCTACGCCGCGGGACCCCGCCGGGCGCGGGGCCCCGGGCGCTTGCCCGGCCCTGGATCCGCCTCTGGTTATATTGCAGCGTGTGTAGCTGCTGAGTGCATTGAGGGTGGCACGCCAGAAAGGAACAATGTGATGATAGCTCCAAAAAATATGGAACAGCCCAAAATAAGACCCCTTTCCATTATGCTACATCGAAACTACAACCTAGTCAGATTCCCATTTTAAAAAGGGAGGGGATTAGGTAGGAAGAAGATCATCAACTACAAGGAGATATAAGGGCTCGTTCACATGGCGGAAAACTTTTCTGCTGTGTGGTTTTTTGGTGTGGCTAGCCGCGACAGGATGCCAATGCAGGGCATCGGCATTCCGTCGCGGCATCCCGCTCATGCATAGGCGCGAATGAATGGTCCTAAGCTGGAGGGTGTCTCGATCTGCGGACACTGCGGCTGACTCAGCCACGGAATCCACAACAAGATAGGGCATGTGGCTTCTTTTTTCCCGCTACTAGTTAGCAGGAAAAAAAGCGAGTGGCTCCCATTGGGATCTCCAGTGGGAGACGGAAAGCACAGACCGGGTCCGGCCGTGAGCGGTGGTGAGCGTTTTATGCTCTCCGCCACCAAACCGTTTTTTTTAATCCGGACACAGAGTACTGCATGTCCGACTCTGTCCGGATTAAAAAACCCGGTTTCGCGGTGGAGAGCATAAAACGCTCACCACCGCTCACGGCCGGACAGCTTTCTCACCCATTCAAATGAATGGGTGAGAGACTCCTGCAGGTTTCCGTATCCTGCTCTGTTTTATGCAGGAAATGGAAACCTGCATAACAGAGTGCCGGGCGCAGATGTGAACGAGCCCTGACTCGAGTATAAGCCTGGGGGGGAAATGCAGCAGCTACTGGGAAATTTAAAAAATTAAAATGGTCAGAGTTTTTGGATGCAGTAGATGCTGAGGGGGGAAAATGAAGCAGCTACTGGAAAATTTCAAAAATTAAAATGGTCTGAGTTTTTGGGTGCAGTAGGTGCTGGGGAAGGGGAGGGGGTGTTTTGGTTGTCTGTCTCCCCCTTCTCTGAGCTTGAGGACTGGGTTTTTTTTCCCCACTTGGAACTCAGCCTGGCTGAATATAGGGTATCTGCAGTGATCCTATTAACCCCTTCCTGACGGAACAGGAGCACTGCAGATCCCCTATATTCAGTAGACCGGGTAGTTTCAGACACAGGGATACCTAATGTGTTTGTGTTTCACAGTCATTTTCTACTTTTAGATCTATTCTAGTGAAAGGAGGGATTTAGACCTTTTATTTATTTTATTTATTTTAAATCTTTTTTTCTTAAAAAAAAAAAAAAAAAAATTATTTTTTTTTTTGCTGACTCGAGTATAAGCCGAGGGGGGCTTTTTCAGCTCAGAAACTGGGCAGAAAAATTCGGCTTATACTCGAGTATATACGGTAATAACTCACACTCAGAAGTGCAACGATGATAGGTTTAATCACCATATAGGTGTAGAGGTACAGTACATAGCGTAACTTCAAATGAAATAAGTACAAATCCAAGTGGAGTAGACTTGGGTTGTAGAGTAAATATGCATTTTTTTTTTTTTATTTTTTTTTTTTCAATGACCAATTGACTTTCACTGGGAGAATCAGGTCTGCATTTCTGCCTTGTGAAAAGGTAAAGTGTGCTCTGCATTATCACAGATCATGTTCAGCACCAGGCTGTGAAGTCTTGGCTGTGAATGGCTTTTCCTTGTTATTGAACCCAGGTGCTGTAATCCTCGCTTCTCTGGGAGGCTTAGGGTGCATTCACACGGAGGAAAATGGTGAGGAATTTGGTGAATTTCTGCGCTGAAAAAAAAAAAAAAGTCACAGTGAAGTAATTGAAGTCACAGTGGGTGCCACTGTGGAGCATATAATCCTGTGGGGGAGCTACTATGGAGCTTATAATACAGTGTGGGGGGACCTACTGTGGAGCATATAACACTGGGGCCTACTGTGGAGCATATAATACTGGGGGGGGGGGGGGGGGGCACTGCAGAGCATATAATTCTGTCTGGGGTCCCCTCACTATTTATATCACACAGTATCTGTTTTATAGCAGACATGATATTAGTACAGGATGTAAGAACATTGCACGGTCACTATAAAACATCCTGCGCGATGTAAATAGTGAAAATTAATTGTTCAAAGTACAAAATGCAGAGATCTTTACATTTCAGTACAAAGTTGTTTGTATTATTGAAAGCCCTGTAAAGCCCCATTCACATGACTATAATTTGTGGGTCCGTAACTGTCTGCAGTTGTGGATCTGCACAGTATTAAGTTTAAATTGCCGTGTTGGCACTCCGCGATAATTTAGTGGGTTTTGGGTTGCAGTTTGGGCACTCGGTCTCTAAAAGGTTCGCCATCACTGCTCTAGAGGAAAGACAGAGTAGACACAAGGTGATAGAGTACTCATTTAAATCAAGCATAGCCTTAAATCTACTACCCCCTCTAACCTACTGTGCTATGTAATCTACATATACTAGTGCACAGGGCTTCCAATAGAAATTGTGTCTCCTTAATAATTTCTATTTTCATATCTCAGATAATGCACACTGGCATAATACTGTGTGCCAGTAAAGAATATGTCCTTTCAATCATGTATAGCAGTAATGCGCATGCGCAATTGATGGGCTTTAGTTTCCTCATGTATATCGAGTGCGCGCATGCACACTATTCAAACCACACTGGAAGCATGTTGTTCCATCCACTGTTCTGGCCCTATCCTGTAGCTAAAAGGAAAGATCTCATTTTAACTCTTAATAACACTGCTGAGGCATTCCAGTCTATCTGAACCCCTTGAGATAGTTATTGTATGCTGCAAGGTCTCCGACCATGATTGATTTTCCCCTCCCCATCCCAATATTCTGTGCTTTCCCTTGTCTTGTGTTTACACTGTCACTTGATGCTCACTGTTGAAGCTCTCTTCGTTCTCCATTTTATTCTCTGATGTGTTGTTGTTTTATGTTTTAGATAAAACTTTTTCAATAAAAATTAGAGTTGGAAAAAAAAGGGGATCCTATGAGTCACTTGTATGAAGTGGAATGTGGCTTTGTGAGGGATAAGGATAAGGTTGGTGAGGAAAAAATGAGGAATAAAATTGGATACCATCTGTAAGAGTAGTGGGTAAAGGGTGGAAAATGCAAATATGTTTCCCAGGATGTAAATAGGGAAACACTGCCTCTGTATGCTTCCCTCTATGGGAATCCCTTGAACATCATGCTCGAGTTTCCAACAAGCCTTTATTGCAATGATGCGGTATTTTGCCAAGTCAGCATCATTGGTAAAATTCTGCATCTTGCAATAAAGACTTGTTGGAAAGTCGGACATGATGTTCAAGGGAGCTTCCCATAGAGGGCAACATACAGAGGCAGTGTTTCCCTATTTATATCCTGGGAGACATATTTGAATATTTTTCCCATAATCCCCCACAGTGGAGTGAAAAGGGCTTTATAAGATTCCACACACCTACATGGTGGTCTCTCCCTATGGAGTGACAATATCCCCATAATCTAGGTGAAGGGTGGTGAACAAAAATAGGGTATGTCTGAGTGTTCACAGACCAAACTGGTGGTGGACTAGGTGTAGGAATAGAGCCCATAGCCGACCAGAAACAGCATATTAAATGACTAACTTCTAGCACGCTGGGAAGGGATCAGAAGTGTGCCACCATTCAATGGGCGACACAAAGCTTACTTTGGACTCCAGTGGCAGCAGGATAACACTGAATGGCCAATGAAGTCTATTTGGTCATCACTGTGGATCTTCCGGATAAAGGACATGGCTTCCGATTCCACATCTAATTGGCTGTTCATTATCCAGGGGAGGGGGGGTCTTTTGGTCCATTTCCTGGTGGAAGGTATACTGGAAGGAGAGGGAGCCTATCGTCCGTGACAGGTAACTGCTGGGGAGTACCAATAGCTGGACTGGATGGTGGTGAGAACTCCGTCTCAGCTACTGGTGAGAGATGCTCCTTCCTCAGTAATACAGATAGTCCAGGTTGGTCTAACTCCCCCTCCAGTTCAGTAAGGACATCTGCAGAGATCAATGGAGTGAGATCACTGCTCCTCTTGTTGAGCAAGGGACTCCAATTGTATCTCTGGTTCCTGTAAATTTACGTTTATATAAAAAAAAAAAAAAAAAAGTCTAAGTATAAAAGCAGACTAGAAGATTATTTGTGGCTTATATTATCAATACTTGCGGTCACTATTCCCTGCTAGGCAAGAGGAACAGGAGTGCCTCAAAGTTCGTAAACTACTTCCATTTAAAAGGAGAGACCCCACTTCTATCCATAGAGATGGCCTTCATGAACAGTCCAGTACACTTTGTCATGAAAAGGTTAATAAAATCATAGAAATATAGTAAATAATACCGTGTTTCCCCGATAATAAGACAGTGTCTTATATTAAATTCTCATCCTAAATATATGACCTGTCTTATTTTTGGGGAATGTCTTATGGAGCGGGGGACAACTGGCAGTCATAGCAGCGCTTCCTTAGTGGAGCACCGGCATCACTGCCAGTTGTAGGTAGTGCAGGGGGTTAGGGGAGGGGGGGAAGGTATGCTACTTACCTGCTCCATCTTCGTAGCAGCGCTGGTGCTGCTGTTGGTTGCAACGGTGGAAGTGGTGGGCGGGGCTTAAGGAAGCTTCACTTCATGGGCATGGCTGCTGCCTCTGCTGTGATACGACTGCAGTTGTATCCACTGTACCGGCTGCTGTGGGATGAGCTGGTAGAGTGGACTCCCTGCAGCATACGATTCTTACCACACTGTATGCACAGTGGGCATCCTCCAGCTCATCCTACAGTAGCAGGAATAGTGGATAGAACATACGGTATCACAGCAGAGGCAGCAGCCGGCATACCTGTGCACACGTGCGTCGCGCAGTGTTCAGCCCGCTGCAATGGTTTTTGGGGAATGTCTTATTTTTGGGCGTGCCTTATATTAGGTAATTCAACAAAACCTCCCCCATGCCTTACTTTCGGGGGATGATCTATTTTCGGGAAAACACGGTAGTATTGAAGAAAGCACTATATAGCCAAATTTTTTTTATTAAGATAAAGTTATATGTAGACTTATGTTTTGTGGGACAAATTGTACTTCATAATGGTACCTTTTAATATTTTGCACAATATACTGGGAAGTTGTTTTTCTTTTATAGTGTTCATTGTCCAGTTAACATGACATATTGTGTATTTTCTGCAGAACTGTATAATTACTGTGATACAAAAAAACAAAAATTTAAGCTGTCATATTTATTCAAAAAAAAGGAGGCATATTTTTCTAGCTAAGACGTTTTTAGGTGCGGGGATGTCTAATGTGTTTATGTTTGTATTTGTTTATATATTTATGATCTAGGAAAGGCCAGTTATTTGAAATGCTATTTTTTTATGTTTAAAAATTTTAAGATTCTTTTTCAGTTGTAAGTTGATGGCTGGTCAGGTAATGGAGGGGGTGTACATCTCACCCAGACTACTCAGGTGGGTGAGATGAGAAAACTCCAGGAATGTTTGTTCTCAGCAGACAACTTTCGTCTGCTGAGCATTTTGGTAAATGCTTAGTACTGGGCTGGATTTTTAGGAATGACAGGTAGGATTGGTAGTGGGACCTGTCATTTCACCCCCCCTCCAGTCCACACTTTGGGGATGATCCGGCAGCAACTCAGCTGCAGAGAGTCTCCTCGTCAAGGAGGCTTAAGAAGTTGCTCCAGCAGCAACACTTTGTCAGCTCTCCAGCCAAGCTCTGCCAGAGAGGTCATATTTTTTGGAGCTGTGTCCTGATTCTACTGGCTTTTGATTTCTGTTATTATAGGTGAGGTAACCTATTCTATGTTTAGTTAGAGCCTAGCCGGGCAGGTATTTTTGTATTTTTGTTGCTGCACTACCTTTTTGAGTGAAAATAAACTCTACCTTTGTTTTGGACTAAAGAAACTGGTCTTTTGTGTCTATGCCACCCCACCTAGCAACCCCAGACCCTGACACAGTGTTTAATTTGAGGCCTCTAGGGAAACTGAACCCTAGGGTATCTTTGTCACCTGCACAATGTACTGCAATACTAATGTAAGCTGAGATTATGAAAGAATCTGTTTTCCCTTAGTCATAACAGAAGCACAAGTGGGGTATTCTGCCCCTGTGAGCTGGTAGGACAGATGGAATTTTTAATTCATTAACCAGCACAACCTGGCCCTATAAGAGGGCACAAGGACCTCCCACCTGCGTGTTAATACAAGAGTACATAATCTATACAACACACATAATAATTTACAAAAAGTAATAGGGAGGGAGCCTTGTGCTGCTGCTATGACTAAGGGAAAACAGATTATCTTTCATAATCTCAGCTTCCCTGTTGTCAAACAGCAGCACAAGTGGGGAGGTAGCAAGTAATCCCCCCACTCAGGGAGGGTTTCCACGGCCCAAAGAAGTCAGGATTGACTGCCCAAAGCCGTCGCGACAGACGCCCGGGAGTTTAGGCGGTAATGCCTTACAAAGGTGAGGGGAGAGGACCAAGAGGCGGCCGCACAGATGTGCTCTAATGGAACTGCCGACCTCTCCACCCAGGATGAAGACACCACCCGGGTCGAATGCGCCGTTAGGCACTCAGGAGGGGACAAACTCCGAGTTGATAAGGCCATCTTGATGGCCCCCCTCACCCAACAGAAAATAGAGGCCTTTGAGGCCTTCTGACCTCTAAACCTCCCGGCTAGATTGATCAGGAGGTGTTCTGACCTCCTAAAAGGCAGGGTCCGGTCGAGGTAGGATCCAGAGACATCTGCCCAGG
Source organism: Leptodactylus fuscus (assembly GCF_031893055.1). Taxonomy (NCBI): domain Eukaryota; kingdom Metazoa; phylum Chordata; class Amphibia; order Anura; family Leptodactylidae; genus Leptodactylus; species Leptodactylus fuscus. The sequence goes on from NC_134265.1 coordinate 195,942,182, forward strand.
TCTAAGGAGTGCAGCCTAACTTCCTCCGGGGAGGAAGGCTCCGGTACAAAGGTTGGTAACGAAATGAGTTGGTTCAGGTTTGCCAAAGAGGGTACCTTGGGTATAAACCCTGGCAAAAAACGGAGTTGAACCCTGTCACTGAAAAAGGAGGCGTAAGGCTCCTCTGATGACAGGGCCTGGAGCTCCCCAACCCTTTTAGCTGATATAGTCAGCAAAAGCTTCTTTAAATGCTACCAGCTTTGAGCCACTGGAGGAAGTGGATTTAAACGGTGGGTCACATAAAGCCGCCAACACGATCCCAAGGTCCCATTGGGGAACGGGGGCTGACACCGAAGGTCTAATTCTCGTTGCACCCCTAAGGAACCCTTTCACTAAGGGGTGTTGAGATAAACGCCTCCTCAGATAGGCGGACAAAGTGGCTACCTGTACCTTCAAGGTTGCTGGAGATAGCCCTTTGTCTAGGCCGTCCTGGAGGAGCTCCAGTATTGATTCCACAGAGGGGTCGGTCACTCCTATGCCATGCTCCGACCCCCAGGTTCTGCAGACATTCCAGACTCTGCGGTAGCTCCTTTTTGTGGATTCCGCTCTGGTGCAGGAGATAGTTCTCAGGACAGCCTTTGACAGCCCGCTATGACTTAATAGGGACTGGTCAACCTTCAGGCTGTCAGGTTGAATCTCCTCAGAACCTGGCATCTCTGACCTCCTTGAGTGACCAGGTCTGGGAGAGGGGGAAGCCTCCAATATATGCCATGACTCATGCCTATGAGCTGGGCAAACCAAGTCCTCTTGGGCCAGAATGGTATTGTGGCAGTCGCCTGGACTTGGTCCTGTCTTATTTTCATCAGTACTCTGGTATGATGGGTATTGGAGGGAATATGTAAGCCAGCCTGAACCTCCATGGGATGGATAGGGCATCCACTGCCAAGGGATCGTTCTCCTAGTACAGAGAGCAGAACTTCTCCACCTTGGCGTTGAGTCGGGTTGCCATGGGGTCGACTTCTGGAAGGCCCCATTTCTGGGCAATTTGTTGGAACACCTCTGGATTGAGGGACCATTCTCCTGATATGGTAATACCTCGACTCAACCGATCCGCCACTATGTTCAGGGAGCCCTTGATGTGAACAGTGGATAAATGGGTCAGACTCTTATCTGCCCAGATTCGTTTCTTTCAGGAGAGCTTTGGACCTGGTTCCTCCCTGTTTGTTCAGGCACAACATTGTGGTCATGTTGTCCAACCGGCCTCTGACAGCCTTCCCCTTGAGAATATGGGGTGAAGTGCAGCAATGCAAGGCATACCATCCTGAGTTCCCTCTGGTTGGAAGATCCTACTTCCGGGCTGCTCCAACAACCTTGCACAGTCCTCACGTCCACATAGGCTCCCCATCCCGACTGGGATGCATCTGTTGTCAACAGAGTCCAGTACTGGTTAGACTAAGGACCTTCTGTCTTTCAGGAGTATTCACCTTCTGAGGGAAAGACAGGTACTGGGAGAAAGGCAGATCCTCTTCAGGAGTCCTCCTAGAGACACGTTCCAGGTCTGCAACATTTCCGTCTGGAGCAGATGGGAATGCCATAAGGCCTAAGGGGTCACCCTGACTGAGGGTGACATTAGGCCTAGGACTCTCCTGGTTCTGATGGATACACGCCGTGTTTGTATAGAAAACGGGCGGCCGCCTCTATCTTCAGCCCCCTTGGGGCGGATAATGAGATCTGCAGCCACTGAGTCTAACCCTGGAACCTTCTTCAGGGTGGATGATACTACCTCAGATTTCTCCCAAATGATTAGCCAGCATAGCCTCTGAAGGAAGGAGATGTTTATCTGTGGACGTTATTGGAGGACTGGAGCTGACTGAGCTTTTATGAGCCAGTCGTCAAATAGGGAACTACGAACAGACCTTGAAGTCTGAGGGCGGCAGCGATGGGAGCCATCACCTTAGTGAAGGTGTGAGGAGCGGAAGAGGTGCCAAAGGGTAGGTCGGCAAACTGGTAATGCCTGTGAACGGAATCTTGGATCCTCCTCAGGGCGTCCATGTCCAGGCCTCTCGGGCGAAATTTTGTGCGCCTCTGTGACTGGGATCTGGGGCCAGTAGATCCACACCCTCTACCAGAGGTCTCCCGTGTGCCTCTGGAGGCTTGGGGCAGGGACTTGCCCTTAATGTCCGCGAGACCCTCCCTCAAATCATCCAGTCTGCATCCAAGAACCTTCTTGGCTCAAACGGTAGCACATAGCGCAAATTTTGATGAGGTTACAGCCCTCCAGGGCTTTAGTCAGAGAGGTCTCCTTGTCGCGGTGGATAGAGCCATGTTCGTAGAGGCTACTATCAATTGTTGATGGGAGGCTTCGCCCATGAAGTCAGCAACATAAACAGGGAGGACATTGAGGACGTTATGTCGTCCTTAGGGACCCTGGAATCAATAACCCGTTTTAGCTGGACAAGATGGGGAACATAAGCTATCCGCTACAGTAGTGGAGGCTATGGCCACAAAGGCCGAAGCTGAGGCCGTGGAAATAGCATTCTCTCAGGGTCCCACTCACGTCGGTCCAGAAGGTCTTGTAAGTTGGAACCATCATCCAGAGGGACCGCCGTACCACGAGAGAGCTCCGCGACTGCCAATCCACCTTAGGAGGCGGACCCAAAGGATCTAGCTGTGCTGAGGCTATGGGGTACAGGGTCTCAACCTCTGACAGTCCTCTGTTCAGAAATAGGGACTGGAATTAAAATGAGCTCTCTCAGCATGTTTCCACTCGGTATCCATCAGCTTGGCCAAAGCTGCGTCCACTTGGAAAGGCGCCTGCCCCCCAGAGGTGGACGGGGAGGCTTCCCCATCAACATCCTTGGTCGCCTGACCAGATGGACTTCAGCAGCCTTCTTTCCCCTAGGGAGTATAGGTCTGCTGGTACTGGAGCTATGTCATCAGCTGAGATGGTCTGATCATTCACGCATAGATGCTCCAGAGGTGGAAGGGATAATAAGTGCCCATCCGTGTGCAATTTCTTATGTTTTGGAGATATGGGATGTAGAACCCCTATATCTTTGAGACTCCTCCCTGAATTCTTTTACCTCAGGAGGAGGGCCTCAGCAGGAGCGGCAGCAGTATCAATGCAGATATAAAACCCCCATACGGGTTTTTTTGGGGTTTTTTTTCCCCCTGAATGTCAGGCTAAAAAGAACTCTTCCTACTGTCAGGAAGAGGTATTTTGCAGACAGCGCAGCCATATACCTCCACTTGGAGGAAGACACCCATCTTCTGTGGTCACCAGGAGGAGGGGTAGAGGACCTATGTGGAGCCCACTCAACTCTGGACCACAGGTAAACCAAGACCTTCTATTTTACGGGGCTGAGGCACTTCAGCGCTAATACACTTCTGTAAGAATACACAGGAACCAATTCTCAGCACCTAGGGTGGTTAGAAATGCAATTTCCCAGATATGCCTGTAGCTATAGCCAGCTACAGGTACCCGACCTAGAGAAAAAACTAGGTAGCCCACCGGAGACTAATACGGCAGTGCTCCCAGTGCAAACTGCCCCTTAAACAGGTCCAGGGCCGGAGGGGGGGTGGCCTGTCGCTGCATCAGGACCTCAAACTTAAAACAATCCCTCGCCAGAGGATTTTAATAATGGTGGTAGAAGAAAAAGAAAACCGCCGCTTGCCACCAAGGGAGCTCACTATCAAGAATAGTCTTCCCTTGAGCACCTTCAGCATACCCCGCCTGGGGCTGTGAGAGTTGCTGGAAATCAGTGATCCTCACTGACATAAGCCTGGCTGCTGTTCACACTAGCTGCGATCTAAGGCAGTGGCAGCGGCTCAGCTTAACAGCCGAGCGAGACCACAGAGCCTGATGAGGGAAGAGAAACTCCCCTCACCCCAGCTGTGACTGCAGCCCAGGTAAGTGTGCACAGGCACTGACAAACACAACAGCAAGGGAGTTGACAGACTGCTCTATAGCAATAGACTTTTTAGTGCTTTAGTTTCTGCACTAAACGCAGAGAAAAGCTGAAAGCTGCCCACAATGTCCACCGCTGCAACTGCAGCCTAGGTAAGTGTGCACAGGCACTGACAAACACAACATAACTGGAGTTGACAGAACAACCACAGTAATAGATATTAGTGCAAGCTGCACTAAAACAAAAGGAAAAGCTGAAAAAGGATTCAGCTTACCTTACTGCTGGCAATGAATCAAACGCAGCACTGCAAATATGACTGCAATATAATCCTCAATCTTTCTCTGAAAGAAAGGAAAGGAAGAGAAGGTTTGCAAACACCTTCTTCCAAACCATACAGGAGACCACACAGGCCTCCTCCACCTGTCCCACCATCACAGGACAGAAAAAAAACACGCAGGTGAGAGGTCCTTGTGCCCTCTTATAGGGCCAGGTTGTGCTGGTTAATTAATTAAAAATTCCATCTGTCCTACCAGCTCACAGGGGCAGAATACCCCACTTGTGCTGCTGTTTGACGACAGGGAATGTATATTGTACTACAGCAGCCTGTAATAGAAGTATAGTATTGACAAACGTGAGAACTGTCAATAGGCTTCCAGCTGTCATGGAAACATTTGACTGAGGAATATGAAGGATTAAAGGGATCCTATCACTCAGACACAATTTTTTTCTAGGTACCACGTCAGAATAGCTTTAAGAAAGGCTATTCGTCTCCTACCTTTTGTTGTCTTCTCTGTGCCGCCTACAATCCTGGTTTTTCTCAGTATGCAAATTAGCTCTCTTGCAGCACCGGGGGTGGGCCCCGGTGCTCAAACAGCACTGGAGGCGTCCCCAATGCTGCGAGAGAACTCTCTCCAGCGTCGCCTCCATCTTCGTCAGCAGTGTCCTCTTCAGCCTCTTCTTCTGGAGGTGGCTTGTAACTTCTAGGCCTCGGGCAGAGCAGACTGTGTATGCCCACAGGCCACAAGAAAATGGCCGCTTACAATACTGTGCAAGCGGCCATTTTCTTGTGGCTCGTGGGCATGCGCAGTCTGCTATGCCCACGGCTCAAGGCCTAGAAGTTACAAGCCACCACCGCCCAAGTGTGTGAGAGAGCTAATTTGCATACCGAGAAAAAACGGGAATATAGGTGAATGGCGGCGCAGAGAAGACGATGAAAGGTAGGAGAAGAATAGCCTTTCTTAAGGTTATTCCGACGTGGTACCTAGAAAAAATTGTGTCTGAGTGATAGGATCCCTTTAATGCCTGAGAGAACTCCAATTATGCTCATTGTCGCACGTCTCCACTGTGTACATACAGAGGTGATCTGGCAACTGTGGCATCTACACAGCTCCTGAGTGGGCGCCATATTTAAAGCCCCAATATCTATTGTACTATTACAGCAGATGTCAAGAAGGGGTTAAAGTAACTACTTATATTATACAGGGTTTATACCTGTGAAATTTGTACAAAATTGCCTAGCTATATGACACTAAGAGAAGTCCCCTGAACCTCACAAAAGCTGCCGTTTATGAAATGATCTTTGTAAAGATTTTCAGGGCTTGGGAAACCCCGAATGAAAGGGCAAGATACTGGAAGTATTGCAGGAGACATCTTTTCAAGCAGCCAGTCTCAAGTACCTCTGAAAGTAAAGGTGGATAGGCATATAAAGTTTGCATCCTTCAAGTTTATAGCAACCATCTAGCATAGAGGAAACAGGAGATTCACTGTAGGATACCATCTCCATCCTGAATTTCCTGTAGAATAGGTACTTGTTGAGAAGTTTTAAAATTAATATGACCCTGAATGTGCCAGTTAGTTTTCGCACTAGGAATAAAAGGAAATTGAACACTCTACCTTCCTTCTCTCGGGGAAACTAGACAATGATTCCCTTGTGGATTAAGAGGATAAACTATTGGAGAACAGATCTCAAGTGGATCTTTTGCCCACTTGTTGGGAAAAACGCTGTCTTTAAGCACAGAAATGATCTTGAACCTGAAGCCTAGTCTTATTCCCTCTAAAATCCATATTAGCAAGGCTTACCACCAAGGACAGAGCTCACATTCTACTTTCTTTTCTATCCATATGTCTTTGGAGTATGGGAGATAATCCACACAAACACGGGGAGAACATATAAACTCCTTGCAGATGTTGTCCTTGGCAGGATTTGAACCCAGGGCTCCAGCGCAGCAAGGCTGCAGTGCTAACCCCTAAGCCACCGTGTTGCCCCCAGTGCACTATTGCATTTTTTTTTTTTTTTTAATAGCGTTCACATATGTGCAGAATAAATAAAACAATAGTTTTACAAGTACAAGTTGTTTTGGTTACTGCAATACCAATTACCTGTATTATTTTAGATATTTTTACATAAAACGTGGGGAAAAGTATATTTTGTGATGTCATTCCTATGCATTTCTTCCTTATCAGGACAGTGAATGACACTAGAGAGTTAAAGGATATACATGCTTTCACAACCACTTTTAATTGCTCAAAATCATCTAACACAAGTAGTTAAATTGAAAGAAAACAACAGGAAATTTTGTTTTTGACACTTTCACGCAAACTTAAAGGTATCCATAGTTACTGACTACAGGGAGACTTTGCAGTATCTCACTGCATTTATATAATGTTATTTGCTTGCTTCGGTTTTAGAAAAACACAAACAATAACAAAAAATACACATAGCTGTTAAACAAATTCTTTATTTTCAGAGAAATTTCCTACATGATATTTACAAATCTTCTGAAAGCACCTGCCACAAAAATGCTGTTTTCTATATCTTTGGAGCTATCATTATAGAACTATATAATAAATAATCACTAAGGTACTGTGATAGTCTTCCAGTTACTATAGCCATCTTGAATTTTATTTATGGATCTTAAAGGGGTTGTCCCATCACAAGGATCCTATCTATACTGCTTCTTAATGTGGATGTAAGACTTTTCCTAAATACATTGCTTCAGCAAAACTGCTTTGTTTGTCCACTATCTTACTTTATTCAATTCTTTGTGGCCACAGCCCTGACTTAGCTGCTCTGAGTCAAGTGATGTATCTGCCTACTCTCAGGGGGGAGGGGCTAAGTGCAGGAGAGCGAGCCTGTGTATCTAGCTAATCCTGTGTCTACACCATGTGATCTACCTTCCTGTTAGCAGATAGGGGAGAGGAGCTGCTTTCATTTCTTCTGTTCTCCCAGTTATCAGGCTAGCTAATTCAGTTGTGTTCATTATGGCAGAGACAGGCAGTCTCTGTATGTAACACAGAATGGAGTTGCTGCTGCCTGTACTTCATAGTCCAATATGGGTGGGTGGAGCTACACACAAATTTGGGGGCTGAGCTAAACGGCAGGTTGCATGTGAAACCCCGCCTACCAAATGATGCAACAAACCAGGAAGAAAGAAGATTTTACAGCAGTAAAGACTGATGAGTATGTGAAGTGGGAATACCCCTTTAACAGGAGCATTCATTGGGGAATTAGTCAGTCACTGGATAATCATGTAACATAATAGTACATATGTACATAACATACAATACAGTAGATCTAAGTGATCAGAGCTCAAACTGCCTTCACATCCATTCATTTACTACACTATATTGACGTTCGGTGTCTCTCCCATTTTATCAAATCCATTCAGATCATTTAAACTCACTTCAAAATGAAAGTTACTAGAAAACAGCAAAAAGAAACACAAAAAAAGCTAAGTTTGCTGACAGGTACATTTTAAGAAGTAAAATGCAAAGTACCACTTTATCATCATGTAATTTTAATAACATCATGGCAGTTTGTTTGATGTCTTTACCAGAAAATAGATCCACATGGGACTATTCAATGCTGTATAGATATACACTGGTTTTTACATCTATCATGAAGAAATTACAGACTGGATCAGTCACCGCAGACGTGGGAACAGTCTGATGAAAAGTATCATACTAATAAATGTGCAGCAGACAAATATGAGCATAATCCATAGTAGCCAATTGACAGATTTCTTTGCATGCTGCTCCAGACGGTCGGATTCGGTCTTCAGCTTCTCAAAATTCTGATCCGCCAATTTCAAAGAATGGGTAAGTGTCTATATGGACAAAGATATGAATTAAACCAGTGTTATTAACATCCCCATCAATAAATATGTTAAAAAATAAAATATTTATTGCCTTCTTTAAAGAGGAATGAAAAGCCCAATGGCATATATCATCTGACGGGCGCTGTCACCTTGAGTATTTTGGTGTTTTGTTTATCTAAATCTATTCTTCCAAAGATATAAGACCTTCTGGTGTAGGTGCAAATTAGGGTATACTAGTAGAGATGAGCGAACACTAAAATGTTCGAGGTTCGAAATTCGATTCGAACAGCCGCTCAATGTTCGTGTGTTCGAACGGGTTTCGAACCCCATTATAGTCTATGGGGAACAGATACTCGTTAAGGGGGAAACCCAAATCCGTGTCTGGAGGGTCACCAAGTCCACTATGACACCCCAGGAAATGATGCCAACACCTCTGGAATGACACTGGGACAGCAGGGGAAGCATGTCTGGGGGCATCTAACACACCAAAGACCCTCTATTACCCCAACATCACAGCCTAACAACTACACACTTTACACACTCAATACCACCTCTCTGACAGTAGGAAAACACCTTGAAACATGTGTATTTGGCACTTGCAGTGAGGAGAGCTTGTCACCAGCAGTGAATTTGGCCCTTGTAGTAAGTTGAGGTTGGCACCAACATTTGTTTTGAAAATCAGGGTGGATTGAGCCTCTAACCAGCAGAGTTTGGGCAAATTCATGGTGGAGGGAGCCTCTAAACACCCCAGTTTGGGCAAATTCATGGTGGAGGGAGCCTCTAAAAACCCCAGTTTGGACCAATTCATGGTGGAGGGAGCCTCTAACCAGCCCAGTTTGGGCAAATTCATGGTGGAGGGAGCCTCTAAACACCCCAGTTTGGGCAAATTCATGGTGGAGGGAGCCTCTAAAAACCCCAGTTTGGACCAATTCATGGTGGAGGGAGCCTCTAACCAGCCCAGTTTGGGCAAATTCATGGTGGAGGGAGCCTCTAAAAAACCCAGTTTGGACCAATTCATGGTGGAGGGAGCCTCTAACCAGCCCAGTTTGGGCAAATTCATGGTGGAGGGAGCCTCTAACCAGCCCAGTTTGGACCAATTAATGGTGGAGGGAGCCTCTAACCAGCCCAGTTTGGACCAATTAATGGTGGAGGGAGCCTCTAACCAGCCCAGTTTGGACCAATTCATGGTGGAGGGAGCCTCTAAACAGCCCAGTTTGGGCAAATTCATGGTGGAGGGAGCCTCTAAAAAACCCAGTTTGGACCAATTCATGGTGGAGGGAGCCTCTAACCAGCCCAGTTTGGACCAATTCATGGTGGAGGGAGCCTCTAAACAGCCAAGTTTTGGGAAATTCATGGTGGAGGGAGCCTCTAACCAGCCCAGTTTGGACCAATTCATGGTGGAGGGAGCCTCTAAACAGCCAAGTTTTGGGAAATTCATGGTGGAGGGAGCCTCTAAACAGCCCAGTTTGGGCAAATTCATGGTGGAGGGAGCCTCTAACCAGCCCAGTTTGGACCAATTCATGGTGGAGGGAGCCTCTAACCAGCCCAGTTTGGACCAATTAATGGTGGAGGGAGCCTCTAAACAGCCCAGTTTGGGCAAATTCATGGTGGAGGGAGCCTCTAACCAGCCCAGTTTGGACCAATTCATGGTGGAGGGAGCCTCTAACCAGCCCAGTTTGGACCAATTAATGGTGGAGGGAGCCTCTAACCAGCCCAGTTTGGACCAATTCATGGTGGAGGGAGCCTCTAAACAGCCCAGTTTGGGCAAATTCATGGTGGAGGGAGCCTCTAAAAAACCCAGTTTGGACCAATTCATGGTGGAGGGAGCCTCTAACCAGCCCAGTTTGGACCAATTAATGGTGGAGGGAGCCTCTAAACAGCCCAGTTTGGGCAAATTCATGGTGGAGGGAGCCTCTAACCAGCCCAGTTTGGACCAATTCATGGTGGAGGGAGCCTCTAACCAGCCCAGTTTGGACCAATTAATGGTGGAGGGAGCCTCTAACCAGCCCAGTTTGGACCAATTCATGGTGGAGGGAGCCTCTAAACAGCCCAGTTTGGGCAAATTCATGGTGGAGGGAGCCTCTAAAAAACCCAGTTTGGACCAATTCATGGTGGAGGGAGCCTCTAACCAGCCCAGTTTGGACCAATTAATGGTGGAGGGAGCCTCTAACCAGCCCAGTTTGGACCAATTCATGGTGGAGGGAGCCTCTAACCAGCCCAGTTTGGACCAATTCATGGTGGAGGGAGCCTCTAAACAGCCCAGTTTGGGCAAATTCATGGTGGAGGGAGCCTCTAAAAAACCCAGTTTGGACCAATTCATGGTGGAGGGAGCCTCTAACCAGCCCAGTTTGGACCAATTAATGGTGGAGGGAGCCTCTAACCAGCCCAGTTTGGACCAATTCATGGTGGAGGGAGCCTCTAAACAGCCAAGTTTTGGGAAATTCATGGTGGAGGGAGCCTCTAACCAGCCCAGTTTGGACCAATTCATGGTGGAGGGAGCCTCTAAACAGCCAAGTTTTGGGAAATTCATGGTGGAGGGAGCCTCTAACCAGCCCAGTTTGGACCAATTCATGGTGGAGGGAGCCTCTAAAAAACCCAGTTTGGACCAATTCATGGTGGAGGGAGCCTCTAAAAAACCCAGTTTGGACCAATTCATGGTGGAGGGAGCCTCTAAACAGCCCAGTTTGGGCAAATTCATGGTGGAGGGAGCCTCTAACCAGCCCAGTTTGGACCAATTCATGGTGGAGGGAGCCTCTAACCAGCCCAGTTTGGGCAAATTCATGGTGGAGGGAGCCTCTAAAAAACCCAGCTTGGACCAATTCATGGTGGAGGGAGCCTCTAACCAGCCCAGTTTGGGCAAATTCATGGTGGAGGGAGCCTCTAAAAAACCCAGTTTGGACCAATTCATGGTGGAGGGAGCCTCTAAACAGCCCAGTTTGGGCAAATTCATGGTGGAGGGAGCCTCTAACCAGCCCAGTTTGGACCAATTAATGGTGGAGGGAGCCTCTAAACAGCCCAGTTTGGACCAATTAATGGTGGAGGGAGCCTCTAACCAGCCCAGTTTGGACCAATTAATGGTGGAGGGAGCCTCTAACCAGCCCAGTTTGGACCAATTAATGGTGGAGGGAGCCTCTAACCACCTCAGTTTGGACCAATTAATGGTGGAGGGAGCCTCTAACCAGCCCAGTTTGGACCAATTCATGGTGGAGGGAGCCTCTAAAAAACCCAGTTTGGACCAATTCATGGTGGAGGGAGCCTCTAAACAGCCCAGTTTGGGCAAATTCATGGTGGAGGGAGCCTCTAAACACCCCAGTTTGGGCAAATTCATGGTGGAGGGAGCCTCTAAAAACCCCAGTTTGGACCAATTCATGGTGGAGGGAGCCTCTAACCAGCCCAGTTTGGGCAAATTCATGGTGGAGGGAGCCTCTAAAAAACCCAGTTTGGACCAATTCATGGTGGAGGGAGCCTCTAACCAGCCCAGTTTGGGCAAATTCATGGTGGAGGGAGCCTCTAACCAGCCCAGTTTGGACCAATTAATGGTGGAGGGAGCCTCTAACCAGCCCAGTTTGGACCAATTAATGGTGGAGGGAGCCTCTAACCAGCCCAGTTTGGACCAATTCATGGTGGAGGGAGCCTCTAAACAGCCCAGTTTGGGCAAATTCATGGTGGAGGGAGCCTCTAAAAAACCCAGTTTGGACCAATTCATGGTGGAGGGAGCCTCTAACCAGCCCAGTTTGGACCAATTAATGGTGGAGGGAGCCTCTAACCAGCCCAGTTTGGACCAATTCATGGTGGAGGGAGCCTCTAAACAGCCAAGTTTTGGGAAATTCATGGTGGAGGGAGCCTCTAACCAGCCCAGTTTGGACCAATTCATGGTGGAGGGAGCCTCTAAACAGCCAAGTTTTGGGAAATTCATGGTGGAGGGAGCCTCTAACCAGCCCAGTTTGGACCAATTCATGGTGGAGGGAGCCTCTAAAAAACCCAGTTTGGACCAATTCATGGTGGAGGGAGCCTCTAAACAGCCCAGTTTGGGCAAATTCATGGTGGAGGGAGCCTCTAACCAGCCCAGTTTGGACCAATTAATGGTGGAGGGAGCCTCTAAACAGCCCAGTTTGGGCAAATTCATGGTGGAGGGAGCCTCTAACCAGCCCAGTTTGGACCAATTCATGGTGGAGGGAGCCTCTAACCAGCCCAGTTTGGACCAATTAATGGTGGAGGGAGCCTCTAACCAGCCCAGTTTGGACCAATTCATGGTGGAGGGAGCCTCTAAACAGCCCAGTTTGGGCAAATTCATGGTGGAGGGAGCCTCTAAAAAACCCAGTTTGGACCAATTCATGGTGGAGGGAGCCTCTAACCAGCCCAGTTTGGACCAATTAATGGTGGAGGGAGCCTCTAACCAGCCCAGTTTGGACCAATTCATGGTGGAGGGAGCCTCTAAACAGCCAAGTTTTGGGAAATTCATGGTGGAGGGAGCCTCTAACCAGCCCAGTTTGGACCAATTCATGGTGGAGGGAGCCTCTAAAAAACCCAGTTTGGACCAATTCATGGTGGAGGGAGCCTCTAAACAGCCCAGTTTGGGCAAATTCATGGTGGAGGGAGCCTCTAACCAGCCCAGTTTGGACCAATTAATGGTGGAGGGAGCCTCTAAACTGCCCAGTTTGGGCAAATTCATGGTGGAGGGAGCCTCTAACCAGCCCAGTTTGGACCAATTCATGGTGGAGAGAGCCTCTAACCAGCCCAGTTTGGACCAATTAATGGTGGAGGGAGCCTCTAACCAGCCCAGTTTGGACCAATTCATGGTGGAGGGAGCCTCTAAACAGCCCAGTTTGGGCAAATTCATGGTGGAGGGAGCCTCTAAAAAACCCAGTTTGGACCAATTCATGGTGGAGGGAGCCTCTAACCAGCCCAGTTTGGACCAATTAATGGTGGAGGGAGCCTCTAACCAGCCCAGTTTGGACCAATTCATGGTGGAGGGAGCCTCTAAACAGCCAAGTTTTGGGAAATTCATGGTGGAGGGAGCCTCTAACCAGCCCAGTTTGGACCAATTCATGGTGGAGGGAGCCTCTAAACAGCCAAGTTTTGGGAAATTCATGGTGGAGGGAGCCTCTAACCAGCCCAGTTTGGACCAATTCATGGTGGAGGGAGCCTCTAAAAAACCCAGTTTGGACCAATTCATGGTGGAGGGAGCCTCTAAAAAACCCAGTTTGGACCAATTCATGGTGGAGGGAGCCTCTAAACAGCCCAGTTTGGGCAAATTCATGGTGGAGGGAGCCTCTAACCAGCCCAGTTTGGACCAATTCATGGTGGAGGGAGCCTCTAACCAGCCCAGTTTGGGCAAATTCATGGTGGAGGGAGCCTCTAAAAAACCCAGCTTGGACCAATTCATGGTGGAGGGAGCCTCTAACCAGCCCAGTTTGGGCAAATTCATGGTGGAGGGAGCCTCTAAAAAACCCAGTTTGGACCAATTCATGGTGGAGGGAGCCTCTAAACAGCCCAGTTTGGGCAAATTCATGGTGGAGGGAGCCTCTAACCAGCCCAGTTTGGACCAATTAATGGTGGAGGGAGCCTCTAAACAGCCCAGTTTGGACCAATTAATGGTGGAGGGAGCCTCTAACCAGCCCAGTTTGGACCAATTAATGGTGGAGGGAGCCTCTAACCAGCCCAGTTTGGACCAATTAATGGTGGAGGGAGCCTCTAACCACCTCAGTTTGGACCAATTAATGGTGGAGGGAGCCTCTAACCAGCCCAGTTTGGACCAATTCATGGTGGAGGGAGCCTCTAAAAAACCCAGTTTGGACCAATTCATGGTGGAGGGAGCCTCTAAACAGCCCAGTTTGGGCAAATTCATGGTGGAGGGAGCCTCTAAACACCCCAGTTTGGGCAAATTCATGGTGGAGGGAGCCTCTAAAAACCCCAGTTTGGACCAATTCATGGTGGAGGGAGCCTCTAACCAGCCCAGTTTGGGCAAATTCATGGTGGAGGGAGCCTCTAAAAAACCCAGTTTGGACCAATTCATGGTGGAGGGAGCCTCTAACCAGCCCAGTTTGGGCAAATTCATGGTGGAGGGAGCCTCTAACCAGCCCAGTTTGGACCAATTAATGGTGGAGGGAGCCTCTAACCAGCCCAGTTTGGACCAATTAATGGTGGAGGGAGCCTCTAACCAGCCCAGTTTGGACCAATTCATGGTGGAGGGAGCCTCTAAACAGCCCAGTTTGGGCAAATTCATGGTGGAGGGAGCCTCTAAAAAACCCAGTTTGGACCAATTCATGGTGGAGGGAGCCTCTAACCAGCCCAGTTTGGACCAATTAATGGTGGAGGGAGCCTCTAACCAGCCCAGTTTGGACCAATTCATGGTGGAGGGAGCCTCTAAACAGCCAAGTTTTGGGAAATTCATGGTGGAGGGAGCCTCTAACCAGCCCAGTTTGGACCAATTCATGGTGGAGGGAGCCTCTAAACAGCCAAGTTTTGGGAAATTCATGGTGGAGGGAGCCTCTAACCAGCCCAGTTTGGACCAATTCATGGTGGAGGGAGCCTCTAAAAAACCCAGTTTGGACCAATTCATGGTGGAGGGAGCCTCTAAACAGCCCAGTTTGGGCAAATTCATGGTGGAGGGAGCCTCTAACCAGCCCAGTTTGGACCAATTAATGGTGGAGGGAGCCTCTAAACAGCCCAGTTTGGGCAAATTCATGGTGGAGGGAGCCTCTAACCAGCCCAGTTTGGACCAATTCATGGTGGAGGGAGCCTCTAACCAGCCCAGTTTGGACCAATTAATGGTGGAGGGAGCCTCTAACCAGCCCAGTTTGGACCAATTCATGGTGGAGGGAGCCTCTAAACAGCCCAGTTTGGGCAAATTCATGGTGGAGGGAGCCTCTAAAAACCCAGTTTGGACCAATTCATGGTGGAGGGAGCCTCTAACCAGCCCAGTTTGGACCAATTAATGGTGGAGGGAGCCTCTAACCAGCCCAGTTTGGACCAATTCATGGTGGAGGGAGCCTCTAAACAGCCAAGTTTTGGGAAATTCATGGTGGAGGGAGCCTCTAACCAGCCCAGTTTGGACCAATTCATGGTGGAGGGAGCCTCTAAAAAACCCAGTTTGGACCAATTCATGGTGGAGGGAGCCTCTAAACAGCCCAGTTTGGGCAAATTCATGGTGGAGGGAGCCTCTAACCAGCCCAGTTTGGACCAATTAATGGTGGAGGGAGCCTCTAAACTGCCCAGTTTGGGCAAATTCATGGTGGAGGGAGCCTCTAACCAGCCCAGTTTGGACCAATTCATGGTGGAGAGAGCCTCTAACCAGCCCAGTTTGGACCAATTAATGGTGGAGGGAGCCTCTAACCAGCCCAGTTTGGACCAATTCATGGTGGAGGGAGCCTCTAAACAGCCCAGTTTGGGCAAATTCATGGTGGAGGGAGCCTCTAAAAAACCCAGTTTGGACCAATTCATGGTGGAGGGAGCCTCTAACCAGCCCAGTTTGGACCAATTAATGGTGGAGGGAGCCTCTAACCAGCCCAGTTTGGACCAATTCATGGTGGAGGGAGCCTCTAACCAGCCCAGTTTGGACCAATTCATGGTGGAGGGAGCCTCTAAACAGCCCAGTTTGGGCAAATTCATGGTGGAGGGAGCCTCTAAAAAACCCAGTTTGGACCAATTCATGGTGGAGGGAGCCTCTAACCAGCCCAGTTTGGACCAATTAATGGTGGAGGGAGCCTCTAACCAGCCCAGTTTGGACCAATTCATGGTGGAGGGAGCCTCTAAACAGCCAAGTTTTGGGAAATTCATGGTGGAGGGAGCCTCTAACCAGCCCAGTTTGGACCAATTCATGGTGGAGGGAGCCTCTAAACAGCCAAGTTTTGGGAAATTCATGGTGGAGGGAGCCTCTAACCAGCCCAGTTTGGACCAATTCATGGTGGAGGGAGCCTCTAAAAAACCCAGTTTGGACCAATTCATGGTGGAGGGAGCCTCTAAAAAACCCAGTTTGGACCAATTCATGGTGGAGGGAGCCTCTAAACAGCCCAGTTTGGGCAAATTCATGGTGGAGGAAGCCTCTAACCAGCCCAGTTTGGACCAATTAATGGTGGAGGGAGCCTCTAAACAGCCCAGTTTGGGCAAATTCATGGTGGAGGGAGCCTCTAACCAGCCCAGTTTGGACCAATTCATGGTGGAGGGAGCCTCTAACCAGCCCAGTTTGGGCAAATTCATGGTGGAGGGAGCCTCTAAAAAACCCAGCTTGGACCAATTCATGGTGGAGGGAGCCTCTAACCAGCCCAGTTTGGGCAAATTCATGGTGGAGGGAGCCTCTAAAAAACCCAGTTTGGACCAATTCATGGTGGAGGGAGCCTCTAAACAGCCCAGTTTGGGCAAATTCATGGTGGAGGGAGCCTCTAACCAGCCCAGTTTGGACCAATTAATGGTGGAGGGAGCCTCTAAACAGCCCAGTTTGGACCAATTAATGGTGGAGGGAGCCTCTAACCAGCCCAGTTTGGACCAATTAATGGTGGAGGGAGCCTCTAACCAGCCCAGTTTGGACCAATTAATGGTGGAGGGAGCCTCTAACCACCCCAGTTTGGACCAATTAATGGTGGAGGGAGCCTCTAACCAGCCCAGTTTGGACCAATTCATGGTGGAGGGAGCCTCTAAAAAACCCAGTTTGGACCAATTCATGGTGGAGGGAGCCTCTAAACAGCCCAGTTTGGGCAAATTCATGGTGGAGGGAGCCTCTAAACAGCCCAGTTTGGGCAAATTCATGGTGGAGGGAGCCTCTAACCAGCCCAGTTTGGACCAATTAATGGTGGAGGGAGCCTCTAACCAGCCCAGTTTGGACCAATTCATGGTGGAGGGAGCCTCTAAACAGCCGAGTTTGGACC
Source organism: Leptodactylus fuscus (assembly GCF_031893055.1). Classification (NCBI taxonomy): domain Eukaryota; kingdom Metazoa; phylum Chordata; class Amphibia; order Anura; family Leptodactylidae; genus Leptodactylus; species Leptodactylus fuscus. The sequence goes on from NC_134265.1 coordinate 195,959,030, forward strand.
AATTCATGGTGGAGGGAGCCTCTAAAAAACCCAGTTTGGACCAATTCATGGTGGAGGGAGCCTCTAACCAGCCCAGTTTGGACCAATTAATGGTGGAGGGAGCCTCTAACCAGCCCAGTTTGGACCAATTAATGGTGGAGGGAGCCTCTAACCAGCCCAGTTTGGACCAATTCATGGTGGAGGGAGCCTCTAAACAGCCCAGTTTGGGCAAATTCATGGTGGAGGGAGCCTCTAACCAGCCCAGTTTGGACCAATTCATGGTGGAGGGAGCCTCTAAAAAACCCAGTTTGGACCAATTCATGGTGGAGGGAGCCTCTAAACAGCCCAGTTTGGGCAAATTCATGGTGGAGGGAGCCTCTAAACAGCCCAGTTTGGGCAAATTCATGGTGGAGGGAGCCTCTAACCAGCAGAGTTGGTGGAAATCAGGGTGGAGGGAGCCTCTAACCAGCAGAGTTGGGGGAAATCAGGGTGGAGGGAGCCTAGTATTAGCAGAATTGTGCAACGCTTATGGTGGATGAGTATGAGGATGCGGAGGAATTGGAGAGGTTGAGTACAGACATGGAGTTTCATGTTGGGGTGCTTTACACAGGTGGGCACAAAAATGACGGCTCTACCCAGTGGTGGTTCATTTTTATCAAAGTGAGCCGGTCGGCACTCTCAGCTGACAGACGGGTGCGCTTGTCAGTGATGATGCCACCGGCTGCACTGAACACCCTCTCAGATAGGACGCTGGCGGCAGGACAGGACAGCACCTCCAAGGCATATAGGGCAAGTTCAAGCCACAGGTCCAACTTCGACACCCAATACGTGTAGGGCGCAGAGGGGTCGGAGAGGACAGGGCTGTGGTCGGAAAGGTATTCCCGCAACATGCGCCTATACTTCTCACGCCTGGTGACACTAGGACCCTCCGTGGCGGCACTTTGGCGAGGGGGTGCCATCAAGGTGTCCCAGACCTTAGACAGTGTGCCCCTCGTTTGTGTGGACCGGTGAGAACTTGGTTGCCTACTGGAGGAACTGCCCTCCCTGCCGCCAACGTCACATGCTGGAAACATCTCCATCATATTCTGCACCAATTGCCTGTGGCAAGCATTGATGCGATTGGCCCTCCCCTCTACCGGAATAAAAGACGAGATGTTGTTTTTATACCGGGGGTCAAGGATAGCAAAGATCCAGTACTGGTTGTCCTCCATGATTTTGACAATACGCTTGTCGGTTGTAAAGCACCCCAACATGAACTCAGCCATGTCTGCCACAGTGTTAGTTGGCATGACTCCTCTGGCCCCACCGGAAAGTTCAATCTCCATTTCCTCCTCATCCTCCATGTCTACCCATCCGCGCTGCAACAATGGGACGATTCGAAGTTGCCCGGAAGCCTCCTGTATCACCATCACATCATCGGACAACTCTTCTTCCTCCTCCTCCTCCTCCTCCATTAAACGCAGTGAAGCGGACAGATGTGTGGACCTACTCTCCAGCTGTGACGGATCGGATGCTATCCCTAACTCCTCTGTGTGATCTGAGTTATCCCTGATGTCAATCAGGGATTCTCTCAGAACACACAAGAGCGGGATTGTAAGGCTCACCATCGCATCCTCAGAGCTCACCCTCCTTGTGGACTCCTCAAAGACCCGTAGGATGTCACAAAGGTCTCTCATCCATGGCCACTCATGGATGTGAAACTGAGGCAGCTGACTTTGTGGCACCCTAGGGTTTTGTAGCTGGTATTCCATCAAAGGTCTCTGCTGCTCAACCACTCTATTCAACATCTGAAACGTTGAGTTCCAGCGTGTGGGGACGTCGCACAAAAGCCGGTGTTGTGGCACATGCAGGCGTTGCTGGAGAGATTTTAAGCTAGCAGCGGCTACTGTCGACTTGCGAAAGTGGGCGCACATGGAACATTGGGGTAGCTTTTTAGGAAACGTTGCACCACTAGGTTGAAGACGTGGGCCAGGCATGGAACATGTTGGAGTCCGGCAAGCTCCAGAGCTGCTACCAGGTTCCGGCCGTTATCACAAACGACCATGCCTGGGCCCAGGTGCAGCGGCTCAAACCATATTGCCGTCTCATCGAGGAGGGCATCCCTCACCTCGGAGGCAGTGTGCTGTCTGTCCCCCAAGCTGATCAGCTTCAGCACAGCCTGCTGACGTCTACCAACGCCAGTGCTGCAACGTTTCCAACTCGTAGCTGGGGTCAATCTAACAGCGGAGGAGGAGGCGGTGGCGGAGGAGGAGGCGGTGGCGGAGGAGGAGGCGGTAGAGGAGGAGGAGGAGGGGGGTGTTCTTCTCGTGTCCCTGCCAGGAATGTTAGGCGGGGAGACGAGGTACACCGGGCCAGTTTGGGAAGCAGTCCCAGCCTCAACTACATTCACCCAGTGTGCCGTCAGTGAAATGTAGCGTCCCTGTCCGCATGCACTTGTCCACGCGTCGGTGGTCAAGTGGACCTTTGTGCAAAGCGCGGAACTAAGGGCCCGCCTGATGTTGAGTGACACGTGCTGGTGCAAGGCGGGGACGGCACACCGGGAGAAGTAGTGACGGCTAGGGACGGCATAGCGAGGTGCCGCAGTTGCCATCAGGTCCAGGAAGGCGGGAGTTTCAACAAGCCGGAACGCCAACATCTCCTGGGCCAGCAGTTTAGCGATGTTGGCGTTCAAGGCTTGCGCGTGTGGGTGGTTAGCAGTGTATTTCTGCCGCCGCTCCAATGTCTGAGAGATGGTGGGTTGTTGTAAAGAAACGCCTGATGGTGCCTTTGATGGTGCAGGAGAAGGAGATAAGACAGGACCAGGGGAGGATGAGGTAGAAGTCAACAAAGTGGCGGAGGCAGATGAAGTGGTGTCCTGGCTCGTCCTCTGGAGTGCATCGCCAGCACAGTCAGCAGTGGCAGTGGCAGAGGCAGTGGCAGAGGCAGTGGCGTGAACGGCAGGCGGCCTTTGTCCTGCCGTTGCTGCCTGCCACTGATTCCAGTGCTTGGATTCCAAATGACGGCGCATTGAAGTGGTGGACAGGTTGCTCTTCTCAGAGCCCCTAATCAATTTCGAGAGGCAAATTGTGCAGACAACACTATATCTGTCCTCGGCGCATTCCTTGAAAAAACTCCACACCTTCGAGAAACGTGCCCTCGAGGTGGGAGTTTTTCGGGGCTGGGTACGAACTGGAACATCTTGGGAGATTCCGGGTGTGGCCTGGCTTCGCCTAAGCTGCTGACCTCTGCCTCTAGCTACCCTTTTTGGTGCTGCACCTGCCTCAACATCCACACTACTTTCCCCGCTTGACATCCCCCCTGTCCAGGTCGGGTCAGTGTCCTCATCATCCACCACTTCCTCTTCCAACTCCTGTCTCATCTCCTCCTCCCGCACAATGCGCCGGTCAACTGGATGCCCTGACGGCAACTGCGTCACATCATCGTCGATGAGGGTGGGTTGCTGGTCATCCACCACCAAATCGAACGGAGATGGAGGAGACTCTAGTGTTTGAGCATCTGGACACAGATGCTCCTCTGTTAGGTTCGTGGAATCGTGACGTGGAGAGGCAGGTTGAGGGACAATGAAAGGAGCGGAGAACAGCTCTGGGGAGCAGGGACAGTTTGGGTTATTGTTCTGTAAAGCTTCGGAATTTTGGGAGGAAGGAAGACAAGACTGTTGGGTAATAGGAGGAGAGGAGGCAGAGTCTGACTGGCTGCTGGACAATGTGCTGTAAGCGTTCTCTGACAGCCATTGCAAGACCTGTTCCTGGTTCTCGGGCCTACTAAGGTTTGTACCCTGCAGTTTAGTTAATGTGGCAAGCAACCCTGGCACTGTGGAGTGGCGCAATGCTTGCTGCCCCACAGGAGTAGGCACGGGACGCCCTGTGGCTTCACTGCTACCTTGCTCCCCAGAACCATTCCCCCGACCTCGCCCACGGCCTCGTCCACGTCCCTTTCCGGGAGCCTTGCGCATTTTGAATTCCTAGTTAGAAATTGGCACTGTATACCAGTAGTAAAAATTGTGGGTGCACGTAACCCCAATATATTCTTTGAATTCCCAGTCAGACAATGGCACTGTATACCAGTAGTAAAAATTGTGGGTGCACGTAACCCCAATATATTCTTTGAATTCCCAGTCAGAAACTGGCACTATATGGCAGTAGCAAGAAATGAGGGTATTTGTATTCCCAATATACTCTTTGAATTCCCAGTCAGACAATGGCACTGTATACCAGTAGTAAAAATTGTGGGTGCACGTAACCCCAATATATTCTTTGAATTCCCAGTCAGAAACTGGCACTATATGGCAGTAGCAAGAAATGAGGGTATTTGTATTCCCAATATACTCTTTGAATTCCCAGTCAGACAATGGCACTGTATACCAGTAGTAAAAATTGTGGGTGCACGTAACCCCAATATATTCTTTGAATTACCAGTCAGAAACTGGCACTATATGGCAGTAGCAAGAAATGAGGGTATTTATAACCCCAATATATTCTTTGAATTCCCAGTCAGACAATGGCACTGTATACCAGTAGTAAAAATTGTGGGTGCACGTAACCCCAATATATTCTTTGAATTACCAGTCAGAAACTGGCACTATATGGCAGTAGCAAGAAATGAGGGTATTTATAACCCCAATATATTCTTTGAATTACCAGTCAGAAACTGGCACTATATGGCAGTAGCAAGAAATGAGGGTATTTGTATTCCCAATATACTCTTTGAATTCCCAGTCAGACAATGGCACTGTATACCAGTAGTAAAAATTGTGGGTGCACGTAACCCCAATATATTCTTTGAATTACCAGTCAGACACTGGCACTATATGGCAGTAGCAAGAAATGAGGGTATTTGTATTCCCAATATACTCTTTGAATTCCCAGTCAGACAATGGCACTGTATACCAGTAGTAAAAATTGTGGGTGCACGTAACCCCAATATATTCTTTGAATTCCCAGTCAGACAATGGCACTGTATACCAGTAGTAAAAATTGTGGGTGCACGTAACCCCAATATATTCTTTGAATTCCCAGTCAGAAACTGGCACTATATGGCAGTAGCAAGAAATGAGGGTATTTGTATTCCCAATATACTCTTTGAATTCCCAGTCAGACAATGGCACTGTATACCAGTAGTAAAAATTGTGGGTGCACGTAACCCCAATATATTCTTTGAATTCCCAGTCAGAAACTGGCACTATATGGCAGTAGCAAGAAATGAGGGTATTTGTATTCCCAATATACTCTTTGAATTCCCAGTCAGACAATGGCACTGTATACCAGTAGTAAAAATTGTGGGTGCACGTAACCCCAATATATTCTTTGAATTCCCAGTCAGACAATGGCACTGTATACCAGTAGTAAAAATTGTGGGTGCACGTAACCCCAATATATTCTTTGAATTCCCAGTCAGAAACTGGCACTATATGGCAGTAGCAAGAAATGAGGGTATTTGTATTCCCAATATACTCTTTGAATTCCCAGTCAGACAATGGCACTGTATACCAGTAGTAAAAATTGTGGGTGCACGTAACCCCAATATATTCTTTGAATTACCAGTCAGAAACTGGCACTATATGGCAGTAGCAAGAAATGAGGGTATTTATAACCCCAATATATTCTTTGAATTCCCAGTCAGACAATGGCACTGTATACCAGTAGTAAAAATTGTGGGTGCACGTAACCCCAATATATTCTTTGAATTACCAGTCAGAAACTGGCACTATATGGCAGTAGCAAGAAATGAGGGTATTTGTATTCCCAATATACTCTTTGAATTCCCAGTCAGACAATGGCACTGTATACCAGTAGTAAAAATTGTGGGTGCACGTAACCCCAATATATTCTTTGAATTACCAGTCAGACACTGGCACTATATGGCAGTAGCAAGAAATGAGGGTATTTGTATTCCCAATATACTCTTTGAATTCCCAGTCAGACAATGGCACTGTATACCAGTAGTAAAAATTGTGGGTGCACGTAACCCCAATATATTCTTTGAATTCCCAGTCAGACAATGGCACTGTATACCAGTAGTAAAAATTGTGGGTGCACGTAACCCCAATATATTCTTTGAATTCCCAGTCAGAAACTGGCACTATATGGCAGTAGCAAGAAATGAGGGTATTTGTATTCCCAATATACTCTTTGAATTCCCAGTCAGACAATGGCACTGTATACCAGTAGTAAAAATTGTGGGTGCACGTAACCCCAATATATTCTTTGAATTCCCAGTCAGAAACTGGCACTATATGGCAGTAGCAAGAAATGAGGGTATTTGTATTCCCAATATACTCTTTGAATTCCCAGTCAGACAATGGCACTGTATACCAGTAGTAAAAATTGTGGGTGCACGTAACCCCAATATATTCTTTGAATTCCCAGTCAGAAACTGGCACTATATGGCAGTAGCAAGAAATGAGGGTATTTGTATTCCCAATATACTCTTTGAATTCCCAGTCAGACAATGGCACTGTATACCAGTAGTAAAAATTGTGGGTGCACGTAACCCCAATATATTCTTTGAATTCCCAGTCAGAAACTGGCACTATATGGCAGTAGCAAGAAATGAGGGTATTTGTATTCCCAATATACTCTTTGAATTCCCAGTCAGACAATGGCACTGTATACCAGTAGTAAAAATTGTGGGTGCACGTAACCCCAATATATTCTTTGAATTACCAGTCAGAAACTGGCACTATATGGCAGTAGCAAGAAATGAGGGTATTTATAACCCCAATATATTCTTTGAATTCCCAGTCAGACAATGGCACTGTATACCAGTAGTAAAAATTGTGGGTGCACGTAACCCCAATATATTCTTTGAATTACCAGTCAGAAACTGGCACTATATGGCAGTAGCAAGAAATGAGGGTATTTGTATTCCCAATATACTCTTTGAATTCCCAGTCAGACAATGGCACTGTATACCAGTAGTAAAAATTGTGGGTGCACGTAACCCCAATATATTCTTTGAATTACCAGTCAGACACTGGCACTATATGGCAGTAGCAAGAAATGAGGGTATTTGTATTCCCAATATACTCTTTGAATTCCCAGTCAGACAATGGCACTGTATACCAGTAGTAAAAATTGTGGGTGCACGTAACCCCAATATATTCTTTGAATTCCCAGTCAGACAATGGCACTGTATACCAGTAGTAAAAATTGTGGGTGCACGTAACCCCAATATATTCTTTGAATTCCCAGTCAGAAACTGGCACTATATGGCAGTAGCAAGAAATGAGGGTATTTGTATTCCCAATATACTCTTTGAATTCCCAGTCAGACAATGGCACTGTATACCAGTAGTAAAAATTGTGGGTGCACGTAACCCCAATATATTCTTTGAATTCCCAGTCAGAAACTGGCACTATATGGCAGTAGCAAGAAATGAGGGTATTTGTATTCCCAATATACTCTTTGAATTCCCAGTCAGACAATGGCACTGTATACCAGTAGTAAAAATTGTGGGTGCACGTAACCCCAATATATTCTTTGAATTACCAGTCAGAAACTGGCACTATATGGCAGTAGCAAGAAATGAGGGTATTTATAACCCCAATATATTCTTTGAATTCCCAGTCAGACAATGGCACTGTATACCAGTAGTAAAAATTGTGGGTGCACGTAACCCCAATATATTCTTTGAATTACCAGTCAGAAACTGGCACTATATGGCAGTAGCAAGAAATGAGGGTATTTATAACCCCAATATATTCTTTGAATTCCCAGTCAGACAATGGCACTGTATACCAGTAGTAAAAATTGTGGGTGCACGTAACTCCAATATATTCTTTGAATTACCAGTCAGAAACTGGCACTATATGGCAGTAGCAAGAAATGAGGGTATTTGTATTCCCAATATACTCTTTGAATTCCCAGTCAGACAATGGCACTGTATACCAGTAGTAAAAATTGTGGGTGCACGTAACCCCAATATATTCTTTGAATTACCAGTCAGAAACTGGCACTATATGGCAGTAGCAAGAAATGAGGGTATTTATAACCCCAATATATTCTTTGAATTCCCAGTCAGACAGTGGCACTGTATACCAGTAGTAAAAATTGTGGGTGCACGTAACCCCAATATATTCTTTGAATTCCCAGTCAGACACTGGCACTATATGGCAGTAGCAAGAAATGAGGGTATTTGTATTCCCAATATATTCTTTGAATTCCCAGTCAGACAATGGCACTGTATACCAGTAGTAAAAATTGTGGGTGCACGTAACCCCAATATATTCTTTGAATTCCCAGTCAGACACTGGCACTATATGGCAGTAGCAAGAAATGAGGGTATTTGTATTCCCAATATATTCTTTGAATTCCCAGTCAGACAATGGCACTGTATACCAGTAGTAAAAATTGTGGGTGCACGTAACCCCAATATATTCTTTGAATTCCCAGTCAGACACTGGCACTATATGGCAGTAGCAAGAAATGAGGGTATTTGTATTCCCAATATATTCTTTGAATTCCCAGTCAGACAATGGCACTGTATACCAGTAGTAAAAATTGTGGGTGCACGTAACCCCAATATATTCTTTGAATTCCCAGTCAGACACTGGCACTATATGGCAGTAGCAAGAAATGAGGGTATTTGTATTCCCAATATATTCTTTGAATTCCCAGTCAGACAATGGCACTGTATACCAGTAGTAAAAATTGTGGGTGTATATAGCCCCAATTCTATTGCTAGGGGACTTGCAGGGTATTTCTGGGGTGAAGGTGGGGGGGCACACCGTTGGAACGGGTATCGGGGTATATATCGGGTATACGGGAATACACTGACAGTGTATTCCATTCAGGATCCTGGGAAAGCTGGGTTGCGGCGATTGAGCCCGTCAGTGCCACGTTACACTGACAAGCTTCTCCCTGGAATTTAGCTCTTACAAGAGCTGTTGGTTGTCTTCTCCTTCCTATCCTAGCCTGTCCCTGCCTACCCAGAATCTAAGCCCTAGCTAGCTGGACGGAAACCTCCGTCCTCGGTGAATTGCAAGCTCAGAATGACGCGAACCTGGGCGTCGCTGTTCTTTTAAATTAGAGGTCACATGTTTTCGGCAGCCAATGGGTTTTGCCTACTTCGTAGTTCCTGTCCCACCTACCCTGCGCTGTTATTGGAGCAAAAAAGGCGCCAGGGAAGGTGGGAGGGGAATCGAGTAATGGCGCACTTTACCACGCGGTGTTCGATTCGATTCGAACATGCCGAACAGCCTAATATCCGATCGAACATGAGTTCGATAGAACACTGTTCGCTCATCTCTATATACTAGCAAAGCTGGCGGTAACACTATCGGGCATACAGCACACAGAGACCCCTCCCCCAGAGTGTTACCACCCACTTGGGAGATAAAAGGACTTATATCTTTGACATGGCTAAATTTATTTTAATTAATTATGTCAAAATGCTCAAGGTGACAGCGCCTATCTGAGGAGGTGTGTCATTATTACCTGATTGTCCTGCTTAATGACATTCTGTGCTGCTAAGGTGTTATTCTTTAGATTCTGAGTAAGGCGTAACATCTCCTCAGCTAGCTTCTCTTGCATGTTGTTGTGATGCTGTAGTACTGCATCGAGCTCTGCTGAGGACTGCTTGTCATCTGAAGAGGAGCCCCTGCAAAATGTAATCCAATCAGCAATATTTTGACAAGAAAAAAACTGAATGAGCATATTAGCATATTGAAGTGTATTGCAAAATCCCTGCACCGACATAATAAAACTATAACTTTCAGTAAGCTGTCAGCTGCCATAGTAATAGATCGCCATCCCTGATGATGCTGACAATGAGGTGCTATAGAAACCTTGGTCGAAAATTAGGCATCTACACGCACTCTGATCACAGGCACTGCTGCCAGGTCTCTGTAGTGTAAAACAGTGGAGACCTGGTGACTATGGCACTTGCTCATCTCCTGAGTAGATGCCATGTTAAAAGACATGATATTGCTGTACTATTATGGCTGTCGGGAACGGATTAAATAAGCTTAGAACTTCAATATGCAGCTACTATACAATCCCATTCTATGGCATTTACCCTTTCAGGGCCAAGCATCATTGATGCCCCAATGCTCAGGCCTAATTTAGCACTTGGGTATGCATTGCTTTACATAGTAATATCTTTTTATTGGCTTTGCATATCCCAAATAGTTTTACCATGTTTTTTTCTAGCGTTATTTGTTAAATAAGTAGAAGTTTTGTCGCTAAAAGTAAAAGAATGGTATAAAATGTGAAAAAAAAATAATTTTAGCTTCTTTTACCTAAGACAAAATAGTTTTTATACATACTATTGCATGTAAACATATTAAATTTGATACCCATATATATAGTTTTTCAACAAAATTAGGTTTTATATTCAACATGGCATATTTTCTGGACCCCTGGTCTATGTGTAAATTACCTAGCAGTTTAGTATAGTAAAGAGCTGTAAACTGCTTGTGTTATCTCTTGCTAGGCTCCCTGTTTAGTATAAGGAAAATGTTCGTTCTTGTACCGTGTTAGTCAGTGGGTTGGAAATATAAAAAAAAACCAAAAAAAAAAACAAAAGAACTTGATAGTCTTCAGTAGTTGATACCTTTTTAAATTTATGACCCTGCTTCAAACACTGGAGAGGGGGTTAAATTTGTCACATGGTTTTATGTCACTTTACAGGAACCTGTGAACTGATAAGGACCTGTAAGTGTTTACATTGTCTCTACCAATTACTAACAACCCCCCCCCCCTTCCTCCTGGAATTCTTTCCCTATGTGCCCTCTTTGTATATAAATATGCAGCCTTCAGAAATGTTTTAAATTTACTTGAGAAAGGAGCCGAAGCGTTCCGAAACATCGTAATTTGTCATCATTATGAGTTAGCCATTAAAAAGGTATCAACTACTGAAGACTATCAAGTTCTTTTTTTTTTTTTTTTTTTTTTTTTTTTTTTTTATATTTTAGGCTCCCTGCTGAGACAGAGCAAACATCCAGGAAGTAGGTGATGGGAGGGGGTGGCAGGGAATCGCGTGCTGTTAGCACAGTGTAAATGGGAGGTCTTTTTCACTTTACTATCATCGCTATAAAGAGTTACATTTTGGGAATAAAAGTGATGATAAAGTCCTAAAAGCTTGCCTTATTACAGTGTAACTCATGGACAGTAACTTCAGCATGGAGATGAAGCAGTTATCACTCCTACAAGAGCAATTGTAAATCACGGGTGTTTGACTTTAATTACCGTGACTGCAGCACCGGGCACCAGATAAAGGTTCCACCTTTACAGCCAAATAAGTGCATCTATGGGTACTTTTGCCCATTCAACAAGGAGAGCATTTGCTAGACACAGATGTTGGACGAGACGGCTGGCTCAAAATCTCTGTTCCAGTTCATCCCAAAGGTGTTTGATTGGGTTAAAGTCAGTGTTCTGTGTGGGTCAGACAAGTTCTTTCACAGCAAACCCACCCCAAACATGCCTTTACAGACTTTCCTTTGTGAACCAGCGCCCAGTCACAAAAGGAGCATACAATTATCCAAAATGTCTTGTTTTTTCTTCACTGGAACTAAGGGGCCAACCCCTGACATATAACTCCATAGCATCATCTCTCCACTTGTTGGGGTCCATTTTATTAATACATGGATGTGGGCTTCCCTTTAATAAATTGTCTAACACAGAATTTAGTTGGCTGCACAATTAATTCCAGGACTTGATCACTCAAAAATGTATCAAAAAATTGAAACAAGGTATAGTTTGTAACATCCACATTTATTCCTGGTTTTGCTAAAAACTGGGGTATTTGGGGTGAAAAATAAATTGTGGGATCCCAAATTTCAATACTAGGCCCAAGGACTGCAGTGATTGTACTAGTGCTTCTGCTACCATAGGGATATGAAGATCAGTGGTAGACACAGAATCTGAGTCATCGCTTGACAATAGAACATATCTGACGCAGTTTCAGTGCCACTGCCAGAGCTGCTGGAACAAAGTAAACTTTATGCTTCCTCCACAATGTAACGTCTATGAGACATTTTATTAGAACAATAGAATAAAATTCTTAAAAAGAAAAAAACTGTATATGAAACTTACTGAAGTGACTGCAGTATTGCAAAAAAAAGAACAGGCTGAAGCAAGATGTATTTCACTTGGTTATGATCTGCCAAACAGTCAGGTGATCTGGTGTTTGGTGAAAACTTAAGTTAAAAAATAAAATAAAGTAAAAAGTACATTAAAATTAGTGCTACCTCTGATGGCAGGATGTATAACTACAGTGAGGGGAGAGGAAAAAGACAAATGCTAGATAGGTTTTTCATCGTGATCACAAGTACAAGGAACAATTAAAAAAATTCAAGACAGTTGAGGTGTACCAAATAATGCCTTAGACAGCTTTGATACTTAGCTAACTGCACAAGCTTGTGCCATTTTGATTGTCAGAGGAAGGGTGGGTTCTGTGGGTGAAGGTCACTTAATTTAATCTCCTCATACTGTCTATTCATGGTGAGAGGAGATAATAACCTTCATTTTTACTTTCTTAAGTGATTGCCATTATAATGGCGATCTTGTGACCAGAGACTGTACACAATAGTGTCCAATTAATGTACTTTTGTGTCCTATCATCGGCACATGCACACGCCATTTTGGATTCCCAGGGAAGGAGTATGTTCGGAGTTGATCCAGGCTGCAGGGGGTAAGTGAAGGCCTGTTCTGTCTTATTTATTTCATCTCACTGCAATTGATTGGTGAGGAGATAAAATAAAAAATACTGAAACAGGCCCTGCAGCTTCCTTCTACACTAATCGCCAATATTCACTGTTATTCAATAACGGCGATCATATAACCAGGGACCGAACACAGCAATCCCCGATTATTGCTGAATGCTCTTCTCTATATCCAGTACATGAGAGCAGGGAGCAATATCCCTGCTGGGTGGTGATACCTCATTCTGCTGCAATAGACATAGAAAATCTATTGCATGAGAATAAGGTCCATTAGTGACCAATGTAGTTGGTCTATACATTGGTCACTAATGGGTTAAATGTAAAAGTGAAACAGCAAGTACCTGTGTGAGAACAGATACTGGGAGTTGACATAAAATTGTGACAATACAGGCAGATATTGCACAACTGTCTGCAGCCGAATACCCAGCCATCAGTGGTAGCCAATAACAGTAAGGTATCACCTTTAAACTCGTGCTGTCATTGGTGAATGGGGATTTGGCCACATGCAGCAGTTACGCTATCTAGCTGTAGTCTTACTGTTAATTGCAATAAGTTCTGTAACACCTTATTATAACAATAGTAATAATAATAATAATCATCAAAATAATTCAATTGTCTATTTGTGAGGTTTGCTTTCATAGTTAAAAAATGTTCTAATCTAATAATGGATTATCTAACACTAATACTTACTTTCTTTTTCTTGGATATAAATCCCCCGAACCTAGCAATTACAAAAGAGATGCTTAAAGTTATTAAATTGCATTACTAAGTAACAAAATGTTAGAGAATGGTAATTGCAAATAAATAATAATTCAGATATTACAATAAGGTGCATCTCTAGCCACACGCAGGACCAAGCAGCCGATGTCTTCATTGAGTACAGTGAAGCAATTATTGATTATTATCTGTTCCTTCTTATTAGTTATGTGGCAATCACAAAACTGCTAGGACAAAAACAGGGACGTGTATTGCAGCAACCATGCAATCGATCATAACCAGTGTAAGGTCTTTAATTTTGCTGAATTACCATATATACTCGGAGTATAAGCTGAGTTTTTCAGCACAGTTTTTGTGCTGAAAAAGTCCTCCTCGGTAATTTTCTGCTAGCAGGCCAGGAAGGCAGACCCCGCCCCTCACTGCTCCACCACACGCCGGGTGACGTGAACACGGAAGCTCAGGCTCGCACCTGGCGTGTGTTTGCTTCTTGGCCTGCTAGCAGAAGTACTGTAAGTAATTCTGCAGTTTGAAATGTACAGCATCGCCAAGCTCCTACCAGGAGCGTGGCAATGCTGTGGGCCCCGGCACCTGCCCCAGTGTCTGTATGCCAGGTATGGATGCCGGGTCTGTAAGTATAATGGCGCCGAGATGTCCCCCCCCCCAGCTTAAAATTAAAAGTCCTGCATGTCCGACTTTGTGTCCGGTTAAAAAAAAAAAAACGGTTTCGTTGCAGAGACCAGAAGACGCTCACCGGCAGACACTTTTCAAATCCACAAATGGGTTTGAAAACTGCCTGCTGGTCTCCGTCTCATGCCCAGTTTCTCAGGCAGGAAACGGAAACCTGCATAATGGAGATCGGGTGTTGGTGTGAACCTGCCCTCAAAGTAGAAAATTACTGTGAAACACATACACATTAGGTAACCCTGTATCTGAAAGTGCCCGGTCTACTGAATATAGGGTATCTGCAATGATCCTATTCTGTTGGGAAGGGTCAATAGGAGCACTGCAGATACCCTATATTCAGCCAGGCTGAGTTCCAAGTGGGGGAAAAAAACCCAGTCCTCAAGCTCAGGGAAGGGGGAGACAGACAACCAAAACAGCCCCTCCCCTTCCCCAGCACCTACTGCACCCAAAAACTCAGACCATTTTAATTTTTGAAATTTTCCAGTAGCTGCTGCATTTTCCCCCCTCGGCTTATACTCGAGTCAATAAGTTTTCCAAGTTTTTTGTGGTAAAGATAGGGGTCTTGGCTTATATTCGGGTCGACTTATACTCGAGTATATATGGTAACTAAAATCTTGACCAATAAAACATAAATCACCTGAGATCTACTTAAGATCTATTTATGCAGCTTCTCCATAAAAAATTAGTTACACAGAATATACCAATACAGTCCTTGTCTGAAAGATATTTGCCCATTGATACATGCAAAATGATTTTAAACTTAAAGGGGTATTCCCACCTCACATACTCCTCAGTCTTTACTGCTGTAAAATCTTCTTTCTTCCTGGTTTCCTGCATCATTTGGTGGGCGGGGTTTCACAGGCAACCTGCCGTTTAGCTCTGCCCCAAATTAACGTGTAGCTCTGCCCACCCACACTGGACTATGAAGTACAGGCAGCAGCAACTCCATTCTGTGTTACATACAGAGACTGCATGTCTCTGCCATAATGAACACAACTGAATTAGCTAGCCTGATAACTGGGAGAACAGAAGACATGAAAGCAGCTCCTCTCCTCTATCTGATAGCAGGAAGCTAGGTCAGATGGTGTAGACACAGGAATAGCTAGATACACAGGCTCGCTCCCTGCACTTAGCCCCTCCTCCATCCCCCTGAGAGCAGCAGATACATCACTTGACTCATGAGCAGCTAAGTCAGGGCTGTGGCCACAAAGAATTGAATAAAGTAAGATAGTGGACAAACAAAGCAGTTTTGCTGAAGCAGTGTATTTAGGAAAAGTCTTACATCCACATTATCAAGCAGTATAGCTAGGATCCTTGTGATGGGACAACCCCTTTAATAATGCCCCCCTTATACTACAGGTAAAGAAAGTATGTCAAATGTCTCTAATGCAGACTACATGATGCCACTACATGCAAACCCAAATGATTTCTTAAAATATACTTACTGTTTGGTGACAATGCAGTCTGCAAAACGAGAAAAGAACAACAGGTTATGTCTTGATATAAAAAAAAAAAATCCTGTGTCTAAAACCATGTTGAAACTGTACAATAGACAATAAAAATACCGATCATACGTACATTTCCTTATATACAGTGTTACTGTACCCACCTTTGTCAGATATTTACAAATAACTAGATGATTTTCCTTACAGCAGTACTGCACATCTGCCATATTTGTCTACAAATCTGTATATCTGCTGTGTGTCTTTTTGGAACTGTTAGTCTATCATTCACAAATACCCACTTAAGTGAATGTGTACTTAAGACAGATGCTCTATATTGAAACACAAACTTTGAAACAGCTCTCTGGTCTTGCTTTTTTTTTTTAAAACTCGTTTTATTGAAGGAGAAGTAACATAACAAACGATGCAATCAGGAAAATATAGGCAAATAGGTTTAAAAATAAAGTACAAGGAAAATGTCAAACTAACACACAAACAAAGATCTGCCACGACGCCATCTCACCGTAGTCCACCTCCAGTACATACACAGAGAAATACAGCAAAGCAACTCAACAGCTCCTACTCAAGGTACAAAGGCGCCGAACGCATGGAGGGGGCAAAGTACTGGGTAGCAGGAGAAGCACACCATGCCCCCCAGACCTTTACAAATTTCTGGGGGCAGCCGCTGCCTTTATAAATAATTTGATTAAACGGGAGGATTGAATTGACCAGTCTCCGCCATTGAGACACCGACGGAGACTGCGGGGCCATCCACCGGAGGGCAATGGCCTTCCTGGCATAAAACAAACCTTCCCGAAGGAAAATCCGGACGTGATGTTGCCACAACTCCTCCTCAAGCACGCCAAACAGACAGACCTCGGGAGAGAGTGGAACAGAACGGCCCAAAACATCGGCCAGAAGGTCCACCACCCCTCTCCAGAAGGTCTGCACAGCTGGGCAACTTCATACCATGGGCTAGAAGTCCGCATGAGGACACGGACACCTGAGGCAGTTAGGGCCAGGTAGACGACCCATCTTAAAAAGACGGGCCGGGGTCAAGTAACACTGATGCAAAATAAATATTTGAATCAGTTTATTATTAGCCGAGGGTGAAACGTACAAGGAAGACTCCAGAACATCCTGAAACGTCTCATCCGTCAGCTCCAGGATATTGGTGCGCCAACGTGCCAGGGCTGGGGCCTCAGTCAATGAGACCTTTGTGTAAATTAAATGCTCTTAAAGAACAGAAATCAGGCCCCTCGGATCCTGGGAACGGAGCACACCAATAAGCGGGTATGCAGAGATAGTACATGGCTGAGCAGGGAATATGGAGGAGAGGGCATGCCGTATTTGGAGAAAGTGAAAGAATTGATGGCGGGGGATCTCGTGTGAGGAGACTAGGGAATCAAATGTAACAAAGACACCTTGCGCGTATAAATCCGACAGGGAGGATACACCATAACAGGACCAGGACTGGGCATCAGGCAATCAGGATCGTCCCATAGTGGGGTCTCCACAGGGGCGTCAGAGAAAGAAGACACTTCCGGGCTTGCTTCCAGACCTGCGCCGCCAGAGTGTGAAGGGGCAAAAGTCTGCCCCTAAACAGTCGGGAATGTTCCAATACAGGCCACAAGATACGCAAGTCCAGATGGTAAGCCAGGTGCGCCTCAGGGCCCAAAAGCGGTCCCGAGGAGAGCCAGGGTTTGAGAAAACGAAGCTGGCCAGCTAAATAATAGAGGAACAGATCAGGGAGAGATGCACCACTGAGCTGTTTCGGCCTCCTGAGGGTAGACAAGCTTAACTTGGACCTGGAATGGCCCCACACAAAGGAGGTCGTCAGAGAGTCCATCTGTTGGAAGAACCGGAGAGGCAGGTGCACGGCTATACACACTTGGGCAAGACTAACATTTTAATCAGGTTAATACGACCCGATACGGACAGGGGCAACGCAGCCCAGGTCCGGAATTTAAAGGGGCTCTATCAGCAAAATTATGCTGAGCCCCACATATGCGTGAATAGCCTTTAAAAAGGCTATTCAGGCACCGTAAATGTTACATTTAATCCCGGTCCCGTTTTTAAATAAAAGTATTAAAACATATATGCAAAACTTACCTGACCGTGCACCATTAGCATAATTTTGCTGATAGAGCCCCTTTAATCCTAAAATGGGAAATGAGTGGGAACGCCGCTGAAGCTCGGCTAATGGACATATAAGAGGATTTAGACCAGTTAGTGCGGAGGCCTGAGTAATTACCGAACTCATCTATAAGCTCCATGGCCCGAGGCAATGATAGAGAGGGATTAGTCAGAAAGAGGAGGAGATCGTTGGCATAAAGCGCGACTCTCTCCTCCCGGGAGCCAATGAGAATACCCCGGTAGACAGAGTCTTGCCTAAGGAGTATGGCCAGGGGTTCTGCAGCTAGGGCAAACAGCCCTGCCGCGTGCCTCTACCCAGCGAAAAATACGGGGACAGCGAGACGTTAATGGACAACGCCGCCCTAGGGGAATGGTACAGAAGGGATACCCATGTGATAAAGCCATCGCCAAATCCATATCTGTATAGGGAGTGCAAAAGAAAAGGCCACTCGACCGAGTTGAAGGCCTTGGTTGCATCCAAAGAAGCTATTGCCCAATCCGCCGAACAGGCCGAGCCAATCTGGGTCACCACCTGGACGCGTCTCAGCTTGTCAGACGTGGACTTGCCCGGCATAAAACCAGTCTGGTCCAGGCGGACCAGATCAAGGACCACCAAGTTAAGTCTATTAGCCAACATTTTGGCTAAGAGTTTGTAATCAATGTTTAGCAAACTTATAGGCCTGTAAGAGCCGCAGTCCAGCGGGTCCTTATCTGGTT
Source organism: Leptodactylus fuscus (assembly GCF_031893055.1). NCBI lineage: Eukaryota > Metazoa > Chordata > Amphibia > Anura > Leptodactylidae > Leptodactylus > Leptodactylus fuscus. Next base: position 195,977,366 of record NC_134265.1, read on the forward strand.
TAAGTAACAGGCTAATGGTAGCATCATAAAAGGACGCCGGGAGACTGCAGCCCTCAAAAGCAGAATTATAACACTCTGGAATCTATCACGAATGTCCCGGCTATTAGAAATAGTGTCGCCCGTGGCCGAGTGCACACGAAGAATAGCAGGGGAAGCCATATTCAGGTGGGCTAGTAAACTGCTCGACTGGTTACCCAATTCAAAAAATCTCTGCTTATTAAAAAAGAGGGACCTACGGGATTTGTCGTGTAAGGCATGTAAGTATTGTCTACCAGCATGTAGCCACTGGGATCTAGCGTCATCGGTTGGGTTGGCGACATAAGCCGCCTCTAAGGAGGTACATTGAGCCGCTAAGCTAGTTTCCAGCAGTGAGGACTCCCGCTTGACGTAGGATTTGATACAGCCTGTGAGGTATGCTTTAGTAGTCTCCCACAAAAGAGAAGGGAGAGTACCAGGGGAGTGAATCTCCAAAAAAACCTGCAGCTGATCAGGAATCCGGTTAGTAGGTAAAAACAGTTGAGCCAGAAGGGGTGTATGTGGTAAGTCCAGTATGATCTAACAATATCTCCATGATTCAGCATGACTAAGAGGGGAGAGTGGTCCGAGACCGCCCTAGGCAAGTAAAACGCTGAGTGTAGAAGGGAGCACGTCTTCACATTCCCAAAAGTATAATCAATACGTGACAGGGCATGTCTATGGGCAGAATGGCAGGAGAAAGCTCTAGAGTCAGGAGACAGAATCCTCCACAAATCCTGCCACCCCAACTCCTGGACCAATCTGGCCAAGGGAGTGGGACTAGAGGAGGGCGGAGGATCCGAACCAATGTGAAACCGGTCTACAGCATTGTTCATCACCCTGTTAAAATCACCTAGGCATAGGACTAGTGCCCCTGGGAATTTGGCTACAAATTGGGCCGTTGACTGGAGTACAGACAGATCGGATGCAGGGGGCAGATACACACCCAATATCACATATAAGGCCAAGTCTATCCAAGCCTGGACATACACATACTGTCCCTCTGGATCTTGCTCAACCACCCCCAACTCCCATCTGGGACTGCGAGGTACTAAAATAGACACCCCTCTGGAGAAAGTAGTGTGTATAGAATGAGCGGCCCACTGAACCCATGGCTTCTGTAACCACCTGGAAGTCTCGGATACCAAGTGGGTCTCCTGGAGACACACAATATGGGGATTTGACTGCCTGATCTGGGAAAAAAAACAGAAGAGCGTTTACGCGGGCTACCCAACACCCTAACATTCCAGGAGAGAACACTAAGTGACGCCATGGCAACCCATTACCTCATCAATACAGGCCAGACATTGCAGGACACACAGGCAAGAGAGCGCGTGGCAGATCAAAAACCAAGCAAAAGCACAAATAAAACATAACATCGCACCCACAAAAGGTGCAAGCAATAGTGCAAATAGATCTAAGATATTAGACATAACTACCGTGGCTACCACAATGGGAGAGAAAATGCACCCAATACCGATGGAAGTCCGGGCACTCACTCAAAAATAGCGCAGTGGAGCTAAATACGATTATACGGCTGAGCTGAAAACACAAGAACCATATATAAACGTCTGAAGTCCCTGGGCAAGAAAAACAGTGATAATGTCCACCTAGTCAGCAATAGCAAAAGGATACGTAGCACATCAAGAGAAGAAATGCAAAATTACTGCAGAATCGTAAATCCTTATGCACAGTCCAGGGGAACTGCCCACACCGGAACATGCAATCAGCGTCTTGGGGAGCCGGGCAGGAGAGATAGCCAGTCCTCCACATCCTTAGGAGAGTTGAAAAACAAAGAATCATGCCATGAATGACTCGAAAGCCTGGCCGGATAAACCAGGGAATATTGTATAGCCTTTTCCCGCAGTCGTCTCTTGACCGAAGGTTGACAAAGGTTGCTCTGGTCTTCTGGAGAGCAGCCGAGAAGTCAGGAAAGAGCGCCTCCGTAGCTCCAATAAACGTAATGTCACCCGCGTAGCGTGCAGCCCGCAGGGCGGTGTCCCGATCAGTACTATTAATCAGACGAGCCAGCAGAGGGCGCGGAGGGGCCCCCGGGGGAGGCGGTTTAGCCGGAACTCGATGGGCCTTCTCAACAGCAAATATTGGTGAAAAATGTGCCTCCGGAAGGGTATCTCTCAGCCACTTCTCATTAAAGGAGCGAGGGTCAGCACCCTCAGCATGCTCTGGAAGGCCCAGGATTTGTAGACTGTTGCGACGCAGTCTGTTCTCCAAATCGCCCGCCCATTGCGTTCAGAGGCTCGCCGCTCACTCAAGCTCCGGAATATTGGCAGGAAGGGGTTGAACAGAATCCTACACCTGGGAAACACGACCCTCCGCTTTGCTTACCCTGCCCCGAAGAGTTTGAAAGTCCTGTCGAAGCAGGCCAAGATCAATCCTGACCTCCTCAATTTTACTAGTCAGGGAGGAGGTCCCGGTTGGATGGCTTTCAACAACTGAGCAGTGATTTGTTTTAGGGTAGGCTCGGCGTCCTTCTCGAATGGGCCAGAGAGGCAGCAGGAGAGGTGGAGGCCGGGGGAGTGGTAGATCTGGCGAACCCCCTAAGTCGTTCGGAAGTCGAGGTCGGGTGCGGGCGACTCATCTTGGAGAGTCCGCTGCCGCCTTTTTTCCGTGCTGCAGAGGTAGGTATGGTGGCAGATACGGGAAACCAAGTCCACAATGGCAATATTCAACAGGGCAGTATTAAAACAGGCAACCCCGGACGGAGACCACAGCAGATGGAAACACTGAAGAAGAATTGTCCACAGAGGTAGATAGTAGCGGTCCCAGGATCAGGGGTGAACAGGGCAGACAGCCAGCAGCAGGAAAAACTCGTTGTGAGGCTAACTGAGAGCCCAAGGCAGAATGTGGACGCTAGCAGGGACCAGGCACCCACCCAACTATGGGGACAGTCTTTGCTCAGGCAGGAGAAGCAGGGAAAATGGCCCGCAGTCAGGGCTACACTCACCCAACAGGGCCAGCCAGGCAGCAGATAGAAGGGTGTCGGGTCCAGGCAGAATCCCACAATCCGGGGGAGGCAGGGGGGGCCACTGCAGCAGTGTGCAGACTGGCCGGGAGACACTCCACAACAGAGTCCCTGCAGCAGCCAGGAGAGCGCGCTGCACCAACAGACCGGAAGAGGAGCTGAGGAGGAAGATGGCCGGTGGCCTCGTGCTGGAGGAGCAGGCCGCAAGCTGTCCGGTCGTTCCACGCCGGGGGGATCGGTGCCGCGGAGGACCGCCAACGAGCAGGGCAATGCCAGAGGTAAGTAGCGCCCCCTCTCTGGTCTTGCTTACAGAGTGTCAAGCATGTAAATGTAGTGCGATCCCTACAAATCCTTTTGCACTGCCACAATAATGACAAATATTTTGCATTTCTCACGTACACCTTTGCTTACTTTAGTGAAATGGAGATCAGGCTATATATTATATATCAGCAGAAGGTAATACTCTATGTCCATCTTTTAGCATAGGGAAACTACATTTTTATGTAAACCCCTTTTGGGCAAAAAGTGTACTTTTTACCTATTTACACCAATATTTGCCTCTTGTTACACGTTGCTGGAGTAGGGATGGACCATTATGATCTGACAAACTTATAATTTTTTTATGCCATAAAACTGGCATTAAGAACAGCTGAAACCTCCACCAGCTCCTAGTTGGTGTAAATGTCAAATTCTGCTGCACACACATCCTGAGGTACGTTAGAATTATTAAGAGGAGTGCGCCTTTTAAATTTTGTACACCAGCCAGTCTAAATAAGACTGCTCCAGTGGGTATCTGCTGCTTATTACACCAGCTTGATCTCAGATTTTGGCTGGGTGTCAACATGGCAATCATACAGTGGTTGAAGTGATCCCAGGATGCAAATGAAACCCATTATAGAGACTGGTATGGTTTTCAAATAAATGTGACTCAATGTCCTTTCATTTTTACTAACCACACACAGTTGAACAGGTCTCAAAATCAAAGAAGTCATCTGATAAATTGGTGTAGGCAATAAACAAGTTGTTGATTTTTTTTTTTAATGCATGAATTCCAATGTGTTTTGCTGCACAAACATTTTCCAGATACTCCATGTATCTCAGCTTCTGATCCTCATCAAGGCAAATACATCAAGACCTTGCCTGCTGTTCAAGGCTGTCTGTGCTAAAGACCTTGCTTAGTTATGGGAATAGATAAACTGCTTCTTAATTATTTTTTGTTTATTAAGCTATTTTGACCTTGATTACTTAAGAGAAAGTAATGTAATAATTTTAACAAAAATACCGTTATGATATAAGCTGGTTTATAGAAAGACTAAATAAAAAAATGGTACAATGCTTTGTAAATAAACGATAATGCATTAGAACTCAAATGCAGTTGCAGGTCTCTATTTGTAATTTCCTGCCAGGAAAACAAAAATCCACTTTTAGTCCCTCTTTTAGTGCACTACTGGAAATATCACAAAAACAAGAAACCAAGAGAGGTGGCGCTACTACCAATTGCACATTAGCGGCATAGAGAAGAAAATAGGAACAGTGGTCAATGTAATAAAGTGCCTACATACGGGTGGTGCTCTGCTTCCCTAAAAAACAGTCTGTAAATAGAATAAGTACAAAAAGAAATGGGGGGCCACTGACCCTTAAGGCGTATATTTTTTAAAACTTCTTAATTTATTTCATCTTCAGATAAAAGCTTATGTGTTTGCTGTAACATTGAGCATGCCTCTCTCCCTGTTATGCTTTTATCCGAAGATTAAATAAATTAAGACGTTTTAAGAAATATACGCCTTAAGGGTAAGTGCCTCCCATTTCTTTTTCTACCTATTCTACTACTGGAAATATGCTAAACGTTAGGGTATGTTCACACAGTTTTTTTGCAGGAGAATTTTGATGCGGAATCCGCCTCAAAATCCACCTGCAAAAAAGGCTCCATTCACTTCAATGGGAGCTGCTAGCATTTTTTTTTCCCGCTAGCTAGCAGAAAAAAGAAGCGAGCTGCCCTATCTTGCTACTGATTCCGCGGCTGAGTCCGCAGCTCGAAACTCACTCCCGATTAGGCACATTCATTTGGGCCTAGTCAGGAGCGAGATGCCGCAACGGAATGCTGATGAATTGCATCGACATCCCATCGAAGCTAACTGCATGGAGAGTTAACACGGAGGAAAAACTTTTCCCGCAAAAAATAAGCCCTCAACGCACTGGCAACAGAAAAATAAAAATGTTAGGCCTCTAAGGAGATGAATATACATAAACAATTGTTTTAATATATTCAGTAACAAGCTACTTATGCTGGACTCTGAATGGCAAAAAATGTAAAAAGCAATGACAGAATCCAAGACAGAGTTGTCATTACAAATGCATCTCATCCCACAAAAAAACAAGCACTCATATGTCTAGATCACCAGAAAAAATAACAAAAAAACCTAAACATAGTTTTCACAACATGAAGACAAAAATCCCCCAAATCAGTAAATCTTTAGGACAAAACTGGTTACAGAAGGGAATGTATAATCTGTGCAAGCATATATCAGGGTACACCCCAGGGTACCCAATGTACTCCGCACAGCCTACAGTGAATGTTTTTTAACCCCCAAGTGCTGCATTAATTTATTTTCAGTGCGCATTACGTAGTGGCCAGCTTGAACTGAGGTGCCTGGGATACTCCTTAATTTGTGCGTGTTTCTCTGCTGACACAAAATGGGTGCAACATATCAGGCACCATAATCGTGTAGCTCTAGAAAAATTTAAATTTTTCAAAAACTATTCCAGTAAAATCTGCCCTCTAAAACCAAATAACTCTCTTTTCATTCAGAGTCCCCTCTATGTACTGTAAGCTGATGGCTGATCAGTTAATGGAGGGGGTGTAAATCTCACCCAGACTACTAAGGTGGGTGAGATGAGAAAACTCCAGGAAGGTTTGTTCTCAGCAGACAACTTTCGTCTGCTGAGCATTTTGGTAAATGCTCAGTACTGGGCTGGATTTTTAGGAATGACAGGTAGGACTGGTAGTGGGACCTGTCATTTCACCCCCCTCCAGTCCACACTTTGGGGATGTTCCGGCAGTGACTCAGATGCAGAGAGTCTCCTCGTCAAGGAGGCTTAAGAAGTTGCTCCAGCAGCAACACTTTGGCAGAGCTTGGCTGGAGAGCTGACAGAGAGGTCATATTTTTGGAGCTGTGTCCTGAATGACTCAACTGGCTTTTGATTTCCATTATTCTAGGTGAGGTAACCTATACTATGTTTAGTTAGAGCCTAGCCAGGCAGGTATTTATTTTTGTATTGTTTCCTTTTGTTGCTGCACTACCTTTTTGAATGAAAATAAACTCTACCTTTGTTTTGGACCTAACAACCGCAGACCCTGACAGTACCTATACAGAAGATTACGACCACATATGGGGTATTGATATGTTCATAAGCAATTAGACAATTTTTCTCCATTAACTGCTTATGAAAATGAAACATTTGGGGATAAAGTGAAAGTAATTTTTCATTTTCACATCTAATTTGATAAAATTTGTGGAAAAACTGTGGGGTCAAAATGCTCACTATACCCCTTGATAAACTCATTGAGGGGTGTAGTTGCTAACAAGGGGTCACTTTTGGAGGGTTCCACTGTACTGGTACTTCAGGGGCTTTGTAAAATGTAAAATCTGCTTTTCAAACACCCAGTGGCACTTTTTCTCCTTGGCACATTCAAAACTGAAGTGGTCCCTAACAAATGGGCTTTGGAAATTTTCTTGTAAATCTGGAAAGTCATGGTTAGACTTGTAAGCCTTCTAACTTGTGTGATATAACTATGTGAAGCACTCAGCCCCTCCAGAGAGCACTCAGCCCCTCCAGTGCTCTCTGGAGGGGCTGAGTGCTCTCACTGTTATCTACAGCTCTGCCAGCAGGACAATCAGTTCAGTTAATTGCAGTTTTCTGATTAAAGAGATTCTATCATACGTAAAATGCATTTTTAGCTAAACATATGCCTGACTAGCCTTTGAAAAGACTATTCAGGTACTGCCCCTACTACTGCAACTGACCTCACCATTTCTTTTAAAAATGAAAAAGTTGTATATGTAAATCAACCCCATGGAGCACCCTGGGTTATCCCCAGGGCCTCTGTGCACCCCTCCGCATCATACCTTTGAAACGCCCCTCCGCTGCTTGTGCTCCGTATGCCCTCCTCCTTCAGAATGCAGCAGTACTGCACATGCTCGAGATTTCAACAGCCGGAGCGAAAATGGAGAAGACAGGGCAGTACAGGATGTCTGGAGGAGGGCATAGTGCACATAGAGGGCATAGAGCACAAGTGGAGGGGCGTTTTCAGAGGTATGACGGGCAGGGGGTGCTCGGAGGCATTGGGGAACGCCCAGGGTGCTTCATGGGGTTGATTTACATATACAACTTTTTTGTTTTTAAAGGAAACCGTTGGGTCAGTTGCAGTAGTATAGCAGTACCTGAACAGCCTTTTTAAAGAGGACCTTTCACTACTTGGGGGCACATGCGGTTTTAAATACCGCTAGAAAGCCGACAGTGCACTGAATTCAGCGCACTGTCGGCTTTCATGTTCTGTGCCCCGGTTGAAGAACTATCGTTGCCAGTACTGTAGCTATTCACTGTCAGAAGGGCGTTTCTGACAGTCAGTCAGGAACGCCCTTCCTCACAGCAGCGCCTATAGCATTGTACTGTGAGAGCGGTGAAGACATTTAAGTGCGTGTATATCTGCACGTGGCACTCATATTCTATATGAATAAATCAAGGTGTTCTGAGTATTTTGTTTCCATTTTTTATAATTTACATATCATTAACATGTCTATCAATCCTGTGATTTCCTTAATTTGAAGTCTTCCTTTCTGGTGTTGCAATTTCAATGTTGAGGTCTGTATATATTACACACACCTTCACTGCTTCCATAAAACACAAGTTGAATATTAATTTGTAATATGGATTAGTATCACTACGAAGTTTGCAAAATGTGCCTATAGGCAAACAGGGTAACTAATGAGTTGGTATTCACATGATCAAATTGATGAGGTAAAAAGACATTGCACCAAGAAATGAGATTAGCTCTAGATTATCCAGAAGGATGATGCAGCACACACAGCTAATTACACGTGTTGAGACCTAAATACTAAGTATTGCTGCTGCGTGTTTATGAGATGCTTCTTGTGATCAGACATTGCTGCTAGCATCCCAGCGCTTACCTTTTCCAACAGTTCGTTCCTCATCTCCCCAGTGTAACGTGCCTGTGTCTGAAGATGGACAGTCTTGGTCACTGGCGTTCGTTCTTTGCTGATTGTAGGTGTGCGCCCTGGAGCAAGAAATTGATTAGCCAAAGCTTTTTCAGTAGGCGACGGCTGCAGACAAAGAACAGCAGCTGGTTATTGAAGAAGCCCAAAATCTAATAAAACAAAAAGTATTCTCTTCGATTGTAACACTTAATAATAAAAAGAATCAATTGGCTTTAATTTTCATAGGCTTAAAAAATGAATAAATAACATACAAACAATAGGAAAACTCGGCCCAACATTGATCTACAAATTCTGAACAAAGTTCCTGAAATATATTGGTCTGATATAAGGTGTGATCTTGGCACTTTAAATCCTCCATGCCCTCTCTCTGCCCTGCCAATGTGTCATTGGGCTGAAAGTTAAGTAAATTAAAGGGGTTGTCCCATGAAAAGCATCCTATCTATACTGCTAGTTTATGTGGATTTAAGACTTTTCCTAAATACATTACTTTATCAAAACTGCTTTGTTTGGCCGCTATTTTAATTTATTCACTTCATTGTTTACACTCAGTTTCTATGACCACACGCTTATCTGCTCAGTTCCCAAGTGACTCAGCTGCCTGCTCTCAGGGGGGGAGGGAGGGGCTGAGTGCTCAGCAGCAGCTCTGAGCTGTGTATGTCTGACAAATAACGGAGCTCCTCAGATAGGAGAGGGGGGATGTGAGAGCTCCGGCATTTCTGATTCTGGTTTAATTGAATTTGTCTGATAAGGGCTGAGATAAGGAGTCCATTACCTCTGTATGTAATGCAAGCTGACTCAAATCCAGCTCTGCTACATCAGCTTCATACTGTGATAATGCATTTACAACCAATCCCTCATTACTGACTGCAAACATAGCAGAGCAAGTGAAACCCCGACCACCAATGTGCCGAGAAAACCAGGAAGTGAACAGAGCACAGAGTCTGCAGGTTGGTGAACAAGGGTTATGGGAATACCCCTTTAAAAGAGGACCTTTCATTTCCTCTAACATGTCACATACTGTTGCAAAGCTGTCATGTGCCCCGATATCAGAGATATCGGTGCCATTACAGATCTTTTTGGAATAGATATCACTGCACTGTCAGAGGCAGTGAGGAATGCCCCCCTCAACTGTTCAAGTCTATAAGAAATGTATTGTCAGGGGGGCATTTCACACCACCCAGCGAAGACGCTGATCTGTGAGGACGGCTGTGACGAATTTGATCAGCATCTGGAGCCCTGTCCTTATGCATAAAGAATACAACTAATATAATACTGCCCTCATGAGGCTCACTGTTCCTTTTCTTCTCCTCTCCCATCACAAGCCCGATATGAAATTAAGTATGAAATTGGTATGATGTATGCAAGGGGGCAGACAGACTCCATGAGTGTAATAGTATAATGGCAGCACCCATATACACATCATACCACTGAACAAGGAGCTGTGAGAGGAGCAGGAGGTAATGGGCAAGAGCTGGTTCTGATTACCTGACCCAGTGCAAGAACCAGCCCAAGAGCTCAAGGTTTAGCACAGAGAGTAAGTAAACATTACGAAGGAGTAGCCCTTACAAATACTAAACAAAAATTCTTTATTTCTCTTACGCTAGGTTCACACATGCTTGGGGACCAGAAAAACAAAAACTCAGTCCATGTAAAAAGCGGTTGCCCCAGGAACCCACAGACTATAATGGCAGGTTTCTGCTTGATTTCCACTTGAAAAATGCGGAAAGCATTTTTCAAGCAGAATGGGGGGCGGAATCTCCCAACGGAGAGCGAGCGCATGTGTGAATCCAACCTAACATGTATTGTATTTTTCCATAAAGATACAAGTTCTGTTAATAATTATTGTTGTGAACACATTTTCATCTTGGGTTGTTTTTGCCAGACATTCTTCATGCATGACTTGGTATGTCTCAACTTTATCTTTAATGCCATCTAATTCATTAACTTATTCTGTTTTGAAAAGTCAACCACAAAGTTATAGCAATGGTACCTATACAATACTATGGAAACAGAGACGAAGTGAGACATCTCTTACATTGTTATGTCAATGAGGTATGTCTCAACATAAAATTACTTCAGATGCTAAATAAATCTCTTCTTTTTGCTTTTATATTGTGAGAAGGTGACAGGCAGAGTGCTGGAGACCAGATATATTAGCCCCAGGTTTCTGACATATGTGAGGTCCAGGGCGGATCTGGAGTAGGCCTCAGGCCAGGTGTAGATCTTTGGCTCATTACTGGGTCAGAAAAGGCTGCAGCTCTTGCATTGCAGTGCAATTCCATGAGGTGAAAGGAGGTGTATGGGTCTGTCGTGTTACCCTGAGTCCGGTGAGTCCATATTGCGCCCATTTTGTTCGTGTGGCTGGAAGTAAACCACACATATAATTAGGTTATCCATTCTATCTGGCTAGTGGCTCAGACGAGCAGGTTTTATTTTCTGTTTTCCTGAAGTTAAGGCTGTATTTTCTTTTGTTTTGTGCCTGAAATGAAGATTTTCCAGTTTTTTTGTTTTTTATAAACAAACTTTTGCACATTTTGTGTCCCAGTCCGGACCACTGCTTCTACAGAGCTAATTTCCCCACAACAGGAAAAATTTTTTTTTATATATATATATATATATATATATATATATATTTACTTACTGTGAGAGAGTGAAGGATGTAGTCTGGGAAGACAAGTATATTCCAGCCAGGCACCTAAGGGGTGTGAAGCACCCACCAGGGAGGTCAGCTGGCTAATCAGGCCCTAATAACAGTCTGAGTGTTAAGACTAGCAGGGTGGCACCACACTGACAGAGTTGAACTGTCCAGACCGGACCTCCAAAGCAGGTACTGTGCCACCCGTTGTTGTTGCCAAGGTGGGAGACTGGTAGCCAGTCTCCTGTATAGTCAGGGAAAAGTTTCCTTATGTTTAAGTTAGTTTCTCAGTTGCGAAGGGTTTTGTTTTGTTTATCCTGTGGCTTTGCAAAGGCAGTGTATGCGTTACATGGGAATAAAGCCCGAACTGGTGTGCAAATCCAGTGTCTGTGTCCCTGTTTTCTGCACTGCTACAAGCATCTACCTGAGCGATTCCCCACATACACATATACACATATACATACACATACACACACACACACACACTGCTCGAAAAAATAAAGGGAACACTTAAATAACACATCCTAGATCTGAATGAATGAAATATTCTCATCGAATACTTTGTTCTGTACAAAGTTGAATGTGGTGACAACAGAATCACATAAAAATCATCAAAGGAAATCAAATTTATCAATGGAGGCCTGGATTTGGAATGGAGGCCTGATTTGGAGTCACCCCCAAAATCAAAGTGGAAAAACACACTACAGGCTGATCCAACTTTGATGTAATGTCCTTAAAACATGTCAAAATGAGGCTCAGTAGTGCGTGTGGCCTCCACATGCCTGTATGACCTCCCTTTAACACCTGGGCATGCTCCTGATAAGATTGCGGATGGTCTCCTGTGGGAGGCCATCCTTGGTTGATATACTGCTCCCCCAGCAGGCCACACCGAGAAAGATGGCTGAAGCAACCACAGAGTTGAAAAAGATCCTAAGAAGTGCCCCCTGGATTCCAAAGGCCCTCAGCCTCCTGAGCAGGTAGAGTCTGCTGTGGCCTTTTATGTGCAGCGCCTCCAGGTGATCAGCCCAGTCCAGTTTATTATTGAGGAGCACACCCAGGTACTTATAGGTCTTGACTATCTCAATGCACGACCCTTGGATCTCCACCGGGATCAGAGCACTTCTCTGTTTACTAAAGTCCACCACCATCTCCTTGGTCTTCCCAGCATTAATCCTGAGGTGGTTCCGCTGGCACCATTCAACAAAATCCCGATTTAAATCTCTGTATTCCCTATCGTCACCATCGGTGAGTCATCGGAGTACTTCTGTAAGTACCAGCTAGATGAGTTGTGCCCAAAGTCAGCAGTGTACAGTGTGAAGAGAAATGGGGCAAGAACTGTATCTTGTGGTGCCCCCATACTAGAGATCAGTGTCAGACACACAGTCTGACACTGACAATGAGAAGCTAAACATCACTGGATTTTTAGGAGGACTTGTACTGATTTGGGTGATATATATATATATATATATATATATATATATATATACACATATACACAGGGTGGGGCAAAAGGTATGAACTGGTTTTAAAGGGATATAAAACAAAAACAACTCAACCTACAGAAATTATGTTTATATTGCTCAATTCAGTTCAGAATCTAGTTTTTTTACATTAAGTTTTAAAGATGATATCAGGAAGACGGCCATACACTCTTGAAGGCGAATTCTGATGTTTTCAACAGCTCTTCTGCACATTTGGTTGGGTATTGCCGTAACTTCCTCCCTCATTCTGTCCTTAAGTTCTTCCAGGGTATGTGGACGATTCTTAAAAACCTTTTCCTTTAGGTACCCCCAAATTAAAAAGTCACAAATGCTCAAATCTGGTGAGCGCGCAGGCCACTCCACGTCACCCTTCACAGAGACGAGGCGATGGGGGAACATTTGCCTCAATCTCGCCATTGAAATCCTTGCAGTGTGGGATGTAGCCCCGTCCTGTTGGGAGACACTTCAATAGCATTTCTTACCAGGATGACATTTTGAGGTATTCTTACTGTTCTGGGTCTTCCAATTGCTGAAGGAGTTGCTGTTGAACCAGTTTTTTCCAATGTCCTAGCCCAACGTCTAATTGCATTACGCCCAGGGACGTTACCCCCAACAGGGATATTGAAATGTAGTCGGAAGGCACTCTGCGTGGTGATAACAGAACGGCCATTTTGAAAAAACGTCCTCACAGCAAACCCACGAGGCTCTCCCGTCCAAGGTATGGATGCTACTGACAACTAGACCCTCCCACTCCCACAACGAGGCCCCGCCCCTCTTCCCACCACCACCACAGGCTGAGCGCTAGCCGGTCAAAACCGGTTCATACCTTTTGCCCCACCCTGTATATATATCCTATTAATATTATAAAGGTGAAAGTTTGTGAGTTTGGATGTTTGTGAGTTTGTGTGTTTGGATGTTTGTTCCTCAATCACAGCCAAACGGCTGTATGGATTTTGGGGAAATTTCGCGCACACATACACATATTTGCCAGGAAAAGGTAGTAGGCTACTTTTAATGTGGGTCACTCACCCCAAATCGCCACTGTGACCCTCCAAACAATCCTCTGGATCGGCTGCAGCAGCTGGCATTCTGCTAGCGCTGGTCTCTGCACGCACCTCCTATTGGTGCATGGCAGGCCGTGGGCGGGCTCTGACACCATAGGTTGGGGCTGAAGGTGGCCGTGCCGATTCAGCAGGGAAACACTGAGGAAGATGGCGGCAGCCCACATGGTCCCGGCACCGCAGCTGTCCCAGCCCACCTACACAGCTCTCAGGCGGAGGAGGCTGCTGCACCCGACATACCACAGGTTAGTGCAGCGGGTACAGGGGGTTGGGGTGTCCCGGGGAGTGGGGGCAATCACATTCCCCAGCTTCATGTCCCACCCCCCTTCATTGGCCCCAGTGTAGTTGGACTCACCTTGCCACGCTCCCCCGATGCTCTCTCCGCTCGCTCGCTGCACATAGGTGTCCGGCGGCTGGCTGCGTATGGTAGGTACCCTGCAATACAGGCGCTGGTATTCGGCAATGCACTGTATGATACCAGCGCCTGGAATGCAGTCTACCTGCCTAGGCTGCAATACAAGCGCACGCCTGACAGGCCAGGGAGGCAGAGCGAGGCTCCGGCTGTCATAGCAACCTGACGCCCTCGCTCTGCCTCCTATACGCCACATGCAGCCAGCCGCCCAACACTGATATGCAGCAAGCGAGCGGAGAGAGCAGCGGTGGAGCGTGGCAAGGTGAGTCCAACTACACTGGGAACGATGTGGGGGGGGGGGGGGCATGAGGCTGGGAGCAGAGATGGGGAGACAAGAAACTGGGGGCAGATGAAGGGGGGGGACAAGAAACTGGTGGCAAATGAGGGGGGACAAGAAACTGGTGGCAAATGAAGGGGGGACAAACACCTGGAGGAAGAGATGGGGGGACAACAAACTGGGGGCAGAGATGGGGGGGGGGCAACAAACTGGAAGCAGAGATAGGGGGGGGCAACAAACTAGGGGCAGAGATGAGGGGGAACAAGAAACTGGAGTCAGATTAAGGGGGGACAAGAAACTGGGGGCAGCGATGGGGGGACAAGCAACTGGAGGCAGAGATGGGGGGACAACAAACTGGGGGCAGAGATGGGGGGGACAACAAACTGGGGGCAGAGATGGGGGGGACAACAAACTGGGGGCAGAGATAGTGGGACAAGAAACTAGGGTCAGATGAAGGGAGGGACAAGAAACTGGGGGAAGAGATGGGGGACAAGAAACTGGCGGAAGAGATAGGGGGACAAGAAACTGGGGGCAGATGAAGGGGGGGACAATAAACTGGGGGCAGAAATGGGGGGACAAGAAACTGGGGGCAGAGATGGGGGGACAAGAAACTGGGGGCAGAGATGGGGGGACAAGAAACTGGGGGAAGAGATGGGGGGACAAGAAACTGAGGGCAGAGATGGGGGGACAAGAAACTGAGGGCAGAGATGGGGGGACAAGAAACTGAGGGCAGAGATGGGGGGACAAGAAACTGGGGGCAGAGATGGGGGGCAGAGATGGGGGGACAAGAAACTGGGGGCAGAGATGGGGGGACAAGAAACTGGGGGCAGAGATGGGGTTACAAGAAACTGGAGGAAGATGGGGGACAAGAAACTGGGGGCAGAGATGGGGGGACAAGAAACTAGGGGCAGAGATGGGGGGACAAGTAACTAGGGGCAGAGATGGGGGGACAAGAAACTGGGGGCAGAGATGGGGCGACATGAAACTGGGGGCAGAGATGGGGGGACAAGAAACTGGGGGCAGAGATGGGGGGACAAGAAACTGGGGGCAGAGATGGGGGGACATGAAACTGGGGGCAGAGATGGGGGGACAAGAAACTGGGGGCAGAGATGGGGGGACAAGAAACTGGGGGCAGAGATGGGGGGACAAGAAACTGGGGGCAGAGATGGGGGGACAAGAAACTGGGGGCAGAGATGGGGGGACAAGAAACTGGGGGCAGAGATGGGGGGACAAGAAACTGGGGGCAGAGATGGGGGGACAAGAAACTGGAGGAAGATGGGGGACAAGAAACTGGGGGCAGAGATGGGGGACAAGAAACTGGGGGCAGAGATGGGGGACAAGAAACTAGGGGCAGAGATGGGGGGACAAGAAACTGGAGGCAGAGATTGGGGCCAAGAAACTGGGGGCAGACATGGGAGAACAAGAAATATAAGCAGTTCAGCGCCACCGCCAACCCCCAGATGAAAACGGCTGAACGGATTTGAATGAAATTCGACAGATAGTAACCTCGATTAACATATAGGCTATTTTTTATCCCTGTAAATGACATGGCTTCACACTGCTCTTATCTCAGCTTCTGAGAAAGCCAGGGCTGTCATCTCTCTGTGTAAACACACTAACCCTCAATGTAGACACATTTGCATATTATCTGACCTGCTTCAGTCACTGATGACAAACTGACTGGGCAAACACCTTTCATCCAAATTGGCAGTTTGCCAATTTTCAACATGCCTGGAAAAAGAAAATCTAATTTGTCGCAAACAACGAGAGCTATGAAGGAAGCCAGAAGTCACAGAGTTCTCCTCAATCAGAGCTGAGGGGGATCATCAACACCAACAACACGCTCATTATATGGCTTCCCAGTGTCGGGGGAAAATCATAATACCCCAGAGATATGCTGTCTGTAAAGGAAAATTAATTAACAGGCCAAGATCGGCCTCCGCCATCTTAGCCTGGAGAACCACAAGACACATGGTGGTCGTGTATCAAAATGGATTCTGGTTTAATGGTGGCTAGAACAAAGTATATATCACATGGCATAGACAGAACAGGATTGGCTAGTATAATTAGCATACATCTATTGGTGGAGAAGTTTGTAACAATAGCCCTGATGCATATCTATTGGATAAGAAACTGGAGAGAGGTCACACCCCCCTGATGGCTAGTTTTACTCTAAAATGGAGTCAGTGACCTCATGGTAGCCGCATGTATCAATCAAAATGGCAGCCATCAGCACATGTCTCAAATACACATCCTAGATGTCTATCTCATGGTATTCTAAAGACAATAGACATCCTTGTTGGAGACAATTAGCTTAATTACCCTTCTCTTGTCCCTTTATCATTGGAAGGGTCTTTGGTCTTTGATCCTTTCCTAACAATGCCCGTAGTCCCTGCCGAACTGTCTCCATTTTAATTAGTTTCTTTGTAAGATAGCATCACCCAATACACAGAGCATAGTATTTACATAACCAGTCTGGCAAGATCCAAACTGCATCTCTCTGGGAGAGAGAGATGGACAGATAGAACCATCTCAGCCCCCACCTCTATACACAATTTTTCATAAGATATTATTGTTCCCCCACACCAGCGAGCTGCCGAGATACCGGAACACTCATGGGCACAGCTCGAGGAAGGAGTTCAGTGGGAGACCAGCTTGACAGCTGCTGAAACGCCGCAGCAGGTGGATTAACACCAACAACACACTCATTATATGATGTTCCAGCGAGGTGCTGAGATGCCAGAACAATCACAGGCACAGTGCAAGAAACAAGTTCAGTGGCAGGCCAGCTTGAGAGCTGCCAAAACGCCGGAGCATGCGGATCATCAACGCCAACAACACACTCATTATATGGCATCCCAGCGAGTTTCTGACATACCAGAACAATTACGGGCACAATGCGAGGAACGAGTTCAGCAGCAGGCCAGCTTGACAGCTGTTGAAACGCCGGAGCAGGCTGATCATCAACACCAACAACATGCTCATTAAATGACGTCCCAGCGAGCTGCCGAGATGCTGGAACAATCAGAGGCACAGTGTGAGGAACAAGGTCAGCAGCAGGACAGCTTAAGAGCTGCCAAAATGCCGAGGCAGGCAAACCATCGATGCCACCAATTTGCTGAATATAGAGGGATCATCAATGCCAACAATACGCAGACGAAGTCGCGGGCAGAAGCTAGTAAAATATGTATATTTGTTTTTTTCTTTTTAGGGCTGTTTCATATGGTTCCCTCAGCTTGGTCAAATTGTCTTATTAAGAAATCGGTGAGACTTTTTTAAGTTTCCAAGGATGTAATTTAGTATTTCCAACTTCACCCTTGCTTATCTCATATTTTGTGTATAAAATAATTTCATAATAGGTTTTTTTTTTATGGCTTCCAAAGATTATCCATTTAAAACGTACAAAATTTTCTTTCTCTATCTATACACACACACAATGCTATCAGCAAAATAGGATATTTTGGTCACCTCACTTCCCTACCAGAATAGCAATAAAAGGAGATCAAAAAGTCAGACATACCAAACATTGGTACCAAAAAATAGTAAAATTTGCCTTGCAAATAAAGAACCCTGACCTAGCTCTGTTAACAAAACAGCAAAAAAGTTATAAACGTCAGAATACTGTGACCCCAGTATAATTGTTAAATGTCAAAAAGTGAAGTTTTATTTGTAACAGTGGCAACACACGACAAAAGCAAATATAAATATGGTATTGCCATAAATGTAATAACTCGACAGACAAAATTGCCATGTCATTTTTAATGCAGAGTGAATGCCGTAAAAATAAAATGCAAAAAATTGTGACAGAATTGTAGGTTTTCACACAAACCAAAAAACATTAATAAGGGAGCCTTCACACGATTTAACGCTACGCTCATTCTGATCGTAAAAACACGTTCAGAATGAGTGTGTAAAAAACAGCTCCCATTGACTTGAATGGGAGCCGGCATACGTGCGCTCCCCATTGAAATCATTGGGAGGCTGTATTCCCTTATGCTTTCAATGTATTACACGCGTAATACATTGAAAGCATAGGTAATAAAGCCTCCCATTGATTTCAATGGGGAGCGCACGTATGTCGGCTCCCATTCAAGTCAATTGGAGCTGCTTTTTACGCGCTCATTCTGAACGTGTTATTACGATCAGAATAAGCGCAGCGTTACATCGTGTGAAGGCTCCCTAAAATCTAATCAAAAGTTGTAATGTAATTTTTAATGCAAAGTGAACACAGTAGGAACAAAATGCAAAAAAAGAAATAATAGAAGTATTAAACAACAACATGGCTTATCAATAGAATGTGGATTCAGCTTCAAGGACAAATGGTATTTCTTTTATCTGAATTCAATCCTGGTTATCGCTTCAAAGGTTGTTTGAAAAAAAACAAAACTTGAAACTTGCACCAGAACCCATGGTTTTTGTTCATACTACAGAAAATGAAGCGGAATTTGCGCCTTGCCTCGGATTCTTCATTTTCTGCCCCCCTGGCTCTCCACAGCAGAATGCCGAAGCAAAGCAATTGCATTCCGCCACAATTTTAGTGAATCCCAACCACACCTTGTGGAAAAATACACAATACAGTGGACAAACTGCAAATTCCAAAACCATTGCAGTTTTGGAAATCTCAGCATGTGAATTATCCCTACATAAACACCGGTGGTTTCCCTATAGGTATAATGGCAGCAGAAAGAGGCTTTCTGTGAAATGCACCACAGGAAAAACCGCGATGCATTGTTACTGTGGTTTTTCCTGCAGCGCTTTTTTTTGCTGCAGCACGCTACGCGGGGCCTTAGCCTTAACCTGTGTATGTCATTCATATAGCCATGCCTTGAGTAAATGCTCTTGAAAACTATGAAAGATTATGCTTTATGCAATTTTAATGTGGAAATAAACTTCTAGTTTTTTGGACGCCTTAGAGCTAGACTTCTTTCAGATTTTTTAATAGTAATAGGATTTCCTCAAACTCAAGAATGAACCATAAAAGAGAGGGTCACACCTATCCTGGTGACAGGAAACCCTAAAAAATATAGGAAGTACATTCCCAAGACACTGACGCAAAAAAAAAAAATCAAGGTTTCGTTAAATGCAGGACAGAATAAGGCAAAGTTCAAATCTTGCAGAATGGGTGTGTATTGTCAATGTGGAACATTACTACACCAAAAATAGTTTGTACTTAAAGACTTGTCACCTCTCCTGACATGTTTTAACAAATCTTGTATATTTCATACAATACTAAATCTGGTGCCATTCCACTGTTATTCCTCCTAGAAATGTATTACCAATTGGGAGCATACCCCTACATACTCTAAGGGTGCATTCACACGGAGGAAAATGGTGCTGATTTTGGTGTGGAATCCGCCTCAGATTCAGCGCTGAAAAAAAAAAAGCCTCCCATTGACTTCTACAGTTCTACAATACAATACAGCTCTATTCTGTGGCACGTGAATTGGAGTCTGTAAACTTGTATAATACTAAAATTTGCTATGGAACTGTACCAAAGATACACAGCAAATACATCACCTGTGAACATGGTCTTCATGCAACTACTTTACATAAGCTTGTGGTCACTGAAGGAGTAATAAATTAAAACATTTGATCATCTAAATAGAGAAGGTACATTTGATCATCTAAATAGAGAATTGTTTTACTTTACATAAGCTTGTATAATAGGTCCTCAATCTTATGCTACATTAACAATCACCTAGTTATGTATTATTGATATGCCATTACTATGTGTTCTTTATAATGTTCCTCTTAATGGCTATGTTTTTTATTTTTCAGTTTTCAATAGCAATACCGAGAAGATTCTTACCAACTTTTTTGCTCCGAATCCTGAGTTTCTTTTCACTATACCACACAGGTGTATTTCAACTGATATTATATATTTGTAGTCGATATTCTCTTCATTAATAAAAGATTAAACAATAAAACATTTAAGCATTTTATGAGCATTACTCAATTTTGTGCCACTTTATGCACCAGATCTTACCAATTTTTCAGCTTCTAACAGACCCTTCAGAAAGTCCACTTTCCTGCAGTATTCTATCAGTAGCTCTGGAGAGGGCTTGCTGTTGAAAGAGAAGCAATTATTAAACAATTAACATTCTGAAATCACAAACTCCCCCCCCCCTCAAACTACCCCACATTATAACAGTGTTATAAGGTTTAAACAATAAATAAAGGCTCCTTGAGACCAAGAATATGCTATCACGGTTTGATCAAAATGACTAGAGAATGAATTTGTATTTTGTAATAAGTGTGTGTTGAAATGTTTGCCCCATTCATTCAGAACAACATTTGTAAGGTTAGCCACTGAGGCTGGACAAGAGGACCTGGCTTGCAATCTCCATTTTAGTTAATTGAAAAAGTGATGTGGTTAAGGCTAGGGTTCTGTGCGCGCCAGTCAGGTTCTTTCCCACCAGACTCAACCAGTCATGTCTTCATGGACCTTGCTTTGTACCATAGTCATGCTTGAAAAGAAAAGGGTTTTTCCCAACAAAGTTGGAAGCACACAATTGTACAATTAGTTCTTAATTGGAGAATTAGGCCAACCAGGGGTGCATCTATTAATTGGTCGCAACTTATTGTGTTATTGCAATAAGTAGTTGCCGATAATTTTTACTCACCAGTCCTTGCTCCTGTCCTGGCCTCCCTCCACTGCCTCCTCAGCAAAAATTATTGGCCGATACTCTCTGTGTGGGGGGAAAAAGGGGATGGTGGTGGGGTGTGTGTACAGTGTGGGGGTTCCATACGAAAGTGGTCATTTACTGTGGGGTCATAAAAAGAATGGTTATATACTGTGGGGGCCTTAAAGAGCTCGGTCATATATTGTGGGGGCAAAAAAAGGGGGTTATACCGTGTGGGGAGGGGTAAAAAAAAGGGGGTCATATACTGTGTTGGGGGATAAAAAAAAAAAATAGGGTGTCATATACCGTGTGGTAGGCTACAAAAAGGTGGCATGTATCCTGTAGCGGGCAAGATAACCAAAAAAGATAGTGTTATACATTGTGAGGGGCAAAAAAGGGGATTTTTTGATCTGCCAATGGGGGGCGTGTCCTAAACACGGGGGCACATCACACAACCAGAGACAGGTAGTCAGTCAAGTCGTTTTTTAGGGTTTTTTTTTTTTTTTTGGGGGGGGGGGGGGGGACGACAGTCCAGCAGGTAAAATTCTCCTGGGAGTTGAAAAACTCCATTGTGAATGATCATTCCACAGAACACATTTTCACTAGAATTGTGCTTGATAATGTAAGGCTTGGTTGCAGCTGTAGCAATGGGACTGAAGAGATCACCTCAAATCAAGAATAAGAAAGTATTTTTTTAACCAACTCCAACTCTTTTCATTCTTCAGTAGATGCTGGTCTATGATTCTGGTACAGCTGGAATATTTTCTCCAATCCCCACCATTCCCAAGTAATGATTTCTGTTTCAGCACATCTATGCTCTCTACTGTCAGTTGGGAGGTCCCTGTATTTCTGCTCCAGAAAGGATAATGAAACTGAAAAGCTCAGGAATACTGGGGAATAGAGAAAAAATCCCAACTGTGCTGGAATCAGTGTATTGATGCCTATTGAAGGATGCAATTAATTGGTGTTGGTGGAGATGGAGAAAAGTCCCTGTTTAAGAGGTGTGCCAAATACTTCTCCATATAGTGTATGTTGTTCTAAAGTAGGAAATATAAATGAAGGACAGGAGAGCTGCTATCTATATGTATTAAATCTGTAGTCTACGAGTCTCTAAAGGTTTAACAGAATTAAATTTATATAAATACAAGAATATAAATGAATAGAACCTGAAAAACTAATAAGAGAGGGAAAAGCCAAAAACAGCGACAGGTCATTTCTTTTGTCCATTGACATACCCTGTCATATTAGGGTAGGTTACCAAAGGTTAACACACATATCCACTGCACACGTCTTAGCACGATGTCAACATTTGTACATATGTCTCCGTGCACGTATAAAGCAAAGAAGACAAGAAGTGGGGTAAAAGTGAGACGCACATATTTTCTTCCACCTTTAGACCTAGCTGAATACATCATCCTAGTAACTGTGACACACTTGTATCATGAGAATAAACAGATGAAGGAAATCCTGTTCTAAGACAATTTGTTTTAAGGACATAAGTTATTTAAACACCATTTCTGAGAAGACAGCTGTAGTCACATTTACTAGAACAAACTTGCACATATCTAGTTTCCACTTGCGATAACCTTTGAGCCAGCTCTTCTTTTCATAAAAATTTCTATTCTATTTACAGAGTCACAGGCTCCTAAAAATGGTTAAATAGTGGCCTAAATGTTAAGACGTAAACGTGAAATATAGTATATGTCATAAATACATTCTAGCCCAATGAGTGAGCACATAACTTGATCAGCTCCCCCAATCTTCTTACTGCACCCTCAAAATTAATTGCATTATCACAGGAAGCAGGAACTGTTTTTACACACATCTAAATACGTCAATATCAGTGCTGTATATTCCCCCCCTGTTGCTCAGGAAACCATTATTTGTTCTATTTTTTACCAGTCTTCCTGTAGACCATATAAAAGCCAGCCCTATGGTTCTTGGAAACACCAAAACAAGTATTTTATTTCCACATAAATAAAGCTAGACAATAGTGGACTTATGTGTGCTGTATCTAGGAAGGATCTACAGCAACAGGCTTTACAAGGACACTCTCATGCATAAACCATATACACCACGGAGAGCGAAATTAACTCAACTTCTGTACTCAACCCATTAGAAAACAGCAGACACCGGGTTGTAGCTTTAAACAGTCAACAAATATCTTTGTATTATAAGGCTCGATTCACATTGGAGGGGGATATTTATTAAGATTAGCATTTCCTCTTATATTCCCCAATTCACTTTTGACTCCCTGCCTTCCAAAAGCCATAACTTTTTTGGTTTTCCGGTTCACAGAACCATACGAGGCCTTAATTTTTGTAGGTCAAATTTGCATTCGTAATTGTACTACCTAATATACTGGGAAGCAATTCATAATCGGAATTGGAAAAAAACTGCGCTTATGCGACTTTCTTACAGGCTTTAGTTTTACAGCTTTCACTGTGCAGCCAAAATGACAAGTCACCTGTATTCTATGAAAGGTACGATTCTAGGAATACAAAACTTACATTTTAACAACTTAAAAATATCCAAAACTTTGCAAAAATAAATAAAAAAACAAAAATTATGGAGTTGCCATATTTTGATATGTGTAACTTTTTATCTTGCTGTGTATGTGGCTGAATATAAGGTGTCTATTTTTACAAGGTCAAACGTACCGTATTTTTCGGACTATAAGATGCACCCAGGTTTTAGAGGAGAAAAATAGGGAAAAAAAATTTTCAGGCAAAAAATGGTAAAATATTTAATATATGGGAGTTGTAGTTTTGGAACAGCTGCAAGGCCACATTGACAGGTGACCCTGCAGCTGTACGGGGATGTATAGGGCGTTTTTTTTGTGGGGCCAGGTGTACTTTTTAGATATACCATTTTGGGAAATGTTTATTGCTTAGATCACCTTTTATTTAATTCAGAGGCAAAACAGAGAGAAAAACCAGGCAGTTTAGCACTTTTGATTTTGACGTTCACTGTACATAAAAATATTAGTAGACCGGGCATTTTCAGACACAGGGATACCTAATGTGTATGTTTCACAGTAATGTTATACTTTTATATGTATTCTAGGGAAAGGAGGTGAACTTTTATTTATTTTATTTATTATTTTTTTTAAGTGTTTTTTTTTTTTTTTTTTTACTATTTTAATATCCCCCGCCTAGGGGGCTTGAACCTGCAATCATTTGATTGCAAGTCCCATAGACGGCAATACAAGTGTATTGCCGTCTATGGGAGATTCTATACATTACTATCGCGGAGGGTCATAGACCAGCCGCGATAGTAATATATATCTATGACAGGCCTGGGAGCCTTCATTAGGCTCCCGGCTGTCATCGGAACAGGTCGGCTCCTGCGGCCTCGCCGTGCAGGAGCCGGCCTGCATCACTAAAGGTATGGGGCCGGTGGGGGGGGCTAACTGACTGCCGGGACCTGTGGAGGAGGAGTGGATTTAGAGCATGGCCGCGCTACTGCCACCGCTGGTTTTCTTCAGCGGCAGTAGCGCGGCAATCTGCAGGCCCCGGCAGCTAAGACAGTCCCCGGCATCTGCTGTAATAAACCGGCGGATGCCGGGGAGTGTCTTAGCTGCCGGGGCCTGCAGTATTGTCACGCTCCTGCCGCTGAAGAAAACCAGCGGTGGCAGTAGCGCGGCAATCTGCAGGCCCCGGCAGCTAAGACACTCCCCGGCATCCGCCGGTCTATTACAGCAGATGCCGGGGACTGTCTTAGCTGCCGGGGCCTGCAGATTGCCGCGCTACTGCCGCTGAAGAAAACCAGCGGTGGCAGTAGCGCGGCCATGCTGCAAACCCACTCCTCCACCCACATTCAGACTATAAGACGCACCCTCATTTTCCTCCGAAATTTGGGGGAAAAAAAGTGCGTCTTATAGTCCGAAAAATACGGTAGTTCGAATGTCTACTGGTTTAATCGCTTTTTATTGAAATTTTTATGAAATAGAGAAAAAAAACAGTGGTTTGGCTCTTTTGATCTACTGAAAAGTATTGTACATTGTAGTCACTTCAATTACAGACCTGTAATAAAAGTTAATGCTGGACAAATATGAAATCCAATTAGTAAGATGTAGGGAGCTTATTTTGAATTTAGGGGTATGATTGTAAAAAAAAAAAAAAAAAACTACTCATCTCTATATGAAATACATCCTGGACAGGTTACCTATTGCTTGCCGAGGACGTCATCACTACGTCCTTCCAGCGTGGCACTTCTGTAACGGATGACGTAGCTAAAACGTCCTCCCTACTATCGCCGATTTCTTAGGGCTGGATGGAGCTATCTTGATGGTTTAATATTCACTTTAAAGAGGAGACTCTCATGTTTAAAATGATACCAAGGCCTTCAAGATACAACTTATAGTTTTGGAACGATTCATTGTTGAACATGCAACACTGCATTCAACCCTGAGATATAGGGTTCTAAAGTGTCCCCCTCTTCTGTCTAAGGAAGCATCATACGAACTGTAACAGGAAGGGGAGGGGGGATGATGAGCCCTGCAGACAGCACAGAGATGCAGAATGAGATGCAGAATAATTCTTCTCTCTGTGCATAACCTGTATGTGACCCCAGGAGGGGGGTGGCAGGGGTTTTAGTCCTTGATACCCCCCTCCTATCAATCAGAGCGCATTCTATACTTTTGATCACTGATTGTCACATAAAGGTATAATGTAATTCCCCCCTGAGCCTTACTAGTGGGGTATTCTTCTATAATACCCTCTAAACATAACCAGGAAGTTTATTGGTGCTGTGAACCAGACGTTTACCATTGTCCAGGTCGCAACGCCAAAAAAAAGTCACACCAAACACTTACACATCACATACACAAAGCTATGAATAAAGTTTCCATTTCAACCAATCCCTGTCCTGTCTATACCTGAGCTTTCTACAGTAAAATATGTCTCTAGCGATGTCCGTTACATGCTAAAATAATAGTAATAAAGATTATCCCTAGAGATGAAGGTATTGCTTGCTAAAATTTTTATAGGGGGATGGAAAATAACATTTTTATGTAAAGTCCTATTTAATTTACATGCACAAAATGGTTGGCGCATTTCTGCGATTTTGGCGTTTAACACCTGCCCCTGTAAATATATACATGTGTGGTATGTATGAACTCCTCACATATTGCAGATTTTTGGAAAGTACATTTTGTTTAAAGAAAGGGATTGCTTGAGCCGCACTTTAGTAACAAATATGAATTTTTGTGCAATTTTTGCTTGCAATGTCTGTTTGCTGCAAAGTTGCATGAAGGTGGGTGTATATATGAATTATTAAATTGTGTTTTTATATGCGGTATGCTGTGTAATGTGAAAAAAAGTTAGATTTTGGTGTCACAGTTACCTAGGTGCAGTATAGATTTTTTGTATAAATGGCTTTTATTAAGGATTTTCAATATTACAAAACACAAACAGAAAGGAACAAGCTGTGCAGCATCTAAGATGCATATAAATCGGTACGCTGGGCAGCCAGGGAGGAGACCCCCAACTGCAACATCAGTGCATATTACGCACAACAACGTGACAATTACAGAAAAGAAAAAAAAAGAGAAGGGGAGGAGAGAACAGAGAGGAAGGAAAAACGCAGAGAGACCAATCGTAAACCATCTCAAAACAGAGAGGGGAAAGGGCAGGAGAAAGAGACGAAAACGTAAACACAGGAACGTGGAACAGCAAAAGAGGACCAGACCTGAAACTGGAGGCGATAGCAGAAAAGGAGGATGATAAAAGGAGGAGAAAGAAGACAGGAGGCCACGCCACACTCAAGCAAAGGCAGCGGAAAAGTCAGATGACTCCTGGAACAAGATCCAGGGCCGCCAGAGACGCTCAAATCTGGAGGAATCAGGAGAGTCCTCCGCCACCAATGCCTCCATCCTCCGTATAAGAAGGAACTCCTGAAGGAACTCAAGCAAGGAGGGGGTGGAACTGCGCCAATGTCTCGGGATGACAGCCCTGGTGGTCGTGAGAAGATGCCTTAAGAGGTCAGTATAGATTTTTTTAACAGCAAAATCTTGCTTGTCTTCTGTATTAGTGTTTTTGGGAGTCCTAGCTCTTGTTGTAGTTGATGTTTGCGGTACATATAGTATACTAGCTGGTACCCGCGACTTCGTCTGCGGTGATTGTAGAAGTGGGTATATACAGGCATGGGTGAGGTTTTCGTACTGTGTATAAGGTATGGGATATGAAATGTAAGTTTGTATCTTGGTTTTTCTGTAATTCAGAGAATACGTGAGACTTTTGTGTTGAAGTTACTTTGTATTTGAGCTGCTATACGGTGTTGTGAGAAACTTTACATAGTGACTTTGGGACAGAAGAATTTGAAGTTAACCCTTTCCCGCCGATGGCATGTTTTGATTTTCGTTTTTGACTCCCCTCCTTCTAAACCCCATAACTTTTTTATTTCTCCGCTCCCAGAGCCATATGAGGTCTTAATTTTTCCTGGGACAAATTTTTCTTCATGATGCCACCATTATTTATTCTATATAATGTACTGGGAAGCTGGAAAAAATTCAGAATGGGGTGGATTTGAAGAAAAAATGCATTTCTGCGACTTTCTTACGGGCTTTGGTTTTACGGCGTTCACTGTGCAACCAAAATGACATGTCCCCTGTATTCTGTGTTTCCTTACGATGCTGGGGATACCAAATTTATATGGTTTTATTTACATTTTGACCCCTTAAAAAAAATCCAAAAGTGTGTTTAAAATTTTTTTTTTGAAAAGTCGCCATATTCCGACAGCCGTAACTTTTTTATACATGCATGTACGGGGATGTATAGGGCGTCTTTTTTTGCGGGACCGGGTGTACTTTGTAGTTCTACCATTTTCGGGAAATGTTATTGCTTTGATCACTTTTTATTTCAAATTTTTATCAGAATCAAAACAGTGAAAAAACAGCGGTTTGGCACTTTTGACCATTTTTCCCGCTACAGTGTTTACCGAACAGGAAAAATATTTGTATAGCTTTGTAGAGCGGGCGATTTCGGACGTGGGGATACCCAATATGTATGTGGTTCACAGTTTTTAACTACTTTTATATGTGTTCTAGGGAAAAGGGGGTGATTTGAATTTTTAATCCTTTTTATTTTTTTTTTTATATTTTTTTTCCTTTTTTTAAATTTTTTTTTTTGCATTTATTAGACCGCCTAGGGGTATTGACATGGGTGGGGGGTGTCGAGGATTGTCAGAGCGGTGGGAGTCGGCAAACATGGCTGCTCCGGAGCGTTAAAGAGAGCCTCCTGGAGTATCGTTAAGGTGAGGGGCAAAGTGGTAAAGTATATGTATATGTGATTGTGTGGGGTTAGGGGCGAGGCTGTAGAGGGTAATATGAATTTTGTGGCTTGCTATGGTCCAAAGTGTGTGAGATTGCAGAGATGGTGGTGTGAGTTTGGGTTTTGTGGGGGTCCTGGCACAAACGTATGTGCGCTATTGTGACGAAAAGTAGCCTATTGTTTAATCGGGTGTATTAACTATGTTTGTGGAAAATTTCAGCCGAATAGGTCGAGCGGTTTTTCCGTGATTGAGGAACAAACATCCGAACATGCAAACATCCAAACACACAAACCCACAAACTTTCACATTATAATATGCGCCGCGAGGCAGAAGGACGTCTCTGGCTAACAGTCAGAAACGCCCTTCTGACCATAGAAGAGCTACGGTACCGGACCGTAAGCTCTTCACACCGGGCACACATCGGGAAAGCCGACAGTGTGCTGAACTCAGCGCACTGTCAGCTTTCCGGCAGTATATAGAACTGCCTGTGTGAAAAATGGTGAAAGGTCCTCTTTAAAAGTTAATTTTTAAGAAAATCTCAGGAGTGCGGACTGGAATATATTCTTTGCTATCCGAAATACAGAATAGTGCCTGAAGTGCTCTTTTTAACTACTGGTCACTCAGAGAAATGAGGATCTTGTACAAGGAACGCCCTGTCTATTCTACACTCCACTTCCTGTATTTCAGTTCAGTCCAGCATCTCTGGATTTACTTGCAGCCATAACATAAACACTCATCAAGTAATGTTATACCACTTATCAGAGCTCAGCAACTGAAAGCAATATGCAAAGAGAGCAAGAAAAGAATATATGTGAGTTCAGGGACTGAACTATCTTCCTAGGAAACCAGCTGTAAACACTGAGGAAACATAATGAGCAGTATCTGGCAAACGGAGCAAGATAGATTAACCCCTTAAGGACCAGGCCATTTTTTGGTTTCGCATTTTCGTTTTTCCCTCCTCACATTTCAAGAGCCATAACTTTTTCATTTTTCAGTTCACAGAGTCACATGATAGCTTATTGTTTGCGGGACAAATTGTACTTTGTAATGGCACCATTCAATATGCTGTGCAATGTACTGGGAAGCTGGAAAAAAATTCAGAATGAGGCGCAATTGGAGAAAAAATGCATTTGCGCCATTTTCTTATGGGTTTAATTTTTACAGCATTCACTGTTTGGTACAAATGACATGTTACCTGTGTTCTACGTGTCAGTACAAACGCGGTGATACCAAATTTATATAGTATTTGAAATTTTTTGATACTTTTAAAAAAATGATAAACTTTGCAAAATAGAAAAAAAAATTTGTGTCATCATGTTCTAACACCTGTAACTTTTTCATATTTCCATGTATGGAGCTGGTTGTGGTGTCTTTTTATGCGGGACAAGATGACGTTTCTATTGATACCATTTGGGGAAAGATCCGATGGTTTGATCACTTTTTATTCAATTTTTTATAGGAGGCAAAGTGTTGAAAAAAACGCTTTTTGGCTGTTTTTATTTTTTTTGCCGCTACGCCGTTCGCAGTACGGGATAAATGTTTTAATATTCTAATAGTTCAGGCATTTTGGAGCGCAGGGATACCTAATATGTTTATGTTTAATGTTCTTTAATTACTTTTATAGCTGATCTAGGGAAAGGGGGGTGATTTGAACTTTTATATTTTTTTAATACTTTTAAAAACTTTTTTTTTTCTTCTGTTACATTTATGATCAGACCCCTTAGGTACCTTGAAACCTAGGGAGTCTGATCGCTCATACTATTCACTGCAATACTACAGTATTGCAGTGAATAAGAAAATCGCAGCACTTCTATTAGACGATGCCTCTGGCATCGTCTAATAGATCTAGTGCAGAGACAAGCCTGGAAGCCTTCAATAGGCTTCCGGCTGTCATAGCAACCGATCACCGCCCTCATGTGACGTTCAGGAGGGCGGCGATCGGCAAAACATGGCGGCGCCCATGCCGCCGGCGCCGTTTACACACTGCGGTCACGTTTGACCGCAGTGTGTAAAGGGTTAACAGCAGCGATCGGCTCGGGCACTGACCGCTGCTGTTAGTGGCAGGTCCTGGCTGTATTATACAGCCGGCATCTGCCGTGTATGGAGCGAGCTCAGCGTGTGAGCTCGCTCCATACATCCCCATGCGACCCATGACGTACAGTTACGTCAAGGGTCGCTAAGGGGTTAAACAATGTATTGGGTAAACCACTTCACTTAGCTTAAGCTACAAGTCTGAATATCATCCTTGAGATGGGAATAACCCTTTAATTTTGTATGCCATAATAGGGTACATAAAAATGGGTTTTCTAGAACTGAGCAGCCTCTTTAAAACATTAATCCCCTTTGATGCACAGAAAACAACTTCACCTAAAAGCTAGTTAATATTTTGCTGGTAACCAATTAAAAGCAAGTCATGCGCAACCTATTTGTCAGAAAGGTGCCAGTATATTCTACTTAACCATAATATCCTGATATGAAACTTCACAAAGTCTTGTTGGCAAGTACAATAACCTAGTTAATAATGAGAAAACATTCCAGTGAACTGCATCATATGCAAAAAAAATAAGCCTTGGTTAGTTCTGATGCCACTGGAAAAACAAGTATACAATTTTTTATATCTGAAATTGTGCCACTTAAAGGGACTCATACATGCCAATCTAAACTTACAGGTTATTGTGTTACTTTAACTTGAATGGTGAATACCGTATTAAAAAAATTAAAAAGCAAGTAAAAATGGCTGATTTGTTTATTTCTTCTGACAAAAAACATAAAATACAAAAACCCTGAAAAAAAAAGTGATCAAAAAATTTCATGTACACAAAAGGGTAGAAATAAAAAACTACTCAGCTTGATCAACTGACAAATTAAAGTGTTTTTATTGTTCAAATGGGGGGATACAAAACGTATATACCGTAAATACTCGAGTATAAGCCGACTTTTTCAGCACAGTTTTTATGCTGAAAAAGCCCCCCCCCTCCAGCTTATACTTGAATCAGGGTCCAAGGAGCACAGAAACTTGAAGGACCTATATAAGTTAAATGAAGGGGGAGGTCCTTTAGTACTACTGCTCTGTGATTGGCTTGTCATGTTGGGGCACGTGACTATGATCAAAGGTCCTATAGAAAATAGAATGTAACATCTGCAGATAAGTCAGTGGCCAGGATTCATTGTGTCTTATAGAAGATGTCTGTCGTATGGAGGAGAGGAAGCTACAGTAAAGTGAAAGTGAACACACAAGTACCCTCCTTTAGTTACTATTCCTATTAATGTCAGGCATTTGGGGTTATTAATTTAGTCTCAGTAACTCCATATGCCACACATTAATAGCAATTAACCCCTGTGTGCCCCATATAAGGGTTACTAATATGTGAGACACATGGGGGTACTAATAAAGGACCTTAATTATGAAAATACCTATTACCTCCATATGTCCCACATATCAGTAACTCTTGTGAGGCACACAGGGGGTTAATGTGAGAGACATGATGGGGTTAACTGCTATTACTATGAGGCACATGGAGTTACTAAGCTATAATGCCATGACATGACCAGACTTTTTATCTTGAATGGTGGATTTCCCCCCATCGGCTTATACTCGAAGTCAATGAGTTTTCCCAGTTTTCTGTGGTAAAATTAGGGGCGTTGGCTTATACTCGAGTATATATGGTAGTTTTAATGATATAATTATATAATACTAGCTATAACCCGCGACTTCGTCGGCGGCCCCCTGATGCCTGCGCAAACCACCTGCAGCGCGGCCCGTGGGCCCCAACGCCCCTCTGCTTGTGGCCAGAGCGGGCCTGCCCCCAGTATCTTGTCTCCCCCCCATCTCTGCCCACAGTATCTTGTTCCCCCCCCCATCTCGGCCCCCAGTATGTTGTCCCCCTCATCTCGGCCCCCTGTATGTTGTCCCCCCCCCATCTCTTCCCCCAGTATGTTGTCCCCCCATCTCTGACCCAAGTATCTTCCTCCCCATCTCTGCCCCCAGCTTCATGTGCCCCCCATCTCTGCCCCTAGTATCTTGTCCCCCCCATCTCTTCCCCCAGTATCTTGTCCCCCCATCTCTGCCCCCAGTATCTTGTCCCCCCCCATCTCTGCCCCCAGTATCTTGTTCCCCGCATCTCTGCCCCCAGTATCTTGTTCCCCCCCATCTCTGCCCCCAGTATCTTGTTCCCCCCCATCTCTGCCCCCAGTATCTTGTTCCCCCCATCTCTGCCCCCAGTATCTTGTTCCCCCCATCTCTGCCCCCAGTATCTTGTTCCCCCCCATCTCTGCCCCCAGTATCTTGTTCCCCCCATCTCTGCCCCCAGTATCTTGTCCCCCCATCTCTGCCCCCAGTATCTTGTCCCCCCCCATCTCTGCCCCCAGTATCTTGTTCCCCCCATCTCTGCCCCCAGTATCTTGTTCCCCCCCATCTCTGCCCCCAGTATCTTGTTCCCCCCCATCTCTGCCCCCAGTATCTTGTTCCCCCCCATCTCTGCCCCCAGTATCTTGTTCCCCCCATCTCTGCCCCCAGTATCTTGTTCCCCCCCATCTCTGCCCCCAGTATCTTGTTCCCCCCATCTCTGCCCCCAGTATCTTGTTCCCCCATCTCTGCCCCCAGTATCTTGTCCCCCCCCATCTCTGCCCCCAGTATCTTGTCCCCCCCCCATCTCTGCCCCCAGTATCTTTTCCCCCACATCTCTGCCCCCAGGGTCTTGTCCCCCCCATCTTTGCCCCCAGTATCTTGTCCCCCCCATCTCTGCCCCCAGCTTCATGTCCCCCCTTCTCTGCACCCAGTTCACTTCATGTGCCCCCAGTGTCTTGCCCCCCCAACTCTGCCCCCCAGTCTCATGTTTCCCCATTCCTGCCCCCACCCCCTACATCGTCCCCCGTGTAGTATCTCTCACCTTTGTCTCTCTCCTCTGCTCTCTCTGCTGGCTGCCTGCACACACTTCTCCTGCTGGTCCCTGTGGCGTTTACGTAGCAGAGCAGGCCCGGCGTCATAGCAACCAGACGCCGGACCTCGCTGTCCTTCATACAGGACACAGACAGGCAGCAGGAGAAGTGTGTGGAGCGGAGGAGACACAGGAGCAGAGGAGAGAGCCAAAGGTGAGAGCTACTACATGGGGGACGATGTAGGGGGGGGGAACTGAAGCTGGGGAACTGTGGACACTGACCTGGGGACACCTCCTCCCCCCCGGGACCCCCCCCTCCCCCGGAATACCCCCTTCCCCGCTGCACTGACCTGTATGTGTAGTGTGGGGTGCAGCAACCCTCTCCTTCTCCTCCGCGATGTGTGTAGGCAGCGTGGTATAGCTGCGAGTCCGGGACCCTGTGGGCGGCCGCCATCTTCCTCACTGTGTCTCTGGTGAATCAGCACACCCACATTCAGCCCCCAACCTATGGTGCTGCAGCCCTGGCTCCATAGCCCGCCCACAGCCTGCCCTGCACCAATAGGAGGAGTGTGGACAGACCAGCGCTGGCAGAATGCCAGCTTGTACAGCCAAGCCCGGAGGGGTGTTTGGAGGGTGACGGTGGCGATTTGGGGTGAGTGACCCACATTTAAAGTAGCCTATTGCACTTTCGTGGGAAATATGTAGGTGTGTGTGAAATTTCACCCAAATTCATTCAGCCGTTTGGCTATGATTGAGGAACAAACATCTGAACATTCACCTTTATAATATTAATAGGATAATATATATATATTTTTTTCTTTTTCTTAAAGGGGTTGTCCTATCTCAAGAATTCTATCTATAATGGTAGTATGTATATTGAAGATTTTTCCTAAGTATAGTGCTTTAGAAATTCTGCTTTGTTTACCATATATGTAACCATATTCCTCCCATTGTTTACACACGTTGCTATAACCACAGACCTATAGGACAAGTGACATCACTCACTCACTGCTCTTGCTGTCAGGACAATCGTTCAGTTTGCAGTTTCCTGATAAAGCTTGGTCTATTATCTGGTTATGTAAACACACAGATAACGGACAGTCCATTCTGTACAAGCATGTGCATTATATCTGATCTGCATAAGTATTGTGATCCTTCTCAAGCCTGTTCAGCAAGAGGGAGAAATACAGAAGTGAAAAAAAAGTTTTTC
The DNA here is from genome assembly GCF_031893055.1 of Leptodactylus fuscus. Lineage (NCBI taxonomy): Eukaryota > Metazoa > Chordata > Amphibia > Anura > Leptodactylidae > Leptodactylus > Leptodactylus fuscus. The sequence continues at coordinate 196,011,449 of NC_134265.1, forward strand.
TTACCCCCATTGCACACCATTATAGGAAGTATTAAAAGCTGCCATCAGGAGGTTAAATCTGTCTTGCAAAAAAAAATAAAAAAAAATTCCTCATGTCCTCAATGGAAAATTAAAGTGGCTCTATAATTAACAAAAGTCATTCTTAACTAATCACATACTTGTATAGCCTTTAGAAAGGCTATTCCACACCTACCTTTGGTATGTACATTGCCTCAGTAGTTTTTGTATGGGCCCATTTTCATTCATATGCTAATAAGCTTTTCAGTGCACAGGAAGTTGTCAGCCAGCTCTCCTCTCCCTGCTGTGTATGAGCAAGGAGGAGTCAGCAGCAGCAGCCTGTGCTGTATATACAGAAGACAGTGCACGAAGAGACTTCCAGGATGTACTGAGAAGCTAATTAGTATATGAATAAAAATGGGCTCATTCAAAAACTACTGAGGCAATTTACATAAAAAAGGTAGGTGTGGAATAGACTTTCTAAAGGCTATACAAGTACGTGATTAGTTAAAAATGACTTTTGCCAATGATAGAGTCCCTTTAACCCTTTCCCGACATCCGCCATAATAGTACGGCGCATGCCGGGTCTGTAACTATGGCGGCCGCAGTATACTGTAGTAGACAACCGGCGCTAATGTCTCCAATCGGTCCCTGAACTGATCGGAGGCATTAACTCTTCCGGTACCTCGGTCAAAGCTGACCGAGGCGCCATTTTCCTGGCGACGTCACGTTACTATGACAGTCGGGAGCCTTGTGAAGGCTCCCCGGCTTGTCATTACATTGCTTCTATTCCAGGCTATGCTACATAGCCTGCAATAGAAGTGCCGATATTTAGCAATGCTTTGTAATGCATTGCATTAGTGATCAGACCCCCTGGGGTTCAAGACCCCAAGGGGGTCTAATAAATGCAAAAAAAATAAATTTAAAAAAAGTTAAAAAAAATTTAATTTTTTAAAAAGTATTAAAAATTCAAATCACCCCCCTTTCCCTAGAACACATATAAAAGTAGTTAAATACTGTGAAACACATACATGTTAGGTATCCCTGTATCCAAAATCGCCCGCTCTACAAATTTATAAAAATATTTTTCCTGTACAGTAAACGCCGTAGCGGGAAAAATAGTCAAAAGTGCCAAACAGCGTTTTTTTCACTGTTTTAATTATGATAAAAATTTGAATAAAAAGCGATCAAAGCAAAACCATTTCCCGAAAATGGTAGAACTAAAAAGTACACCCGGCCCCGCAAAAAAAAAAAAAAAGACTATGCATCCCCGTACATGGACGTATAAAAAAGTTGCGGCTGTCAGAATATGGCAACTTTTATTTAAAAAAAAAAAAAAAAAAATTAACACAGTTTTGGATTTATTTTAAGGGGTTAAAATGTAAATAAAACCATATAAATTTGGTATCCCCGGAATCGTACTGAAACATAGAATACAGGGGACATGTCATTTTGGCTGCACAGTGAACTCCGTAAAACCGAAGCCCGTAAGAAAATCGCATAAATGCATTTTTTCTTTAAATTCACCCCATTCTGAATTTTTTTCCAGCTTCCTAGTACATTATACAGAATAATTACTGGTGGCATCATGAAGAAAAATTTGTCCCGCAAAGATTAAGACCTCATATGGCTCTGGGAGCGGAGAAATAAAAAAGTTATGGGGTTTAAAAGGAGGGGAGTCAAAAACGAAAATCAAAAATGCCATCGGCGGGAAGGGGTTAAAAAGTTATGGCTCTTGGAATATGGAGAGTAAAAAATGCAAAAACTAAAACTGACTTAGCCCCTACAAATGACATCTCAGCATCTCCACAAACACTTACTGACAGCATTCTTCCACTCTACTGATGGAATACAGTTGGAATTTTTTCTCTAACCCCTACCGCTGCTGAACAATCAGTGCTGATAGTTTCAGCACCCAATATACTAATTAGTCTCTCTACTGTCAGCAAGCTGTCCGGGACCTAGTGGTCTAGTCATGGGACCACACACATGACAATAGAGAACCTAATTACCATATCCAGTTCTGAAACTAACCAATGATTGCTCAGCAGCAGTGTGAGCTAGAGAAAATGTCCAACAATGTCAAAATCACTACAATGGTGTCTGTTAAAGAATACAAACAGTTGATGATGGCAGAAGTGATGAAAGGTCCTCTTTAACCCTTTCCTGACATTCGCCGTACTAGCACGGCAGATACTGGGTGTTTGAAGATGGTGGCTGCTGAGGATCCGGGTGGTGCCATAGACACCAGCATATATACAACAGATACCCGTGTCTTCCGGCTTCTTCTCTTTAAATCCCACGCCTGCGTAGTAGCGCATCTCTCCGAAGCGCTACTGCGCAGGCTCACTCGCCATTTTACTTAATGGCAGTTTGCGAGTGAGCCTGCGCAGTAGCGCTTCGGAGAGATGCGCTACTATGCAGGCGCGGGATTTAAAGAGAAGAAGCCGAAAGACACGGAACCAGAGGGCGTCGCTCCAAGAAGACAGAAGAGACAGGAGTGCCCGAAGCTGACGTCGCATCCTTTATCCCCACCCATGGTGCACGTTCAGGTAAGTTTTGCATATATGTTTTAATACTTTTATTTAAAAATGGGACCGGGATTAAATGTAACATTTAAGGTGCCTGAATAGCCTTTTTAAAGGCTGTTCAGGCATATGTGGGGCTCTGTTAGCATAATTTTGCTGATAGAGCCCCTTTAAGAATACTTTCCTTGACTTCCATATACCCTTATAGCAATGGACAGAATCACATCAGCATCTAAATCTTGAAACACAAGCAGTCACATACTATAAAGAGAAGGGGATCCAGTTTCAGGAAAGAAATGTTATTGTTTGTATTATGAAAAGTTATATAATTTGCCAACATACTTTCTGTAACAATTTCTTGGGGTATTCTAGGTCTCTGCTTGCAATAAACAATCTATTGTTTATTACCTGCGGACAAAAATCAACAGACGGTCATGTGATAGCCTCACATGCGCACGGATTGTTACAAGACAGATGTCTGATCTCCGTGCTATGACTATAAGGAGTTGTGCACCTTTGTGTCCATCTCACGATCATGGTCTGATTTGTCCAGTAGAAGTAAACAAAGAATCACAGCAAGCAGAGATCTAGAATACAGTGAGAAATTGATACAGAAAGCATATTACAAGATTGTACAATTTTTCATTTTGCATACAATAACATTTGCTGAAAATGGACAACCCCTGAAACTGTATGTAAACTATCGCTGACACATACCTGGAGTTTTTTTTAATTGAAGTAAGCATCTCTTCCAGAGCGCCAACAAACTGCAAGAAGGGAAAAAAAGAGAGTAAACTATTAGACCCAGCAGACCTGACATTTACTATCCCGTGTTTGTTGGAAGTCTTGGTCGAACAGAAGCAATAAAGCATTTCGCAAAAAAACTCATTGATTGATTTCTATGAAAACAAACATGTAACATTTTGCAATTAATTGCATAATAATGATTATTATAATATAATTTGAAATTTTATTTATCATTTTATTTAGAAACTGGTGTCAGTAATGTTATTACGAGTCCAACTGCATCCAAAGTTGGCTGTAAATCTGAGACTAACTCCACAGCCCTGTTTACAACAGACATTTGATGTGACTAAAACTTGTTTAACTCCTTAGCAACACAAGATGTACCTCAGTATGAGCCCTCTCCATACCCAGCGGGCACAAGCTGTAATACACAGTAGATACTTCTGTACAGATTGTAACCGTTAACTCTTTTAGATGCCTTAGTCAATTGCCACTAAGGCACCGACATAACAGTGCATTGCCATACTGGGCATGATCGCTGTCCAGAGGAATGTCATCAGTGGCCCCACTATATATGAGCCCTTACACAACAATGTACATGAGTGAGTAAATAAATTTAAAAAAAAAAAAAAAAGTTATGGGTGTCAGACCTTTGAATTCTTTTTCCAATTCCACTCCATTTTTTGCCAGCTTCCCATTGCAGCATAAGGAAAATTAAGCACAATTTCCCTAACAAAAAAATAAGCCTCTTAACTGAAAAAGTTAACGCTTTTGAAGAGTGAAAGAGGGAGGGAATTAAACGCAAAATCAGGAAATCAATGTCATTTAAGGGGATATTTTTAATTCAATGCGTACTTTTACAGCAATACAAACAATAAATGGATTTTTGTACTCACTGTAAAATCCTTTTCTTGTTGTGATCATTGGGGGACACAGCACCACGAGTATAGATCTGGCCTCTAGGAGGTTGACACTAGGAGTAACAAAATATGTCAGCTCCACTTCTGGGCTATACACTCTCCAGGGACACTATGTTAGCTAGTTTGTACTGAAGCAGAAGGAGAGAGACAAAAAGAAAAAGAATGTGTCCCCCAATGAAAACGAAAAAAGTATTTTACACCGAAAAAATATCCAAAAAATCCATTTTCTCTCTTATTTCATTGGGGAACACAGCACCATAGGATGTCCTAAAGAAGTTCCAGAGGGTGGAAATTACACACCCATGCGAGCAACCTGGTACACAGCCGCCTGCAGAACTTTCTGAACCAAAATGGTCATCACAAAGGCCACAGAATGGATCCTTTAGAAATGGTGAAAGTGTAGACAAAGGCCAAGGTGTCAGCCTTGCAGACCTGGACGGTGGAAGCCTGAAGTTGAACAACCCAGGATACTCCAACAGCTCCCGTAGAATGAGAAGTCACACAGAGAGGTGGAGGGCCTACACTTGAGCCGATAGACCTGATAGAAAATCAAATCCATCTGGATACGGAAGCCTTGGAAGCAGCCAGACCCTTGCGAGGGCCCTCAGGGAGAACGAAAAAGGTGTCCAAACGATGGAAGAGGTTACTGAGAGACAAATAGAGCCCCATCACGCAGACCACATCCAGTGAAGAGAGCACTCACACAGATACTTGGGGTCCAGGAATAAAGGGAGTAATATGATGTTCTAGTTGATGTGGAAAGAAGAAACCACTTTAGGCAAAAAAGATGATGATGGACAAAGGACAACCTTGTCTTTGTGGAACAGCAGTCCTGAGACAGCAGGTCGACTTGTAGAGGAAGGGACCAAAGAGCTTCCACCAACAGAAATGTGAGATCTGCGTACAAGGCCTGGCAGGGTCAATCTGGAGCCACCAGAGTGGAAGTAACCCCCTCGGTCTTGAGTTTCTTGAGAACCCACTGGAGAAGAGAAAGAGGAGAAAATAGGTACGAAAGTGTCAACAGTGATAGCCCGAGGGTCCTTGCCATGTAGTGGGGGAGCTTGTGTTTCAGGTGGGAGGTGAAGAGGTGCCCCCTTCCCTGGTCTGGATGCCCTTGGAGGAGAAAGGTCCAATGAGACTGGGCAGGGAAGATAGCTCTCAGCACTCAGCAGTTTGATTTGGAGGGAGGACTCTGACTAGGACCACAGCCCTGTATGTTCAAGGCAATGAAGACTGAACCCCATCCAGAAAGATTGATGTTGGTGGAAATCACCTCCCAATGGAGGGGTAGAAAGGAATTCCCCGGGGGAATTCCTGGCAGGAGAGCCATCGAAGAAGCTCCTGGCAAACCCGTGAAGGCAGGAGGTGTAGACGTCACAGCTGGACAGAGACTTGTCCCAAAAGGTCACAACTGCCAATTGCAGAGGACGAAGATGAGAGGGACCGCCTTTACGGTCGAGACCGTAGTGCTCAGGACCCGCATGCAGAACCCAAGTGGACACAGAGAAATCCGCCGAAGGCGGGATACACTGGATTGGGGGGGCAAGGGTGTTGCACTCCGTAAGAAGAACCTTGCCCTGTTGTGTATTGATGATCATGCACTGAGAAGGAAAGAGACATAACTTTTCCTTAACAATGTGCCAGCTAATCCGTTAAAGAAGGCCTAAGGTGATCCATAAGCTGGACAAATTTTCAAGGCTTTCACCAGGAGGTTATCGAAGTATGGAATCACAGCAACTCCTATGGAGCTGGGATAGCCATGAAGGACAACATCACTTTGGTAAATACCTGGGGGGAGGTCAGGCCAAAGGGAATCACAACAAACTGAAAATGATGCAAACTCACCGTGAAACAAAGAAAGCACTGATGGCACAGTGCAATGGGAATGTGGAGGAAGGCATTGCAAATGTTGATGGATGTCAGGAATTCACTGGTCTCCTGGTATGCCACAAGTGATCAGGATTCCAGGGAAAACTGTCTTCTGGAGCAAGCAGTGGAGCCATGAAAGGGGTTTAACACTGAGAATAGCTGGACGAGGAGGACTGGCACTCAGAATGCCTATGATGAAGGAAATAGCTTTTTCCCCCTGTAGCTTCAGAGATGAACTTCTCCAGGTCTTTGCCAAAAAGACGGCCCAGTATGTCCTCGGAGAAGGGAATAGCCACAACTTCCCTCTTAGAGGTGGATTCAGCATTCCATGAATGGATTCAAACAGTGTGGCAGATTGACAATGTGCTGGCTGCTGCCTAGGCAGACCGGTAAGCTGCTTCCAGAGAGGCATTGCACATCTAGTTGCTCAGGAAATGCAGGCCTTGCTGACTCAAGATACAGTGAACAAAGGCTTTGGAGAGAGTCCACCCTCTCGTCCACCAAAGGCAGAATAATAGACTGGAATAGCCCAGCTATCCTGAGCTGGTTTAGGCAAAAGGCAGTTAGAACAGATGGGCTGAGGCTGACCGAATAGCCTTTTTTTAATTCAGGGGGCACACATCTAAAACGTGGTAGAAATAGGAGGGGCCAAGGGGAGAATTGGCTGATCGCTGTAGGTCATGGGGAGCCCTAAAGGAAAAAAAAAGAGGGTTAGCCTAGCAGACCACCAGGAGATGCCCCATCACTGACTGCTGCAGGAAGGCTGTATAGAGAGGTAACCGAGGTTCTGTGTCCCTCAGGACTGGCTAGAGAATCCTGTGGGAGCTGCAGGTGTATCTGAAATATTCAGTGGCACAGGATGAAAAAAAAATATATACATATATGAGTCTTCAGAGAGAAGGAAAAAAAATCCTGCTTCATTTCACGACGTATCTTATTCATTTTGATGGGGTGACTGCATATCAATTTATACAGCTGCCATTGAACTACCTCTTGTATCATCCTATCAACCTCTTCAATTGTATGCTCTTGCGAACAGGGCCCTCATTCCTATTGTGAGAATTGATTTATTACTCTGTCTCATTTTGTCTGATGTGAAATATTTTGGCGCTATATAAATAAAACGTATTTCTATTATTGAACAAGACAGAGGCTCTAAAAATCTCTATGCACGAGCACCCCCTAGTGGAGGACAATTTTATGGTAAATGGAGTTCAGAGTATCTCATGACTGTAGCAGTTGCACGGTCTGTTTCAAAGCATGATGAGAGGGAGATGGCAAAAACCTTTTTTTTTTTTTTTTTTATTATAAGGACTAGGCAATATTTATTCTGTACAAGAGCATTCCTGGTGCATACAGTACACTGGCACAACGGGGTATGAAATAATTCTGAGCCAGATTTAGCAACAAGACATGCACACTCAGAAACTTAAAAGTGTTGTCCACGTTATAAAATTTTCCCTATGAGTGGGCAATGTTATAGGATAGCAATTAAGCTATATTTAAGGCTTCCAGTGATATCCAGTGAGCTATATCTTCAAGGCTGCCAGTGATGTGCTCCGGTCCTCAGCGACAGAATTTTTTAAAAAATTTTTCAAGGCTGCCATGGGAGTTGTTGCAGTCAATTGCTAGTCTGAGCTGCATAAGGCACATATCTGCTGAAGACAACGAGGGGCTGAAGTGGCGATCAGTTTATCGGTTCACAGCCTTGTAAACAAATCTGGGCACCCAGCGCATTTATGGAAGTGCCAGCTGAGAGAATATCTTAGTATAGATTTATTGGTTATTTTACAGCATTGCCCGCATATGGAGAATATGTTTATAGTGTGGGCAACCCCTTTATAATATAAATTTGTTCAAACCTTGTACTGTCTGGCCATCTTCAATGTTTACATTTCTCATTGATGGGCAACAGAGGGCATTCAACTAAGGAGCTTATGTAGGGCATAAGGGAACTTTGCATTATATGTAACAAAACAGTTTATAAAACTTCAGTAAATTTAGCATAAGCCTGAATTCAGAAGAACATTTTCCTGAAAGACACCACTGCAAAAAACACTAAATTGTTTTATGCAGTAGCAGCTAACCTGCATGAATCACTGTGGTTCTCCAGCTGCTTTCAACCTTTGCACTACAAAGCAATAATAGACATGCTGCAGGTAACAACCCTGCATATATATCATGTATATCACAGAGAGTTAGTCTCCTGGGAGTATGTCTAGTATGACCTCAAGTTAAAAAAGTGTCCACCCAAATTAAAGGGAGTCTAAGAGCACAAAATTGGGATATAAACTAATCACAGAACCTTGTAGGGCTGTCAGCACAGATTACAATGATATATTTCTTATACATAACCACTGCTCCATTCTTATTAAAAAATCGTCCTAGGCGATAAGGCCCATCCTTCCGGGGGTGGGGAGATATTGGTGCCGACATTAACCGCACTGATATCTCCAGCACCAGGGCACATACTGGGAATGACAACAGTGACCTGAATTCACATTCAGCTTTATAGTGGCATAAAACCGCAAGTCTTTGAGGACGTGAAAGGTCCTCTTTAAGCACACACTTCCAACTCTGCTATTTTCTGTGGGGGTAAGACCCCAAACTAAGAGATAAAGGATATTTCATAAAAGTCTTTCATCTTAACAGCTCTAAGATGAAACAACAAATTACACAGGCCTTTAACCTCCTAACAGTCATATTCAAATTGCAAAAACCCTCCCAGAATTATCTTTTTTTATTGCAGATTTTGAATTTATGGTTCATATAAATTCTTATGACACATAACTCTGGTGCCTTATGTGCATGTTAACCCTTTAGGCTAAGGCCCCACAGGACGACACGCAGCCGAAAAGCACTGCGGGAAAAACCTCAGCGGCAACGCATCGTGGTTCTTCCCACAGCATTTTAAACAGAAAATCTACACCGTGCAAACAATACAGAGTTTCTGGAGTGTATAGAACAATATTCCCCCCCCCCCCCTTCCCCAAATTGCGCTTGACTCAAGTATAAGCCGAGGGGGGCTTTTTCAGCATGAAAACTGTGCTGGAAAACTCAGCTTATACTCGAGTTTATAAATTTATCACCGTGATCACACTGCCCTACAGAATAAAGCTAACATAGCAATTTTACCCCAGAGTGGAGACTGTATAAACCACACACACACACACACACACACACACACACACACACACACACACACACACGGGCAGTACTGAGTTTTTTTTCTCAATTCCACCTCATTCTGAGTTTTTTCCCCACTTCCCATTACATTTTACAAAATAATAAATGGTACCATTTAGAAAGTTATTGCTTTTGGAATGTAAGGAGTAAAAAATGAAAACACAAAAATTAAAAATGTCTGCGTCTAAGGGGGTTAAGGGATCTTTCTAAAATGTTCATGTTCAACTTTTCTTTTTTGAATTGTCAATATTTTGCATTGTCCATGAAGTAAATGTGATTAATATGGATAGTTTTGGAAGATCCTACCCACAAGATCCTAATGCTCTATGTCACTCAAAGGCTCCCTTGGAAAGGAAATACACACAATACCTTTATTTAAATGGTTCACTGCATAATAAAGTTTTTCAGCTTTCTGTTTCGCAACAGAGGAGAACAAAAAGGTCCGGGATGAAAAAAATTCACTGCTGACAAATGGCTTAGGTGTGAATCCTTTATTAGTATAAAAAATAAAATAAAAAAATGACAATGCGTTTTGACACCTTAAACTGGTATCTTCATCAGGCCAACCGTGCAGAAATAAATAAAGTGTAATATATATGTATAGTGAGAACACAAGAATTATATAAAGATATGAAAGAAAATAGAATACAATTTTTTAGAATTATATACAAATGTATGTATAAGAAGTAGAATATAAATGAATATATACAAACATACGCATGCAAGTACATCTACATTAGATAAATATAACTGTAGAGGAATACATTTCTTATTTAATATATAGGTGGCTGTGTAAATAAATGATTACATAAATGACAATACATAGATAGATAGAAAAAAGGAATATACAAGGAACAGACTTTGAATGTGGCTATAATAGTGATGAATCATAAAATGCATATGAATGGAGAGAAACTTTTGGAACAGCAGATTATCATAATTATGTATGATCATCTACAATGTAGAAGAAAAAGATAAGGACTTAGCCTGTGTGGTCGAAGGATACAAACCAGATGAAAGAAGGACCTAATGGCGGGAAGATTATATAGGGAGAAGTGCTAGAGAGAGGTGAGGGACGCCTGTGTGTAGGCAGGTGCTGGTGACGTGCACATTACTTACTGAGCATGTATGCGCTGATTAGCACTTGCAATAGAAAGAATGCAGGGAGACGTGCTGGTGATGAGGGATGATGACGCTTGTTTGAAGGAAGGCGCCGGTAACAAATAGAAACTCATTGAGCATGCACGTGCTGTGCAGGACGAGCGGGTGGGAAAGATGTGATTTGAGGAGATGAGCGATGTAATGTTAGAAGCAGTGGTGCAGAGGTGAAAGATGAATGACATTTGGGAAGAATCAGAGAAAGGGGAGGGAAAATAAATAAAAATTATAAAAAAAAAATAAAAAAGAAAGGCTGAAAGGGAGAAGTGATGAGCATGCGACTTCATGTAATGAAGGCAAATGGGAAGACAAAATTGTATATAGCGAAAGCAAGAGAAGGAGTGTTGATTGGCATATGGGAAAGAAGGGGAAAAAAGGGAGGGGACAGAAAGAAATGGAAAAGAAGAGAGGAAAGTGAGAAAATTAAAGGGGAGGAGTAAGGACAAGCATGAGTGGAGGTAGGTAGAAAATATTGATAAAATGAACATAAGCTAAGAAGAAGGACTAGATATAAAAATATTAACATTAGTAATAGGGTATGCATAGAAGCATATAACAAATTAAAATAAACAAAACTATATGAGCATAATGTATTAAAGTATAACAATAACTTGTCAGCATGACGATTCTACGGATTTCATTGAGGCCATTTGGATGTAAAGTCACCAAATTATAAATCCAGATGCCTCACTCCGACGGCTAGAAAGAGGGATTTGCTCTATTGGAATGATAGAGATATCTTTAAAGACACAATGATGCATTATCGAACAATGCTAGGATAAACTGTGTTTTAGAAAGCCCTTGTTTACGCTGAACGGTGACCATTCCGGAAACACATTGCCCTTTTTTTTTTTTTTTTTTTTACTTAAAAGGATTCACACCCAATCCATACATCAGAAGCATTATTGCATCCTGGAATTTTTTATTCTCCTCTGTTGATTATAGGACCAACAACTTCTTGTTGTCTGGCCCCCATGTTATGCAGCAGCTGTCCCTATAACCTTCTAGCCAGACCACAGCTAAATTATTATAAATACTTTTAGAGGCGCTGGGTTTTTAAAAAATTTTATATACCCGTTTCCCAATAGGTTAGATTTACTAAAGATTCTAGTATTCTGTACATGCCCTGCTCCAAATTTAGTATGTGCTTTACTGCACAGTTTTAAAGGAGGGCCTTTCATGTTCTAATCAATGTGCGGTACTATATAGAAAGCCGCACACTGTCAGCTTTCTCAGTACGTGCCACGCTACTAGAGATATCAGTACCGATCATTTCAGCACCAACATCTCCCCACTGTCAATAGGGTGGGCCCATCGTCATTGCTGAACTGTGAGGAACACCCTCTGACAGTACAAGGCTATATTAGAAAACAGTCGAGAAAGAAAAAGGGGGGGGAGGAGGATTCTACTAGGATACTAGTACGGCAGATGCCAGGTGTTTAACTATTACAGCCGCCCGGGTGTCTACTGTTTTATACAGTAGACACGCAGTGCTAATGCCCACACCAATCACGGGCATTAACCTCTCTGACCAAGGCTCCATTTTCCCGGTAATCGCTAGCACCCAGAGCAAGCTTCGGGATCCCATTGCCATGACAGCATACTTTTTTCACTTTATTACAGCAGATGAGCCACTCTGACAGGATTATTTTTATCCGGTCCACAGTGGCACAGGATTAAAGTCTCCCCCTAGTTTGTATGTATGATACAAGGGAGCGGCACATTTTTATTTCCACCTAGCTTCTCAGCTCACGGCCAGCTGACAGGCTGTATACTTTCTCACTGACAGCAGGCACTGCACACTGGTGTTTAGAGAAAGCTCCATGGATAATGAAGAAGTGTGGTCCACCACCTTAATGTACTGCTTGTATACAATACACTACTCTCACTGGGATTACACAAGGTAGCACGCCCGACATTTCCATTCCTTGCTATCCTGTCTGGACGAGCAACCCCAACGTGACTGAACACAGATGCAACGGAGAGAGGAAAGGGCCGGGTGGTACACCGCAGTATAGCCGGGCCCCTCTCACCTTCTCCAGCCTCCACTCTCCCTCATCCCTCCGCTCAGACGCCATGGCCTCGCACCGAGACAGAAGCCGCACAAAATTCAGCTCCAGCCTGGACTTCGCCATGGCTATGAGTAGTACCGGAAATGGAAGCGCCGCTAAGCCACATCACATCCTGACAGGAACATCATCTTGGAGGGGGCTGGTTAATTACGCAGGACGCACACGTGATTTGTTACGCTTCGTGACGTCAGTTCAGGGTTGATCTTTATAGAAGTGGGTTATTTCTCATAGATTCACGTAGCACCTGTGAGGAGAGACGAACTATGTTTAGAGGTTTAGGATAAGGGGGTATGGCTACAGGTGCATCAGCTATTTTTTTTTTCTTTAAAATTTAGGTTGTATTAGGAACATTTGGTACATGACCGTTAGGCAATGCTGAAATTACTGGGGTGCCCCAATGAGGTTTACCTGGTAGGAGTAGGTTCATGGAAAAGGGGCGTGGGTTGCTCATTTGAGGGTGTGGCTACTTGCAAGGACTAATGAACAACCCATCAATAGGTCGGGTTCAGACAGAGTTTTTTGGTCCGGATTTTGATGCAGAATCCACGTCAAAATCTGCCTCAGAGAAACGCCTCCCATCAATGGGTTCCTTTCTGCCAGCACCCTTTGCCCAAGAGACTCGAGTTGCTTGAAGCTACTACAGTGAACAAGGAGTAGAAGCAGTTCTACTACTAAAGTATTAAAATCAGAACTACAGTTCCCTGGCACCACCACTATACAGAGGCTGGGGCTGTAGCTCCTCTCCTATCACTTGAATAGAAGCAGAGCTATTTACATTCTTCATGCACTGCATTATCCTTTGGCGTCCGGAAGCCTCTGAAACAACTGATCTGTGTGGGGTCTGGGTGTTGGACCTGCACAAATCGGATACTGATTACTGATCGTGTGGATAGGGAAAAATTTGCATTAACCCCTTAACACTCCGCTCATTAATAGTATGTTGCTGCGTGAACATTGTTCATGCTCAGCTCAGTATTATTACTGACAGCACCCAGCTGTGTCACTTTTTTGGTATCTTAAAGACTCTGCAAACATGACATGGTGTCTGCGTTCCAAAAGCCACATAGTGTTCCTTCCCATCTGCGCCCTGATGTGTGCCCAAACTGCACTTTATGCCACATGTATGACACTGGTGTACCCAGGATAACGTACGTAATGTCATATGTGGGTATAAACTAATATTTGGGCACAAAAGGGAAGGAGCGCTATTTAGTCTTTGAAGCACAGATTTAGATGCTTTGTTTTTTTGTAAACCATGACACTTTTCCAGAGCTTCTGAAATGCCAGTAAACTGAAATCCCCTGACATGTGACCCCACTGTTTGCTGCGCCTGCTGCCTCCCTGGAGGCATAGCTCAGGAAGGGGGAACTTTCGGACCTAGGAACCTTTCTGCGGTTCCCGGGTCTGCCCGCATTTCACATCCCCCGTGCAGTAGCGGCCCGGGGAGCGCTTTTCAGATGGGTTTTTTTTTCTCTCGTCCTGGGGGTCCCCTTTTTCCCCTCTGGGCCTGGAGTTCCCGGGGGGGTCGGCCCACAGCTCCAACTGAGGCCAAATGGAAAGGAAGGTGGGCGTTCCCTTTGAAGCCCCTCCTCCCTCCCTATATAGTGTTCCCTCCTCCTGCCATTTATCGCTTGTCGCTCTGGTTACAAGCAGCATCTTGTTCGTGTGTTCCTAGCTAAAGGAAATTTTTTGCAGCTAAAGAGGTTTGATGGAGGGGGCCGGAGGGAGGGTGGGTCCCTGACTGCGGGAACAGTTTGTTTATGGTGGTATTCTTTTTCTCAGAATGTCATCATCATCCTCCTCTGTCATACCACCTCGGAGGAAGGCGGCGTGCAAAAGGAGGCACTTGGCGTGTGCCAGGTGCAAGATCCCGCTCCCGGATGATTCACAGTTCCACTTCTGCCAGGGTTGTAGAGCTCCCTCTTCTGAAGCAACCCCCATGCGCAAGATGATTTCCTGGGTGAAGGGGTTTGTCCAGGACTCCATGACCAGGATAGAAAGTACGGTATCCCACCTAGCCAAGAGACCGCGCCTGGAGCCGTGTGAATTGTCCCTTCCTCCATTGGAGAACTTACAGCTCAAGGATATAGAGTCGCCTTCGTCGGATTCTGGGGAAAATGAAAAGGAGGTCTTCCCATAGAGAAGATCTCTAGAGTGTTTAAAACGCCCAGAATTAAAGACTGCAACAGCAGAGAGGGCTCAAGCCATAGGTCCAGGGTCTTTAGGCCTACTTCAGAGATGCTCCGCCTGATGGAAGTGGAGTGGAGAAGACCAGACAGACCCTTCACCCCTTCCAGACGCTTCAAGACACTGTTCTCCGTCTCTGAAGCCCAATTGAAGTCATGGGGACCCCCACCTAAAGTGGATGTAGCGGTGGCCAAGTTTTCCAAGCGGACAGTGCTCCCGACGGAGGACGGATCGAGCCTGATAGACCCTATGGATCGGCGTGTGGAAGGATCCTTGAGGCGGATTTTTTCACCCTCCTCTGCCCTGGCCTCTCTTGGCATTGCTGCCAATGAGGTCGTTACGGGCCTGCGGGCAGAGTTGGCGTCTCTTTCAAAGGACATCGACTCCGGGGTGCACCGGGACGACCTCTGACATCACCCTGCTGGTGGACCATTTGACCGAAGTCACCCACTTCCAGACGTGATTGGCTGTCAAAACAATGGCACTCTCGACGACTGCCCGTCGACTTTTGTGGCTGAAGCCCTGGAGGGCCGACATCACCTCCAAGAGCAGTCTATGCGGTCTCCCCTTCGAACCTGGCCGGCTGTTCGGTAGGGAGCTCGACCGCATTATGGAGGATCTGGCCGACTCAAAGAGGAAAAATCTCCCGCAGCCCTTTGAGGTTCAAAATTCTTCCTTTCGGGGGTGGGGAACCTCCAGAAGAGGGTCCAGAGGACAGAGGCGTTTCGGCAGAGGAAGAGGTCGGGGCTCCTCTCGTGACCGTAAGCAGACCTTCTAATTCCACCACCTCTCCCCCCCCCCCACCCCTGTGGTGGGTGGTCATCTTGCCCACTATGTGGCTGCCTGGCGCCAACAGATTCGGGACCCCTGGGTCATCTAGACGATCCAGGAGGGTTATAAAATAAATTTCATGTCCCAGCCGCCAGAGAAGATGGTAAGAACCCGCCGTCTTCAGGGCCCCAAACAACTTCATCTAGAGAGGTCGATATAGGAGTACGTGGCTAAAGCCGCTTTGGAGGTGGTACCTCGCGCAGACCAAGGCACAGGCGTCTACTCTCCAGTCTTCTTGGTCCCTAAGACATCAGGCGAGTGGCGTATGATCATTGATCTCAGATACCTGAACCGCTTCATCTGCAGGGTGCGTTTTTGCATGGAAACCATCAGGTCAGCGCTGCTATTCCTACAGCCTGGAGATCACTTCATCACCCTAGACCTGAAGGACGCATATTTCCACGTACCCATCTTTCCGGCACAACGAAGGTTCCTAAGGATTGCCGTATATATAGAAGGAAAAGAGGCGCACTTCCAGTTTGCTGCCCTCCCGTTCGGCATATCCTCCGCTCCCCACACCTTTACGAAGGTAATAGCTCCAGTCGCCGCTGCCCTGCGCCTTCAAGGCATATTCATAATCCCGTATCTGGACGACTGGCTTCTCAAGGCTCACTCAAGGGAGGTTCTTACCACGCAGGTGCAGGCCGTTGTAGCTCTATTAAGCAAGTTGGGGTGGCTGGTAAACTGGCAGAAGTCAGTGGTGGTGCCATCAACTCGAGTTCAGTTCCTGGGATTTATTCTAGACTCTCTCAATATGACGATCTCTCTACCCTCCGCTTGCAAGGGGAAGATTGTTCGAGCGGTTCATCACTTATCCACAACCCGGAGGGTTACCATCAGGACGGCCATGAAGGTCCTAGGATTGATGTCCGCCACTATAGAAGCAGTTCCCTGGGCCCTATGGCACATGCGTCCACTGCAAAACGAGATCTTGAGAGTCTGGACCCACAGTCCTACAGGATTACAGAAGCCTATCCAGTTAACCATCAGCACCCGGCAAACCCTGCCCTGGTGGACCCATCTGCAAGATGGGAAGTCCTCGGTCCAGCCCGTCTGGACCCTGTTGACAACAGATGCCTCCCTCACAGGCTGGGGAGCACATCTGTGGGAGACCCCGGTACAAGGTATGTGGAATCAGCAGGAGAGGACGCGCTCATCTAACTGGCGCGAGCTTATGGCAGTTCATCGGGCTCTTCTAGCGTTTGCACCAGTTCTGCAGGGGAAGGCAGTCAAGGTAAGGTCGGACAATCTGACGGCAGTCCACTACATCAACAAGCAAGGAGAAACCAGGTCTCCCTCGCTTCTACAAGTCACCAACCAAATCTTCTCCTGGGCAGAACAGAACCTCTCCCAGCTGGCCGCGGTACACATCCAGGGCCATCTGAACATCCTAGCAGATCAGCTCAGCAGAGGCTGAACAACCGCAGGTGAATGGTCTTTACATCAAGACATCTTCCACCACCTTACCAGGATGTGGGGTCTCCCCGAAGTGGATCTGATGGCCACCCAATACAACGCCAAAGTAGAAAGGTTTTGCTCCCTGTACCGGGAAGACAACCCTTTGGCGGTGGATGCCCTGTCAATACCATGGAGGTTCAAACTGGCATACGTTTTCCCTCCCATTCCGATGATTCCGAAGGTATTGGCGAAAGTCAGGCAGGACCAGACGTCGGCAATAGTGATCATGCCGTTCTGGCCAAAGAGGGCATGGTTCACCGACCTCATTCTCATGAGCCTGGGGAACTACTGGAGGCTTCTGCCAGTTCAAGATCCGGTGTCACTGAACAGTCAGCCTTGCCTGGGCCTAGACAAATTCAACCTCACTGCCTGGAGGTTACCCGCGCCATACGCGCAGACAGGGGATTGTCCCAGGGAGTGCTAAGTACCTTAGCCCATTCAAGAGCAGAGGCAACAAACCGGAGCTACTAGGGGATCACCCGGAGATTCCGCCATTGGCGTAAAGAAGCAGGTAACGAGCGCAGAGATGCAGTCCTAGAGTTCTTACAGAACCCCCTGGAGAGAGGATTAGCACCTGCCACCGGCAAGGTCCAAGTGTCAGCTCTATCTGCTCTCCTGGAGACATGGTTGTCACAAGACCCTCTCGTCAAAGAGTCCTTTTCGAGACCTTAGCTGAAGTGGACCAGAGGTACTGGTCATTTAGAAGGACCTTCCTGTTGGCAAGAGCCCTCCGCCAAAACGGTTGGCGAATTACATGCCTTGGCGGCCTCCGAACCCTTCACTACCTTCTTTCCAGACAGAGTGCAGCGGAGGTTCATCCCAGAATTCTTGCCAAGGTATCGGCCCTTCAGTTAAAGGGGTATTCCCATCTACATAATTATTTTTAAATTTGCAGATAATTAAAAGTTAAACATTTTTGCAAATATAAGTAATTAAAAATTCTGCAGAGTTTTAAAGATTTTCTCTAACTTCCTTAGTGGTGACAGTCTGTTATCTTGATCGGTTGCCATGGATACGACCACCAATGCAGAAACTTTCTAAGGTCAGAAAATCAGCCATGATTTCTTTATTGTGGCCGCGATATCTTCTGATACATGTAGTGTCCCTGCCTGATAACTCGGCTACAATAAGAAAATCATTGCTGGGTTCCTGACAAGTCCCAGACCATAGAAAGTTTCTGCATTAGTGGTCGTATCCATGGCAACCAATCAAGATAACAGACTGTCACCACTAAGAGAGTTAGAGAAAATCTTTAAAACTTTGCAGAATTTTTAATTACTTATATTTGCAAAAATGTTTAACTTTTAATTATCTACAAGTATAGATATGATTATGTACATGGGAATACCCCTTTAAGTAATTGCCTTGCCGGCCTTCTTTCCCTCTCCTGCTTCGGAGCAGGAGGAGAGGGTATACATGCTGCATCAGTGGCTCTAAAGACTACCCTGTCAAGATGGATCAGAGAAGCCATTAGCGGTTCCCAATGGGCTCAAGGGTTTCCTGTTCCAGAGTTGATCCGGGCCCATGCCACCTGGGTAGTGGCGACACCATGGGCAGAGACACGGGTTTTTCTGTAGAGCATTTCAGACTAGACTGGCGTACGGCAGATTCCACAGTGTCGAGCACTCCGGCTTGACATCAGCCTACCAGAATGGCCCAACCTAGGGGAAGCGATACTTGTTAAATCCCCAGTTGTGCTGCTGTTGGGCATAGGGGGAAAGAAAGATTCTGAATGATAATCTGTTTTCCCTTAGCCCAGACAGCAGCACAAGGCTCCCTCCCTATGTTTACGTACTGTTTGTACTATTTATACTGCGTGTATTATCATTTATAAACTGGTTTTGTATGCTATACTTGCTACTAACACAAGGGAGGAGCAGGTCTTCCGGCCTCTTATAGGGGCCAAAGCTGTTAGGTAATTAAAAATTCCACCTGTCCTAACAGCTCATAGGGGCAGGAATACCCCAGTTGTGCTGCTGTTTGGGCTAAGGGAAAACAGATTATCATTCAGAATCTTTCTTTCTAAAGGCTATTCAAATATATGCTTAGTAAAAAATGAGTTTTCTCAATGATAGAATCCCTTTAAACTTTACCACTAATGTACACCCTGGTCCAGGGGTGAACCTGCCCCTTTTGCCGCCCGAGGCGAACTACAGAAAGGGGGAGGGGGCGGAGCGGGGGCGTGGCTGAGCGGAGGGGCGTGGCAAATTGAAGGGGGCAAGGCTTAGCACCGTTCGCCGGCAGAGAGCAGGCCCGGAAACTGCCTGCTCTCTGCCTGAGCATGAGGGGAGGCTGCTGGAGCAGCGCTGCTCCAGTGGCCTCCCCAAACCACCGCTCGGTGCTAAGCCAGTCCAGGACAGCTTTTCCTGGATTGGCTTAGGTTAGCAAAAATGCCGCCCTCCCTAAGGCCCTGGCATAGCGCCGCCTGTAGCGCTCGCTTCAGGTCACCTCATGGGAGGTGCGGCACTGGCTGAACGCAGGTGTGAACCTAGCATCCGTCATGTGACTGCATGTCAGAGCAGCTGCAGAAGGAACAAGAATTCCAGTGTCCCCTGCTGCTCTCTACAAAAGTAACCAGAGGGACTGGAATGTACATTATTAATAAAGGTTGCACTGGTAATTTCAATCTCTCAAATAACCCCCTTTAATGGGTTTACCAGGAAAAAAAATTTTTTTTTCAAAAAAGGTCTGTTAGTGCTATTAATATAAGTGCACCCAAATACCTTTAGCAATGTTTTGAGTGATTTCTGGGGGCTTCGTGTCCTGTGCCTTTCCTAGAACTCCCATGATTCCTTGAGCTGAATCACTCCCCCTCCCTGTTTCCGCAGCTAGTCCACCCACTACGTCCTCAGCAGCCATCTTTAGACTTACTCATTAACCTTCTCCTTTGGCTGTAATATTATAATCACTTCCATATATTATCATTATTATAGGGCTGCCAGCAGGAATTTTGAGCACCCCCTTTTCCCCTCACACAGTATAATATTTTCCACAGTGGCCCCTGCACAGAATACTATGCTCCATTGTGCCCCCCTGCACGGTATAATATGCTTCATGGTGGCCCTGCATAGTTACATGTCTCAAAGAGGAGATGCCAATTAGGTCCAAAGCTGCCAGGAAGAACAGTTAAAGGGGTTGGCCACTTTCAGACCAATATTGACAAACAAATGTACAATGAAAAGATATACAGTTTTCCAATATAATTTCTGTATCCATTCCTCACAGTTTTCTAGATTTCGGCTTACCAGGGGGGAAGGGGTCACCAATACAGACCAGGCATCCGCTGTAATAGAGACGTGGATGCCGAGGAGGGTTACAACAATGGAGGATCGAGAGAGATAGATACAATGTTCATACTCACGGAAGAGTGACTATCAGGCACTGCTCTTATGTTATACTTCTCAGCAAGTGGGGTCTAGAGTCTGGTTTAGAGGCTTTCCTTGCAATAGATTATAGATTTAAATGGGTGTGGAATTAGGTATAATCAGACACAGTTTAGAAAGGTCATTTATGCTAGTTTCAGGTTTCCGTCTGGGGGAGGGATGCATTTGGGGACACCCCCTCATGGAAACCTAATTCGCTTCATTAAAAAAAAAAAAAAAAAAAAGCTGTTCCCCCATAGAACCCTGCAGGTTATAATATAATGCTGTTACAGTATAAAGTAGTCAGTGTACAGCTTGTATAATAGTGTAAATTTGTTGTGCCATCAAAATCACTCACACAGCTATTAATGTCTAAACCTCTGACAACAAACGCGAGTACACCCCAAAAATGGACAACTTGTGCCCCAAGTGTCTTGGGCATGAAGTTCACTGGAACATCACAGGTTGTTGCTGGAAAGCTATTCCACTCCTCCATGACGACATCACAGAGAGGATGGATGTTAGAGACCTTGCTCACCTCTACCTTGCACGACAGATGATCAATAGGGTTTAGGTCTAGAGACATGCTTGGCCAATCCAGCACCTTTACACTCAGTTTCTTTAGCAAGTCAGTGGTTGTCTTGAAGGTGTGTTTGTGGTTATGTTGGAATACTGCCTTGTGGCCCCAGTTTCTGAAGGGAAGGGATCATGCTCTGCATCAGTACATGTTGGCATTCAAGAGACTTCCACCACTATGTTTAACTGTAGGCAAGACACTTGTCTTTGTACTCCTCACCTGGTTGCTTCCATACTACATCTGAGCCAAATAAGCTTATTTTAGTCTCATGAGAAAACAGGACATGGTTCCAGTAATCCATGTCCTTAGATGCTTTCTCGTGCATCTTTGGAAGAAGCTTCCTTTTGGGCAGACAGCCATGCAAACCACTTTGATGCAGTGTGCGGCATATGGTTTGAACGCTGACAGGCTGACCCCTATGACTAAAGCACTGCTGAATGAGTCAATGCTCTATGAGTCAAATTAAATATGAGCAAGGGAACAAAATGTTAGTTTGGGGGGGAGGAAATCAGAAGGAATATCAAGAATCACTGAAAGTAGTTGTGTCTTGGGACAAACTTCTAGCAGATGTGGTTGGGGAATCTACAATAAGGGAATTTAAGCATGCCTGGGATAAACATGTCTTTACTAAAGATAAAATGGATATAATTCAATGTCAGACGTGATGGACCATGTGATCTGTCTTGGTCAATCTTCTCTGTTTCTATGTAACTAATAAAGCAGCAACATTTCTGACATACAGATCAGAAGTGGAGTTCGAGTTACGGGCATGTATATAGGCTGCTGCCCCATAGTTGCCTTTTTTCTATCAATCACTATACTGTGGTTCACTGAAAACACAAAGCTTGTCATAACTGGTTTTCCCTTTTGGCTGCTCAAAAACCGTGATAAAACCATAGCAAAATAAGATTCTGAAATATGAAAGAATACTTTATGCAAATTCTAAATTCTGCAAAATAGTTACATCATTCATCTCTTGTGGTCAATTAGAAAAATACATTGCCACTGCTTGAAAAATCTGCTGGCAAAGTACAAGCCATTAATGGGGAATAAGCGAAGAGGAGAACACAGCCCACTTGCAAAAAATGTAATGCATGTATATAACTTGTAAAAAAAACTCACAATCCTTGCGGTCAAGACAGGTGCACAGGCTGGAGTAGCTCTGTCAGCTCGGAGAATGTCCATAGAAGGAAAATCGAAATATGGTCCAGCAGCCACGAATAAAAATCCAAAATTTTATTCCATGTTAAAAATTGTACAAAATGTTAGTTGGATGGCAAAAATAATTCTCGCGAATTAAGTTAGCGTCCTGGCTAAGGCTACAACTAAGGAACATAGCATCCTGGCTGACAAGTTTCGGAAACTAACTTCACTCACGAGAATTACTTTTGCCATCCAACTAACATTTTGTACAATTTTTTTTTAACATGGAATAAATAAAATTTTGGATTTTTATTCGTGGCTGCTGGACCATATTTCGATTTTCCTTCTATGGCAAAGTACAAGTCCATGGACCACAACTGAAGCTCAGAAGAAACCAGCACATCTTCATGTTGACAACCATACTTTATTTTGTATGTACATATATCTCAATATTTTTTTATTTTTATTATATTATATATTTGATCTAATACTTTCAGAAAGACAAAAACAAAACCAGTGGAAATGGTACAAATATGTACATACACTACGCATAAATGTACACAGTTTCTAAGCATACAAACCATCATTCTCACATCCACAATGAATTATTGTATCTTGAACAGAAAGTCTTCATGAATAAACTCTACCCCTCCCCCTATAATAGAACTTGGGGACTCCTAAACATCTTCAAACTGCCCTAGCTGTGAGATGGTGACCAAATTGCAAATGCTAGATAAATGAGGATTTCAGCCTTGAAAAATCAGAAGTGCCCTAGAATAATCTCCTACATAGTCAGTTATCTGAGCAGAGCTGCTGACTCTACTACTCAGACCAGTGCAGAATGAGACATAAAAATATCTAACAATCTCCTTAAAAATTCTAAAGTGCTTGTAATCCATACTACTTTCATAGGCAAAAAGAGTTCTTCCTGCATCTCTTTATATGCATTGGTTCTCCTCTTCTTAATTCAGCCAGTCTCCAGTACGGAGCAGAGGCCAAGAAGTTTCCAAAGTAATTCTCATGTGGTCTCAGCAAACAAGATATTTACCTAAAATTAAAACACACACAATTTAATAAGACATCTCAAAATGCAAACGTGATTACCCCTTTAATAACCAGCTCATTTTAAAACATCCTCCACCATGAAGAAAGGAAGCCTTTCTTGTCCCTAGGTTAGCCACTCTACCTAAATATACCTGGCTAGCCTTCATTATTTAAACACTTCACTTTTGTACTACCCATATGGACATAAAATGCATTTTAAAGATGCTTACAGGTGTTGTCCTTCTAGACATTTGTCCCCCATTCACAAGATAGTTGTAAATGTCTGCTAGGTTGGGATCCAAATGCTGGGACTCCCACCAAGAACGTAGATCCTGTCTGCTCTCTCGATGAATGGAGCAGGTTTGCTGCATTCCAGTACCATCTAAGGGACTGCTGGAGAAAGCCAAGTGACAGGGATTGTCAATCTCCAGCAATCCCATAGAGATGAATGGAGAACAAAGAACATGTGCACTGCTATATTTATCCCCATTCTCAAGATTATAGAAGATGATAAGGGTCAATAGTTTGAGCATAAATTAACCACATGAGGACCGCCGTACGTAAATTTACGGCCTCATGTGCTGGTACCTAAAGACCGGACTATTGCCGAAATACGTCCGGCCTTTAGGTACCTTTCTGGCGGGGGGAGGGGTGCGGGGAGGACAGGGATTAGGTGTTACTAACACCTAACCCCTTCCTCCATAACGTCCAGTCGGAACTGAGTCCGACTGGACGTGTTAACCCTTTCGATCGCGCCGTCAAACATCACGGCGCGATCGAAAGGGATCCGCCGACAGGTTAACCCGATCGGCACCCCCCGCGGAGAGATCGGGGGGTGCCGATGTCAGTACAAGGTAGTCTGGGGTCTGGCCAGTGACCCCAGACTACCGGAGCCCCCACATACCTGGTTGATCCTGCCGACCGATGGAGGAAGTGAGCGATGCAGCTCACTTCCTCTGCAGCTTACAGGACACGAGCAGGTTCATGTCCTGCTCGTGTCCTGTCTGCTACTGTGTAGAATCAGCTGATGCTTTCATCAAAGCATCAACTGATTCAAGTGTCCTAAAGGGACACATGAAAAAGTAAAAAAAAAAGTTAAAAAAAAAAAATAAAGTGTATGAAAAAAGTAATAAAGTTCTAAAGTCCAAAAATCCCTTTTTTCTATACAAAATGAATTATATAAAAAAAAAAGCACTAAAAATTAAAAAAAAGCAATGCATATTTGGTATCGCCGCGTCCGTAACAACCTGTACAATAAAACTGAAATAATATTTAATGTACACGGTGAACGTCGGAAAAAAAAACCTGAAAAAACTCGCCGGAAATAATGATTTTTTGCCATCTCATCCTACAAAATATGCTATAAAAAGTGATCAAAAAGTCATATTCACCCCACAACAGTGCCAATAAAAAGCGCACATTTTCCCGCAAAAAATAAGCCCTCAACCAACACAGTCAACCGAAAAATAAAAATGTTACGCCTCTCAGAAGATGGCGATGCAAAAAACATTGATTTATGTCCCCATATGTGTTTTTGTTCTGCAGACTTAGTATCGCATAAAAAAATAATATAAATGAGGTATCGCCGTAACCGTACCGACCCGCAGAATAAAGGACATATGTTACTTATGCTGTACGCTGCATGGCGAAAAATTTAAAATGTAAAACTCAATGCAATATTGATTTATTTTTTTTTTTAATCCAGCAAGAAAGAGTTAATAAAATGTAATCAGTAAGTTGTAGGCACCCAAAGATGGTGTCATTACAAAATGCATCTCATCCTGCAAACAATAAGCCCTTATATGGCCATATCACAAGAAACATAAAGAAAATATAGCATCTAGCAATGTCAAGGCAAACCCCCCCAAAAATCGCCAAATTATTAGAACACAACTGGCTGCGGCAGGCAGGGAATGTATAAGCTGTGCGAGCGAATATCAGGGGACACCCCAGATTTACAGCTTATGAGCGAAAAAACACCAGAAGTGACCCCCAGAGTGACTCCCCCAATTATAGGAGCTCCTGGGACATAGTAGGGAATTTGGTGTCTGCAATGTTTTCCGCACTGCTTATATATTCACTCTTCGCCATCCGCTGTGCAGTCACGTTTGGGATACTAATACTCACTACACCCCCTGATAAATTCTGTAAGGGGTGCAGTTTTCAAAATGGGGTCACTCCTTTGGGGAATCCGCTTTTCTGGTACCTTACAAGCTCTACAAACATGACATGGCGTTCAAATACCAAACATCCAAATCTGTGCTCCAAAAGCCGCATAGCGCTCCTTCGCTTCTGTGCCCTGCTGTGCGCCCAAACTGCAGTTTATGCCACATGTATGACACATGTATGACTCTGGTGTACCCGTTATATCGGACGTAATGTCATATGTGGTATAAACTGATATTAGGGCACAGCTGGACGCAAAAGGGAAGAAGGGTTATTGGGTTTTTGGAGCACAGATGGTTTGGTTTTTGGATGCCATGACACTTTTGTAGAGCTGAAACGTCAGTAAAGTGGAATCCCCTGATATGTGACCTTATTTTGGAAACTACACCCCTGAAGGATTTATCCAGGGGTACAGAGAGCATTTTTAACCCCCAAGTGTTGCTATAACTTATTATCCATAAATGAATACGAAGCTGATTGTGAGAGGTGAAAATGACAATTTTTCCAGGAATCTGTCATTTCAGTGCGTAATATGTTGTGCCCGCCTTGTATCAGAGATGAACGCTCTAAAAGCCGTTGTGCCCGGGATACCCGCTTACCAGTTTTTGGAGTGTCTCTGCTGACATAAGTTGGGCACAACATATCGGGCACTAAAATGGCGAATCTCTGGAAAAAATGCATTTTTAACTTCTCATTATCAGCTGTGATTTCATTTCTGGAAACTAAATAAATGCAACACTCAAGGGTGAAAAATGCTCGCTACACCACTTGATAAATCCCATGAGTGGGGTAGTGTCCAAAATGGGGTGACATGTCTGTGGATTCCACTTTATTGGCAATTCAGGGGCTTTGCAAAAGTGGCATGACTTCCAAAAACCAAACTGTGCTCCAAAAACCAAAATAGCGCTCCTTCCCTTCTGTGCCCGGCTGTGCCCAAACAGCCATTTATACCCACATATGGCATTAAGTACGTTATCCGGGGTACACCAGTGTCATACATGTGGGCATACACTGCTATTTGGGTACCCAGCAGGACGTAGATGTGAAGGAGCGCTATGTGCTTTTGGAGTGCAGATTTAGATTCTTTGTTTTTGGACACCACGTCACATTTGCAGAGGCCCTAAAATTGTCCCTACAAAATGGGGTCACTTCTTGGTGAATTCCAGTTTACTGTCACCTGTGTAGTTTCTAAAATGGGGTCACAATGGGGGGTTTCCATTGTATTGATACTTTAGGGGCTCAGCTAATGCGACATGGCACCTGAGAACTATTCCAGCCACATCTGCTTTCTAAAAGCCAAATAGCGCTCTTTCCATTCTGAGCCCCACCGTATACCCATACAGCATATTATGGCCACATATGGGGTATTGCCGTGTTAAGAAGAAATTGTGTAACAAACTCTGGGGGGCTTTTAATTCTTCAGCTACTTGCAAAATTAAAAATATGGCGCTAAATGGACGATTAATTGGAAAAAAAAAGTAATTTTTCATTTTTACGTCCCATTGTTAATAAAATCTGTGAATCAGCTGTGAGGCCAAAATGCTCACCAAACCCCTAGATAAATTCTATGAGGGGTGTAGTTTCCAAAATGGGGTCACTTTTAGGGGGTTTCCACTTTATTGGTACACTAGGGGCTCTGCAAATGCGACATGGCACCTGAAAAATATTCCAGCAAAATCTGCCCTTCAAAAGCCGAACAGCGCTCTTTCCATTCTGAGCCCCGCCATGTTCCCATACAGTAGATTATGGCCACATATGGGGCATTTCTGTGTTCAGGAGAAATTGTGTAACGAACTTTATGGAGCTTTTTTTCCTTTATCCTCTTGTGAAAATGAAAAATTTGGGGCTAAATTGACAGTTTGTTGGAAAAAAAGTAAATTTTCATTTTCATGTCCCAATGTTAATAAAATCTGTGAAACAGCTGTAGGGTCAAAATGCTCACTATACCCTTTGATATGTTCTGTGGGGGGGTGTAGTTTCCAAAATGGGGTCACTTTTAGGGGGTTTCCACTGTATTGGTTCTCTAGGGGCTCTGCTAATGCGACATGGCACCTAAAAATTATTCCAGCAAAATCTGCCATCCAAAAGCAAAATAGCGCTCCTTCCATTCTGAGCCCCGCCATGTTCCCATACAGCAGAATATGGCCACATATGGGGTATTGCCGTGTTCAGGAGAAATTGTTTAACAAACTTTGGGGGGCTTTTACTCCTTTAACCCCTTGTGAAAATGAAAACTTTGGGGATAAAGTGACATTTTAGTAATTTTTCTTTTACACATTCCAATGTTAGTAAAATCTGTGAAACAACTGTAGGGTCAAAATGCTGACTATACCCCTTGATGAATTCCGTGAGAGGTGTAGATTCTAAAATGGGGTCACTTTTGGGGGGTTTCCATTGTTTTGATACGCTAAGGGCTCTGCAAATGCGACATGGTGCCTGAAAATTATTCCAGCAAAATCTGCTGTTCAAACACCCAGTGTCGCTCCTTCCCTTTCGTGCACTGCCGTGTGCCCAAAAATCAGTTTACACCCACATGTGGGGTATTTCTGTGCACGGGAGAAATTGCATAACAAAATGTGAGATGCATTTTCTCCTTTAACCCTTTGTGAATGTGTTAATTTTAGGTCTAAATGAATGTATTAGTGAAAAAAAATGAAATGTCTAAATTTGACCTCCATATTATTTTTATTCTTATGAAATGCTTAAAGGGTTAACAAACATCCCAAATGCTGTTTTGAATAATTTGAGGGGTGTAGTTTTGAAAATGGGGTGATTTATGGGGGTTTCTATTATATAGGCCTTTATAATTCCTTTCAGAACTGAAGTGGTCCCTAAAAAATTAGTTTGAGGAATTTTCTTGTAAATCTGGAAAATCGCTGTTACACTTGTAAGCCTTGTAACATCCAAAATGAATTAAAAGACAATCAAAAGATGATGCCAATATAAAGCAGAGATATGGGAGATAATATTTATTCATGTATTTGGATGGTATGACTATCTGCCTGAAAAGCAGAGAATGTCACATTTTGAAAATTGCAATTTTTTCCAAATTTCCATCAAATTTGCTAGTTTTTTTTATAAATAAATACAAAAATATTGATTAGTGTTTACCACTAACATGAAGTATAATGTGTTACGAAAAAACAATCTCAAAATCACTTGTGTAAGTTAAAGCGTCTCAAAGTTATTGCCATTTAAAGTGACACATGTCAGTTTTGAAAAAAGAGGCCCGGTCCTTAATGTACTTCTGGGCCTGGTCCTTAACCGGTTAAAGAAGTGTAACAGTGTCACCAAATAAAGCTTATTTTTTGATGAATTGGTTTACAATTTCCCAATGATTTCTTCAGTTTTCACAATCTGTGCTAGTAGATATTGAGCAGGATCACTTTCAGAAGCTGGTACAGGTAGTTTACCACTTTTGCCAACCTCTTTTCTGTTGGTGCTGCCCGGGCAGTGGGAGTTGATCCTCCAACTGCTATGACATAATCCATCCAACACTGAGCTTAAAGGAGTCAGGAAGAGAAGCTGAGCAATGCACTGTGCACGTGAAAGATTTATAACCTTGGATGGATCAAGTTAGAGTACTGGGAGGATCAACTCCCACAGCCCAGGCAGCACGAACAGAAGAGGGAAGATTTGCCAATGAATGTGATCCAGGACAGATCCTCTAGGGTGAGAAACTGTGCATCTTCCCTGTACTCTGGCTAATACATGAGGGTCCTAGACAAATAGCCCTCCTCTAACTCATGATTCCTCAATAAGGCATTTAGAAATGGGTTTTCTAAACTAAATAAAAAAAAGAGCACCATATTAGTGCCAATCTCCATTTTGGTAGGATTCTGTCCCCCCCGCCCAAGTACAGCACAGTTTGCAAATGTAAAAAAAACCCCACACACCTGAAAAACTCATTTTAAGTCACTGGCATTAGCCAGGGTTCATTATATGATTAATTGTAAGGGTAGGAGAATTGATCAGCTGATCATTTTTCAAACCAAAAAACTTCCCATATTGCAGTGATGTGGCACTTGAAACTGAAGGTCACCAAAAAAAACAGTAGTCGGTAGTCTTAAAATACAAAATGCTGAATAACCACAAATACTATTACCTGCTGCAAACCTTTTCTTGACCAGTGACATCCTATATCCTGATCCAACAAGCTCTATGTCCACACCAGACAGGGTACGACCCTCACATGTAAACTGTGCAGCAGCTGGAGAGGGAGTGCTACAGTTGTGAAGAGGTTGCCAACGTGCATACAGCTGACCATAGCCTGTAATAGATCATTAAATCTTAAAATCCTGTGCAAAAATTCAACTACAAAATGAAATTCTATATACCGTGATAAAGAATTATTTGATCCCTTGCTGATTTTGTAAGTTTTCCCACTGACAAAGGCATAAACAGTCTATAATTTTAAGGGTAGGTTATTTTAACAGTGAGAGATAGAATATCAAAAATAAAATCCAGAAAATCACATTGTATAAATTTGCATTTTGCATAGAGAAATAAGTACCGTATTTTTCGGACTATAAGACGCAAAATTTTGGGAGAAAAGAAGGGTGCGTCTTATAGTCTGAATGTGGCGCCTGGCATCCGCTGTAATAGAGAGACGGAAGCCGGCAAGGGATAGACGCCGGGGCCTGAGACATCGCTGCGCTCCTCTGCCCTGCATGAAGCCAGCAGCGGCGATGCTATTCCGCTCCTCCGTCCCCCCGCCGCTGGCTTCAGGCAGGGCAGAGGAGCGATGTCTCAGGCCCCGGCACCTGTACCAGCGTCTATCCCTCAGTATCGGTGGCCCCTTCTCCCCCGGGGCCGGTCCCCACCGGCCCCGTACCTGTGAAGTTGCAGGCCGGCTCCTGCGCGGCGATATCGCAGGAGCCGACCTGTTCGGGTGACAGCCGGGAGCCTAATGAGGCTCCCAGGCCTGTCATTGCTGTATTAGTATTGCGGCTGGGTCTATGACCAGCCGCCGTAATACTAATATACAGAATGTCCCATAGACGGCAATACACTTGTATTGCCGTCTATGGGACTTGCAATCAAGTGACCGCAGGTTCAAGCCCCCGGGGGGGAATAAAATAGTAGAAAAAAAAAAAAAAAAAAGAGCTTTAAAAATATATAATAAAAATATGAAATAAAAGTTCTAAATCACCTCCTGGTTTTTTTTTCAATACAAGGTGATCTAAGAAATAGACATTCCCCACAATGGTATAACTAAAAAGTACATCTGGCCCCGCAAAAAAAAAAAAACACTCTATGCATCCCCGTACAGCTGCAGGGTCACCTGTCAATGTGGCCTTGCAGCTGTTGCAAAACTACAACTCCCATATATTAAATATTTTACCAGTTTTTGCTTCAAATTTTTTTTTCCCTATTTTCCTTCTCTAAAACCTAGGTGCGTCTTATAGTCCAGTGCGTCTTATAGTCTTATATATTTGATTCCTCTAGCAAATAAGACTTAATGCTTGGTGGGAAAACCCTTGTTGGCGCGCACAGCAGTCAGAGGTTTTTGTAGTTGATGATGAGGTTCGTGCACATGTCAGGAGGAATTTTGGCCCACTCCTCTTTGCAGATCATCTCTAAATCATTAAGATTTTGAGGCTGACACTTGGCAACTCGGAGCTTCAGCTCCCTCCATAAGTTTTCTATGGGATTAAGATCTGCAGACTGGCTAGGCCACTCCATGACTTCAATCTGTTTCTTTTTGAGCCACTTCTTTGTTGCCTTGGCTGTATGTTTTGGGTCAATGTCCTGTTGGAAGACCCACCCATGACCCATTTTTAATGTCCTAGCAGAGGGAAGGAGGTTGTCACTCAGGATTTTACGGTACACGGCTTCATCTATTCTCCCATTGGTGTGGTGAAGTAGTTCTGTGCCCTTAAAGAAACATCCCCAACAGATAAGGTTTACACCTCCATGTTTGACAGTGGTGACTGTATTCTTTTGGTCTAAGGCAGCATTTCTCTACCTCAAAACATGACGAGTTCAGTTAATGCCAAAGAGCTAAATTTTTGTCTCCTCTGACCACAGCACCTTCTCTCAATCACTCTCAGAATCATCGGTGTTCATTGGCAAACTTCAGATGGGCCTGCACATGTGCCTGCTTCTGCAGGATTTTAATCCATTACGGTGTAATGGATTACCAATGGTTTTTTTAGGCTGATCTCTCACCTTCCTCATGATCAAGGATACCCCACGAGGTGAGATTTTGCATTGAGCCCCAGATCGATGTCAGTTGACGGTCATTTTGTATTTCTTCCATTTTCTTACTATTGCACCAACATTTGTGTCCTTCTCACCCAGCATCTTACTTATGGTTTTGTAGCCCATTCCAGCCTTGTGCAGGTCTATGATCTTATCCCATGTGTAGAAGTTAGACTCTGATTGATTCATTGAGTCTGTGGACAGGAGTCTTTTATAACAGGTGACAAAATAAGACAGTTGTCCTTAATGCAGGTAACAAGTTGATTAGGAGTGTAACTGGTCTGTAGGAGGCAGAACTCTATATGGTTTGTAGTGGATCAAATACTTATTTCTCTATGCAGAATGCAAATACATTTATAAAAAATTTATACAATGTGAATTTCTGGAATTTATTTTTGATATTCTCTCCCTCACTGTTAAAATTAACCTACCCTTAAAATTACAGACTGCTCATGTCTGTCAGTGGGCAAATTTACAAAATCAGCAAGGGATCAAATAATTATTTCCTTAACTGTACAGACACACGTATTTTTTTTTTTTAAATAGATATAGTAAGTACATCCCTCACATTTGTGAAATTATTTAATTATATATTTTCATGGGACAACGCTAAAAAAATCTAATTCTGATACAATATAAAGTAGTCAGTGTACAGCTTGTATAACAATATAAATATGTTGTGCCATCAAAATTACTCAGTACACAGCTCTTAAAGTCTAAACCTCTGGCAACAAGAGTGAGTACACCCCTAAGTGATAATGGACAAATTCCGCGCCAAGTGTCAATATTTTGAGTGGCCACCACCATTTTCCAGCACTGCCTTAATCCTTTTGGGCATAGAGTTCACTTGAGCATCATAGGGAGTTACAGAGTTGGTAAACGTTGAGACCTTGCACTCCTCCACCTTCTATTTGAAGAAGCACAATAAAGGTTTAGGTTTGAATTCATGCTTGGCTAGTCCAGTACATTTATCCTCCGTTTCTTTAGCAAAGCAGTGGTCATTCTGGAGGTATTTTTGGGGCGATTATGGAATACTGCCTTGTGGCCCAGTTTTTGAAGTGAGGGGGATCATGCTCTGCTTCAGTATATAACAGTACATGTTGGCATTCATGGTTCCCTGAATGAACTGTAGCTCCCACAGCCAGCAGCACTCATGCAGCTCCAAATCATGACACTCCCACCACCATGGTTCACTGTAAGCGAGACACACTTGCCTTTGTACTCCTCACCTGGTTGCTACTATACACCATTGACACCAAATAAGTTTATCTTGGTCTCAGCAAACCACAAGACATAGTTCCAGTAATATATATGTCCTAAGTCTGCTTGTCTTCAGCAATCTGTTTGCAGATTTCTTGTGCATTATCTTTAGAAAAGGCGCCTTCTGGGATGACAGCTAAGGAGACCAATTTGTTGCAATGTCTGGCATATGGTCTGAGTAGTCACTCATCTATTTTGCAAGGTCAACCTCTGGATGTGATGCAAAGAACGGGCATATTTATATATATATAAATATAATCTCTCTATCTTAAGCTCTGACTTATCTACTGAGGGCAAGATACTTCTTGTCAGCAGTCTGGCTCACACTGAGCTTAACCAGGTCCCTTTTTGGATTTCAGTCTTGGGACAGACCCCTCTGTTCCCAACTGGTCCACAGTGCACCTGCTCCTGTAGGGCACCAGCAGCACTCCCTCTCTGAAGTTCGCTCCTTTTGGATTCCAGTTCTCTTGGGACAGACCTCCTGTCTGTCTCCAACTGGTCCGGTCCACCTGCTCCTGCAGGTCACCAGCAGCACTCTCCTGCTGTGTGCACTCCCTCTGGATTTGAGCTCCTTTCTTCGGTACTGGTGTGGTCAGAGTCCTTTTTAACCTCGTTTTTGATAACTCTACTGTGCCCTCTAGACTCACACTCTTGCTATCTATCTATCTATCTATCTATCTATCAATTTTGCTCATGGTTTTCTAATTTCTGCCCCAGCCTTTGCATACCAGCATTTCACTATGCCCGCATACATAGTGAAGGTGGTGCTTCGTGTAGCCAGGCTCAGTGTGACGTCATGGCTCCACTCTGGACTGAAAGGAAGGGAAGACCTGTGAATATTGTGTGCTGGCACATGGAAAGAATAGGGGGCAGCCTCCAGAGGATGTCACATCGGCCCAGGTCCAAGGCCTTTATACTAACGTAACGGGTCAGGATATGGAAGACACCGGTGACCCTTTAAGACCGTGTAAAGGTAAAAAAAATTAATCTATGTAGGTCACATGACCTACATATATTACAAAGTATAGAATATAGATTTAAAAAGTAAAGGGAAAAAAAAAAAGATATATTACAAAGTTGGAGGGGATGGCTTGGGGGACAGAGCTACAAAATATTGCATTATCCTAGAAACCCCTTTAAAACATCTGCTCCCCATTCATACCTAAGACATTGTAACACTAATAAGTCACATGACACCAGGGAGGAAAAATCGCTAATTGGGCACAATTTGTCCATTTTCACTTAGGGGGTGTACTCACTTTTGTTGCCAGGGGTTTGGATATCAATGGCTGTGTGGAGTGACTTTGATGGCATAACAAATTTACATTGTTATACAAGCTGTACACTGGCTACTTTACATTGTATTAAGGTGCCATATCTTCAGTGTTGTACCATGAAAATATATAATGTAATGATTACAAAATGGGTATAAGCATACATATGAACAGTTAAAAAAAATTAATTCAACCCTATTATCCTACAGCATCAATCCAGAAGAAGGCAAAAATCCCTATGAAGCAGGCACCAATTATCCCATATTAAAGAAAAAAAATCTCAACTTCAAATATGAAAGTCAGAATTAATTCATAATTGTACCATTTATTATTCTGTACATGTACTGTTTGAGCTCGAGTGGCTGCCATATTTAAATACAAGACATTCCCATAGAATACCCAGATTATTATGACAAGGGGTTAAAGTTTTTCTGTAATATTTTTGCAAATCTCAGTTTTACGTATTTTACAAAGTTCTGTATCAGCAAAGAAAGAAACAGCTTTATATACTACACACAAGGTCATTAAAGGTTAAACGAGAACTGCACCTAACACAGATCCTTATGGTACTATACTACTGACCTTTAGCCCATTTTGAATATTTATCATTTATAACTATTCTTTGTCTTCTGTTTATTAACTAGTTTTTACCCATATGCATATAAAGACCTAGCTATTACATCTGTAGTTTTAAAACAAGGCATGGTCCAGTAAATTCAAAGGGTTTGTCCAGTTTCAGACCAATATTGACAGACAAGTTATTGTTTGTATATTGGACAATTTTGTATATTTGTACAATTTTCCAATATACTTTGTATCAATTCCTCACGGGTTTCTGGATCTCTGCACTCATTCATCCTGCTTATCTCTAGTGAATAAAAATCTCTCCATGGTCATGTGATGTACACACAGGTGCACAGCTCGTTACAGTCACATCCCAGTAATCAGACACTGCCCGGCAACGAGCTGTGCACCTGTGTGCTCATCACATGACCATGGACTGATTTTTATCCACTAGAGCAGGGGTCCCCAACCGCCGGTCCGCGGACCAGTACCAGGCCGCGGGGCATGTTGCACCGGTCTGCGTACCGGCGGTGAGGAGTCAGCAGCTGCTGTGGAGTCGGCGAGTGCCCAGGGTTGAGCCAGGACGCTTGATTGTTGCAAATCAGGATAAGGTGAGCAAAGTGCAGGGTTGAGCCGGTACCCGCTGTATGTCCAGGATTCTAGTACTATGCAGGACATGCAGTGGGTCTTGGCTCCACCCCGCACTCTCCTACCAAACTTTGGGCAACTACATTACACGTCACTTGTCCCTGTAGTGAAGCTGTAGTGAAGTTAATTAGGCGTGAGATTCGTCATCAGTATCCATCTTCATAACAGTGTCTGTCATCAGTAGCCATCTTCATAACCTGCAGTGTCAGTCATCAGTAATCTACACCCCCATGCTTAACCCGCCCCCAACCACACCCCTTCCCAACCCCTTTCCGCCCCCACCGGGCCATAGAAAAATTTTCTTGCTGAAACTAGTCCCTGGTGAAAAAAAGGTTGGGGACCACTGCACTAGAGTAGTGATGGCGAACCTTTTAGGGACTGAGTGCCCAAACTGCAACCCAAAACTCACTAAATTATTGCAAAGTGCCAACAGGGCAATTTAACCTTAATACTTTGTGGATCCACAATTGCAGACAGTTACGGACCCACAAATTAGTATCATGTGAACGGGGCTATATCGAGCTTTCAATAATACAAACAACTTTGTACTGAAAGGTAAAAGCTTGTATTTGATAGACACATTAATCTCTTCCTGACATCCACTGTACTAATACAACAGACACCATACACTAAATGCTCACACTCATCATGGGTAATAACCCTTCTGGCACCTTGGTCAAAGGTGACCGAGGCGCCATTTTCCTGGCAGCGCATGGGCGCTGCCATTTTGCTGGTGATTGTCGGCACCTGGAGCAAGCTCCAGGACCGACATTACGTTGGCTTGACAACCGGAAGCCTTGTAAAGACACCTCGGCCTGTCTGCAGTGACTTTCTTTTGCAGGCTGCTTTATTCCTGCAAAAGAAATGACAATTTTTTTTTTCAATGTATTGCAGTGCATTAGTGATCAGACCCCCCCCCTTTCCCTAGAACACATATAAAAGTAGTTAAATATTATGAAACACATACATGTTAGGTATCCCTGTGTCCGAAAACCCCTGCTGTACAAATCTATAAAAATATTTTTCCTGTACAGTAAATGCCGTAGCAGGAAAAAAGTCAAAAGTGCCAAAACGCCATTTTTTCACTGTTCTGCCTCTGATAAAAATTTGAATTAAAAAAAAAAAAAAAAAAAAAAAAAAAAAAAAAATCAAAACAATAGCAATTTCCCAAAATGGTATAACTAAAAAGCACACCAAGCCCCACAAAAAAAAAACACCCTATACATCCCTGAATACAGAAGTATAAAAAAAAGTTACGGGTGTCAGAATATGGAGACTTTTTAGAAAAAAATTGGAACAGTTTTGATTTTTGTTAAGGGATTACAATGTAAGTAAAACCATATAAATTTGGTATCTCCAGAATCATACCAAAACAAAGAATACAGATGACATGTCATTTTGGCTGCACAGTGAACGCTGTAAAAACAAATCCCATAAGAAAATTGCACAAATGCACTTTTTCTTCAAATCTCCCCCATTCTCAATTTTTTTCCAGCTTCCCAGTACATTGTACAGAATAAATAATGGTAGCCTCATGAAGAAAAATTTGTCTCTCATATGGCTCTGAGAATGGAGAAATAAAAAATAAATAAATAAAAAGTTATGGGGTTTGGAGGGGAGTCAAAAACGAAAATCAAAAAATGCCGTTGGCGGGAAGTGGTTAATGTTCACTATTTACACCACACAGGATCTGTTTTATAGCGACCGTGCAATGTACTAATATCACATGTCTGCTATAAAACAGATACTGTATTATATAAATAGTGAAGGGCCCCCACACAGTACAATCTGGGCCACAGTAGTCCCCAGGCAGTATTCTATGCTCCATAGTACCCCCCCACTCCGTATTATATGCTCCACAGTAGGTCCCCCACACACAGTATTTTATGCACCACAGTAGCCTCACTCCCCCACATGGGACTTCAGGTAAGCATGTGTGTTTAAGTCATCACGCCTCTATTAGGGCAGAAGTTTCTGTATTCAGTGTAGGCCGCATTTGCCCATACAGCTGAAAGCAGCGATCGTTCACTAAACGGAGAATCCTGTGCCAAATTCTCAGTTAGTGAGCGATCTGGGCTACGGTGTGCATGCCAGCAGAGAGGGCTCTGCATGAATGACAGCAAGCAGAGATCTAGAAAACCGTAACCAATTGATACAGAAAGTACATAGGAAAATTGTTTATCTTTTCATTATATGAACAATTCTATTTGTTTCTCAATATTGGTCTGAAAGTGGACAACCCCTATAAGATTGTGAGGAAGCAATTTTCTAATATTACTCTAAGCTCAGGAGCAATGTTGAGCATGTTCACTGCAAACTCGTCAAGCTCAACAAAAGCATAAGTAATGCAGTTTATATATGTATACCTTCTCTTTCCTTTCCAGGTGATGTATTGGGTATTTGCCACATCAATCTTCTTTCAGAGCTGGGTTTGAAAAAAACAAAACAAAACAAAAACCATTTATACATAAAGTGTTAGCTAAAAATTACATCAGTAGCACAGTGCTGGAGATTGAGAACTAGAAACTTTCAAAGAACAGTTTAAGGCTAAGGCCGCACGTTGCAGAAATGCAGCTTTTTTTGTTGCAGATTTTGCTGTGGTTTTTTTGAGCAAAAGTCAAGAATGGCTACAAAAGGAATAGGAAATATATAGGAAGTTCTTATACATCTTTCTTCTGCTCAATCCACTCTTGGATCTGGCTCAAAAAATGCAGCAAAATCTGCAAAAAAAAAAAAAAAAAAAAAAAAGATGCGTTTCTGCAACGTGGTCCTTAGCCTTAGGGTTTTTGCAGGTAAAGGATATTGATGCCGAATCCTTAGAATAGGTCATCCGTATCACATGGGTAAGAGTGCAACATCCAGAACCCCTGCTGGTAAGACTGTGCTGAGTTACTAAAGCTTGTTAACTTGAATAGGAGTAGAGCTGTAGTAACTCAGGACAACCACGACACAAACAATGTAGATCTCTTCTTATGGCTCTGCTCTCCGTAGAGTGTCTGTGGGTAATAGCTGATCAGCAGGTGTCCTGGCCACTCTAACAGTGAAAGGTCATCAATTTCCTTTGTTTAACCCAGCCTTATGCACCACAAGTACATTTTTGAGTTTTTCCAGACAGTTAGGGATGCTAACCGCATTCGCCACCTAACTATAGGATAAGTATAACTGTTGGAGCTGCAACCATTTTGATCTCCCCCTACACCTTTGATAAGATTGCAAGTCCAGCAGTACAGTTACCAGTACAGCAGTATTGTTCAAAGGGGAAGATTACAGTATGGGCAAAATGTGTTGCAGCTGGGGAAGGGCAAGGCTTCAAGATGGTCCAACGGGAAATAACTGCCTATTTACCCCCATTATAATCTCACTTGATAATTAACTATATTGGCACTGCTACTGTAGTGGGGCACAAAAGTCTACTGAAGGAAAGCTGAATATTTGTTGGGCAAACCTCAGATTCATTTAGTTGGAAAAGAACACATCTAATTCAGAACTGCTGTTATACTCTGGGATCTCTTCAGAGCACAATGGCAGAGATCCAGAGGAGGTGAGTAAATATCAAACCGCAGTACTCTCCCAACCCTGGGCTCCAGCGCAGATCCTCATGTTCTTTAGGCCTCTTTTGGCCTCCTGAATGACATCACTGGGCTTCAACAGTTACACTAGAGCCATGATGCATATATGCAAGCATCATGACCACATGATTGGGCCTTATTGGTCCCTGACATTCAGGAGGCTGGAAGAAGCCCAAGGAAACTGGTGCTCTTGCAACCAGGAGAGGAGAGTAATAATGTTTTATTAACTCACCTTCCCTGGGTTTCCATTTATTTTACTCTGGGCTCAAAAGAGATCCCAGAGTACAATTGTGTCGCATTGGTGGAACATCCCCCAAATTTTGAGTTCATGCATGTGTTTTTTTTCTTCTATTTCAAAAGCATAGGGGTCACTTGGACATTATACTGAGTTGAGGAGCCACTATGGGATATTATACTGAGTGGAGGGGCTATTGTGGGACATTACACTGTGTTAAGAAATGCTATTGGACATTATGGAAGGGGAAAGGGGAGGAGGGGGTCTGCATTTTCTGAATAGCCCAAGGCCCACAGTACCATTAATCTGCCCGAGTGCATGCATGACGGCTTCACTAACATCTTGTTCTTATCTATCCCTTCGCTCCAACTGATACAATATCCGTACAAATTTTTTTAAAAAAAGTTTCCCTCCATTTTATATGTACACATATAAGTAAACACACTGCTAGATTAGGGTCACCTGAATATTTTTTTTTTTTCCTTTTTATTTCCTAATCCGGGTCTCAGTTTCAGAAATAACTTTAGAAATCAGATTGTGAAAGTGATCAGTCAGGAGAACTGAGGGCATCTCTAGCGCTCAAGACTGCCGCTGTATTGAAATTGGCTACATTATCACAGCTATTCAGGAGTAAACCTAATCTCTCTAGCAGCGTTACTTGCATGTGCTCATCCCTGGAGAGTCCATTTAAAAGTTAATCTCAAGACAAAGCCAAGTACACCTAAACTGAAAAAGGGAGGGATACTCCATACTTTCTTACCAGCGAGCAGGGGGATCAAACTGCAAATTTGATAAAGGTTCATCAAGGGGAAGAACAATGTGCAGGTCATAGAGAGACAGGGTATGTTTATACTCCAAGCGGAATTCTGTAGAGGTGGGACTGCAATTCCAGGAACATGAGAGATGCAAGGGAGCAGCAGAAAAGCCTGGCTTCAAAGCCTTAAAGGGGAATAAAAACAGTGTGAAAATTCTATTTGAGAATTTATCATTCCAGATGCAAAAGATAAAATTACATAAAAGATCAATGTAGTAAAATATTGTGAATAAAAAGTAAAACAAAAGGAGACCTGGTACTTCAGAAGGACGACATTGTAATACGGAGCAGTGTGCTGTTCTGCCATATTTTGCAGGTGACAAGTCAGCCGCTGCATATTTAACCAGAAGTCTTTGCAGTTTCGGTCACTCTGAGACAAGTCACTGGTGTGGGGGAAAAAAAAAAAAAAAAATTAAATAACGAACAACAACATGACAGTATGGAGGAAACTTTTTGCAGTGATTTGAATGATTGCAATAACATTAAATTCAAGCTGGACCCAGGGGCTTTGGGCTGGTTGCAACTTCAAATCATGTGATTGGAACCAGTCTAAGTTTGAACAGCCTAACTTTAAACAGTGGTGGATTTACCCATAATACACACCAACTGTACCCAACAGACCCCACTCATTTATAATGGGGACTGTGGCACATTTATTATGTCCACCATTATGTCCAACAAAAAAAAAAAAAGCATTGTAAGGGGGCGTTCACACTACCGTCGGTGTCCGACAGGTAGTGTCCGCTCCAAATCTGTCACGGACATTAGGAGCGGACACTAGCTGTGTCCGAGACACCTGTCATTCATTTCAATGGGCATCGGGTGCGTTCTTTTGCACTCCATGCCCGTCCTTCCCTGTCCGCAAGTGAAGATGTCCGACTTCTCAAGCGGACAGAAAAACCCTGCATGCAGGAGCTTTATTCTTCAAACAGGTCCATCTTCTGTTCCAAATATGAAAGAAAGCTTTAGCTTATGCTGTGCTATATTTTCCGGCAACTGTGATTGCTCGGTACTAGAGTTGATTCGAATACGTCGCTCCATAGGAATGCATGTTAGCGGCCGGCGCTTAACCCCTTGGTGTTTGGCTGCTCCCATGCATTCCTATGGGAGCGAGGTATTCGAAACTCTAGTTAATCTCTACTCGGTACCTAAATTAGTCAAAGTCTCTGATGTAGATATGAATTGATGTAGTGAAAAAATTAAAAAAAAAATAAAAAGTTCTAAATCACTCCTTTCCCTGGAATAAATATAAAAGTAGAAAATTACTATGAAACACATACACATTAGGTATCCCTGTGTCTGAAAGTTCCCGTTCTACTGAATATAGGGGATCTGCAGTGCTCCTGTTCCATCGGGAAGGGGTTAATAGGAGCACTGCAGATACCCTATATTCAGCCAGGCTGAATTCCACGTGGGGTAAAAAAAAAAAAAAAAAAAAAAAAAATCCTCAAGCTCA
The DNA here is from genome assembly GCF_031893055.1 of Leptodactylus fuscus. Taxonomy (NCBI): domain Eukaryota; kingdom Metazoa; phylum Chordata; class Amphibia; order Anura; family Leptodactylidae; genus Leptodactylus; species Leptodactylus fuscus. The sequence continues at coordinate 196,052,718 of NC_134265.1, forward strand.
GGGAAGGGGCCGACAGACAACCAAAACACCCTCTCCCCAGCATCTACTGCACCCAAAAACTCCGACCATTTTAATTTTTGAAATTTTCCAGTAGCTACTGCATTTCCCCCCTAGGCTTATACTCGAGTCAATAAGCTTTTAGTGGAAAAATTAGGGGCCTCGGCTTATATTCAGGTCGGCTTATACTCAAGTATATACAGTATCCTGAATCCAAATGAGTTTTTCAACTTGTCACATTTAAAGAGTCCAAGCTTTTTCATGTTTTCTGACAATGTAGCGTAATAAATTTTAGTACTGATTAGCTTTTATAAAAAAAAAAAATTGTGAGGAGAATGCATATTTGTGGAGAATATTTATTTGACTGGTTGCTGAATGTGTTGATAAATATGTACTGAGTTTAAGTATCTTTGCACAATTAAAACATATTTTACCTCTGGACAAAGCCAGCGGCAAAACACCTTTGAGGTGTCTGTTCACTAGATGGGGCTGCTATGTTGTACTCTGTGTATGGCTACCATCTTTGTCAATATATTTTCTGTGGCACTGTCTATAGATTTACCTATATTGGTATTGTGCATATATATGTAAACAAGCTATATTTATGGCAGTTGACACCACCAACCACCATATTTATCAATTGTTAGTTTCCTACGACTGGCCCTCCTTAGTAGAGATGAGCGAATATACTCAAATCGAAAACCTTGGCCGCATAGCTCCCGGCGCCAGAGAAGGTGGGAGGGGCAGTAAAAATTTGATACCCCGGAAGTGTTTTTGCACTGGGAGCTATGCAGCGTAGGTATTCGATCGACTATATTCACTCATCTCTACTCCTTAGTAGCTATTTTTGTTAGTATTCCCGTATGTATATTGAAAAATGAGATTTTTATTTAGTATGGGCTTTTTTATTGTTAATAGCTGTGTGGTAAAAACAGTTTACTCAATGTGTCAATAAATATGTATTGAGTATTTAAGTTTTTGTACAATTAAAGCAGGTTTTATGGTGGAAAAAGTCATTTCTTGTATCATATTACAAAAGTTAAACGTAAGGAGGCTTTTTTTGAGGGATGAACTGCAGATTTTATTGGTATCATTCTCGTACATATAATTAGAATATATTTTACAAATTTTTTTGGTAAATAAAATGGCAGATTCATATTATTGCAATGCTATGTGGTATATTGTAATATGTGAACCCAAGTTTAATTCATTCATGTGTAAACTGAGGACTGCATTAATGCAAGTGGCCTGCCGTCAATTACTTCTCCAATGTTCCCTGCATAAGGTAAAAGGGATGTTGCTACCTGCTTATATACAAGATGTATTGCTTTTATGCATCCAAAACAAAGTGAAATCCTAAGCCCTTCCCTCTTCTGGGACAGACACCTGGCAGCAGAAAACGTCATATGAACTTCTCCTTACCTATACAAGAGATCTGGATTTGGAAAGAAATGCTCAACGTCCGACGTGTGGATCAATCGAAAGCTTAATACTGGAGGTGGATTTGGGCCACCAAACACGCGTAGAATACCACCTGGAAAGGACATTGTGAGTTCTCCAGAAACACGTATTCCTGAGCTGCAGAACAGAAGGTGTGAATATTCAATAACTCCATAATTAGAACCAAAAGTTGCAATATATTTTGCCATCAATTCAGACACCACCATACATGAACTTAGATTTCTGGTAAACCTGCGTGAAACAAGATCATTGCATTTTATATTATAGATTTATCTACATTCAAAACAATAAAATATTAAAACTGAAAAAAGGAAAGTTTGCAATTGCATGTCTGCAAACTTACCTTTCTAGTCCCCCTTCTTCAAAAACAGCATTCACATATTCTGTGAATGCAGCAGCCACAGGAAGAGACTCCTGAGATCCAAGAACAACAGGACTGGGTCCACGAGATAATCCTGAAAGATGGTAAATGGAATTAAATTATACAGACTAAGACAGCTAGAGAAAAGTAAAACTCGTTAAAATTATAAATCGCTAAGGCTAGGTTCACACCTTAGCCCTGTATTTGTTTGGGGTTTCCATCCCTAAATCAGCTTTTAAAAATGCTATACTTTTCTCTCTGTATTTTTCGGGTGGAAACCAGACAGAAACCTAGCGGACTCCATAACAGTTTATGGGGTCTGCTGGTTTCCGTAGGTAACTTATTTATTTTTTTAAGAGAAGTAGGTTTCCACTTTGTGGTGTCCTCAAGTGGGCCCCATGAACGAAAACTTGAATGCAAGTGTGAACCTAGCTCATTAGCATTTTGAACCTGTGCTTTTTCGATCATATTTTGTAATGGGGGCTCACTTGCACCCTGCACAGCCATGCATTATCTGGTATTGGGCAAGCGTGGACTTTTTCTGCGATTATGTTTTTTTCAAAATCAACGTCAGACGCCGCAGTGTGAACATAGCCTTAGTTAGACCTCTGTTGCGCCATTCCTCAGTTATTCCTGTTACAAATGTATAACAAAAAGATGCTCCCAAATTGTCATTTCATGTTCCTAATAATAAAGGTATGTCAGGATAGATGAAAAGTTCTCTAAGTTTGCACTGTAATCATTTGGCTCTACATTTAATACATGGGCATAACCAGTCTAGAAGCTCTGATGTATAAGGGTTCTGAAAGGAAAGAATCCACACAAGCTGGTGTCACTAGCAGAAATGGCTGGAGCAACAGAATAGGTGAGATGCATATATCTCACCAAGGTTAAAAAATAAATAAATAAATCCATTTACTCAAATAATGTACCCAAAGTAATTTTTGCAAACATTCTTACCAACAGACAGCCCAGCACTTAAAGTTGGAGGCGAGAAGAATCCACGGTCACTGGTTGCACTGGATGGAGGACCAGGGATCAGCAGAGACTGTTTGACAGAGGCAGTCTGGGAAACAAATTTGTAAACAGCGGGCATAAAGCTCCAGTTAGGTTACTATAGAAAATATACCATAAAATTACAGTCATTTAGAGCCAACTACCACAGAGACATTCGAGACTACTATAATGCAGCCATGACAATGGACACACACACACACACACACACACAGCTCTTCTTCTGCATACGTTACATTACTGTCTCTGCGGGTCAACATTTTCTAAGCTTTAGATTTCACTTTCTCTGTGTTCTGCTATCATACTTCATAACATCACATGTCGGCGGGGAAGACAGTAATGAACCATCTATCTATAGTCTCCTAAACAAGCTAAGAGACAAATATGCTGTCAGGGAGGATAAACAGTCATCCTCTTCATTACAATTGTGTGTCATGGGTCCAGACCATCTGTACTGTGACAGATGTACTTCTCATGCAGGAACACAGAAGCAGGTAGGGATAAGTTCATGCACAAAGAGTTAACCTAGCTAAAATAAGGAACAAGTGCCTACAAAGACTAACGACTGTCAGCATTAAGATATTTAGCAAGAATCTTCAAAGCGCTGCATAAAATTTACCGTATTTTTCGGACTATAAGACGCACCTAGGTTTTAGAGGAGGTAAATAGGGGAAAAAAAATTTAAGCAAAAAAAAAAAAAATAGTAAAATATTTAATATATGGGAGTTGTAGTTTTGCAAAAGCTGCAAGGCCACATTGACAGGTGACCCTGCTGCTGTACAGGGAGGCATAGAGCGTTTTTTTGCAGGGCCAGATGTACTTTTTAGTTATACCGTTTTGGGGAATGTCTATTGCTTAGACCACCTTTTATTGAAAAAAAACAACAACAAAAAAACGGCGGTTTGGCACTTTTGATTTTGACGTTCACCGTACAGGAAAACTATTAGTAGACTGGGCATTTTCGGAGACAGGGATACCTAATGTGTAATACCTGTAATGTGGATACCTAATGTGACATATGATTTTCTACTTTTATATGTATTCTAGGGAAAAGGAGGTGATTTAGAATTTTTATTTATTTCATTTTCTTATTATATATTTTTAAAGCTTTTTTTTTTTTTTTTTTTTACTATTTTATTCCCCCCAGTCATTTGATTGCAAGTCCCATAGACGGCAGTACAACTGTATTGACATCTATGGGACATTCTGTATATTACTATTACGGCTGGTCATGTAATAGTGATGCACAGTGACACCATCTGCAGCAAGATGATGCTGCAGCTCTTTGGAGGTGGTCTGTGGATTGTCCTTGACTCTTCTCACCATTCTTCTTCCCTGCCTTTCTGATATTTTTCTTGGCCTGCCACTTCTGGGCTTAACAAGAACTGTCCCTGTGGTCTTCCATTTCCTTACTATGTTCCTCACAGTGGAAACTGACAGGTTAAATCTCTGAGACAACGTTTTGTATCCTTCCCCTGAACAACTATGTTGAACAATCTTTGTTTTCAGATCATTTGAGAGCGGGCTGTCCATGTTCGGCGACCATCAAACTTAACTGAACTTGAATTGTCTTGTAGAAAGAAATGGTCCAAAATACCTTTATCCAGGAACTGATTAAAAGCTACAGGAAGCGACTAGAGGCTGCTATCTTTGCAAAAGGAGGATGTACTAAATATTAATGTCACTTTTCTGTTGAGGTGCCCATACTTTTGCACCGGTCAAATTATGGTTTAATGCATATTGCGCATTTTCTGTTAGTACAATAAACCTCATTTCAATCCTGAAATATTACTGTGTCCATCAGTTATTAGATATATCAAACTGAAATGGCTGTTGCAAACACCAAAATATTTAGAACTAAAAATGATTAAGATTAATAGGGGTGCCCAAACTTTTTCATAGGACTGTAGATGTGGAGAAAACCAACTTTGAAATCTTATGCAAATTAGGCACTTGGTGCACTGGGGGTGGCCTTCAGCCATGGGAGCAATGTCTTTTCTGCTTAATTAAGTAGGATGGACGATGTAAGTGATTATAATATTGGAGTAAAATTATAAGATTACTGGGGAAACTACAATTAAAAAGGAGGCTCTAGTACCCTGTTGGGCCACTTCTAGCCCGCATACAAAACTACAAGATGAGATATAGTTGATATGGAGGCATTCTTGTTTTGTATGGTCTATACATATTAGGAGCTTCACAGATCCAAAGCCCTTCCTGCTTCCACAGAACAAAATTAAAATGCACACCCTTTGAGTTTATCTTCCACAACCCTTTCTTTTACATATACATTTGACATAGGTTACATTGGTGCAATCTTTCTTTACAATGACAATTGACAATCAAAGCAATCCACATTAATGTGAATTATGTTATTTAAAAAACAAACAAAAAAAAAACCAACAAACCACAACTGATTAAAGGTAATGCTGTTTACCAGAATGCCTACCACACTAGCTCTATAAATATATTTTACTTCACATTAAAGCGGCTGTCCCATCACAAGGATCCTACCTATACGGCTAGTTTATGTGGATTTAAGACTTTTCCTAAATGCATTGCTTTATCAAAACTGCTTTGTTTGGCCGCTATCTTACTTTACTCACTTCATTGTTTACACTCCGTTTCTATGGCCCTTGGGATTATCGGCTCATTTGTGAAGTGATGTAGCTGCCTGCTCTCAGGGGGGAGGGAGGGTCTGGGAGCAGCAAATATAGTATGGGAGGAATAGAACTAAGTGATAGCATAGGGGAAAAGGACTTGGGCATAATAGTAGATCACAAATTCAACATGAGCCAACAGTGCGGTGCTGCTGCAAAAAAGGCTAATAAAATTCTGAGATGTATTAAGACAAGCATTGAATCTAGATCAAGAGAGGTCATTATTGCGTTGTACTCTTCCCTGGTCAGACCACACCTGGAATACTGTGTACAGTTCTGGGCGCCTCAATTCAAGAAAGACATCGATACGTTGGAGCAAGTCCAGAGAAGAGCAACCAAAATGGTGGAAGGTCTGCAAACCATGTCCTATGAGGAGCGGCTAAAAGAACTGGGATTGTTTAGTTTGCAGAAGAGAAGGCTGAGGGGAGATTTAATAGCAGTCTACAAATATCTGAAAGGTAGTCACAGTGCAGAGGGATCTACCCTATTCTCATTAGCACAAGGAAGTACAAGAAGCAATGGGATGAAACTAAAGGGAAAGAGATACAGATTAGACATTAGGAAAAACTTTGACAGTGAGGGTAGTGAGAGAGTGGAATAGGCTGCCACGGGAGGTGGTGGGCGCTCCAGCAATGGAAATCTTCAAGCAGAATCTGGATAAACATATAGCTGGGATGATTTAGGAAGACCTGCACTCGCAGGGGGTTGGACCCGATGGCCCTTGAGGTCCCTTCCAACTCTACCAAAAAGTAAAGTAAAAGTAAAGCTCTGAGCTGTTTGTGTCTGATAAGTAGCGGAGCTTCTCAGATAGGGGAGGTGAGAGCTCCGGGATTTCTGAGCTCTTATCAGTTGGTTTAATTGAATTTGGCTGATAGATAGTCTGTTACCTCTGTATGTAATGCAAACTGACTCAAATCCAGCTCTGCTACATCAGCTTCACACTGTGGTAATTCATTTACAACCAATCCTGTGCAAGTGAAACCCCGCCCACCTATGTGCTGAGAAAAGCAGGAAGTGGAGAGAGCACAACAGCCTGCAGGTTAGTGAACAAGCGTCATGAGAATATCCCTTTAATTTGATGTTTTCTTACTGTAACTAAGATGGACATAGTTCCCTTTAGTACAGATTATTGTCTATACCTAACATTTATAGAGCATCGCTATTTAAAAGTGCTTGTCCCTCAATAGAAAGTTAGGTTACCAGATAGATAAATTGGGGACATCTAGCAAAGTATCAGTATGTATTGTTCTTATATTATAGAAAGGTTCATGGGAAGCAATGTACTATTTCAATATTCATGCCCTTCGGGCCATAGTAACTGATGGATGTATTCTGTCTCATTCTGAGACAGTACTCTCACCACATCTTCATCTCTCCATTGATTTTCCAGCTTACATATGCCTATCATCTTAAAGAGGACCTTTCACCACCTCCACCAACTGCAGAGTATGACACAGTCAGAGGCAAAAAATAGGGTCTACCAACTATGACTAAAACCTCTCACCAAGGAAAAGTTAGGGAAGAAAAAAAACAAAAAACAAACTTATTGCAAGTTCAAATAAAATCTGATATAGTGCAAAACACAAAAAGTAGTACCACTAGCATTTTAGAAGTGAATAAACTGCGACTTAAATACTGCACTAGGGAGTATCTCGAAGATATCAGGGCTATTTGGCCATAAACACATGTACTGCCAATGAGATATACTATCCTTATAATGCTTTACCTCCCTATAAAAGAATCAATAGCATAGAATTGTTCCACAAATGCAGTTAATAAATGTAATCCAGTACAGACTAACTTAAACTGAGGCTACTGGCCCACTACCACGCCAACAAGCTCAGGGGCAAAATCTACTGAATAGCTATATTAAGAACAACTCTGCTTGTGCCTCATCAGCGGTCCAATGCTGATCGTAATAAAAACCGCTGTTACGATAATGGTTTAAACCATGAATCGCTGGTGGTACAGCATGACCACTCTGATTCCGGCGGTAACAATGATGCTGACAGCACCATCTTATACGCACACACACCCTTCGTGTGGCCACAGGATTTCCTGTACATCCCTTGTATCGTTACTAGCGGAGACTGACTAATGTATGCAAAAGCTCTCCAGATCATTACAACAGCAGTTGTAAGCAGGGAAGGTGAAAAATAAAACAAAGCACACTATAGGTATAACAATAGTAGAAAAGATCCAGTGTCACCAGGAACTTTAAAATTTAACCTTTATTTCTTCATCTTTAGAAAAAAGTTTTAACAGCATACCGAATAATACTAATACAGTGGATTGGAGTCCGTCCATGTCCGAGCAGCTCGGGAACCCATTCAACACATCAGGAAGGGCGAGCTGGATACTGGTTTTTCTAAATTTACACTATAGGTATGTTCACACAGCGGAACATGGATTCAGTGTGTGAACATACCGCGCAGCTAGCCGTGACGAAATGCCGATGTAGTGCACTGGCATCCCATCACGGCATTCCACTCCAGATTAGGCCTGAAGAACGGGCCTAATCGGGAGGGAGTCTAGCGCGTGTACGCCGCAGCTGAGTCAGCTGCGGAATCCGCGGGAGGAAGGGGCACGTTGTTTCTTTTTACAGCTAGCGGAAAAAAGAAGCGAGCGGCTCCCATTGAAGTCAATGGGAGATGTTTTTGCCAGCAATTTTGATGCGGATTCCGCATCAAAATCCGCTGCCAAAAAACTGTGTGAACAGACCCTAACACTGATCTATCCCTGGTGCTCTGGTGTCTCCTTGCATGGTCTGGTTCTAGGTTTTCTTCTGGTGAAAGTTCCTGCTGCACGTGACCACTGAGGCCAATCAGCAGCCTCAGCAAAGGATATGGGACATCACAGCACTGATGACTTCCAGCAAAAGGTGACAGCAGAGCAGCAGGACCAGATCCCACTGGCAGACACCAGGGTCAGGTGAGAATGTTTGCTTTTTTTTCATCTTCTCAGGGCCAATTTAAAAAAAAAGTTTTTATCCTGGACAACCTCTTCAACAATTATATAAGGGTCATTCCATATCAAGTGATCCAAATATGAATATTTTTTTTACCTGATGTCTTTAGATTTTTTAATTTTTTTTTTGGAAGTACAACTTTAGTTAATTACAAATTAAAAGTTTAGAATTTTTCCCTTAATCAGTTAATTATTTACAGACTTCCAAAGTTTTGAAAAAGCGCGAATTTTGGCCTGGTATGGCTTTACATTTTTCATGACATCTCGGGCTAGAATTTAGATAAAGAGGTGGGAGAGGCATCATTTTTCTCAGAACTGTACCAATTGTGAAAAAAAACATACGGTTTAAAATTGTGAAAAAAATTCATATTTGTTACTTGTGTTCTTGGTTATATTTTCACAGGTATTCAACTTGGAACCAAATTTTTTTTTTTTTTTTTAAGCTTTGAATCATCTGATTTTATGTTTGTATGAGTTTCTTCCTTTTTTCTTTTCAAATTACAATCTACTGAATTCAACATTTATATGCAACAAAGAAACACAAAAAAAAAATACCGCAAGTGCCAGAATAAATACATCTTAATCATCATAACACAACTTTTCAACCTGAATGCATTGAACAAACCAAAAGATAAAAAAAATGGATTATTGTTAATGATATTACAATATTCATGGCATACATAGGGTTAATACTCTGCTAACTTCACTCTTCTATATTTTGGTACATGGGTGTGGTTAGCGTACACCATTTTAGAGTTGTCCTTATAAAGCAACAAGATGGAGGGCAACACCTTCTCTCATGAACATAAATGAGTGACAGACACACGTCTGGGGTTGTCGTTGTGGTGGTCATCCATGGGGGAGGGGGGGAGAGGGGTCTGTGTCAGGTCTGCCTGCTATCTCTCTCTCTCTCTCCGTCATCCTGGACATGATGTTGTGACCAGCCTAGAGTCCATCAACCAGATGATCAAGCATGAGCCAAGCTGTAACTCTACAAAGTATCCAGATGAAGAAACCTAACTATGAGCGTCTCTGATTATGTAAGCTAATGAGACATTGACTGATATTTCGGTTACTCTGGAAGTTTTCCCTGTTCCTGTGCTTTCCTTAGAGACATTAATAAACCTCTACACTGTTTTTATAACAAGCTGACTCTTCCTATCATATTAAGGCCTCTCAACACGTGATCACAAATTTCACCGAATACTGGATATTTTACAAGTATCGAGTCATCCCAGTGATATTTTCAGATCCTCAAATGTGATTTTCTAAATACAGTCTCATCATTTATACACGTAACTTTTTTTTTTTTTTTTTTTTTTAATCACTAAACATGACATTTATGAAGTTTTTAAAGAAGAATAGTGCAGTAGATCAAACAATTAAAAAGGACCTTTCACCACCTCAGGCACATGCGGTTTTATACACCGCTAGAAAGCATACAGTGCGCTGAATTCAGCGCAGTGTCAGCTTTCTAGCTGTGTACTACAACGCATGTGCCGCAGGAGGCGAAAAGTCCTCTTTAATAGTACGTTTTTAAACTGGCCTTTTATAATCAATTTGTCCCTTCCAGTGGGTGAAATGTAATCTTGTCCATAAGTACTTACTAGCAAAGAGTATGCACGGCCTGTCATGGTGTTCGGCTCCACCTGAGTTAATATCTGATTTTTGTTAACGTTTAAAATGTCTGGTTTTCTACCAGTGCATTTACCGATAATGCTTCACTGTCAGAAGGGTGTTCCTGATAGTCTAACTGGAACGCCCTTCCTGACAGTACTGTGTGTAGCGCATTCCTTACCACTCAGCAATGACACAGAGTGGTGAGGAAGTACTGTCAGGAGGCACTCAGTGTCATCGTTGGGTGGTAAGGAACACCTCCTCAAAGTATAGCACTACAAACAGCTCTTCACGGTACTATCGGTAACTGCACCGACAGCTCTTCACCAGGGGCACATAATGGGAAAGCCGAGAGTGTGCTGAATTCAGCGCGACGTTGGCTTTCTAGCGGTATATAAAACCGCATGTGCCTGAGGACATGAAAGAATGTCTAATTCATGCACAAAAAAATGGAATCCACGATGATAGATTATTGCTAACAGAAAAATTTGTATAGCTGCTGCTGTATTAGGCTAATGGGGGAGTCCCTAAATTAGATACAGGATCCAGACCAGTTTTGTACCTATTTGCTTTTGGTGAATTATAACACTTTCTTGTACAGACTGCAAACTAATGGCTTATAAACAGAAAAGGATATTTCTATCTAAAATATTAGTGGCACAGAAATGAATGAATTAAGTAAGAGGGTGGAGGGGTCTGATTGTGTAGCTCCTTCCATCAAGATGTGGTGAGCCATTTATCAGGTGGGACAGGGGTCAGTGGTAGGACCTATACCTAATCACAGGCCTCAGTGGTTCTATCAGGAGAGGCAAGTAACACTGGTTTTTGTTTGATCTCCTCTATGGGGAATCAGCATATTATACTCTGGGGTCTGAAGCTAGGAACTAGGAGACCTGCACAGTTAACACTCCTTTATTTTAATAAATGTTGATTCTCTATACATACGCAGTGGCATTGTACACACAATGGAAGCGCTGACATGTTTCTTTACTGAATTACTCCATATATAGTAAGTGGGATGTTTCCGATATACCATATATACTCGAGTATAAGCAGAGTTTTTCAGCACAGTTTTTGTGCTGAAAAAGCCCTCCTCGGCTTATACTCGAGTCAAGGTGGAATTTCTCGGCAGCCGCTGGAATTTCAAACTGCAGAAGTACTTACGGTACTTCTGCTAGCAGGCCAGGAACGCAACGGGCCTCCGCTCCCTTGCTCTCCAGACCCCTCCCCATAACATGCTAGGTGACGTGGCCACATAAGCTCAGGCCCGCACCCAGCGTGTGTCTACGTTCCTGGCCTGTTAACAGAAGTACTGCAAGTACTTCTGCAGTTTGAAATGAATAGCATCGCCAAGTTCCTGCCGCCGCTGGTTTCCTGCTGCAGCAGGAGTGCGGCGATGCTGTGCCCCTGAAACCCACCCAGGTGTCTGTATGCCAGGTCTGTAAGTATAATGTTGTCGCTCTGCTGTAAAGTGGTCGCCATAGCAACCAGCATCTCGGCTGTAACTCTTACAGCAGAGATGCCGGAGCTAATGCCAGGCATCAAAGTCTATGACTGTCTGCAATAGTAATGTATAGAATCTGCCTTTTACGATAATACACTTGTATTGCCGGCTATGGGACTTGCCAGGGGGGGGGGGGTGGACGACTAATAAAACACCTCCTCCCCCCCCCCCCTCGGCTTATATTCGGGTCGGTTTATACTCGAGTATATACGTTACTTTATTATATTCACCTGCACCTTCATTATTGTATTTACACTGTTTTATGAACTTTAAACATTTTTGTACTTTATTGCTGTATGCATTTTTTTTTTTTTTTTTTTTTAAATCTAGATTGTGAGCCCCATATAGGGCTCACAATGTACATTCTATTTTCCTATCAGTATGTCTTTTTTGTTAAATGGGAGGAAATCCACGCAAACACAGGGAGAACATATAAACTACTTACAGATGTTGTTCCTGAAAGGATTTGAACCCAGCACTCCGGCCCTGCAAGGATGCAGTGCTAACCACTAAGCCACCGTGTTACCCCTGTATGCATCTTATCTATGTGATTGTACATTACCTTTGTGTTTATGCAAGTGTTTATTACACTTTTAATATTTGCATTTTTGTACTAATTGTATCTTAATTATGATTACAGTGAGCATTGTGCACCTTATATAATGTTCCCTTGGTCACTGTGTTATTGATTGAGAAAGGTTCCAGCTTAGGAACCGAAACGTTGCAACTTTGAAAAAAAACATTGAACCTTTTTTGAAAGGTTTTGCCTTTTGTATACATACTGTAAAAGGGTCGTGCTTTAAAAGGGGCATTACCTAAATAGTAGTCATTGAGGTAAAATGTGATTTTGAATCATTAGTTACAAGAGCGATGTCAATCACGTCAAGTAGTCCAGAAAGCAATTTTAAAAGAAATGCTACTCGCTATTTAGTACTTACAAGATTATTGCTTCGTTGCGTTCTGGAAGTTCCATATGTGGATTCAGTGCGGGAGCATATATTGTTATGGAACCCAGAAGAGATGCCCCAGCAATCTGGGAAAACAGAATTTGAAAGGTTTAAAAGACACAGTTTATAAACTTTATATGAAATTAAGTACAGTATATATTTGTTATAGTAGAAACAAACGCGCGCTCATTTTGGCAAAATACACGTGTAAAAAAAAAAAAAAAAAAAAACGTCAAAATACACGTGTAAGATGTCACTGAAGTCAATGAGAGTCTTATTTTACACGTGTATTCTTTACACGTGTATTTTGCCAAAATGAGCGCGCGTTTACTCCGTGTGAACTACCCCTAACGCTAGGTTCACACTAGCGTTCACCTGTCCGTTCTGAGCTTTCCGTCTTCTGCATGCCAGAAGTTGGAGAGCTCAGACCGGGTCCGGCCATGAGCGGCGGTGAGCGTTTTATGCTCTCTGCTGCGAAACCAGATTTTTTTATCCGGACACAGAGTACTGCATGTCCGACTATGTCCGGATTATAAAACCCGGTTTCGCGGCGGAGAGCCTAAAACGCTCACTGCCGCTCACGGCCGGACATCTCTCTCACCCATTCAAATGAATGGGTGAGAGAGACTCCTGCACGTTTCCGTCTCCTGCCTCTGTTTTATGCAGGAAACTGAAACCTGCACAACGGAGTTCACAACGCTGATGTGAACGAGCCCTTACAAACAATTGTCCAAACTCAATAACCCTTTCAATTGAGTTTGGTACCATTCTTTAGTTATAACATACGTGACATATTTATGTATTCTTAGTCTAATGATCGCTTTATGATGAAATTCTATTATGAAGAAAAAGTATTGATCATTACGGATCAACTGAAATGTCTGTGTGGTTTCATGTGAAAAAATAATACATATATCTACCCCCACACAGCAAAGCAATAGAACCTTTAGCATGGCAACTGAATAAATATACCGACTATTCTCCACAACTGGAAAAACACTAACTCAATTCACTCTTCTAAAGATGAGGTTATCCTCAGATAGGAGGGATTGGGTGTCCATTCCTGCATATTTTTCCTACATTAATGATAGGGACTATTTGAAAAAAATTCTAACACATCTAGTAACTGATTATTTCCAGGATGCACAATAGGGACTACACTGTGTATGATTTGCAAAAAAATATGCACCATTAATATCTATATTCTGGTAACAAAGTGAATAAACACTGTCCTTCCATACATACATATAATACAGAACCTTTCACCACTTCAGGCAAGTCCAGCTCTTTGTATCAGAATGGGTGCAATAGCACCTATCAAATGATACAGTTAGAATTTTTACTCCAGCCGCCACCGTTCCCAAACAATCAGTGCAGTTAGTTTTAGTGCTTCAATCACACCCCATTCCTGTTCCTGTCTAGCACTGTCCACCTGACTGAGCAGAGGCCAAGTAGCATCTCAAGCAGCATAAGTACCTGCATTACTTGTTTTGGAATGGTGGGCACTAGAGAAATATTTCCACTGGAATAAGAGAAGCACCTGACAATATTAAAGAACGTTCACACTACCGTCATTGTCCGACAGGTAGTGTCCGTTCAAAATCTCGCACGGACATTAGGAGCGGGCACTAGCTGTGTCCGTGACACTTTTCATTCATTTAAATGGCGATCGGGTGCGTTCTTTTGCACTCCGTGCCTGTCCTTAACTGTCCGTTTGTAAAGATGTCCAACTTTTCAAGCGGACAGCAAAACCTGACATGTAGGTTTTTTCTGTCCGCTTGAAAAGTCATACATCTTTACAATCGGACAGTTAAGGACAGACATGGAGTGCAAAAGAACGCACCCAATCGCCATTTAAATGAATGAAAAGTGTCACGGACACAGCTAGTGTCCGTGCGAGATTTTGAACGGATACTAGCAGCAGACACTACCTGTCAGACAATGACGGTAGTGTGAACGCCCCCTTAATAGATGCTCAGAACGGAAGTTGGAGGAAGTTGTGAAAAGTATTCTAATCAAAAAAATACATTCTTGTATTCAATGGAGATTAAGCTTGATGTCCGATTTTGGCCCCTGGCTGCAACTCTGTTGCCCAACAAGAACAAGCGATTGTTAACTGCATGATAGTCAGGGTGCAAAAAAAGAAAGGAAAAGCATTTTACAGCGAGTACAAAAATCCTAGTTTCTCGTTTATTTCACTGGGGGACACTGCACCATGGGATGTTCCAAAGCAATCTCAAAGGGTGGAACTTACATGGCTATGTGAACAACCTAGCACACAGTCACTGCAGAAACTTACGGCCCAAACTGCCATTGGCAGAGGCCACAGAATGTATCTTGTATAACTTAGTGAAAGTGCAGACAGGAGCCCAGATGGAAGTCTTGCAGACCTTGGTGGTGAGACCCTAATGCCGAATAGCCCAGGCAGCGCCTACAGCTCTTTAGGAAGAGCAGTCTCACAGAGAGGCGACGGTTGATCCTTGAGCTGACCTAGCAAACCTAAACCATCAAAAGACGGAAACCTTGGAACAGCCAGGGCCTAGCTACGGCCTACAGGGAGAATGACAAAACATCTGCAGAACAGAAGGGAGTCAGAGAGATAGGAAGAAAAAAAAAAAAAAAAAAAAAAAAAAAAAAAAAAAAAAAGAAACACCCAAACACTATATCCATAATGATAAGGGAAGAAACCACCTGAGTGAAAAGAAGGTGGAGAAATAAGGGCAACCCTTTTATGTGGAGAACCAGAAAGGGAAGCTTTCAGAACAGGGAGGAGAGACCAGAGACCCTGTGGATGGAAGAGAGAGAGGAGAGCTCACAAGGCTCAAAAGAGGGATTTTGAAGGGAGGAAGGAACACAGTGTATCCATCCCTACAAGAAGGTCTTCACCAAAGGACAGAAGGACAGAGACTTCTGAAAATAAATGCCCATTAAGAGAAGAACAAACCAAGAACTTAGTTCAGACCAAACAGGAGAAAGGTCAGGATCCAATAAGTAGAAAGGGAGAACAGGTCAACAGAAGTCATTACCCCTCACACAACTGAACTTAGGCCTTCCACAAGCGATGAAATATCAGTGCAGATGGAGTGTCAGGCCCCGAGCATGAACTGGACAACAGGCTCTGAAAAATCGTGTTGCCTCAGGATCTTGTCTAAAAACAGCCACACCAGTAAAAACGCAGATGAAGGAGGAAAAACAGTCCTTGTGAAAGGACTAGCAGAGGAAGACGCCAAGGATCGTTCATCAGCATGAACATGAGATCGGCATATCACACAGGACTGCAAAACCATAGAGTGAGCCATAAAAGCTTGGCAACTTGAGAGGGAGAATCCATCCTCAAACTGTGGGAGCCCCCCTTGCAGAGGGAGGTGGAGTCTGCTAAGCGCAAGACTGTAGCCTGCGAGAGCCTAGCCATCGTGGGGACTCTGGCCACTAGTAGACACACTGGTCTATGAAAAAAGGACAGCCAATTTCTGGAGGAATGCTGGAAAAGTCAACACTCTAAGGCTGGGGGAGGCCAGAAGAGGACAGCGACTGTGGTAGAAGGAAATTACCTAGGATCTTCAGAGGATCTCTGACCGCATGGCTGAGCTTCTGCATAGCAGCATATATAGATGTGCCTAGCTGATGTTCCCGGTCAGAGGCAATCCCAGAGAAACAGATTGTGCGGGAGAGACCAGGTTCTGGCCAGACAGAGTGGAACAGTGAGCTGTGGCCCTATGTAGGGATTGTCCAGGGGAAGGGGAGGAGGACACTGAACTGTAGGAAGATATCCTAGTCCTCAGCGAGAATGTTCCCATTCCATCTCCTGGAGCCAATGAGGGCTCCCAGGAGGAGCCTGGAAGTCGCTGACTGAATGGCAATCTCGCAGGAGCTGCTCCAGAGCTTCCACCACGTTGGGTAAGGAAAGACACAAAATCCAGGGGAGTCACCGCCAGAAGGGGCTGGGTAGTCCAGAGCTGGCTACAGCAGAAAGAAGAGAGCACATGGGCTCAGGAGACTACATGGCAACTTTTTATTACAGCGGGTGCACATAGAATAAAAAAAATATGGCAGTACAAGAAGCGGCTAGGGGAGCGCAGCTCATTGCGGGAGGATGGAGGCAGGGGCCCAAGGAAAAAAGTAAAAGAGGGGGAATGTTTACACAGGGTGTTAGCCTATCAGACCGCTGGAAAGAGAAGCAACCCCTATGGAAAACTGCAGTGCTGGCAAGGGAAAAAAAAAGAAAAAAAAAAGAAAGGGGGCTTATTTGCTAAAATGGCAGAGCGAGGTGGAGTCTGCTAAGCGCAAGAGTGTAGCCTAGCCATCATGGGGTGGTCAGTGTGTTTTTTTTTTTTTTTTTTTTTAATATAATCCCCTAAATAAAAACAATGTAAGACAAAAAGACCTGAGTCAGGTCATGTCTGCATCCTATAGATATTAGATTAAAACTGACAAAGGACAGGGTCTTTGAAAAGTTATAGCCCAGAGGCAGAGCAGACAGCTTTTCATTCTCCTAGTGTCAGCCTCCTAGTGGCCAGGTCTATACAGGATCCATAATATTGTAAGTTGCAGCTGGAAACATGTTTTTTGTTATCTAGTGCAAGTGTTGTACTTGCAATATGTAGGTTGTATCAGGAGAATCTAAAATGGCCACTAACTTTTCAGCCGACTATATACATAAATATACATAGTACACTAGCAGTTTGCAACACACTTGTGGAGGCATGTCTGTCATCTCAGGCTCAGTATGGGATGCTGATTACATGAATGGCGAACCCTCTAGATTTGTACACAGAGGAGACCAAGAGTGGAAGTGAGGGATCGAATGTCCACTCAGCATAGTACTGGCAGACTTCATGCTTAGGGACAAGACTCCTCTATAGAAAGAATATAAAATAGCGATGGAGCTCTAGCAGGTGACTATAGCTCTGTGGAATATGATGTTGGGTTACAAGTAAGCAAAATAAATAAATCAAAAAGCGGCTCTACCAATACAGAATAGTTTGGAACTAAATAGTTTTTGTCATTTTTTTTCTTTTAATTAAACTCTGGTATACTAAGTATATAGCTGAACACATTTATGACATTAAGAATCAAGGGACCCACAACATGTCAGCTGTGTTCCAGCATCTCCCTCTCTCATCAGTAGTATATGTTATCCCCTAATATATATTACATGTGTCTTTTTGGGCATATTGTCCTGTCCTTTTTCTGCCCCTAAATAATCAGAGGGAGTGTGAACGAGTTGCAATTGATTACCATCCCTTGTATGATCCAAGACATGTAGCTTTTGCCTAACTACTAACTTACTACACTGCACATTTGGATTTAATACATGTTGAAAAGAATACTTTATTTGGTTTAAGTCCTCTGCACCATTGTATATAAGAAGGGACTTGAAACTGACCCTGTACTGTACTTATATTATTCAAAAAAAAAAAAAAAAGTCACATCCTAAATACACTAAATAGAACCTGGATTGGTAAAAAGATGCAGATTTTTAATACACAATTTGTAATCTCGGTACGCAATGCCATTCTCCTGCAGTCAGCCCGTAAAGAGTGACCGTGCTGTATTCTAATGCACACCCAGGACACCTAAGCCCAGCAATACAATGCAGAAGACTCCCCAAGTGCAGTCAGTCTGCAAAGGGTCAATGTACTTTAGCAGTCAGTGAGTATCATTACAGCAGTTTGTGGGTATAAATACAGTGATATATTCCCTTTAGTTATATATACACCCCTCTAACACTTTACAAAATAGGATTATAAAAGCTCAAACTGATCAGCTGTGAAAAACATTACAAAATATATAAACACTAGTTTAATTACAAACCATGGTTAGAAGAGAACAGCTCTGTACTTCCTGTTGTACAGCTTTGTAAGGGAGGACTAGGAGCAGTTACTTTGTGTTCCCAGGTATCTCTTCTTTCACAGAGTTGTTGCCCCGTAGAATTTGATGATGTTAGATCGGCTGGAGAGTCGGTAAATAAAGAGGTCACTAAAACAGAATCCCCAGTGGAAGAGTCATCTCGAGGTGTCCATGGCCTAGAATCTGGTGAAGGGCCAGAAAATGGATGGAATGGAGAATCCAAACCAGAGTCTTCCACATTTTCGGGAGAAGAGGAAGAGAATGGAGATGGGCTTGAGGCAAGAGTGTATGTTCTGCAAACTAAATTTAGAGAACAAAACTGCATTCATGAGAAAATAAAGGCTTTATAAAACATAATTTACAACAAGAACTGTAGTTGTTAATTCAAAGGTACATATTGACAGCATCTTACATCATATATTACAGTTTTTTTCCCCCCTGACAAAGGTATAGGTCGATACATACGTCAGGTGATGGTGTCTGGTGGTGTCACCTGAGTATCTGACTCCACATGGGTACAGTTTCCTCCTTATATAGTACAGACCAAAAGTTTGGACACACCTTCACATTCAAAGAGTTTTCTGTATTTTCAAGACTATGAAAATTGTAGATTCACACTGAAGGAATCAACACTATGAATTAACACATGTGGAACTATATACTTAACAAAAAAGTGTGAAACAACTGAAAATATGTCTTATATTCTAGGTTCTTCACAGTAGCCAAACTGTGTGTCCAAACTTTTGGTCTGTACTGTATTTTATATTTATTAAAAAGTGTCTTTTGCAGTGATTTAAAGAGGACCTTTCATCAGATCGGGCACATGCAGTTCTATATATTGCTGGAAAGCTGACAGTGCGCTGAATTCAGCGCACTGTCGGCTTTCCCGATCTGTGCCCCGGGTAAAGAGCTATCGGTCCCGGTACCGTAGCGCTTTACAGTCAGAAGGGCGTTCCTGACAGTCAGTGAGGTACATCCTTCTCCACAGCAGAGCCTATCGCGCTGTACAGTGTGAGCGGGGAGGAACGTCCCCTCCCTCTGCTCACAGTGCTCATCCATAGATGAGTATTATCAGGAGGGGAGGGGGCGTTCCTCCCCGCTCACACTCTACAGCACGATAGGCACTGCTGTGGAGAAGGACGTATCTGACTGACTGTCAGGAACGGCCTTCTGACTGTAAAGCGCTACAGTACTGGGACGGATAGCTCTTTACCCGGGGCACAGATCGGGAAAGCCGACAGTACGCTGAAATCAGCGCAATGTCAGCTTTCCAGCAATATATAGAACTGCCTGTGCCCAAATCAGTGAAAGGTCCTCTAAGCATCAATTGTGAAGTTACTGAACATGCTGCTTTTAATGACATATATATACATACATGTTACAATATAAATGCAGGATTCTCACTTTTACTTGTTATAAAGACCCTGAGGTTACAGATACCACATCGATATATGTATGTATGTATGTATGTATGTATGTATGTATGTATGTATGTAAGCAATATATGTTTCTTTAAATATTTTCAGTGTTATATGTGGTTAGCTTCTAAGTATAGTAGCTGTTACAAAAGGTAAACTTATTCGATATGCTTTAGAGGCAGGATACCTGGAAAATCATCTGGTTCAAAAGCAGATTCCTGCAGAGGTCCAAATGAAGAGTGGGCAGGATGAGAGTTGCAGTCAGAATTTGAATCAGAGCTGAAATGTACAGAAGGAGGTATTCAAGAACAAATTCTACAAACTATACAAAGAAACAGTAAGATTTCAACAGCAAATGGCTTTGGTCCTTGCTATGACCCATTATATTTTCAATTTATTGACAGGACAGTGTATGCGCCACCACAAAAAACAAAGGTAGATTTTTCTCCATCATCCTCATCTTTTGAAGGGCCATGTTTTAACACTGAGAACTATCCTAGCTCTTAGCTGGTGTACATTTCATACAACATTTATGCTAAAAAAAACTGGGGTAAGTGATAAATCTGGTGGCCTATCCTTTGTAAAAGTGGTGATGAAAACTAAAGCGCCACCAACAATTTGTCAAAAAAGGCATTCAAAAAGTCTCAAACTCAAGTTTTGAGACTTTAATGCCACAAAAATTATGTAGGAGAAAAGTGAATTTTTCCCAAAGTGTCATCATTCGCTATGTCACTTCCTTGTTGAAGAACATAGTATAATTTTCCTGGATTTAAAACACGGATATAACAAAACATTTAATTTTTTTTATCCGTGCATTTCCTGCACTGGATAAACTTTATTACTAATGTACAAGCAGGTCTCCTGGAGTCACTTTGCAGAGCAAAGTTGAGGAGTCCAAAAGTCTCACTACTCTGCCTCTAAGATGCTGTGACTCTCAGTCACATAACCAGCATTCTGCGGTGGTCTTCAGATCATCAGGGAACTTCATATATTAGTAATATACTGTATTTTTCGGACTATAAGACAAAATTTTTGGGGAAAAGAAGGGTGCGTCTTATAGTCTGAAGGTGGCGCCTGCCATCCGCTGTAATAGAGAGGCGGAAGCCGGTAAGTGATAGACGCCATTACAGGTGCCGGGGCCTGCGACATCGCTGCGCTCCTCTGCCCCGCATGAAGCCAGCAGCGGCAGGGGCTCCTCCGTGCCCCCGCCGCTGGCTTCATGCAGGGGAGAGGATCGTAGCGATGTCTCAGGCCCCGGCGTCTATTCCTCCCCGGCATCCGCCTCTCTAGTACAGCGGATGCCGGGTCAGTAGTCAGTATCAGCGGCCCCTTCTCCCCCGGGGCCGGTCCCCACCGGCCCCGTACCTGTAAAGTTGCAGGCCGGCTCCTGCGCGGCGATATCGCAGGAGCCAACCTGTTCGGGTGACAGCCGGGAGCCTAATGAGGCTCCCGGGCCTGTCACTGCTATATATTAGTATTGCGGCTGGGTCTATGACCAGCCGTAATACTAATACACAGAATGTCCCATAGACGGCAATACAGTTGTATTGCCGTCTATGGGACTTGCGATCAAGTGACCGCAGGTTCAAGCCCCCGGGGGGGAATAAAATAGTAAAAAAAAAAAAAAAAAAGCTTTAAAAATATGAAATAAATAAAAGTTCTAAATCACCTCCTCTTTTTTTTTTCAATACAAGGTGATCTAAGCAATAGATATCCCCCAAAATGGTATAACTAAAAAGTACATCTGGCCCGCAAAAAAAACGCTCTATGCATCCCCGTACAGCTGCAGGGTCACCTGTCAATGTGGCCTTGCAGCTGTTGCAAAACTACAACTCCCATATATTAAATATTTTACCAGTTTTTGCTTCAAAATTTTTTTTCCCTATTTTCCTCCTCTAAAACCTGCGTCTTATAGTCCAGTGCGTCTTATAGTCTGAAAAATATGGTACATTGGTAAGTATTATTTATTCCTGCATAACCTTTTTAAGAAGCAATTTTGGTGGTGCAGACTCTCTTTGACACATCAATTAGAAAGAAATTTGACACAAATCAATCTTCCATGACTGAAAGATGGCAGGAGGAGTGGCTATATATTTAAACAAGTCTTCTGGTCTGCATTCAAACATGTTTGTCAATCTAATGTAAATAAAATTAAAAAAATAATAATTCTGTAATTATTTTTTATTTTTTTGTTAAAAGTGTAAAAAAATAATTGCAAAATTTCATATAAAAATGATAGCCAAGAGAGATACAATTATAACTTGTATACCTGTTGGTTACGGAGGACGGTGAGGTGTTGGAAAAACCCAGGTTAGAGTTATCTGTGTAAAGATATGTACAAGAAGCCTTAGAATCTTCAATGCAAATTATGCTTTGTAAATAGGCCAATAAAAGTTTCAAAAACAAACCTGTGTGACAATTTATTTGTGCATCTGCAGATGTAGCTCCCGAATTGGTCACTGTCCCTGTATTTCAAAAGTGTGGGGGGAAAAAGAGGGGAGATTTTATTTTTTAAAAAAGGAAAAGCACAATAAAAAAAAAAAAAAAAAAAAAAAAAACAGCCAAAAAAAACCCCAAATACTATACACAAATATACTCACGAATGGTCTGCCGCCTCACAGAAACCTGCAAAATACATTAAAAATGTTATTAGTAAAATGGAATGTAACCCTCTAAACTAAAATAACTGAAGACCTAAACTAAAAAGAACTAACACAAATTTAGATTGTGAGCTTTATATGGGACAGACTATTAATGTCTGTAAAGTGGTCAGGAATATGTTAACGATACACATGTAAGAGAGAAATAAAAAAGATAAAAAAATTTACCACTGCTGTAGGCGGCTGAATCATGCACACCACGGTCTCCCTTAACCTTTTCATTTTAGTTTCCTCATCTTCCTCCCTTTCTCCACTCTGCGGGGGTTTTATCTGAATTCTGTAACGCCGTGGTTCATCGTCATCATCATCGAAGTCAGAGTCACTAGAGGAGCAGCATGCAACAGAGGATTCTCCTGTATTTTAGATAAGGTATAAAAGCCACGACTTATTTGTTCTCCTGTTTGGAGGATGGTGGGTTGCTTTGTGAGTTAGAACACTTATTAGCTCTATTTAAAGATGAAAAGCTCTGTTGAGGGGCTACCCCTTGCTCCTTGTGAAGAAAACATTAGAGCTGGTCCTGTTTTGATCAGTTTTCCTAGATCAGAATAGCACATTTAATGTGTAGCCCAAGATATCCTCATACTCCATAGTGAAGCTTTGTTCTTCAGGCAGCATGAAGGATAAAAACACTATTTACATGAACATAGCCTAAAAACTAGTCATAGAAAAAGCAGGTGGCAACATTCATGCATTTATGATGATGGGAAATCAGTAATGAAGTCTACATTGAATTAATTTACACTACATTTAACAAGTGTTGCATAATGTTGGATAAATTTGGTGCACCTCTGAATTTGCAAACACTGTTGCAGCTGTAGTGTTAAATTTAGAGAAATTACAAAAATTTACCGTACTTTTATACTCCAGACATACTTGGGTATGCACCTAATTAAATGTGAATTTTGTTTATAATTAACAAACTATACTAATCTTCAATAACTACAAGAAAAGCATTTTCACAATCTTGCATAAATATTGAAACATATACCCTGCTAGGAAGTATGGCATATCCTCAAATACCTGAAATGGGTTATCCTTTTTAAAATGGATCTTAAAACCATAAAAAAAAAAAAAAAAAAAAAAAAAGTACCATTTATGTTGGGTTCACACCAGTGTTCGGCTCTCCGTTATCAGGTTTCCGTTCTCTGCATGCAGAAGATGGAAACGAGTCATGCCGAGTCCGACCGTGAGCACCAGTGAGCGTTTTATGCTCTCCACGGCGAATCAGTTTTGTTTTTTTGTTTTTTTTTAACTGGACACAGAGTACTGCATGTCCGACTCTGTGTCCGGTTAAACTCACCGGCGCTCACGGCCGG
The DNA here is from genome assembly GCF_031893055.1 of Leptodactylus fuscus. Classification (NCBI taxonomy): domain Eukaryota; kingdom Metazoa; phylum Chordata; class Amphibia; order Anura; family Leptodactylidae; genus Leptodactylus; species Leptodactylus fuscus. The sequence goes on from NC_134265.1 coordinate 196,076,490, forward strand.
ACACTTTTCCAACCCATTCAAATGAATGGGTTTGAAAGATGCCTGCAGGTTTCCGTCTTCTGTTCTGTTTTGTGGAGGAAACGGAAACCTGCAGAACGGAGTCCCGGGCGCAGATGTGAACGAGCCCTTAGTATGGCAGCGGTCCTGTTACTAGGAAATCGATTTTAAAAAAAGCTTACTTCTATTATTTCACAGGGGTCCATATTAACTATTACAGACCCCCCTCTGAGGCTTTAAAATCACTACATCTTGACAGTGGTGCAGACATTCCTGTATTCCATAGTTAATGTAGTACTAACAGGTGTCACAAACCATTCTGAAGTGAATCTGCACATCTATGCATGTAAAGTAATATATTGGGAAATTCAGTAAATTGGGGCTAATTAAAGGATACTGTTTATATGGTCCTCAGGGCGCCTTGTAAAACCTTCTTCATCAACATCTGGGAGATCCTGCAAAAAAAAAAAAAAAAAAAATTAAAATAAATAAGCAGCCATTGTCTTGTGGCCTGTGGGCATGCACAGTCTGCTCTGCCCAAGGCCTAGAAGTTACAAGCCACCGCCAGAAGAAGAGGATGAAGAGGACGCTGCTGACGAAGATGGAGGCGGCGCTGGAGAGAGCTTTCTATGAGCATTGGGGATGCCCCCAGTGCTGCGAGTTTACTCATTTGCATACCGACAAGAACCGGGATTCCTATGGAATGGCAAGGCGGAGAAGAATAGCCTTTCTTAAAGCTATTCCAACGTGGTAGTCAGAAAAAAAAGGTTTGTATGATAGGATCCCTTTAACATGAAGCTACATCATCTGCACACTTTCCATGGTGGATGGGAACTCATAGCAATACTAGGAGGCCTCTATGGCCAATTACTTAGGCGAAGGCTGTGCCAGGACCATCAAGGGTAATCACAGTTCAAATATGACACAGCATATCTCAAATGTAGATACACTTAATGGAAACTAGAGCTGTTCAGAGACAAAATATGTTGTACTTTATTCTTTCCTGCAGAATGGAAAAATTGTTATTATACTCCAGGAAATGGTGCTACAAGAGAGGGGTAACAAACCAACCAGACCCTTCTAGCCAAACAGTTCAGAGACCAGATGGGAAAGGTGCCCTGCATGCCTATCGTAAGGGAGATGGCACTATAATATAGGACCCTTGCAAGTTTTAGAAGAATTTTGTGAGACTGTAGGTCCTGCCTTCCAACCCACCCTCTGAAACCTGAAAGCAGTCTCCTCTCTTTGGATCTATTCACACGACTGTGTGCTTCAGGGCTAGCTCAATGACCCATATGTTTATATGGCCCCATACACACACATACACACACACGTATTATCACATGTTCAGTGTATGTGGCAGTGAGCTCAGTGCAAAACTTTGCAAAGGTACTATACCTGTCAGTTTTGTTGCTGAGGCTTACTAGATGAAGTGAATGGCTCTATGCAGGAACAGGCAGCCATGGATATCATATTTTACCACAAACTGGGCACATGCACAGTCATGCATATGCAGCGTTAAAAAAAAAGTTTTCCCCACAACCAACCATATTTAAAGAGTCTATGATTTGTATTTTTTAATTTTAACCAAACCTAGCTACATATAGCCTTTAGAAAAGCTATTTTAGGCATACCTTTGGTTTCAATTATGTTGTATGTAGGCTTTTAAAACGTTTTAGGAAATTATTGCATCCTATTTACAATGCTACATTCCTTTATTACCTTGATACCTAAACTGGGCAAGGACTAGCCAGATTGAAAAACAGGCCATCAATATTAAACCTGCGGGGGTTCAACACATGGAACCCCATAGATCTCTGGTACCGAGGCAGCACGTGTTGATGCTGCAGTGCTGCCCCACTGAGGTCTTTTGAGCTGCTCTACAGTACCTACACACTTGCTGCTATAGTTTGTATGGTAAGGAGTGAGCAGAGCAGCTTTTCTGTGCTGCCTCGGTAACAGTGATGAGCAGGGGTCAAAGATAGGCCATCAATCTTGGAAAATGAATAACTCCTTTAATACTATGAAAACAGAGGTCCTCTCTATAAACATCCCACCTAACAGCTTCCTATACGTCCCTCTACAAACACAACTTCACTTCTTTTAACCCAAAGAAGGATCCTATTTGCCAAATGTTGCCCCTTTTCTCTATCTTGCTTTAGTACAACTTGGGCCATGAAGACGTCCAAGTATTATATTTGAGGCCTTACTGATACTATTCCCTTTAAAAGATCTTGGATCCCTCTAGGGCAGTGATGGCAAACCTATGGCACGCGTGAAAGAGAGGGTACGCAGAGCCCCCTCTGCTGGCACGTGTGCGGTCACCCGGATCGCTCAGTAACGGGGAATCCGGTACAGGATTCCCCGTTATTGAGCGATCGCTGCTCTCAGCTGGTTGTGCAAATGCACATCCAGCTGAAAGCTGTCAGTGAAAGCTGTCAGTGTAAGCTGTGCAGTACGTGCAGCCTTCACAGACTATACAAAGTGTGACCGAGTGTGACGCAAGTCATCAGCGCCTGCAGTGAATAGGAGAGAGGACGCCCGGCGGCCCTTCAGGTAAGTATATTTTTGTGTGTACTGTGTGGGAAGGGGGGCTACTGTGGACCACTTCATGCTGTGGGAGGGCTACTGTGGACTATGCCACTGTGGAGTATACAGGTATAATCCTTCGGGGGGGGGCCACTGCGTACAGACCTTTACCCTTCAGTACAAACTCTGTAAAGCCACATTCACACAACTGTAATTTGTGTGTCTGCAACTGTGGATCCACATAGTTTTAAGGTTAAATTGCTGTGTTGGCACTCTGCAATAATTTATTGGGTTTTGGGTTACAGTTTGGGCTCTCGGTCTTAAAAGGTTTGCCATCACTGCTCTAGGGTTTTCGCTTACACTTTGGGTACCAACAAAAAATATCAAAATACCACACCAAAGAGATGGGGAGCAGTCTCCACAGTTGTGGAGAATCTCATCCTGGTCCACCATTTCCATCCTACTAAGTGAAGAGAGATTGAGAAATTCTGGACTAGCTTCTGCATGGTCCTCATTCCTTGTCCTCTGAAGAAATTCTTGGACCCATGACGTTGACTAGAGATATCTGGAAAACAACTGTTCCATGCAGTGTTTTCAGCTGAGTTGACCTCAGACCTGCTGGTGCGTTGTTTCCAGTCTCAATATGGACTACCAGACCATAACAGATACTATTATTTTTAAATTAAGCAGTACAAAACCACCACTTTTCTGTGAGCCCCAATCCTGTATCCCTACCCCTGGGTCACTTTTTGGATAACACGTGACTTGTAGTTAGGCCTAATCACATTTCAGCATGTCACTCACTTCCGCTCACCTTCTCTCTCCCCCCCCCCCCCCCCAACAGTGTCCTGTATTTTTTACTTTTTTTCGTTACAGTACTATTGTTTGATCTTGTTCCCACCTTAGCAGTTACCATGAGTTATAAACATTTGGTTTGGTACCCTGCAGCCATGTTTAATCACATATTAAAAGGTCTTAACCTTCTGTAATATCTGGTTCTACAATTTTATATGGTTTTTACTTAACATTTTTCTTTACTCTCCCCACTTTGTTTTTTGGCAATTCTTAATAAAAATAAAGGGGAACATAGAACCACAGAAACAAGAAAATACGTTATACTTGGTTGTCTTACCACACAATCTGTCTCCGTGTGTTCCCTGAAAATAAACAGAGAAAATAAATCTGTGAAAACAACAAAAAATATCCCTTTGTTGTGAAAAGTAATTAATGACACTTACACAGGCTGTGTGTCCTTCTCCCTTCTACTTAAGCCCCGGATACGAAAAGGCTTTGACCATGTACGCTTTACACCTATGTGTATAGAGAAACATTTTTCATGATATTTAATTAAAAAAAAAAAAAAGGGTTCAAAAGTCTAAAGTTTATCCAAAGGCTTTAGTCCATATGTGAGGAGGTAATCCCAGTGAAAGTGTAATACAATTATGCTAAAATTTTTCTAAATATGACCTTAATGCCTTCTATAATTCTGTGCTAAAGTGTAAATGCAGGTGGTTATTTTTTTTCCTCCCGCTGTGAGCTAAAGGAAATTCTAACTCTTGCTGAGACCTTCTCCTGTTTTTAGCAAAGTTAGAGAACACAGACCTAAAATATCCCAACAGAAGCTCAGGGATCAAGAATGGCATATTATTAAGACACAAGTTTAAGTAATTCTCTCCCCATGCTTTCTTGTGGTTAAGGTTGCATTGTTTCTATACCAAAATAAAAAGAACCAAAAAGACCTCCTGTTTAAGAAGACCACTTGCTTGCTTCCAGAAGACTTACCCAGACCACATTTTCTGTGACAGATTTTGAGTCTTCCATACTAGCCAACCCCCTAAAAGACCACATTTTTGTGCAATTCTGGGTGGTCATCTCAAAGAGGTTTCACCATATTATGAATTCTCCAAAGGATTTTGCTTCTACAAATTGCGCATACTTAATAACAAAGGAAAAAGTGGACAAGGGGACGTGACTGCACTTAAACTATGCATTTCTTTAGCTATTGTATTAATATTGTAAAGCCTACTAATCAATGCACATAAGTGATATGACGTTACTTTTTAATTTTATATTTTATTTCATTATTTGGTTACTATCATTTACTAGTATTTTTCTATATGGCTAGCAAAATAAATACCTTCTAAAGCAGTTGGAAAGCGAAAACCTTCGAACTCTACAGCCTCTGAAATAAAAGCAGAGAATCAAAAGAAAAGAACAAAAACATCTGAAACATCAACTCCAAAACACAAAAGACATTACTACATTTATCTATCTGCATAATGCTCTTACCGGGCCGCTCTGTTCCTGTCCCATTACTCTCTGCAAATTTCCTAATCAACTTTTCTATGGCCACATTTTCCATGTTGTGTTTGAACTCTTCCTGGACCTGTCAGAAAAATTGTAGTGGAGAATATGGTTTGCATTCAAATTTACAAAAATCAATCTGTGTGAAAAACAAAATCCTGCCTATCAATTTTTCAATCTCTTGGACTAAAAGGTGTAACTAAACTGGCAAACAACTTGATTTTCTGGCAGTACTTATGTCAATACATTTAGTAATATACTTTAAACAAATTTTGGATCTTTTCTGTCAAAGCCTGGATTTTTTTTCTACTCTTTCACTCTCTCTCTCTTTTCACACCTGCGCCTGGTCTCCGCTTTCGGGTTTCCGTCTTCTGCCGAGAGAAACTGGACAGGAGACAGAAACCCGGTGTTCAGCTTTCAAACCCATTCACTTGAATAGGCCCGCCCTGATTACATACCGATAGCAATCAGTTTGTATCTGTTTTGCACATGCTCAGACTGAAGATGGTGAAGAAAGAAAAAGTGATTAGTCAAAAACTGATTACATACTGAGGACGGGTTCACACCTGCACCTGGTCTCCGCTTTGCAGGTTTCCGTCTTCTGCCCAAGAAACTGAACAGGAGACTGAAACCAGCAGTCAGTTTTCAAACCCATTCACTTGAATGGGTTTGCAAAGTGTCTTCCCATGAGAGTCTTCTACCTCTCCGCCGCGATTCCTTCTTTTTTTTTCCTTTTTTTAAACCGGTTTCGCCGCGGAGAGGCACAAGATGCTTATGGGCGGAGACATGACTGCCGGGATTCCGTCTCCTGTCCAGTTTCTCGGGCAAGAAACGGAAACCTGCAAAGTGGAGACCGGGCGCAGGTGTGAACATGCCCTTACACAGTTTTCATCCGGACAGCTTCAAATCAGTTTTTGAACATGTTAAACAGGGGCGTAACTACCGTAGAGGCAGCAGAAGCAGCTGTCACAGGACCCGGGACATTAGGGACCCGGTGACAGCCGCTTCCGCTGCGTTTTTTTTTTTTTTTTTTTTAATAGGCCGTTACCGGCTGAAGTTACTTCAGCCAATAACGGGCCCCATTTACTTGCCGATTCTGGCTGGGCCGGGATCGGTAACGCTAGGTTCACACCTGCGTTCAGCCTTCCGTTCTGCGCTTTCCGTCTTCTGCATGCCTTCGGCGTCGGTGTCTGTCGGGGGGGGGGGGCATGTCAAAAGTTCGCCACGGGGCCCCACCATTCCTAGTTACGCCACTGATGTTAAATACTGATTTCAAACAGATTTGCCAAATGCAGATGTGGACATGGTAGAGAAACTGATCAGTTTTTATTTGAGGCTTGGTTCACACATCAGTATGCCATCCCTCAGTTTGAATTCAGTTTGAGACTAAAAACGGACTGATGCACATACTGATTGTATACTGACACCTTTTTATGCTGCTAGCAAACGCTGTCGTCCCCTAGAGGACAGATAAGAGGATTAAAAGTAGAAATTGTAAACAGAGTAGAGATAGGGACATTTATTATATGAGATAAGGACATTTATTATATGTCCTCCTTAACTGTACTCTGTTTACAATTGCTACTTTTAATCCCCTTATCTGTCCTCTAGGGACAGATCCCCTTATCTGTTTGCTATCAGCATAAAAAGGTGTCAGTATACAATCAGTATGTGCATCAGTCCGATTTTAGTCTCAAACTGAATTCAAACGGACGGATGGCATACTGATGTGTGAACCAAGCATAACACTGACTAAACAGATGGTCGTCAGTTTAGGATAGGTCATCAATTGAATGTCAGCAGGGGTCAGACACCTGGGATCAGCCATCTAAAGCAGTTGCAGTGCTTTACTTCACAGGACACGTAACATCACACTTAACAGTCACATGGCCGAAGTTGTCATCTCTGGCCCATTCAAGCTCACCTGTACAGCACAGAGAATGGTTGTCTGTGAAAACACTACATATCTCACCTGAATGTTGTGGTCTCTCTTGCATGCTAGAACATATACATACAAATTTGGGTGTTTTTTGCTGCAGTGCTTTTGGATAAAAATGCAGTCACTGCAATAATTGCGCAACAAAGAGGCCCATGGAGGCTCTGCCATCCAAGAGGCCACACAAACATGGAGCTGGCCCTGTCAGCAGGGATCCCAGGTGTCCGATCTCTGCCCATCTTCAAGTGATAACCAGAAAACCACTAACTGTAAATACTTACTTGCCCAATTTGTACATGAGTATCCTCAACAGAATGGGAATAAGCTGCAACAAGCCGCTTCATTTGTGTGAGGTGAGCTGCCTCTGTGTCCTGAAATAACTAAGAGAGAAGAAAGCACGTTAATTTCCACTGCAAAATACTGATCAAATCTGCACTAAGCGAAAAGTCAATTCCTCTTCCTGCAAGGAAACAGCTATCTTCCCCGACTACTACCCTGACTGCAATTCATTCCAAAGAAGACTGATTGCTGGCTATATACTAGAGAATTTGGAAGACTTAAAAGGCTGATTGAGGCCAAGGCCCCACGCAGCGAATCACTGCAAACCCCCCCCTCAAAAAAAAAACAAAAAAAACAAACCACAACTCTGCGGAAGAGACAGTGGTGGAAAAGCATCCTGCAATGTGGAATAGGATTATCCAGAATCCCGTCCACTTTGTAGCCAATGTAAAATACTGCTGTGATTTTGTGCCATGTGGCCTGGCTTTAGGCCATTTTCTGGTGACAGAAGGCAGATATCTGAAGAAATTTCATCCAGTCATAAAACGCAGTCTAAACTTTATTCATACCTACATATAACTCACAATACAACCTTGAGAAGCATTGGGCACTACTAATCAAAGAAAATACCACTTCATTTTTAAGGTTATTGATGGGGAGCTTTGAACTGCCTCAAAAGCCTCATCCATCCCTGATGGACTCATGGTATTTGAGTGGGTAATCCACTCTGCCTCCTTTTGTAGGAGCACATTGTGACCATCAACTCCTGCCCAAAGGCTAAAGATATATTCTATACCTATAAACCGTAAACACAATGGATCACCAATATGGTGTATTTTAGAGGAAAGTGGTTTTAGAGTTACTGGTTAGCCACCTGCCTGGTTCTACCCATCTGTAGCACCCAGCATTGTAAATTGAAGACACAATAATCACAGTGTCCACCTCTAAGGGCTTGTTCACATCTGCGCCCAGGTGTCCATTCTGCAGGTTTCCGTTTCCTGCATAAAACAGAGCAGGAGACGGAAACCTGCAGGAGTCTCTCACCCATTCATTTGAATGGGTGAGAAAGCTGTCCGGCCGTGAGCGGCAGTGAGCGTTTTGCGCTCTCCGCCGCGAAACCGGGTTTTTTTAATCCGGACACAGAGTCGGACATGCAGTACTCGGTGTCCGGATTAAAAAATCCGGTTTCGCGGCAGAGAGCATAAAATGCTCACCGCCGCTCACGGCCGGACCCGGTCTGTGCTTTCCGTCTTCTGGCATGCAGAAGACGGAAAGCACAGAACGGAGACCAGAACGCAGGTGTGAACCTAGCGTAAAATTGTCTTTAGGTACAAATATATCCAAGCAAGTGGGGTATTAGAAGCAAAGTGGTTTTTGACAAAATCTTTCAAATGTATGCTTCTCCTATATGTAATTAATGGGTGTTGTCATATGCCACACCTATAAGGCATGCTGATGCCACTCAGCAGGGCAAGAAGAGTGAACACACGTGAAACGGTCGTTTTCCACTTTCCATACATGTAAGCACTCCTACATTGCTATGTGGCTTTTAAAGGAGGATGGAATAAGGGACACTTCTTCATTCTTTTCTCTCTATTGCTGCAAGTTCCCTGGATGGCAGAGCAGAACAGAGTTGCCCAATCAAGTCTGCAGGACATTGCATAGTTTCTATTGTGGATATGAGAGATTAGAAATGCCACTGGGTTTCTTTCTCTTGCCTAGACTTATCAAAAATCAGTTCATGGTCACGTTATGGATACAAAGGTGCACAGCTTGTCACCAGGCAGATGTCAGAGTACGGTGCTGTGACATTTACCTGTGTCCATCACATGACCATGGACTGATTTTTATCCACTGTAAGTAAAACAAAGGATTACAACAAGCAGACATGAAGAAAATCATATAGAGATTAAATAAAGTATATTAGAAGTTTGTATAATGAAAAAAGTTATACAAACAATTGTCAGGGTGGTCTGAATGAGACCACTTAACTATATTGGATGATAGTCAAATTTAACCCTTTCACTGCCAAGGATCTCTGGAAATTTTGCACCTCCGCCTCAATTTTCACAGTTTTGACATGTCTGAATAAAAAGCATATTTCTAAATTAAATATTTGTAAAAGTCAAATTTAATCCCCGGGGTACCTGTGTACTCGGGGATCTGGGGAACATAGTTCTCAGGAACCGAAGTCCAAATGGGGCAACTTTCCTCTGGGCTTTGTATAGTGCTGTCACTCCTTTCTGGGGTCTCAGGTGCAGTGGGTCTAGGGCGTCTTCTGGGGGTCCCTCATCATCAACATGACTTGATGAGGATGATGAGAAATAAAACAGTGTGGCACCATCAGAAGATTCGCTTTCAGAGGCGAGAAATTGATACGCCTCTTCAGCAGTAAAGGAGCATTTTTGTATGTAATGTGTGTTCACAGTTTATTATATTTGTGTGTTCTCAGTATACAGTATATTGGTGTGTTCACAGTAAACTGTATATACAATAAAAACTGTATAAAGAAAAAAATATATATATACACCCCAAAAAATCAGGTATATAAATGAAAAAGTTTTCCCTAAACTACACTACACCTAAACTAATTTTATTTATTCCCTGATGCTAAACCTAACTAAATTTTTGCAAATTCCCTGACACTGACTAATTACGAACACTGACTAATTAAAAAAAAAAAAAAAAAAAAAAAAAAAAGACAGACAAAGACAAGACGCAGAGGGTAGACAGACGGTAAACTCACCTAACTAACACTGAACTAATCCCTATTACTAAAACTAAGGTGACGGGTTTCTAACACTAAACTACTATTATATTTAAAAAAAAAAACAAAAAAACAAAAACAAGGACAAACAGACAAAGATGGGACACAGGTAAGGAGGTGGACGGACGGGGAAATTCAGGTGGTGCAATAAGGAGGTGGGCAGAAGGGGTAATTCAGGTGGTGCAATAAGGAGATGGGCAGAGGGGGAAATTCAGTTGGTACACAGTGGCACAAACACACAGGAACAGAGTTTTGAATATATCTCAAAATAGCACAGCACAGCAACCACTAGCAACCTCTCTCAACGACTGACTAAACCCAACAGAGAAGATGGAGGAGGGTGCAAGATGTAGTAGCAGTTCTGTGACATCACTGATCACTCCTATTGGTCAATAGTCAGTGACTAACCAGTAGTGGCGATCAGGAGGCAGGACTACTACTACAGTAGCCAATCACAGCAATGGCGCCAATGCACATCTGGATAGATGGAGAAATGCAAACAGCAGCATATCGCCCACATATGCAATGGCGTTCTTGATTCACAGCAGGATAAACATACATAACGTTTGTATATTGGCGATCGCTGCCATTGCAGACATTGTTCACATGTCTGCAATGGCGGCGATCGCCAATATGTTCACGATCCTAACAGGCGACCGCCGCCATTTTTCTCTGGCGCCTCATACCGGGGTTTGGTGCATCATACTGGGCCTCATCTTGCATGCTGTGATGACTGCTGTCCCTTACAGAAGCCATCACAGCAGGAATTTTATTTATTTGCAGCGAAGAGACTTACATGGCAGGGGTCGCACTTTCACGGTCGCCGCCATTATCCACGTGACTAATGGCAGCGATTGCCGAAATGGGACCACTGCCATTTGTCACCTGAGACAGCAGACCATCCCAGCTTGTACGCATAATGAAACAAAATAGCAGCGATCCGACTTCGGCGATCGCCGCCATTAGTATTCTGTCAGTGACTAATGGCCACCATTTGTCTTTTTTTACTTGCCTGTGATGGTCTGCTGTAGGGAACAGCAGCCATCACAACTTTTTTCAGTGAAACAGAGGCAGGAGGGTGAGGGGAAGCTGGTCATTAATATTACTGACCTGAGCGTTAACGTAGTACATGCGAGGACGTACTATTACTGACCAGAGCGTTAAGGGGTTAAACAATAATTGGCACCCCTGCAATTCTGTCAGATAATACTAATTTTCTTCCAGAAAATGAAATGATTGCAATCACAAATTCTTTGGTATTATTATCTTCATTTAATTTGTCTTCAATGGGAAACCACAAAAAGAATAGTCAAAAAGCCAAATTGGATATAATTCCACACCAAAGATAAAAAGGGGTGGACAAAAGTATTGGCACTGTTTGAAAAATCATGTGATGCTTCTCTAATTTGTGTAATTTACAGCACCTGTTACTTACCTGGGGCACCTAACAGGTGGTGGCAATAACTAAATCACACTTGCAGCCAGTTGAAATGGATTAAAGTTTACTCAACCTCTGTCCTGTGTCCTTGTGTGTACCACATTGAGCATGGAGAAAAGAAAGAAGACCAAAGAACTGTCTGAGGACTTGAGAAGCAAAATTGTGAGGAAACATGAGCAATTTCAAGGCTACAAGGCCATCTCAAAAGACCTGAATGTTTCTGTGTCTACCATGTGCAGTGTTATCAAGAAGTTTAAAGCCCATGGCACTGTGGCTAACCTCCCTAGATGTGGACGGAAAAGAAAAATTGGCGAGAGATTTCAATGCAAGATTGTACGGATGGTAAAGAACCTCGACTAACATCCAAACAAGTTCAAGCTGCCCTGCAATCCGAGGGTACAACAGCGTAAATCCGTACTATCCGTTGGCGTCTGAATGAAAAGGGACTGTATGGTAGGATACCCAGGAAGACCCCACTTCTTACCCAGAGACATAAAAAAGCCAGGCTGGAGTTTGCCAAAACTTACCTGAGAAAGCCAAAAACGTTTTGGAAGAATGTTCTCTGGTCAGAGGAGACAAAAGTAGAGCTTTTTGGGAAAAGGCATCAACATTGAGTTTACAGGGAAAAAAAAAAAAGAAGCCTTCAAAGAAAAGAACATGGTAGTAGCTTGAACAAACAAAAAGAACATGGTCCCTACAGTCAAACATGGCGGAGGTTCCCTGATGTTTTGGGGTTGCTTTGCTGCCTCTGGCACTGGACTGCTTGACCGTGTGCATGGCATTATGAAGTCTGAAGACTACCAACAAACTTTGCAGCATAATGTAGGGCCCAGTGTGAGAAAGCTGGGTCTCCCTCAGAGGTCATGGGTCTTCCAGCAGGACAATGACCCAAAACACACTTCAAAAAGCACTAGAAAATGGTTTGAGATAAAGCACTGGAGACTTCTAAAGTGGCCAGCAATGAATCCAGACCTGAAGCCCATAGAACACCTGTGGAGGGATCTCAAAATGGCAGTTTGGAGAAGGCACCCTTCAAATCTCAGGGACCTGGAGCAGTTTGCCAAAGAAGAATGGTCTAAAATTCCAGCAGAGCATTGTAAGAAACTCATTGATGGTTACCGGAAGCGGTTGTTCGCAGTTATTCCCTCTAAAGGTTGTGCTACCATTAGGCTGAGGGTGCCAATACCTTGATCTGGCCCGTTTTTGGAGTTTTGTGTAAAATGATCAATGATTTGACTTTTTTAGAGTTTGTGCTTGCAATCATTTTCTGGAGGAAACCGAGTATTATCTGACAGAATTGCAGGGGTGCCAATGCTTTTGGCCAACACTGTATCTTACGGAAGTAGACACGCATATGCTGAGAAGAGAAGATATACTAGGAGTCTGTAGCAACTTAGGAAGAGAAGAAAGAAATTCAGACGACTTCATAGTCATATTCATTTAGTTTTCTGTGCGGGGTGATCTTCGCTTGGTCTGATGTAGATTATACACAGCCTGGTCACGGTTGGAAGGAAGGACTTGCGATAGCGCTCCTTCTCACACTTGGGGTGAAGCAGACGGTCACTTACAGTGCTGCCAAGTGCCATCAAGGTCCCATACATGGGTTGGGATTTGTTCTCCCGCATGGAGGCCACCATAGACAATATCCTTCTGTCGCCCACCACATGTACTGGGTCCAGGGGACTCCCCAGGACAGAGCCGGCTCTTCTGATCAGCCTTTCAAGTCTATTTCTGTCCCTGGTTGATATACTGCTCCCCCAGCAGGCCACACCGAAAAAGATGGCTGAATCAACCACAGAGTTGAAAAACGCCCTAAGAAGTGGCCCATGGACTCCAAAGGCCCTCAGCCTCCTGAGCAGGTAGAGTCTGCTGTGGCTGACCTGTAGGCTTATTTGGACTTGGAGTATACAGGAGAAAAAAAAAAAAAAAAACTATATATATATATATATATATATATATATATATATATATATATATATATATATATAATGTATATACTTCCCCCATCATAATAATTATTTGCTAAAATTGGACAACACCTTTAACCCCTTAAGGACACAGCCCAAATGTATGTTAAGGACCAGGCCTATTTTTTCAAAACTGACATGTGTCACTTTAAATGGCAATAATTTTGAGACGCTTTAATTTACACAAGTGATTTTGGGATTATTTTCTCGTAACACATTATACTTCATGTTAGTGGTAAACACTAATCAATATTTTTGTATTTACTTATTTAAAAACTAGGAAATTTGATGGAAATTTGGAAAAAAAATTGCAATTTTCAAAATGTGAAATTCTCTGCTTTTCAGGCAGATAGTCATACCACCCAAATACAGTAATAAATATTATCTCCCATATCTCTGCTTTATATCGGCATCATCTTTTGATTGTATTTTAATTTATTTTGGACGTTATAAGGCTTACAAGTGTAACAGTGATTTTCCAGATTTACAAGAAATGTAACTGTTTTTTTGTTTGTTTTACACACTTTATTTTTTTTTAAAAAAACTTTACATTTTTTTATTTGTGCTGCAAGCACACTAGAACCAGTGATCAGAGAGGATCGCTGGTTCTATACTAACTATAGACTGCAATACACGTGTATTGCAGTCTATAGGAAGCTAGCTATGCAGATGCATAGACTAGCTTCCCCTCGTCCTGGCAACCAAGGGGTTAACCCTCCCCCCATCGGAGCTCGCTCCGATGGGGGGAGGGATTAAGGAGCAGCGTGTAGCTGTAAATTACAGCTCACACAGACTCCAGATGCTGCCGGCCAAACCCCTAGGGTGCCATGATCACTATGGATCATGGCACTTTAAGGGTTAAACAGCAGGGTCGGTGCAATCACCGTCCCTGCTGCTACAGGGGAAGCCTGGCTGTCAGATACAGCCAGCCTCCCGTGGAGATCGCAGGGGCTCTGCTTCTGAGCCCGTGCGATCTCAATCACGTACAGGTACGTGGGAATGCGGGAACTAACCACATTCCCTGACGTACAGGTACGTGATTTAGCGTTAAGGGGTTAAAGGTAAAGCCACACAACACGCCACAGGTTTTCCACAGAGAAGCCATGGCAAGAACCAGCCGAAAGTGGGTGATTTTGTAGTGGTTTACCTGCGGTTTTCTCTGCTGGTCCCCTAGGGTTTTCAACTTTTTGCACTACAAAGCTTAAAAAAACACAGGTAAAGTCTACTGCAACATCCCCATGCTTGAATTTAAAACCAAGATGGGTAGTCATGTACATGAAGCCCCAGCCAAAGGACCACTAATTCTTTTTCTAGGTTGTACACAAGCATGACTATACTCACCCAGTTAGGATTGCAGCGCTTCACACTTCATCTATCTAGCGCAGTAAAACAGTTCAGAGGGATCAAAATAGCCGATGCCAAGTTCATACTAGCGTTAGGGTTTCAGTTCTTTGGGTCCACTTGGGGACTCGAAAAACAGAAAACCTATCTGCCTAAAAGTTGTTATTGCGGACTCTTTAGACAATAATGGGGTTTTCTTGATTTTCTGCTTGAAGGACTTTTCTCTCTGCCTATTTTAATTAGAATAGGGGACAGGGCCCCGAAAACAAGTGTGAACCAACCCTGACATGCCCCCAATAACTTGTCAGAAAAGCTTCAAGCAGATCTTCTATACTTTTCTACATCATGGGTTTCTTGTTTGTAAATCAGATCTCAAAAAAGTTACTACAACTAGAACTGTAAACACTGGAGGCTGCATTAGGTCTGCGTAGAGACACAAGCAGCTTCATTTTGCCTCATTCAGTGGTAAAATGTTCTTTATTTAGGTAAAAAACCTCATACTAAATTATTGTTTTTTTTACTTTGACAGTTATGTTTATTCAATATAAAAAAACAAAAACAAAACACTATTTTAATCTAATATGTATCAAGAGGGAAAGTTTCTCAAAATATTCACAAACCTGAGCAGACTGCAGCATCTTTTCCTCAAATTCCTTACGAACAGCATTGTATTTTTCCACTGAGCCACGGAGCGACTCTGCTGCTTTTTGGGTCTTCTGCTCTGCCTGATAAATTAAACAACATGGACGAAAACGTAAACTCAAGTTGATACAGAACATCAATTGAATTTTAACTAAACATTCTTCCCAACACCTTTACCTTGTCCATCTCCTTCTGCGGGGCTCCTTCCCTCCTTAGACGTTCTTGCTCGGCAAATCTGCTACAGTAGCTGTCCCTGGATTTCTGCAGAAGCTGAGAGCTACATTGCAACAGCTGAATAACCTCTAAAGTGCCAGACATCTCCTCTTTGGCCTAAATAGATTTAGTAAGGAAATAAATAGATGAAACAAAGTTGCAAAGGCCAACATAACAAATCCATTGCTTCCAATGGGGGAAAAATTTGTTTTGGAAATTGTGCTTTTACCCCTCCATATGTGGCTTGGAAACGAAAAATTACCACACACACACACACACACACACACACACACACACACACACTTGGGAGACCTGGGCAAGTCAATGTGTTGGCTACTCCCCTTTTCCAGGACATGGCCGAAAAATAAAGTGCCCATGGTAAAAGACAGATTTGGCCACTGTTCTGGGACTCTGAGGTCACACATCTTTTCGTGAGCCTCTTGGACTCAATATTATATTTATATTATATGTTCTCATAACACATTATACTAAGACAGGGATACCCTCTGGAATTCTTAGTATAACCAATGAAGTGAAAAAACAAGATAGAGGAATACTTTGAAACTATCTCTGGCTGCTTCTATAGTCCGTATGCTGCTATTACGTTACCTGTGATCTGTACTTGCAAAGCAGAAATTAATCA
This sequence comes from Leptodactylus fuscus, assembly GCF_031893055.1. Classification (NCBI taxonomy): domain Eukaryota; kingdom Metazoa; phylum Chordata; class Amphibia; order Anura; family Leptodactylidae; genus Leptodactylus; species Leptodactylus fuscus. The sequence continues at coordinate 196,092,546 of NC_134265.1, forward strand.
CACCAACGCCTGAACTCCTTTTTCAGGTTTCCGTCTTCTGCATGCAGAAGACGGAAACCTGTCATGCAGAGTCCGGCCGCGAGCGCCGGTGAGCATTTTATGCGGTCCGCGGCGAAAGTTGTTTTTTTGTTTTTTTTTGTTTTTTTTTGTTTTTTTTTTTTTTTTTTAAAACCGGACACAGAGTACTGCATATCCAACTCTGTCCTGTTTAAAAAAAAAACAAAAAAAAAAAACACACACACGTTTTCACTGCAGAGCGTATAAAACATTCACCGGCGCACACCACCAGAGACTTTTCAAGCCCATTCAAATGAATGGGATTAAAACATGCCGGCAGGTTTCTGTCTCCTGCCCCTGTTTTGTGCAGGTAACGGAAACCTGCAGAACGGAGTATGGGTGCAGGTGTGAACGAGTCCTGGTTGCACGACTTTTACACCATGCTTTCAGTATTCAAAAATTCTTGAACACTACGTCCACTTTTTTTTTTTTTTTTTTTTTTGTAGATTGTGAGCCCCACATGGAGCTCACAATGTACATTTTTCCCTATCAGTATGTCTTTGGAATGTGGAACACCACGTCCACTTTGAACTATCCCTCCATTTCACTTTCTAACAGACTACAGTCAGGTTTCCCACCCCTCATTCTGAAATGATCGTAACCAAAGTTACAGTCCTATGAAAAAGTTTGGGCACCCCTATTAATCTTAATCATTTTTTGTTCTAAATATTTTGGTGTTTGCAACAGCCATTTCAGTTTGATATATCTAATAACTGATGGACACAGTAATATTTCAGGATTCAGGACATTTTCTGTTAGTACAATAAACCTCATTTCAATCCTGAAATATTACTGTGTCCATCAGTTATTAGATATATCAAACTGAAATGGCTGTTATAAACACCAAAACATTTAGAACTAAAAATGATTAAGATTAATAGGGGTGCCCAAACTTTTTCATAGGACTGTACAAACAATCTACTAACTGCCAATGCCTAAACTCTGTTCTCCTCCTACACCTTTTACCTGCCTCTTGTTACAAACTCTCATGCCGTGGCATCACAGATTAGCCCTCTTCCTGCCTCACCAACCAAACCGCACATTCAGCACTTTCCTCCTCTCTCTGTTGTTGTCCCCCAAAGTTCTGTCCTAAAACCTTCTTCTGTTCTCCATCTACACCCTTGCCAATGCAGAGTCCCATGGTTTTCAATGTAACTGTAGTGCTGACAACAATAAACTATATCTCTCTTGCACAGATATTACCACTCTGCCTTCCAGTGTCTAGCAGCCATAGTCACTGCCTCCTCCTCCCACTTCCTCAAATTCAACATGGAGAAAACAGAGTTCATCTTCTCCCCCCTCGCCCAGCACACAAAGTCCCATATATATATATACACACACACACACACACACACACACACACAAAGAGCATGTGTGCAATAATCCATCACCAAGCCAAAATGAGATCAGTGGAAGAGAGCCCTTGAATTTTTAGATCTATAGCAATAAGATAATACTAGCCAAATTATATTGATTTTTTTTCTATTTTATTTTCCCCTCTACAAGATTATGGTGGACAGCCAAGGTGATAAAACAGAGGCTCTTTATATACTATCAATAGAACGCCAAGAGAAGTCCAAGTGTTCTGCTTGTAATATTGACCTGTGGCCATAGTATTGTCATTTGTAATAGGGAATAAAAAGTACTCATCTATTTGCAATTCATGCGCCAATGTGTAACCTGCCGGAATATCACTAAACTCAAGCACGTGTTGTGTTTGGTTCATCATGCAAATAGGAGTCTGCTCAAGATAAGTTGGTCAAACAGCAAATTTATAAAATTAGAGAATGAAAGGTGATGAAATAGGAATAGTTCATGAAAGAGACTAGACATTTGTCAGATATTAATGTGATCACCTATGCTTACTTTTTTATGAACTTTTACTTGCTCATCTCCATATTTGTTAATATCCTTTATTAAATCATGCAACTTCTTGCTCAGTTCTAAATGGCAGAGAGCCAGCTTGTCTGAAGAAACCCGAAACATCTCCCACATTGGGGCGAAGGTTCTGTAGAGAAAGGAGGACATATTAAAATATGAGGCGTTAAGTATTACATAATAGAAATAGAATTCTTCTTTCAATAAATTAGGACTTGCCCCAGGTGGCTTCCACTGCTGACCATCTTGGATAATTTTTGCATAGATTTTGAATATGCCTCTTCCACAGTTGCCCTGGAAAGTTACATAAAGGTTAGAACAGATACAAAGAATTATGTTAAAGGGATTCTATTATTGCGAATTACCGATTTTAACTAAGGCTATGCTCAAGTTTCTTTTAGGAAGGCTATTGTAGGCATATCTTTTATTTGCAGATTGTTGCAGCCTTTTGCCCAAAAAATTCAGATTGTTAAAATTGTGCAAATTAGCCTTCTTGGAGCACAGTGGGGACCTGCATCGCCCTGCCCACTTGTTGACAGAAGATGACTCTTTCTGTTCATCTTATTAGCTTCCTCCTCCCATCGGCTCAAACGAAATTTGCACATGTGCTGTACGATCGGCTGCACAAGATTCCGTCCACACCGATGGGAGGAAGCAGCTAAGAAGAGGAGCAGAATGCCTGTGCTCCAAGAAGGCTAATTTGCATAACAATAATCCAGATTTTTCAAAGAAAGGGCTGCACCAATTTGCAAATAAAAGGTATGCCTACAATAGCCTTTTTAAAGGTTACTTGAGCATAGGCTTAGTTAAAAAACGGAAAATTGTAGTGATGGAATCCCTTTAAAATGTATCAGATACTGTATTTATTCTTAGCCATATTTGATTTTGTTGAGGGCTGCCAACTAAATAGATAGATTATTCCAGTCACAGAGTAAACAAATACATCTAGAATTCTTTTGCCAAGAAGTCTTCAGCTTTCTTTTGTTACCATATGTTGTTACATACCCTGAGGTGTTAGAAAGTGGTAAAAAAGCAAAAAAAAAAAAAAAAAAAAAAAAAAAAAAAAAAAAAAAGCAAAAAAAAAAAGCAATGGAATACTTATGGCTGTAAACCTTACATATTCTCTTTGGCAAGGCAGCCCACACCATGTGATAACCTTTTCAGGCTGCAAAAGACAAGACTCAGTTGTTGGCTTAAAAATAAACAAGTTTTAGCCTGGTTATCTGATGTAGACATGCTACAAAAACCCATGGTGTGTCAGGCGCCAGCAAGATTCTCTTAAAACCTCAGAGAAGGTTGGGATAAATGCCTGCCAATCACTAACACAGAAGAAAAGGCACCCTCCATACATCTTGGTATCATCACAAATCCACCACCTGTATAACGCAGGTATTATTTGTTCTCGCATCCAATACCGAGGAGACGTGTTTTTTGAGTCTTAATTTAAAATTGTACAAACATGAGATCTCTGATCGGTCACGATAACACGTTTCAAAGAGTGGAAAATGGATCCTGGGGGACAGACAGCTTATTTGTACCAGCTGATCTGAGAGGTCAGCAAGAGTTATGGGGATTCAGATGTTCTTTTAGGGTCCATTCATACGGAGTAATGTGCCGCGTGACCTGGCACGTATACGGCGTGTGAGATTTTGAGCACCGTAAAAGCTCCCATTGATTTCAATGGGAGCCTGGATCGTATACACTGCATTATTTTCATGGCCGCAAAATAACGCGGCGTATGCGATCCAGGCTCCCATTGAAATCAATGGGAGCTTTTACGGCGCTCAAAATCTCACACGCCGTCTATGTGCCAAGTCACGCGGCACGTTACTCCGTGTGAATGGACCCTTAAGTAGTCAGGGACTAAGCGGTTTATGGACTTGAAGGTCATGAAGTAGACTTTAAAAGTTATTCTATATTTTACACAGGGCAGAAAGCAGAGGATGGGGTTTATGGGAGCATGTCAGGGTTGTTTGGTTGGCGATTTATTCCTTTATCTGGAAGACCTATGTATGTCCTATACATTACAGTAGCACAGACGTGAGGTTATAAAAGCATGGATCTTCTGTTGGAATAGAGATTTTTGCAAAATGTGGATGGAATGGATGAAAAAGAGCAATTCTACCTTCATGTATTTAGTTTTGTATTTAAAGCTCCTCTCTATCGTAGTAAAAATATTTTTTCAAATTCTAAAAATTTCAAAATATTTCAAAATTCAAAAAATATTTTCTTTGAATCAGCACAAATAGTGATACCAAATTTATCCAGTTCTGTTTCTTACATTTTACTTTACAGTTAGTATTAAACAAAAAACACACACACACACACACACACACACACACACACACACACACACACACACACACACACTACAGCACTAATACCAGAATATAGTGGAACAACAAAAATGTTATACTGCTCCACCATCCTCTGATACTAATGCAGCCATGGTAACTGCATCAGAAATCCTGCTGGGCCAATACACAGCCTGAACAGACACCATGGCATTAAGCCCTGTCCCGACTCTGCCCCCACCCTTCCAGCAGTACCGTACAGTACTGCAGAGGCAGCCATTAACTTTTTATAATAATACCCATAGAGGCAAAACCTACATCACGCTAATGATGTCCTGATTTGGGTAGTTATCAGGAGAGGTACCCTGACCCTTTCAATCACATATGAAGAGTTAACCTTGATGTAGTTTCCTGAACTATGGGATACTATATAAAAACACAAATAAGATAAGATGGGGCACCAATATATTTTCGAAACAAAAAGTTTGTTGTAGTTAAAACCTGGAGGGTTGGGTTTTTTTGTAATGCCAATTTTCACAAAATACGCCCATAAATTGTACAGAACAATTAGTATTTTAAAAGATGAAAAAACCTTGTAGTTTTTCTTGACAAAGATGCAACCAAATATACTTAAAAAAAAAAAAAAAAAAAAAAAAAAAAAAATCACCAAACTGTTCACCGTGTTACTAAAGGGTCATAAAAATGTTTAAAAATGGCCTGTCTTTAAGTCGTAAAATAGTGCTAAAAGAGTCCTTTTTCAGCAGATGAGAAATTAATGCCTTAGATATTTGGATGCCCATTTAGAATTTACTTTTAAAGACAGGGAACTGTAAATACAACCCCAAGAACATCAAGCTAAATTCACGTTTAGTTCAGTTTTTCTTATGGCCAAAAGCAATAAGTTAACCCAACAGGGAAGACACACATCTTTCTTTATATCCTTTCTTCCACACACTCCTGATTTCACAAAAAAACTGCATGTAAAATGTGTGAATCCAGCCTTATATTTTGCCAATAGTTTTAAATCTACCTTTGGGTATCACAAATACCAAGAGAATTGTGTTACAGAATACTATATACAATCATACTTTGATGAACCATGACAATACTGTAAGTAGAAAATGAACACAATGAAAAATGACATACAAAATATTTTTCTTGCTACACAAGCAGGAGGGGGGGGGGGAGAAGACACATCTCCCAATAAATCATGCATATGGGTAACTAAAAGCAAATGACTAAATCAATTAAAGAAGCCTATTGTGGTCTCCCCAAGTTATAAATCTAGAATGCGTGCACTTATATGCAAGTGTACTTTTAGGATCTAAATAAAATATGAGCACAAGTAATAAACCTCAAAGAAAAAAAAAAAAAAAAAAAAAAAAAACCACCACACACTTCTCAATCTATCATACATACGAGTAACACAGAGAAGGCTTACCTCTCTCGCACAAATTCTGCCAATTCCTTGATGGAAAGTTGCCCATGTTTCATATTGTGGTATAACACTGCAAAGCCGGAATTTTTATCTCCCTGAAAATCAAGTTGCCAATTCAAAGTTAAAAAAAAAAAAAAATTAAAAATATAAAGCGTATCAGTAGTACCTTAATTATAGCAAAAGCACAGATATTCCAAAAGATCCTTAGATAGAAGGATCACTGCAATACTAGATTACTTTGGTTGCAAAGAGGAAGTCATTATCTGACAGGGAGATCGAATATAAAAAAGGAATACAAATGTGTAAAATAATCATGTAAAGAAAAAAAATCTCTAAATTACATCCATTTGTACTATGTGCCGGCTTCCTTACAGAGAAAAGTACGAAAGAGAAAGAGAATGCTGAGGAAGGAACTTATAAGCAAGTCAGAAGCACAGATGTGCATGCATGCATGGGACACCTGCAGAGAGGAACAATGTGCAAGGATGTCAGATGACAGAGTTGGCCTCTAGCTGGGGACAATGCCAGTCTGTGTACAGCTCTATGGCACAGAATAGGCTTGTGTGCCAGGCTGAAGCTGCAGGCCTTGTCGTCAAGGGAGGCTGGTTGCTCATAGTTACTAGATCTTCCCTTTGAATGTCAACAAGGCCTTAGCAAACGCCCACATTGCACCAAAATAACCCCTTCCAAGCAGGGAGAAAATTTACTAGGATGCATAACTGAAGCGATAAAAGGAAAATGTAAGGTTTAACTCTTTGTCTGCAATGACCCATTTAACCAGTGTTTCCACAATTTTAAAATGGGGGTTCCAGCTAGTTCTATTAAATACAACCTTGCCAACCCTGCTACCCAAGACATTATATCAACAATATGCCCTTTACTTCTAGGTTTCTGCATACTTCGGAATGCCGGAGAAACTGAAAACCCCCTTGACACTGAAACAGTTAACACAATGGTTATCTCAGTTTTATTCAGAAAGAAGAAATGAATAGACAGAACATGGCCGTGGTTAGGATGTACACATACAGGAGACTTATTTTATGCAGAAGCACACATATTAATATTTAGTATAAAGGAAAACATCTAAAGTGAAATAAGCATCTTGAAGGGTTAACGCTTGCAAAGACAATGAAATATGGTTATGAGTGAATTCTGGAATAGGTTGCGAGCATGGATATCATTAGGTTCCGGAGACAACTTCATATGAAGGAAGTAGAAAATCAAATTAGCAGGGGTCTGGCAAGTAATGGAAAAAGACTGATGTGACGGAATGGCACCAACGCGAAAAAGAAAAGGGGAGGAAAAAAAAAAAAAATATATATATATATATATATATATATATATATATATATATATGAAGAGCTCAACGGAAAAATGGCCTAAGTCCACATTTTGTCATATTTCAAATTATTACCTAGAAAGCTTCTTTGTACCTCGTTCTATGCATTGGGTTTACAAGGTACCTAGGATTAATGACCTAAGTCCATATATTTCAATGCAGAAGAATTTACATTCAATGGAATAATGGCCTAAGTCCAATACAAACTTACTTACTTCACTCTCGTTGGTCATTTTTTCATTGAAATCGTGACTTCCGGTCTGTTGTTTATATTAGTGTAAAAACTTTGTCTTATTGTTTAAAAGGCTCTAAATCGACTTTTGCACATATTTAGCGCCGAAAAGGGAGGCAGGTAATTCTTCTTCTTCATCGTTTAATAATTTTTACGGTATATTTGACGATATTAGCATAAGATTGCACTTAAGCCGACTGCTGCGGCAACCATAAAGATACGTGTATATATATTAACGGTGTTCATTAGCTGATTACATTGGATAGATATATTCCACAATAATGCCCGTTTGCTTTAGGCTAAAACTTTAAATTTCGTTTTTCTCACAATATTGATTTTTGGACTTAGGCCATTTTTCCGTTGAGCTCTTCATATATATTTAATATATAAATGTTAGCTAGTCACGACAGTGGGTGTATCAAGTCTTATACACCACATTTTTTACTTTGGTGTACTTATGGAATATGTAATTACAATAATATTTCAATTATTGTGAAGTGTCCACAAGCCTCATAATTTGCCGTTTGGCAATGAAACTCCAAAGGTTAAAAGCTTGGAGGGCCCAAAGAAAAACCTGCAGCAAGTCAGAATACCTTGAAAACCTTGTTTATTACTAACCCCATACATGATATGCTGCAGGTATGGCAAGCTTTTAGATCAATTGTGGATTTCTGTGACATCATAGTAGAGATACATCTTTGAGATAAGGCACTTAAATGTGGGAACTTCGGACTGAGCTCTGGAGGCAGCATGGTATTTCTACTATACATCATTTGTTTATTGAGACAGTATTAAAAGGTGTAAAGCCACAATAACACTTATCCATTCTGCAGAGGATATGTTATACGTTTATACCTGCAACATTCTACTGTTGGTATACAGAAGGACAACATGTTCGTTGAAAAATTGGGAGACCTGGGCAAGTCAATGTGTTGGCTACTCCCCTTTTCCAGGACTTGGCCGAAAAATAAAGTGCCCATGGTAAAAGACAGATTTGGCCACTCTTCTCGTACTCTATGAGGTCACGCATCTTTTCGTGAGCCTCTTGGATTCAATATTATATTTATATTATACGTTCTCATAACACATTATATTAACACAGGGATACCCTCTGGAATTCTTAGTATAACCAATGAAGTGAAAAAACAAGATAGAGGAATACTATGAAACTATCTGAGTGCTTCTATAGTCCGTATGCTGCTATTACATTACCCGTGATCTGTACTTGCAAAGCAGAAATTAATCACACCAGCACCTGAACTCCTGAAAACCTGTCATGCAGAGTTTGGCCGGTGAGCGTTTTATGTGGTCCACGGTGAAAGTGTTTGTTTTTTTTAAACCGGACACAGAGTACTGCATATCCGACTCAGTGTCCTGTTTAAAAAAAAAAAAAAAACGGTTTCACTGCAGAGTGTATAAAACACTCACCGGCACACACCGCCGGAGACTTTTCAAGCCCATTCAAATGAATGGGATTAAAACATGCCGGAAGGTTTCCGTCTCCTGCCCCTGTTTTGAGCAGGAAATGGAAACCTGCAGAACGGAGTACAGGTGCAGGTGTGAACAAGCCCTGGTTGCACGACTTTTACACCATGCTTTCAGTAATCAAAACTTCTTGAACACCACGTCCACTTTGAACTATCCCTCCATTTCACTTTCCGACAGACTACAGTCAGGTTTTCCACCCCTCATTCTGAAACGATCGTAACCAAAGTTACAAACAAACAATCTACTAACTGCCAATGCCTAAACTCTGTTCTCCTCCTACACCTTTTACCTGCCTCTTGTTACAAACTCTCATGCCGTGGCATCACAGATTAGCCCTCTTCCTGCCTCACCAACCAAACCGCACATTCAGCACTTTCCTCCTCTCTCTGTTGTTGTCCCCCAAAGTTCTGTCCTAAAACCTTCTTCTGTTCTCCATCTACACCCTTGCCAATGTAGAGTCCCATGGTTTTCAATGTAACTGTAGTGCTGACAACAATAAACTATATCTCTCTTGCACAGATATTACCACTCTGCCTTCCAGTGTCTAGCAGCCATAGTCACTGCCTCCTCCTCCCACTTCCTCAAATTCAACATGGAGAAAACAGAGTTCATCTTCTCCCCCCCTCGCCCAGCACACAAAGTCCCCCCTACCTGACTCATGTATCAAAAATAAATCGCACCATACTTATCCCAGTCCCACAAGTTCATTACCTTAGATTCTGCCCTATCATGCTAGTAGGGCTGGACAATAAAAAAAAAAAAATAATAATATCGAAAAATAACCGAAAGTCAATCCAAATAAGCAATGTGATTTTGTATACGTCAATTATTTCAGTTTGGTGAGCACAGTATTCACCTGCAATTTTGTTCAGTCCTAAAATGTTCAAACAAGAACCACTACTATAGGCCCAATCAATGGAAATAGCAGTCCCGATACCATTTAGGAGGCTGGAGAGACCTGAAAAAGGACCAGGGATAGCGCTGGAACCCAGGGGAGGAAAGTAACAGTGTTTGTTATGTTTACTCACCTCTCATGAACATAAAGAGACCTCAGTGTATAACAATAGCAGTTCCGTTTCAGACCTCAGATGGTCCATGGATCTTGCAAAGGTTGGACACATGACTTACTTATAATTGCAATGATTTCATGGTATTAAAGGAATTCTATCATTAAAATGCTATTTTTTGTCCCTAACACATAGGAATAGCCTTAAGAAAGTCTATTCTTCTCCTACCTTTAGAGGTTGCCGTCGTTCAGCAGAAATCCCGATTTTCTTTTGTATACAAATGAGTTCTCTCGCAGCACTGGTTGAGTCCCCAATGCTGCAGAGAACTCTCCAGCGCTGCCTCAATCTATACCTGGAACGGCCTCTCCCTGCGTTTTCTTCCGGCGCTGGCTTCAAACTTCTAGGCATGAGCAGTCGGCTCTGCTGTCGGGCCTCAGGCAGAGCCGACTGCGCATGCCCGCAGTAATTTTCCTGTGGATGCTTACACAGTAAACTGGTGTAAGCGGCCATTTTCTTGTGGCTGCATTCACAATAACCTGGGATAAGTGGACACAAGAAAATGGCCGCAGGCATGCACAGTCAGCTCTGCCTGAGGCCCGACGGCAGAGCCGACTGTGCATGCCTAGAAGTTTGAAGCCAGCACCGAAAGACGACGCAGGGAGAGGCCGTTCCAGGCAAAGATAGAGGCGGCGCTGGAGAGTTCTCTCGCAGCATTGGCGATGCCCCCAGTGCTGAGAGAGAACTAATTTGCATACAGAAGTAAACGGTCAATTCTACCAAACTACGACGTGGAGAAGACAACTAAAGTTAAAAGAATAGCCTTTCTTAGGGTCCCTTCACACAGCATAAGCGCACCGCTCATTTAGACACGTACACACGTGTCTGAGCACGGCGCTTCAAAACCGAGCCCATTGATTTCAATGGGAAGCGCGCGTATATCGGCATATCAATCAATGGGCATGGTTTTGAAGCGCCGCGCTTGGACACGTGTATACGTGTCTAAATGAGCGGCGCGCTTACGCCGTTTGAAGGGGTCCTTAAGGATATTCCTATGTGTTAGGAAAAAAAATAGCATTTTAATGATAGAATTCCTTTAGAGAGTGTCATGAAAGGCACAGAGGAAAATATTGCAATTAGTACAAACTGCACATACGCACAACAAAGCAACACTCCCACAGGAACATATTTTGTGGGATAAAGCAAATTACAAGCAAACAAAACTACAGACAAAGATAGGGGTCTAATAGGACTACAATGTCTTTGTGGTCTCAAAAATTATACCACCTATAAACAAAACAGCAACACTTTATAAAAATTAGGAACATCTTTATTATACTCAAATAATATCAAACATACAGGTCACAATATCCCCACGCATAAAATCCACATGTCATCAATCCACAACAAAGGGCCAATACATCAAAATCGTATATAGCTTAAGAGGGTTTTCTGGGATAAATTAAAATATTTAAACGCAAGAGCTCCCCTCCCCCCTCCAACTTTCTAAATTACATTTATAATTAGTTTTTCTTAGTTTACTGTAATATGTAGGTTACATGACCTACATATATTACATTTTTTTTTGTCTTTCTGCTGATTTTTCAGGGTGTCTGTCTAAACAATATCTGCCTACTGGCATGTCACTGGAAAATGGGCGAACTGACATGCGCAGTTGGCTCTGCCACCTGATGATGAGGTGGAGAGCCCCCTGTGCTTTCTGTAGACTCATTTGCCTAAGGAAGAAATAAGATATTTCTCAGGAATGGTGGTACGGATCAGAATAACAAAAGTAGGTGAAGAATAGCCTTTCTAATGACAGAATCACTTTAATACACATTCAAATGAAATACATAAATGGGGATCAGCAATTTATTTAAAAAAAAAAAAAAAAAAAAAAAAAAAGTCAGCTTAATTAATCGATATGGGTTAACCGGGATTGCCGATGTGAATGACAAACCAATATTCTGTGTCATGACCTGGCATATAAAAACAGGAGTATCCTAAATTAATAACTTGTTAATCATAAATCTAGGTAAACATTCAAATCGAGATTTTTGATTTAGGTCACAATTACCAAGCCCTAACAAATAATGTCATCCTAAACTGCACAGAATGCCAACCATAGGGTCTGACAAACTGCAAGCATGGCAAACAAAATATACAAATGAGTGGCTCTTCCATAGTGCGGCAACTGCACCACAGCCTACACAACTTCACCACAACAGCCTTATAGTATGTGTGACATGACTGATTAAACTCCACTACATGTGCAAGGTAACACATACTCTCTCATGACAGAGTAAATTTATCTACCATTTCTATTCAATGTCTCACTCATATAATATATATATATATATATATATATATATATATATATATATATATATATATATATATATGTTAAAACAGCACAAAGAAACAGCTTGCCGCTACCTCCCTTGAATGGCTCATCCCCACTATTTGAAACACTTGACCAGAGATTACTAAGGCATCTGAGGGAGGTATATAAATAACATACATCCCAGAGAAAGCATGTGGGAGAAATGAATACAGGTTTTTTTTTTTTTTTTTTTTTTTTTTTTTTTTTTTTTTTAAATGCAGCATATATACAAAGTAAACTACACACAGGAGATTCTAAAAATATATATATATATATATATATATATATATATATATATATATATATATATATATCTCTCTCATCATGCAAACAAAACAATGGGCATATGCATAAGATCACTGAAACAAGTGACAAATAAGTGAACATAATATGTCAGTGCATACAGGTAATGGAGGAGATGTGAAACATACTATGCATCATATATCATACCCAAAAATGGTCTCCGAAATAAGACATCTTGTGAGTAAGCAACTAAGGTAAGCAAGCAGCCTTCACGGTCAGAGCAGGTCAGTCAGCAGTCACCAAGCTGGAATGACATCAGAATGAATAAGTGACAACAGAAGAACTGTATGACAATTCATACACAAGAGAAAGGGAGGGAGTACAGGAAGAGGGAAAATATTACAGGAGGTAATTCAGAAGGCAAATCTGAGAAATGTAAAGAGAAACACACACACACACACACACACACACACTATAGAGGCAAGTGATTAAAACTAAAGTGCATACAGCAAAGGACAGATTTGTAAATCATATCTTTATAGGATTTCAGATACAAATAATGAGCATATATTCAGGTTTACAGTTTGAGATTAGAGCACAGTAGTAGAAAAACAAAAACAACTGATATTGCACTACAGAAATGACATCTTGTCATAGCCACGCACATTCTGGTAGCACTGCTTTTTTTGTATCCCAGTTAACACAAGCATCCAAAATAGCAACCACATGCTACTTTAGTCAAACATTTCTTCTGTCAGAACTTGAAAGGCACTTGTCTAATGGTACACTAAGCACAAGGTTCTCAGACCACCTCTATACGTTTACAAGAAACCCAAAGACCATGTTATGTGTGATTGGATAAGAATTAATATAGATTAAATATTTCTTAACTTACTATTTTGTTTGTAGTATAAAAAGCACCAAAACACAAGTTTCCTTTATTGGTTTGTAGCGCGCTTAGCCATACTCTTTAGTTGCATTAATACATCAATCTGCAACAGTATCAGTTATTACTATAGGATAGTGCTAATGACTGACTCAACTAGCAAAGGAGAGAAAAAAAAAAAAAAAAAAAAAAAAAAAAAAAAAAAAAAGGTACACTAAACCAATGTGTTTTAATCCAGCATTACTATCATCTTCTAGGCCTAGGCAAATAACAGAAAAATACCCAAGTCAACTTAGAGGGGTTGTCCCATTTCAAGTATCTTATCTATACCTCTAGCTTATGCAATTCAAGACTTTTCCTAAATACATTGCTTCAGCAAAACTGCTTTGTCTGGCCCTGAGATTCTTCACTTCATTGTTTACACTGCACCTCCATAACCACAGACCTGGGGATGATCTTATCTCTCCGCCTAGGACAAGTGACGTAGCTCACTGCTCTCAGCAGGGAGGGGGAGCGGAGTGCTTGGAGCAAGCTTGTATTTCTGAGTGCTTTATCCCTCTGCCCAGGACAAGTGACGTAACTCCCTGCTCTCAGCTAGGGAAGGGGGAGCTGAGTAGTCGGAGCGAGCTGCAATTTCTGAGCTGTTTATCTCCCTCTTCCAGTTATCAGGTCTGCGAATTTAATTTTGCTGAGACAGGGAGTCTGTTACCTCTGTATGTAAACACAGACCTAAAATTCAGTTTATTGCAAGCTGACTCTTGGTGCTCTGCAGCATGCAAGTTTGTTTTTCTCTCCCACCCCCGTGTAGTATAATAGTGAAACCCTGCCCACCCATTTACCGAGAAAACCAGGAAGTGAACAGAGCTTACAGCCTGCAAGTTTAGTGAGCGGGCGAGGTGGGGAAACCCCTTTAATTAACAGGTATTAATTTAGTTTTCACAGCCTGAAAGACCTGACAGAATCTGGGCAAGATGAAGAACAACACTTATTTATTCAGTTTGCTCCGATCTCTACCTAATATCGAAAACAAAAACCGCCTGAAAAAAAAAAAAAAAAAAAAAAAAAAAATCTGAACCAGATTATTTTTTGACCAATCATTGTTAGGAGTATTTAGGTTCTTTACTTTCTATTTTTCTTACCTGGGGAGTTTTTGGCTGCGCGGTGTCTGGGGTGGCATCCTGGCGCTGCGGGGTTGTCCTGTCGTGAGTATTGGTGCACACCTTCTGACTTGCACGCGCGCACTGATGGTAGGCAGCTTTATCTCCTGGTGGATTAGTCTGTCCTCCCATTTGCACCTGGGAGGAGTGGTCTCTACTCTGTATTTAAACCCATGCCTCCCATGGTTCTGTGCTGAGTGTCGCTTTTACAGAGCTAGGCCTTAGCAGGAGGAGTAGGTGGTGTTCTGGGATAGAGGAAGTTCCGTGGTTGATTTTTGGGAGGTTTGGGTGAACGAGTTGGTTTGTGTGTTTTCCCTTCTGTGTTCACCAATCCTCCCTCTGTGTAAAATTGACTGTGTGAGTGAATTGCCTTATCCTTTGATTTCTACTCAGTTTCCCTGTGTTTGTTTCCTAGTGTATGGTTCCTTCCCATATTGGTTTGGGGGAATCCTTTCCCACATGTTTCCTGTGTGCTGCTTGTGTTGTTAGTCAGCGCACACCCTTGTCAGTCCCTGTCAGTAGCAGCTTCACTTGTTCGTTAGGGGTGACCCCCTTTAGTCTCCAGTCCCTAGAGGTCTTATAGGGCATTCCTTCTCCCACTTCCCTCTAGGCCTACGGAATCAGTGAGAGAGGAGCTGTCGGGGTCAGGCTTAGCCTGAGTACAGCCAACCCACACCCGTGAGGCAGGGACCGGGATAGCTAGTGGGAGTAGTGCAGGGCGAGATTCCCTACTGCTATCCCTTAGCCCCGTTGCAGCTACCTGGACTGACATAACAATCATGGCTTGAACTTCCAATGGCCAATCCAGCACCAAAAAATAAATAAATAAATAAAAATTTAAAAAAAATTAATAGTAGATACAATTAGCATCCGATAAAAGCCAACTAGAAATCAGGGGTCAGGGGCAGAACTGGGCACTACAGGAGTCCCAAGAAGCCTGGCACCCTGTTTACTCTCATTCCTAGAAGGTACATTAAGTAGATATACCAACTAATTTCAGAGTATAAAAACCCCCAGGACTGTGGCTACCACACACTTAAAGGGATTCTACCATTAAAACACTTTTTTCCTCATTGACACATAGGAATAGCCTTAAGAAAGGCTATTCTTCTCCTACCTTTAGATGTCTTCTCCGCGCCGCCATTCCCTAGAAATCCCTTTTTTTTGTCGGCATACAAATGAGTTCTCTCGCAGCACTGGGGGCGAGCCCCAGCGCTCAAACAGCACTTGGGGCGTCCCCAATGCTGCAAGAAAAATCTCCAGCGCCGCCTCCATGTTCTTCAGGAACATCCTCTTCACGCGTTTTCTTCCGGCGTAGGCAGTGAAAATTGTAGGCCTCGAGCAGAGCAGACTGCGCATGCCCACAAGAAAATGGCCACTAAATGGGAGACGGACCTGAACCTGACTCTCTCAGATGCTAAATGTGCCAGAGTCTTTGAGTTCACCTACAAGTGTTCAGTGGCTTGTAAAGAGGCGGGTTATAAACTCCTTACCCGTTGGTATCTTGTCCCCTCTAGGCTGCACAAAATCTTCCCTTCCTCCTCCCCTATTTGCTGGCACTGTAAATTAGAGGAGGGGACCCTTTTGCATGTATTCTGGGAATGTGGTGAACTCAGGGACCTTTGGAGTGGAGTCCACAGGGTCCTTTGTCAGGTGTTTCACTCCTCTCTGCCCTTCACACCAGCCTTCTTTCTACTTCACTTGTCAGATCTTCCTTTACGCTCCTACCGCAAATCCTCCCTGTGCCATATGCTCTTACAAAAACCTGGTTGGTGGAGTCCCTTCGGCGGCTGGCTTGTTGTGGCTTTTGCTCTGGAGCCCTGGTGCCCCTTACGCCGCCGCCCAACCCCCCCCCCCCCCTTTGTGTGTTTTGTTGTTTCTTTCTTCTCTCTCTCAAACCCCCCCCCCCCCCTTCCTTTTTTTATCTGACCGGTAGATGATGTAATTGTATTGTCTTGCTCTGTTTGCTAGTATATGTATTGCTTTTCTGTTCCCTTCATCCATCCCAGATGCATTTTTATTTTTTCTGGGCCGACTGGGCCGGTACTTCCAGCCTTGTTCCACCCCAATGTTGTATTTATTATTGTTTTTATCTAAATAAAGAATTTATTTAAAAAAAAAAAAAAAAAAAAAAAAAAAGCGGCCACTAAATGGTAGGCGGACCTGAACCTGACTCTCTCGGACGCTCAATGTGCCTATGGGAATGCGCAGTCTGCTCTGCCCGAGGCCTACAAGAAGAAGACGCGTGAAGAGGACATTCCTAAAGAAGATTGAGGCGGCGCTGGAGAGTTTTCCTGCAGCATTGGGGACGCCCCCAGTGCTGTTTGAGTGCTGGGGCCCGCCCCCAGTGCTGTGACAGAACTCCTTTGCATGCTGACAAAAACAAAACAAAACAGGATTTCTACGGAACAGTGGCATGGAGAAGACATCTAAAGGTAGGAGAAGAATAGCCTTTCTTAAGGCTATTCCTACGTGTCAACCAGAAAAAAGTTTTAATGATAGAATCCCTTTAACCTCTCCCTAAACAGACAAATAAATAATATGGGTTTATAAATCTTCACACATGGATGGACTTCCTATATATTTTCCCCATTCATTTTGTAGCCATTCTTGGCTTTGCCTCACAAAACCACAACAAAAGCTGCAAAATAAATAAAATATATATATATATATATATATATATATATATATATATATATATATATATATATATATATATATATATATGTGCCTAGAGCCAGGTTCTCACGTAGTTTAAAGAGGACCTTTCACCACTCCAAGCCTGTGCAGCTTTCGGCCCCATGTTATAGGCGCTGCTGCATAGACTCTGGTGCACTTTGAATTATCTCCCTAGCCCCCCTCGTTTTGGAGCTCTGAGCCCCGTTTATTCTGGCACCCTGTATGTTAATGAAGCCGTTCAGTGTCAGAAGGGCATTTCTGACTATAAAGACAAGAGCTACGTCAGAACAAAATTCCAGCATTCACGGACAAGAAGATAATATAAAATCTTTCTCTTTATTTCTTCATATAAAACAATTCATTTCATAGTCCTAGAGGTGCTGTATCGGCAGATCCAGCATATCGTTATGGATGATAGCTACGCGTTTCAGGACATAGTCCCTTCCTCATGGCATGAAACAAAACTACTGAAACCTTGGTTAAAAACATTTCACAAGGGTGTGTCCCATACTAATTTAACCCCTAATTAACCTCCTAAAAACCACGATACTGCTATACCTGCCGTACAGCAACCTCTTTAGGTATACACTCTTTGCCATTTTATAATAAATCAACATTTTAATCCAATCATATACAATTCATAATGACTGCAACTCACAACCTGCTCCTTATATCTGTTTGTCAAGTTATAACATTCATATAGAAGAACACTTTTTAACATATTTGAAATATCCTAATAACTTGGTATCCATGATCAAAAAAGGAATATATGTACATACCAGTAATAGATGTAAAATATCCATGTCCCCTTTCACAAATCCTCTTCTAATTCAATTATAGATTTATATTATCCCGGCCTGGGTAATTCCCTAGTCATGTGATACTAAATCACATGATACCTCATCACATGGGCCCTACACTTACTATAGCCAGACTGTCTACTATCGCGAGATTTATGTCTGCGCATCAACAGGTATCTAGCAAGACACCAGAATTCAGCGATCATCTATTAAAACACCCAAAGAACATCCCAACTCAAAGTAAGTATACAAGATATAATGATCCATAAACCTCAGCATATATTTCTTTGTTGTTTAATAATATATTACCTGATTAAACTATTTCTTTAAAGCTACGATGGATACTTATGTTTATTTACCACTAGTTTTATCATCTACATCTTTGGTGTTTAATATATATAAGACACATCCGAGCGTATATTAAGACCTGTTGGAAATCTGGTATTAAGCTTCATAATCCAGAAAGCTTCTCTACGTAATAATTTTCTACGCCAATCTCCACCTCTAATAGGTCTAGTAACCTGTTCGATAGCATAGAATTTTAAAGTATCCACTTTGCCTTGATGTACAGTAGAGAAATGACGGGATAAGTTGGACATATTCTCCAATTGTTTGGCACTGTCATTAACATGTTCCGAAATTCGAATCTTAAATTTACGTTTAGTACATCCTACATATAACTTATTACATGCTGTACACTCTCCTACATATACTACATACTGACTATTACAGTTCATGAAACTGTCTACATTGTATACCTTTCTATTATCAGAGTCATGGAATATTTTTGTTTTTTTAATAAACTTACATGAGTTACACCGTGGTAAGCCACAGTTATAACATCCTTTCACAGACAACCAAGTATCTGTACTAGGTTTTGTTCGAACATATAGACTAGGGGATATTTTGTTACCTATGGTACATCCTCTCTTTGCTACTACATGGATACCATCCTGTAAAATATTTTTAGTAACCATATCCTGATATAAAATAGGTAGATTACGATGTAAAATATTTTTGATAAGTTTAAATTGGTTACTATAAGGGGTAGAAAACACGATGTTATGGTCAGCCTTCTTGATGCAATTTTTATTAGAAGTTTTTTTATTAGTATTTTCTTTAAGTAACTCCTGTCTGGGTATCCTATTTACAATATTAGTGGCTCTCCTTAATGTCCATTCGGGATAACCCCTGTCCCGAAGTCTTTGTAAGGTTATATAACTTTGTTCCTTATAAATATCATCAGTTGAACAATTACGTCGGGTGCGCATAAGCTCCCCAACCGGAATGGATTTAATAGTGTGACTTGGATGATGACTATTCGCTCGCAACAATGTGTTGCCTGCAGTATCCTTTCTATAAATTTGAGTATTAATTGCTCCAGTCACATCATCACCTTTCAAAAACACATCCAAAAACGGAATATCTGTATTGTGTTGAGAAAAAGTAAAGGACAATCCTATAGGATTTGAATTAAGATATTCAATCCATTCTGGCACGGGCGCTATAGAGCCTCTCCAAATCACCAGGGCATCATCAATATAGCGCCCGTACCAGAATATATACTCACAAAAGGGATTAGACGGAGTAAAAATACATTCCTCCTCCCACCACGAAAGTGTCAAATTGGCGATCGACGGGGAAAAAGGGGCCCCCATAGGGGCACCCTTAATTTGCATGTAATATACGTCATCAAACATGAAAAAATTATTTTTCAACAGGTACATCGTAACATCCAAAATATATTCACATAAGATGTCTGAAAATTGACTATATTTAGATAAATGAAAGGCAACTGCCTTTATAGCCATATGGTGAGGGATGTTAGAGTATAGAGCCACAATGTCCATAGATACCCAGGAAAAATCTTTTTGCCATTGTATACCATTCATCTCATTAAGTAGCATTTTAGTATCTCTAATAAAACCTGGGCAACGTGCAACCATAGGTTTCAAAAGATTATCCACCCAGGCACATAGTTGTTCGTTTAAGGCACCAACCCCTGCTACAATAGGTCGAAAAGGTATTGGATTGGTCTTTTTATGCGTTTTGGGTATACCGTGGAAAATAGCTACAGTAGGGCATTCTGGTATCAAATATTTGGCTTGAGACTCCGTAAATATACCTAAACTTACTCCCCTAGCGACTAGTTTTTTCAAAGATTCAGTTACACTTGTAGTAGGATTACCTTCGAGTTTTCTGTAGATGGTATTATCTTTTAAGATTTCCAGACATCCTTGTCTGTAATCCTCATTATTCAAAACAACTACTTTGCCATCCTTATCACTTTTTTTAATAACAATCTCTTTCCTATGGGTAAGATCTTGTAATATTTTATATTCCGCTGGTGTCATGTTTTTGTTACGTTTATTATATTTCATAGTACTAGATAATTTAACTAAATCTGCTTCTACTGCCTGCTGGAATAATGTATATACGGGTGCTCTAGACCCTATCGGGTAAAACATAGGATTCTTTACGGATGTCCCTACCATATGAATAGACTTATCATTATAAGGGCTACCCAACTCCTGCAATTGTACCAAATTACATAATGCCACCTGCTCTTGAAATGTTAGATTTTCATAAATGTTCTGATGATCTTTAATATGATCTGGACATTCATTATTACTGATTTTTTGACTATCAATAATATCATAAGACCGCGGATCAATACTAGTATCTTCCTTGTTATCACTAAAAAAGTGTCTTTTTATAGTTAGCAGTCTTACAAACCGGTTTACATCCAACAAAGTATTAAATAAGTTGAAATCCTGATTGGGTACAAACCCTAAACCTTTAATTAAGACAGACATTTCAACAGCATTTAGATTATGTGAGGATAAGTTGACAATAGTTTTGTTTCATGCCATGAGGAAGGGACTATGTCCTGAAACGCGTAGCTATCATCCATAACGATATGCTGGATCTGCCGATACAGCACCTCTAGGACTATGAAATGAATTGTTTTATATGAAGAAATAAAGAGAAAGATTTTATATTATCTTCTTGTCCGTGAATGCTGGAATTTTGTTCTTACTATCTAAGTCTACACTGACCGAGGGAGTCCATCGGTATCCGTGCATCTCGGCTAGAGGTATTTGGAAATTATTCACAAGCTGTTGGGTGAGCTGGAGTTATTTTTCTATATAAGAGCTACGTCAGTCTGACACTGTCCAATTAGCATTGGACAGTGTCGGAGCTGCTTCCAGCTGCGTGTTCTCATGAGTTCTCCGGAGATCAGGCAGTCGTCTCTTCACAGGGGTGCACAGAAGACCCGGAGAAGCGATCCAGGCCGTGTATTGAAGTGGATGAAGGGGAACTTCACTGACATTGCTACAGGTAAGTAAAGAAACCCCTAAGCAATGAGCATAAGTGCCCAGTACACCCTGTGGACCTAGGTCTAGCCCCTATACAACGAGCATTAACCCCTATAGCCCCTAGGCAATGCTCAGGGGCTAGACCTAGGTCCACAGGGTGTACTGGGCACTTATGCTCATTGCTTAGGGGTTTCTTTACTTACCTGTAGCAATGTCAGTGAAGTTCCCCTTCATCCACTTCAATACACGGCCTGGATCGCTTCTCCGGGTCTTCTGTGCAGCCCTGTGAAGAGACGACTGCCTGATCTCCGGAGAACTCGCGAGAACACGCAGCTGTCCAATTAGCTGTCCAATGCTAATTGGACAGTGTCAGACTGACGTAGCTGCTTTCTTCATTGTCAGAAACGCCCTTCTGACACTGAACGGCTTCATTAACGCCAGAATTAACGGGGCTCAGAGCTCCAAAACGAGGGGGGCTAGGGAGATAATTCAAAGTGCACCAGAGTCTGTGCAGCTGCATCTATAACTTGGGGCAGAAAGCTGCACAGGCTTGGAGTGGTGAAAGGTCCTCTTTAAATGCTGTGGTTTGGCTGCAGCAGAAATATATGCAGTATTTTAAAGGTCACTGCGAAGTGGACGGGATTTACAGAAAAATATGCATAGCAGACATGTTGCAATTTTAGAAATTACAGCAAGCCAATTATACCTATGGAAACACTGGCAGTCTCTCTATTGGTACAAAGGAAGCAGAAAATCCGCAGAGATTTTGCAGCGGTTTTATAAGCCATAGCCCGGAGTGTACTTAAAAGAAGTGATAAGCTCCAGTTTCCCATCCCTTTTCAAGTCACTAAAACTTAAGCCTGATTATCGTACTGTAAAGAGATTTGTGGCTTATTAAGAGCAGATTGGTTCATGCAGATAAAGGCATAATGAGAATGAATCTGTGTGGCAGAAAACTTTTGATTAACCCCTTCCCGCCGTGAGCATTATTCAACTTTTGTCCCCCCTCCCCCCCCTTCCAAACCCCACAAATCTTATTTTTCCACTCTCAAAGCCATATTAGGTCTTAATGTTTGCAGAACAAATTTTTCTGCATGATGCTACCATTAATTATTCTGCACAATGTACCTGGAAAAAAAAATAAATAAAAATTCAAAATGGGGTGGATTTGAAGAAAAAGTGCATTTGTGCAACTTTCTTACAGGCTTCATTTTTACAGCGTTCACTGTGCGGCCAAAATGACATGTCATCTGTATTCTATGTTTCAGTACGATTCCAAGGACAAAAAGTTTTTATGGTTTTATTTACATTTTACCAAAAATCCAAAACTGTGGCAAAATTTTTTTTAATGTCTCCATATTCTGACACCTGTAACTTTTTTATACTTCTGTGCATGGGGATGTATAGGGCATCTTTATGCAAGACCATGTGTACTTTATTGTTTTACCATTTTGAGGAATTACTATTGCTTTTTTCACTGTTTTGCCTCTGATAAAAAGTGATCAAACAGCAGTTTGGCACTTTTGATTTTTTTTTTTTTCCTTCTGCGCCATTTACCGTACAGGAAAAATATTTTTATAGATTTGTAGAAAGGGAGTTTTCAGACACTGGGATACTGAATGTGTTTGTTTCACAGTGTTTAAGTAGTTTTATATGTGTTCTAGGTAAGGGGGGGGGGGAATTTGAACTTTATTTAAATTCTTTTTACCTTTTTTATGCATTTATTAGAACTCCTAAGGGTCTTGAACCCCAGGGAGTCTGATCACTAATGCAATGCATTACTATTGCAGGCTACATATAGTAGTTTGCATTAGAAATAAAGCAAAGATAGGCCTGGGAGCCTTCACAAGGCTCCTGGCTGTCATGCCAACGTGACGCTGGCCCCGAAGCTTGCTCTGGGAGCCAGCAAACACCGGCAAAATGGCGGCGCTTACGTGTCGCTGGTAAAATGGCGCCTTAATCACAGACATTAGCGCTGTGTTTCTGCTATATAAAACAGCAGACACCCGGCGGCTATGGAGTCCGCCCGGCTTGTACTAGTACGGCAGATGTTGGGAAGGTGTTTAAGACAGCAGCTGCTAAAATACCAATACAAAGCACCAAACAAATATTTGATGGTGGATGGTGAATCTGGAGTCCCACAAACCTCAAAGGTGCACGATCCTCCAGAGGTTGTACATAAACCTACTATTCAGCCACAGTGCTCACAACAGAAACTGTTGGGCTCAGAAGTACATGAAGACTAATTTTAAAAAAAAGTCTTGTTTACTGATGAGTGCCATGCAACCCTGGATAGTCCAGATGCATGGAGTACTGGATGGTTGACCATTGGCCACCATGTCCCATTAAGGCTTCAATGTCAGCAAGGAAGTGGCGGAGTCAAGTTTTGGGCCAGAATTGTGAGGAGAGCGCCGATAGGCCCTTTAGGGTGCATGAAGGTGTGAAATGACCTCTGCATAGTATATAGAGTTTTCCTGACCAGTTTCTTCCATGGTACAAAATGATGATTATTATTTTGCACCAGAAGGCACGGCGCAGGGATGACAATGCACAGTCTCAGCAAAGAATATCTCTGAGTCATTGGCTTCTATGGGCATTAAAAAGGAGAGAAACTCATGGTGTAAACACCATCCTCCTATGACCTCAAACCTATTGAGAACTTTTAGAGTATTGTCAAGCAAAAGATCTATGAGGATAGGAGGCAGTTCAGATCACAACAGCAGCTCTAGGAAGCTAATCTGACATCCTGCAAAGAAATTCAAGCAGAAAAACAGTACAGTAAAACAGGTTTTGATTTAAATAAATATAACCTCTTAAAGGGGCTCTATCAGCAAAATCATGCTGATAGAGCCCCACATATGCGTGCATAGCCTTTAAAAAGGCTATTCAGGCACCATAAAAGTTATATTAAACTAACCCCCCCCGTTTTAAAATAATAACCTAAAAAAGAATGTGATCTACTTACCGAACGTGCACGCTGGGCGGGCATTCAGGGTGTGTCTTCATCTTCATCCACGCTTCTTCTTCTTCCGATGTCCTCCGGTCCCGTCCTCCTCTGGCGCTTGCGAACGGACATTGATTAAAAAAAAAATAGCCTGGGCGCATGCGCAGTAGCCGTAGTAGAAGCCGCATGCTACTGCGCATGAGCCCAGGCGATTTTTTTTTATATCAGTGTCCGTTTGCGAACGCCAGAGGAAGACGGGACCGGAGGACATCAGAGGAAGAAGAGGCGTGGAGGAAGAAGAAGACACACCCTGAATGCCCGCCCACAGTGCACGTTCGGTAGGTAGAGCACATTCTTTTTTTAGGTTATTATTTCAAAACGGGGGGGGGGGGGGGGTAGTTTAATATAACTTTTACGGTGCCTGAATAGCCTTATTCACGCATATGTGGGGCTCTATCAGCATGATTTTGCTCTATCATTGGGAAAAGTCATTTTTAACTAATCACATCCTTGCATAGCCTTTAGAAAGGCTATTCCACACTTACTTTTAGTATATAGATTGCCTCAGGTGGTTTCTGAATAAATCAGTTTTATTCATATGCTAATTAGACTGTTGCACGATACATCGTGCACCCCTTTGCTATTGTTTCCTATGCACAGACTGCTGTGTGTATAGTCTGACCCAATATCACTCATCCCTCCTGTACGCTTTTTTCCCCACTCAGCTACTGTAGTCTGTCAGCAGGCAAAGCCTCATCCATCAGGAAGTGGTATATACATAGTATGAAAACTGGGTTGGGAATTTATGGAAAGGGAGCAGCACATTCATTTGTTCCAAAAAGTACAGATGAGACAAACACTTGAGATTTGCAAAGATAGATGTTTTACATATACAGGAGTGTTTTGGGTTTATATGTATCCTGCATGCGGTTCCATGTAGAAGTAATTTACTTTAGATTGCAGTAAAGCCTCTAAGTGTAACAAGTTCCATTTAAATCCCTTCTTGCAGCAGAACAGGCAGGAGTTTGATATCGGTAACATAATGACAGATTGGGAGGTCACTGAGGCCGATATTCTTTCTATATGTTCCATTTGTGTTATTAATAACTTTTGTTGATCTTTAGTAAGACCCAGGGATCATGATTGTTTCTCGGGTGAAAAGAGTTTGAGAAGCCCTGCTCCACAGCATCAACAATACTGCAGGATGTGGTCTAGTCATAGGTTACAGAAAACTATTCATGTAACTACTGGAAGAGGAAGTAAAACTATGTAACTTTAGTTTTCAGTCTGTTATTATTCTAGCAAGAGAAGATTGAGTATATCAACAGTTGGTAACTGTGACAAACAGCATTTTCAAAATAAAGATGTAAGGAGAACATGAGATAAGCAATGCCACAAAACAAAAAACAAAACACTGCATGTAAAAAGAGTTGTGTCATGAATGACATGCATCCCCTATCCAGAGAATACAGGATAACTACTGGAACCTCATGTGATGAGCCGAAAGATACCCTGAATGCTTTATTTAAAGCATACCTCCAGTTAAACAACTTTTCATAATTTAATAGAACAGGTTAATATATAACTTTATAATACATCTTAAAATAAATTGGTTGTTCTCCACATGTAATTACTTTCTACATATTAGGCTATGGGAAAGGTGGTGGGGGAGAAAGGGAGGAGGGAAAAAAAAAAAAAAAAAAAAAAGCCTCCCATTGACTTCAATGGGAAGCTTTTTTTCAGCACTGAAATTCCACACCAAATTCCTCACTATTTTCCTCTGTCTGAATGGACCTTTAGAGGGGTTTTCCCCAGCTTAAAATTTCAGCAGTGTGCAGTCTGTTCTTCTCACTTCCTGTATTTCTCTCCCCTCTATTGCTACACGGGCTGAAGAAGTCACAACACTTACACAAATCAGACAGACAATATGCAGATGCTTTTACAGATTGGACTCAGTTTTATCTGTGTGTTTACATAGAGAGATAACAGACTCTGCTGAACTGATTGTCCTGCCACTAAAAAGAATTTCCGGCACTCAAGATTGAAGCTTCCAAAAGTGTATATTTATTAACATCCGACAATAATGAGCAAACGTTTCAGTCTGATATAGACCTTCTTCAGTGTGTCGGTAAATAAGTAGAAATGTGGAATGGAAGCCCAAAAAGAGAGGAGGTATGGAGCCCAAGTCAGATGGCACCTGACCTGGACTCCATACCTCCTCTTTTTTGGGCTTACATTCCACCTTTCTACCTATTTACCGACACACTGAAGAAGGTCCATATCAGACTGAAATGTTTGCTCATTATTGTCGGATGTTAATATACACACACTTTTGGAAGCTTCAATCTTGAGTGCCGGAAATTCTTTCTATTGTATATTATGGCCATGAGAAGCCTTTTCCTGGCACCTTACACCTGAAGATCGAGTGACGGTATACTATTACTATTACTGATTGTCTTGCCGCCAAGAGCAGCGAGTGAGTGATGTCACTTGTCCTATAGGTCTGTGGTTATAGCAACGCTGTGTAAACAATGGGAGAAATAAGGTCACATAACATGAGAACAAAATTTCTAAAGCAATATATTTAGGAAAAGGCTTCAATTTACATAAGCTTCGAGTATAGATAGCATCCTTGAGATGGATCCCCTTTAATATAAAGATGAATATAATGTGGAGGAGCCAAGATAAAAGGAAGAGGAGAAGGAAGCAGATCTCCTTAAGATACATTTATCACACAATTCTAGGCCTGATAACAGACAGGGTGGAGGGGTAGGCATACTTCTATCACCACAGAGCACTTTTTAAGTTATTTCCCAGTTCCCTCACTCACTTTCCCTTCATTTGAGGTCCACAGCATCAAACTTTTCCGCCCACTCTCCTTATGCGCAGCTGTGATCTACCGTCCACCTGGCTTACCCTACCAATTTCCGGATTACTTTGCTTCTTGGCTCCCCCTATTTCTATTCTGTGAAATTCCTACACTCCTCATTGATGACTTTAACATCCCCATTGACACCCCTGTCTCCCCAGCTGCCTCAAAGGTTCTCTCAATAACCATTCATTTTGGTCTTTTATAACTTTCCTCTTCTACCACACACAGACGGCAACACGACTGATCTAGTGTTCCTCTGACTCCTTGCAGTTTCTAAAATTTACTAACCCTACTCTTCCCATCTCTGATCAGAACCTTCTGTCTCTCACAATTGGTACTTTTCTCTCCTTCACAGGACACATCTACCCAGGACAGTGAGAACTGTAGAGTGTCTCAGAGGTGCTGGTGGTTAGTAACATATAAGTTCCGATAGATGGATATCGCTATCCATCTATTAGAACTTACATGTTATTAACAACCAGCACCTTTCAGACACTCTACAGTCCTCATTGTCCCCATCTGGCCACCAGTCACTATAATGAAATCCTTAAAGGGATTCTACCATTAAAATCAAATGTTTTTCTCGTTGACATGTAGGAAAAGCTTTAAGAAAAGCTATTCTCCTACCTTTAGATGTCTTCTCCGTGCCGCAGTTCGGTATAAATCCCGGATTTCGTCGGTATGCAAATTAGTTCTCTCTCAGCACTAGTGGCGGGTGTCCCCAATGCTGTGAGAGAACTCTCCAGCGACGCCTCCATCTTCTTCAGGAACGGCCTTTTCATGCGTCTTCTTCCAGAGCGGGCAGTCAAATTTTTAGATTTCGGGCCTAGGGCAGAGCCGACTGTGCATACCCACAGGCTACAAGAAAATGGTCGCTTACTTACTGTGTAAGCGACCATTTTTCTTGTGGCCGCGGGCATGCGCAGTCAGCTCTGCCCTAGGCCTAGAAGTTTGACTGCTCGCTCCAGAAGAAGGCGCGTGAAGAGGCCGTTCCTGAAGAAGATGGAGAGTTCTCTTGCAGCATTGGGGATGCCCCCAGTGCTGTTTGAGCGCCGGGGCCTGCCCCTAGTGCTGCGAGAGAACTCATTTGCATACCGACGAAATTCGGGATTTATACTGAACGAAAGCACGGAGAAGACATCTAAAGGTAGGAGAAGAATAGCCTTAAGGCTATTCCTACGTGTCAACGAGAAAAAAATTAATTAATGGTACAATCCCTTTAAAAATACACTGGATGAGGCAGCTCCCCCTCCACTTGAAGGAGGCAGCAGCCCTGGCATACGCCACAGACGTGTTTTCTTCAGCAATGCTCTAAGTGTGCTGAACGTTTGTTGGGAAAAAGAAAGAAAAAAAAAATTGCACACAGCTGAAGACTTTCTCCATGACAAGTTTATGCTCAAAACCTAAAGCTCTACTCTTCACCTTGCCAAACAAGCCTATTTCACCATTTTCAGCTCTTCTCTCTCCTGTAACATTAAGAGAGAAACTTTTCACTCATTACTCACTCCCAAGGTGCAGGCACCATTCATAGACCTCTGTGCAAATGACTTGGCCACTTATTTTTGTGACAAAATTGATAAGATTCATCAAAACATAATTGCCCAATCCCCAGGCAGCATTGATCCCCTCACCCATCACACCTGTGTTCATCCTGTGTATGCTCATCTTTTGAACCAGTTACAGAAGTGGAAGTATCCCGGCATCTCTCTTCTTCTCACGCTATAACCTGCAGTAGTGACCATTTCCCCATCACACCTTTTCCAGTCTGTTGCCTGCTGTCTCTGCTTACCTTACTAAATATTATTTAACCCCTTGCTCTCTCCTGAAATCTTTCCCTTCTCTTTCAAGCATGTGGGCATAAATCTACTACTGAAGAAATCCTCTTTTGACCAGTCCTGTGCTGCTAGCCATCAACCTGTCTCTAACTTCCCCTTAAACTCCAAAATCTTGGAATGCTTGGTCTAATTCTCATTTAATCCACTATCTTTGTGCTCTCTCTATTCTGGATTCCTTATGATCTGGCTTCCGCACTCTGCACTCTATTGAAACAGCCCTCACAAAAGTCTCCAATGATCTCCTAACAGCTAAAATGTTTTGGTGACTAGTCTCTTATTCTTCTGGATATCAGCATCATTTGACACATTTGACATTTCTTCAGCAGCATTTGACACTGTTGACCACCAACCCCTCCTGCTCTGCCGGCCTGTCACTACACTCTCTCAATTCGTCTCTTATCTCTCAGGCTGAACTTTCAATGTATCATTTGCGGGCTCTGTCTCTTCCCCTCACCATTGGGGTTCCTCAGAGCTCAGTCCTAGGCCCCCTGCTCATCTCACTCTGCACAGCCTCTATTGGACAAACCATCACCAGATTTGGCTTCCCGTACCATCTTTATGCTGATGACACCCAATTATACACATCTTCCCGTGACATCACCCCTGCACTAATACAGAACACCAGTGACTGTGATATCAGGTCCTCTCTGTCTGAAACAGAAACTCTCCAAGACTTAACTACTGTTGTTTCAACCGTCTAACAGACCTAACCCTGATATCTCCATTCCAGTCTCTAGGAAGTATGCCCATTGCCTCGGAACTTTCCTCTACTCCCCCCGACCCCCCCCCCCCCCCCTATATCCTATCAAACGCGCAGATCATCTCCACCTCAAAAACATCTCCAGAATCCACCCTTTCCTTACCAGGGAAACATTAAAGACACTTATTGTTGCCCTGATTCACTCTCGCATTGACTACTGTAACTCCTTACTAATTGGTCTTCCCCTTACTAAAGTCTCCCCTCTACAATCTATTCTGAATGCATCGGTCAGGCTCATCCATCAGTCTAAGCGCTACAGTGATACCTCCGGTCTATGTAAGTCACTAGACTGGCTACCTATACAATATAAAACTTATCACTCATCCAAAAGAATCTCCATAATGCTGCACTTCCTCATCTCTTTTTATCGCCCAACCTGTGCTCTCTGGTCAGTCAATGAGCCAAGACTAACATCCTCTATTATCAGAACCTCCAACTCCCGTACCCAAAACTTCTCCCGAGTTGCACCACTTCTCCGGAATGCTCTACCCCAGATAATCAAATTAACTCCCAATTTCTACAGCTTCAAACACAAACTAAAAACACATCTTTTCAGAACGGCCTATCACAATTTCTAATGTAAACATTTCCGCAGTTAGAATCCCTAAAACAAACCCACCTCTGTTCACGTTCAAGGACAATGAAATCTCATACAGCTTTATTTATGTGTAATGAAAGTAACCTTGATCACAAAAACTGCTAGACCACTGTATAAGAAATGCTACCTCCTATACTGCCCCTTTTAACTCTTGTGTCACTCCCTCTACCTCAGATTGTAAGCTCTTGCGAGAAGGCCCTCTGTCCCATTGTGTGAACTGATTGCTACCCTGTAATGTCTCTTTGTCTGTACTTGAACCCTACAATTTGAAAAGTGCTGCAGAATATGCTGCCACTATATAAATAAAATGTATTATTTTTTTCTGTACTATAAACAATAGCCCAGATTTACTAATAGTGAGATAGTGTAAACTTACACAGGCAGTCTGAAAATACTTCTATATTTATGATGAAGCTGGATGATAAATATGCTGCATCTTTATACATTTTAATCTAGCTTTATGCTAGCTTTCAACTGACATATTCTCAGAAAAGTGCGAGTCATTTAAACCCACGTGTCTAGCCCAAACAAGATGACCAAGGTGCTCCACAACTATGCCAGGGTCTAGTCATATCCACAATAGTAAACCCGGGCAAATGTGTGTTAATTCCCTGAACGCTATCTTGTTACATAAGGATATTACATGCAAAACAGAGCGTGATAGGAAAAACTGATATTGATTATACTAGGTGAAAATCCTCAAAAAGCAGTGCATTTTCATTGGTGTTTTTGAATTTATCAATTCACTTAAGCCCTGTACCAAGCATAACACAGTGGAGCAGGCTTTAATGGAATGTTACTTTAATATATATTTTATATCATTTCATAGTTCTAGTAACATATACACACACATATGAGAGATTGAGTATTCACCTAGGCCTTTTAAAACAATTTCCCAATCCAAGCTACTTAAATGATAGGACTGTATTGAAAAACAGATTTCTACTGTAGACAAACTTTTCTATAGACACATTCCTGAGCTCCTGTACTATAACAACACAGTAAACTTGTTCTTACATCATATTATTGTGAGACTTCTGGTGTAAAGATGAATGAAAATTACCAAAGCAAGCTCTGGATAGACATCTGGCCAATAAGGAATGGTGGAAGATAATTTTGGAAGCCTACAGATGAACTTTACTACAGTCTGTAAATCATGATCAGTACATTTTACATAATCTTCCTGCAGAACATCTCAAAATAGAGACTGTAAAACAGTTTGCACGCTAACAGAAACCTAATCACAAGTCATATTATAATATATATATATATATATATACATACATACACACACACACACACATATTTTGGAAACCACCTTTCTAATAAGCAGAACAGGAAGTGCACAGAGACTGCAGCTTTAGAACGGAAAGGAGGATTAGCTGTGAAAAGGGTGTGAGGACTAGTGCGCTCACCTTCCTCCTATCTGAGGTACAGTATTACTCACCGTGTACAAGTGTCTTTGTAGCTCCCTCCTCAACATCCTCCACTGACTGGGATGAAGAAATTATCACTGCAAGAAGACACCAAAGGTTTAGATTTCACTCGCTGGCAGCTGCTAGAAGGAAATTAGTCAGTTTACTGTCTAGTAAGAAGTTTGGTGTCAAAAATAAATATATAAAAGTTGTCACACATTACATACTTATTACACAATTGTATCAATACAGATTAGATAATCCGGAAAAGCAGCAGGTTTTAACTAAATCTAAGAAATCGATGACTTTTCTAACAAACCACCAAGAAATCAATTGAATCATTTACAGTCTTGGCGGGGGTCTAAGTTTATGGACTGTCACCTTTCATCACATGACAATTCAGAAGATGCCGCAAACTGAACTGCCTCACCATTCACACAGTAGTGTACAGAGAAAGGACCCACATTACTCCCACTCCTCAATTGCAAACAAAGTAATATGACAAGTCATGTTAAAAATGATTTGCCCAGCATCATACCTAGTAAACATTATTGTGATATACTCTAAGGGCTAGTTCACATGGGCACAAAGGGGGCGGATTATGGTGCGGAATCCATGTCATAATCCGCCGCCTCCCAATGGTGGTCTATGGAGACAGCTAGCGATCATTTTTCTGTGAGCAGCATGTTGCCACTCACGAAAAAAAGAAGGGAGCTGCCCTTTCTTCAGGCGGATTCCGCGGCGTCCGCCTCGCGGCAGTACCCTCCGGACTAGGCCCATTCATTTTGGGCCTACTTCGGAGCGGGAAGCCACAACTGACAGTCGCAGCAAAAGTATTTTGGTCCCGATTTTGATGGGGCTTCCCGCATCAAAATCAGGACCAAAACACGCTATTCCGTCCCAGTGTGAACTAGGCCTAATAGTATGCTATGATATGTGTAGTGGTTTGGTGCATACACACATGTATATTGGAGACCTTTTGTCAATTGCGCCATTTCTTTGTGAGGCCATTTACTGTTATATCCATTTATAAGTATGGCACTATAGTTAAAATCTATGTAAATATCTAAAGAATATCATTAAATTCTGTGAGTAATTATATATAATATATATATATATATATATATATATATATATATATATATATATAATGATATTCTGTCATGCTGTGATCGTGATATCGCTGTATTATCTCCAATTTTGTGCCGGGTATTGGATGGGACCTCTATCATGAATTTGTCATTTTATTATTAGTTTTTAGTGCTTAATGTTTGTTAATAAAATATTTATATTTTTCAATTATGTTTTGTGTATGATTTCTTCAGTATATTCATATAGATTGGTTATGTAGATTTCTGGGATATACCCATTTTCTTTAGAATATATTTTTTCTGGTGGATCTTTGTAGGTTAATAATAGCATTCCAACTACTAGAATATAGGAGGAACTAGGGGGTACCTTGAGAGAACCCACACAAACACTATATCCACATAGGCTACACCTGAAAGATCGAAACCCCAAAGCTCAAAAACAAGTTATAGAGACTAAGCCCAATGTTTTGTTTACCCACGAGACATTGAAAATCATTATGGTTCACCAATCCTATGTTGTTCAGCAAGTCCCCAAAGATTTTCACACGACTCCCACTGTGCACATCTTTAGGGATACTAGGACATGACATTAATGATACGTACAGAGTCAGAAGGTGCTACAACATGTAACCAAATACTCTTCTAAACCTTACGCACCAGATGGATTCATGGATATTACATCTTGGCTCAAACATGCATTGGACATACTTGACTGCATTTCCGCTATCATGTCATTTGTGCTCTTAATAGCCATATCTAGCTGTAGCGGATATACCTGACCAAAGCGTACCGCGAGTTGGACCATGATCATAAAGAAAACAGGTGTCAATTCACTCTGCACAAAATGTGCATCATGTACAGAGAGTGCTAGGACTCGAGCACCATCTACAACACACCGAATGCTTGGGCTAGGTCTGGCTTTGGCTAGTAATAGGAACATATTAGATACATATAAACTCACCTGGAAAGATGGTAGTGGCAAACAACAAGGATGCGCAACCCTCAGTCTTCTGTGCTTGCCTGTGGTACGGCTTGTGAGGGGGAGGCTGGCATGAACGCTGCCTACACTGTGACTGCTGCGTGAGTAAGTCACATGGCTAAGTACATATCATTACAGAACATGCCAGTTACATCCAACTCCAATGAAAACTGATACAGCCCCAAGAAGCCATTACTGACTGCATTCATTAGAAATGAGCAATAGCAATGCAGAAGCCACAGCAGCTCCATACACAGACATTGTATTGACTAGCACACAGAGACATATATATACATACACACATTATCTATATGAAGATACAATCATTAATGCCACACTGAAAGCAGAATAGCCTTCTACATGCCTTCACCTGCTGCACTCCTACCAACCCCAATGCAAGACCCTCCCACTCCCGCTGCAATGTCATGCTATGTATTATAATATGTACCAAACTGCAGCCTCACCTGGCGACAAGTACAGGCCTTTCGACTCTGGCTGCCCCCTCAGGTGCCGCATCACCCCTCCCCTCTCCCAGGGCAACCACCCGAGCCGCGAGTCTAGCACGCCGCTCTCATTTGTCAGCAGTCTTTGCTAGACCCGCCCCCTTTGCGTCCGCCGCCAATTAAGCTAAAATCCCGTTACTTGCATTTAGCTGATAAACCAAACCACGCCTTGCTTAATGCTGATTGGTGAGTGAACGTGTCAGTTTTTCGGAAGGTCTGTGGGCGGGAGTAAGTGATGCTGGTGATTCTGATTGGCTGTGGCTGAAGTACTGCTGTACCACTTCTAGTATATTTGGCGCGCCGGGTGCGTAGGTAGTTTTCGCGTGGTAGTCAGCTCTTTGGTTATCCGATTCTAACATATTGTTCTTGGGCTCTGCCCTACGCTGTATCCGCTGACAGCTGGCACTCTGGCGCTTAAAGGGGTTGTCCAGGATAAAATATAACTTTACCACTAAGCTAAACCTTCTTCCCCCACCTAACTTCTAATTTACTCCCTTTAAAAAGAAATGTATATTTACCCATAGTCCTGGGGCAATCATGTGACCATCCCTGACACATTTCCTGGTGACGCTTTGCATACCTCCCAACCGTCCCGATTTCCGCGGGACATTCACGATTTTGGTGACGTGTCCCGCGGTCTTGGTTGGAGGGAGGTATGTCCCGATTTCAGGGCTGCCATCAGGAATTTTGGGGCCCCATACAGCCTGTGTCTGCCCCCCCCCCCCCACCACCATTTTAAAACTACCTTATTTTGCGTCATACCAATTCTGTATTACATTTCCCTTTATTTAGCAGCATTACAAGGCTTAATCAGATTCTATTTGCAGGTAAAATCTGCTATGTGTGAAAGCGCCTATAGAGAGCCAACACCATCTATAAGAGCCCTCCTAATAAATCCTCAGGGCTTTTTCACATTGCGTTTTTGGCCTCCCTTGCCGGGATACGTTGGTAACCAGTCAGAATCAGCTGTCAACTTATCCCTGCACGAAGAACTGGCCATTAAAAAAAAAGGGGGTCCTGCAGTTCTCCATGCAGGGATAAGTGGGGAGCTGATTGTGACTGGTTACCAACGTATCCCGGCAAGGGAGGCCAAAAACGCAATGTGAACACTCCTTTAAAGTGAAAGTCCCACCCCCAAACAGGCTGCTATGCTAGTAGCATAGCAGCCTACATCATTATTAATACAAAGCACACATACCTTTGGAGGTATTGTGTGCCTTGTAGTTCTCCAGCTAAAAACTTATATATTATATATTATTGCCCCAGTTCCCTCTCCGCAGTGCCGCACACCCGATGCCCCAACAATCCCCCCCCCCCTCTGTCCACCTTCTAACATCTTTCCATTGCCCCCTGTACCCATACCTCCCAACTTTTGAAGAACCAAAAGAGGGACAAAATGTGCAAATTTAGCCCCGCCCACTTATATGTTGACTCCGCCCATTCTCATTAATTTTTCGTGCACCCGTACACAGTATAATCCTCCTACAGTCAGCCGTAAATTATATGTCCCCCCTCTATCTCTCCCCCAGCTTCATATACACCCTTCATCTGCCCCAGTTTCATGTCCCCTCTCCATCTCTGCCCCCAGTTTCATGTCCCCTCCATGTCTGTCTCCAGATTCATGTCCCCTCCATCTCTGTCCCCAGATTCATGTCCCCCATTTCTGCCCACAGTTTCATGTCCCCCATCTCTACCCCCAGATTCATGCCCCCCATCTCTGCCCCAGTTTCATGTCCCCTCCATCTCTGCCCCCAGATTCATGTCCCCACATCTCTGCCCCCAGATTCATGTCCCTCCATCTCTGCCCCCAGATTCATGTCCCCTCCATCTCTGCCCCTAGATTCATGTCCCTCCATCTCTGCCCCCAGATTCATGTCCCTCCATCTCTGCCCCCAGATTCATGTCCCCCCATCTCTGCCCCCAGATTCATGTTCCCCATCTCTGCCCCCAGATTCATGTCCCCCCATCTCTGCCCCCAGATTCATGTCTCCACATCTCTCCCCCAGATTCATGTCCCTCCATCTCTGCCCCCAGATTCATGTCCCCACATCTCTGCCCCCAGTGTCATGCCGTCCTCTCCTTCATCTGCCCCCAGTTTCACGTTCCACCTCAGTACACATTACACTTACCTTCTCCACTTTCCCTCGCCGCTGTGCGCCCAACTGCGCGCCTCTCTCTCTCACTCGCGCACAGTTGTAGACACGATGTGACGTCATCACATCGGGTCTATACAGCCAGTAGGCGGCGTTCAGCGGCGAAGCAAGGAGCTTCAGCCACGTATGTGTTCAACTGTTCCTGTTCCTCCGGACGCAGATCTGAGTTGAAATCGGACATACAATGACTGCTGCGGGCGCCAGGGGGCCGGCACACAGTGGCGGGCCAAAACCGGGCCCCCCCATTTTTCAATTTGGCCGGGCCCCTGATGCCAGTAGCAGTAAAACTGGCCTATCGGCGTTCCTGCGCGATTTCAACGCAGATCTGCATTTCGGGGGACATTAAACTGGGGCAGAGATGGGGGGGCATGAATCTGGTGGTAGAAATGGGGGACATGAATCTGGGACAGAGATGGAGGGGACATGAAACTGGGGGCAGAGATGGAGCGGGGACATGAAACTGGGGCAGATGAAGGGTGTATATGAAACTGGAGGAGAGATAGAGGGGAGACATATAATTTACGGGTGACTGTAGGAGGATTATACTGTGTGAGGGCACATGGAAAATGAATGGGCGGAGTCAACATAAAAGTGGGTGGAGCTAAATTTGCTGCGTAGCGCGCCGCACATTTTGTCCCTCTTTCGTTTCTTCATATGTTGGGAGGTATGGGTTTGTTTCGACATTTCCGGAGACGAGAGGCCACCAGTACTCCTCTCTCTCCCCACCCCTCCCGCGGTCCCCCTCATACATCCTTAACTAGGAGTAGGCGCCTGCGCAATAGAAAGCCGCCAGAAGCAAAAAGAAGCATCGTTGTATTGCGCATGCGTGGTTTCTTATGGCCTTTCTATTGAACAGGCGCCAATTCCGGATCCCAGGTCCAGGCAGAAGAGAGGACAGCGGCACCTCAAAGTCATCTCCAGGACAACAAGGCAGATAACTATGGTGGGGATGGGGTTGGGGGACTGAATTTGGTAGATAGGGTTAGTAGTCCAAGGGCTAGCTAGGGAGACTTGAGGATGGGGGGGTTGTGAGGAAGGAAGTGAGAGGGTAGTTGTAGGCTAAGACAGCAGGAAGCTACCCATGTAAACAAATGCAGAAAACACCATGAGCTCCCAGAGAAAGCCAGAAATCACTCAAAACACTGCTAAAGGTATTCAGGTGCACGTATTAACCCATTGATATAACTAACAGTCCTTTTTTTAAAAAAAAAAAAAAAAAAATTTCCCTGAAAACCCCTGTACGAGTAAAAGGTCCTGGGGACCCATCTTGTAACTATGCAGAACATATGCAGGGCTACTTTTAATGGTGTTGATATTTTATTTTTGTTATTGCACACGACGTATCAGCAGTGTATTAAAGGGTGTCCCAACTCATGTTTTTATTATTTAATACTGCTGTTGAGGGTCCCTTAAAGAGGTTTTCCAGGCAAAAATTATTTTTTTAAAAAGGTCTGTTAGTGCTATGAATGGGTTAATAAGTACACCCATATACTTTTAGCAGTGTTGAGTGATTTCTGGTTTTCTCTAGGAGCTGCTGGCATCTTCTGCATTTGTTTATTTGGTGTAGCGTCCTGTGCGTCTATCCTGCAACTTCCATAATGCCACCCTCCCCGACACTCAATCTCTCCCGCCCACTACTATCCCTTACCAACACACTCACTCAGCGCACTCCCCAACCCCACCATACTTACCTGTCTTCCTGTCCTCTTCTTGACGTCTGCCTGGAGCAGAGGAGATGCTACCTGGAGCCGAGCTCAACATCACTTCCAGAAGTAACGCCACGGCTCAGCTACAGATCGGAAGCAAGAGAAGCTAGGTACGAGAGTGTTCTAGCTTCCCAGGCACTATTGCGCATGCGTGGGAAGCTGGCAAGCAGAAGAAGAAGAGGTGGCCTTCCCTGGATGATGTTGCAAGCCCAAATCCATAGAGACGAATTCCCCATTAACAAACTGTGCTTTAATTTATGTGCCAGATCACGCTAAAATGCCAGCAGCGGAACATGAAGAGGAATTTCCTCTTCATTTTCCACCATGTGAACTGACCCTAAGAAGGGGGATAGGAGTGTAGAGAAGGCTAGACAGGTACTTGTAGTGGGGGATTCAATTATTAGGGGAACAGAGAGAGCAATCTGTCACAAAGACCGGGATCGTCGCACGGTGTGTTGCCTTCCTGGCACTCGAGTTCGACAGATTGTGGATCAGGTTGACAGATTACTGGGTGGGCCTGGTGTGGATCCAGCTGTCACAGTACATGTTAGCACAAATGACATAGCTAGAAGTAGGTGGAAGGTCCTTTAAAAATGATTTCGGGGATCTAGGAAGCAAGCTGAAGGCATGGACCTCCAAGGTAGTATGTTAAGAAATACCTGTACCGCAAGCCACACAGGAAAGGCAGCGGGAGATTAGGGAAGTAAACAAGTGGCTCAAGAGCTGATGTAGGAAGTAGGGGTTTGGGTTCCTCGAGAACTGGGTCGACTTTGCTGTAGGCTACAGGTTCTTTGGTAGGGATGGGCGGCATCTCATGGGGAGGGTGCAGCTGTGCTGGGGGAGAAGATGGCTGGTTGGTTTCACTAGGGATTAGGGGGGAGGGTGATAGATGTAGAGGCCAAGATAGTGTAGAAATGGAAAGAGAGCTAAATACTGTAATGGGGGTTAGAACAGTCAGTAGGCAGTGGAAGAGTAGGGAAGACAAGAAGTGTTTACTCAAGAAAATCCAATGGCCAGCAACATGATTAGTGGTAATATTAACTCTCAATTAAATGTCTCCTGCTTAACCCAGGAAGAAGTGCGGCGCCGCCTGCAAAACACTAAAATAGAGAAATCACCAGGTCCAGATGGAATACACCCCCGAGTTCTGAGGGAATTAAGCATGGTCATAGATAGACGCTTGTATCTAATATTTAAGGATTCAGTAATGACTGGGTCTGTTACACAGGATTGGCGCATAGCAAATGTGGTGTCAAAAAGGTGTCTAAAACTGATCCTGGAAACTATAGGCAGTAAGTTTGACTTCCGTGGCGGGTAAGATATTTGAGGGCTTTCTAAGAGATGCTATCCTGGAGTATCTCAATGTAAATAATCTTATAACACCCAATCAGCATGAGTTTATGAGGAATCGGTCCTGTCAGATTTGATGTTGTTATAAGTATGTTCTGTCCTGATTACTTATGTTGCTTTGTCTGCCTAGCAACAGTGAGGTAGTAATGGAGGAGGAGCTGAGCTTAGGGGGAGGGGTTGTTAGACAGGGAGCCATGATGGAGCATGAAAATAAAGAGTGATGATCTATAAAAGTAACTATCGCATGGTGGGCTTATTCCAGAAGACCTGCATCCTCACTAGAACACTACATCAGACTATTCTGATCAGCTTCTATGAAGTTCTAGACTGGACATGGGTAATGCAGTAGACGTGGTGTATCTGGAATTTTCAAAGGCTTTTGATACTGTACCACATAAAAGGTTATTATGCAAAATGAGAATGTTGGGACTGGGGGAAAACATATGAATTTGGGTTGCAACTGGCTCACTGCTTGTTAATGGAAATTATTCAGAAAGGGTCACAGTCACCAGTGGGGTGCACAGGGGTCAGTATTAGGTCCTCTCTTGTTTAATATCTTTATTAATGACCTGGTAGAGGGGTTACAAAGCAGGGTGTCCATATTTGCAGATGTTACTAAACTTTGTAGGGTAATCAATAATGAGGAGGATAGTAGAATATTACAGGGGGATCTAAGGAAACTGGAAGCATGGGCAGAGACTTGGCAAATGAAGTTTAATGCTAACAAATGTAAGGTAATGCACTTTGGTCAACAAAATAACATTTATAATTATGTAATTAATAGTAAATTACTGGGTAAGATTGCCAATGAAAAAGACTTAGGGATTTTGGTGGACAGCAAGCTTACCTTTAATGACCAGTGCCAGGCAGCTGCTGCCAAGGCAAATAAAGTTATGGGATGCATCAAAAGAGGTCTAGATTCTCATGACAAGGACATAGTTATGCCTCTATACAAATCACTGGTACGGCCACACTTAGAATATTGTGCGCACTTTTGGGCCCCGATATACAAGAAAGACATAATCAAACTAGAAAAAGTGCAAAGACGGGCAACCAAAATGATTAGGGGAATGGGTGGACTGGAGTACAACAATAGATTAACAAACTTGGGGTTATTCAGTTTAGAGAAAAGACGTCTACGGGGAGATCTAATAACAATGTACAAATATATGAAGGGACAAAACAAAGAACTTTCTAAGGATATTTTTACTCCTAGGGAATATCCTCTACGTCTGGAGTAGAGAAAGTTTCACCAGCAACATAGCCAGGCTTTGAAATCTAAGGTGATGGGTTCAACATTGCTCTTAAGTGTGTAGCGGTTGTATACTCATTAGACCTCTGCTGCTCATTACTAATGCACATTTACCACTCTATGCCTAATAGAGTTGGGGATTCCAGAAATATGTAAGAGGGAGGGGGTGTGGTTGATAGGGACATATGGATCCCTCCGTATGTTGTAGAGGTCCTAATTAGATAATTAATTAACAGGCCTAGATGGACTACAGCCATCTTCTTTAAGCCTGGAGAACTGATTAAAGACACAAGATGGTAGTGTATCAAAAGAGTTCTGATTTTATTATAAGAAAAAGGTAGTTTAAATACATTACAGACAAAGAGCTGGCTTGGCTATTCTAATTAGTACAATCATGATTGGTCATAGAGATATTAGATAAGCCTGGCACATGACTATTGGCTGAGGCTCATTATAATCTGCATCTCATTATAACTTTCCACACTGGGATGGACTTTCCCATGAAACAAAGAAGGATTCAAAATACTTATGTGTGAGCTAACATCCCAGACTATGTCTATATGTATATATCATGGCAAAAGAGATAAGATGACACGTTCCATAGACCCTGTGTCTATACACTCTAAGTGACCTTCATATACCATAAAATATGACAGAGTGCCCAGATACCATAAGATTAATACTTTTGTTGGTTATGTGTCCATACATCATGTAAAGGAGATAAGAGATATACAAAGTCAGCTGCATCTTCTCAAAATAAGGCCCTTGAGAGATAAGGATTAGCAACCTCTGCATTAACGTTCATTATCACATTCCTTAAAGTCTAACAAAGGGCCTCCTTGACTTAAGCAGAAAAATACATACTTATGTGAAAGAGTACAAGATGGCTGCCAAAATACAAAGATAGAGGACTTAACTCCAACATTTCCCCCATTTTGAGATGGTTGAATACAGAAATTAACATGTAAGTACTTCAGTGACCTAATGTCCACTGCCGGATTTCCCAGATTCCCTACATGTGTTTTTCTGCATTTCAACCTGAATCTCAAAAAATCCTTCTTAGGGGTCTGGCCTCTCAAGTTTTGTATTTTTCATCAACACTGTAATAGTTTAAACAAGCAAAGAAACATAAGATTATTACTGCGACTTGCTGATACTATGTATCATTCCTAAAATATAAGGTGGTATCTTCTTAACTACATACTTCAAACATTTCCTGTTGTGTCATGAAAACAGCTATATATAACATGACTGAGGCTAATATGGGGCTATGAGTACACATCCTACAATCTGACACATTCAAATCTTTCTTCAAGATCGTATGCTGTTCAAGAAACTTATTGTCCCACTCATTGTCAAATGTTCTATGCAGGCTTATTGCCAGGACCATCTGTAACAGTAACATCAGGAGAATCTTCATCGCTTTTTGTGTAGATTCTTCCTTACAATGTGAAGCATGGATACAGTTAGGTTTTCCTTCAAGTTTCATAGAAATACTGGTTATCAGCAGCACTTGGAAGGACCATCAACTCTTGGGTCCAAGGTTTTTCTCATGTGTCTCTTTATCACCATCAATCCATTGTCTCAAATGAATAGGTCCCATCCACTAACTTAAAATCTGAGAGGGAGAAGAAAACTCAAAGCTATACATTAGTCAAATGTTTTTGCCTAGACATCACATAGTTAGTCAGTACACCATAATACAACTCTAACCTAGGGGCTGACCCAAAGAAAGTTTGATATGGGCTAAAACCAATTTTCCTATCAGGAGGGTACCTTACAGAAAATACAAATACAGGTGACACACTACTTCTTTAGTAGCCGTCTATCTGCAGCCCTGTTTATGATAGCTTTCTTCACCAGATATGCCCCGGGCCATCCTGAAGAGAAATAACTATACACACAAGCACGTATTTATACC
This sequence comes from Leptodactylus fuscus, assembly GCF_031893055.1. Classification (NCBI taxonomy): domain Eukaryota; kingdom Metazoa; phylum Chordata; class Amphibia; order Anura; family Leptodactylidae; genus Leptodactylus; species Leptodactylus fuscus. The sequence continues at coordinate 196,135,123 of NC_134265.1, forward strand.
GTCTCACCTTTAGTAGTTACTAAAGTTATAATTATATCATATAGTTAACCTGCAATCTCTGGAACAGGTACAAGGGCTCTGGGCATGGCTCACAGAAACTTTTCACTTTTTGGTCTATATTGTGTTTAACACGTCATGCAGGCTCACACAGATCTTACTATAGTGATGCTAAATCCTGCAGCCGCCCATCCTCTGCTCACCAGGTCACACATGGCTACTACTAAACAGTACACTTAATAATAATCTGCTTATGCCATCAGTGGGGACGATGCTCTCAGTACATACTCTCTTACCACCAGACACCAGGAGTTATTCATCCTCTTTTGGTCCTTGCTATTTCCAAAGCTTCTTTCCTCCTGAACCATTTTGGTGCCTCAGTGTTGTAAAACCTGAAAAGAGAGCTAAAACGGGTTTGGGCCTAGTATAATGACCAATTATCAGTAAAGCATATCCCCTAGGCCTCTGCAGCTGGGTTAGTGGCAGTGTCTGCCCGCATGTTACCTCTACTTTCTTTCATATCAGCCTTGGTGTGTGCCTTCACTTCTGACTATACCCACCTGTGTGGGGGCAGCAGCAGGGTCCATCACTACCTGAACAGCCTGGAAATCCTCTTAAGCTTAACATTAACCCTACAGAAAGCTCTCGCTCTCCAGATTGGACCATAGTCCCACTATATCAAACACCTACCCTCAGACATTGTACCCTGTCTCAGTGATGGCTTCTAGTTCAGCTTCATGAGCTGAGACCCATACAGTTCCATAATGGTTCTACTTTGTGCTTGGTTCACCCTTGGTTTACCTCATATTCAGTGACCATGACATATCTGGTGCAGAATCCACCATCATTCCCAAATCGAGAATCATCTAAAATAAAAGAACTCAAAAAGTCAAAGTTAACAATAGGTTCATCATTCAAATAACTAACAATCTCTTGTAACATACAATCATGTTGTTTTATTCTATATTGTCAGCAGAAAATACTTGTATATTTCAGTTACTCCCCCCTTGAACCTATTGTTAGAGAAAACACACACAGCCACTGTTATCTTTGTCTACAATGCAAGATATACGACCCCCTGTATTAACAGCAGCCTCTCCTGCAAGCAAGCTGTACAGCCCACATGGCTGTGGCCCCCCTCCCTCTGACTTCTGTGTGTGCGTAGGACTACAGGATTCAGCAAGCTCCAGGGCACACTTCTTAAAGGAACAGAGACACATTCATATAATCTCATTAGCAGAGAAGGCAGAAACACCGAACAAAGGATCACATCAGTCTCCAGATCACATAACAGAAGTACACACAAAGAACATTACAGAGCAGATATGTGAGTGACTTCTGATTTACTTAGACAGCTATCTAGCACCTTATCACAAACAATGTTCCAGAAACACCACTTTAGTTTTGCAGAACTTCAATTTATCTTTACCTGCGTGTACATGTTAGGGGTGTTCTGTGCCCCTTGTGGTAAGAAAGTTCACATGTATTGCCTGATCCCATACCAGAAGGATCATCCGAATAACAATGACCAATAACATTGTACAAGTATTAGATTCAACTTTTTTTCTCAAAATAATTCCTGATTGTTAACATTCATAGATTTATAGTATAAACCCATAACCAATATTTATATTACCAGTATAAAGCCCATGTGATATACTTAATACACACAAGCACCAATAAACACTGATTACCTAGTACATGTACATGTTATATCAAGTACATCTCATATTCACCAGAAGATATATATATATATATATATATATATATATATATATATATATATATTCAACGATGTAAAGGAACTCATATCTACTTGTCACCACCCTCTATGGGGTTATCAATATCTTCATCTGCTACCTGTGGAGACTGAAAATGTAACAATACAGACATAGGCAAACAGAGCATGTGCATATAGCAAATACATGTAACACATATGGTCCCATTCACTTCCATACATACATGCAAACGTCACACTGGAGCTCCAGACAACACACATCCATTAAATCATAGAGAACTTGTCAATTTTCATATATTTTGTACAGTGATCTCACGTATTGTCTCTTTTCCTACAAATAATCACAGAGTTAGTTATAATTCCTGCACAGCTGAATATTGAAGAAAAATAAACAAAACATGTCATTAGATTGCTTTGTCTTCTTATCAATGTGTATCACTGAAAAATAAACATAATAATGATTATCTAAAATTTATGCCATTAATCCAATTCTAAAGACATTAAATATGATTTAAACAGCCAACACTGCTACCAACATTACATATTAATATTTCTGTGCAGTTTTTGAATATTTCCATGGCAGACCCCACTCATCTAATTACCACAGATGCTCAGAACCTCTTGCACTATATCTGAGATTTGCCTTGAGGGCCAAACTTTTTAACACTTTCCTTTACAAGATTCCAATCAAAGTTTTTACCACTGTAACACATCACAATAACCTTACACAAGTCTTTTAAAGATCAATCCATACATTGCGAAAAACAGCTTACCCTATACAGTTACAAATTATTAAACCATATATTCATAATTCTCCATACATTATACCAATGGTGTTACATTGTTACAATCTCACTTATAGCTGACAACTTAGCCACCTGCTGTCTCCCCTTCCTCTCCCCCATTTGAAATCTACCAAACTGTATATACTATATACCTCTGCTGTGGATATACCGAGGACAATAGTAGGTGGGGGGAGAAGACACACAGGAGCTTCTGATCTTTCCAGACATTTTTTTTCCCTTGCATAAATGCTTCAACAATCATGGTGTTTTTCAAAGCATTATAGACCTGATTTCACCCAGAATCTACTACCTTGGTGAGTAGTCTGCCACAATATACTTCAGCGGACTCTCCCTATATCTTTATTTAGTTACCACTCATATATAGCTGCTGACAACACAATGCAGACCACATTAACCCTTTTAGCTGGACTGTGAGTGGGTGCTCACTATACAGTCCCTTATACTAAGGAAAATATACAAACACTTAATTTTATCCAACTAGCCATGAGTGAAGCCAGTTCCTGACCAATGACTACTATTCAGAAGTCCAGTACAACAACATTCTGACTTCAACAATTTGCTACAGCCTTTCTCCACAGCTCTACTTCCATCTCTTCTACTATCTCTTGAGCTTATTTACAAACTGACTGACTCTGTATCCCTCCCATTCTGTTCTGTGTGAATTCTTTTCTCTCCTCCTTCCCACTGTCTTATCCTGCCCCAAATTCCTATAAGACTTCCTCAGTATAACATACACTCACCGGCCACTTTATTAGGTACACCTGTCCAACTGCTCGTTAACACTTAATTTCTAATCAGCCAATCACATGGCGGCAACTCAGTGCATTTAGGCATGTAGACATGGTCAAGACAATCTCCTGCAGTTCAAACCGAGCATCAGTATGGGGAAGAAAGGTGATTTGAGTGCCTTTGAACGTGGCATGGTTGTTGGTGCCAGAAGGGCTGGTCTGAGTATTTCAGAAACTGCTGATCTACTGGGATTTTCACGCACAACCATCTCTAGGGTTTACAGAGAATGGTCCGAAAAAGAAAAAACATCCAGTGAGTGGCAGTTCTGTGGGCGGAAATGCGTTGTTGATGCCAGAGGTCAGAGGAGAATGGCCAGACTGGTTTGAGCTAATAGAAAGGCAACAGTGACTCAAATAGCCACCCGTTACAACCAAGGTAGCCAGAAGAGCATCTCTGAACGCACAGTACGTCGAACTTTGAGGCAGATGGGCTACAGCAGCAGAAGACCACACCGGGTGCCACTCCTTTCAGCTAAGAACAGGAAACTGAGGCTACAATTTGCACAAGCTCATCGAAATTGGACAATTGAAGATTGGAAAAACGTTGCCTGGTCTGATGAGTCTCGATTTCTGCTGCGACATTCGGATGGTAGGGTCAGAATTTGGCGTCAACAACATGAAAGCATGGATCCATCCTGCCTTGTATCAACGGTTCAGGCTGGTGGTGGTGGTGTCATGGTGTGGGGAATATTTTCTTGGCACTCTTTGGGCCCCTTGGTACCAATTGAGCATCGTTGCAACGCCAAAGCCTACCTGAGTATTGTTGCTGACCATGTCCATCCCTTTATGACCACAATGTACCCAACATCTGATGGCTACTTTCAGCAGGATAATGCGCCATGTCATAAAGCTGGAATCATCTCAGACTGGTTTCTTGAACATGACAATGAGTTCACTGTACTCCAATGGCCTCCACAGTCACCAGATCTCAATCCAATAGAGCATCTTTGGGATGTGGTGGAACAGGAGATTCGCATCATGGATGTGCAGCCGACAAATCTGCGGCAACTGTGTGATGCCATCATGTCAATATGGACCAAAATCTCTGAGGAATGCTTCCAGCACCTTGTTGAATCTATGCCACGAAGAATTGAGGCAGTTCTGAAGGCAAAAGGGGGTCCAACCCGTTACTAGCATGGTGTACCTAATAAAGTGGCCGGTGAGTGTATACTGTATCTTATTCAATGGAGACTTTAAAGATCAGTTAGAGGATTCCCTCCTTCCCTTTCTGTCCTTTTTTTCCAAGATACAGCACACTATATATACTGTATCTAAATCAAAAGTGACTTTTAAGGTCCCTCTAGTGTAACACCACCATTTACACTATACCACTGTGAGGTTACTACGAGCTTCCTTGCACTCAGAGATTGAAGCTCTGCAGCTTGGATCACCGGGTCCTTCTTCTAAATGTAAGTGGTGCTGTTTGCTTTCACTTTACTGAGCTGGCTGTATTAGATTGGCAACATTATAGGTGGATTAACCAACTTTGGGTAACAAGTTTACTGGGAGTTGTGTTTACTTTGTATGGACACTGGCTTTGGTAATGGAGGTATTATTTAAAGAGGACCTTTCATCAGATTGGGCACAGGCAGTTCCATATACTGCTGGAAAGCTGACAGTGCGCTGAATTCAGCGCACTGTCGGCTTTCCCGATCTGTGCCCGGTGTAAAGCGCTATCGGTCCCGATACCGTAGGGCTTTACAGTCAGAAGGGCGTTTCTGACACTTAGCCAGGGACGCCGTTCTGCCCAGCAGCGCCTATTGCGCTGTACTGTGTGAGCGGGGAGGAACGCCCCCCTCCCTCTGCTCACAGTGCTCGTCCATAGACGAGTATTATCAGGAGAGGGAGGGGTGAGTTCCTCCCCAGTCTTAGAGCACAGCGCGATAGGCGCTGCTGGGCAGAAGGCCGTCCCTGGCTAACTGTCAGAAACGCCCTTCTGACTATAAAGCCCTACGGTACTGGGACCAATAGCGCTTTACACCGGGCACATATCGGGAAAGCCGATAGTACGCTGAATTCAGCGCACTGTCAGCTTTTCAGCAGTATATAGAACTGCATGTGCCCTTTCTGATGAAAGTCCTCTTTAACACTGCACTTTGTATTTGGGTGTGATGGTTTATACCAGGGGTCAGCAACCTATGGCTCTTCAGCTGCTGTGAAATTACAACTCCCAAAATGCTTCATTCAGTTCCTTGGGAGTTCCAAAAACAGCAGAGCAAGTATGCATGCTGGGAGTTGTAATTTTACAATGGCTGGAGTGCCGAAGGTTGCCTATCCCTGGTGTATACTGACTAGAGTGTGATTTTTGAGCCCTATTTTTTGTGTTTCCTTTGCTTAGATCCCCTGATGAGAACTTATGCAAAAAGCGTTGTAAAGATATAAATAGGGTTGTTAGAGTCAGTTTTGAGACTGCCCTTATTAGGGCGGGAGCTATTCATTTGGGCTGACAGGGTGTTTTAGTATTGTTCTCCTGTATGCAGTGTTTTCCCCCTTCTGCTGTTAACCTGCATGACCCTGGTATGTGATGCTACATTACCTACAGGAACTGGTAAGAATGTTCCAATATTTTTAATACACTCCTTTGTTATTTGTGGAGCTGTTTTTTACTAAGATTCATTAAATGTTATGTTTTATGTATTATATATTTACTTTGGAGGATCTGTGCTTACAAGTTAGATAAATCCTTACTGATAATATTGTCATTTACTGTCCTCATCTCAAATTCCCACTAGTGCTGGGGGGCAGGTTCTTTCCACTGACATTGCAGATATTGATTGATCTTCCAGAAAATGATTGCGGACAGAAAAGAAAAATTGCCGAGAGATTTCAACGCAAGATTGTGCGGATGGTGGATAAAGAACCTCGACTAACATCCAAACAAGTTCAAGCTGCCCTGCAGTCTGAGGGTGCGACAGTGTCAACCCGTACTATCCATCGGCGTCTGAATGAAAAGGGACTGTATGGTAGGATACCCAGGAAGACCCCACTTCTTACCCAGAGATATAAAAAAGCCAGGATGGAGTTTGCCAAAACTTACCTGAGAAAGCCAAAAACGTTTTGGAAGACTGTTCTCTGGTCAGATGAGACAAAAGTGGAGCTTTTTGGGAAAAGGCATCAACATAGAGTTTACAGGGAAAAAAAAGAAGAATGGTCTAAAATTCCAGCAGAGCACTGCGGTTCGCAGTTATTTTGTCTAAAGGTTGTGCTACCAAGTATTAGACTGAGGGTGCCAATATTTTTGTCCGGCCCATTTTTGGAGTTTTGTGTAAAATGATCAATGATTTGACTTTTTTTTCATTCTTTTTTGTGTTTTGTTCATTGCAAGGAAAATAAATGAAGATATTAATACCAAAAAGTTTGTTCTTGCAATCATTTTCTGGAAGAAACTGAGTATTATCTGACAGAATAGTAGGGGTGCCAATACTTTTGACCAACACTGTACATATATTACAGTATAACAAAGAAAAATTGTAATTAGATGTAATTTAAAAAGTTGGAGGAGAGGGAATAGAGGCCTTATTTTTAAAATATCCATTTATCCTGGGCAACCCCTTTAAGTCTGTCACTCAAACTCTGTGCATTTTGTAGTAGCCTTTGTGTGACAGAGCACAACTTATGCTTCACGTAATAAAAGAGGTACAGCAACCTTGCTCATACCATTGAACTGGATCTTAACAAATTCTCCAAACACATATTTCAAGAATACAACGTGCTGGTTGTCCACTTTTAGCTTCTATGACACAGAATCAAATGAAACATACGGTCTGTCCAGGGTCCTTGCTTTGGTTAAAAAAAGATAATCTAGTGTGAAAAGATGGCAGGCAGAGTGCTGGAGTCACATTAGATATTCTCCAGAGTTCTGACATTTGTCAGAATAGGTTTGGAATAGGTTTCAGCCCCAGGTTTGGTTCCTGAGGCTCGTTTCTGGGCCATAAAAGGCTGCAGAGCCTGCAATTCAGGGCAGATCCTGGGAGCGAAAGGAGGTATATATACATTACAGACTAAAAGTTTGGACACACCTTCTCATTCAAAGAGTCTTCTGTATTTTCAAAGTTTTCCCATTTTTTTGGACTGACTGACCTTCATTTCTTAAAGTAATGATGGCCACTCGTTTTTCTTTACTTAGCTGCTTTTTTCTTGCCATAATATAAATTCTAACAGTCTATTCAGTAGGACTATCAGCTGTGTATCCACCTGACTTCTGCACAACACAACTGATGGTCCCAACCCCATTTATAAGGCAAGAAATCCCACTTATTAAACCTGACAGGGCACACCTGTGAAGTGAAAACCATTTCCGGTGACTGCCTTTTGAAGCTCATTAAGAGAATGCCAAGAGTGTGCAAAGCAGGAATCAAAGCAAAAGGTGGCTACTATGAAGAACCTAGAATATAAGACATAGTTTCAGTTGTTTCACACTTTTTTGTTAAGTATATAATTCCACATGTGTTAATTCATAGTTTTGTTGCCTTCAGTGTGAATCTACAATTTTCATAGTCATGAAAATACAGAAAACTCTTTGGTCTTTACGATATATATATATATATATATATATATATATATATATATATATATATACATACACACACTAAGTTAAAAAAAACTCCTATAATATTGCAATGATATTAAAAGAATCAATATAAATATATATATTACTTATAGATATATATCTAGCTATATAAAGTACCATATGTACTCGAGTATAAACCGACCCAAATATAAGCCAAGTCCCCTAATTTTACCACAAAAAACTGGGAAAACTTATTGACTCGAGTATAAGCCTGGGGGGGGGGGAATCTACCATTGCAAATAAAAAGTCTGGTCATGTGCATTACAGCTTAGTAGCTCCATGTGCCTCCCCCGAGCACAGTGCTTATTTTAGCACATATATATATATATATATATATATATATATATATATATATACACTCACCGGCCACTTTATTAGGTACACCTGTCCAACTGCTCGTTAACACTTAATTTCTAATCAGCCAATCACATGGCGGCAACTCAGTGCATTTAGGCATGTAGACATGGTCAAGACAATCTCCTGCAGTTCAAACCGAGCATCAGTATGGGGAAGAAAGGTGATTTGAGTGCCTTTGAACGTGGCATGGTTGTTGGTGCCAGAAGGGCTGGTCTGAGTATTTCAGAAACTGCTGATCTACTGGGATTTTCACGCACAACCATCTCTAGGGTTTACAGAGAATGGTCCGAAAAAGAAAAAACATCCAGTGAGCGGCAGTTCTGTGGGCGGAAATGCGTTGTTGATGCCAGAGGTCATAGGAGAATGGCCAGACTGGTTTGAGCTGATAGAAAGGCAACAGTGACTCAAATAGCCACCCGCTACAACCAAGGTAGCCAGAAGAGCATCTCTGAACGCACAGTACGTCGAACTTTGAGGCAGATGGGCTACAGCAGCAGAAGACCACACCGGGTGCCACTCCTTTCAGCTAAGAACAGGAAACTGAGGCTACAATTTGCACAAGCTCATCGAAATTGGACAATTGAAGATTGGAAAAACGTTGCCTGGTCTGATGAGTCTCGATTTCTGCTGCGACATTCGGATGGTAGGGTCAGAATTTGGCGTCAACAACATGAAAGCATGGATTCATCCTGCCTTGTATCAACGGTTCAGGCTGGTGGTGGTGGTGTCATGGTGTGGGGAATATTTTCTTGGCACTCTTTGGGCCCCTTGGTACCAATTGAGCATCGTTGCAACGCCAAAGCCTACCTGAGTATTGTTGCTGACCATGTCCATCCCTTTATGACCACAATGTACCCAACATCTGATGGCTACTTTCAGCAGGATAATGCGCCATGTCATAAAGCTGGAATCAGCTCAGACTGGTTTCTTGAACATGACAATGAGTTCACTGTACTCCAATGGCCTCCACAGTCACCAGATCTCAATCCAATAGAGCATCTTTGGGATGTGGTGGAACGGGAGATTCGCATCATGGATGTGCAGCCGACAAATCTGCGGCAACTGTGTGATGCCATCATGTCAATATGGACCAAAATCTCTGAGGAATGCTTCCAGCACCTTGTTGAATCTATGCCACGAAGAATTGAGGCAGTTCTGAAGGCAAAAGGGGGTCCAACCCGTTACTAGCATGGTGTACCTAATAAAGTGGCCGGTGAGTGTATATATATATATATATATTTATATATATATATATATATATATATATATATATATATATATATATATATACACTATCTATACCTGTTGCCTGATTCCACCGAAGTTAGGAAGATCACCTGGCAGCCATGGCCCTCTTCAAATTTTGAATGAAAATTTTAATATGTGCTGAAAAGCAAAAGATATAATGGGGATGATTTCTCTAAAGTGGTGGAAAAGTCAAAGGAGACAGTTGCTTACTGCCACCAATTTGGTATTAGATGTCAACTGTCTAAAGAAAATAAAATAACTAACCTGAATGGTTGGTATAAAGACCCACATCACTAACCTTCCCATTTAGGATTATGTAGTAAAGTGCACGACTTGCTACTGGCAAATAAGAAGGTAAAAAGTAAAACCTGGCAAATCCTGGAGATTGCGCCAAATAAAGGTTGATTTATACTGAAAAATCCCATAATGAAATAACTTGAAGTAACTCCATCTATCTCCTCTGGATACAATCTTCTGATGACTAATAACAGAGAACAGCAGTGGGCAATAGTATACAAGTTACAAAAGTGCTGTCCTGTGATAATATCTGATTACAAAGACTAATGGTGAGTCTCACATACAGACCGTTCTAACACATGACGCAGGTGAGGCTGTCAGGGGTCCATTCACTTCACTCACTCAATCTTGCCCTCCCCCTTCACTCAAGTTGCAAATTGAATGTAAATTAAAAACTAACAAAATCCACGCAACCCCCAAATACACTCAGCCACCGCTATTACTCCATTCCCTACTAGGGTGACTCCCTCTTCCCTTTTTTCACATCTTGGAGAGTTACTGAACATCTGGTTTTGTGCTGCAGGAGGTTAATAGTCTCAATTCTGACCTTCCCTCCTGATATTACTTTTATACACACATACCAATGTAATAGACTGATGACACATACATAAACGTTATATTCACTAATGATAGATACGTAAACAAAATAAATCAGTAATAATATATACACAAGTGGGGCTCCTTTCATAACAGCGTGGTAGCCACAAATCACAGAGGATGCAAGTTTAACATTAAAAAAAATAATAATTCAAACTCACCTGTCCCTAGTGCTTCAGTGTCCAGCAGTGCTATTTGTTCAGCTGTGCACCTTGCCTTTACCACAAGAATTCATGCACTATGCATGACTACTTAGGACAATCAGTAGCCTTAGCAGTGGGTGGAAAGGACCTGTGATGTCACCTACGTACAGTCCTCAGTGGTCACATGCATCATATGACTTCCATTGGGGAAGGCACAGTGCACCTTTTTATTTTTATGTTATACCTTCTCCAGCCTCCTCTGTGATTTCTTCAATTTCTGGACAACCTCTTTAAGAGTGAAGTACCTGAGTACCTAATGTGTATTTTTAGTGATATATACGAGGGTAGTCTGAAAAGTTTCCGACCTCCACATGTAGATGGCAACACTAGTCAACCAAAGTTGGGGAATGTGTTCGCGCATGCAATGGAATGTATTCACAAAAATTTCAGCCATTTTGCACCAGCGGTTTTTCTTTGACAGTCATTGTAGTGAGTCGATGTGAGTGATTTTGTGAAAATGGATAAAATCGAATATCGAGCTGTGATTATATTTTTGTTTTTGAAAGGCAATACGCCTTCACAAATTAAAGATGAGTTGGACGCTGTGTACGGGGACTCTGTACCATCATGTACCACCGTTAAATTTTGGGCAGCTGAATTTAAACGTGGCCATACCAGCTTGGTTGACGATGAACGTTCGGGACAGCCAAAAACTGCACCACGAATGAGAACAACTGGGTGTGATCCTCAATAATAAACTAGACTGGGCTGCTGATCCCCTGGAGGCGCTGTACAGAAAGGGTCACAGCAGGCTCTACCTGCTCAGAAGGCTGAGGGCCTTTGGAGTCCAGGGGCCACTTCTTAGGGCCATTTTCAACTCTGTGGTTGCTTCAGCCATCTTTTTCGGTGTGGCCTGCTGGGGGAGCAGTATATCAACCAGGGACAGAAATAGACTTGACAGGCTGATCAGAAGGGCCAGCTCTGTCCTGGGGAGCCCCCTAGACCCAGTACAGGTGGTGGGTGACAGAAGGATACTGTCCGTGGTGAGCTCCATGCGGGAGAATAAATCCCACCCCATGTATGGGACCTTGATGGCACTTAGCAGCACCATAAGTGACCGTCTGCTTCACCCCAAGTGTGAGAAGGAGCGCTATCACAAGTCCTTCCTTCCAACCGCGATCAGGCTGTATAATCTACATCAGACCAAGCAAAGATCACTCCGTACAGAAAACTAATGATTATGACTATGAAGTCTTCCTTCTTTCTTTTCCGTTCCTTAGCTGCTATGGACTCCTAGTTTATCTTCTCTTCTCAGCATATGTGTGTCTACGTCTGTAATATATTACTGTGTATTATCCTGTATCTGTATTACTATGCTGCTGTAACATGCTGAAATTTCCCCACTGTTGGACTATTAAAGGATTATCTTATCTTAAATCATAGTTTTGGTGCCGATTAATTACTGTTGATGAAATTTGGATACCCATTACATCCCATAAACAAAAACATAGTCAAAACAGCGGACTGCGAAAGATGAATCAGCTCCAAAAAAGGAAAAGACAGTTCCGTCAGCTGGGAAAGTGATGCCAACTCTTTTCTGGGATAGTCATGGAGTTATCTTCATAGATTTTCTTGAAAAAGGAAAAACTATTACAGGAGCATACTACGTGACATCACCTGACAAGCTGAAAGCGGAAATTGAGGAAAAACGGCCCCATTTACAGAAGAAGAAAATTCTGCTTCACCAGGACAATGCGCCAGCCCACACCTCAGCGGTTGCCATGGCGAATATCCATGAATTGCGGTTTGAACTGCTTGACCACCCTGCTTACTAACCAGATCTAGCCCCAAGCGACTTTTTTTTTGTTCTCTCAGCTAAAAGTTGAGCTCTGAGGACAGAAATTTTTGACAAATGAAGAAGCCATCACTTTCGTGAACAACTATTTTGAACAGAAAGATACCAACTTTTTTTTTGACGGTTTAAAGAGATGGTAGCATCGCTGGGAGAAGTGTATACAATTACAAGGAGATTACGTCTAAAAATAAAAATAAATTTGAAGAAAAAATGTCATTTCTTTGTTAGGTCGGAAACTTTTCAGACTGTGGCAGTGCAGCTATTCAAGTTGCTGGTTTGGAGTGATAAGAAAACAGCAGGTTTCACTCCATATAGCAGGGCAATCCAGGGTTTGGGCTGTTTAATGAAGTTCTTCAGTCTGGCCATTCCTTGTCTTGTGAGTGGATTTGTTTGAGCTTTTGCACAATCACATTTTAGAAGTGATATATGTCCTAGGCTTCATTTATGAACTTCATTAGAAACTGAAGCATAAGAGAAAAGTCCAATCAAACACATAAGGGTGAGTTCTATTTAAGTATGAATTGTATAAATTTTATAAATGCGGTCACAAATTTGTTTATAAATTTAAAATTTTGGTTATTAAACACGTGTATGACCAGCCTTAGCTATGTCAGTACACATAGATGAATCTTAGTGAAATAGTATTGCACATATATATATATAGTAAGATGAACTACACCTGATGCAACCTCCACAAACAATTTATTAAATAATCACACTACCCGAATGCGGCTAAACTACTCTCCTAGTATTGACTAAGCATGTATATAGTCATAATATCCTGATTGCAGAAAGAACACTCTCCTTAATTCCACATAAAGTCAGAAAATTACCAATAATATGTATTTCCGAAGCAGGAACAGGGATAAACCCATGTTTACAACATATTGTCATCAGGGAGGCAGAGCCGCAGGTATAATGCACACATAATGTAAAATACAATAAGGATAGGTCTACATCAAGAAGAAATATGCCATCTTACCCATATAGAATCACTGTGATGTAAGGCAAGAACACTCAGTGTCTGTTTGTCAGCCCGACGCACGTTTCGGCACGCTAAGCCTTCTTCAGGGGGTGGAGTTTATGTGGGACATAGAGGGTTTAAATATCCTAGAAATAATTAACCCAACCAATCAAAGACTCCTGATCTCAACACATGGTGTATACAATGATGCACACTTGCGTGGCTGTCCCAAGCATTGTACAGTGGGCATGCGCCGCAGTCAGTATCACATGATTACCTATACCACTCGTACGTCTCTTTCCTTATCGGCACTATTTTGAATGGTGCACAGGTGTGCATCATTGTATACACCATGTGTTGAGATCAGGAGTCTTTGATTGGTTGGGTTAATTATGAATGCCTGAGGATTTGGAGCGGTGTTTTGGATCATTGTCTTGCTGAAATATCCATCCCCGGCGTAACTTCAACTTCGTCACTGATTCTTGAACATTATTCTCAAGAATCTGCTGATACTGAGTGGAATCCATGCGACTCTCAACTTTAACAAGATTCCCGATGCCGGCATTGGCCACACAGCCCCAAAGCATGATGGAACCTCCACCAAATTTTACAGTGGGTAGCATGTGTTTTTCTTGGAATGCTGTTTCTTTTTGGACGCCATGCATAACGCCTTTTTTTATAACCAAACAACTCAATTTTTGTTTCCAAAATGAAGCTGCCTTGTCCAAATGTGCTTTTTCATACCTCAGGCAACTCTATTTGTGGCGTACGTGCAGAAACGGCTTCTTTCTCATCACTCTCCCATACAGCTTCTATTTGTGCAAAGTGCGCTGTATAGTTGACCGATGCACAGTGACACCATCTGCAGCAAGATGATGCTGCAGCTCTTTGGAGGTGGTCTGTGGATTGTCCTTGACTGTTCTCACCATTCTTCTTCTCTGCCTTTCTGATATTTTTCTTGGCCTGCCACTTCTGGGCTTAACAAGAACTGTCCCTGTGGTCTTCCATTTCCTTACTATGTTCCTCACAGTGGAAACTGACAGGTTAAATCTCTGAGACAACTTTTTGTATCCTTCCCCTGAACAACTATGTTGAACAATCTTTGTTTTCAGATCATTTGAGAGTTGTTTTGAGTAGCCCATGATGCCACTCTTCAGAGGAGATTCAAATAGGAGATCAACTTGCAATTGGCCACCTTAAATACCTTTTCTTATGATTGGATACATCTGGCTATGAAGTTCAAAGCTCACTGAGGTTACAAAACCAATTTTGTGCTTCAGTAAGTCAGTAAAAAGTAGTTAGGGGAATTCAAATCAATAAAATGATAAGGGTGCCCATACTTTTGCACCGGTCAAATTTTGGTTTAATGCATATTGCACATTTTCTGTTAGTACAATAAACCTCATTTCAATCCTGAAATATTACTGTGTCCATCAGTTATTAGATATATCAAACTGAAATGGCTGTTGCAAACACCAAAATATTTAGAACAAAAAATGATTAAGATTAATAGGGGTGCCCAAACTTTTTCATAGGACTGTACCTCCTGAACATAACCAGGAAGTTTATTGGCGCTGTGACCCAGACGTTTACCATTGTCCAGGTCGCAGCGCCAAAAAAAAAAAGTCGCACCAAACACTTACACAACATATACATAAAGTCGCAAATAAAGTTTACATTTCACCCAATCCCTGTCCTGTCTATACCTGAGCTTTCTACAGTAAAATACATCTCTAGTGATATCCATTACACGCTACAATAATAGTAATAACGATTATCACTAGAGATGAACGTATAGATTGCTAAAATTTTTATAGGGGGATGGAAAATAACATTTTTATGTAAAGTCCTATTTAATTTGCATGCACAAAATGGGATGGCGCATTTCTGCGATTCTTTAACACCCGCCCCTGTAAATATATACATGTGTGGTATGTATGAACTCCTCACATATTGCAGTTTTTTGGAAAGTACATTATGTTTGCAGAAAGGGATTGCTTGAGCCGCACATTAGTGGCAAATTTGAATTTTTGCGCAATTTTTGCTAGCAATCTCTGTTTGCCGCAAACTTGAATGAAGGTGGTTGTACCGTATTTTACAGACTATAAGGCGCACTGGACTATAAGCCGCATTGCCCATGAGCGTCTTATAGTCCGTCTCGGTTCATATATAAGGCGCACCGGACTATAAGCCGCAGTCCGGTGCACATTATATCTTATTGAAAGCGGCGGCAGGCAGACTTTGCCAGCGGCCGCTTAACCCCCCGCGTGCCAGCCGCTTCTATTGGAAGCGCTCGGCAGGCGAGGAGGGGCTCTATCAGCAAAATCATGCTGATAGAGCCCAACTGTAAACGTTAGGTTAAACTACCCCCCCCCCCCCCCCCCCCCCCGTTTTAAAATAAAAGCCTGAAACAGAATGTGAAACTTACCGAGCGGTGTAGGGTGGGCGGGCATTCAGGCCTCCTCTTCCTCCGATGTTCCGTCCTCCTCCGGCGCTCGCAAGCTGATAATGGCCAGGGCACATGCGCAGTAGAAGCATTATGATATTGCGCATGCGCCCCGGCCATTATCAGCGAGCGCCGGAGGAGAAGGACGGAACATCGGAAGCAGAGGAGGCCTGAATGCCCGCCCGCCCTGCACCGCTGGGTAAGTTTCACGTTCTGTTTCAGGCCGGCGTGACAGCAGGGCTGCCGGACACTTCCCATTCATTTCTATGGGAGCCGACATGCGAGCGCTCCCCATAGAAATGAATGGACTGCTTTTTTCCATTCATTTCTATAGGGAGCGCTCACATGCCGGCTCCCATAGAAATGAATGGGAAGTGTCTGTCCATTCATTTCTATGGGGAGCGCTCGCATGCCTGCTCCCATAGAAATGAATAGGAAGTGTCCGGCAGCCCTGCTGTAACGCTGGCGTGTACGGCTGTGATACACGCCGGCGTTCGGTAGTGTGAATGCACCCTTACGGTGCCTTTTATGTATGTATGGAAGCGGCACGCAGTCTTTGCCGCCGCTTCCATCCATATATAAGCCGCACCGGACTATAAGCCGCACTTACGATTTCTGAGGAAATCGTAGGTTTTTATGTGCGCCTTATAGTCCGGAAAATACGGTATATATGAACTATTAAATTGTGTTTTTATATACGGTATGCTGTGTACTCTGAAAAAAGTTAGATTTTGGTATCACAGTCACAGTTTGGTAGGTGCAGTATAGCTTTTTAACATATTAGTGAACAACAGCAAAATCCTGCTTGTCTTCTGTATTCGTGTTTTTGGGAGTCTGAGCTCTTGTTGTAGTTGATGTTTGCGGTACATATAGTATATATACACATTGTATACACCATAAGATATTATTTTAAAAGTATTTTGTATATGAATCTGAGATTGAACATGAGTTTTAGGTGCAAATATGTGTTTTAGCGTATTTTTTTCAAAAAATTATTTGTGTTGGTCGCAAAGTTGCATCAAGGTGGATGTGGCTATCGATGACCCATTAAGATATTTGTAATCTTCAGGTTGTCTACTTTCAAAAAATATATAGGGTTTAGGGGTTCACTTACTTTTCATGGTGTGTAATCCCTACATTTTATAGGATGATACTTTTTTAACATTTCCAGCTTCAAAGCAGATTTTTGTTCCTTCCAGTTCTAGCGATTTTCTGAAGACACGTACATGCAGGTTCAGGCCATAGTGATATGTATGAACTCTGCACATGTTGAACTCTTATTTTTAGGAGGTTTGGTGCATTTAATTTTTTGTTTGGTTTCCGCTTTTAACAACTAATATACATTTATTTGCATTTTTTCATAAAACATTCACTTTAAATCAAAATTGCATGAAGGTGCCTGTTCGTATAAAGTACCAAGTGGCATTCTGACAATGCTGCAGGTGTCTACTTTAAGAAAATATATAGGTATGGGGGGGTTGGATGCTTTTTTAATGTTGCAATTTAGGTTTGATTTATTCATCTCAAAACTGTGAAAATTGCTCTGGCTACTGGAGGTGCAAAATTTCCAGAGACCCTTGGCAGCAAAAAGGTTAAAGAGAAATCACCTGTGACCCCAGAACTGAGTGAGGTTATAACCACATTCTGTATGCTGTGTAGAATCATCCGGGGGTTGTCCCATCACAAGGATCCTATCTATACTGCTTGTTAATGTGGATGTAAGACTTTTCCTAAATACACTGCTTCAGCAAAACTGCTTTGTTTGTCCACTATCTTACTTTATTCAATTCATTGTTGACCCATCCCTTGACTTATCTGCTCAAAAGTCAAGTGATGTATCTGCCTGCTCTCAGGGGGGAGGGAGGAGGGGCTAAGTGCAGGGAGCGAGCCTGTGTTTCTAGCTATTCCTGTGTCTACACCACACATGTGACCTAGATCCTGCTCTCAGATAGGGAAGAGGAGCTTCTTTCATTTCTGAACGTCTTCTGTTCTCCCAGTTATAAGGCTAGCTAATTCAGTTGTGTTCATTATGGCAGAGACAGGCAGTCTCTGTATGTAACACAGAATGGAGTTGCTCCTGCCTGTACTTCATAGTCCAATAATGTGCATATAGTGTTGTTTGAGGACCTTTGATGACATCACAGGCCCTTCAGCCACTCCATAGGATCATGCTATGTGGTGGGTGGAGCTACATGCTAATTTGGGGGCGGAGCTAAACGGCAGGTTGCATGTGAAATCCCGCCCACCAAATGACGCAAGAAAACAGGTAGAAAGAAGATTTTACAGCAGTGAAGACTGGTGAGTATGCGACGTGGGAATACCCCTTTAAGGTATTTTGTCTTAATATAGCAATTTTGCAGCTCGCTTTTACCTTTACTACCTGGTTTCCCGTTCAGTGTGCTTTGAAGGGGTGCAATATTGTGAATACAATATCATTTAAGAGACAGTGGGGGCTGAGATAGAAAAGGAAGTCCTTTCTATTCTTTCACTCCAGAGAAGATTTTGCAAATGTAATGTGGAGAGTGAACCCCGGATACATTAGAGGTCAATAGTCCTAGTAACGTGGTTGGCCTGTTAGGCACAGGAGGCTGAAAAAGTAGGAGCTGTGAGAGGCGAAAGATCTAGATTGTGGTGCCCACCAGTTAGTTGGCATGTAATTCATGAGAGAGCAAGGTGTGACAATAAATTGGGAGAGGGCTGAACACAGGAGCCTACAACAGCATTTTGATTCCTGGTTTATGGAGCATACCTGCATCACCATTGATACCAGAAGGGGCACTCAAGTCAACTCCCAAAGTTTGATGCCACCTGTATGTAGTTAGGGGACTGGAAAAAGGGGCTGGAATCAGTGACCAGATTTGGTAATGTGGCCAACACTTGTCGCTCATTTGAAGGCAGAACTGGTCCTGAACATGCTGGAAGGAGAGCCAAAAAAAAAGCCATGTTGCAGCTGGCAAACTACATCAGAATATTTGAAAAGATCTGGAGCCTACTAGAATATGGTGATGTATGTACCATGCAGTAGTACAGACTATGTTCTTGACAAGGTTACAGAAAGAGACTCTGGCCCAGTTTGTTAACATCCCAGAGCCTCAGGCCATGTTGTAGAGAAAGATGCAGATGGGCAGCAAGTTCTTGGTGGATCAAGTCCTCATGGGTCTCTCAAATTGGTCACTGAAAATGACCTGAGGGAGAGGATGAAGACAGTACCCTAGAAACCCTTTAAGAAAGTACTGGAGGAAGAAAACCGTGGAAGTCAGGTTAACCTCCATTAACCATTTCCTTGCCAACCACGTATCTCTATGTCGTCCCAGGGTGGCACTTCTGTAGCTGATCATGTATATAATACGTCTTTACTAGAGATGAGCGAACAGTGTTCTATCGAACACATGTTCGATCGGATATCACGCTGTTCGCCATGTTCGAATCGAACACCGCGTGGTAAAGTGCGCCATTACTCGATTCCCCTCCCACCTTCCCTGGCGCCTTTTTTGCTCCAATAACAGTGCAGGGTAGGTGGGACAGGAACTACGACACCGGTGACATTGAAAAAAATAGGAAAAACCCATTGGCTGCAGAAAACATGTGACCTCTGATTTAAAAGAACAGCGCCGCCCAGGTTCGCGTCATTCTGAGCTTGCAATTCACCGTGGACGGAGGTTTCCGTCCATTTAGCTAGGGCTTAGATTTTGGTAGGCAGGGGTAGAATAGGATAGGAAGGAGAAGACAACCAACAGCTCTTTTAAGAGCTAAATTCCAGGGAGAAGCTTGTCAGTGTAACGTGGCACTGACGGGCTCAATCGCCGCAACCCAGCTTTCCCAGGATCCTGAATGGAATACACTGACAGCGTATTCCCATATATCCTATATACCCCCAATCCACGTTCCAACGGTGTGCCCCTCCACCTCCACCCCAGAAACTAACTTCAATACACTGGAAGTCCCCTAACAATACAATTGGGGCTATATACACCCTCAATTTTTGCTACTGGTATATAGTGCCATTTTCTGATTGGGAATTCAAAGATTATATTGGCGTTACATATACCCTCAATTCTTGCTACTGCCATATAGTGCCAGTTTCTGACTGGGAATTAAAAGAATATATTGGCGTTACAAATACCCTCAATTCTTGCTACTGCCATATAGTGCCAGTTTCTGACTGTTAATTCCCAAAATATATTGGGGCCTTCATACAACCCTCAATTGTTGCTATAGGCATATAGTGCCAGTTTTGGAGTGTGAATTCCCCTAATATATTGGGGGCTGCATCCCCCCCTTAAGTTGTTTATATTCGCATAAACACCCAGGTTCTGAGTGTTAATCCCACCCAATAAATTGGGGCCTGCATACACCCTCAATTTATTGGTATTGCCATATACACCCAGGTTCTGAGTGTGTTTAAGCAAGAAAAGTATATTGAAATGCGTAAGGCTCCCGGAAAGGGACGTGGACGAGGCCGTGGGTGAGGTCGGGGGAATGGTTCTGGGGAGCAAGTTAGCGGTGAAGCCACAGGGCGTCCCGTGCCTACTTCTGTGGGGCAGCAAGCATTGTGCCGCTCCACAGTGCCAGGGTTGCTTGCCACATTAACTAAACTGCAGGGTACAAACCTTAGTAGGCCCGAGAACCAGGAACAGGTCTTGCAATGGCTGTCGGATAACGCTTACAGCACATTGTCCACCAGCCAGTCAGCCTCTGCCTCCTCTCCTCCTCTTACCCAACAGTCTTGTCCTCCTTCCTCCCAAAATTCCCAATCTTTCCAGAACAATAACCCCAACTGTCCCTGCTCCCCAGAGCTGTTCTCCGCTCCTTTCATTGTCCCTCAACCTGCCCCTCCATTTCGCGATTCCACGGACCTAACAGACGAGTATCTGTGTCCAGATGCTCAAACACTGGAGTTTCCTCCATCTCCGTTCGATTTGGTGGCGGATGACCAGCAACCCACCCTCATCGACGACGATGAGACGCAGTTGCCGTCAGGGCAGCCAGTTGACATGCGCATTGTGCGGGAGGAGGAGATGAGACAGGAGTTGGAAGAGGAGGTGGTGGATGATGAGGACACTGACCCGACCTGGACAGGGGGGATGTCAAGCGGGGAAAGTAGTGTGGATGTTGAGGCAGGTGCAGCACCAAAAAGGGTAGCTAGAGACAGAGGCAGAGGTCAGCAGCTTAGGCGAAGCCAGGCCACACCCGGAATCTCCCAAGATGTTCCAGTTCGTACCCGGCCCCGAAAAACTCCCACCTTGAGGGCACGTTTCTCGAAGGTGTGGAGTTTTTTCAAGGAATGCGCTGAGGACAGATATAGTGTTGTCTGCACAATTTGCCTCTCGAAATTGAGTAGGGGCTCTGAGAAGAGCAACCTGTCCACCACTTCAATGCGCCGTCATTTGGAATCCAAGCACTGGAATCAGTGGCAGGCAGCAACGGCAGGACAAAGGCCGCCCGCCGTTCACGCCACTGCCTCTGCCACTGCTCACAGTGCTGGCGATGCACTCCAGAGGACGAGCCAGGACACCACTTCATCTGCCTCCGCCACTTTGTTGACTTCTCCCTCATCCTCCCCTGTTCCTGTCTTATCTCCTTCTCCTGCACCATCAAAGGCACCATCAGGCGCTTCTTTACAACAACCCAGCATCTCTCAGACATTGGAGCGGTGGCAGAAATACACCGCTAACCACCCACATGCGCAATCCTTGAACACCAACATCGCTAAACTGCTGGCCCAGGAGATGTTGGCGTTCCGGCTTGTTGAAACTCCCGCCTTCCTGGACCTGATGGCAACTGCGGCACCTCGCTATGCCGTCCCTACTTCTCCCGGTGTGCCGTCCCCGCCTTGCACCAGCACGCGTCACTCAACATCAGGCGGGCCCTTAGTTCCGCGCGTTGCACAAAGGTCCACTTGACCACCGACGCGTGGCCAAGTGCATGCGGACAGGGACGCTATATTTCACTGACGGCACACTGCGTGAATGTAGTTGAGGCTGGGACTGCTTCCCAAACTGGCCCGGTGTACCTCGTCTCCCCGCCTAACATTCCTGGCAGAGACACGGGAAGAACACCCTCCTCCTCCTCCGCTGTTAGATTGACCTCAGCTACGAGTTGGAAACGTTGCAGCACTGGTGTTGGTAGACGTCAGCAGGCCGTGCTGAAGATGATCAGCTTGGGGGACAGACAGCACACTGCCTCCGTGGTGAGGGATGCCCTCCTCGATGAGACGGCAATATGGTTTGAGCCGCTGCACCTGGGCCCAGGCATGGTCGTTTGTGATAACGGCCGGAACCTGGTAGCAGCTCTGGAGCTTGCCGGACTCCAACATGTTCCATGCCTGGCCCACGTCTTCAACCTAGTGGTGCAACATTTCCTAAAGAGCTACCCAAATGTTCCGGAGCTACTGGTGAAAGTGCGGCGCATGTGCGCCCACTTTCGCAAGTCGTCAGTAGCCGCTGCTAGCTTAAAATCTCTCCAGCAACGCCTGCATGTGCCACAACACCGTCTTTTGTGCGACGTCCCCACACGCTGGAACTCAACATTTCAGATGTAGAGTAGAGTGGTTGAGCAGCAGAGACCTTTGATGGAATACCAGCTACAAAACCCTAGGGTGCCACAAAGTCAGCTGCCTCAGTTTCTCATCCATGAGTGGCCATGGATGAGAGACCTTTGTGACATCCTATGGGTGTTTGAGGAGTCCACAAGGAGGGTGAGCTCTGAAGATGCGATGGTGAGCCTTACAATCCCGCTCTTGTGTGTGCTGAGAGAATCCCTGATTGACATCAGGGATAACTCAGATCACACAGAGGAGTCAGGGATAGCATCCGATCCGTCACAGCTAGAGAGTAGGTCCACACATCTGTCCGCTTCATCGCGTTTAATGGAGGAAGAGCTGTCCGATGATGTGATGGTGATACAGGAGGCTTCCGAGCAACTTCGAATCGTCCCATTGTTGCAGCGCAGATGGGTAGAAAGGGAGGATGAGGAGGAAATGGAGATTGAACTTTCCGATGTGGCCAGAGGAGTCATGCCAACTAACACTGTGGCAGACATGGCTGAGTTCATGTTGGGGTGCTTTACAACTGACAAGCGTATTGTCAAAATCATGGAGGAAAACCAGTACTGGATCTTTGCTATCCTTGACCCCCGGTATAAAAACAACATCTCCTCTTTTATTCCGGTAGAGGGGAGGGCCAATCGCATCAATGCTTGCCACAAGCAATTGGTGCAGAATATGATGGAGATGTTTCCAGCATGTGACGTTGGCGGCAGGGAGGGCAGTTCCTCCAGTAGGCGACCAAGTGCTCACCGGTCCACACAAACAAGGGGCACACTGTCTAAGGTCTGGGACACCTTGATGGCACCCCCTCACCAAAGTACCGCCATTGAGGGTCCTAGTGTCACCAGGCGTGAGAAGTATAGGCGCATGTTGCGGGAATACCTTTCCGACCACAGCCCTGTCCTCTCCGATCCCTCTGCGCCCTACACGTATTGGGTGTCGAAGTTGGACCTGTGGCTTGAACTTGCCCTATATGCCTTGGAGGTGCTGTCCTGTCCTGCCGCCAGCGTCCTATCTGAGAGGGTGTTCAGTGCAGCCGGTGGCATCATCACTAACAAGCGCACCCGTCTGTCAGCTGAGAGTGCCGACCGGCTCACTTTGATAAAAATGAACCACCACTGGATAGAGCCTTCATTTTCGTGCCCACCTGTGTAAAGCACCCCAACATGAAACTCCATGTCTGTGCTCAACCTCTCCAATTCCTCCGCATCCTCATCCACCATAAGCGTTGCACAATTCTGCTACTACTAGGCTCCCTCCACCCTGATTTCCCCCAACTCTGCTGGTTAGAGGCTCCCTCCACCCTGATTTCCCACAACTCTGCTGGTTACAGGCTCCCTCCACCCTGACTTCCCCCAACTCTGCTGGTTAGAGGCTCCCTCCACCCTGATTTCCCACAACTCTGCTGGTTACAGGCTCCCTCCACCCTGATTTCCCTCAACTCTGCTGGTTAGAGGCTCCCTCCACCCTGATTTCCAACAACTCTGCTGGTTAGAGGCTCCCTCCACCCTGATTTCCAACAACTCTGCTGGTTAGAGGCTCCCTCCACCCCGATTTCCCTCAACTCTGCTGGTTACAGGCTCCCTCCACCATGAATTTCACAAAACTGTGCTGGTTAGAGGCTCCCTCCACCATGAATTTCACAAAACTATGCTGGTTAGAGGCTCCCTCCACCATGAATTTCCCCAAACTGCGCTGGTTAGAGGCTCCCTCCACCATGAATTTCCCCAAACTGCGCTGGTTAGAGGCTCCCTCCACCATGAATTTCCCCAAACTGCGCTGGTTAGAGGCTCCCTCCACCATGAATTTCCCCAAACTGGGCTGGTTAGAGGCTCCCTCCACCATGAATTTCCCCAAACTGGGCTGGTTAGAGGCTCCCTCCACCATGAATTTCCCCAAACTGGGCTGGTTAGAGGCTCCCTCCACCATGAATTTCCCCAAACTGGGCTGGTTAGAGGCTCCTTCCACCATGAATTTTCCCAAACTCTGCTGCTTAGAGGCTCAATCCACCCTGATTTTCAAAAGCAATGTTGGTGCCAACCTCAACTCACTACAAGGGCCAAATTCACTGCTGGTGACAAGCTCTCCTCACTCCAAGGGCCAAAGACACATGTTTCAAGGGGTTTTTCTGTCTGAGAGGTGGTATTGAGTGTGTAAAGTGTGTAGTTGTTAGGCTGTGATGTTGGGGTAATAGAGGGTCTTTGGTGCGTTAGATGCCCCCAGGCATGCTTCCCCTGCTGTCCCAGTGTCATTCCAGAGGTGTTGGCATCATTTCCTGTGGTGTCATAGTGGACTTGGTGACCCTCCTGAGACGGATTTGGGTTTCTCCTTTAACGAGTATATGTTCCCCATAGACTATAATGGGGTTTGAAACCCGTTCGAACACTCGAACAGTGAGCGGCTGTTCGAATCGGATTTCGAACCTCGAACATTTTAGTGTTCGCTCATCTCTAGTCTTTACTACTAATGCCGATATCTCAGGACTAATTGGGGCGACGAAGACGAATTTGGATTAATTTTAAAGATGGAATCTCATCTTTACCATGATCTTTATGATAACTCTTACACATCCGGAGCGATTCACTGTTAAAAACGCTATTTGGCATTGAGATCCCACTGCAGATGTCAATTCCCGACAGCGTTTTTAACAGCAATTTGCTCTGAAACTGTAATGGCTACAATGAAGATCTTGAATCATTTTAAAGATGAAAATCTCATCTTTAAAATGATGCCAAAATCATCATCATAGCCCCATCCAGAACTGAGCTATGGGGCTCTTTTCTGAAGACACGTGCATGCAGGTGTAGGCCTTAGTGCAAAATTCAATCATTTCACAAGTTCAACTCTTATTTTTAGCAGGTTTGGTGCACATATTTTTTTTTTGTTTGGTTTCCACTTTTAGCAACTATTATACATTTGCTTTGTTTTATTAAAAAAAAAAAAAAAAAAAAAAAAATTCACTTTAAATCAAAACTGCATGAAGGTGCCTGTTCGCATACAGTACCAAGTGTCAGTCTGACAATGCTGCAGGTATCTACTTTAAAAGAAAATATAGGTATTTTTTTTTAATGATGTAATAGGTTTTATTTGTCCATCTCAAAACTGAAAATTGTTCTGGCTATCGGAGGTGCAACATTTCTGGAGATCCTTGGCAGCGAAAGGGTTAAAGAAACCAAGAATGATCTAGCCTCTGAAGAATGGGATGCTACCCCCCCCCCCCCCCAAGAAACGCTGAACTTGAGGGGAAGCCTTGGTTTGTTGGTCAGACATGCTGGGCAGGAATTCTCCCCTTTAGGAATCAGAAGCTCATTGGAAAAGATTTAGGGTGCAGTCACACAGAGTTTTGTGGCGCTGTTTTTGCCACAATAAGAAAAATACAGGCTGTGTAAAGAATACAGGCTGAATATAAGAATCCCATTGACTTCAATGATATTTTTACACATGTAAAAAACTCTTTAAAAAAAAAACGTTGCGTTTTTGATGCGTTTTTTATTCGTGTAAAACAAGCTCATTGAAGTCAGTGGGAGTCTTATTTTCAGAATGACATGGTATAAGAATATAAAAAAAAGCCACAACCACTAGTTTTTTTCAGATTTTTATTTGCTTGTCTACTCAAAGCTATGTGAATTCACAATACAAATTTTGTTGATTATCGTCAAAGTGGTACATGATATATGTAACCTACCCCATCGTTGCATTCATTTGACTGTCAATGACAAAGGGTGTTTAAAGCCCCATTTATACTCCTCCTTGGGGTTGACTGGCACTTTGAACATGACACATTAGAATGTCAAAAACTTTTCTCCACATAAGTAGGTGAAGAGAGGAGGAGGAGGAGGTAATGATCCTTCATTTACTACAGCATACTATCATACAATTAAAAAAACCAAAAACATACCTAGTTAGAAGAATGTATCACATGAAGAAAATGGTGTGTGTAGTGTTTGGACAAGGTACAACTTCTAGAGCCATTGAAAATACAAGTAACAATCAAGGAAGATATTAGCGATAAACTGGTTTCTTTTTCTTGGGCTTCTTTGTTTAAATAAGCATTTTAAAAACATTAAGTTAAATAACAGTATTAAAGATTTTCTTGTCTAATAAGCATAAGCAAAATTCAAACTGTGGGATATATGGAAAGTGCAATTTTCTTTTGTCGGAGTGCACCCCCTGCCCCTTAATTGTAATCTAGCAAACTCTAGCATGACAATTACAATAAAAAGGTGTATATGAAATTGCTCATAAATAGAGATGAGCGAACACTATTCGAAACAGCCGTTTCGAATAGCACGCTCCTATAGAAATGAATGGACATAAGTGATCAAATATTTTCCATGCTATGAGGATGCAAGTATTCATAGAAACTATTACATTATTGTGAAAATCAATTACAACTGTCTGAGAAAAATGGAGAGAATGCAGCACCAGCCAAGAAGTCACTCGTGTTATTACGTAGACTACTACAAGCAAACTATGGAGTTGCCTTTTGAACAGGTTTGTGAACAGAGGGGTATAGTCATTGTTAGTGACAAACTATGTGTCCACATGGAGTAGGATATGATAGAGGCAGATATTCAGGAAACATCTAGTGTAGACATTGTACATAATTTACTGTTGAAGTGTTGAGAAAAGGCTTGATCTTATAAAAGAATGCTGATATGAGTGTTTTCATCTCAGGAATCAGTACCCTGCTTTACCGAGGACAGATTTTCTAATCATAGGAGAACATGCAGGGCTCTTTCCACAGATATTTCAGGTGCACACAGCTTCAGAGACTCATGTCCACATCACATTTACAGGGAGCAATATTTTCACTATGGTATGAAACAGGCGAATACCCACATACATATTTAAGGTGATGGCTTTTATACAAGTTGCCACAAACCTTAGGCAACAACAAATGCAATAGCTTCTGAATCCAAACACCCCCCCCCCCAAAAAAAACAACAAACAAACAACAACAATTCAACTGTAAACATCTGAATGTGAAGTGTAAGGGCCCATGCACAGAGTTAACGCGCGCATATTTTAGCATAATACATGTGAATAGAATTCACGTGTAAAAATAACACTCCCATTGACTTCAATGATTTATTTTTTTTTTTTGCAATGTTTTTTTTACACGTGTATTTTTGGCGTGTTTTTTTACACGTGTACAAAATTTCATTGAAGTCTGAGTGTGTTATTTTTTGATATTTTCTATTTTTGTTATTTTTATGCTAAAATGCACGCATGTTAACTCCGTGTGCACGGGCCCTTAGAGTCTTCAGCATAGCTGGAGGGAAAGTCTATTGTTTACAGGAACCAGATTCCATGCCAGATATATGGGAAGTTCCATTTGTGCTCTTCAGTTGTGCACAAATTATCCCAGTTTCCAAAAAATAAAAATTCTTGCAGGTTCTTCTATGTCGAATGGGTAGGAATGTGGATGTCCTCCAGTGTGAAGTACTGCAGCTGCTAATAAAAAGCCTGTGCAATGGAGTAAGGGAAAACATCCCTAAATCACAAGGTCCTAAAATAATTCCCAATGTACAAGTACATAGCAGGATATGAAATGATTAGAACTCTACTTTGCAAGCAGGGAATGTTTCGCCCTGCATGGATACACTGCTAGTGCTGCCCAACACAATGATACCAAGTGATTGTTGAAGGCCATGTGTTTCCTCATACCAAGCACGAACTGTTGTCGACTCAAAAGTAGGTATCAATGTAACCTGTAAAAAAAAAAACAAAAAAAAAAAAACACTTAATAAAAGTAAAGCAAGAAACACAAGTGAATAAAACTGGCCATATGCATAAGGGTAAATGGATTTTGATTTCTGCAAGCTGCATCCAGATGTATGCCAATTCTACAACAAATCTGACATGTATCAATATTCACATATTGCAGATTTGCCTCAGTATTTTAAAGTCAACATGAGGAGTGGATTCTTAACACAAAGAAATTATCAAATGTGCAGTGTATGAACAAGTATTAATTATGCAATCTGCAACACTTATAAAAGAGGAATGAAATCCCCATACAAAAATCAGCACAAAGAATTACCAAAATATACAAAAAAATCTTTATTAATGAAGAAGATGCAAAACAAGGAAAGATTAAAAATAATTTAAAAACCAGAAAAACCAAAAGGCAAGGTCATGGTGCTTCAAATTGGTAAATATCAAGATAGGCAACAATCACAACTGCATATAGCACAGGTAAAAATGCTAGAAGGCAGACGCAGTAATATACATAGGTACTGCAAGTACGAATATGTTAATAAACAGGTCTCAGAAATAGATAGCTGCCGCAATATGTAGAGAAATATACCTGCTATAACAATGCATATGAAGCACTGCAAGTACCTTATACCAGGGAGTGTGATGGATGTGGATGGATTCGCAGTAGGATAGGGTCCCAATCCGTAATGTATAGCAGAAAAGATCCCACTTGGAGCAAATAGATTTTTTTCTTTGTAGTTGCGTTTATTCACAAAGGGGTGTACAATGCTTGGTGCAAAATTTTGCACCAAACATTGTACACCCCTTTGTGAATAAACGCAACTACAAAGAAAAAAATCTATTTGCTCCAAGTGGGATCTTTTATGCACTGCAAGTACCAGTATACTTTGCAAAAAGAGAAAAGTCTCAAAGCATTTCTTGTGTAGTTAATGTAGAAACACACATCTATATATACGCACTAGCAAATGAATACAGATTGAATACCAGAAAAATAATGAATAAGCAATAATATGCAGTCACACATCTCGGTAGCAAGCACACATCGATCCAGCACCATTCAGTACTAGGAAATATTAAGCACTTCATAGAAAGTATTCCAACACCTACTGTCCACCTCTTGTACACAATAACCATGTGGTCTGAAGTATCATGACCTCCACCTGTAGCCCCTACGCGCATTTCGCCTTTGCTTTGTCAGGGGAGCTGCACCTGTTTCGCATATTAATAAAGATTTTTTTTTGTATATTTTGGTAATTGAGCTTTTGTGCTGATTTTTGTATGGGGGTTTCAATGTGTGAACGAGGTCTTAATACTAGAGATGAGCAAACACTATTCGAAACAGCCGTTTCGAATAGCACGCTCCCATAGAAATGAATGGAAGCGGCTGTCTACGTCCATTCATTTCTATTGCAGTGTGCTATTCGAAACGGCTGTTTCGAATAGCGTTTGCTCATCTCTACTTAATTCCATTAATTTATGCCAACTATGGCGAGAAGCATAGATCTAATGCTTTTCAAGCAACAGCACTACAAGCACTGAGGTGATCAAGTAAAAAGTCTATGGATTTTTTAAATTTATTTAAACTTATTTAGCTCCATGAGCCAGATTTCATTAAATATTTCAACATTCAACTGTTCATACTCATCCCTCTGAAGACAAAAATGAAAGCACCCACCCACCAGGTGGTATTGGTAGTTGTAGATATTTGAATAAGACTGGGGTCACATCTGCACTGCAGTCAGTCACAGAAAGGTGAAAATTGGCGGAGAGAAGAGTACTGCACAGATAGGACTTTCCTCTTTGCTGCTTTCAGTTTGAAAATGGGAGACTTCATCGTAGTCAGTGCAGTCTGCGACTCTCAGCAGACCTGAATGACAGCCCACAATGCTAGCGTGAACCTAGCTTGAGTAATCGATAACCTCATCATTATGGGGGAGGTAGGAAATCAAAAGTGCTGAACTGCCATTTTATTGCCATTTTGCCCTCCATAAAAATGTCATTAAAATGCAAAAAATAAAAGTTATGGCTTTTGGAAGAAAAAAAGAAAAAAAAAGAAAAAAAAGAAATGGCTGTGTTGGGAAGGGGTTAAATGCATCCTGCCCACTGTTAGCCAATTTAAGGTCTAGTAGTGGTCATGGCCTAACTGCAATAAGAAATTGTTCTGTTTAGTAGGCCCTTACGACCACAGGGAAGAAAAAACAAAATAATAATAATAAAAAAAAAAAAATCATATTTAAAGAATCATTAGTAAGAACATTACCTGCATCTCTTGAGGCCAATTACTTTTTCCGGCAAGCAGAGAGTCCAGAATCTTACGAGTAAACTTTTCCTTCACAGGATCTTCTCCACTAATAACATAATAAGAAGAACGCAGCAGCTTGAAAAACTCTTGATCCACTGTCTGAGCAGCAGGTCCACCAGGTAGGTAAGCAAGGTCTACATAAAGTGGTAGTGCAGGGGGTGAAGGGGAGATGGACTGTGATGTTTTGCTGGAAACTTAAGATGAGAAAACCAAAAAATGTGAGTACATTAAAAATATATACCTTTATATATACACACACACACACACACACACACACACACACATCTTTATTTCAATACTACAATAAAGAAAACACTTGAAAACCCTGGCAATGACTGGAAATGCAGTATGGGGTATCAGCAAGCCATGTAGGTGTAACAGTCTTATGTGGGTGGCACGTTCGTTTAGCCTCCAGAAACATAATGGAAACAAACTAAGTGTAAAGTAAAAAAAAAAACACACACACACACACACACACACACACACACACACACCACAAACCCAGAGTTGTAGAAAATATTTTTTACCCATCAACTAAAATGGGTGGGCTTAACTGCCACGATTTCAGAATAAACTAAACAATTGTGGTTACATGACATCTGAACACTAGGAGGAAACTGATACTGCAATAATGAAAAAAAACAAAAAACAAAAACCCCATTCCATGTTACCACTTCTAAGGCATATCATGCCAACTAAAACAAAACTACCCAGAACTACTATAGGTCCATATTTTCTGTAGTTCAAAGTAGCTTCCTTTTCGGCATAAGTGGTGAAAATAGAATTAAAATTGGCATTTTGATGAAATTCAAGGAAATCCTTGAGTTTAAAGAAGATATAAAGTATATTTTATTTCCTGCAGGGAAAGATGAAAAACAAAAACCCAAAGAAAAAACAAAAAAAAAAAAAAACCCAAGCCAAACCATACCCCTCAACAGTCTGATCCTGCAGTTTAGCAGTTTTCTTCCGCTATGGCCAATAAGCCTAAGGAGAGGGACACGGGATGTCACAGCTGGCAAGGACTTCCAGCAAAAGAAGACAGAGCTGCAGGACTGGACCATGCTGGGAGCATATGGGGACAGGAGTGCATGTTTTGTTTCCCATCTTCCCCGGCATAATTAAAAAAAAATATATATATTTTCATTCTGGACAACTTCTTTGACACACCTAAAGGTTCTTGTGCTTAACCACTCAAGCCACCAGAAAACTGCTCTACAGACAGTACTACACACCATATAGTCTAAGTTATATCCACAGCCCTCCAATACATGCTGGAAAGGCCATCAAGAAGTGGGAACAGATTTACATATATTCACCCATTATGGGAAGTAGTATTTCTATATATCTTCTCACAAATATTTTGAGGAATACAATTCCATAGGGGCCAGAGGTAGCGCTTCTCTCTAACTAGATAAATTACCAGTATCTGACCTTCTAGTCATATCACATGCAAATGACAGTAGTCAGAACTACTATAGTCGAGAACTGGAAATCTACAACCCTTGCTACACTTCCAGAAATTATAGCCATAGTACAAAATTATGACAGGCAAGCCAACCCTGGGACGGTCAACAAATGTAAAATAGCATACGGAATCATCTTGTGCTCCTGATCAAATTGAGGTTTCTCTTTTTAACCCCTTCATGCAAAATCACTTACATGTATGTGATTAGACACGAAGGGCAGAACTTCTCCATACACTGTGGATGCCAGCTGTATAATACAGCCAGTACCTGCTGCTAACAGCCATGATCAGTGCAGTCATCTATCACAGCTGTTATCACTTTAGATGTTACAGCAGAACACGACTGCAGCATCTTAAGTGAACAGGTGCCATGGGCAATCACATGCCATTACAGTCAGGAGCCTATTGAAGGCTCCTGGGCTTGACAATACTATAGTTCTATTACATGCTGCCATATAATAGCATTGCAGTGTATCATATGAGCGATCAGACCTCTTAGGAATCAAAGTCCCTAGGGCAGTGATGGTGAACCTTTCAGGGACAGAGTGCCTAAATTGCAAACTAAAACCCACTAATTTATCACAAAGTGCCAACACAGGAATTTAACCTTAATACTGTGTGGATCCACAATTTCAGACAATTACAGACTTGCAAAATATAGTCATGTGAATGGGGCTTTGTAGAGCGTTCTGCTCCACAGTGGGCCCCACACAGTACAGTCTGCTTCACAGTGGCCCCCACACAGTACAATCTGCTGCACAGCGGTCCTCACACAGTATAATCTGTTCCACAGATGGTCTCTGAGTGCCACCTTTTTTTTTTTTTTTTTTTTTTTTTTTTTTTTTAAATCTAGTAAAAAAAATTAAAAATTTACAATATCTATCTCTCTCTCTCCCCCCCACATGGTGAACACCACAGCGAGGGAAAAAAAAAAAAAAAAAAAAGCCAAACACGTTGATCTCTTGCTGTCCAATTTAAAAAAAAATTTTTCAAGGAGGCAAACCATCAGACCTTCACCAAAATCGTGCCAATAAAAACTACATCTGGTCCCACATAAAACGATTCTTATCCTTAATCCTATGTACGGATGCACGGTAGGGCCCAAAAAGATGGGAGAACCAACTGGACTTCAAGACACAAATTTTGCTTGCAGATATTTTAGGCCCATTGCACATTCAAACAAGATTTGAGTTACCAAAACATTTGAGAACCCCCATAAATGACCCCATCTTATAAACTAGACCCCTTAAGGTATTCATTGAGGAGTATAGTGAGCATTTTGACCCTATAGCAGTTTCACAGATTTTACTAACTTTGGGATGTGTAGGTTAAAAATTACTAAAATATCCCTTTATCCCCAACTATTTCATTTTCACAAGGGGTTAAAGGAGAGAAAGCCCCCACAGTTTGTTACACAATTTCTCCTGAACACGGCAATACCCCATATGTGGCCATAATCTGCTGTATGGGGACATGGTGGGGCTCAGAATGGAAGGAGCTCTATTTGGCTTTTGGAGGGCAGATGTTGCTATAATAGTTTTCAGGTGCCATGTCGCATTTGCAGAGGCCCTAAAGTATCAATACAATGGAAACCCCTCAAAAGTGACCCCATTTTAAAAATTACACCCAACAAAGAATGTATCAAGGCGTATTATCATTTTGAGCCTAAAAATGCCTCCCAAAAATTAATGTACAAAATAATTTTTTTTCAAAGAAATATGCCATTTCGGTGCCCAATACGTTGCACCCACTTTGTGGGACCTGCACTCTTAAAACTATTAAAGTGGCCGTCGCGAGGGGCAAAAAATTATATATGCGGGTGTAAACTGCTGCTTGGGCACACAGCAGGGCTCAGAAGGGAAGGAGCACTGTGCATTTTAGCTTTTGGGGTACAGATTTAGAGGGACTTTCTGGGCACCATGTTTTTGCAGAGCCCCGGAGGTGCCAGTAAACTGGAATTCACCAAGTGACCCCATTTAGTAGGGGCAATTTTAGGGTCTCTACAAATGTGACATGGTGTCCAAACACCAACAATCTAAATCTGCACTCCAAACGCCATATAGAGCTCCTTCACATCTGCGCCCTGCTTTGTACCCAAATGGCAGTGTATGCCGACATGTATGACACTGGTGTACCCCGGATAACGGACTTAATGCCATATGTGGGTAGATACTGCTGTTTGGGCACAGAAGGGAAGGAGCGCTATTTTGGCTTTTGGAGCACAGTTTGGTTTTTGGACGTCATGCCATTTTTGCAAAGCCCCTGAATTGCCAATAAAGTGGAATCTGCAGACATGTCACACCATTTTAGACACTACCCCACTGATGGGATTTATCAAGTGGCGTAGCAAGCATTTTTAACCCTTGAGTGTTGCATTTATTTAGTTTCCAGAAATGAATGCGCAGCTGATAATGAAAAGTTAAAAATGACATTTTTCCAGAGATTTGCCATTTCAGCGCGCGATATGTTGTGCCCAACTTATGTCAGCAGAGATACAAACTCCAAAAACTGGTAAGCGGGTATCCCGGGCACAACAGCTTTTAGAGCATTCATCTGATACAAGTCGGGCACAACATTTTACGCACTGAAATGACGTATTACTGGAAAAATGGTAATTTTCACCTCTCACAATCAGCTTCGTATTCATTTATGGATAATAAGTTATAGCAACACCTGGGGGTTTAAAATGCTCTCTGTACCCCTGGATAAATCCTTCAGGGGTGTAGTTTCCAAAATAAGGTCTCCTATCAGGGAATTCCACGTTACTGGCGTTTCAGCTCTGCAAAAGTGTCATGGCATCCAAAAACCAAACCGTCTGTGCTCCAAAAACCCAATAACCCTTCTGTATCCTGCTGTACCCGAATATCAGTTTATACCCACATATGACATTACGTACATTATCCTGGGTACACCAATGTCATACATGTGGCATAGGTTGCAGTTTGGGCACAGCAGGGCTCAGAAGGGAAGGAGCGCGATGTGGCTTTTGGAGTACAGATTCATATGTTTGGTATCTGGACGCCATGTCATATTTGTAGAGCCTGTAAGGTACCAGAAAAGTGGATTCCCCAAAGGAGTGACCCCATTTTGAAAACATCACTCCTCAAAGAATTTATCAGGGGGTGTAGTGAGTATTAGCATCCCAGATGTGACTGCACAGTAGATGGTGAAGAGGGAATATATAAGCTGTGTGGAGTACATTGCAAACACCAAACTCCCTACTATGTCCCAGTAGCTCCTATGATTGGGGGAGTCACTCTAGGGGTCACTTTTAGGGACACTTCTGGTGTCTTTTAGCTCAAACTGTAAATCTGGGGTGTCCCCTGATATCCGCTCGCACAGCTTTATACATTCCCTTCCTGCCGCAGCCAGTTGTATTCTAATGATTTGGCGATTTTTGCGGGTTTTTGTCTTCATATTGCTAGATGCTATATTTTCTTTATTTTTCTGGAGACGTGGCCATATAAGGGCTTGTTTGAGGGATGAGATGCATTTTGTAATGACACCATCTTTGGGTGTCTACATCTTATTGAATACATTAACCCTTTTTTTGCTGGATTTAAAAAAAAAAAAAAAAATCTGGCATTGAGTTTTACCTTTTAAACTTTTCGCCATGCAGTGTACAGTATAAGTAACATGTGACCTTTATTCTGCAGGTCGGTACTATTAGGGAGATACCTCATATGCAATACCAATTCTGTAGAATAAAAAACACATTTAGGGACATAAATCAGGTTGAGGGCTTTTGTGTGGGAAAATGTGTGCTTTTTATGGGTACTGTTGTGGGGTGTATGACTTTTTGCTCACTTTTTATAGCATATTTTGTAAGGAGAGATGGCGAAAAATCACTACTTCCGGCGGGTTTCCCCCTCCCCGTTCACCATGTACATGAAATATAGTTTGTTTTATTGTACCAAATATGCATTGTTTTTATTTATATATTCATTTTCTATTAAAAAAAAAAAAAAAAAAAAAAAAAAAAGGGGGATTTTGGGGCTTTATAACTTTATTCATTTTTATCAGACTTTATTTTTCACCTTTTTTTTTTTTACTTTTTCAGGTGTCCCTTTAGGTTACTTTAATTAGTGATGCTTTGATAAAAGCATCACTAATTCTGTATTAGACGCTGCAGGACACAGCATTCAGTATCCTGCAGAGTGTACAGGAAGTCAGCCGCAGAAAATTATATTTTTATGTAAGCACCTACGGTATTTAATTTACATGCACAAAACTGGTAGGCACTTTCCAGCGATTTTTCCATTTCTTTGACTGTAAATATGTGTGCTATGTATGAACGCCTCACATCTTACAGTTATTTTGGAAAATCCATTTTGTTTGCAGAAAAAAGTTGCTTGAGCCAACAGTCCAGTGGCAAATTTGAATTTTTGTGCAATTTTTGCTTGGAGTCTGTTAGCTGCAAAGTTGCATGAAGGTAGTTGTATATATGGAATATTAAGTTTCATTTTAATATATGGTATTCTGTGCAACCTCAAAAAAGTTAAATTTTGTTTTCAGTCCCAGTGTGCTACATTTAGTAGAGATTTTTAGCATATTCGTGAATGACAGCAAAATATTACTAGTCTTTATCAGTGTTCTTTAAAGTACAATCTCTTCTTGCAGCTGAATTTTGCAGTATATATAAATTCTGTACACCTAGATCTATTTTATATGTGTGGTGTGTGAATACACAATTGAATGACTTAGGTGCAAATATATGTTTCAGTGCATTTTTTTTTTTCAAAAAAAAAAAAAAAAAAAAAAAAAATTGTGTTGGTCATAAAGTTACATGAAGGTGGATGCCATGTCCACTGATGTTTCAATGGATCATCAACATGTAATCTTCAGGTTGTCTACTGTCAATAAATATAGGGATTATAGGTGAACTTTCTTTTCATAGTGGGTAATCCCTACATTTTATAGGATAATTTAACATTTCCAGCTTCAAAGCAGATTTTCATTTCTTCCAATTCTAGTGAAGAGATGTGCATCCAGGAGTAGGCCTTAAAGGGGTTGGCCACTTTCAGACCAATACTGACAAACAAATGTACAATAAAAAGATATACAATTTTCCACTATCCTTTCTGTATCAATTCCTCAGTTCTCTAGATCTCTGCTTGCTGTCATTGATTGTTACTTCTAGAGGATAAAACTCTGACCATGGTCATGTGATTTACGGTCCATGGTCATGTGATGAAGACACAGGTGCACAGCTGATTACCAGGCAGATGTCTGAATATTGTGCTGTGACGTTAACGAGCGGCACCTGTGTCCTCATCACATGACCATGGTCCGTAAATCACATGACCAGGGTCAGACTTTTATCCACTAGAGGTAACAGAATGAATGACAGCAAGCAGAGATCTAGCAAACTGTGAGGAATTGATACAGAAAGTATATTGGAAAATTGTATATCTTTTTATTTGTTTGTCAATACTGGTCTGAAAGTGGCCAACCCCTTTAATCCCTTCCCGACATCCAATGTAATAGTACGGCGCTGCCGGGAAGGACTTCCCGCAAACCACCGTAGTACTACGGCGGCTGCATGGTGCGCACACAGAACCTGTGTGTGCACCATGCCTTGCGAGTGTCAGCAGTATGCTATGGCTGACAATGCCCTTTAACACCCGCGGTCGGAACCGGGTCCGATCGTGGGTGTTAACCCCTGAGATGCCGGCGGCATCTCAGGGGTTTCAGTATATTATGGTGCCGATCGGCACCCCCCGCAACGGTTTCAGGGGGTGCCGGTGTTGGTAATTGACAGCCTGAGGTCTGATCAGTGACCCTGGGTCTGCCCCATGCCGTCCCCTCCACATACCTGGTTGATTCTGCCAAAAAGGAAGCTGTCAGCCCAGTGCGTGTGCACGGGGCTGAGAGCTTCCTGTGCACTGCAATACACGTGTATTGCAGCGTACATGTAGTTAAGCAGTAATCATGGGGACAGAAAAAAAAAAAAGTTATAAAAAAGTAAAAATAAGTTTAAATAAGTTTAAAATAAATTAGAAATAAAGCCCCCAAAATCCCATTTTCCCATATAAAATGATTATGTAAAATAAAGAAAAAAAAAAAAAACAAAAAACAAAAACAAAATTACATATTTGCTATCGCTGCGTCCGTAATAACCTGAACAATAAAATTAACACATTTAACCCAAACGGCAATCATAATAAAAAAAAAAAAAAAAAAAAAAAAAAAAGCCCTCAACCAGCTCTGTCTATTGAAAAATAAAAAGGTTATGCCTTTCAGTAAATGGCAATGCAAAAATAGATTTATAGATTTAATGAATATATATATATATATATATATATATATATATATATATATATATATATATATATATATATATATATACACATACACACACACACACACATACATACACACACACGTGGTCTTATCAGATACTGGGTCTTGCCACAAGGAGGGGTTAAAGCACTTCTGTTGATGCCATATGAAAAAGACTACTTTTGGGTACTGTAGCTTTTTCTGCGAGATCATTGACTGCTACCTGGCTACGATACAAGACATCTTTCTCAAGATGGTCATTTTGATGAACTGTCTGCCTAGCTGTTAGGTGGTATAGGAACTAGGTACTTGGAACCATGTTGGAACCATGGAACCACCTTGGAACCATGTTACTTTTAAATATCCAAACACACCTTCACTACACAAGCACATATAACAGTGTGTGGAATCAGAATTCCACTTTAACTATCACATTAGGCTACAAAAAAAAGTGAAGAGGCCCTAACATCTGTTCACCAAAACAGCTGCCATAGCCGGTTACTTACGGTAAACAGAGACAGATATACCCAGAACACTCACCTGTGTCCTTTGGTCCTACACACTGAAGCACTCACCCCCACAAAGCAGGTCTACTTCACCACACTCATATCTGCAACGGAGGAGCGGAATAACAGCATCGCTTCTGCCACTGCTGGCTTCATGCAGGGCAGAAGCATAGCGATGTTGCTGGCTTCACCTGTGCCGGCATCTAACACTCCCCGGCGCAGACGCCGGCACAGGTGAAGCCAGCAACATCGCTATGCTTCTGCCCTGCATGAAGACAGCAGCGGCAGAAGCGATGCTGTTATTCCGCTCCGGGGTCACATATGCAAAGCCAAGCGGCGAGATGCCGCCGGCCCTGCGTGCACACTCATAGACCAGTCTAGCCTTCACAATGCGAATACAGACCCGGCACCCTGTCGGGTCTGTATTTGCCTTTCCTGGATCTACTCATACCTCACATTCAGCGTCTCCCACTCGCACACCACCTCCTCACCTCTCCCTCTCTCTGTAGGTGTCCCCCAAGGCTCCGTCCTAGGACCCCTCCTGTTCTCCATCTACACCCTCGGCCTGGGACAACTCCTAAAATCTCATTGTTTTCAATACCACTGCTATGCCGAGGACACCCAAATATGCATGTCTGGACCAGATATTACCTCCCTGCTGACCAGAGTTCCAGACTGTTTAGCAGCTGTAGCCTCCTTCCTCTCCTCCCGCTTTCTCAAACTCAACATGGAGAAAACAGAGTATCATTTTCAGCCCATCCTGTATGGCCCCACCACCTGACCCATCTATCAAAGTTAACGGAACCACTATTACCCCTGTCTCACAAGCCCGATGCCTTGGGGTAACCCTGGACTCCGACCTATCCTTCAAGTCACACATTCAAACCCTCAACACTTCCTGCCGCCTTCAACTCAAAAACATCCACCGAATCCGCTCCTTTCTCACCCCTGAAACTACTAAGATGCTCGTCCAGGCCCTCATAATCTCCCGCTTAGACTACTGCAATACCCTTCTCCATGGACTCCCAGCTAACACCCTCACCCCCCTCCAGTCCACCTTAAACTGTACTGCTCGTTTAATTCACCTCTTCCACCCCCCCCATCTTCATCAGCTGCTCCCCTCTGCCAGTCCCTCCACTGGCTACCCATAGCCCAGCGAATTGAATTCAAGTTACTAACGCTAACATACAAAGCCATCCACAACCTGTCCCCTCCATCTATCTCCAAGCTAATCTCCCGCTACCTGCCCACAAGTAACCTCAGATCCGCCAATGACCTCCTACTCCGCTCTCATCCGCTCCTCACACAACCGTCTCCAAGATTTCTCCCATGCATCCCCCATACTCTGGAACTCCTTACCACGACACATAAGACTGACCCCCACAATCACAAGCTTCAAGAAGGCCCTGAAGACTCACCTATTCAGGAAGGCCTACAACCTCCAATAACACTATCACCTCACTGCCATCTGTACAGTATCCCCCTCTCCTTCTGTCTCTAACCCCCTTCCCTCATAGATGTAAGCCCTCGCGGGCAGGACCCTCTACCCCACCGTGCCAGTCAGTCATTGTTAGTATTATATCTACCTGTATATTCTGTGTACTGTATGTAACCCCCAAATGTAAAGCACCATGGAATTAATGGTGCTATATAAACAATAAACAAAAAAGGAAACAAACTGTATTTTCTGTCTTCATGGCTGTGAGGATGTTCTACAGCTCAGGACAATTTTATAAAATGTTAGGTTTTTATATACACAAAAAGTACAATGCTTACAGAAAAAGGCTGTAATAAGGCCAATACAAGAATATACATAAAAAGGGAATAAAGTCAAAAGACTATGGAGATCAGCAGAATAGTATAGAATGATTGCCCGTCCAGTTATTTAACCAAGGAGTCCTATTCATCATGCTTTTTGAAGGATCCCTAACAGGTCGCTTTTCCAAGTCTCCCATCTGTGACAGGCGTTGGCTAATTACATGTACCAAATCAAGAGTGCTAGGACTTATTTGGAGTATATGCCAACGCTCTGGCGAGTACCTAAAATAGGCATGATTTGCTTGCTAAATGAAGTCAAGGCATGTCAAACATGAAGATAAAGTCATAATTTGAGATGGTTATTACCATTTAAAATCCAGATCCTCAATGTCACTGGCCATATTTTGGTACGTGGATGGTTATGACACAATGAATTATGACCTGCGTGCCTAAGCTCTTTGCATTGTCCTGTTAGCTAGCTCAGCTGCAACATCAGTGCGCAAATGTGCCATAGGATACCATGCAGAACCTGTATGCCTCTATGCCCAACCATACAGTGTTGGCCAAAAGTATTGGCACCCCTGCAATTCTGTCAGATAATCATTTTCTTCCAGAAAATAATTGCAAGCACAAACTCTTTGGTATTAATATCTTCATTTATTTTGCTTACAATGAAAAAACACAAAAGAGAATGAAAAATAAATAAATATCATTGATCGTTTTACACAAAACTCCAAAAATGGGCCGAACGAAAGTACTGGCACCCTCAGCCTAATACTTGATAGCACAACCTTTAGACAAAATAACTGCAAACAACCGCTTCCAGTAACCATCAATGAGTTTCTTACAATGCTCTGCTGGAATTTTAGACCATTCTTCTTTGGCAAACTGCTCCAGGTCCCTGAGATTTGAAGGGTGCCTTCTCCAAACTGCCATTTTGAGATCTCTCTACAGGTGTTCTATGGGATTCAGGTCTGGATTCATTGCTGGCCACTTTAGAAGTCTCCAGTGCTTTCTCTCAAACCATTTTCTAGTGCTTTTTGAAGTGTGTTTTGGGTCATTGTCCTGCTGGAAGACCCATGACCTCTGAGGGAGACCCAGCTTTCTCACACTGGGCCCTACATTATGCTGCAAAGTTTGTTGGTAGTCTTCAGACTTCATAATGCCATGCACACGGTCAAGCAGTCCAGTGCCAGAGGCAGCAAAGTAACCCCAAAACATCAGGGAACCTCCGCCATGTTTGACTGTAGGGACCGTGTTCTTTTCTTTGAAGGCCTCTTTTTTTTTCCCCTGTAAACTCTATGTTGATGCCTTTTCCCAAAAAGCTCTACTTTTGTCTCGTCTGACCAGAGAACATTCTTCCAAAACTTTTTTTGGCTTTCTCAGGTAAGTTTTGGCAAACTCCAGCCTGGCTTTTTTTTAGGTCTCTGGGTAAGAAGTGGGGTCTTCCTGGGTATCCTACCATACAGTCCTTTTTCATTCAGACGCCAACGGATAGTACGGGTTGACACGGGCTGACCCTCGGACTGCAGGGCAGATTGAACTTGTTTGGATGTTAGTTGAGGTTCTTTATCCACCATCCGCACAATCTTGCGTTGAAATCCCTCGTCAATTTTTTCTTTTCCGTCCACATCTAGGGAGGTTAGCCACAATGCCATGGGCTTTAAACTTCTTGATGACTCTGCGCACGGTAGACACGGGAACATTCAGGTCTTTGAAGATGGACTTGTAGCGTTGAGATTGCGCATGCTTCCTCACAATTTTACTTCAAGTCCTCAGACAGTCCTTTGGTCTTCTTTCTTTTCTCCATGCTCAATGTGGTACAAACAAGGAAACAGGACAGAAGTTGAGTCAGCTTTAATCCATTTCAACTGGCTGCAAGTGTGATTTAGTTATTGCCACCACCTGTTAGGTGCCTCAGGTAAGTAACAGGTGCTGTTAATTACACAAATTAGAGAAGCAGCACATGATTTTTCAAACAGTGCCAATACTTTTGTCCACCCCCTTTTTATGTTTGGTGTGGAATTATATCCAATTTGGCTTTGACAATTCTTTTTGTGGTTTTCCATTGAAGACAAATTAAATGAAGATAATACCAAAGAATGTGATTTCAATCATTTTCTGGAAGAAAAGGAGTATTATCTGACAGAATTGCAGGGGTGCCAATACTTTTGGCCAACACTATCTCATCTTGACTAGAGGCAGCACCAACAGGACAAGAGCCTGCTTTCAAGTTGTAAAGTTTTCAACAATAAACCTCTCTCACCAAATGTGAATGTAACAACATATATAAGTGATCACAATGGTAACGTATCAGAATGTTATAACACATTGTCATTGCCCATTATATAAACATAAAGCGATTAATCCCTTTAAAAAGCTATGCACTTCGTGGTCATTTTTTTTAAAAATTCTTGCATCTTTAATTGGCCAGAACACTTTTCAGATAAGATTTTATTACAAATTATGCTTGCTTTATCTTCTGCTGCCTTCTTTTGGTTTAATCTGCTATATTCCTTTATTCAAACAGGCCATCTGAGCAGCCGCTTGCCAACTCCTAAAAACTTATTCATGCTCACATTTTAATCTGTTCGGATGAGAGTTTTTCCCAGGAAGGAAGGCTGAAAACATGTTTTAGTAATACAACCCTCTCTTGCTCGGTTCTCACTGGTATATTGTTCTACTAACATTACCTACCTGCTGAAGTTATACGGTTTCCTGCAGAAGTGGATCTGATTGTATTCCCAATACTGTATCTTGCAACAGACTGTTTGGCTTCCACTCCTGTGCGGGTCCTCTCAGACATATCAGCTCTTACCACAGAAGCCTTGCTATTTTTTTCTCCAACTCCCCTTACTTTTCCAGATGGGCCTGCTATTTTGCTGGTGTTATTACGCAAGGTTGAAGGGGATGAATGGCTTTGACTTTTTTTGTCAGCTACATCTGTAGGCAGGGCCTCAGGGTCAACCATGCAGGTTCCAGGTTGAGGTGGTGTGGGAGGTGGATCCTTCAAGGGTGGAGGGAAAGGATCCAAAAGTCTTGGTGTATTATCACCCTCAGAATCAGATGCTCCATCAATGGCAATTGATGAACCTTCCTCAGGCCCAGAATCAGAGATTGTTGGCAAAGACTCACTTACTGAAGTAGGTGGCGTTTCAGGTCCATTAGGAAATTTTTTTCCAGGGGAACATTGAGGCTTAGGTAGTTCCTGTGAAGGATCACTGTCACTGTCTCGTGGACTTGCTATAGCATCTGATTTATGATGCTCAAACTCACATGGTGAAACCAAGCACAAATCAACATCATGGGGAGAAGCTGACCTTTCAGACTGTCCTTCATGTTCATTGGAGTGGGAAGGGCGCACTGGCAAGCTCAGGCCTACCCTACTAGCAGCATGAATATCTGGTGAGACATCTCTAGGAGACTCACTAACTGGAGGGAGCGTCTGCTCAAAGGAAGAAATGGATAGCGATTCATCTACTTCTGTGGAATGAGGAGAGCCCACTTCAGCAGGCAAAGAAGGAGTGGTAATTGTAGGAGAAACATCAGGTAGGTCCTCCCGAAATGGACTCAAAGATAAGCAACTAGTTTGCTTTCCTTGTGAGGAATTAGAGTTCTCTTGAGAAGATTTTGGAGGAGCTTTAAAAGAATTGAGATTTTTTCCATCCCCAGAGGAAAGGACCTGCTCACTACTGTGTTGTGCAACTGCTGGTGAATGGTGCTCTGAACTGACAGGTGAGGTCATTTCCAAAGTCTTTTCTTCAGAGCTTCCACAAGGATCATCCAACCAGTCTTGCCCATGATGGCTGCATTTGTTTTTTTCTTGGATCTCTAGGTTTGTTGGTGTAAGATCAAAATTCACACTAATTTCACTTCTGGGTGTTTTAGCTAATGGAGAAATAGATGTTAGGCACTTTAAGGGACTGGTCTCCATGTAACGGAATCCGTTTGGGCTCTCTGGTTCAACAGCACTTGGACCATTCTCTGTACTTTTCCCAAGTCCATTTTCAGGGTGGGCATTGCTGTCAGACACTGCACATGGAGGCTCATTTACTTTACTAGTATTTTGAGACCTAATAACTTCACAAGAAACTGGGGTGCTGCTCATTGCAGCTACATCCTTCTCAGCTGGCTGAGTTTTAGTTTCCTTAACTTGCTCCTTTTTCAGGGTTTTGCCCTTAACTACATTCTTGCCACCTGCAACCATGTCTTTTTTTATTGCTCCTAGATCCTTTTTCAGTGATCCTACTTTAGAAACTG
Organism: Leptodactylus fuscus; assembly: GCF_031893055.1. Classification (NCBI taxonomy): domain Eukaryota; kingdom Metazoa; phylum Chordata; class Amphibia; order Anura; family Leptodactylidae; genus Leptodactylus; species Leptodactylus fuscus. The sequence goes on from NC_134265.1 coordinate 196,179,773, forward strand.
GCCTTCTGGAATCAGCAGGTGTAACTAATGCCTTCTTTACATCTTTTACCGCCATTCGTGAGATTTTTCCTTCCTCTACTTTGCTTTCTTTTAATTCTCTCCTTGGAGTGTCGATTTTTCCATCATTAAGATGACGCAGATCTTTTTTAGATTCTGGTTTGGCTACTTCTTTTTTTTTATCTGCTTGAATTTCATCTTTTTTCAAAGACTTCTTCTCATCCTTTGTTTGCTCTTTCTTTAGCAAAGCTTTTTCTTTCACGGTTTTCAGTCTTGAATCCAGCTTTGTTTTTTCTGTCGTAGTTTCTGTTTTACCCTTGCCCTCTTTTTGTTTCTCACCCTCTGTTCCACATTCCTTGCTAGTTTCCACAAGATTTTTAGATCTGTCTTTTACATCTGGCCGTAGATCTTTCTTTTGTACTTTAAAGGGCTTCTCTTTTCCTGAACCAAATTTTGGTTCAACACTTAGTCGTCCTGATCCAGACCCCAGACTCTCTTTGCTCTCAGTACGACTTGGTTTTGCACCAATCCTATCTAGGTTACTGCTTCTCATCAAATCCAGATCTTTCCGAGTTATAACTGGGTCTTTCAGAAAGTCTAGATGTTTCAATTTTTCAAGTCCTTCAAAAATTTTGTTCTGAGGCGTGCAACCTGGAAACAGTACCCTAACAATCCTCTCAGAAGGTGCAGAAGGGTGCCAGACAAGTAAAACACAGGCTGAAGTCAAAGAAGTTATAGGTAAATCAGACGTATTATGCTCCTTGTCTCCAAGCCACTTTTTGAAGGCTTCAGCATCTTTGCTGCCCTTTACTGGGTTCAGGATGTACATTTCTAACTTGCCAACACCCATCTTCTGAAACAGTATAACTGGGTTCACAGCTTTCTCACTTCTGTGCAATGGCTCTGGATGAATACTTAGTTTCTGTAAACATTGCATTGTGAGCAAAGCCTCTTCTCGAACCCTAACCAGACTAGGATTTTCTTCAGCAATCAACTTTTCAGCAGTGTTCATAAATACAACACCAAGCTCTGGCGATAGTAAATTCTTTAACCATTCATTGTTAGGTTGTGGTACTTGAGAAATATCCTCTTCTGTCTCGGCTATCTTCCTTTGTAGCAAGCTATTAATGCCAGGCAGATTGTCTAGACCCATGTGAGTAAGAAGGATTGAGTCCACCCTATCCAAATGTCGTATTAATTTCCAAAATGGAGATCTAACATCAGAGCCACCATTCACTAACATGTTAAACCCATTTATAGCAAAGAAAGCAGAGTCTCCTCTACCCCCTGGAAAAACATAGCAGCACGGTTTAGATAATTTCAAGAAACCAACAGTTGTGGGGGATTCCAGCAGTTCAAATGGAGAAGGGGGTTCTAGGGACTCCGAGAGATACTCCTCCAACTCTAGTAGACCCTCAGTCTCTGGAAAGATTTGATCCTTGTTGAACTGCAATCCAATAAAATCTTGTAGGCTGCATTTGTCAATCTGTGATAAATCCCAATTATCTGGGCAAGAAACTGTCAAACACACACGAGCTGTAGGATCAGATGAGCCTAAGGTTTCACCAATCTGAAGAAATGCAAAAACAAAAAAAATATTATATCTATATGTATGACATGTGTGAGCTTTTAGCAACTGGCAAAAGTTAAAATATCCTGTCCCTTCTAATATTCTTGACCATTACCTCTTTGTCTGTAAAAATATGAATAAAGTCATCAATTGAAAAACCTCCTCCACCTTGCAGGACCATTTCCCCAGTATGTTCAAGAAAGGGACCAGTAAATATCAATAGCTTATGTTGTGAGGGATGGCAGATCAACTTGCGGATCTAAAGATGGGAAAAAAAATAAAATAAATAAAAACAAGTTACACAAAATTAGTTGGCCATTTTTGTTTGAGTATGCAAAGAAGTGTCAAACACTATGGAACAGATACACTAGTAAATACACACCAAATTGTTGACAGAATTTGCAGTAAAAGATAATGTACATGCTTTACACCTAATTTATTATGCGGTTTTGCACAATTTCTAACAGTTTCTGTGCTTTAACAAGTAGGTAGGTGGGGCTTGTTGCAAAGCATGTGGGGTTTAACCCTTTTCCTGTCATGGACATAAGTCCCTGTACTGACAGGATTACACAGTAGCAAAGGATGTATCAAGGACATATGCAACACATCCTTGATACTAATGGTGACATCTCAGGAATTATAAGGACTATTAAAAAGGATCTTAGATTCATTTTAACCCCTTAAGGACCAGGCCATTTTTTGGTTTCGCATTTTCGTTTTTCCCTCCTCACATTTCAAGAGCCATAACTTTTTCATTTTTCAGTTCACAGAGTCACATGATGGCTTATTGTTTGCGGGACAAATTGTACTTTGTAATGGCACCATTCAATATGCTGTGCAATGTACTGGGAAGCTGGAAAAAAATTCAGAATGAGGCGCAATTGGAGAAAAAATGCATTTGCGCCATTTTCTTATGGGTTTAATTTTTACAGCATTCACTGTTTGGTACAAATGACATGTTACCTGTGTTCTACGTGTCAGTATGAACGCGGTGATACCAAATTTATATAGTATTTGAAATGTTTTGATACTTTTAAAAAAAAACGATAAACTTTGCAAAATAGAAAAAAAAATTTGTGTCATCATGTTCTAACACCTGTAACTTTTTCATATTTCCATGTATGGAGCTGGTTGTGGTGTCTTTTTATGCGGGACAAGATGACGTTTCTATTGATACCATTTGGGGAAAGATCTGATGGTTTGATCACTTTTTATTAAATTTTTTTTTATAGGCGGCAAAGTGTTGAAAAAAACGCTTTTTGGCTGTTTTTATTTTTTTTGCCGCTACGCCGTTCGCAGTACGGGATAAATGTTTTAATATTCTAATAGTTCGGGCATTTTGGAGCGCAGGGATACCTAATATATGTATGTTTAATGTTCTTTAATTACTTTTATAGGTAATCTAGGGAAAGGGGGTGATTTGAACTTTTATATATTTTTTATTTTTTTAATACTTTTAAAAACTTTTTTTTTTTCTTCTGTTACATTTATGATCAGACCCCTTAGGTACCTTGAAACCTAGGGGGTCTGATCGCTCATACTATTCACTGCAATACTACAGTACTGCAGTGAATAGCAGAATCCCAGCACTTCTATTAGACGATGCCTCTGGCATCGTCTAATAGATCTCGTGCAGAGACAAGCCTGGAAGCCTTCAATAGGCTTCCGGCTGTCATAGCAACCGATCACCGCCCTCATGTGACGTTCAGGAGGGCGGCGATCGGCGAAACATGGCGGCGCCCATGCCGCCGGCGCCGTTTACACACTGCGGTCACGTTTGACCGCAGTGTGTAAAGGGTTAACAGCAGCGATCTGCTCGGGCACCGACCGCTGCTGTTATTGGCAGGTCCTGGCTGTATGATACAGCCGGCATCTGCCCTGTATGGAGCGAGCTCAGCGTGTGAGCTCGCTCCATACATCCCCATGCGACCCATGACGTACAGTTACGTCAAGGGTCGCTAAGGGGTTAAAGAGGAGAGCCCTAACAGATCCAGAGCGGTTAGTTGTTAAAGACACTGTCAGGAATGGAGATCCGCATAAACCCTGTCAAACCCTAGTAAATCTGAAAATATTTGGGGGGGGGGGGGCGGGGGTTGCTACATAGAGAATAAAATTACTCCATTCCCTGCATAAACTGCATCTAATCCCAGGAGGACTTCTATTACCCATGTAATTCCTTTCGCCTATTAGACAACATACTGTACGTTTGCTCTCGTCAGACAGAGGTGTGATGTAATACCCCTATGAGACTAATAAGGCCATTTATTGACCCAAGAGTTTACCAGTGTCCAGATCCTTTGAGCCAAAACAGTTGCATCAAATACACAAACACTATCAATAAAAGTACTAGGAACCCTAGTATTAGTTATGGACGACTTGTCAGGCTGGTCATTGCTCAGCGTCACGGCTGGGCCGTATGGAACACCTCCTCTGACAGTATAGCGCTACCCACAGTACTGTGAAGAGCTATCTGCAATTGCACAGATCTCTTCTCCTGGGGCCCAAAACTGAAAAGCTGCGTTGAATTCAGTGGACTGTATGCTTTCTACTGGTATATAAAACCTTATGTGCCCGAGGACATGAAAGGTCCTCTTTAAAAGAGGTTGTCCAGTAATTAAGATGTTAGAGCCAGCGTCCCTTGTAATAAGTGATCAGCTCGCTGCATCTTCAGATTCTGCAACATAATAGTCCGTCTGTTGACCCTGTGACCTGCTCATCTCGTGGCCTCACCCCTTTTAAACTGAACATGGCCACATCTACCTTTATTTTTGTCCCTACCACCCCAGCATGTACAAGATCCCACCCACCCAGACTAAACTCCCTGGTGCCTTTGATTTTCACCCCCCACAGGCTAGTGCAGAGGAGATATGGGTATATTAATTTCCATGTACATTTGTATGGGGAGAAAGTGGCGCAAAAGAAGTGGAGTGAACACTAATGGATGAAATCTGTCTAACCTCGGCATTAGCCCATTCAGTCTGTGGAATGGAATACAGAGGCATCCAGTTTGCTCTGGGGTGAGAGAGGAAGTTGGAAGTTGTTTAAAGGGATTCTACCATTAAAACAAGTTTTTTTCTAATGACCACGTCGGAATAGCCTTAAGAAAGGCTATTCATCTCCTACCTTTTGATGTGGTCTCCGCCGCGCCGGTCATCTGAAATACCGGGTTTTTCCCGGTATGCTAATGAGTGTCCGGCAGCAATGAGGGCAGGCCCCAGCACTCATACGCAGATGGAGGCGTCTCCACTGCTGCCGGATCTGGGAAATCCAGCCACATCTTCTTCCTGATCTGCCTCCTCCCCTTCTGTGTCCTCTTCTTTCGTCGTCATGGGCAACACATGCGCAGTCGGCTCTGACAGCGAGAACCTGTTAGAGCCGACTGTGCATGCTGGCCGGCGGCCATATTTGCGAGGCCGCAATTGCGTGCATGTGTAGTATGCTCCGCGAAGTATTTGCCGAACAGAGTGTACTGCGCATGCTCAGTAAGGTCCGTACAGCCCTCCGACGTCTGGATGAGTGCACTTGCGCATCGGAGGGCTGTACGGACCTTACTGAGCATGCGCGGTACACTCTGTTTGGCAAGTACTTCGCGGAGCATGCGTGTAATTGCGTGGACGGATTGCCCAGTTCCGGCAGAAGTGGGGACGCCACCATCGGCGTATGAGTGCTGGGGCCCGCCCTCATTGCTGCTGGACACTCATTAGCATACCGGGGGAAAAAAAAACGGTATTTCGGATGACTGGCGCGGCGGAGACCACATCAAAAGGTAGGAGACGAATAGCCTTTGTTAAGGCTATTCAGATGTGGTCAGAGGAAAAAAAAATAAAAAAAAAAATAAAAAAATTTAATGGTAGACTCCCGTTAAGTTTATATTTTATACATCTCTAATTGTATATATGTATTCGACTCCTGAGGGTGGATACGTGGTGTTTTCCTCCAAGAGATGTAGGCCCCACATTACGGAAACAGTATTTTATTGCAGATTTTGTTGTGGTTTATTGCACCAAAGTCAGAAGTGGATGTAAAAAAAGGGAAGTATTTATATAATTTTTCCATTCCTTTTCAAGCCATTCGCAATGAGGGACACCATCACCATGGTGAAGAACTAGGAGACAGAGGTCAGATTGAAGGGGAGCGTGACAAACAAAGGACATAAAACCATCGTGAAATGAAGAAAATGTTGACGATCAAGTGCTAAGAAAATGTGTAGCTAGGCATCGTGAGTGTCAAATGGCAGGGATCTGCTAGACTGCAGAGATGCCACCAGCGATTGTAGGGATTCCAAGTGTCGAAACCGCTCAGTTCCAGGAGTCATCAACACTGGCAAACCAGACCTCCAGGAAGGAGAGCAGCTGTTGCCTCTTTTCTTCGCCTATAATGTTTTTTCCTCCTTCCCGTAAGGTTGTTTTTAAAGTATACCTAATAAAAGGACTTGATTTTTAAGAGAATTTCATCAAATGGCGAGTGCCCTTCCTGCTTTACTCTTTTCTTAAGATACGTTGTTTTGCCTACACCTTGGAACGCTGAGCACCACCAATACTTCAACAGTATGTTAAAAGAAAATCCTTAATCTGGTTTAAATTTCTCTGTTTAAGTGAAGACCTTCAAGAAAATACACTTTAAGAACTAGCAGTGCCATCCATTTTCTTCTTTTTTATATATTTATTTGTTTAGACAAGTCTAAAGTTAGGGAAACAAAATCCTTTGAGTGTTTTGTTAAACAGATTGAGTCCTGTTAGGGTTGAATGATTGAACTATACCAAAATCAAAACATTTTACCTCTGTCATGATTAACTAACAAGTTTAGAATCACCTCTTTTTACATGTCATGCCCCCTTTTTTTTTAATGCAAACCATGCCATTGGAATTAGTTTTTGCTTATTCACATATCAGCAATCATTCAATAGCATACAGTTAGTGACTGCAAAATAGCAGTAATCAATGTAAGCAAGCTTACATAGATTAATTTAGCCAATTTTCAGTTCCGATTAATTGCCCAGCCTTAGTTCCCATCGTTACATAAACCTCAACATACCTCATCACATACTGATATCTTTGAAGGATTAATCAGAACCAATGTCTCCAATGTGTCCCCTGCATGATGGAGACTTCTTTGCCCTATAATCAAATACAACAATTAAAATAATCAGTAATTGACATTTAATACTTTCAGATCAGTTTCTTACAAAATTTGAAAAGCAATTTAATAAGCGTAGCAGGGGAATCATGCCTTAGCAATAATACCGTATTTTTGGACAATAAAAAGCAGTTTAAGCGAGGGGGAAAAAAAAAAAAAAAAACCCAAACAAAACACACCACTTGTTATATACCCCTTCACACACAGTATCAGCAAAAAAAACAAAACCAAAACTGTATGATGTCCCCTGTCAGTGCTTCTCCCCACACACTGAGGGGTCCCCCCAGTATAAAGTCTCATATTATGAGGGGGCACCATTGAAACTTTATACACTGTGGAGGCCACCAATGGGTTTTTTGTGTATGTGAACCTTAAATTTTAGCTAACAATCCCCTTTATCTTCCCTAGCACACTAGTTTGGGACACTGACACCCCTCCCCCCCTTTTGACCATTAAAAGATAATTAAATTGTAACCATTTTATTTATTTATTGCTTTTGTGTCGTGGGTTGTTTACGGAACATTTTTATAATATACTTACCGGTAACTAACCTCTCTAACTGGCTTTTAATAGAAAACAGACTAACATTCTTACTTTTAACCCTCTAACTGAGCTGTTAGAGGAAAATCCGTACACATTTGTATTGCCAGTACGTAGAACTGTAGCATAAAAGGGCATATAAGTCACTTCAAATGTCTACCTCCAGTTTTATAAAATGGGTTGTCAAAATGCTGCCAAGACAGCAGTATGAGCTATAAAATATCACTAGTTATCCCCTTCCCAAACACCTGCCATACTATTAAGGTGGATGCCAGGTCTTTAACCCCTTAAGGAAGCAGGGTCTCGACAACATTTTTCATACTTTCCCTCAGTCTTCCAATATTTATAACTGTCAACATAGCTACGTGAGGGCTTTTTCTTTGCGAGTAGAGTTGTACTTTCATTTGCCACCATTTTGGGGTACATGTAATGTTTTGTTTAGCTTTTGTTTACTTTTTTGGTTCAACGTGAAAACACAATTCTATCAATTTTTTGCATTTTGTTTTTACGGCGTTCATTCTGCATTAAAAATTACACAGCTGCTTTGTTTGACAGGTCATTATGAGTACAGAGATACTATATTTGCATTTATTTTTACTACCTTTTACAAAAAACTTTTTGCAAATGTACAGATTCCCTGGGGTCACCGTATTCTGAAGCCTATAATGTTTTTACTGTACTATTGACAATGATATGTTAGGGCTCTTTATTTATGGCAATTTATCACAGGGGGACTGAGGAATGACGATCTTGTCCCTAGACCACTTGGATGCCATGATAGAGAACAATAGTGAACAAACCGCATCATGAAGATCAAGTAACTCACCAGACAGCTCAGACAGTTATGGAGAAGATTAAAGCAGCGTTAGGTTATAAGAATATATTCCAAGCTTTGCGCATCCCAAGGAGCACTGTTCAATCCATCATTCAAAATGGAAAAGTATTCTACACCTGCAAACCTACTAAGACATGGCGTCCACCTAACTGACAGATCAAATAAGGAGAGAACTGGTCAGAGAAGCAGCCAAGAGGCTGGATGAGCTGCAGAAATTCACAGCTCAGGTTGGAGAATTCGTCCACAGGACAACCATAAGTTGTGCACTCCACAAATCTGGCCTTAATGAAATAGTGGCAAGTAGTAAACTAGTGTTGAAAGAAATACATAAGTAGTGCTGTTTTCAGTTTGCCACAAGCCATAAAGGGGGCACAGCAAATACAGTCATGGCCAAAAGTTTTGAGAATGATACAAATATTAATTTTTACAAAACCTACTGCTTCAGTTGTTCTAATGGCAATTTGCATATACTCCAGAATGTTATAAAGAGTGATCAGCTTAACAGCAATTACTTGCAACGTCAATATTTGCCTAGAAAATGAACTTTATCCCAAAACAGATTTCAACATCATTGCAGCCCTGCCTTAAAAGGACCAGCTAACATCGTTTCAGTGATTGCTCCACTAACACAGGTGTGGGTGTTGATGAGGACAGGGCTGGAGATCAATCTGTCATGATTAAGTAAGAATGACACCACTGGACACTTTAAAAGGAGGCTGGTGCTTGGCATCATTGTTTCTCTTCTGTTAACCATGATTATCTCTAAAGAAACACGTGCAGTCATCATTGCACTGCACAAAAATGGCCTAACAGGGAAGAGTATCACAGCTAGAAAGATTGCACCTCAGTCAACAATCTATCACATCATCAAGAACTTCAAGGAGAGAGGTTCCATTGTTGGCAAAAAGGCTCCACGGCGCCCAAGAAAGACCAGCAAGCGCCAGGACCGTCTCTTAAAAGTATTTCAGCTGCGGGATGGGCTACCAGCAGTGCAGAGCTTGCTCAGAAATGGCAGCAGGCAGGTGTGAGTGCATCTGCACGCACTGTGAGGCGGAGACTCTTGGAGCAAGGCCTGGTCTCAAGGAGGGCAGCAAAGAAGCCGCTTCTCTGCAGAAAAAACATCAGGGACAGACTGATATTCTGCAAAAGGTACAGGGAGTGGACTGCTGAGGACTGGGGTAAAGTCATTTTCTCTGATGAATCCCCTTTTCGATTGTTTGAGACATCTGGAAAACAGCTTATTCTGAGAAGACGAGGTGAGCGCTACCACCAGTCTTGTCTCATGCCAACTGTAAGGCATCCTGAAACCATTCATGTGTGGGGTTGCTTCTCGCCAAGGGAATCAGCTCTCAGTCTTGCCTAAAAACACAGCCATGAATAAAGAATGGTACCAGAATGTCCTCCAAGATCAACTTCTCCCAACCGTCCAAGAGCAGTTTGGCGATCAACAATGCCTTTTCCAGCATGATGGAGCACCTTGCCATAAAGCAAAGGTGATAACTAAATGGCTCAGGGAACAAAACAGAGATTTTGGATCCATGGCCTGGAAACTCCCCAGATCTTAACCCCATTGAGAACTTGTGGTCAATCATCAAGAGACGGGTGGACAAACAAAAACCTAGAAATTCTGACAAAATGCAAGCATTGATTATTCAAGAATGGACTGCTATCTGTCAGGATTTGGACCAGAAGTTGATTGAGAGCATGCCAGGGAGAATTGCAGAGGTCCTGAAGAAGAAGGGTCAACACTACAAATACTGACTTGCTGCATTAACTCATTCTAACTGTCAATATAAGCTTTTGTTACTTATAATATGATTGCAATTTTATTTCTGTATGTGATAAAAACATCTGACAAACACATAAAAACCAGAGGGCAGCAGATCATGGGAAAATATAATATTTGTGTCATTCTCAAAACTTTTGGCCATGACTGTATGTGAAAGAAGGTGCTCTGGTCTAATCACATTCAGCACTCTTCCCAGGGTGAAGTAGGGGGAACAAAAGGGTCATTACTGTGCTTGAAGCACGAAAAACCATCTTGAGTATGTTTTGGTACTCAGTATATGAGCTTAAAGTGCAGGTTCTCAGCTTTAATTTGAAGATATTCATATCAAAATTGGAAGAAGGGTTTTTAGGAATTACAGCTCTAATATGTAGATGTCTCTTTTCAAGGGACCAATGATAACAGGACAATTATCTGAAAAGCTATTTATTGGTCAGCATGGGCTATTCCTTAGTTAATCCATCAATTAAAAGGAGTAAATCCATTAGAGAGATATTGGAAATGATAAGAGTGGCCTAATCAACAGTAGGAGCTTTAATATATCAGACATTTTTTGGAATATTCTATGGCTTCTTAGTAAGGCTGGGCTATTAATTGAAAAATCAGCAAAAGCAAGAATCAACACTGATAACAGAGTATGTCAGTTCCACAGAGGGGAGGGGATAGAAGGGAAACAGCCTGCTAACAGGACAAAAGCAATACAAAAGTACAACATAGAAAATACCATATCATTTTAATGCTGCTCTACCCCTAAACAATTGGACCAAAAAAAAAAAAAAAAAAAAAAAAAAAATGCTAGTGTTAACACTCCCTAACATATACGCTTCCAAGGACCATATCTTTTGAAAAGGTGGACAGATTAAATAAAATAAATAAAAGGTCGAATTGTTCAGGGGCGCAGCGACAATCAAATGATGTAAGGGGGCAACACTGTGGCTCAGTGGTTAGCACTGCAGCGCTGGAGTCCTGGGTTCGATTCCCGCCAGGAACAACATCTGCAAGGGTTTTTTTATGTTCTCCCCGTGTTTGCGTGGATTTCCTCCCATTCTACAAAAACATACTGATGGGAATATTTAAAAAAAAAAAAAAAAAAAAGTACATTGTGAGCTCTATATGAGGCTCACAATCAACATTTAAAAAAAATTAAAACAAAATAACCCAAAACAAATGATGTATGGCATTTAGCATTTTGTACTTGCTGACAGGTCCTCCTTAACTGCGCACACACACAGTCCTAAAATGGTTAAAGCAACAAAAATGTTAACTGAGATTCCAGTGAAGTCTATGGTGGAAAATAACACACATCAGGGATGGAACAGCTGCGAGTAGCAGGCGTTCCCAGCAACAGAGATGTACTGCCTGAATAGATCAACAAATAGCACAACAAATGCAGTCACCCATACTGTGAGCATCTACTACATAACACTTGTCAGAACAGTTCATATTCTTGAAAAAAAGGGTGAGAAATATATACATTTCTCTCTATACATGTCTGTTTAATGCAACAGTTAACAGTCACCTTGAAAATGTGATCCAATGTGCAGACATAGTATAGGGCAGGAGGAGCTGACCACATTAATGTATAATGTAGTTTTGTGGTAATAGATTCTAAATTATTCTATTTAGGTTTTAGTAAAGGAAAATCTAATAGTGTACCTCCAATTATGAAGCCACTTTTCATAATTAGTGCACGATAATATAAGAAACTTTGTAATATCCCTTATTAATGTAGTAAATTCAGAAAAAAAAAAAGAAAAAAAAAAAAAGCTGCATCAGTTAATCCGCAAGTGTGTCTGCAGACTTAAGGGGTTTTCTGAAGAAACAAAAAAATAAAAAACAAAATATGGGGGCCACGATAGGGAAAAATGTACATTGTGAGCTCTATGTAGAGATTCGCCATTTCAGTGTGCAACATGTTGTGCCCGACTTATGTCAGCAGAGACACTCCAAAAACTGGTAAGCGGGTATCCCTGGCACAACGGCTTTTAGAGCGTTCATCTCTGATACAAGTCGGGCACAACATATTAGGCACTGAAAGGACGTTTTCCTGTAAAAATGGTCATTTTCACCTCTCACAATCAGCTTTGTATTCATTTATGGATAATAAGTTATAGCAACACTTGGGGGTTAAAAATGCTCTCTGTACCCCTGGAGAAATCCTTCAGGGGTGTAGTTTCCAAAATAAGGTCTCATATCAGGGGATTCCACTTTACTGGCGTTTCAGCTCTACAAAAGTGTCATGGCATCCAAAAACCAAACCGTCTGCGCTCCAAAAACCAAATAACCCTTCTTCCTTTCTGTGTACGGCTGTGCCCTAATATCAGTTTATACCCACATATGACATTACGTCCGTTATCCTGGGTACACCAGTGTCATACATGGGGCATAATCTGCAGTTGGGGTACACAGCAGGGCGCAGAAGGGAAGGAGCGCTACGCAGCTTTTGGAGTACAGATTCAGATGTTTGGTATCTGGACACCATGTCATGTTTGTAGAGCCTGTAAAGTACCAGAAAAGTGGATTCCCAAAAGGAGTGACCTAATTTTGAAAACTGCACCCCTCAAAGAATTTATCAGGGGGCGTAGTGAGTATTAGTATCCCAGACGTGACTGCACAGCGGATGGCGAAGAGGGAATATATAAGCAGTGCGGAGTACACTGCAAACACCAAATTCCCTACTATATCCCAGTAGCTCCTATGATTGGGGGAGTCACTCTGGGGTCACTTCTGGTGTCTGTTCCCTCATAAGCTGTAAATATGGGGTGTCCCCTGATATCCGCTCGCACAGCTTATATATTCCCTTCCTGCTGCAGCCAGTTGTGTTCTAATACCGTATATACTCGAGTATAAGCTGACCCGAATATAAGCCGAGGCCCCTAATTTTACCACAGAAAACTGGGAAAACTTATTGACTCGAGTATAAGCCGAGGGGGGGAAATGCAGCAGATACTGGAAAATTTAAAAAATTAAAATGGTCAGAGTTTTTGGGTGCTGGGAAAGGGGAGGGGGTGTTTTGGTTGTCTGTCTGCCCCTTCCCTGAGCTTGAGGACTGTTTTTTCTTCCCCCACTTGGAATTCAGCCTGGCTGACTATAGGATATCTGCAGTGCTATTAACCCCTTCCCAATGGAACAGGAGCACTGCAGATTCCCTATATTCAGTAGACCGGGTAGTTTCAGACACAGGGATACCTAATGTGTTTGTATTTCACAGTCATTTTCTACTTTTATATGTATTCTAGGGAAAGGAGGGATTAAGAACTTTAATTTTTTTTTTTTTTTGCACTATTTTATGGGAGATTCTATACATTGATATTGTGGCTGGTCATAGACTCTCCCATCTTAAAAAAAAAAAAAAAAAAAATAAATAAATTTTTTTTTTGCTGACTCGAGTATAAGCCGAGGGGGGCTTTTTCAGCACAAAAACTGCGTTGAAAAATTCGGCTTATACTCGAGTATATACGGTAATTTGGCGATTCTTGCAGACGTTTGTCTTCACATTGTTAGATGCTATATTTTCTTTATTTTTCTGGTGACGTGGCTAAATAAGGGCTAGTTGTTTGCGGGATGACATGCATTTCGTAATGACGCAGTTTTGGGGTGTCTACATCTTATTGAATACATTTTATTAACCCTTTTTTGCTGGAAAAAAAATAAATAAATAAAAAAAAAAATCAATCCTGGCATTGAGTTTTACTTTTTAAATTTTACACCATGCAGCGTACAGTATAAGTAACATGTGACCTGTATCCTGCGGGTCAGTACGGTTACGGCGATACCTCATTTATAGTATTTTTTTATGTGTTACTAGTTCTGCAGAGGAAAAACATTTGGGGACATAAATCAATGTTTTTGCATCGCCATCTTCTAAGAGGTGTAACATTTTTATTTTTAGGTTGACAGTGTTGGTTGAGGGCTTATTTTTTGCAGGACAACCTGCGCTTTTTATTGGTACTGTTGTCGGGTGCATATGACTTTTTGATCACTTTTTATAGCATATTTTGTATGGTGAGATGGCGAAAAATCATTACTTCCAGCGAGTTTTTTCCGGGTTTTTTTTCCGGCGTTCGCCGTGTCCATTACATATTATTTCAGTTTTATTGTACAGATTGTTATGGACGCGACAATACCAAATATGCATGGTTTTTATTACTTTTTAGTTTTTTTTATATAATTCATTTTCTATAGAGAAAAAGGGATTTTTGGGCTTTATAACTTTATTAATTTTTTTCACACATTTTATTTTTTTTTCCATTTTTTTCACTTTTTCATGTGTCCATTTAGGACACTTCAATCAGCAATACTTTGCTGATATAGAATGCAATGTGAGACACAGCCTGCACGTGTCCCACATAGCATTTCGTAGCAGGATGTCAGGCTGTGCAGACGCACAGCCTGACATCAGAAGGTCCTGGCAGGATCACCAGGTATGTGGGGGCTCCGGTAGTCTGGGGTCACTGGCCAGACCCCAAACGACTTTTTACTGGGGGGTGCCGATCAGCTTCAATTGCCGGCGGATCCCTTTCGATCGCGCCGCGATCGAAAGGGTTAAAACGTCCAGTCGGACTCAGTTCCGACTGGACGTTATTGAGGGGTGGGGGAGGGGGGTGGGGTTAGGTGTTAGTAACACCTAACCCCCCCTCCCGCACCCCTCCCCCTGCCAAGGAGGTCTCTGAAGACCGGCCGTATTTTTACAATAGGCCGGTCTTTAGAGACCAGGATCACTGGCCGTAATTTTACGGCCAGCGGTCCTTAACCGGCTAGAGGATAAAACACTGACCCTGGTCATGTGATTTACGGTCCATGGTCATGTGATGAGCACACAGGTGCACAGCTGATTACCAGGCAGATGTCTGATTGTGCTGCGATTATAACGAGTGGCACCTGTGTGCTCATCACATGACCATGGACTGTAAATCACATGACCAGGGTCAGACTTTTATCCACTAGAAGTAACAGAATGAATGACAGCAAGCAGAGATCTAGAAAACCGGGAGGAATTGATACAGAAAGTATATTGGAAAATTGTATATCGTTTTATTGTACATGTGTTTGTCAATATTGGTCTGAAAGTGGCCAACCCCTTTAACTTCTCTCTAACTGACCCCCTCCTCCCGGTTTCTATTTGCTAGGCCGCCTACTACACCATCAGCCTACATCATTAGAATAAAAGATATCCGTCACAACACCTTTAACCCCTTAAAGACTGAGCCAATTTTAGTTTGCATATCTGTTTTTTCCTCCCCACCTTCCAAGAACTATAATTATTATTATTTTTTTTTTTAAAGGGGCTCTATCAGCAAAATCATGCTGATAGAGCCCCACATATGCGTGAATAGCCTTTAAAAAGGCTATTCAGGCACCGTAAAAGTTATATTAAACTACCCCCTGTTTTAAAATAATAACCTAAAAAAGAATGTGATCTACTTACGGATCGTGCACGCTGGGCGGGCATTCAGGGTGTGTCTTCATCTTCATCCACGCCTCTTCTTCCTCCGTTGTCCTCGGGTCCCGTCCTCCTCCAGCGCTCACGAATGGATGTCCATTCGCAAGCGCCGGAGGAGGATGGGACCCGAGGACAACGGAGGAAGAAGAGGCGTGGATGAAGATGAAGACACACCCTGAATGCCCGCCCAGCGTGCACGATCCGTAAGTAGATCACATTCTTTTTTAGGTTATTATTTTAAAACAGGGGGTAGTTTAATATAACTTTTACGGTGCCTGAATAGCCTTTTTAAAGGCTATTCACGCATATGTGGGGCTCTATCAGCATGATTTTGCTGATAGAGCCCCTTTAAGAGTCACATAATGGCTTATTGTGTGCAGGACAAAATGTACTTTGTAATGGAATCATTCAATATCCTGTACAATAAGGGGTAATGCGCCTTATAGTCCTGCCTAGGTTCATATATAAGGCCCACCGGACTATAGGGCGCAGCGCTGTCCGGTGCGCCTTATGTTTACTACCGTATGTCTTACATTTACTATGTCTTACTTTCGGGGTAAGTCTTACCCCGATTAGCCCACCCCCCAAAAGTCCCACTACGTCTTACGACCGGGGGTGTCTTACTATCGGGGAAACATGGTAGAACTGCCTTAAGCAAAGAGGGGATAGTAACTTCAAATAGTTTACCTCTGGTTTTATACCACATACGCTACCATGAGTGAAGTGCTAGCTATAAAAGAATTAGAGATACCACTAGTTAAAAACACAGTTGGGAATGTGATTTTACATTCAGCATGAACTCAAGTTCAAATTCCCAAATGTGTTTTTCACTAGTGATAGCTCAGGTTCGGTAATAGCTAGTTCTCCAATATTAGCTTTCTTGTGATACCCAAACCATTTTTCAAGTCACAATAAAATCAGAAATACACCCATTTGAACTGACTGTGTCCCCTTTGTTAAAATGCTTCAGCACTGCATTTGCAATACAAATGTGTACAGACATTCCCTAGTAAAAGCACAGTTAGGCTTAGTTCACACGTAAGTAACGTGTGGCTTATTTTGGCACCGGAAAAAAACGCTTCCTAATTAGGAAGCTTTTTTTGACGTTGGCACGCTTTTGTAAAAACAGCTTCCAGGGGGGCTTTTTCCCCATCCTTGAAGAGAACAGGCCGCAAAAAACGCGTCGCTTTTTTACCACGCTGTTTTTAAACACGCCTCCCATTCACTTCTATTGCTTTCTTCAGGCAGAAAACACCTGAAGAAAGGTCATGCTGCTCCTTTTTCTCTGCTAGCAGAAAAAAAAAAAAAAGCTAGCAGTCTACATAGATTATTGTATGGAGGAGGATTAGGACGTGGATTCCGCTGTCAAAATCCTCCTCCATGTCCCTGTGTAAACTAGCCCTTAGAGTAGACCTGGGCAAAGCTCGGCCCCCGGGCCATATCCGGCCCTCTGACTGATTCAGTCTGGCCCGCACAGCTTGACTAGGGAGGCGTGTCTAGGTGGCGTGTCTTAGTGCCGGCAGGACAGTTCAAGAAGATGGAGACATGTGGAGCGTGTCATAAGGTACTGAGAGATGTAAGGTGAGCTGCAGGGTGGAGAGTGCATCTGTGTCCATATGTGTGCGTGTGTCTCAGTAACCTAGGGGCAGAGATGGAAGGAGAATGTTATACTGGGGCAGAGATGGCAGATGGAGGGGGGGACATGAAATTGGGCAAATAAAGGGGGATATGAAACTGAGGGAGAAATGGAGGGGGGGGAGGGGGGACATTAAACTGCGGACAACTGGAGGGGGCATTAAACCGTGGAGGAAGCTGTAGGGGGACCTGTCTGCCTCTAGTCTCCCCCAGTTTAAGGTCACCCTCCAGCTACCCCTACGGTTTAATGTCTGCTTCCAGCTTCCCGATTTTAATGTCCCCCTCTAGTTGCCCCCAGTTTCATGTCCCGCTCCAGCTGTCAATTTATTGCCCCCCTCCAACTACCCCCACTGTTTAATGTCCCCCTCCAGCTTTCCCAGCTTCATGTCCCCTCTAGTTTCCACCAGTTTAAACTGGGGCACCAGGAGAGGGACCTAATACTGTGGGCAGTTGGAAGGGCACATTATAATGTAGGGGAATATAGTGTATGGGTGACTGTAGGAGGATTATACTTTGTGGGGGCACATGGAAAGATGATTGGGAATGGGCGGAGTCAACATAGAAGTGGGTGGAGCTAAATTTGCCGTGGCGCGGCCCTCTAGCATAGTTTCAATTTCTTATGTGGCCCCATGGGAAAATTAATTGCCCATCCCTGCCTTAGAGAGTTGATAGAGAAAATGTTACAGCCTGTTAGGAATTTAGACAGGATAATAAAGTATAGTAGAAACAGTTACATTTTAAGTCCATTTCATGACCTGTTGTTATGTGAATAGATAGGACAGCATTTGTGAATATAAAAAGTCCCGACCACAAAAGTTCACTCATTCTATATTTAACGTGTGAACTAGACAAAGACAAACACAGTACCCTGCAATAACTGGATAACCGTACCTTTAACCTCTGGGGAGAAAGTGGCTGAATGACGAGATACAAATAGTTTCAACTGTTCGTCCAAATTACAGATTGATGGATCTATGGCCCAGGAACAGAAACCTATATTAAAGAAATAAAAAAAAATAAAGTTTATTGTTCACATGAGAAGTACTGACTGTACTGACCAAATGATTTATTTATTTATTTTTTTATATATTGAGAAGCATTTTCCAGGATTATATTGAGGACTTCTCCTTAGACCTATACTCTGAAACCTTGCAGCCCCCACCAATCAGTTCTTTGAAGAGGCTACAGCCTACATTATATAGCAGCTGCACATAGTATTGCCAACAGTCCATGTGACTAATGTACCCGACTGTGGAGTTCAGTCTCACACTGATCTGATATTGCTGACTTATACTGGGGAAATCTTCAACATACGTAGCACAAAGTTTTCCGCACGAATCAGGCGGAGAGAAAATTACTTATTGCAGTACTTTTCTCTGTACATGATTCGTGTGGACACCACGCAGAAAACACACAGACCCCATTATCCTCCTCAGACCCAGAAGTCTCATAATAGAGTTATTTTACGTACAAAGGAAAAATATACTAGAACAAGGCCAAGTAACATTAGCTACAGTCTTGAAATTTAAAAAAAAAAAAAAAAAATTCACATGACCTTGACTGTGCACCATAGTGCACAATGGGCTCTACTCGGATAAAAAATTATCCACAATGAAATTATATTGTTTAAATCGTGAGGTCTGAGAAGGTTAAAGTCTAGGTGGTCCTGTGGTTTCTTTGCTACGCACTTTTTAATGCTTATAGGTTTCCGTCAGGGGGTCCCCAAGTGGTCTCCCCGAACAGAATACCAAACAAACATGTGAACCAGGCCAGTGTCATATGATTAAACTTTGCCCATGTTGAACTCTTTTTTTTTTTTTAGGAGGTGTGGTGCATTTAACTTTGTTTGGTTTCCACTTTTAGCAAATAAAAAAATTTGCATTTTTTTTAATAAAACATACTTTAAATCACAAATTGCATGAAGGAGAAGATGTTTACTTAAAAATAAATAAAAATATAGTAGAACAAGGCCAAGTAACATTATATATAATTTTTTTATTTCAAGACTGTAGATAATGTTACTTGGCCTTGTTCTACTATATTTTTATTTTTAAGTAAACATCTTCACCTTCACGCAATTTTGACAGAGATAGATAGATATTATAGTATATATTAAGCCGATGGCTGATCAGGTAATGGAGGGGGTGTACATCTCACCCAGACTACTCAGGTGGGTGAGATGAGAAAACTCCAGGAAGGTTTGTTCTCAGCAGACAACTTTCGTCTGCTGAGCATTTTGGTAAATGCTCAGTATTGGGCTGGATTTTTAGGAATGACAGGTAGGTTGGTAGTGGGACCTGTCATTCCACCCCCCTCCAGTTCACACTTTTTTTTTTGAATTTCTGTTATTCTAGGTGAGGTAACCTAGTCTATGTTTAGTTAGAGCCTAGCTGGGCAGGTATTCATTTCTGTATTGTTTCCTTTTGTTGCTGCACTACAGTTTTGAGTGAAAGTAAACTCTACCTTTGTTTTGGAATTAAAAAAAAAAAAAAAAAGGACTTGTGTGTCTATGCCACCCCAGACAAAAATATATACATTTAGTATAATTGTTTTTGATGTTGCAAAATTGAAAATTGATCTGGCCACCAGAGGTACAAAAGAACCAACAACTGTTTAAGATGGCCATACAACTTCAAATAGTGGACTCATAAGCAAAAAAAATAAAATAAATAAAAATTCAATATGCCCAGTCCTTCATTCATCCAACAATATCTGTCTGGGGAGAATTTCCACACCTCTATACACTTAATTAACCTCTTTCTGTAATATAGCAGATATGTAGTCTTTAAATATCGTGCCTTCTCTGAAGCAGATAGAGTATCATAACTGGTTTCTGCTGTTTCATACACTGGAGATCCAACAGTATTGCCCACAGTCGGACTCTAGCCCAAACGTGGGCATTAACCCTTTTATCAGGCCCCTGTTCCACCCCAGATACCACTCGAGTCACATACACACAATACAGTGTATTTTTTAATTCAGCAGTCTCATCTATTACATGCCAGTGTTGAAAATGGCATTCACACATCTCCTGTCTGTACAGAGCTATGCAAGCCATTATTTAAAGGGAGCTGTCTGTGATTTAAGTCGATGGCCTATCCATGGAGGTTTGACACCATGCAGAGTACATGTTTCACTATTATATGGATTGTTAAGAACACAACAATAACATATGTATTGTTTTTATAAATTTTTAGGCTTTTCTTTTATATAGGAAAGGGGTATTTTGGGACTTCATGTATTTGAGATCTAAAAAACATATATAATTTTTTTTTTTTTTTTTTTTTTTTTTTTTTTTTTTTTTAAACCCACTGTTTAGTGATGTCCCACTAGGGAACCTGAACCAGCGATGCTCAGTTAATCTATGGATGGGGGCTCCTTGCAGCCCGGGGTCACTGGCCAGACCACGGGCAGCAGAAAATACATAATGGCACCCCCAATCTCACCGTGGGGGACATTAACATAGTGGAACCCCTTGAATGCTGCACTCATGTTTGACCGCGGCACCAAAGAGGTTAAAAACCCCCATTGCAGCTCAACTCTCACTGGGAGTTAATGGAGCAGGTTTAAGATGTCATTTACAGTGAGTGAGCGGCTAGCCAGGGGCGTAAAAACACATGATTTTGTGTTAAGGCCCAGGCGGCCAGAACATACCATTATGTATGTGGCCATTAAGGGGTTAAATTTACATTTCAATGTAATCTTGTCTGACTTTTACAGCAAAACGATCCATATTTAAGCTGAAAATGGGGCTATAAGAATAGTCTGGACTAAGTCTGCTTTGGGGGAGCGGGCAGAGGATTCCAGTAGAAGATTTCAAATATCTTTCCAGCCATATTTTACTTTGAACAGGTAATACTACTGGCCTGGACACTTACACATTGTGCTTCATGCTACCCTGCACCCCTACTACTGTATTTACGTGGTCACAGAGAGAGATATTGCCAAATGGAGCAAAGCCATGTGTTCAAAACAACAGAAAGAGTCCTTGTGCCAGGTTGATATGCCTTGGGTGCCGACTCTGGCAATAGTGTTGGGGGTTGCGGATCCCTGTGATATAGGTTTCAAAAAAAATTTATGCACTATTAAATAAAATAAATAAATAAAAAAAGGAGTGTATCAAAACTGGGTGTTTGGTAGACATAATTTACCTATAATCAATAGTTGGGTGATATAGCCTGTTTCAGATATATCTTACCGTGCCAGTTCACTAAACTTAGAGGCTTTTTTTGTGTTTTTTTTTTTTTTTAAATAAGCAATATGCAGTCCATGCTATGCTGGCTCTTCAGCTACATGTTTCTTGGGAACTATAGAATTTTTACATTATTTATTCCCCCATTTTGGAAACTTGTTACTGATTATTCATAAAAGAAGAGAGGAAACCACGCTGCAAGCATTTGCTGTAGTGTTTCAGAGTAAGGGTAAACCATATGACTATAATACGAATGATGAGCCTAAATCTTGTGATTAAAATTAAAATTAGCATGGACAAGATATGAATATGCCTTGTATACTCCAATGCGGGGCTAAAGAGGACCTTTCACATCTTCAACGTGCAGTATTATATACCACTAGAAAGCCAACAGTGCCCTTTCTAGCGCTAAATAAAACCGCACGTTGATGAGGACGTGAAAGTCCTCTAACTGAGGTTTTGTGTTGTAAATGGACAGTTAGTAAAGTCTGCAGGAAGTAGCCGCATCCTGAGGCAAAAGCAGCATGTGTTAAAGGGATATTCCCATGTACATAATCATATCTATATTTGTAGATAATTAAAAGTTAAACATTTTTGCAAATATAAGTAATTGAAAAATTCTGCCGAGTTTTAAAGATTTTCTCTAACTTTCTTAGTGGTGACGTCTGTTGTCTTGATCGGTTGCCAATGGATACGACCACTAATGCAGAAACTTAAAAAATAATTATGTAGATGGGAATACCCCTTTAATGACATATTAATAGAAACAGACAGCCCCTTCAGTCTGGCTTTGTTCTCGTTGACTAGAAGGGTCAGTTCAGATTTTTTTGGCGAGGATTTTGACGCTGAATCTGCCTAAAAATCAGCCTCCCAATAGAACTGTATTGGGAGGCATTTTTTGGAGGCTGATTTGGAGTCTTTCAGCGTCAAAATCCTCGCCAAAAAAAACTGTTAACTGACGCTAATGAAAAACAAAGAAGCTTTCTTCAGTTACATTTGTTTTGTAACAGAGGGGGGTACTAACTGCAATTGTCTTTGATGCCTGGTGCAGTCATCCTGTGATGGATGAGCACAATGAATCATGGTAGTGTGAACCCACCTTTAGACCTCTATGGCATATCCAAAGATTATGCCAAAAATATCTGAAAGATGCAAGCCCCACCTTTTACCCTCAACCCTTCCCCTTCAAAGAAAAGCAGGGGGGGGGATGTGAATGGCGAAGTGGCCATCCATGAACTGCTCCCTCCATTACTTTCTATGGCAGTTATTGAAACAGCCTAGACCTAATAGAAGTGAATGAACAGTCCCATCTCCACACACAGAATTCAGTGGTGGGACAAACACCGATCTGATATTTATGGCATATTCTGTGTAAACCCCTGTGGTGCACTCTGTCCTATATAGGCTATCCCTGTGAGAACACATCAACTGTTAAGTAAAGTTCAGACATGAAGGATTACTTGAGTATGAGTAATAGATTTGAGTTTTCAAAATCCATTCACATTTACAATATTTTAACAATAAATGAGAGGGGAACTTTATAGCTTTAGAGTATGAACTGGTCTAGGTGATATAAGCACAGGCTGAGAAATAAAATCTGATTTATAGTCGTACAGGATTACCAAAAGTTTCCACCATCTGTCTCACTACATGTCCGCTGTGAATTTCTTCTATGTGGCATACTGCCATGCTACAGCTCAATTGTTAGTTTCTGCATTTATGGATGGCCCTCAGTTTCGAAGCTTGTGAACAAATTTTAAAGTATTTTACTCTGTCATGCTTTGTGCACAGATATTATTTTGCTTCAGTACTAATACAATATTGCTGTGACCAGTATGACAGAGATGGGTTCTTTCTAGTAGTTCACTTCCATAGTCCTCACAGATGTGGGTGAATTTTGGAGTTGTTCCTAACATCCCACAACAGGACAGTGGAAGCTAACAGGCTTCCCATTGAAGAATGCGTGGAAGTTTAGGCAGTAATGCTGCCAGCTATGCTGTCCTCAATAAACTGTAAGGTACCAGCTTCCCTGTGCAAGGACAGAATGTAATAGTGATACGACTCTACTCATATATAATAAAGTTTCTAAGGGACACTAAATCAAGTCTGATTTATTAAAAAAGGAGCCCATCCATCCTGATGCTGCCGACAGGTTTCCCACCCCTCACTTCATTTTGGAGATGCAGAACTAAGCACAGTTCTTTATCAGTACACGGTGGAAATGTTTAGTCTTAAGGAATAGGAGCTATAAAAAAAAAAACAAAAAAAACAAAAAACAAAAAAAAAAAACACTTTGCAAGTCTTCAGTAGGTGATACCTTAGGAACTAACAGCTTAATATCCTGTACAAGTGGTTTGCTCTAACCTTGCATGGTCAACACTTGTGCCGGTTTTTTGGGGGTACACTTAGCAGAGCAATTGTATTAGAAAAGTTTGGAAATTTACATTTCTGTCCTAAATTGAGTCCTATTTTTTTGTGGAAGATACTAACCGCTGCTCTGACACAAATGGCCAGTTAGAAAAAAGAAGCGTCAAAATATTGCCTGACGTGCACAAGTGGAAGGCCACTTTATAAATCACATTTGTCGTTTGCCTTAAAATAAAGTTGAGACCTTGTTCACATCTACATTCGGTATTCCTTTCAGAAGTCCACTTGGAGACCCCCCCGAACGGAATACCGAACGCATTAAAAAGCGGTTAGCTAAGAAATCACACAGATCCCATAGACTATAATGGGTCTGTGTTTTCCCCACACAAATCATGCGGAGAGAAAAGTGGTGCTTGCAGTACTTCTCTCTGTATGATTCGTGCGGACACTGCGTGGAAAACACATGGACCCCATTATATTCTATGAGGTCCATGTGCTTTCTTAGCCAACAGCGTTTTAATGCGTTTGGTATTCCGTTCTGGGGGTCCCCAAGAGGACTCCCCAAACAGAATACAAAACGCAGATGTGAAGCATGCCCAAGACTGATTCATGGCTTCACAAGTTCTGCTTGTGCTGCCCACTCTATAGTGTGCTGTAGGACTGGGGTACACAAACAATTGCAGCTGCATTGCACAACATTGTGACTGCTCCTATTTTGTTAAATCTAATTGGCTATGAGAATTAGTTCTCAAATGTCCTGAGGGAGGTCCCAATCGCAATATATGCTCCAGGTATCACTTTTACCCAGCTTCACTCTTTTACCCTATTAACAGTATCAACCTTTTCCATCATCACTGATATCCAAACTGAAATCTCACAACTGCTGATTGTTGTCACCGCAGCACATCTGCGATATGCCCCGTGCAGAGGGCAACAGCTCTTTCTATGTGTTCTACTGATAGCTGCTTTGTAAGAGGGGAAATAATCAGATTAATTTGACATTCCAGAGGAGTACAATTCTGATTTTTAGCAGAATAATGAAATCGCTGATTAGACCTCTATGCAGATTCTTCTGTCACCACACGCTATGCTCTGATTCCTTAGGCCAGGGCCCCACGGGACGTAAACGCCGCGATCTGCCCGCAGCAGAGACGCTGAGGGAATAATCGCGGCGTTTTACAGTGCAAGCAAAGGGGATGGGATTCATGCGAATCCCATGCCCACTTTGTGGAAGAAATTGCAGCGCGGACACGCTGCGATTTGCTAAGCCGTTGCGGCTTTGCAAATCGCAGCATGTCAATTATATCTACAGAAACGCTGGCGGCTTTCCCGTAGATATAATGTTAAGTGAAAGTCCGCAGAAGAAAACTGAACTTTCACTTAAAAGCGCTTCAGAAAGAACCGCAATGCGTTTGCCCGGTGGGGCCTTAGCCTTACTGTAGTCAATAGATGCGTGGTAAGCATAGGAAGCCAGTGTCAAATATATCTTATCCTAGGTTCTCACTTGTGCCAGCTATATGTCAGCTGCCAAACTATAGAAAAAAAATATTTATCTGTCTATATCTATCTATCTATCTACACATACACTGGGACAACCTGAACAGACACCTGATCCGTGGTTACCTGACTATCATAGGGTATGCCAAGTTTCCACCCAACAACGGCAAAAAATGCAAAGCGTTTTTCTCTCTGCATTTTTCAAGCAGAATGGGGAACGGAATCCCCAAGAGTAGAGCAGGCAAAGGTATGAACCTAGCCATAGTCAATTAAGGTCCATAAAACAAACAAACCAAAAAAAAAACGTCCGTTTATTGACAAATCGTTCCCACTCACCCCTTTATTCATTCTGAGCAGACAGAGAGCGAAAAACTGATTGCAAAACAAACAGATTACTATTTGTTGATATTCAGTTTGGAACTGCCTCGCATACCCCTCAATTATAAAAAACTTAAAAAAAAAACATTGCTGTCTGTCCTGCAAGACCAATGTTTTCGCCGCCCAAAAGAGCAGATACCAATTGGAAAAGCTTCAAACGCACATCTGCACATTGTTTTTACAGCCCATTGGAATCAATAGGTTTTTTAAAAAAAAAAAAAAAAAAAAAAAAATATTCAACACCAGTTTGAGATGTTCAAAAACAGACTTCCCATGGAGAACCGAATGCTGATGTGAAACAAGTCTGACCCCAGCTCTCTGTGCAAGCTTGCTAATATTTTGACTGTTATTGCTTAAAGAAACCAAAATTGAGATAAATGTAAAATTGCCCAGCCCCATCTACAATGGCACTCAACCACTTATTTTCATGGTACCAGTTAAGGACCGTTATTATGCAAAATTTTGAGTTTGGCTGAAACGCAGAAAATGTAGGTTCAGTTTACCATAAATTCATAGAAAATCTCTGTTAACAATAGCATGGGGGGGGGGGTTGGTACACACTTTAACGGCCTGAGGGCTATGGTACCCCTAAAGTGGTTTTCCAGGACAAAAAGAACTATTAGTACTATTAATAGGTGCACCCAAGCACCTTTAGCAGTGTTTTGAGCGATTTCTGGGTACTCTGAAGTCTTGGCATCCTCTGCATTTGTTTACGTCTACATCTTCCTACAACTCCCATGATTCGTTGATTCATAAGAGACTCACTCTCCCCCCTCCTGTTTCCCTAGCTAGCCTGCCTACCCTTAGCAGCCATCTTTAGACTCCTAGTTATCATTCAATAACCTTCTCCTTTGGCTGGAATATTGTAATCACCTCTGTATAACCCTCGCCTGTTATGGGCCCTATTTCTGCTTACCAATTCCCCACTACTGCTCACAGGCACCTCAACTTCCCTTTTCTGCATTCACGTGTGGAATCGGTAAGTAAGGCCATTGTCAATCGTATTTGTTGTCCCCAACAAATACTGCCATTATTCTGGGGTCTCTTTTCAGACCCTGGAGTATAATAAACAAAGGCCCAGGGGAGGTGAGCAAACATAAAAACCAGGGTTACTCACCTCTCTTACACTCCAGCATGACTACCTGCAATATTTGGGCCTCTTTAGTGACATTCCAGATGTCAGGTGGCCCAGGCCGGCATCATTATGCATTACAACGCCAGCCTAATCCATGTGACATTTGTGCCGACATTGAACAGGGTAGAAAAGCACATGGGAGAGGCAAGTACAACTGGTTTTTATTTTTGATCAGCTCCCATGGGCCCCCAAGTCATAATACTCTGGGAGCTAAAAAGTATAATAGTTCACGGGTGGTCCACTGTGGGGTATTGTACACAAGATCCCCCCCCTCCCCATTATACCACATGTGGGGGGCATTGATGGGACCATTATGTAATTGTTAACAAAGGCTTCAAACAAAGCCTTATTTTATTAATTATAAGTGACTGACGCTACTTTGGGGTCTCTTTTTTTTTTTTTTTTTTTCTCTTTTTCACCAAGGAATACTTCACTTGAGATGGTTGAGAACCTCTGCTTTCGAGGACACCCATGTATTGCCTTGAGCATAGAAGCTGTTGCAGAGAAAAAGTGTAGCCAATGATGGCAACACCATCACGACTGAGGTATAATAGCAGATATGGGTGGGTCGGGATTCATCTAGGTCAGTGTTTTGGTTGTCATCTAGATTTCAAAGAAGCAAATGGTTTAAAAGGGATCCTATCACTCACACACTTTTTTTCCCAGGTACCATGTCGGAAAAGCCTTAAGAAAGGCTATTTGTCTCCTACCTTTTGTCGTCTTCTCCGTGCTGCCGTTCGCCTACAATCCCGGTTTTTCTCGGTATGCAAATTAGCTCTCTCGCAGCACTGGGGGCATCCCCAATGCTGCGAGAGAACTCTCTCTAGCGCCGTCTCCATCTTTGTCCGCAGCGTCCTTTTCATCTTCTTCTGGCGGTGGCTTGTAATATCTAGGCCTTGGGCAGAGCAGACTGTGCATGGCCTTGAGAAAAATGGCCACTTGCACAGTATTTTAAGCGGCCATTTTTGCTCTGCCCAAGGCCTAGAACTTACAAGCCACCGCTGGAAGAAAAGGACGAAGAGGACACTGCTGACGGAGATGGAGGGAGTTGTCTCGCAGCATTGGGGATGCCCCCAGTGCTGCGAGAAAGCTAATTTGCATACCGAGAGAAACCGGGATTGTAGGCAAACGGCGGCGCAGAGAAGACGACAAAAGGTAGGAGAAGAATAGCCTTTCTTAAGGCTATTCTGACGTGGTACCTAGGAAAAAATAAAATAAAATTGTGTGTGAGCGATAGGATCTCTTTAATTAAATTTAGAATTTTTTTTTTTTAATATAGGGCTGGGCAATTAATCGAAAAATAACTGGAAATTGAAAGTCAGCTTAATCATTAATTGGGAACTTGCTGACATTGATTACTTCAATTATATTGCATCTATGACATCCTTTCCTACACTGCGATTGGCCAAAGTATATGTCACTATCCAATCAGGATTGCTGATATATGAATACCAGAAACCAAAATTCAGTCGCATGGTGTAACATATTAGTTAGGGGTGTAGTGTGTAAAGAGAAAAGGGAGGGGGGGGGGGGTCCTAACATCATTCATTAACGGGGTTTTCCCATCTCAGCCAGGCTGTATGCAGTGTCTGCTTCTCACTTCTGGTATTTCTGTCTCCCTCCTCCTGAACAGGACACAGAACACTGCTGCAGGTCAGCTAATCTGCAGATTCTTGTACAGAACAGACTCCGTGTTATCTATGCGTTTACTTATAGAGATAACTGACCGGTCTATCAGCAAAGTGCAATTATCTGAATGGATTTTGATTGTCCTGCTGGTAACCAATGGGAGGTATAAGGTCACATAGCAGGCAAAGAAAGCAGAATTTCTAAAGCAATATATTTAGGAAAATTTACATAATTTACCAGTATAGATAGGATCCTTGAGATGGGACAACCCCTTTAATCATAATTTTCATTTGTCTCACAGACAATTGTAGTTTATGATTTTATTGGAAGATTTTACTGTAGGGCTTAATGTTTATTTTTAGCATGCAGTGGTCTGTGGTAATAAGCATGATGCAAGTGCACAGCACAATAAAATGAATTAATCATGTGATCAAATGATTTGGGACGGAGGAAGCAAGAAGTCATAACACAACTGTCGTACAGCGCTCTGAGTTTGTCCTGTAAAAGAGCATAAAATAAAGAACCAAGTTTTCCTACGAACTGCAAGTGCCGTACCTGCTATACTTCTACTATGCTTTTTATTAAAATGAACTAAGGGGGTGTTCACACTACCGTCTGTGTCCGACAGCTAGTGTCTGCTGCCAATGGCCGTTCAAAATCTTGCACGGACATTAGCAGCGGACACTAGCTGTGTCCGTGACATTTTGCATTCATTTAAATGGCGATCGGGTGCATTCTTTTACTGTCCGTGGGTGTCCTTAACTGTCTGTTCCCAAAGATGTCCGACTCTTCAAGCGGACAGCAAAACCCGACATGCAGGTTTTTGCTGTCCGCTCTCCCATTCAAACAACGTGATGAAAGGGGCACGTGCCTCTGCTCAACTTAAAGAGGACCTTTCATCAGATCGGGCACAGGCAGTTTTATATACTGCTGGAAAGCTTTCCCGACCTGTGCCCAGTGTAAAGCGCTATCGGTCCCGATACCCTAGCGCTTTACAGTCAGAAGGGCGTTTCTGACACTTAGCCAGGGACGCCCTTCTGCCCAGCGGCGTCTATCGCGCTGTACAGTGTGAGCGGGGAGGAAAGCCCCAGTCTTAGAGCACAGCGCGATAGGCGCTGCTGGGCAGAAGGGCGTCCCTGGCTAAGTGTCAGAAATGCCCTTCTGACTGTAAAGCGCTACTTTACCGGGAGCGGTAGCGCTTTACACCGGGCACAGATCGGGAAAGCCGACAGTGTACTGAATTCAGCGCACTGTCAGCTTTCCAGCAGTATATAGAACTGCCTGTGCCCAATCTGATGAAAGGTCCTCTTTAAAGCCCATGGAGCTGCATTGCCCATGCCTACTTGCATAGACTCTCTTGATAGTGATTCATGTGCTTGTATGGTAGAATGGGAGAGTTAAAAAAAAAATAAATAAAAAAAAAAATATCAGTCAGGCGCTGCCTATTATGCCATGGACCCAGTAGGTAGGGCCGATTCCTGTGACGGGTAGGCTAGGTTAACATCTGCGTCTGCACTGAAAATCAGTAGAGAGCAAAGTGCTGCAGGAAGAACTTTTCCCCTCCACCAGTTCTAGTATAAAAACGGCTGAAACCAGTCGGACCCCATTATACTTTGGAGGTACCTGCTGTTTTATCGGATGGGTTCTCCATTGTTTTTGTCCTGACACAAGTGTGACACCTAGCCTTAGTACAAGGTCTTGCCTTGTCTGGGTCAAACCGAACAAGTTAGGATTGTATATAAGAAAGCTATAGTTCGCCTCTACTTCAACAGCCCAAACTGGCAGAAACCCGACAGACCCCATTAGAGTCCATGGGTCACCATGTTGTACGCAGACAGGTTTCCATCTTACAGATCCCCATGAGGTCTTGAATGACAGAGCCAAACAACTGTGAACCTAGGGCAACACTTCACTACAAGGTGATTCACACTGACACCTGAATAAACAAACACTCACACCCTCACTCCAGTCAGCAAATGTCTGCACACTCCAAAGTCACTTCAGTATTGGGTCAGGAACTGGGTGATACATAGGACGTGCAATACACACAGGGAGACATACTGGAAGCCCGCAATGTGGGCACCATACACAGCCCCCAGCCCTGCACACACTGGGACATAGAGCCTATACACAGAACTGTATGTACTACGCTGGAGAAGCAGGCGAGCGAATACGTGAGAGCTGTGAACATCACACCCGGCTCCACCCCGGGATCTCACCTCTTTTCAGCTCACTCACGGCCAGCTTCACTAGGCTGGGTCCCCGACACATCTCCCCACAGAGTACCAAACAGGAGCAGCACGGATGCCCGGGACCCGCCCGAGGAGCCGCCATCTTGCATGTGACATCAACACGCAAAACTGGACGGAGACTGGTAAAGGCTAAATACTAGACGCCGTAAGGACCTTCTGACGTCATAAGGTCACATGAACGGATAGGCGTGTCTTTACTTGTAAGAAGGTCCCTCCACTGTATCCTGTGTAGTGGAGAAACATGGAGAGATGTGAGGTGCACGATGTAGGGGGAAGACATGTGGACTGCAGGGTGTAGTGTAGGGGAGAGAGATGTGGGGTTCAGGGTGTGGGGGAGAGAGATGTGGGGTTCAGGGTGTGGGGGAGAGAGATGTGGGGTTCAGGGTGTGGGGGAGAGAGGTGTGGGGGAGAGAGATGTGGGGTTCAGGGTGTATTGTGTGGGGGAAGAGATGTGGGGTTCAGGGTGTGGGGAGAGAGATGTGGGATTCAGGGTATAGTGTGTGGGGGAAGAGATGTGGGATTCAGGGTGTATTGTGTGGGGGAAGAGATGTGGGGTTCAGGGTGTGGGGAGAGAGATGTGGGATTCAGGGTATAGTGTGTGGGGGAGAGAGATGTGGGGTTCAGGGTGTAGTGTGTGGGGGAAGAGATGTGGGGTGTGGTGGGAGAGAAACACTGCTATTATGCAAAGCATAGCATAAAACCGGCGCTTCTAGTGCAGGCTATATAGCATAGGCTGCAGTAGGAGCGAAAGACCAACAGGCCGGGGACCCTGCGCAACGCTGAATTCAGCGCACTGTCGGCTTTCCCGATCTGTGCTCCGGGTAAAGCGCTATCGGTACCGTAGCGCTTTACAGTCAGAAGGGCGTTTCTGACAGTTAGCTAGGGACGCCCTTCTGCCCAGCAGCGCCTATCGAGCTGTACTGTGGAGTGAGGAGGAACGCCCCCTCCCGCTCCTGATAATACTCGTCTATGGACGAGCTGTGTGAGCATAGCATAAAACCCACGGTTCTATTGCAGCCTATGCATTGTATAACACCGGCTCTTCTATTGAACCCATGCTACGTAGCCTGCAATTGAAGCGCCAGTATTCTGCAATACATGGCATAAAACCGGCACTTCTATTGCGGGCTATGCTACGTGGCCTGCAATCGAAGTGTCGGTATTATGCAATGCATTACCATTGTAATGCATTGCATTACTAATCACACACCCCGGGGTTCGAGACCCCTGGAGAGTGCAATAAATGCAGAAACAAAATTTACAAAAAAAAATGACAAAAAATAACCTAAAAAACCCCCCAAAAAACAAAACGCCACTTTCCCTAGAACACATTAAAAACTCATTACATACTGTGAAAAAAATACATCTTAGGTAGGGACTAAGGGCGGCGCGGACGAAGTCGCGGATAATGCTAGTTATCTTATAATTCTTATGACCTTATCTTGTCCCTTTATTGTGAGATTTACAAACATTATTTACAGAGAGCGGTCAGCGGCAGCCAGGGACCAGAACACGCTCACCGAGGCCACGGTTACGCTCCCGTATGCTGGCATAGATGACCCCCGACGACTGTACTATGGTACTATGAATGCAGCGTATTTTCAGACTGTTGAATTATTAGTACATCTGGATCGGTGTATGTAGAGTTTTTAGAGCAGATTTATTAACCCCTAGGCGATGAATGCCATACTATTATGGTGGCAGCCTCCAGCCCACGCAGAGTCTGCTGCATAATCCCTGGTCTGATCACTAGTTTTAACCCCTTACATGCTGCGGTTAAACATTTAAGCAGCTCTGTTTATCTAATGACCCACAACCCCCTTCCGCCTGCGACAATATCGAGGAGTGCCGATATGTATTTTTCGCAGCCCAGGGTCTGAGCAGCTACCATAAGCTGCCAGGAGGGCAGACATCCTCTATACCTGTGTGAATCTATTGTACCTGTGCCAGAGGGGACACTCAGAGCCCTGCATGTGCACCGTAGCCAGGATCGCTCACTAACAAGGAATCTGGTATAGAATTCCCCGATAGTGAGCGATCACTGAAAGCCATCAGTATAGGCCATGGGACCACGGCTTACACTGACTGTAGACTGTGACCTCTGCCCCGATAGAGATGCTGATGACATAAGTCATCAGCGCCTGCATTGAGAAGAGGGAGGATGCTACTTACCTTCTCCTCATGGGACTGCAGATAAGTAGCTTATAATACTATGTGTAGGCCCTCTGTGGAGCATATAATACTGTGGAGGGCTACTGTGGAGCATATAGTACTGTGTGTGGGGCTACTGTGGAGCATATAGTACTGTGTGCAGTGGACTACTGTGGAGCATATAAAATGTAAAATATCAATCACTTTGCCTCCATTACTGAGAGGCAGAAAAAATGATGGGGTGGTCCTCAAAGAGGTCTGTGTTCCCTGGTGGGTATAGAAAGCTGAGGCCCAGCACCATGACCACCTGTCCAAGGGACAGTGGTAAATGTAATGCAAATATAGAGGAAAAAAACAGTAACACTAGAGCGCTGGTAATGAAGACAACAGTGGACTGACCAGTGAATAAAGGTCTGAAAATTTATTCCACAAGACTGTACATAAAAAGGCAACGTGTTTCACCACCGTCCTGGTGTCTTCATCAGGCCACTTCAACATTAAAAAGATATAATATAGAAAAAAACATCAGTACAATATTACAGACAAATGCTAAATAAAGTAAGACTTGAAAAGTACCAGTTACATGCAGAAAATAAAGCAAAGGAAATAGCATTGTCTAATAACAATAAAATACCAAACAGACTGAGAGAATAAAGATAATCATAAACATATCAATAATAATTAAAATCACATAAAAAATACAGTAAAATACAGTACAAATGCTAAAAAAACAAAAAGGGGTTAATGACTAGAAATTATATAAGATCATATTGTAACATCTCTGCCTGTTCGGGTCACTGCACCACCCTCTGCTCGCATGCTGCGGCGCAGGAGGCAGGTGCAGTTTGGTTCTTGGCTTAAAGTTTTTGGTCGCATTGTGTGAACTCGGCTCTAGTTCTGTGATTGTATTTGCACCACACCCGTCTTCTGCCCTTGTTGCCTCTGTCCATTAAGTGGTTAATTTTGTCTTGCCTGTGATAGACAGTCTGCCTTCCTGTCAACTCCAGGGGCGGGTTCTTCCTCCCCTATTTTATCTTGGCTCTCATTCACACCAGTGCTTGCTATTGCCTTGTGCATACTTGCTCCTTACTGTCACTATTTCTGCTTGCATTCTTATCCTTGACCTTTGGCTTTCCTCCCTGACTATTCTTTGGACTCTGATTTGTCACTACATCGCTCAACTGTTACTGACCCTTGGCTAGTTGACCTCTCTTTGTTGTTGTCCGTCTTGTCTCCGTTTTGTGTTTCACATATCCAGGAAGGGACTGTCTTCGTGGTTGCTGCCTATTACGTAGGATAGGGCCTGGCA
The DNA here is from genome assembly GCF_031893055.1 of Leptodactylus fuscus. Classification (NCBI taxonomy): domain Eukaryota; kingdom Metazoa; phylum Chordata; class Amphibia; order Anura; family Leptodactylidae; genus Leptodactylus; species Leptodactylus fuscus. The sequence goes on from NC_134265.1 coordinate 196,213,626, forward strand.
ATAGGAAGGGTCAGTTGGGGGCTTCAGCTTAGGGCTCACTGTCTCTTGTGTCCTGTCCCAGCTACCGGGGAATTGCTGTCCTATCAATTCCCTAACACACATACAATAAAATAGAAAAAATGACCCATCCTATTAATAAGTTTGGATGTTTGTGGGTTTGTGTGTTTGCAATCACGCAAAACCCGCTCGACCGATTTGGCTGAAAGTTTCCACAAACATAGTTAATACACCTGATTGCGCAATAGGCTACTTTTCGTCACAATAGCGCACATACAGTACGTTTGTGCCAGGACCCCCACAAAACCCAAACTCACACCACCATCTCTGCAATCTCACACACTTTGGACCATAGCAAGCCACAAAATTCATATTGCCCTCTGCAGCCTAGCCCCTAACCCCACACAATCTCATATACATATACTTTACCACTTTGCCCCTCACCTTAACGATACTCCAGGAGGTTCTCTTTAACACTTCGGAGCAGCCATGTTTGCCGACCCCCACCGCTCTGACAATCCGCGACACCGCCCACCCATGTCAATACCCCTAGGAGGTCTAATAAATGCAAAAAAAAAAAGTTTAAAAAAAAGTAAAAAAAAATATAAAAACAAATAAAAAGGATTAAAAATTCAAATCACCCCCCTTTCCCTAGAACACATATAAAAGTAGTTAAAAACTGTGAAACACATACATGTTAGGTATCCCCGCGTCCGAAATCGCCCGCTCTACAAAGCTATACAAATATTTTTCCTGTTCGGTAAACGCCGTAGCGGGAAAAATGGTCAAAAGTGCCAAACCGCCGTTTTTTCACTGTTTTGATTCTGATAAAAATTTGAATAAAAAGTGATCAAAGCAATAACATTTCCCGAAAATGGTAGAACTAAAAAGTACACCCGACCCCGCAAAAAAAGACGCCCTATACATCCCCGTACACGCACGTACAAAAAAGTTACGGCTGTCGGAATATGATGACTTTTCAAAAAAAAATTTTTTAACAGTTTTGGATTTTTTTAATGGGTCAAAATGTAAATAAAACCATATAAATTTGGTATCCCCAGCATCGTAACGAAACACAGAATACAGGGGACATGTCATTTTGGTTGCACAGTGAACGCTGTAAAACCAAAGCCCGTAAGAAAGTCGCAGAAATGCATTTTTTCTTCAAATCCACCCCATTCTGAATTTTTTCCCTGCTTCCCAGTACATTATATAGAATAATTAATGGTGGCATCATGAAGAAAAATTTGTCCCAGGAAAAATTAAGACCACATATGACTCTGGGAGCGGAGAAATAAAAAAGTTATGGGGTTTAGAAGGAGGGGAGTCAAAAACGAAAATCAAAAAATGCCATCGGCGGGAAAGGGTTAACTTCAAATACTTCTGTCCCAAAGTCACTATGAAAAGTTTCTCACAACACCTTATAGCAGCTCAAATACAAATTAACTTCAACACAAAAGTCTCACGTATTCTCTGAATTATAGCAACAACAAGATACAAACTTACATTTCATATCCCATACCTTATACACACTACGAAAACCTTACCCACGCCTGTATATACCCACTTCTACAATCACCGCAGACAAAGTCGCGGGTACCAGCTAGTAAAATTATAAGTGTATATAGATATTGGAAATGTAACACAGTATTGGTGTGTAACCCAGTATCTAATGGTCTAATAGTCTGGGTGAACACAAACTACTGAGCAGATCAGGGCTCGTTCACATCAGCGTTGTGCTCTCTGTACTGCAGGTTTCTGTTTCCTGCATAAAACAGAGGCAGGAGACGGAAACCTGCGGGAGTCTTTCATACCCATTCATTTGAATGGGTGAGAGAGCTGTCCGGCCGTGAGCGGCGGTGAGCGTTTTATGCTCTCTGCCACGAAACCAGGTTTTATAATCCGGACACAGAGTTGGACATGCAGTACTCTGTGTCCGGATAAAAAAATCCGGTTTCGCGGCGGAGAGCATAAAACGCTCACCGCTGCTCACGGCCGGACCCGGTCTGTGCTTTCCGTCTTCTGGCATGCAGAAGACGGAAAGCACAGAACGGAAAGAAGAACGCAGGTGTGAACCTAGCGTCAGTAAATGAGAAGATGATAAAGTGCAAAAGTAGTGAGTAAAGGAAAAGAAACATGCCAGATTAACAAGGACGAAAATAAAATTAATGGGATGAGGGAATGAAAAACGGCACAGACATATGGAGGAATGTGAAATAATGGTATCTAAGGAGGAAAAGCTTACCCACGTGGAGTCAAATGGAAGACAGATGCAGAGTGATGGAACAGGCAGAATAAATGTACACCATGGGGAGAGCACGAGGGACAGGCGGGAGCGAGCGAGGAAAGCCGGCAAAGAGAGGTGGCCGCATGAGCAATAGAAGACGAGACCGGGAGGGAGCTGGGAGGAATTCACGAGGAGACGACACGGCAAAGTAAAAGAGGCAGAGTGCTGAGAAACGGCAGAGGAGCCGGCGGGCTCACAGCGCATGCGTAGGAAATAAAGGAGCAGATAAGAGCGGTAACTAAGAAGGAAAAGGAGCGATGAGCGATAACGGGCAGCAATGAAAGGATGGAGAGGCAGGGATGGGTGAGTGTAGAGAAATTGAAAAGACACAGAAGTGAGAAAGTGGGGAAAGGTGGAAAAAGTGAAAGAGGGTAAAAAATACGGGGAGTGAGAGTAGACTAGGAATAAGAGATAGTGGTTTGGATTTATGTCTTTTTATACAAATCTTTGAACTAAGACAGCCATAAAGAATCTGGGAACTGGGGATTGATTAAACTGATACGCAATTTTTCAACTTTTTTCTGTTGTTTTCAAATGAATAGGTGTATCTGAATGGATTTTTTCCGCAGATTCTGAAAATGATCTTCAAATTTCCGTATCACGTCAGGTTTTTTCAAAAATGATGGAAATGTGAAAATTGAAAACAACGTAATTTTTTAATAACATTGCTATATGACAACGTTTGTAAAGTGTGAAAATGTTCTCCGGAGGGATGGAATGATTGTGTAAGGAATAGATAAACATAAATACATATTTAAAAGCAAACATACCTAACATACTGTCCGGTTGGTACATCCCATCACTTGTATCACCGTCTGAATCGGTGTCTGTTGAGGGCTCGACAATGGATGGGGATGGCACAGGGATGTATTCGCTATGGGGCACTGGTCTTATGGCAGATGGGATATTGGGATACACAATGTTGCACTTACTGGTTCTGGTATGGCCCAAGATTTTCACTGTGCAGAAATAGCAGTCATCACTGTGATTTTTTGGCTCACGCTACACCATGGGTACACCGAATGGCATTGATGCCCTTTTTCCACTTTTCCAGTTCCTCAACCCCTCCACACATGCGACTAAACTTTGTTCTGGTCTGCTAGTTTAATCCCGAAGTATTGGAAATAAGCATTTTTCACGAAAGGCGTAATATTTTGCCTTCGTTTTTTTCCTGTTGTATAACAGTCACATATGTAGCAGAATACGTCTGGATGATTAACACAACCACGTGAAGCCATTGCACACACCACAAAGAAACAACCAAACGCGACCAGTCCCTTCTTCGCACTGACTAGATCTCCCCAGAATGGCGGCACGTGACCAATAGAAAGAAGGGAGTGATGGCGTGAGGTATGAGTCATACTGCCGTGCCAAGATAACATTATCTCATTCTCTGCTTTTGTTAGTGCAGCAAATCATGACGTCATACAGATAAATAAGTTGCATTTCCATTGTTGTATTTATTCAATCAAAAGTTCACACAGTGCCGACAAAGCCTTGATCGACTCAAACAAGATATTAAGCACTATATACCAAAAAATAATAATATATAAAACTTAATAAAAGACAATTACGCGTCTTCTGACAGACCTTATGCAGAATATTTTACTTTTTTTTTACATAAAAAAAATTTGGTTACAATATTCTGAATAAAGTCTGTCAGATGATGTGTAATTGTCTTTCATTAAAGGGATTCTACCACTAAAACACATTTTTTTCTAGTTACCACGTCGGAATAGCCTTTAAAAAGGCTATTCGTCTCTTACCTGTGGAAGTGCTCTCCGCCGCGCCGTTCGTTCAAAATACCGGTTTGTACCGGTATGCTAATTAGTTCTCTCGCAGCGATGGGGGCGTCCTCATCGCAGGAGCAGCGATGGGGGCGTCCCCATTGCAGCTCGAAAACCGACCGCAGCGCCGCCTCTCTGGTCTTCTGTATCCTCCCTTGCTTCTTCAGCGTACTGTCGGACGCCTGCGCAGTACGCTCTGTTCAGCGAAGATTGCCGAACGTACTGCGCATGCGCGAAATTGCGGTCCCAGCCATAGTGCGGGCACCGCAATTTCGCGCATGCGCAGTACGTTCGGCAATCTTCGCCAAACAGAGCATACTGCGCAGGCGTCCGACAGACGCTGAAGAAGCAAGGGGAGGACACCGAAGACCAGAGAGGCGGCGCTGCGGTCGGTTTTCGAGCTGCAATGGGGACGCCCCCATCGCTGCTCCTGCGATGAGGACGCCCCCATCGCTGCGAGAGAACTAATTAGCATACCGGTACAAACCGGTATTTTGAACGAACGGCGCGGCGGAGAGCACTTCCACAGGTAAGAGACGAATAGCCTTTTTAAAGGCTATTCCGACGTGGTAACTAGAAAAAAATGTGTTTTAGTGGTAAAATCCCTTTAAGTTTAATATACACTACAGTCCTATGAAAAAGTTTGGGCACCCCTATTAATCTTAATCATTTTTAGTTCTAAATATTTTGGTGTTTATAACAGCCATTTCAGTTTGATATATCTAATAACTGATGGACACAGTAATATTTCAGGATTGAAATGAGGTTTATTGTACTAACAGAAAATGTGCAATATGCATTAAACCAAAACTTGACCGGTGCAAAAGTATGGGCACCTCAACAGAAAAGTGACATTAATATTTAGTAGATCCTCCTTTTGCAAAGATAACAGCCTCTAGTCGCTTCCTGTAGCTTTTAACCCCTTAGCGACCCTTGACGTAACTGTACGTCATGGGTCGCATGGGGATGTATGGAGCGAGCTCACACGCTGAGCTCGCTCTATACACGGCAGATGCCGGCTGTATCATACAGCCAGGACCTGCCAATAACAGCAGCGGTCGGTGCCCGAGCCGATCGCTGCTGTTAACCCTTTACACACTGCGGTCAAACGTGACCGCAGTGTGTAAACGGCGCCGGCGGCATGGGCGCCGCCATGTTTCGCCGATCGCCGCCCTCCTGAACGTCACATGAGGGCAGTGATCGGTTGCTATGACAGCCGGAAGCCTATTGAAGGCTTCCAGGCTTGTCTCTGCATGAGATCTATTAGACGATGCCAGAGGCATCGTCTAATAGAAGTGCTGGGATTCTGCTATTCACTGCAGTACTGTAGTATTGCAGTGAATAGTATGAGCGATCAGACTCCCTAGGTTTCAAGGTACCTAAGGGGTCTGATCATAAATGTAACAGAAGAAAAAAAAAAGTTTTTAAAAGTATTAAAAAAATAAAAAAAGTATAAAAGTTCAAATCACCCCCCTTTCCCTAGATTAGCTATAAAAGTAATTAAAGAACATTAAACATAAACATATTAGGTATCCCTGCGCTCCAAAATGCCCGAACTATTAGAATATTAAAACATTTATCCCATACTGCGAACGGCGTAGCGGCAAAAAAATTAAAAACCGCCAAAAAGCGTTTTTTTCAACACTTTGCCTCCTATAAAAAATTGAATAAAAAGTGATCAAACCATCAGATCTTTCCCCAAATGGTATCAATAGAAACGTCATCTTGTCCCGCATAAAAAGACACCACAACCAGCTCCATACATGGAAATATGAAAAAGTTACAGGTGTTAGAACATGATGACACAAAAAATTTTTTCTATTTTGCAAAGTTTATCATTTTTTTAAAAGTATCAAAACATTTCAAATACTATATAAATTTGGTATCACCGCGTTCGTACTGACACGTAGAACACAGGTAACATGTCATTTGTACCAAACTGAACGCTGTAAAAATTAAACCCATAAGAAAATGGCGCAAATGCATTTTTTCTCCAATTGCGCCTCATTCTGAATTTTTTTCCAGCTTCCCAGTACATTGCACAGCATATTGAATGATGCCATTACAAAGTACAATTTGTCCCGCAAACAATAAGCCATCATGTGACTCTGTGAACTGAAAAATGAAAAAGTTATGGCTCTTGAAATGTGAGGAGGGAAAAACGAAAATGCGAAACCAAAAAATGGCCGGGTCCTTAAGGGGTTAATCAGTTCCTGGATAAAGGTATTTTGGACAAACAATTCAAGTTCAGTTAAGTTAGATGGTCGCCGAGCATGGACAGCCCGCTTCAAATCATCCCACAGATGTTCAATGATATTCAGGTCTGGGGACTGGGATGGCCATTCCAGAACATTGTAATTGTTCCTCTGCATGAATGCCTGAGGATTTGGAGCGGTGTTTTGGATCATTGTCTTGCTGAAATATCCATCCCCGGCGTAACTTCAACTTCGTCACTGATTCTTGAACATTATTCTCAAGAATCTGCTGATACTGAGTGGAATCCATGCGACTCTCAACTTTAACAAGATTCCCGATGCCGGCATTGGCCACACAGCCCCAAAGCATGATGGAACCTCCACCAAATTTTACAGTGGGTAGCAAGTGTTTTTCTTGGAATGCTGTTTCTTTTTGGACGCCATGCATAACGCCTTTTTTTTATAACCAAACAACTCAATTTTTGTTTCCAAAATGAAGCTGCCTTGTCCAAATGTGCTTTTTCATACCTCAGGCAACTCTATTTGTGGCGTACGTGCAGAAACGGCTTCTTTCTCATCACTCCCCCATACAGCTTCTATTTGTGCAAAGTGCGCTGTATAGTTGACCGATGCACAGTGACACCATCTGCAGCAAGATGATGCTGCAGCTCTTTGGAGGTGGTCTGTGGATTGTCCTTGACTGTTCTCACCATTCTTCTTCTCTGCCTTTCTGATATTTTTCTTGGCCTGCCACTTCTGGGCTTAACAAGAACTGTCCCTGTGGTCTTCCATTTCCTTACTATGTTCCTCAAAGTGGAAACTGACAGGTTAAATCTCTGAGACAACTTTTTGTATCCTTCCCCTGAACAACTATGTTGAACAATCTTTGTTTTCAGATCATTTGAGAGTTGTTTTGAGTAGCCCATGATGCCACTCTTCAGAGGAGATTCAAATAGGAGATCAACTTGCAATTGGCCACCTTAAATACCTTTTCTTATGATTGGATACATCTGGCTATGAAGTTCAAAGCTCACTGAGGTTACAAAACCAATTTTGTGCTTCAGTAAGTCAGTAAAAAGTAGTTACGGGAATTCAAATCAATAAAATGATAAGGGTGCCCATACTTTTGCACCGGTCAAATTTTGGTTTAATGCATATTGCACATTTTCTGTTAGTACAATAAACCTCATTTCAATCCTGAAATATTACTGTGTCCATCAGTTATTAGATATATCAAACTGAAATGGCTGTTGCAAACACCAAAATATTTAGAACAAAAAATGATTAAGATTAATAGGGGTGCCCAAACTTTTTCATAGGACTGTATATACCAAAAATAATTTTTTGGTATATAGTGCTTAATATCTTGTTTGAGTATGTATTTATGTTTATCTATCCCTTACACAATCATTCCGTCCCTCCAGATAGGATTTTAACAAGATACAAACGTTGTCATATATCAATGTGATTAAAAAATTATGTTTTTTTAATTTTCACATTTCCATCATTTGTGAAAAAACCTGACGTGATACGGAATTTTGAAGGTCATTTTCGGAATCTGGGCAAAAAAACCATTCCGATACACCTATTCATTTCAAAACAACAAAACCTTGCGTATCAGTGTTATTTGTTTTTATATGTATATAGTAATAAGCCTCTTCCTTCCTCCCTCCTGAAATCCTATCCCTGTATCCAGCCTGCAGAAAGTGTTTTTAGATATATTTGAAGAAGGAGCTCAGAGGAAGCTTCGAAACGTCATATTCTGTCATCATTATGAGTTAGCCATTAAAAAAGGTATCACCTACCGAAGACTTGCAAGTTTTTTGTTTTTTATATGGCATATTAGGGCAACTAAAAGAACACCAGATACTTTACTTCCACTGTTAGAGCCAACAAAGCCTCTTCAACCCGCATGGTACTTTCAATTAGATATTCTCCAATAAATATTCTACTTTCAGCAATACAAAGGCAATTGCCCAAAATTGACTTCTCAAATTGGATTAAAGGGATCCTATCACTCACACACAATTTTTTGTAGGTACCACGTCGGAATAGTCTTAAGAAAGGCTATTCTTCTTCTAACTTTCATCGTCTTCTTCATGCCGCCGTTCGCCTACAATCCTGGTTCTTGTCGGTATGTAAATGAGCTCTCTCACAGCACTGGGGACGGGCCCCAGTGCTCAGACAGCACTGGGGGCGTCCCCAATGCTGCGAGAGAACTCTCTCCAGCGCCGCCTCCTATTCTTCAGCAGTGTCATCTTCAGCCTATTCTTCCGGCGGTGGCTTGTAACTTCTAAGGCCTCGGGCCTTGGGCAGAGAAGACTGCGCATGCCCACAGGCCCGAGAAAATGGCCGCTTACAATACTGTGAGCATTACCATATAGGCCTGAAGCCCCCTAGTATTAACATCGGATCCCGGAGAGGTAAGTAACACTGTTTATTATGTTCCCTCATCTCCCCTGGGGCTCTGATTATTATACTCGGGGGTCTGAAAAGACCTCTGAGAAGTGAGGAGTCAAAGATGTCTGTGTTTCAAACTTTAAAGAGTCAAGTTACAGCTGGAAGAAGTGGTCATAGTGGCCCAAAGGGAAGAGACGGGAAATGTGGGAAGACGTCTCCTGTGAGTATTACTGCACAAAATATTACTGCATTGTATTTATAGTAATGTTACCGCTAGCACCACCAACCCCCCCACTGTCTGAGGCGGACGATCAAAAGATGAACAGCAGAGAGGCTAGGTTCACCACTGGTAGTCAGTATTAGAGATGAGCGAGTAGTATTGGATTGAATACCTCCCCTGCATAGTTTTTGCTGTAAAAAAGCGCCAGGGAAGGTGGGAGGGGCATCGAATTTTTACTGCGTTTAACCCCTTGGTATTTGACCGATTACACCAATAACTATGCAGGGGAGGTATTCGATCAAATAGTACTCATCATCTCTAGTCAGTATGTAATCAGTTTTTTAACCAGTTTTTCTTCCCCCTTCTTCATTCTGAGCATGTGCAAAGTGGACACAAACTGATTGTTTTCAGTATATAAGGGCGGGTTCACAACTGCGCCCCTGTTTGCTTTAGGCAATCCAGCTGGGTTTCCGGCTTCTGCCCCGAGAGACAGGACAGGGGACGGAAACCCGGCAGTCAGTTTTCAAACCCATTCAAGTGAATGGGTTTGAAAATGAGCGCCCGAGAGTGTTTTGTACCTGTCTGTGGCGAAACCGTTTTTTTTTTTAACCGGACACAAAATCCTGCATGTCCGACTTTGTTTAAAAAAACGGTTTTGCTGCGGACAGGTACAAAATGCTCATGGGTGCTCACTTTTCAAACCCATGATGGGGCCAAGATCCAGTTCTACCAAGACCTCTCCTTGCTTACTCTTCAAAAACGAAAGCACCTCAGACCTCTGCTGCAACTCCTCCGAGATCGCCATATCCCGTACCGCTGGTGCTTCCCTTTTGCTCTGAAAGCTAGACGTGAAGGATGCTCTGCCACCCTTAGAGTTTACGCGGATCTTGAGGCCTTTTGCTCTACTCTGGACATTCCCTTACCAGATTGGCCCTCCTGGGAGCTCCTGCCTCCACCTACTCCTCCAGTCTGGACTGTCCAGAAACCTAAGAGGCTCCAGTTACCTTCTCCTACTGCTCCTCCCAGGAGACCGAGAATGGACCCTTCTGGAATGACCCGCTGATTCCCTTTTCTTTCCCCATTGAAGTTGGAGTCCTTGATTTTGCTTATGTTTCTAGTGTTTTTTCTTCCTTCCATTTAATAGGTCCTGTGATTTTTTTGTCTGTTGTTTCCATCATTGCAGGTAGGGTAGGCTCACACCTCCCCATATATATTTCTCTTTTTTTTTGTACTATTGGACCGTCTGTTGGTGGCTCCCTCATGTCTCCCCCCGTTCCCACATCTAGGGGGCTGAGTCCAGCTGTGGACCCTTGATGTGGGCCCACGTGGTGTTGTTATCAACGCTGACATGGACGATGGTCCTTTGCCCCTGGCCAGGGGACTTAGCCCTGGCCGGTTACTATGGTTCTCTCTTATATTTTGTTTCCCAGTTGATTACTTGCCTTTATTTGTGTTTTTGTCTGTTTTGCCCTTAAGTGTCCTCCCTTCTCCTCCCTCTGTATGTTTCCTCTAGGTCCCAGGTCCTCCGTCTACTGATCAAGGTATCCCTTTGGAGCTTCACCTCTGCCAGTGTGTCCCTTTGGTGGGTGAGTGCACCTTCAATCTGCCACTGTCCCTTTTCCTTGATCCCCAATGGTTAGATGTGTGACGATTAATGTTAAGGGCCTGGGCTCGGACGCCAAGCGGCGCCTAGTACTTGGAGAGCTCCGTTTTCTCCAAGCTGAGGAGACTCACTTTAACCATACGGGGACTTTCAATTTTGCTAAACACTACTTTCCCACAGCGTTTTCTGCTTTTCATGACCTTCACAGGGCAGGGGTTGCCATCCTCCTCTCTCGTGCATGCCCGATTTCTATTACCGCTTCCCACCTTGACCCTTGGGGCCGCTATGTTATTCTGGAAGGCCTCCTCCATGGAGCCCCTATAGTCCTATGTAACCTCTACGCTCCCAACTCAGCTCAACTTACCTTTTTGCGTCGGATTTTTTCCCGCTTGCGGTCACTCTCGTTGGCGGCCTGGTTGATTGGCGGCGACTTCAATATGATCTTCTCTGAGCGGGTCGATTGCCTCTTTGTCCCCCAGACTCCTGCACCTAGCAATCAAGTCTGACTCGCCCAGGAATTCCGTTGACTGATCCGCTCCCACTTGCTGTATGACCTCTGGCGGGTAGTTAACCCTACGGCCCGCTCCTTCTCCTTTTTCTCCCATCCCCATAACACCCACACGCGGATCGATAATTTTTTCGACAACGCTCAGATGCTCCGCTTTCTCATAGACTCTGATATCGGTCCCCTGTCATGGTCGGATCACGATTCGGTGATTGTGACCCTGGCGCCTCAACGAAATGCTCCTTAAGTCGCTGACCTCTCTCCCCATACTACACTCTCACCTGACTGATTATTTTTGGGACAGTCTTGGTTCGGTAGACTCTCCTGCAGTTTTTTGGGAGAGGCCATTGCATAGCTCTGGCTACTAAACTTAAACGAGACAAGCAGGCCTAGGAGCATCTTCTCCGAGCTCACATTTCCTCTTTGTCCGCCTCTCTTGCGGGTCATCTGTCTCTGAGGGCCCTTCGTCGCTTAGTCCTTGCCTAGGCGGATCTCCACTCTTTGGAGATGCGACATGTGCAACGGCTCCTGCTGTACTCCTGCCAGCGGTATTTTGAGAGGGGTAATAAACCCCATATGCAACTGGCCAGGACCCTCAGGGATCACCATGCTGCCTCCACCCCCCATTCTGTCCTGGACCCCTTCAACGTCCTCCAGCACCATCCAGATGCTGTAGCTCAGGTGTTCCACACTTAATACACTAAACTATACAATCTGCCTCCTCCCCGGATGACTGCCCAGACAGACGGCCAGTCTCTCTTGACCGATGACCTAGTTGATTGTAGCCTGCCGCGTCTCCCTCCTACCACCTTAGCGTGCCTTAATTCTCCCATCACGGCTGAGGAACTGGACACTCTTAAGGACCTTCCTAACAGTAAATCCCTGGGCCCAGACCGGTTTACGTATCATTACTATAAGGTGTTTCAGGAGGAACTCTCCCCTCATCTCTTGAATCTCTTTAACTCCTTCCTCTCGGGCTCTTCGATCCCTCCGTCGTTGTTCCACTCGCTCCTTACGTTGATTCCCAAACCGGGTAAGAATCCCCATAACTGTGCTAACTACCACCCAATCTGAACACTGACCTGAAACACTTTACTAAAATCTTGACGAACAGACTGAATGCTTGGCTTCCTCTCCTTGTCCACAAAGACCAGGTGGGCTTTGTCCCTTGCCGCCAAGGTTGTGATAATACCAGGAGGGCTGTGGACCTGGTGGAGGTAGCCAACCATTCATCTACCCCATCTCTTCTCCTCAGTCTAGATGCTGAGAAGGCCTTTGACCGTTTGAACTGGTCGTTTATGCAGGCTACCTTGGTTGCCTTTGAGTTTTCAGGTTCGTTTCTCACAGCTATTGGAGCGCTTTATTCTTCTCCCTTGGTGGCGGTCAAGCTTCCCCACGCTTCTTCACCCACCTTCCCCATCCGTAATGGCACCCGTCAGGAATGCCCCATCTCCCCCTAATCTTCGCCTTGTGTATAGAGCCCTTGGCGGCTAAGATCCGTCAGTACCCTGAAGTTAGGGGAATCCTGGTCCGGGATATGGAATTCAAAGTATCTCTTTTCGCGGATGATATCCTGCTCACCCTTTCCTCTCCTCATACCACTGTTCCTAATCTCGTGCATTTGCTTGACACCTTTAGCAACTTCTCGGTTTATAAGGTGAACCCCTATAAGACTGAGGCCCTCCCTCTCAATATCCCGACGCCTGACTTTGCACTACTCCAGGCTAATTTCGATTTCCAGTGGTGCTCTTCCTCCATTTGCTACCTGGGGTCCAAATTACCTCCTCCTATTCCACCCTCTACTCGGCAAACTAGCCACACCTATTTCACGACCTGAGATCCCTCCTTGATAAATGGCAAACCCTCCCCATATCCCTCCTAGGTAAGATCACCGCGGTTAAAATGACCCTTCTCCCGAAGCTTTTGTACTATTTTGAGACCCTTCCTGTGCGGTTCCACGTGTTGAACTTCGTGGTTTATAGAAGGCCGTCTTTCGTTTCATTTGGCAGGCTAAGTGTCACCGTATCCCTCGTTCGGTTGTCCTGGCTGGTAGAGACTGTGGGGGTGTGGCTGCCCCGAACTTTACATTACTATTGGGCTTCCCACCTGCATTGTATTCCATTTTGGGCCACTGCCCCAATGTACACCAGGTGGATGGAGATTGAAAAGCTCTGGTTGGCTCCCATGCATCCCAACGCTTTTCTATAGGTGGCCTCCCCTTTCCCCGTTCCCCCCTCTCCCTACTTATTGGGCCCCATTCGCTTTAACTGCTCCATCTGGTTGACCTGTAAGTCCCAGTTTTCCCTAATGTCCCCGCGATCGTCGATGGTTGACCTGTAAGTCCCAGTTTTCCCTAATATCCCCGCGATCGTCGATGGTCTCCATCCTTTACAATCCCCTCCTACCCTCTGGCTTGTCTTCCACCATGATCAAGGTGTGGTCCACAGCGGGTTTATTCTGTGTTGCCAATATGGTACACCCGGTGTCGTTGGAGCTCAGGCCCTTCGATTATTTTGTGGCTAATACAGATCTTCTCCGGACCGAATGGTTTCACTATTTTCAGGTCGCTCGCTTCATCCGATCTCTCCATGGATCCTCCAGTGTTTCCCTTCCCACAGCCTTTGAGAGGATCTGTCGTGCTGGCACGTCCACCAAGGGCTTTATCTCCTCAGTTTACCGGCTCCTCTCTTGTCAGGCGCTTGGCTCCCCTATTCGACATCGCTATATGTCCAAATGGGAGGAGGCCCTGGGTGTTCCTATTTCTCAGGGACAGTGGCAGATTGTTTGGTCGCAAGCTCAGAAATCTTCCCAGTGCATCACTTTCAGGGAAACACAATTTAAACTCTTGATGCATTGGTACCACACACCGACCCTCCTCCATGATTTGCATGATTTGAAACCTACTCTCCTCCTGAGGTTCTGGCGCTGTAACACTGCTGTGGGTACCTTGAATCACATTTTTTGGACCTGCCCCCTCATACTAGGCTTTTGGCAGGAGGTTAGAGCATTAACGAACTCTCTTTTCTTACAAGGAGTTCCCTTAGATCCCCTTATCTATATCCTAAACCTCCCACCTAGGCATCTTGGTAGTAAGACTTCCAGACTGTTTCTTCAACTTTGCACGGCCGCTAAGACCCTTATAGCCAAGCATTGGAAGAGTTCTAATCCCCCCTCTGGCACAGAACTCTTGGCCCACATTAAAGGGGCTCTATCAGCAAAATCATGCTGATAGAGCCCCACATATGCGTGAATAGCCTTTAAAAAGGCTATTCAGGCACCGCTAAAGTTATATTAAACTACCCCCCAGTTTTAAAATAAAACCCTAAAACAGAAAATGATCAACTTACCCATCGTGCACGGTGGGCGGGCATTCAGGGTCCGCCGTCTTCTTCAGTCACGCCTCCTCTTCCAGCGATGTCCTCGGGTACCGTCTAACTAGCTAACTGATATTGTTAAAAAATGGCGCGGGTGTATGTGCAGTAGCATGCTGCTTCTACTACGGCTACTGCACATGTGCCCACGCCATTTTTTATCAATGTCAGTTCGCATGATTTTGCTGATAGAGCCCCTTTAAGGATGTACGGAGTCTTGAATTTTTGACGGCTAGTCTTAATGATTTGTTGGACGCTTTCAACTCCATTTGATCCTCCTGGGACGTCTGTTGCACCCTGCAAGGCCTGTGACCTAGAATCCCCCCCTCCAACCCCCCCCCCCCCTCTCTGTCTCTGTGTGTCTGCCCCCCCCACAACACACAGATAACACTGAGGCCATTCTCTACAAGTATGTGCATATTATCTGATCTATTGTGATAATTCAGTTCAGCAAGGTGGGGGATACAGAAAGTGAGAAGAAGAGACTACAGGCAAATTGCTGAAAGAATAAGATGGAAAAACTCCTGTAATGTACACGTGGTTTTACTGTATATTATTATCTGTTCCTGAGTGGAATAGTGTGAGGGTGGATTAAGAGACAATGCAGATATGTCTTTAAATAAGAATTCATTATCAAATAGTATACAGTACTTACATTTATTTTAAAAATGTTTTGGAGCAAAACCATGACATATAGTCACTGGGAGACCCATACCTTTCCAGGATCACTAGGAAGTCAATGGACAATACAATGACATGTACAGGATAGAAGGAGAGGGTTGTAATGTCAGAAAGTCTTTATTCTGTATCTATCTGGGATTGAAGTAGAGGTGGAAATCCACTGAATGAACTAGTTTTATCTTCTTTAATAGACAGTATGAAAGGGTGATCAGGGAAATGAAATATGGGACAAATCAGAACATTTTTGCTGGTTTTTGTGGCTTTCATTAAGTGTCTCCTCTTCATAAATAGCGCTTTGACGGCTTACAAACATTTGAGGATATAGAAATTACAAGATGTTCCCCTTGGACAATTACAAAGCTTCCCAATTCGTGCTCCTTTCCTTACTGCACATTGCTCACCAGCATCACACTACAGGAAACAAAGATATCAACCAAGAGAACATTAATTAAAAACATTAATAAAAGAGACCCAAACTCTATTTAAGCAGTCTGATTCATGAGGGATTTCACCATTAAAAAAAGATGGACATGAGAAATGAGTTCTGTTCTTTTTAAAATACTGACTTTCCTCTCCCAAGTTAACTTGCATGTATGAATGGCCTTTGTACATATTATTGTTACACTGATTTTCAGAAGTATATGGGAATTGTGTAGCTATGTGTAAATGCCTTCTTTATGGAGGGAGTTTGAAAAGTTGGTTTTAAATTTGCTTGTTGGTTGTGATAAAACATTTCCAGCTCTAGTAATAGGCTAAGCCTAGGTTTTCTCCTGCTGTATCTCCCTCTCCTCAGTCCTCCCTTCTTCCCTCTCCATAGACCTCTATAGACATAGGTCGAGACAGACAGAGCAGTGATTTTCATTGTGAAACTTGTTTTGGCACAGGACTGACTCCCTATTGGTACATGTGCAAATAGAGTTGGAGCAATTGGGGGAAGAAATGTAACTGAACTGTTACTGATGCTGAAAGACTGTTCACTGGATGTTGATTTACATGAAGATGTGGCTCCAAAGCTGAATAACAGAGAAATGTTTGGAAACTGCAGAATCACCTCTACAAAGTACTGGGGTTAGGTTTATAATGAATTTACTGCCTAGAGAATCATTTTATGAAGCATATGCATATTCCTGACTCTCCCTGATGCCTAAACATCATAGCCGTAGTAGATTCGAACAACAATTTACTCCAGTTTTTGGAATAAATTATATTCAGTTTGTCAGACTATGAGAGGTCATTCCCCCAACCACTAAGCCCCTTCTTCCATTTTCAAAGTCTATATATGCAAGAAAACTGTGAATAATTACCCTGTAGGTAAATGCAACATAAGGCCTCAAATGCAAATTCCCTTAAGGCTCTGTACAGCAGAGATATACTAGGTCATAAAACAACATCCATTCAATTTATGAGACCCCACTGTTCATGGTTTGTATTTTTTTGACATTGCTAGCTATACATGCCATTTTCTAGTCATTTAGTGAATGTAACAGCTTTAGGCCCTTTGCGGATGGCTGTGGGCTGTCCACTGGCTGTAACTGAATGGCATGGGCGGTACATGGATGTCATTCATGTGCTGCCCATGCACCGGCTGTACTTCTGTGGCCCCATTCATTCAATGAATAGGAGCCATGGAAGCACAGCCCTAAAAACTGGACAGGACCTGTATGGGTGATTTTGGTCTACAACACAGTTGATTGTAAATATCATATCTGGCTTTCTAAATATCAGGGCATATGTAAATTAAAAAGTATTTCTAATATTGTACTGTAATTGCTAGCTTATTTTACCCATACAATCTTTAAAAATCACCACATACCGAAGGCACCCATCCTAGCTTCTTGTCCAGGGGAAGGATCCTTTTGCTTTTGAGTTTCTCCAGAACTTCTTGTAGAGCCTCTATCTGAAAAATGAATGATATGTTATTGATATGCAAATTTATAGGGGGTTCCCCACAAAACTTAAAGGGATTCTACCATTAAAACTTTTTTTGTGTGGATAAGACGTCAGAATAGCCTTTAGAAAGGCTATTCGTCTGTTACCTTTAGACGTGGTCTCTGCCGTGCCGTTCCTCAGAAATACTGGTTTTTACCGGTATGCAAATGAGTTCTCTCGCAGCGATGGGGGCGGGCTCCAGTACTCAAACAGCGATGAGGGCGTCCCCACCGCTGCCAGAGAAGTGTCTCCAAGTGCCGCCTCCATCTTCGTCCGCCGCGTCACAAAAAAAAAGTTTTAATGGTAGAATCCCTTTAACCATATTTAATTTTGTAGACAATAAAAGTTAAATATTTTTGGAAACATACATTTTTTTAACATCTATCATTATTTACATACCGTGTTTTCCCGAAAATAAGCCCAAGCATGGTTTTTAATGATTTTTAGAGTCTGCTTGAAATATAAGCCCTACTCCAAAAATAAGCCATAGTTACAGTTCATTAATAGAGATGAGCGAGTACTGTTCGGATCAGCCGATCCGAACAGCACGCTCCATAGAAATGAATGGATGCACCTGGTACTTCCGCTTTGACGGCGGCTGGCCGCTTAACCCCCCGCGTACCGGCTACGTCCATTCATTTCTATGCGAGCGTGCTGTTCGGATCGGCCGATCCGAACAGTACTCGCTCATCTCTATTCATTAAATAATAGTGTTCAAGCTGTTATACAGGTAAAAAAGTAAATAGAATACAGCAGGACAGATACAGTAGACCCTTCATCAAGGGAAGCAGACAGTCCCCAAAAAATCGACATTGACTTTAAAGGAGCTATCCAAGATGACTAACAAAGATTGAGCACCAGTATTACCAGCCTCTCATACACAGATCGGGTGCCCCGCTGGCATCACTTAAACCCTGAGTCCAAGAATTCTGACTGCTTCCGGCCATGAAGAGCGGCCAACTGCTACGCTTGGATATGTATATCCTAAGCTCTGTCTACATCAGTTGTTTAATGTATTTTGCTCTCATCCTGTGATGGATGAGAACAATGGACATTACATAATGGTAGTGTGGATCCACCCAAATAGTACCATGCAGTGGCCTCTAATAGGAGCAATAACATACCTACAAACCAATAACAGTGCTACAAACCCATAAAGAAATGCAGAGATTTTTTATTTGTTATTTTTCATGGATATGCCAATAAACCTGCAAGTGCACCCGGATCAAGTCCAGTTTGTAAAGTTTTTCTTTAGATATTTGTGACTCAGACAGAAGCTGGAAATGTCAGTAAAGGGGTGATATTGGGCCACAATTCCAGAAGAAAGCTGGCACAATTTGTATCTGTACATAAATCTGTCAAATCAGACATATCCCCTACTGCCCGTGAAGGCTTATTTACATATCCATGAAAAGATGATTATCTCTGCATGTCACCGTGTGGCACTATTACTAATCTGGGTGGCATTTTAGACTTGACAGACTCCATTCAATCTACCTAATATACCTGAATTGCAACATAAAAACACACCTTGTTTCCAAATCCTGGACAACTCCTTAATGTAGCCAACAATCTACCCAACCAGTCACTCAAGAATTTTCAGATCTTGAGTACTGTTAGGCTTTTCTAAGGCTGGGTTCATACCAACACTTGAACTCCATTCAGGTTTTCCGTCCCCGAACCTGCTTAAAAAATACAGAGAGAAAAGCGGTACAAGCTGCGCTTTTCTCTTAATTTTTCGCCCTATTTGGGCTGAAACCCGGCGGAAACCTGGCAGACTCCATTATAGTCTATGGGGTCTGAGGGTTTCCGTAGGTAAACACTTTTTTAAGCGGATTAGGCTTCCGTATGGGGGGGGGGCAAGCGGATCCCCCAATGGTAACCCGAACGCAGGTATGTACCAAGCGTTAGTAACTACTGTAGTAAACATATATTATATGGTATAATAATAACTATGTAATTATGATTTTGTATGAACAATATCAAGAAAATGATAATGTAGAAAGCATGGTACCACTATGATCTGCTGATGTATCATTGAATTGACAAATTATACCCAATAGAAACAGGATTGTGCTAATATTAGGAAATTGCTATATTTCAGTTTACTAACAAATAAACCATAGCTAAATAGCTGAACAGGTGGGATTAAATGCCTTATAATTTCCCTGAGTATCTAGACAAATGGAATTTGATATCTTACCAGGTCCTTTTCTTCCTGGCTATTGTTGTCAGAGATTTCTGTTGATCTGACCCCAACTGTCTCTTCACTGCATACCAGAAACAGTAAAAGGGACAGGGAGACATAGATGAGTGGTAGCCGGTAACACAACATGGTGCAGGTCCAGTGGGTCCCTCTTTTCTGAGCTGTCCATGGTGTTGAGTCTCACTTTTATATCTCATCTCTACATAATCATTATCAAAACAACGTCAGTCCAATTCTTCCTCCACCGGATTTGTTAATGTTTACTGTTTGCAGACACATCACCTCTCTTCCTGAAGCGCACGTTTTCCTATTAACCCATTGGCTTTAACAGAGAAAACTTGATTCACGTATTACATAGTATTAAATCATTATTGTCATACCCAGGAGACTCTCAATGGAAGAAGAGGTGGAAGGTTTTGTAAGCACCATATAATTAGAATCTATTACTTGATGTAAGACATATTAACCCTCTTGAACATTTGTTGAATACAAATGCAGTTGTGGTTGTAATATATATTTTAACTACGCATATGCAGGATAAGTTATACTTAAGGGGTATTTCCATCTCAAGGATTCTATCTATACTGGTAGCTTATGTAAATTGAAGACTTTTCCTAAATATATTGCTTTAGAAATAGAGATGAGCAAACACCATTTGAAACAGCCATTTCGAATAGCACACTCCCATAGAAATGAATGGACATAGCCGGCACCCGGGGGGTTAAGCGGCCAGCCGCCGGCAAAGTCTGCGTGCCGGCTGCTTACATTAATTTCTATGGGAGCGTGCTATTCAAAACGGCTGTTTCGAATAGTGTTTGCTCTTCTCTATTTAGAAATGCTGCTTTGTTTTCCTGCTATGTGAACTTAATTTTCCCATTGTTTACACAGCGTTTCCATAACCACGGACCTGTGAGATAGGACAAGTGATGTCACTCACTGCTCTGCACACAGATAACACTGAGTCGTTCTCTACAAGCATATGCATATTATATGATCTGCATATATATTGTGATACTTCATAGTGTCCCGTTCAGCAAGAGGGAGGGAAATACAAGAAGTGAGAAGAGACAGCAGGCAATGTTCTGAAACAATGAGATGGGAAACCTTTTTAACTCTGGAAGAAAAAAAAATTGCCATTTTTTTAAAAATTTGTCCTGTAGAAAACTGTTTTGCTATTCCGTGCCTGAAGTATACATATTTTTTCTAAATTTTAGGCTTTCTTCTGAATAGATAGAGTGTATCAATATTTTATCTGGAAAAGTCAACAACGGATATCTGACGGATCCACTTATAATCAATGAGGTCCTTCCAGATCTGTTGTTGTGCATCATTAGATCCATCTTTATTATTTAATCCATTGCTCTATTCCTATGTCAGAACAGGATAACAGATTAAACAACACAAATGTGAGGACAGGGCATGGCCCCACATGGAGAAGGCTGCATAAACCAAAGATCCTCTCCTAAAACCCGTGTTTTCCAGGCGCAATGTTCAAGACTGGGAACAACAGAAGCAGAGAGGACCCTCACCCAACACGAACTCTCAAAACACAGATACAAATATGTGAAAAAGAAGCTCCCTTTTTCCACCGTGGCTTCAGGGAAGATGGCGCTTCCTCTAAGTCCTGACTCTGAGCTAATTGAAGAATGAGAGCCTAGGTGACATGCCTTAGTGACAGGGAGGACACTGAGCCTGTTAACCAATCCTTCCTCAAACGTACAATCACCAAATCCCAAGAACCGCTGTTAAGAAAACTGGTGGAGAAATTAGAAAGAATCAAGCCACACTGCCACAAGTTACAGTCACTGTATTCACATCCTTTCTGGGTAAAGAGTAAGCTGCAAAGGTGACCATAGAACAAATCCATAGAACACTGAGGCCTAAGCCAAGACTTCAAAATGTGGCTGTTTGTTGCTAACAATACACAGTGAAACTTGAGAGTTTCTGTTGGAACAGTGCAACAAGGAATTAAAGTGTACCTTAAATGTTCAAGCTACTTATCTGTATTTCACTTTGTGTTTGGTGCCCCCAAAAAATGGTGTCACTTCTCGGGGAACTCCAATTTACTGGCACTTTTGGGGCTCTACAAAAATAATATCCAGAAATCAGTCCCTCTAACTCTATATGATAAAAGCTAAAAAGCGCAGTGCTCCTTCTCTAATGAACTCTGCTGTGTGCCCAAACAGCAGTTTACCCCCACATATGCAATGCTTCTGTACCCAGCATACCCCACTTAGAAGTTTCAAGAGTGCATGTCTCTGTTTACACCAAGTGGTCCCAACGTATTGGCCATTGAAATGGCATATTTCTTTAAAAATGTAAATTTTCACTTTGCACATTAATTTATGGGAAGCACTCTGGGCATGGCATTGAAATATATATATTGTAAACAGGCAGATGGTAAAGTGGTAGAGGGCAGGTACATTCCACTAAGATGGTTAGTATCTACAAGGTGACTGGCTGGAGTATGGGACCAGGAGTTAGGTGTTGTTGTAAACTCAGGCCGATACTCCAGTCCTGGGTTTTGCTGGCTGACTCAAGTGGTCAGCTATAAAAGCACTGAGGTTGCCCATGGGAAAGGGGTGTGGTCGTCTCTTGGAGGAGAAACCTGTTGTACACACTGCCCTGTGTGTGTCTGGAGGATAAAACCTTAAAATTCACCTTGTGTGTGGGTGAGGAAAGCCTGAGGACTTACCTTCTTTACATCCTGAAGTAAGGACTGTTTTGTTGTTTCATTTTTGTACCCTGCTGAAGAAAGCTCCTTTATGTTATCCTTATGCTGAAGAAAGCTGTTTTTGATTTACATTCTGTGGACTGTGTGAACTGCCTCCAATAAACTGACTACAACTGAGAGCTAATCTCCTTGCCTCCGTCTGCTTGACCTAGCAACTTACCTTCTCTGAGGGTCCCGTATTTACATATGGTGGAGGACGCGGGCAGAGACTGTTGCTAGGGGCAACCGCGTGTGGGAGTTAAAATTTCCAAGCTGTGAATGTCCTGGGTGAAGGCGGCTACTGCAGTAAAGCCAAACACTGAGACCATGGACGAGTTGGTCAAACAGTTGGTGCTGGCCAATGCACAACAGCAGCGTTCCATGGAGGCGGCTGAGAGACGGCAGCAGGAGACCAATCACTTGCTGGTGGAACAATTGGCAGCTCTCACAAAGATGGTGACAGCGCAGCAAGTGGTGTCTGCAAAGGCTACAAGTTCTGTGAGTGATGTCCGGAGAAAAATACAGACTACACTACAGAAAATGACTGCTGAGGATGATGTGGAGGCTTATCTAACTGTCTTTGAACGGGTTGCAGACAGAGAGCAATTGCCTGTGGAAGAGTGGGCTGAAATCCTGGCTCCATACCTGACAGGTGAGCCACAAAAAGCCTATTATGATCTCTCTGTGCAGGACTCCAAAGACTACAGCAAACTAAAGGCTGAAATACTCGCTCGCTTGGGGGTCAGTCTAGCAGTCCAGGCCCAGCGAGTACACCAATGGACTTTTTGCCAAGAAAAGCCCCCACGCTCACAGATGTATGATCTCTTCCACCTGATTCGTAAATGGTTAAAACCAGAGACTCTTACACCTGAGCAGATGGTGGAAAGGGTGGCGATGGATCGCTATATACGTGCCCTTCCTGTGCCAGTGCAGCGCTGGGTTGTCCAGGGAAACCCACAAGGTGCAGACAGTCTGGTGGAGAGATATTCCACTGCTGAGAACTTTGTCTTGTGGCCAAGTAAGGAGAAATCTTCTCTGGTTAACCCCAAAGTTCATGCTGAACCCAGTAAAAGGGGGTATAAACCAGGGGGAGAGCGGAGACAGATACCTCTGGACAAAAAAATGGAAGAGCTGAAAGTCCCTTCTAAAAAGCAGCCACAACAAATAGTCTGCTGGAGGTGTCATACACCAGGGCACATAGCAGCACATTGCTCTGTGAATACAGAGCCCATGGACTGTAGTGTGGCTCACCGCTATTCCCTGTTTGCACACCCTGTCTGCAGTGCCACACCATCTCATCCTGGCAGAACACAGATGTGCCAGGTGTCTGTCAATGGGGACATTGTAACTGCGCTTCTGGACTCAGGAAGTCTGGTAACCCTTGTTAGAGAAGGACTTCCCCATGTATTGTGTGTCCCTGGAAAGGGGATGGGAGTGAAATGCGTACATGGGGACATCAAAGACTATCCTGTGGCTCAAGTGTTTATAGAGACTGTGTGTGGTAATGTCTCCCACAAAGTGGGCCTGGTAAAAAATTTGTTGTATGAAATGATAATAGGACAGGATTTTCCTCTGTTTTGGGAACTCTGGGAGAGAGTGACATCTTCCCCTGTTACTGAGCCTACCAAGGTTGAAAGTGTGTCTCCAAGGGCTGAACAGGTGGAAGACGGTTTACACTCTAACTTGTTGGAGAAAAACACTCCTGCACCTGACAATTTTCCTCTAGCAGTTATGGTAGGAGATGAGGCTGAGTCTGCAGACTCTGAATCAGCCTTGCCAGACCTTGAGGTGTCAAGGGTTAATTTTGGGACTGCACAGTTGCAAGACCCTACCTTAAAAACTGCATTAGAAAATGTGACTGTTTTAGAGGGTGTTCCCCAGGAGCCAGGGGCCGATCAGCGGTATCCTTTCTTTGAGGTACATAACAATCTGTTGTATCGGGTTACTAAAGCTAATAATGAGATTGTGGAACAGTTACTGGTGCCAAAGCCCTACAGAAAAATGGTGCTAGACCTGGCTCATTCTCATGTATTAGGAGGACACCTAGCTTCAGATAAGACCAGGGAACGGGTCTTTCAGAGGTTCTATTGGCCAGGATGTTATAAAGACATTGAAAATTACTGTCGGTCTTGTCCCACCTGCCAACTGAATGCTCCTGTGTCTCATTTCAGGAGCCCTTTAGTACCTTTACCCATCATTGAAGTCCCATTTGAGCGGATTGCCATGGATATAGTCGGACCATTGGTAAAGTCCGCCAGAGGACACCAGTACATCTTGGTAGTTCTAGACTATGCTACCAGATATCCAGAGGCCATCCCTTTGAGAAACCCCACTGCTAAGTGCATTGCAAAAGAGTTGTTCCACATATGCACTAGGGTGGGAATTCCCAAAGAAATCTTAACTGATCAAGGCACACCATTTATGTCTAAGGTCATGGGAGAGTTGTGTAAGATATTGAAAATCAAGCAGATGAGAACGTCCGTATATCATCCACAAACGGATGGCCTTGTAGAAAGGTTCAATAAAACCTTGAAGGCCATGTTAAAAAAAGGCTGTGGAGAAGGATGGAAAAGATTGGGATTGTTTGTTGCCATATCTGCTGTTCTCAATTAGGGAAGTACCACAGGCCTCTACAGGGTTCTCCCCATTTGAGCTGCTATATTGTAGACATCCCCGGGGTCTCCTGGACGTAGCTAAAGAGACATGGGAGTCTGAGGCCACCCCATATAAAAGTGTAATTGAGCATATAGCCCAAATGCAGGAGAGAATCTCCCAGGTAATGCCCATAGTGAGGGAACATTTGCAAAGGGCACAAGAAGTTCAAAGAAATGTGTATAATCGTTCTGCTAGAATTAGAGAATTCAGTCCGGGTGATCGGGTTTTGATATTAGTGCCCACTGTGGAGAGTAAATTTTTGGCTAAGTGGCAGGGACCCTTTGAGATCCTGGAAAAAGTTGGGGAAGTAAATTATAAAGTGCACCAACCAGGCAAAAGAAAGCCGGTGCAACTTTATCATGTAAATTTGATTAAGCCCTGGAGAGAAAGGGAGTCACTGGCCGCACTAGTCTGCCCTACTGTAGCTACTGAGCCAGAATGCCATAAGGTGACAGTGGCTGATACTTTATCTAGTTCGCAAAAACAGGAGACCAAAGAGTTTTTGCAACATAACAAAGATATGTTCTCTAGCTTGCCAGGTTGTACAAGTGTGATTGAACACGATATTGTTACAGAGCCACAGGTAAAAGTCAAGCTGAAACCTTACAGGATTCCTGAGGCCCGTAGACAGGTTATCTCAGAAGAGGTTCAGAGAATGTTGTCTTTGGGAGTGATTGAAAAATCAAAAAGTGAATGGTCTAGCCCAATCGTGTTAGTTCCCAAGCCAAATGGTACCTGGCGATTCTGTAATGATTTCCGTAAACTTAATGAAGTTTCAAAAATGGATGCCTACCCTATGCCCCGGGTGGATGAACTTATTGAGAGGTTGGGTCCAGCCAGATATATCACCACTCTGGACCTCACTAAAGGGTACTGGCAAATATCTTTGACAAAAGATGCCCGAGAGAAAACTGCCTTTTCTACTCCCGATGGCTGTTTTCAATATGTTAGAATGCCATTTGGTTTGAAAGGAGCCCCGGCCACATTCCAAAGAGCAATGGATGAAATCCTTGTTCCGCACAAGAGTTATGCAGCAGCCTATTTAGATGACATTGTCATCTTCAGCCTAGACTGGAGCAGCCATTTAAGTAAAGTTCAGGCTGTCTTGGATTCCCTTAGAGAAGCAGGGTTTACTGCCAACCCAGAAAAGTGTGCCATAGGCATGGAACAAGCCAAGTATCTGGGGTATGTTGTGGGGAGAGGTATGATTAAACCCCAAAATAATAAGGTGGAAGCCATACAGAACTGGCCCCGTCCACTCACAAAAAAACAAGTGAGGGCTTTCCTAGGGATTGTGGGGTATTACAGGCGATTTGTGCCTAATTTTGCCAGTATGGCAGCACCTTTGTCAGATCTCACAAAAGGGAAAAAGTCGGTGATGATTCAGTGGTCACCAGAGGCCGAAAATGCATTTAGCAATCTAAAAATGGCACTCTGTAGACAACCAGTACTAGTGGCTCCAGATTTTTCAAAGGAATTTTTAGTACAAACAGATGCGTCAGAGGTCGGGTTAGGGGCTGTCCTGTCTCAGGAAGTTAATGGGGAAGAACATCCCATCATGTACTTGAGTCGGAAATTGAACACTGCAGAGAGAAACTACTCTATTGTAGAAAGAGAGTGTCTGGCAATAAAGTGGGCTCTAGACTCTCTCAGGTATTACTTGCTGGGTAGAAAGTTCAGGCTCATCTCAGACCATGCCCCGCTTAAATGGATGAGCAAACACAAGGGCAATAATGCGAGGGTAACAAGGTGGTTCCTGGCGTTACAGGATTTTGATTTTGTGGTGGAACATAGACCAGGGAAGTCTCATTGCAATGCGGATGCCCTGTCTAGGATCCACTGCCTCTCCGCTATAAGTGCCCAGCCCCTCGGCTTTGGGCAGAGGGGGGGGATATGTAAACAGGCAGATGGTAAAGTGGTAGAGGGCAGGTACATTCCACTAAGATGGTTAGTATCTACAAGGTGACTGGCTGGAGTATGGGACCAGGAGTTAGGTGTTGTTGTAAACTCAGGCCGATACTCCAGTCCTGGGTTTTGCTGGCTGACTCAAGTGGTCAGCTATAAAAGCACTGAGGTTGCCCATGGGAAAGGGGTGTGGTCGTCTCTTGGAGGAGAAACCTGTTGTACACACTGCCCTGTGTGTGTCTGGAGGATAAAACCTTAAAATTCACCTTGTGTGTGGGTGAGGAAAGCCTGAGGACTTACCTTCTTTACATCCTGAAGTAAGGACTGTTTTGTTGTTTCATTTTTGTACCCTGCTGAAGAAAGCTCCTTTATGTTATCCTTATGCTGAAGAAAGCTGTTTTTGATTTACATTCTGTGGACTGTGTGAACTGCCTCCAATAAACTGACTACAACTGAGAGCTAATCTCCTTGCCTCCGTCTGCTTGACCTAGCAACTTACCTTCTCTGAGGGTCCCGTATTTACAATATATATATATATATATATATATATATATTCAATAAATATAATTTAGATTTGAATAAAACTATTCAGGAAAATCTTTCCATCACACTATTACTTACAGCTACAATAATGGCAGTTTCACACATAGGGACAAATTTATTGAGACTTGCGTTTCATATGGAAGTCTTATTAAAGGCCCTGAAAGGTGCAGGTAGAGCTGCTTTTAGACAAATTTTGGCCATGGGCAAAATTAAATATGGGGCGACCAAAATGGCAAAATATTGTACTAATAACACAGTCACATATGATGTACTGTATTCACAGTTACCACAAAAAAAAACTACCATTAACGGAACTGCACCATAAAAATGCCTACTCTAGTGCCCTAGAAAACAGTTAAAGGTGTTTTCCCACGAAACAAGTTATAACTTGCAGATCAGTGAGGTTCTGACCATTCAGACCCCCAATTATTTGGAGAATGGGGGATTTTCATCCTCCATTCTGAATGGTATGGTCATCACAAAGTGCATACATCGCTCGATTCATTTCAGTTGGAGTGTCGGAGATAGCTGAAGTACAGTATGGATAGGGGATAACTAGTTTTGTGGGAAAATCCCTTTAGGAGGGCATTTTAATTGTCTTGGGTTCCAAAAGAGTTTGTAAAAGAGTTTAGCTTCCATTCATTTCAGTGGGAGCAGAGTTGCAGTAATGCTACAAGGCCACTATGCATAGAAAACCAACTACTTCCAGCACTGTACATTGTATAGAATTTGGCATGGCAGCCACCCTGAACAGATGATCAGTGCACTTCCGCCAAAAAGTAATTACTTATTTTATGCCCCAATACAATAGAAATACCCACCTTTGTGTCTGCAAATAGGAAAATAATATTCCCATAATAGCAAAATGGTTCTCCCCTATAGCTAAATAGTGCCCCATATTCCCAATCAGTGCACCTTATAACCAAATAGTGTCTGTATAGATGCAAATAATGCCCTCAAATCCATATAGTGCCCCATAAATACAAATAAAGCACCCAGCGATCCAAATAATTGTCTTATTATAATATGTCCTTAGTGCCTCCAAATCCTTATAGTGTCCCCCAGATCCCTATAGTGTCCCATAGATCCAAATAGTCCCACTGAAATACAAATTATGCCCTCCAGATTCAAATAGTGCTCCTGGAACTGAATAATGCCCTGATGGATCTACCTAGAGCCACTAGATCCAAATAATGCCCACATACTGTAGATCCATGTATGGCACACATAGATCCAAATAATGCCCCTAAAGATGAAAATAATGGTGCCATAGTGCCCCCCAAATACAAACTGTGTCCCCCAGATCCATTTGTTGACCCTATAGATCCAAATAATGCCCCCAAATATAAAAAGTGTTGCCCAGATTCATATATGACCCCCATAGATCCAAATAATCCCCCTTAGTGTCAAAAAGTGTCACCCAAATCAATATAGTGCAACCAAAGATCCAAATGTCCCCTAATTACCACCATAGACCAAATAGTTCCCACCAAATCTGTAGAATGTTCCCATAGCTCTAAATAGAGCCCCCTTAGCAGTAAATAGTGCCCATTTTTTCCTTCAGAGAATAATAAAAGTTCTACTAACCTATCCACGATCTCATGAGAAGTGGAATGGCTGTGGCATCTTCTGATATTCTAGAATGAGATCTGGGTCTGGAGCAGAAGACGCGATGACCACACAGCCTGTGCCAGAAAGGTGAAGTACATCAGCCCAGATAATGTCAGAGTAAGGAGACTTTGGCTCCCTGCTCTGACATAGATCACAACTGTATCTGCATTATGCAAACAGGTACAGTTGAAATTGGTACTACTTGGGTATCCAACGTACCAGAGTAGAAGACAAGGTCCCAGGGAGCCCTCTTGGGAAAGGGAACGATATTCGGGGTGGACCTTCTCACTCGAGGGGAGAACAGAAGAACTGCGCTCGCCTTGTTATAAAGTTTGTTGATTTACCCGGACGAGTGCGGTTCTTCTGTTCTCCCTTTGAGTGAGAAGGTCCACCCCTAATATAGTTGCCTTGACGTCTCCCAGACGTATATCCAGCTGCCGCCCACGTTTACCTGTACCATCCATTCCTAAGATACACTATAAAGGTGTTTATGTCTCACACAACCCCACCAGGTGAGAGACATTTGTTTCTGCTTACCCTGACTTTTTGATTAAAAAAATACTACACCAAGGTCGGCTCGGTGCCTCTCTTCTTTTTTGCTCTTGGGAAAGGAGGCCCTGGATAGTTGCCCAGTTTGCTCCCCCTCCCTAAATTCCAGTCCTGGACGTCTGGACACAGGGCATGGCTGATTTCAGGTTTCTTCATAAATCAAACGCTCTCCTAAGCTCTGGAATGGAGATAAGCACCAGTTGGGAATAGTGGTCCCTCCACAAAGTATACACTCACCGGCCACTTTATTAGGTACACCTGTCCAACTGCTCGTTAACACTTAATTTCTAATCAGCCAATCACATGGTGGCAACTCAGTGCATTTAGGCATGTAGACATGGTCAAGACAATCTCCTGCAGTTCAAACCGAGCATCAGTATGGGGAAGAAAGGTGATTTGAGTGCCTTTGAACGTGGCATGGTTGTTGGTGCCAGAAGGGCTGGTCTGAGTATTTCAGAAACTGCTGATCTACTGGGATTTTCACGCACAACCATCTCTAGGGTTTACAGAGAATGGTCCAAAAAAGAAAAAACATCCAGTGAGCGGCAGTTTTGTGGGCGGAAATGCGTTGTTGATGCCAGAGGTCAGAGGAGAATGGCCAGACTGGTTCGAGCTGATAGAAAGGCAACAGTGACTCAAATAGCCACCCGTTACAACCAAGGTAGCCAGAAGAGCATCTCTGAACGCACAGTACGTTGAACTTTGAGGCAGATGGGCTACAGCAGCAGAAGACCACACCGGGTGCCACTCCTTTCAGCTAAGAACAGGAAACTGAGGCTACAATTTGCACAAGCTCATCGAAATTGGACAATTGAAGATTGGAAAAACGTTGCCTGGTCTGATGAGTCTCGATTTCTGCTGCGACATTCGGATGGTAGGGTCAGAATTTGGCGTCAACAACATGAAAGCATGGATCCATCCTGCCTTGTATCAACGGTTCAGGCTGGTGGTGGTGGTGTCATGGTGTGGGGAATATTTTCTTGGCACTCTTTGGGCCCCTTGGTACCAATTGAGCATCGTTGCAACGCCAAAGCCTACCTGAGTATTGTTGCTGACCATGTCCATCCCTTTATGACCACAATGTACCCAACATCTGATGGCTACTTTCAGCAGGATAATGCGCCAATGCGCCATGTCATAAAGCTGGAATCATCTCAGACTGGTTTCTTGAACATGACAATGAGTTCACTGTACTCCAATGGCCTCCACAGTCACCAGATCTCAATCCAATAGAGCATCTTTGGGATGTGGTGGAACGGGAGATTCTCATCATGGATGTGCAGCCGACAAATCTGTGGCAACTGTGTGATGCCATCATGTCAATATGGACCAAAATCTCTGAGGAATGCTTCCAGCACCTTGTTGAATCTATGCCACGAAGAATTGAGGCAGTTCTGAAGGCAAAAGGGGGTCCAACCCGTTACTAGCATGGTGTACCTAATAAAGTGGCCGGTGAGTGTGTGTGTATATATATATATATATATATATATATATATACAGTCCTATGAAAAAGTTTGGGCACCCCTATTAATCTTAATCATTTTTAGTTCTAAATATTTTGGTGTTTGCACCAGCCATTTCAGTTTTATATATCTAATAACTGATGGACACAGTAATATTTCAGGATTGAAATGAGGTTTATTGTACTAACAGAAAATGTGCAATATGCATTAAACCAAAATGTGACCAATGCAAAAGTATGGGCACCTCAACAGAAAAGTGACATTAATATTTAGTACATCCTCCTTTTGCAAAGATAACAGCCTCTAGTCGCTTCCTGTAGCTTTTAATCAGTTCCTGGATCCTGGATGAAGGTATTTTGGACCATTCCTCTTTACAAAACAATTCAAGTTCAGTTCAGTTTGATGGTCGCCGAGCATGGACAGCCCGCCCTCAAATGATCTGAAAACAAAGATTGTTCAACATAGTTGTTCAGGGGAAGGATACAAAAAGTTGTCTCAGAGATTTAACCTGTCAGTTTCCACTGTGAGGAACATATTAAGGAAATGGAAGACCACAGGGGCAGTTCTTGTTAAGCCCAGAAGTGGCAGGCCAAGAAAAATATCAGAAAGGCAGAGAAGAAGAATGGTGAGAACAATCAAGGACAATCCACAGACCACCTCCAAAGAGCTGCAGCATCATCTTGCTGCAGATGGTGTCACTGTGCATCGGTCAACAATATAGCGCACTTTGCACAAGGAGAAGCTGTATGGGAGAGTGATGAGAAAGAAGCCGTTTCTGCAAGCACGCCACAAACAGAGTCTCCTGAGGTATGCAAAAGCACATTTGGACAAGCCAGCTTCATTTTGGAAGAAGGTCCTGTGGACTGATGAAACAAAGATTGAGTTGTTTGGTCATACAAAAAGGCATCCAAAAAAACAGCATTCCAAGAAAAACACTTGCTACCCACTGTAAAATTTGGTGGAGGTTCCATCATGCTTTGGGGCTGCGTGGCCAATGCCGGCATCGGGAATCTTGTTAAAGTTGAGGGTCACATGGATTCCACTCAGTATCAGCAGATTCTTGAGAATAATGTTCAAGAATCAGTGACGAAGTTGAAGTTACGCCGGGGATGGATATTTCAGCAAGACAATGATCCAAACACCGCTCCAAATCGACTCAGGCATTCATGCAGAGGAACAATTACAATGTTCTGGAATGGCCATCCCAGTCCTCAGACCTGAATATCATTGAACATCTGTGGGATGATTTGAAGTGGCCTGTCCATGCTCGGCGACCATCAAACTTAACTTGAATTGTTTTGTAAAGAGGAATGGTCCAAAATACCTTCATCCAGGATCCAGGAACTGATTAAAAGCTACAGGAAGCGACTAGAGGCTGTTATCTTTGCAAAAGGAGAATCTACTAAATATTAATGTCACTTTTCTGTTGAGGTGCCCATACTTTTGCACCGGTCAAATTTTGGTTTAATGCATATTGCACATTTTCTGTTAGTACAATAAACCTCATTTCAATCCTGAAATATTACTGTGTCCATCAGTTATTAGATATATAAAACTGAAATGGCTGTTGCAAACACCAAAATATTTAGAACTAAAAATGATTAAGATTAATAGGGGTGCCCAAACTTTTTCATAGGACTGTATATACACACACACACACACACACACACACACACACACACACACACACACACACACACACACACACACACACACACACTTGTTTACAGAATTGGACCTATTATTTAGATTCCGGGCACCACAGTATTGGTATTATTAGAATGTAAAATCTACTCCTGCGGTAGTGTAGTTAAATATGTTGCTGAAAGAAATCTTTTATAGTGCTGATTGAATTTACTATGCCAGTCCAACAGCTTCAAATTTTATTCAGCAGAGAAGCGTGGATGCCAAACAACACTAAATTTGATAGGAGTGAGGGATATGGAATAGATGCCTAGAAGCATTAAATTAGATTGAGCGACAAAAGTATGGACTAAATGCCCAACAGCATTGGCCTGCATTGGTATAGGCTTTTCTCCTGATCAAATTCAATATTACTCGTTGACTGTTACCTACTGGATTCAGAGTGGCACATGGGACCTTTTGGAGGCTGAAAGAGAAGTGGAGGCAGCCATCAGCAGGAGTCAGGAACAGTAACCCACAGTATAATATTTCACATTAGCGTATAATGTTGCACTTAGAGAGTATTTATTGTGTGAATCTCATGAAATACATCATGCGAGTTTCACCTCACAGTTTCTCTCAGACTGAACATCTCTCAAATAGAACTGCTATCATTATACTATTAGGTATCTTCAGACTAAAGAGTATAATAAGGTGAGGCCCAAGGGAGGTGATTAAACAGAAAAAAAAACCTGTTACTCAATTCTCCTGGATGCCGTCACCACTGTTCGGGCATCTTGAATGATATCACAGACCAATTACAGGCCTCAGTGGTCATGCAGGTCACGCCGGCATCTTGACTCATAACCCACATTACTGCTGAAGCCCAACTACAGGTCGTAGCAGTCTGTAATGTCATTGAAGTGGCCCAAACACTGGTGCCAAACCCCAGGAGAGGTGAGTAACTCTGTTTTTTAATATTTCATCTAAAGAGACCTCAGAGTATAATAGTAGTTCGCGGGAGGTAAACCTTAAAAAATTCAGGTTTGACTGATTTGTAATAAACACCTTAGGAGACCACTATGAGACATTACACTTTGTGGAGGGACCACTATGAGATACTATGTGGAGATGCTACTGTGAGACTTTATACTGTGTGGAGGGGCTACTGTTAGATATTAAACTATATAGATGCCACTATGAGACATTACACTCACCGGCCACTTTATTAGGTACACCATGCTAGTAACGGGTTGGACCCCCTTTTGCCTTCAGAACTGCTTCAATTCTTCGTGGCATAGATTCAACAAGGTGCTGGAAGCATTCCTCAGAGATTTTGGTCCATATTGACATGATGGCATCACACAGTTGCCGCAGATTTGTCGGCTGCACATCCATGATGCGAATCTCCCGTTCCACCACATCCCAAAGATGCTCTATTGGATTGAGATCTGGTGACTGTGGAGGCCATTGGAGTACAGTGAACTCATTGTCATGTTCAAGAAACCAGTCTGAGATGATTCCAGCTTTATGACATGGCGCATTATCCTGCTGAAAGTAGCCATCAGATGTTGGGTACATTGTGGTCATAAAGGGATGGACATGGTCAGCAACAATACTCAGGTAGGCTTTGGCGTTGCAACGATGCTCAATTGGTACCAAGGGGCCCAAAGAGTGCCAAGAAAATATTCCCCACACCATGACACCACCACCACCAGCCTGAACCGTTGATACAAGGCAGGATGGATCCATGCTTTCATGTTGTTGACGCCAAATTCTGACCCTACCATCCGAATGTCGCAGCAGAAATCGAGACTCATCAGACCAGGCAACGTTTTTCCAATCTTCAATTGTCCAATTTCGATGAGCTTGTGCAAATTGTAGCCTCAGTTTCCTGTTCTTAGCTGAAAGGAGTGGCACCCGGTGTGGTCTTCTGCTGCTGTAGCCCATCTGCCTCAAAGTTCGACGTACTGTGCGTTCAGAGATGCTCTTCTGGCTACCTTGGTTGTAACGGGTGGCTATTTGAGTCACTGTTGCCTTTCTATCAGCTCGAACCAGTCTGGCCATTCTCCTCTGACCTCTGGCATCAACAACGCATTTCCGCCCACAGAACTGCCGCTCACTGGATGTTTTTTCTTTTTCGGACCATTCTCTGTAAACCCTAGAGATGGTTGTGCGTGAAAATCCCAGTAGATCAGCAGTTTCTGAAATACTCAGACCAGCCCTTCTGGCACCAACAACCATGCCACGTTCAAAGGCACTCAAATCACCTTTCTTCCCCATACTGATGCTCGGTTTGAACTGCAGGAGATTGTCTTGACCATGTCTACATGCCTAAATGCACTGAGTTGCCACCATGTGATTGGCTGATTAGAAATTAAGTGTTAACGAGCAGTTGGACAGGTGTACCTAAAAAAGTGGCCGGTGAGTGTATATATATATATATATATATATATATATATATATATATATATATATATATATATATATGTAGTAAGCTGATGGCTGGTCAGGTAATGGAGGGGGTATACATCTCACCCAGACTACTAAGGTGGGTGAGATGAGAAAACTCCAGGAATGTTTGTTCTCAGCAGAAAACTTTCGTCTGCTGAGCATTTTGGTAAATGCTCAGTATTGAGCTGGATTTTTAGGAATGGCAGGTAGGTTGGTAGTGGGACCTGTCATTCCACCCCCCCTTCAGTCCAGACTTTGGGGATGTTCCAGCAGCAACTCAGCTGCAGAGAATCTGCTCATCAAGGGAGCTTAAGAAGTCAGCTCCCGCAGCAGACTGTGGGCAGAGTTTGGCTGAAGAGAGCCAAAGAAAGAGTTAATATTTTTGGAGCTGTGTCCTGAGTAATTCAACTGGCTTTTTGATTTCTGTTATTCTAGGTGAGGTAACCTATTCTATGTTTAGTTAGAGCCTAGTCGGGCAGGTATTTATTTTTGTATTGTTTCCTTTTAGTTGCTGCACTACCTTTTTGATTGAAAATAAACTCTACCTTTGTTTTGGACTAAAGAATCTGGACTTTTGTGTCTAAGCCACCCCACCTAGCAACCCCAGACCCTGACTATATATATATATATATATATATATATATATAATATTCAGTCACCAAATCTTGCCACTGCACCATTGCTTACAACTAGAATAATGACAGTTTCACCCATAAGGGCAGAATTATTAATGCCACAAGAGAAAAAAGTATCTTTTGAGTTCACCGTATCCACTTGATTGACTGAATGCAGGGAATGGCTGTTAGGACTTCAATTCAGCAGACATATGAAAACATAGACCAATAAAAGATTCCTTTCCAGCATCAACCGACAATAATCCCAGTGAATAGTGTAAAAGTAAGAATTAACTTGTATTCCATAAAAATTAAAAGAATAACCATGTTATAGCCAGAAAAATGTGGATCCAAGAAAATTCTTACGCATTTCAGGGCACTGAGGAAGGGGCTTAGTGCCCTGAAACAGGTAGGATTTTCTTGGATCCACATTTTTCATGGCTGCCACATGCTACGGCACAGGAGATGTGTCCGGCTGTGATTTCTTCTTTTGGGTTCGTCTTGCATTGTCTGAACACTGTCGTATTTCTTTCACCTTGGTAATTGATTTTCCACCACATCCATCTCCTTCACCTTCACTTCCCTCTGCTCCTCTAATAGTTAATTATAGTCTTACCCTGTGATTGACAGCCTGCCTTTCTATCATGTCCAGGGCGGGTTCATCCTCCCTATTTATTCTTGGCTCACTTTCACATTGGTGCTTGCTATTGCCTCGTGCGTGCTGGATGTTCTCTGGCTGTTATACTTCTGTTCTGATTCTTGACCTCTGGCTTTCGCTTTTGACTACTCTTATGGATATCATTTTGATACTTCTTTGCTCGACTGTTACTGACCCTTGGCTAGCTGACCTCCCTTGTTGTTGTTTGTCTTGTCCACATTTTGTGTTTCACGTATTTAGGAAGGGTACATCGCCCAATTGTCGCCTATTACTTAGGATAGGACTGGCAAGCAGAAAGGGACAGTGGGGGGTTTCAGACCAGGGCTCACTGTCTCTTGTGCCCCTTCCTCCAGGGTTCATCAACAGCACTAGGGAACTGCTGTCTGGCACTTCCCTAACACTATGTCTGTCAAAATGGACAAAGATAGAGCATGGCAGTTTTTTTGATGACCATTAAAATGCTCTTCAGAGAGAGATTTAATGTTAGCAGCTCTAATTTCCATGGAAACAGACCTTGACTAAAGTATTTTGTTTCTTTCCTCAAAAGTGATAAGGACTATTACCCAAAGCTTTGCCAAAACAACTGCCCTGAAAATTGAAAAATACAGACCCGCAGCATCCATGTTCTTTTCTGCCTTAGTGTTATTCTCTGACTCTTAGAATCTTTTCCATTTGAAAAGGCTATTCTAGTTTTTTCAGCTGCCAGGACAGGCTTTTATCATCATCATCTTCCATTTACTGTACTGTTGCTGAATAAGCTGCTACCACCACTGCCACCATTTAAGCAGACATGTCTTGCGGCTTGTCCATCATATTATTCTCTGCCGTACTGCCAAACATGCTGCCAAGTGCCTACCACCACTGTCACCACACAGTCAGTCATGTTCTGTGGCCTGGTCCATCATATTTTGCCCTGCCACTGCTGCCTCATCACCACTCAGGCAGAAATGACCTGTGGCCTGGCTCGTGATAATATGCCCTGCCGCACTGCCAAACATGTTGCCTTTGCTGCTTAGTGCCTGCACCACTTAGGTTGTCCTGACCTGTAGCCTGGTCCGTTATATTAGTCCCTGCCAGATATGTTGTCACAGCTACCTCCATTGCCACCTCTCAGACAGACTTGTCCTGCAGCCTGGTCCACCATCAAATTCCACTGATTGTGCCACATTGTTGGTATAAAAAGAAAAAAAATGTAGATTTCACATCTGCTCCCATCATGGTGTAGTTTTTGTTGTTTTTTTTTCTTTTTTGAAAAGCCAATTCTTCATCACTTTTCAAATGGCTCACAATCAGACATTTGTCTCTCAAACAACAATAAGCTCCTGTAGCACTTACAACCCATCAAAATGGGCTAATTTTTCTACAAAACCATTGCTTTTTGCAATATAATCGCCACCTGTGTCTAAAATACCATGGGCAAGCACCTTTTTCCCCAAATATTTGGTATTAATGTATACAATAATTGAGGTATACACAGATATGAAATTCAGAGCTTAGAGGGGTTGTCCAGGAAAAAATGGACATCCCCTTTAACTTTTAAATAAGCTGGGTGCAGTGAAAATAATAAATAAAATGCATACTCTCTTGTCCCTGTTGCTCCGATGCCCTTCCAGCACATTCTGGCTCTTCTGTTCCTGCAGCTTTTCCCAGGTCTTTTCCTGGGGTCCATTAAATCTGCTGATTGGCTTCAGCGGTCACGAGGCCTCAGTAAGCCTCAAGAAGACCTGTGATGTCACATGTACTGGCATTGTATGCCCTTCGCTAATTGGCCTCAGTGGTCAGTGGTCAGTGGCCTCAGTGGTCAGTGGTCATGTGACTGCAGAGGCCAATCAGCGTCAAGAAGAATGATTGGAATGCGCAGGGACATTCTGGAGAATCAGGGTTAGGTGAGTATGCATTTTTTAACAGGGTTGTCCATTTTTGCCTAAACAACCCCTTTAAGCTCTGAATAAATAGCATGGTTGACAGCTGTCCCCACCTACAAAGGGACTTTCAAGTACTGAGGTCAAAGTAATGTGATCTTCACTTGTGATATGCACTCTATACTTGATCCAGTGCATATCCCAAGATCCCAAGGGAAAGTCACACCAGGGCACTACAATCAACAGAGGGGGTAGTCACTGCAAGTGACCAAGTCTCCATAACTCTTCACAGACACTTTCTCCACCTCTCTCCCCTGAAGGCAGTATGTATGGTGCAACACATTACATGAGTAGAGAATCATTAAGGCTTCTGCAGCAAATTCTCTTTATCCCTAGATTAATGTACTGCAAATGTAGCATAGAGTACTGACAATGATTGGTTGACAGACTGGGGTGTAGTCATTGCTCCAAAGAGCCAATTTGCATATTGACAAAAACATTGCTATCTTGGCATTGGAGGCACAGATTCCCAAGCAGGAAACACCATTTTAATGAGGTGCTCCAAATCTATCTACAGGGCTGGATTTATGTGCTGGGTTCTGGTGAGAGGCTCCCTTTATTGATTTTGGGTTGTTATACTTACCAAGTAATTTTACAGATCACTTATTGAGCAAAAGTGGTATATCTACTGTAGACCTGACAATATGTACCATCTTAAACCCGACTCTCAAAAACATGAGGAGCAAGGAGCACATACTGAAGAGAAGGAAAAGCTTAAGAAGAAATAAATCTTAAATACTTTCAAAAGCCACAAAGAATCAAGAGATGATGTTGATATTTTTGAAACATGTTAAGTACAGATGGAAGTGTCACATCAGATGATTGAACTGACCTTATAAGCATTTCTTTAGTTATGGAAGAAGAAGTTAAAGTTCTAGTACTATGTTAAATTGTACAGTGAGAGAAGATGCCTTCGAAACAGTCATGCACCATGTTCTTGAAAATCTTGTCACAATAGCAAAGAATTCTTCCACACTTGAAGAAATGGAAAAACAAGCAATGTATCACATACAGACTATTCTAGCACGTGACATGGGTGCAGCTGTCAGGGGTTAATTCACTCCACTTATCCTTTACTCAGGCTGCAAATTAAGAATAAATCACACCCCAGCACAGTCCATGCACCCAAAATACATGCTGCCACCACTATTAACTTTAATAATTTTAGTAGGAAATCCACTCATATATGCACATGTTTCTCTAACAATCAGATGCAAACACACTTTAAAAAGGTAATAGGTTACATAGTTGCATAGTAGATGAGGTTGGATAAAGACATTAGTCCATCAAGTCCAACCTAGAACCCTACAATCCCTACAGTGTTGATCCAGGGGAAGGCAAAAAAACCCCATGAGGCTCATGCCAATTGCCCTATTTCAGGGGAAAAAAATCCTTCCCAACTCCAATCTGGCAGTCAGTATAAAAACCCTGGATCTTAGAGTATAAAAAATTCCACCATTAAATTGAATGATTTAATACCTAGGGGTTCAGTGATACAATAAAAAGACAAATGAATGTAACAAAACAAGTAAACAGGTTGTAAAGAAAAGGGAGAAAACAGTCCTTCTGGTTCTCTAGAGCTGAGAAGAATGATTATACCCAGCATGCAGCTCAGCTGACTCCATTGGTGTTACACAGTTTAATTAAATCCATGCTTTTTGTAATGGTGAGCTCCTGGGTTATTTAGACACACCCTCTGTGTATGAGGTAGGAAATGCACCTTCTTTGTCTGGGAAAGCAGGGACTGAGCTGCCCCATCTCTATTTGACAAAACTGAGTACCTACAGATATCTGAAGTTAATTTCTGGCCACAACTTCCCCTTTTTATGGCTGATTGATTCCTGATAGGGACAGGGGCTCATTAGACCAATACCCCTGGCCTGTCAACATCACTTCAAAGGGCTCAGAAATCCAGCATCATTGCAATTAAAGGCTTGTGAAAGTCAGGCATGATGTTCAAGGGAGCTGCTTCCAATAGAGGGCAGCATACAGAGGCAGTGTTTCCCTATTTACATCCTGGGAAACATATTTGCATATTATTCCCATAATCCCACACAGTGGAGCGAAAATGGCTTTATAAGACTCCACACACTTACATAGTGGTCTCTCCCTAAGGAGTGACAATATCCCCATAATCTGATATATACATAAACATTATAATTCGCTGATGATACATAGAAATGGGGTTCCAACATTGAGAATGAAGAGCCCCCCTTAACTAGTCTTTATTGCTGCCTTTAGAACATGTATATGAAGAACCGTTTTGTACCCACAGTGATGTAAAAATTTGTGATGTAAATTTATAGGAAAATGCAATAAAAAATGTACTGGAAAGATCCAGCACTGTGGTAGAAAACCTCAACAATAAACAAAAGAAGAAGATTGATCTTTCTGGACTATTCAATGAAGAAACATTGGAGATGGTACAAGACAATGATATCATATTTGTTTAAGGATGTGACTTTCCTGTATGTGCCAAGTCCTTAAATGAATATGAGAATTGTAAAGGGATTTTCGATGATGAAGCCCAAGTAAGCAGGTCATGTATGTCTACTGACTACGGAAGCAAGATCTTTGTCGGAAAAACTGGTTTTGATCCTTATGTGCACAAATGGCATCTGCAGTATAACAAATTGCCAGAACATGAAGATTCTGTATATCAGACAGTAGTTGGAGAATACTTCAAAAGGCTTTAGATGGTCGTGGTTTCATATGAGATTCAATGGATCATGTGAGATATAAAGAAGTTTGGCAAAGGAAGCTGATAAGTTTGTAGCTCAGAAACTGAAAACTTCTCTCTTTCAGGAAACTTACAAGTGACACAAACTTGGGTTGGACAATCAATTGAAAAATAGCCAACATTGAAAGTCAACTCAATTAAATCAATAACTAACTGTGTCAAGAGACCACCATAAATCATAAAAACATGATATTTATTCAGAAATTACAAGATAAAATCTGAACCAGTGGCGTAACTAGGAAAGGTGCCCCCCCCACAAGAGGGGTACATAGGAGTGCAGGCAGTATGTGAACAAGAGGGTGACGTGGGGTGCTGGGTGTGTATAAGCAAAAGGGGAAATGGAGGTACAAGCAAGAGGGGGGAATGGGGATGCAAGCTGTGTCCGAGCAAGTGGGTGATGTGGAGGGGGAACCCCTATTACACTGCACTCTTGCTCACCTACAGCCTGCACCCCCATTCCCCCTTCTTTCTCACACACAGCCTGCACCGCCACATCACCCTCTTTGCTCACACACAGCCTGCACACTCATGTACCCCTCTTGCTCACAGTCTGCACCTCCCCATCCCCTCCTCTTGCTCACAGCCTACAACCCATTCCCCTTCATTGTACAGTGACCTGTACAATCCGAATAGCTCTGCCCACAAAAGACAGTGATTCTATGTTAACGGGTCAAAGGACCTTTGATGATGTCATGTCACAGATACTTCAATCTACTAGTATAGATGTCGGCACAGGGCTTAGGACAGCGGGTGGCCGCTGTCACTATGCAAGTTCCAGGAGGTAGGGGCTCGGACAGCAGGTGGCTCCTGCTTGGGCACAGTAGTGAAGCCAGCAATTGCTGGCTTTACTACTGTTAAAATATGGACTGTGGAGGAGGCAGCTGCTCTCATCTTTGCATTCATCTTCAGGCAGCACCCGTTGCTGCAGTATATAGGGCCCGTTACGTGCAGGAGTTACTCCAGCAGGTAACGGCTAATTTAAAAAAAAATCTGCAGCGGTAGCAGCTGCCACCGGGCCCCCTAGTGTCCTGGGCCCTGTGGCAGCTGCTACCACTTCTACCCCCGTAGTTACGCCCCTGATCTGAACAGTACACAAAATACCAAATACAAAAAAGGGGGAAAAAATGTTAGCTATAAAAGAACATGTGGGTGGTACTGGTACTCAATATTGAAAGGGCTGGAAAGAAGAATAGTAAAAATATGCAAGAGGTACATATGTAATGAAATCAAGTCCAATCATAGCAGGAGAGCAGCCCTGTTTGTATAAATGTAAAATATCACCAGACCCTTAAAGACAAAATGAGACATGTATAATGATCATGGAAAAAGACCTACTACATGTGAACGCAACCTACGCGCATTTCGCCTTCTTGGCATCGGCAGCCCTCGTCCAGCCCTAATGCACACGCAGATGTTCCAGGTCTGTATAACTATTTTTCAACTTTCAGGGCAGTGGTTTTGGCAAAGCTTTGGGTAATAGTCCTTATTATATTTTTTTTATTTATAAATTCTTTATTTATAACCAAAAAAACCAAATAGAGACCAAGGAAGTGCAAACCATATAAAACGGACCTCCAAACACACAGGAGACAGTAAGCCACCCTGAGGAGGGTCAATAACAAACAACCAAATAGACAAGGTGTGAGACATTTGCAGTAAAGCACAGAATGAGAGGCAAATTTAAAAGTAAAAAGTAGAGTGGAAACAGAACCAAGGAAGCCCATGCCTACACCATATGGGACAGTAACAGGCCACCCTTAACAGACGCCACTAGGAGGAGTCTATGCCATAATATGGAATAACATGCCACTGTCACCCCCATAGGGAGCCAATGCCATACTATAAAGTAACATACCGCTGGTCGCAGTCAGGAGTATAACGGGCCTATACCATTTGAGACAGGAATGTGCATCCGGCTACAGTGATCACTAGAGAGAGCCTAACTTGACGCCAACCGCAGACACCAGAAGAGGGATTGTACTACATAGAGTATACTAACATGCCGCTGTCACCACTAGAGGGAGCTGATGTCAGAAACTATAGTAACATACTGCTTACCGCACTTACCATGATAGAGAACCTATTCAATGGGAGAGAGTAACATGCCATTAGCCGCATCAACCACCAGCAGAAACTCAGCATGACAACGGGAACAGTGACCACCAGAGGGAGCCTATGCCATCCTATCCAGTGAAAGTATGAGTGCATCACACACAAAGACACAAAGAGGAGAAAGGGAGCAGGAAAGGGAAAGAGCGGGGTTAGAGGGAAGGAGGAAACAGAAAAGAACAACAACGTTAGTCCCAATCAAAACTAATCTGAGAGCAGGAAAATACCAACAGTGAGAAAAACCCACTTAAGCAGGTCTCAGGTGCATACCACAGTATACACCCAGACAGCTGCCAAATCAAACCTATCAGGGGGAGAGGTAGAACAACAATGGGTTGCTACTAGAGATGAGTGAATATGCTTGATCGAATACTTCCGCCGCATAGCGTCCGGTGCCAGGGAAGGTGGGAGGGGCAGAAAAATTTGAAGCCCCGGAAGTGTTTATGCAGCGGGAGCTATGCGGCAGAGGTATTTGATCGAGCATATTCGCTCATCTCTAGTTGCTACCCATTTGCCGTGCGCTAGAAATATAATACAATGGTAAACAGGGGGTCAGAAGCATCTAAGGAGACAAGTCCCCCAACTCATGAGGACAACCAAGCTTGTCAGCCCGTAGCAGTGGATCAGTCCTGGGACTGAAGGCAGGAAGGGGAAGTTTTTCAGGAGGGGTCAGCAAATACACACACCAGCACCCCAAAAGTAGAGAGAAGGTCTCGCCATAGCTGCATGGTTGGCAGGAGTCACTAGCAGAGGCCGCCACAGACCAGAGTCCACAGAGGCCTCCAACGAGGCAGAGAACTTCAATTAAGAGTGATAGAGGGATGAGATAAGTCGCCCTAGTCACGAACTACAAGGGTACAGGAAAAGGAGCAAGACACAAGGCACAACAGAAGGCAACATTGGCAAAAAGTCCCGATTAAGAGTCAACAGTAAAAGGATACATCTCAGCAGAGACCCGGTTGCTATGGTGACTGCTCCACAGCAGAGCGGCCAC
The DNA here is from genome assembly GCF_031893055.1 of Leptodactylus fuscus. Taxonomy (NCBI): domain Eukaryota; kingdom Metazoa; phylum Chordata; class Amphibia; order Anura; family Leptodactylidae; genus Leptodactylus; species Leptodactylus fuscus. The sequence continues at coordinate 196,257,360 of NC_134265.1, forward strand.
CATCATTTTTACAGACCTGACATCCATTGTAATAGCACGGCGGATGCCTGGATTGGTTCGCTGGGACACCCTGTCCTTACAGCCAAGGGCCCGCACATCATCCCACTCCTGAGAAAAAAAGTGCGTTTTATAGTCCAAAAATATGGCACGTTTATTTCCTTTGTGTGTATTGGAGCAACAGAAAAAAAAATGAGGCAAATTAAACATAATTTCACACAAAACAACAAAAATGGAAAAAAATATCAACAATCTCAGGGTTACAAGTCCATCTCCAGAGATCTTGATGTTCCTTTGTCCTCAGTGTACTTAATCAAGAAGTTTACAACTCATGGCAGTGTAGCTAATCTTCCTGGATTTGGATGGAAGAGAAACATTTATAAAAGGTTGCAATGCAGGATAGTCCAGATGGTGGATAAATAGCCCCAATCACGTTCCAAAGAAATTCAAGCTGTCCTGCAGGCTCAGGGGGCATCAGTGTCAGCACAAACTCATTTGAATGAAATAAAACTGTATGGCAGGAGACCCAGGAGGACCCCACTGCTGACACAGAGGCATAAAAAGGCTAGACTGCAAATTGCCAAAAACGTACGTGAGTAAGCCAAAATCCTTCTGGGAAATTGTCTTATGAGCAGATGAGACGAAGATAGGGCTTTTTGGTAAAGTACATCATGTTACTATCTACCAAAAATGGAATGAGACCTACAAAGAAAAGAACACATTACCAACAGTCATATATGGTAAAGGTTTAAAGAAGTTTTGGGGTTGTTTTGCTGCCTCTGGCGCTGGATGCCTTGACTGTATGCAAGACATCAAGAAATCTGAAAATTACCAAAGGATTTTGGGTCACAATGTAGGGCCCAGTGTGAGAAAGCTGGGTCTCCCTCAGAGGCCACGGGTCTTCCAGCAGGACAATGACCCTAAACATACTTCAAATAGCAACCGGAAATGGAAGGAAACAAAAGTTCTGAAGTGGCCCAGGGGCCGAGCGGAGCGAGCGTCGTTAGCAGGCAGGGAGAGGACCTGCTCTCTGTCTGAGCGTGAGGGGCGGCTGCTGGAGCAGCGCTGCGTCCACAGGGCCGCCCCAATCCACCGCTCAGTGACGGTGACGCTAAGCCAGTCCAGGACAGCTTGTCCTGGACTGGTTTATGTCAGCAAAAAGGGCCCTAGCATAGCGCCGCCTGAAGCGGTCGCTTCAGGTCGCCTCATGGGAGGTGCGGCGCTGAAGTGGCCAGCAATGAGTCCGGATATAAATCCCATTGAACACCTGTGGAGAGATCTTAAATTGCTGTTGGGAGAAGGCACCCTACAAATATGAGAAATCTGGAGCAGTTTACAAAAGAAAAGTGGTCTAAAATTCCAGTTGAGAGGTGTAAGAGTCTTGTTTATATAGGAAGCGACTGATTACAGTTATCTCTTTATCTCTTTCAATGTTCAACCAAATATTAAGTTGAGGGTGCCAGTAGTTTTGTCTGGCCCATTTTTGGAGTTTTGTGTGAAATTATATAATTTTTCTCTCTCTTTTTTTTTCCAATACACACAAAGGAAATAAACATGTGTAAAACAAAATGTGTAACTGCAATAATTTTCTGGGAGAAATAGTTCATTTTCTGGACAAATTTTGGGGAGTTTTGAAAAATAGGTCTGTGTTTTAAGGTGTTTTTAATGTCATTAAGGGGTTTTAACAAATTTCAACTTCGTTTGTTGCCAACGTTCTTGGCAAGGTATGATGGAAGCAGATTCAACTAGTGTTGGTGTGAGTTTGGTAAATGGGGAGATCAGTACCATGTTGTGTGGTGTTGTAATAAAATAAGGCCTTTCTGGGGGTGAGGTTTTGAAGTTCATCGATCATATATAGGTTCTCAAGGGTATTTCACTGCAGAATTTACCTTGTTGAATTTAATTGTGGATACAATTTCTCATAGATTCCATATGCATTTGCTCACACACTCTAAATGAGGCATAGCTTAGTTGTAGCGCATTGGAAGACAAAAGAAAAACATCCATTCTGGAAGTAATTTACAGTGCAAATACCATACGTACTGTATTATGAAAAGGTACAGAAGTTGGATTATGAAGCTAACAATCTTCTATTCCAAGAGACCAGTATGAGAAGTAAATTAGATTAGATTATGGATGATACTTTTTTTTTTTACATCTTTGGGCTGCTAAAGCAACAGAGATAAATTGGTCCCCCCATCTTTAGGCCACATATTAAATAATTATTTATTTATTTGTTAGTTTAATGCGAAATAGTATTTTTTTTTTAGTTTAGTTTTTTGGGGTTGTTGTGTAACTATTTGATATTATGTAAGTGCTGGTTCGGGAGGGGGTACCCCTCTTATTGTTTGCAAGTTGATTTTTCTTCTTTAATGGTACTAATTAAAACTGCAACTTGTCCTAGAAAAAATGGAACCTTCACATAGCTCCATCAACAAAATAGTAAAAGGAATCCTCACATAGCTCCATCAACAAAACAGAAAAAAGGAACTTTCACATAGCTCCATCAACAAAACAGTAAAAGGAACTTTCACATAGCTCCATCAACAAAACAGTAAAAGGAACCCTCACATAGCTCCATCAACAAAACAGAAAAAGGAACCCTCACATAGCTCCATCAACAAAACGGAAAAAAGGAACCTTCACATAGCTCCATCAACAAAACGGAAAAAAGGAACCATCACATAGCTCCATCAACAAAACAGTAAAAGGAATCCTCACATACCTCCATCAACAAAACAGAAAAAGGAACCCTCACATAGCTCCATCAACAAAACAGTAAAAGGAACCCTCACATAGCTCCATCAACAAAACAGAAAAAGGAACCCTCACATAGCTCCATCAACAAAACAGAAAAAGGAACCCTCACATAGCTCCATCAACAAAACAGAAAAAGGAACCCTCACATAGCTCCATCAACAAAACAGAAAAAGGAACCCTCACATAGCTCCATCAACAAAACAGAAAAAGGAATCCTCACATAGCTCCATCAACAAAACAGAAAAAAGAAACCCTCACATAGCTCCATCAACAAAACAGTAAAAGGAACCCTCACATAGCTCCATCAACAAAACAGAAAAAGGAATCCTCACATAGCTCCATCAACAAAAGAGTAAAAGGAATCCTCACATAGCTCTATCAACAAAACAGAAAAAGGAACACTCACATAGCTCCATCAACAAAACAGAAAAAGGAACCCTCACATAGCTCCATCAACAAAACAGAAAAAGGAACCTTCACATAGCTCCATCAACAAAACAGAAAAAGGAACCTTCACATAGCTCCATCAACAAAAGAGTAAAAGGAACCCTCACATAGCTCCATCAACAAAACAGAAAAAGGAACACTCACATAGCTCCATCAACAAAACAGTAAAAGGAACCTTCACATAGCTCCATCAACAAAAGAGTAAAAGGAACCCTCACATAGCTCCATCAACAAAACAGAAAAAGGAACCCTCACATAGCTCCATCAACAAAACAGAAAAAGGAACCCTCACATAGCTCCATCAACAAAACAGAAAAAAGAAACCCTCACATAGCTCCATCAACAAAACAGTAAAAGGAACCCTCACATAGCTCCATCAACAAAACAGAAAAAGGAATCCTCACATAGCTCTATCAACAAAACAGAAAAAGGAACACTCACATAGCTCCATCAACAAAACAGAAAAAGGAACCCTCACATAGCTCCATCAACAAAAGAGTAAAAGGAATCCTCACATAGCTCTATCAACAAAACAGAAAAAGGAACCCTCACATAGCTCCATCAACAAAACAGAAAAAGGAATCCTCACATAGCTCCATCAACAAAACAGAAAAAGGAACCTTCACATAGCTCCATCAACAAAAGAGTAAAAGGAATCCTCACATAGCTCTATCAACAAAACAGAAAAAGGAACACTTACATAGCTCCATCAACAAAACAGAAAAAAGAAACCGTCACATAGCTCCATCAACAAAACAGAAAAAGGAACCTTCACATAGCTCCATCAACAAAACAGAAAAAGGAACCTTCACATAGCTCCATCAACAAAACAGAAAAAGGAACCCTCACATAGCTCCATCAACAAAAGAGTAAAAGGAATCCTCACATAGCTCCATCAACAAAACAGAAAAAGGAACCCTCACATAGCTCCATCAACAAAACAGAAAAAGGAACCCTCACATAGCTCCATCAACAAAAGAGTAAAAGGAACCCTCACATAGCTCCATCAACAAAACAGAAAAAGGAACACTCACATAGCTCCATCAACAAAACAGTAAAAGGAACCCTCACATAGCTCCATCAACAAAACAGAAAAAGGAACCCTCACATAGCTCCATCAACAAAACAGAAAAAGGAACCCTCACATAGCTCCATCAACAAAACAGAAAAAGGAACCTTCACATAGCTCCATCAACAAAACAGAAAAAGGAACCTTCACATAGCTCCATCAACAAAACAGAAAAAGGAACCCTCACATAGCTCCATCAACAAAAGAGTAAAAGGAATCCTCACATAGCTCCATCAACAAAACAGAAAAAGGAACACTCACATAGCTCCATCAACAAAACAGAAACAGGAACCCTCACATAGCTCCATCAACAAAACAGAAAAAGGAATCCTCACAAAGCTCCATCAACAAAACAGTAAAAGGAATCCTCACATAGCTCCATCAACAAAACAGTAAAAGGAACCCTCACATAGCTCCATCAACAAAACAGTAAAAGGAACCCTCACATAGCTCCATCAACAAAACAGTAAAAGGAACCCTCACATAGCTCCATCAACAAAACAGAAAAAGGAACCCTCACATAGCTCCATCAACAAAACAGAAAAAGGAACCCTCACATAGCTCCATCAACAAAACAGAAAAAGGAACCTTCACATAGCTCCATCAACAAAACAGAAAAAGGAACCTTCACATAGCTCCATCAACAAAACAGAAAAAGGAACCCTCACATAGCTCCATCAACAAAAGAGTAAAAGGAATCCTCACATAGCTCTATCAACAAAACAGAAAAAGGAACACTCACATAGCTCCATCAACAAAACAGAAACAGGAACCCTCACATAGCTCCATCAACAAAACAGAAAAAGGAATCCTCACAAAGCTCCATCAACAAAACAGTAAAAGGAATCCTCACATAGCTCCATCAACAAAACAGTAAAAGGAACCCTCACATAGCTCCATCAACAAAACAGTAAAAGGAACCCTCACATAGCTCCATCAACAAAACAGTAAAAGGAACCCTCACATAGCTCCATCAACAAAACAGTAAAAGGAACCCTCACATAGCTCCATCAACAAAACAGTAAAAGAGTTATATTTTTGAGTTATTTCATTAACACATATTCTCTGATAAAGAGTTGAATAATAAAACGATCAAATGCGGGATTGTCATTCATGGAAAAAATTTCGACTCACCCTGAAAATAAGCCCCAGCTCTTTTTTCGGAGAAAAAAATAATGAGAAACATGATATTAAGTTCAGATTCCTGACTGGGTTTTTAACAAGTGACATCTCTAATTCTTTTATGGCTAGTACATCAATATTGGCATCATGTAAAAGCTGAGAACCCACCACCTCGAACTATACGCATTCCTTTCCTAACTTGCGATATGGGAACTGTTGCCTCTATCTACCATGTTATTTTTACTTACTTGTATTTCTTGTATTTCTTTATAGACATATATTTTAGACTACCTTATTGTAATATATGTAATTTCTTTATATTCTATTACACACTTACGGTATGTTTTATAATGTTTGTTTCATTTAGTCCACACAGATCTGGCTTGATAAAGATTAACTTTGACTGAAAGGTCACCTTATGGATCTGCTAATATCTGCATAAAGTCTGTACCTTTGGTGAACAATCACCAACAATATTATTTGATGATGTAAAGATAAATAAACTGCATCCCTTTTGTGTGTGCTGTGGTTTTACTCTACATCCTGTACATTTTTCACACATTCCCCATGATCTGCCCTCATCCTATCTCTTGAAGCTTCAGAGATTGGTGCGTGCTTTTTTGTGGAATAATTCCTGGTCTCACCTTAAATGAAACATTCTTACTCGACTCAAATGCCCTGGGGCGATGGGGGGCATGGCTCCCTGACTATACACCCTATCATAGGCTGAACTTGTGAACTGGACCTCTTTCACCACCAAACCTCTAAGATGTGGGTGGAGATGGAGCTTGATCTAGATTCGATTCAGGCTCAGGGAGTGTTTTGATGGCATCCCTGGCTAGCCATACTGCTGTCGTCCCTTTCACCTCTCCTAGGCACCCTGTGTTTTGTTTGGCGCAGGCTTTCACAGAGTTTGGGGCTGGTGGGTGGTCCACATCTCTCCCTGGCCAGTTGGCAGTCTAGTCCTTGTGTCTTGCAGATTCCTATATTTAAAGACGTCTTTGACTGCACTGGGTTACGCTCCATTTCTGACATTGCAGGCCACATGGGCATTCCTCTTCCTACATGGGTTACCTATTTTTAATAGTGCAGTTATATACTCTAGCCCCTTGCTCCAATCTCATGGCCTAACTCACTCCTTTCAAAGAAATGTGCTTTGCACAGACTCATACTATGTCTTTGTTATACAATCTGCTGCTGGGCCAGGAGATGAGGGATCAGAACCCCTACTTTGTTGGGTCTTTGGAGGGGGAGTTGGGTTGCTCTTTTTCCTCTGAGCAGTGCGTGAAGTCCTTTACCATGATCCACAAGAGCTGAACAATAAGATCTTCTTGAAGTGGTACTGCACTCTGGTCAAATTGCACACTATTATCCCAATGGTACCCTCAGAATGTTACCACTGTGTTGGTGTAGAGGGCTCTATGCTACATATCTGGTGGGTATGTCCTCTGGACCAACATTACTGACCTCTATAACACTATATGCTATGAGTTACACTTAGCCCTTGTGAGAAGGTGACAGGCAAAGCGCTGGTGTTCCGCTATATCAGCCCCAGATTCCTGACATGTGTGGTCCAGTGTTGGTCTGTAATAGGTTTCAACCCCAGGTGTGGATCCTGAGGCTCGTTACAGGGCCATAAAACGTTGCAGAGCTTGCACTTCAAGGCAGATCCTGGGAGGAGAGGAAGTACCTGGGTCTGTTGTTACACTGAGAACCTTGTGATACAGTACGGTGTTTTTTTGGTTGATTCGTGTGGCTGGTAGTAAGCAACACATATAGTTAGTATTTTTCTGTTTATTTAGCACTCTGACGAGCAGGATTTTGTTTGCGTTATTTTGCCTGAAGTTAAGGCTGTATTTTATGTTGCTCTTTTTTGTGCCTGACGTAACGGTGTATTTATTTAGCTGTTTTTCTTAAATAAACCACTTTGCTGCAAGATTTGTGTCCTTGTCTCTGACTCGTTGGGTCCGCACCACTGCTTCTACCAAGCTAACTTCTCCACACCCTGAACAGGCTTCCAAGTCCCATCTTTAAGCTAAAGAATAGTCACCATTTTGTAATTTCAAGACTGTGAAAATACAGACTAGTTCCCACCAGACTGAAGTGGACAGAGGTGCTTAAAGGGGCTCTATCAGCAAAATCATGCTGCTAGAGCCCCACATATGCGTGCATAGCCTTTAAAAAGGCTATTCAGGCACTGTAAAAGTTAAATCAAACTACCCCCCCTCCCCGTTTTAAAATAATAACTTAGAAAAGAATCTTCTCTACTTACGGAACGTGCACCCTGGGCGGGCATCTGGGTCTGTCTTCATCTTCTTCCCCGCCTCTTCTTCCTCTGTCGTCTTCGGGTCCCGTCCTCCTCCGGCGCTTGCTCGCGGACACTGATAAAAAAAAAATAGCCCGGGCGCATGCGCAGTAGCCGTAGTAGAAGCCGCGTGCTACTGCGCATGCGCCCGGGCTGTTTTTTTTTGTCAGTGTCCGCGAGCAAGCGCCGGAGGAGGACGGGACCCGAAGACGACAGAGGAAGAAGAGGCGGGGAAGAAGAAGACGGCGCACCCTGAATGCCCGCCCAGGGTGCACGTTCCGTAAGTAGAGAAGATTCTTTTCTAAGTTATTATTTTAAAACGGGGGGGGGGGGGGGGGGGGGTAGTTTAATTTAACTTTTACAGTGCCTGAATAGCCTTTTTAAAGGCTATGCACGCATATGTGGGGCTCTAGCAGCATGATTTTGCTGATAGAGCCCCTTTAACCACATTATGCATATGGAGGATCTAGAAACTGGGGTTTAGGTTTAGAAAAAGACACTTTCCTCGCCACTTGTCATCCTTGGGATGCTTTTTGGTGATCAACGTAGATGGGCCCCTGGTTTACTAGTGCATCTCCAGGGTGATGGAACTGTGACACTGAGCTATCTGAGAAGCTTCACCTCCCCATGACATTCCCCACACCTGTCCATACTCCCTCCCTCCCCTTTCCCCTCTCTTTTCTTCTATCTTTCCCTTGGTTCACATCTGTGTTTGGTAATCCGTTCGGGGAGCCCGCATGGGGACCCACCGAATGGATTACCAAACAGATTTGCAAGTGCTGTGCAGTAAAAGCACATGAACCCCATAGTCTATAATGGGGTCCGTGTGCTTGCCGCTCGCTGCCCGCACAAATCATGCAGAGAAAAAAGTAGATTGTGAAGTACTTTATTATCTGCATGTTCCCTGCAGAGATCTCGCGGCAAGCACACGGACCCCATTATAGTCTATGGTGATCCGTGTGCTTTCACTTCACACTGCTTGCAAATGCATTGGGTAGTCCGTTCGAGGGAGTCCCCATGTGGACTCCCCCGAATGGATTACCGACGCAGATGTGAATGATGCCTTATTTCTTGACTTTTCTGTACTTTTCTTTGGGTCCTTGTTATTCTATGACTCTTTAGGCTATCTGTTCTAGCTATACATTTGCATTGTTTTGTTTGAATGCTGAAGTAGTTTGAAAGGACTAAAATAAAGTTAAACACATACACATTAGGTATCCTTGTGTCCAGTCTACAAACTTCTAAAAATATTTTTCCCATATGGTGAATGTCATAAACAGGAAAAAAAAAAAATCAGAAGAGCCATACTGCTTTTAGTGCATCTCATAAAAATTTCAATAAAACGTGATCAAAGCAATAGGCATTCCCCAAAATGATATAAATATAAAGTACACCTGATTCTGCTCTACATCCCCAACATGAAATTCTAAAAAAGTTACATATTTCAAAATATGAGTAAATAAAAGTTAAAATATATCTTTGTACCGTGTTAGCCAGTGGATATGAATTTTGTTATCCAATTTTTATATTAAATAAAAGTTAGTTAGTGAGATATATGTACCCCAAAATGGTGCCAATAAAGTTTTTAACCACAAAACAGTTAAACTTTTACCACAAAAAAACTCTCACCGTTAAAAATTGGGCCAAAACAAGCCAGCCACTAAGGGTTTAATATGAAGTTAACCCATTTTTTTTTAAGGAAACCAGCTTCCACAATTCTGGGACGGCTATCAACAAATTTTTGGAGTGCGTTTGTGGGAATTTTTGCCCATTGATTCAGAAGAACAGTTACACGTTCAGACATTGATGTATACTGAGTGGATCTGGCTCGCAATCTCCATTCTTGTTCATGTCAAATGCGTTTGATGGAGTTAAGGTCAGAGTTCTGTGAGGGCCAGTCAAGTTCTTCCACACGAAATTCACTCAACCGAGCCTTGTGCACATTGTGCTGAAACAGAAAATGGCCTTCCCAAAACTGTTCCCGCAATTCTCCAAAATGTGAGGGTTTGTCTTTCACGAGAACTAAACAGCCTAGGCCAACCACTGAAAAACAACCATATAGCATTATACCTCCTTCACCAAACTATAGGTGGAACGATGCAGTCAGATGGCTAACAATTTCCTGGCATTCACTAACCTCACATTCATCCATCAGACTGCCAAACAGAAGCACGATTCAGTACTTCAAAGACCATAATCCCACTGCTCCAGCGTCCAGTGTGATGTGAATTTCACCACCCCATCCAATGCTTGACATTGTTCTTCATGATGTAAGGTTTGCATCCAGCTGTGTGGTCATGGACACCCATGCCATGTAGCTTCTGATGCACAGTTTGTGTGCGGTGGTTCAATATTTTTGTGCATATAGTGAATATATATCTTATATACTGAACAGTTGTCACCTGTGTGCATACAATACAATTTTCACTGAAATATGTGTATAAATATTGAACAGACCACACCTGTGTACATGCAATACAATGTTTGCTGAAATAACATTATGAAAAAGATGACTTCCATGTTGCCATATTTGCCACTTTAATCACTCGGTATAAACACACGTTTTGTTTTGTTTTGTTTTCTGATTTATCATTTATGTTGTTTGTTTATGTAGAAGATACAAAATTGAAAATGGAAAGCATTCATGTTTACATAATCTGGTTCTATCTATGAAGAAAGGCACAAGGTCATAAATAATGCGTCAATGCTGGTCCTCTTTCCACTGATCACTTCCGATTCTTGACAGATCTCACCTTATGTATCTATACAGACTGTCGATGAAACATAATCACATTCATCTTATAGCTGTTTGCATACTGAAATTTAGGGATGGGTGTTGTAGGTACCAGGAGAGAAGGTTGTCATAATGTATACAACATAAAGAATAAGCAGAGAATTGGAAATAACTTTTATTTTATTAGAGCACTTCATATCTTTTTTGTATCTGAGTTTCTCAACATCTGTGAGCATTTTTAGGGAGCTGGGTAAAGGGAAGCGGGGGAGGCTGTCCATAGGGGCATAGAGGAACCTAGTGAAGCATCCCGCCTTCTCCATGGGAGAGATAATCCTTTTGACCTAGGAGCAAAAAGAAATATAGAAATGAAATAAACTAAACATTTGCCTGTAAGTATAATTGTAACAGGAAAGGTGCAACAATGTTAATGCTAGTGCATGCGAGATTAATAGGAGAGGGCATGGTTTAGGCTACGCACTTTTTGTATATACAGTGAGTAGTGTAACCATTTTGTTGAAAACAGTCTCCAAGATTTACCTTTCAGACTGGGAAAGCTGGATAACATAGCATTTGGAGCTGTAATAAGGATTACTGATGACTAAATTTACTTACATAAATCTACCTCATTGTGCTATATCTTGCCATAGCTTGCCAGGATTTCCCCTTCGGGGTTCTATGAAAGATGGGTAACATACGAGGTAATGCAGTGATGGGGACTGCTGAATACTAAATATACCAAATAAATTCCCCTACTTTCTCCCATATCATTCTAAAGTTTGCTTGATTTACATGTCAGGGTTCTGGGAAAGCTAGGTAGTACACATGTGGAGTTGGAATAAGGAATATTAAATATTAAATACTACATTTATCTAAATAAATCCCCCTCCTTGCCACATAATTGTAAACATCATGTCAGGTGATTTTCAGGGTCCCCGAAAACTAGGCAGCATACCAGGTAGTGCTGTATTAGGTACTGCTGAGTACTAACTGTACCTAGGTAAACCCTCCCCTTTGGTCTGTAATTTTCTAATTTTCAGGAATGGGATAAAGCTGAGTCATTAGCACAAAGTAGATGATAACCAAACACATTTAATCCTCTCCATGTTCTAGAGCTACACTGTCTCCACATCACCAGACTGAATTGGAACTAAGCCCCCTCTGCCATATGCCCCACCCCCTCCCGAAATGCCTTTTCAGTAATGGCACTGTACAGAGGCAAGTAGCACTGTCTGCCAAATCTACGGTTACATAGTACGGATGAAAAAAAAAAAGACATATGTCCATCAAATTTAATCAGGGGATGGGAAATGTCAAGACATTCCATACATTTCCATAGGCATCAATGCTATTTTGCTCTAAAAAAGCATCTAATCCTTTTTTGAAGCAGTCAGCTATTGTTGCTGTGACCAGCTCATGGGGCAGGCTATTTCACTTTTTTTTGCCTTCTCAACCTCTGTTTGTTTTACACAATTTTAGTGGAATCTGATTAGATTAGAGTCGCTATTACCAAGGTTTTCACCGTTAAGGGGATATTGTCACTCCTTAGGGAGAGACCACCATATAGGTGTGTGGAGATTTATTAAGCCTTTAGCACTCCACACCTATATGGTGGTCTCTCCCTAAGGAGTGACAATATCCCCTTAACCCTGTCTAAGCCTCTCACCTCTACCAGGTTATAGTCCTCTCTACATCGAGCTGATGAGATGCAAGTACATCGAAACGGCCGTCTTCGATTGAGAGACTATACCTGGAAGTAATCCCAGCGTCATTGCAAAATAAAGGCCTCTTGGAAGGTCGGGCATGATGCTAAAGGGAGCAGCCTTTATTGGGTTATTTCACTGGAATTCTGTCATCCTAACTACATCAGGGAAGACAGGCTTGCACATTCCAGTGAGCGCCCTCTTTTGGTTTGCAACAATGAGGCAGCTTCTGACTTCCTAATTACATCATGGAAGACAGGTTTGCATATTCTTCCCATGGTTCCTTGCGAAGTGGAGTGCTAAAGGCTTAATAAATCTCCACACACCCATATGGTGGTCTCTCCCTAAGGAGTTACAATATCCCCTTAACCCTGTCTAAGCCTCTCACCTCTACCAAGTTATAGTCCTCTCTACATCGAGCTGATGAGATGCAAGTACATCGAAACGGCCGTCCTTGATTGAGAGACTATACCTGGTAATAATCCCAGCGTCATTGCAAAATAAAGGCCTCTTGGAAGGTCGGGCATGATGCTAAAGGGAGCAGCCTTTATTGGGTTATTTCACTGGAATTCTGTCATCATAACTACATCAGGGAAGACAGGCTTGCACATTCCAGTGAGCGCCCTCTATTGGTTTGCAACAATGAGGCAGCTTCTGACTTCCTAATTACATCATGGAAGACAGGTTTGCATATTCTTCCCATGGTTCCAAGGTTTTCACCAACAGTGACATTTCCAAAAAGCCCCGTATTATTAGAAATGATTTGGTGCAGCAGAGAACCCCTCAAGTTGGATCCTCTACAAGCTGGACCATAACATTGCCCTGCAATAAGCTGATGAATTTCCTCCCCTTTGCAGATGGTGCAGTACCATGACCCCAGTCAATATCCAGGAAGTTTAAATCTCCCATCAAGACCAACCTACCTGCCTGTGCTGCCCACTCAATTACCTTATACAACTAACTCCTCAGTTATGTTGGGTGGTCTATAGATTATACCAAAAAGTATTTTATCAGTGGTCACATCCTTATGCAATTCCACCAAGGATTTCACATCTTCACCGACATTTGTCTCTTTCACATTCACTTCTATGTCACTTCTGTCAAACATACACAGTCCACCTCCCTTCCTTCTAGCCCTGTTTTTGCAAAGGATTGTGAATCTGGAATGTTTAGAACCTAGTCATTTAAGGAATCTAGCCATGTCTCAGCCACACCAACTGTATCAATGTTTTCCTCCTGGACCAGGACCTCAAGAATATAACCTTGTAGGCCACCCTCTAGCTTGGAGATTAGTTCTTTAAAATTATTCTGTCATTGGTACCCACATGGGCCACAACAGCTGGGTCTTCCCCAGCCTCTCTCAACAATTTGCCCACCCATTCCACCACATGCCGGACCCTGGCCATTACCAAAAAAACAGCCTTGTTCGCTCTGAGAAAAGGGAAGGGCCATGACTGCCTTCTTGGAGGCGGATTCAGCGTTCCACAAACTAATCTAAACAACATGGCGGATAACCCCTGTGTTGACAGCTGACTTGAAAGAACGGCAAGCTGCTTCCAGGAAAGTATCTCACAGGTAGTCGGAAGCGTTTAGGATTTAAAAGACGAGCAGCCGATTGACCTGGAGGGGAGCTTCATTGGAGAGGTCTCATCTGAAGCTGTTTGACCCAGGAAAAAAAAATGTAGACCTTGCTGACCCAAAAGTCATCAAAGGAAAGCTGCATAGTGGAGCCAGCCACTACAAAGGCAGCCTTGGCGATAGAATCCACCTTGTCTGAGGGATGGCTGAGAGAGGTGAAGTCTGCTAAAGGAGGAATAGTGGCCTTGGAGATTCTAGCTATTGCGGGGTTCACTAGGGGAGGCTCTGACCACTTGGAGACACACTGGTCTGAGAAGGGGAAGAGAACATCTGACTTCCTAGTAGAAAACAGGGGACAGTCCAGGTAAAGCCATTGTTTCATCAACATGTGGTTAAACAACCCATGGTTGGGAGAGACCAGAGAAGGGCGAAGAGTGTGGTGGAAACTGATGTCTTCTTCAGAAGCAGGATCTGGGTCCTCAGAGATTTGCATGGTATTGCTGACAACATGGATGAGCAGCAGATATAGATGTACCTGGCTGATGCTCAGAGTCGAAGTCAGGGGTGTCCCCAGGAAAAAAAAAAACAAGCAGGAGGAGAAAGGGTTCTGCCTGTTGGAGTGGAGCTGTGAGCTGTGGCCCTACCTGGGGAGTGCCCAGAGGAAAGGGAAGAGGAGCATGACCTTCAGGAAGATTTCCTGGTCCTTTTGCGGGGACAGATTCTGGAGCTGCAACAGGAACGATGAGGGCGCCCCCGAGGAGAAGCCTAGAAGCCGCCAACTGAACGGCAAACTGGGAAGGCAGCCATTCCAAAGTTTTCACCACAGACTGGTTAAGTCTGACAACGTCACCCATGGCCTGGATGACGGAGACCATTCAATCAGGGACGGATGAGCCAGAGAGGGGCTGTGAAGTTCCTGAACTGGCTGAGGCAGAGAGAGCAAAGTTGCTCAGGCTGGCCACTTGGTAATTTTTTATTACAGTGGGTACACATATAAAACATGGTGGCACTGGGGTGTGGGAGGGGCGGTTATATAGTCCAAGAGACAAGTTGGCTCTTCACAGGAGGACATGGTGGAGGGGGGCCAGGGAAAATAGGGTTAACCCAGTTAGCCTACCAAAACCAACACAAAGATGTCCAATCGCCAAACTGCTGCAGAGAGACTGCACAGAGAGGGATCCCTAGGTACTGTGTCTCCAGGGAAGCAAAAGAGACCTGTGAGGAAAGCAGCAGAAAGGAACCTAAGAAACAAAGCTACTGAGGAGAGAAAAGGCCCTCCCCTTGGGTTTCCCACACCCAGGAAATAGGGAGGGACCTTCCTAGGACTGCCCCCTGACCAAACGAAACTCTGGGAAGAAGGTGGGCCTATGTGAGGCCTAAAGTAAAAATCGCCGCTGCCGAGGTGCTCTTGTAGAGCACTGCACCTGCAGGAGGGTGTGACTAGTGTGGCGTAAGAAAAATAAAAAAGACCTCAGTCAGGTTGTGTCTGCCTAATACAAACACTAGGTTAAAACTGACCAGCACACTGTCTGTGAGAGGGTATAGCCCAGAGATGGAGCCGACAGCTTTTGTTACTCCTAATGTCAGCCTCCTAGCGGCCGGGTCTATACCCATGGTGCTGTCCCTCCCCCGCGAAATAAGCAAGAAATTAGGCCTTTGAGTCTTATGCATTTTAATCCCCACTAAAGGATAATATTACCCAGAGCAGAGCTGTATGAAAAAAAAGCTGCATATAAAAATGTACAATGACTCTCCTGCTACACAGGTTAAGTTCTAGTAATGGATATGACCATGAACTTTGTCAGTGTGCTAGCCATATTTTTTAAGAGCTTGGACACTGACCCATTTTTTACTTATGGTTCCATATATTCCACCATATATTATCACAACTCTGTGTGAGGCACTATGAGCCCGGAGCAAAACTCAGGAAGGCCCTATCGCTGTCCATTTTGCAGCCTGGCCTGATTGAAGATATGTATGGGTCCATGGAGGTTATGGACAGCGCACAGATATCATCCATTTGCCATCTCTGCCGTTTTCACACAGATCCATACATGCATGTTTGTGTTTATTTAGCCTAAGTATTCTATGATTTCACACCAGTGTTTGATAAGACATAGCAGTGCTCAGCGTTTCATGCCTAAATACGCTAAACACTCTGATGTTAGAGACTTGACAACCTATCCCCAGTAATCAGGAGAATAGGGGACCAAAAGTCTCCCTAAGGCCTCCTGGTGAACAGAAGATCAGTGCACATGCATGACCGTCACTCCATTTATTTCTATGGGAGCTGCCAGAGATTACAGTCCCAGCTACCCCATAGAAAAGAAAGGAGCTTGGTCATGGAAACACACTGGCACTCCATTCACAAGTAGGCCTTATGTGGACCTTCAGTCACCTCCTGAACTACTGATCACAGTGACTGATCCCACAGTGAATGGGCCCACAGCGATTGGGCATTTATCTCCTATCTATAGGTCAGGGAATAAGTGTCTATAATGGGTCAATTTCTTTAAGCATATTTATCAGAATCAAAGTTTACACATTCAACCCATTGCTGGAAGAGAAAAGCTGGCTCACCTGATCATTCTATTTTCTTCTGGATCCTTTTTTGAGGTTGGGTCTCAAAGCTTCAGCACGACCCTGTTTTAGGCCCTAAAAAGCACGTAAATTAATATTATTAGTAAATTAATCAAGAGGAACAGATTGCTTGATGGGCATGTTGCTCCAATGACAATGTCATCTCATTTTTCATGGTTATAATAATAGGATATGCCATAAAAATCTGATAGATGCAGGTCCCAACTCTGGGATCCACACCTGTGGACCATACATGTCTCTCCTATTACTTGTATGAGTATTTACTCAAATAAGCGAGCAGCCAGCCTCGGGTTACATAGTGTGAGGGGTCAGAATGGAAGGTTTAACCACTTTAGCATATTTTCTCCCCAAAGTGGTAGTCTGAAACCAGTGTCTGGGGAACTATTGTTTTACAAACAGTAAAGCTAAGAAATTTTGCATAAAGACCCTAACGAATATTCACAATTGGAAAGTATTTATATTGAGCTTTACCTTTGTATAAGTTTCTTCTAGCATTTCAAGACTATACTCACTTGTACCTCAAACATAGATCTAATGTAAATCGATCACCTCAAATTTAGGTCTATGGCATAGTAATATAATATAGCAGTATATGAAACAACTTTTTAGACTTAGAAAATTTAATGGTGTTTGAGTATGTATCACAGTAAGAAGGTTATATCATATCATAAGTTGTTTCTATTACTTGTGACAGATAACAGTAGTGATTTCTCTGTGACCATTTTCATATATGAGGCACATAAGCAGTGCATATTATAATAATTTTGTGTTATACCTATCTCTTTCAAAATTTGAATCACCATTTCCAGTATACTTTGAACATTTGTAGTTTCAGAAGATATTTATTGAACTACAACAATCAACAGAAGACAATGCAAAGAAAAAAAGACAATCAAAGTAACCATACAAAAGTGCAAAATAACAAAAAAAATAATATATAAGAGCCGCAAAGCAGCCTGAAGAAAAACAGGGTGAAGGGGAATCAAGACCCCAGACTAACCTAGGGAAAATATGGGAAAGGGGGTATAGTGCAAACGAGTAAGGGGTGAATAGGGGGTGAATCATACCTGAGAGAGAGAAAGCAAGAGGGACACTCAATCCAACCTTACAATCAAAGCTCAAGACAGTACGGCTGGCCTAGAACTATTGATCAAAAGATCCCAAGTCCTTATCAAACAGTGGGCGAGTATCTGAAATAGTGGCATTAATCTTTTCATGGAGCATGACGGCGTTATGCGCTGATAACATCAGATAGTGAGAGAAATGGTTTCCTTGAATTGAAAGCAATGTGGATCCGGACGGTTAACAAAATATATTGTAATAGTTTAAAGGGATTCTATCATTAAAATCACATTTTTTCTCAATCACACGTAGGAATAGCCTTAAGAAAGGCTATTCTTCTTCTACCTTTAGATGTCATCTCCGCGCCACCGTTCGGTCGAAATCTCAGTTTTTGTCTGTATACAAATGAGTTCTCTTGCAGCACTGGGGGTGTCCCCAGTGCTGCGAGAGAAATCTCCAGTGCCGCCTCCATCTTCTTCAGGAACGGCCTCTCTCCGCGTCTTCTTCCGGAGCTGGGTTCAATATTCTATACATGCGCAGTCGGCTCTGCCGTCGGGCCTCGGGCAGAGCTGACTGCACATGCCCACCTGGTGTAAGTGACCATTTTCTTGTGGCCGCTTCAGTAAGCTGCGGTAAACGGCCACAAAAAAATGGCAGAGCTGACTGCCACATGCGTAGAAGTTTGAATACAGCTCCGGAAGAAGACAGAGTGTGAGCGAGAAAAAAAATGTGATTTTAATAACAGAATCCTTTTAAACTGGGTGTATTTTAGGGTGGGGGGGTTTAAGATTAAAGAGGAAAATGGGTGACAACAGTGTAAAAGACTGCCCAAAGAGCCTTTAAAGAGAACCTTTCATGTCCTCGGGCGCATGTGGTTTTATATACTGCTAGAAAGCCGACAGTGCGCTGAATTCAGCGCACTATCAGCTTCCCCATTATGTGCCCCTGGTGAAAAGATATGGGTGCCATTACCGTAGCTCTTCACTGTCAGAAGGGCATTTCTGACAGTCTGTGAGGAACTCAACTCCAGACAGTAGAGTCCATAACGCTGTACTGTAAGGGGGTATTCCTTTCCAACCAGCTTTTACTCTGTGGGTTGGTACGATTAAGGCGATACCTAATTTGTATTTTTTTAATTCGTTACTAATTTTGAAGAGCAAAAACCCATTAAACCTCTTAATGACCAAGGACGTATTAGTACGTCCTAATTCGTATAGGGCTGTATGAAGAGTGCTCAGGAACTGATCTCTTTCAGTCCATGGCAGATGCCAACTCTTTAATACAGCTTAATGGTAAAACATGAGCACGCCATCTGAAGTGTGCAGGTGCCATGGGCACTGCCATCTTTTACCGATCCCCACCCTATGGAAGGTCATTGGAGGCCGGTTAAATGGTTGCTATGACAGCCAGGAGCCTATTGATCCTGGTCCATAATTCTCCAAACTTGAACCCAATTGAGCATCTATGGGACCACCTTGAGTGGAGGCTGTGGAGGCATGGGTAGCACACGGATATCAACATGTGCTGCTTGTGCCGTTCAACCACGGAGCGGCTACATGTGCATGGTTGTGTGCATATAGCTTTATCTGGTGTTCATAATAATGTAATTTGACTCTGCATATTCAATAGTGGAAGAAAAAAAAATGTGGCAAAAACTCAATAACAATTCTGCATTTTTTCGAAAGATTTTTAATAGCTGTGCTTCACCAAGTGGGACCTTGGGCTAATGGGGTTTTATACTTTAATATAAACAATCCTTAGAAATAAAAAAGGCTACAACTAATATATTTTGTTTCAAATGTTACCATTTTAAGATATTTAATTTGAAGTCAGTAAATTAGGAAACTCTTGTTAACATTCACAGACTAAACCTGTACATATCTAGTCCTGTTGTCAGATGTGATGTGGATACAATTGGTTCCAGTCTGAGCAATTGCCTGTCATTACGTTTTATTTGCATACAAATAGAAAACCCATTTAAAGTTAAAAATACATTTTAATGTGAGTAATATCTATGCTACAATTTATAAGATTATACTTCATGAAGCTATTACCTTGTAAAAGCCAGTGTGATATCCAGTCATGTACCAAGCCATGAGCATACAAGCTAGAACATCTTCATCCTCTTGTTCCTCCTCATCATAATCCTCCCACTCTGTGCTGAAGAAAGGAGGTGGTGGCGGAGGTGGGGGAAGGGGTGCTGACTAGTTGGAATAAAATATGTTACATTACAAAGGGTCTAAAAAAACACTGAGAAAATTACAGGGTACAAAGTGACAGTTACATACAGGGGGCCAATTGTGCCAAGCAGGAAGATGAGCTCTTACAGGAGGTGGTGGTGGTGGCCAAAAGCAGCCCTGTAATAACATAACGGAAAAATAGTTAAAAAAATAAATAAATTAAAAAAATAGATTCCCCCCTCCCACATTTGCCTGGACTTTCTGACATCGTCAAATATATGACGGATGCCACTAGTGAACAGGTTAAAAAGCAACATATTCCCTTCTACCTTTTTCTGCTTTTTCAAATAACCACTCAGAGAATACTATTTCTTGTTGCTTCCTGCTGCCTGTGTAGCCCCACAATAATCTGCATCACTTACATCAGTCCTTGTCCTTCAAAGACATATATTTATTGACCTATAAGTATGATTTCTGAAACCCAAGCAGATAGTGGCAGACCAGATAAATGGTATACGGATATTACCCTTAGTCAGATTTGAACCACCACGAGGCAACTCATTTAAAGTATCCACACATTGCAGAAAAAAATCTGCGATTTCAGAAACACTTGTGTTTTTGAAAATCTCAGCAGGTCAATTGTACCATTGTGCATTTTCCGTATAGGTATAATAGGAGCAGTAAGTCCGCAGAGGAGAACTTTGCTGACTTTCTGCCCCTATGATACGTATATGGAAAACGCCAGTTTAGGTATAATTGACGTATTGTGATTTTCTGCTACAGGTTTTGTTCTGTGAAAAATGCTGTGGAAAAAAATTTGATGCATTTCCATCGCAGTCTTTTCTGCAGCAATTTTTAGCTGCAGTTCACTACGTGGGCCATTAGCCTTACACTACACTTTTTTGCTGCAGAACTGCATGTGGTTTTTAATTGCATGAATGCCTACAAGTGTACATGCATATTGCGTATTTGCCCAATCATGGAGTTATTGAAAGGAATTTCATAAGCATACAAGTATAGAGAATTTATGGATTTATTTTTTTTAAAGGCTAAGGCCCCATGTAGCAGGCTGCCACCAAAACACTGTGGTGGAAACACATTGCGATTTTTCCAGTAGTGTTTTTTCACAAAAAGTTTGCAGAGTTTTCCTCTGCATACCTTCTTCTTCCATAATACCTATATGGAAACTGCCAGTGGTTTTTAAGTATAATTGACATGCTGTGATTTCCAAAAACGCAACACTTTTGGAACTCAAAGCATTTCTGCTGTGGGTATTCTTCTGCAATGTGCGGATTGGATTCACTAGAATCATCTTTCCAGAGATTGCAAAGCCACATAGGGCCACGGCCTAAAGGGAATCTGTGAGACCCAAAAAGGTCTCCCAAACTAATAATAGTACCAAGTAGGGTGCTTCAAGAACTGATGAAACAATACTTTTTATAAGTACATAGATCAGATTACAAGTGCACTGGAAGCATACCTGTTTTTCCAGACTTGCCCACAGACAGTTGCAAACACTTAGGGTGTACTCTGAAATCGGTGTCCAATGTTTCCCATTTTCAGCCTCTGTGTGCATCACTGCTGTCTGTAGGCAAATCTGGTAAATGAGGCCCAGTCCACAATACAGATGGAGATTGATTTGCATATCTATGAAAAGAGGATTTTTACTGTGGCCACAAAGGTATGCTTCTACTCCTATTAAAGGCACCTATATGGCACTATCATTGGTTTGGCAAGCATTTTAAACCTGACTGATTCCCTTTAACACCTACCCTTACTGCGAAATACTTTTACAGTAAAACTGGGATATAGTTTCCACACAGTGCCATAAAAGTACTATATAGTACATGGTTAGGGTAGGCTCAGGAGCTGTGCTCTTACAATAAACTGTAAAGTACAGCTGACACCTTACTGCAACAGCCATTCGATCCCTCATGTGCCATGGTGAATTTGTGGCACAAAAGTTAATGCAAAAACAAAATTGGAACTTTCTTCCATCTTGTTTATTTACTTTGTTAATGCATGAAAAACTCCAAAAGTCTTTTTTCTCCGTTAAAAGTTCAACAAGAAGGTAGAAAGCTTCAGTTTAACCGACACGTATGAAGACAAATGGGGCTTTGTCTTTCATTCTGCCAGTGTTTAAGTCTGTTGTTCTAGTACTATGACAGATCAGACCAACAGAATTCAATTGCCACATTGCAAACAGGTCTTCATTTTTACCTACAGCACAGACTTGTTAGTAGATACAGGACATTTTAACAGAACACATTTCAAATCAGGAACCTAAGCTCTCTGCCTTATGTGCCATGCTATCAGAACTCTTATCTATCACAATTTTCTATGGACAATAAACTGGAAAACTACAGTCTCCAAACCTTGATATCTGATTTAGTCTTTCAACCCTTTCTGACATTTATAACATGCCCAAGTGTTACCATTTTACCCCTCTGGTGCCAAAACTGAAAATTCTTTACACTTTGGGTGTTGGTACAGGTACTAGACACGGTTTGGTAAGCAGCAGGATTGCTTATCTTCAGGGTGTCAGCTTTGACTTTCTTTCCATATATCTGTTGAACATGGTTATAATGAAAACGGTAAGAAGGGATAGGATTTTTTAACCGGTTTCTGTTCATAGGTAGCAAGGGTAATAATCACATGTAATGCTTTCCTACTAAATCCATTTATTTTTACTTCACACACAAGATGGCAACAAAAAGATACACAACATCTGATAGAAATACAAGGGTAAATGTTTACCTTGTTTCCAAAGTATGTAATAGCCATGTATACAAAACACTACTTACCTTAGGTGGTGGCGGAGGAGGTAATGAAGGTGGAGGTGGTGGAGGGGGAGGTGGAGGCGGTGGCGGAGGTGGAAAAGTGTACATCCAGTCAGACTTCTTCCCTTGTTTTCTCCAATTGCGGGACAGGTCAGGTGAAGAGGTAGAACTCCTCCGTGTGTACAGCCAGTCTGTGTCTTCCTCGTCCTGCCAATCAAAGCTGGTAAATGTGAAAGCCAGCCTACATCTGGTATACTGTGCTTTGATTTCCCTTGTGCCTGTTCTATTGGAGGCAGGTATAGTCTCCCCATATGCTAGTCATAACTCTTTTAGTATCAAATAGACAGATTTGTAGCCATGGTAGTTTAATCAGGTCATGCAGTCACCACACTACTTCCCACCAGACACATAAAGACAAGGTGTTTGGATCCTTTTGGTGTCAGTGAATCGATTGACAGTGACTGGAAACCCAGTGATTGAATTTCTCTCAACACATGTGATTTTCTTATACTTAAATAGTAAATGCCATTTCACTTTTTTCACTATTGTGTAATCAGTTGTTTGTAAAATATTTTTGTAATGCTCTGTTTTCCAAAAAAACAGGCTCTAAAGTTCTCCATAGCATACTCTAACTATGCATTACTGGGACAATCTGTCTTGTATACCTATACTCACTGTGTATTGCAAATAGCTGTATCTCCAGTATATCAACTGACGTCAAATGAATGCTTGGGTATATGATATCAAGATCTCAAGATCACGGTTAGCAGTTGCCACACTTTAAATAGCTGTATCTCCAGTTTTATAGCACCAAGAGTGATACCACTAGATTAAACACAGTCAGAAATTCGAGTTTTATATGCAGCAATTCATAATACGTTAAAAAAAAGCATTAATTATTAATGGTGGGCATTTCCGGTTACAAAAAGCCTGAGCTCTAGAACCCAGAGGCTTCCATAGCTTCTTCAGCAAGCTCTCCCTTTCTCCAGGATGGCAAGAAAGAAGGAAGGAAAGGCCCTTTAACCTGCAGAATGCAACCAGTCCCTGTCAACCCTAGATGCATATCTGCATAAGGAACCCTGAGATATCACTTCTGGTCTGGCAATGGCGCTGCTCCACCACATGGCTCCTGAACCAGGATCCTCTCCACTTTGTGTAAATCAGCAGCTCCTATCATTCCCAGCCTGTTAGATCCCCTCATGACCTCTGGAGCAACCTCACCCTCCTCTGGGACTAGAGAACTGTCTCTTCCCCTTCCACCAACCTGGGGAATCCGAAGATGTTGTGCAAAAGGCATCTGAGCCTCATCCTGCTCATTAGCTACCAACCTCAGCTCTACGTTCTCTCCTCTCTTCCTGTGGACCTCTCCACATCCACGAGCTGCAGGTTGTACTGATGTCTTTGAGGTAAATTTTCTAACTACTATTATGCTTACCACAACCCCCTCTACACTGGTACACTATGTCCTCTCCATACTCATGTCAGGTTACAGATGCTCCTCAGTCGCTTTTGGTTTTATCTCATCCATCAGATTTGCTAAATGCCCTAATCTACACTGGCCCTGCCTTAAAAAGCATCATAGCACTGCCAAAAGGAGTCAACAACATGCAGACTGTGCCCCACAGAGCACCCCTGGTGATTAATCAGGCTTAACCCTTACTCTACTACGACAATGTTCAATTCCACGTTGGGCATCCCCCCCGAATAAATGAATAAAGATGTCCAGAGCACACAGAGCCCTACGTTCAAAATCTTTCAACAGCATCGCCGAGACATAATCTGCAATAATTTCCAAATCAAAGAGGAAATAATGCTTGTGTGCATGGAAAGAAGGATTACTTTTAAGTCTCCTGTCCCCGTCACTTCAGATGACTTCTGTGGAGGGGATACCATGGACATTATTCATGATTTCATCCCCCCCTCCATTATCAATCAGAAAGCATACTTACCATATAACCTCTTATATGCTACAGACAATGCTCACCACATCACCTAAGTAGTTTTACACAAAATAAAGAAAAAAAATAGGCTTTTTTTAACCTTGGTAGTGGATAAAAAACCCCCAAAAACATACACACCATTTTATCACCACATCCATAGCAACCCCTAAAATAAAATTTCTATGTTATTTTGTTCTACATGATAAACACCACAAACCTTAAAAATCACATCCCAAAATTGATATTTTCTGTTCATAGCTCGTCTCAAAAATGAAAAGTAATAAAAACTGATCAAACAGTCTTATGTACTAAACCAACAATCAGTAGATCCCTGGTTCATGTCCCCTATTGGGCTAAAAAAAAATGTAAAGAAGTTTTAAAACAATTTGCAAGCATAAAAAAATACCCCCCCAGCCCCTTTTTTAAGTATATGATGTCAAACCACTAAACACTATAAGGGTCCATTCACACGGAGTAAACGCGCGCTCATTTTGGCAAAATACACATGTAAAGAATACCCGTGTAAAAATAAGATTCCCGTTGACTTCAATGACATTTTTTACACGTGTAAAAAACGTGCCAAAAAAACGTGGCGCGAGTGAGTATTTACCACTGCTGAGGATGTACTTGCAGGTCATTTTTGGAAGATGGATAACCCCTTTAATAATGTCAGATAAGGGTATTAATTGCTATTTGGGTACACAGCCAGACACAGAAGGGAAGGAAAAAGTTTTTGGAGCACAGATTTAAGACTGTTTGGCTTTTAAACACCAAGACACTTCTGAAGAGCCCCTCAAATATCAGTAAAGTGGAATCCACTGAAACATGACCCCATTTTGGAAACTACATTCCTCAATGAATTTAACCAGAGGTGCAGTGAGCATTTCTAAACCCCAAGGGTTGCATTAATTTATTTTCCAGAAATTAATGTGCAGCTGTTGGTGAAAAGTAAAACTGGCAATTTTTCCAGAAATTTCATTGTTCAATATGTTGTGTTCCAGCTTGTGTCAGAGAAGAATGATCCAAAAGCTATTCTGCCTGGGATAACTACAGTTTTTGGAGTAATTAACACAGCACACAACATATCAGACACTGAAAGGGTGTGTCTCTACTTTTTACTCTTAAGACTCCGTTTCCACGGAGTAACGTGCCGCTCATTCTGACACGTAAACACATGTCAGAGTAAGCACTGTAAAACAGAATCCCATTGACTTCAATGGGTGCTGTCTTATGCGCGCTACCCATTGAAATCAATGGGTTAAAAAGCCTCCCATTGATTTCAATGTGTAGCAAGCGTAAGACGGCACCCATTGAAGTCAATGGGATTCTGTTTTATAGTTCTCACTCTGACACGTGTTTACGTGTCAGAATTAGCGGCGCGTTACTCCGTGGGAATGGAGCCTAACTGCTGCACCGCATGATAAATGCCTTCAGGGGTGTAGTTTCCATCCACATACTCTCATGGCTGTAAGTGTTGGCACCTTTGAAATTTTTCCAGAAAATGAAGTATTTCTCCCAGAAAAATATCGCAAGTACACTTTTTTTTTTTTTTTTTTTTAATACACGTTTATTTCCTTTGTGTGTATTGGAACAACACAAAAAAAACTGAGGGAAAAAAGGCAAATTGGACATAATTTCACACAAAAATCCAAAAATGGGTCAGAAAAAATTGTTGGCACCTTTTCAACGTTGTGGATAAATAACTTTGTTTCCCCCTACGCCCAACAGCAGCACAACTGGGGTAATCCTGCCCCTATGAGCTGTTAGGACAGGTGGAATATTTAATTACCTAACAGCAATTAACCCCTATAAGAGGTCAGAGGACCAACTCCCCTTTGTGTTTTTTTCTGTCCTGTGGGACAGGACAGGTGGACGGGGGAGAGGTGCTTTGGCCTCCTATAGGGGTCCCCTCTCCCCCCCTAAAGATTGTACCTTGCTGCGTGGCTCTCTCCCTGCGCCGGTCCGGGTTCCCTGCTGGAGCAAGTGGGTGTCACCTGATGGTCCCCGGGATCTTCTGCTTCCAGTATCCTGGGTGATGACCATTGTATCTAATCCTCCGCTCTGCAGGCGGCATCGCGGACGTCCGGGCGCTGCAGGTTCCGGCAGGTAGGAACCTTTTGTCTGCCGGCGGGGGCTGGGAACTACTTCTCAGCTCCCAGGTTCCGTCCGAGCCGGGGACTGCTTCCGGGGAAACCACGCATGCGCAGGCCGCGCGACTAAGGTATGTGCCGCGGCAGGCTGCGCAGGATCATAGGAAACAATGAACAGCAGGTAAGCAACTGCTGTTAGTGAGTCTTCCCTCCCCCCCCCCCGCTTGCTCGAAAAGGGGGGGGCGAGTTGTTATGAAATTAGGTGGAGCTCGGACCCAGGTGAAGGGGGCGTGGCTCCACCCCTGTCCCTCCCCCAGCCGACCTATTTAAACCCCCCCTCCACCACAGTATGGTACCTGTCGCTCCGGTTGCAGGTACTTCTGAAGCATTGCTGCCTCAGGAGAAGCTCAAGAGCTGGAAGTTCAACTGCGTGTTATCAAGGTTGGTGGTGGTGGTGCTGGGGGGGGGGGGGGGCTGCTCTGTTGTGGCTACTGTTGTTGCTGAGGTCCGGATTTTCTGTTTTATGCTGCTTCTTTCCTCCTAGTATGTCCTCCTCATCCCCTTTCGACCCTCCCTCGGAGGAAAACCACTGCGAAGAGGAGACATCTGTCTTGTGCCCGATGTAATATCCCCCTCCCTGACGCCTGTGAATACAGGTACTGCCAGGGATGTAGAGCGCCTCCCTCCGAAGCTACCCCAATCAGAGAGATGGTCTCCTGGGTTAAGGACTTCGTGTCCCAGTCCATGAGGAAAGTGGATGAGACCATTTCCCACCTCGCCAAGAGGCCTCGGTTGGAGCCTTCTGAGCCCTCCCTCCCGCCCCTAGAACGCCTTCACATCGGGGAGGTTGAGTCTTCAGAGGAAGACCCGGTGGTGGTGGAGAAGGAGGTGTTTCCCCTCGAAAAGATGGGTAGACTTTTCAGAGTCCTCAGATCATGTGATCGGGAGGCAGGGGAAGGGCCAAGCAGGAGGGCAAAGTCCTTTAAAGCTAGTGCGGACCTGGTCCAGGTAATGGAAGGCGAGTGGAGGCGTCCCGAGAAAGCATTTACACCTTCCGCTAGGTTCAGGGCACTTTTTCCTATATCTGAGTCTCAGCAGGGGGCCTGGGGACCACCGCCAAAAGTAGACGTGGCAGTTGCCAAACTATCCCGCCGCACAGTCCTGCCAGCCGAGGACGGCTCAAGTCTGCAGGACCCGTTGGACCGCCGCGTAGAGGGGTCCCTGAGGCGGGCATACTCTGTCGCCTCGTCGCAGGCCTCCGTGGCCATATCGGCTAATGAGGTGGTCTCTGCCCTACAGGCCGAACTATCTTCCCTTGCTAGGGATATAGACACGGGGGTCCACCGGGACGACCTCCTATCGGCTATGTCCGATATTAATTTATTGGTGGACCACTTGGCTGAATCCTCCAGGTCGCAACTAAGACTCGCCTCCAAATCTATGGCCCTCACCACTGTGGCCAGGCGACCGTTGTGGGTTAAACCATGGAGGGTGGACAACTCCTCCAGACTAGGGCTTTGTACCCTGCCCTTTGAGCCCGGTAGGCTCTTTGGCAAAGCCCTGGACAAAATCATGGAGGATCTGGCGGACACTAAAACTAAAAATCTGCCGCAGCCGCCAGAAAGGAGAAGAACTGCCTTTCGAGGCCGAGGGTCCTCCACCAGAGGTTTTAGGGGGCGTGGACGCTCCGCTCCCCAGGGCCGAGGTAGAGGACGCGGTACTTTCCGTGACCGTAAGAAGGATCCCTGACCCATTAGTGGTCTGCCATCCTGGGAGAAAGCGGGCCCGTCCATCTAGGGCCCCGACGCAAAGGTCCCAGGGTCCTTGGCTACATCTAGGCTCCACCGGCCGAGAGAACATCTTGCCCTTTTTAGGGCCCCAAACAACTTCATCTTTGAGTACCCGTCCAGAAGGATCTCCCTCCAGGCTTCGTGGTTTCCAGAATCTTGGGCGAAGGACTCAGGTTCATCTTCGACATAGACCGCTTCCGTCTCGGGATGCGGCTTCCTTAGGGAACCTTCAGGCCAGGTACACTCGCAGGATCTCTCATAGCTCGGCCCAGGACCTTAGATCAATGGGACGAACACCCAGATGGAAAACCTTGTCTTCAAGTTTCCACCCTCCCAGATGGCAGAATTTCAGCCCCCCCTATCTCCAGGGGAGTAGTATCCACGGGTCTTCCCCCAGCTCCCTAGTAGGGCTGGGGAGCCCTTTAGGGGGACAGAAGGCCTCTCAGAGCCAGGATCAAAGAAGACCCGTTAAGATTTTTCACGATTCCATCAAATCGAATCCAGTTCCGGGGATTCACCAGGGACTCTCCTACCTGGAGGCACCTTCTCTATGTCAAGAAGCTGCGAGTCCGGAATCGCTGTCCCTAGGGACTAAAAGAGCCTATCCAGTGAACCATCAGTGCCCGGCCATGATTGGCCCGGCAGACCCATCTTCACGATGGCAGGTCCTCGGTCAGGTTTACCTAGACCCTGTTGACCACAGATGCCTCCCGGTCCAGGGGAGCTCATCTGGGGGAGACCCTGGTACAGAGCACCTGGCGTTACCTGAAGAGAACGCGCTTACCCAGCTGGCAAGAAATTACCAGAGCTCAGGTGAAGCTTCTGACGTGGACTCCACAAATTCGGGAGTAAAGAACCAGGACGGACAGCCTGTTCACAGCCATTTACGGTCATCCCGGACAGAGGACGAGAACCCTCTCCACGTCACCAGACGCCAGGATCCTCATCTATTTGGATCTATGTATTCCCCAGCGGCCAGCGGTTCAAATTCCAGGTTACAGTCGGTGGGACTGACTCACCAAAATGCGGAGGACCTTAGCCAGGTCATCCCCAGACCAGGATGCTCTCCACTATCCTATCAAAGGATGAGGTCTCCCCGAGGTGGATCTGATGGCCACCTCAAACGGCGCTGCAATATAGGAACGTCGCTCCCCAGTTCGGGAAGACAATCCTCCAGCGCTGTATGCCCTGTCAATACCAGGGAGGATCAGACGGAAGTGCGTCTACCCTCGTCAACTGAGGATTCGGAAGGTATTGACAAAACGCAGGCAGAACCGGAACTTGGCAAGGAAATCGCCATTCTGGTTAAAAAGGGCATGGTTCACTGTCCTCACTCTCATGAGACGGAGGAACACCTGGAGGCTTCCACCAGTGTAAACTCTGGTAACCCGGAACAGCCGGCCCTATCAAGGCCTGAACAGATGCAACCTCACTGCCTGGAGGTCAGCCAGCCTTTAGCTGGCAGAAGAGGATTATCCCAGGGAGTGCTAAGAACTTTGGCGCACTCAAGAGCAGAGTCAACTAACCAGAGCTACCAGAGGGTCGCCCGAATCTTTCAGAACTGGTGTTCGAGTAACCAGCGCGACCCTGATAGGAATGCAGTCTTGGAGTTCCTACAAGACGGCCTGGAGAAGGGGCTAGCACCTGCTACCTTGAAAGTCCAAGTCTCAGCTCTGTCCGCACTCCTGGAGACCCGGCTAGCACTAGATCCTCTGATTAAGCAATTTTTAAGAGGGGCTACTAGACTCCGTCCTCAGGTGCAGCCACCGGTCCCGATCTGGGACCTGGCCGCAGTTTTGCAAGGGCTCTGTGCGCCCCCCTTTGAGCCCCTATCTGAGGTGGATTTGAAGTACCTAGCATACAAGATAACTTTCCTGTTGGCAATAACCTCCGCCAAGAGGGTCGGTGAGCTACAAGCCCTAGCGGCCTCTGAGCCATTTATAACCTTCTTTCCAGACAGAGTGCAACTGAGGTTTGTCCCAGGATTCTTGCCAAAGGTACCCACGCCTCAGAATGTTAACCAGGCAATCGTCTTACCAGCGTTTTTTCCCTCTCCCACCTCTGAGTGGGAGGAAAGGATGCACAAGTTGGACTTGGTGAGAGCATTGCAGATTTATCTAGAGCGGACTGCGTCCTTTCGGAAGTCAGAGAATTTGCTGATCAATGTGTTTGGCCACACCAAAGGGACCAAAGCATCCAAACCAACTCTATCAAGATGGATTAGAGAAGCCATTATCTGCTCCCTACGTGCTCAGGACCTCCCGGTACCAGACCTTATCCGTGCCCATGCCACCCGAGCAGTGGCGACATCATGGGCCGAGAGACGTTTTCTTTCCTTGGAACAGATATGTGCAGCGGCTTCTTGGAGTTCTCAGCTAACTTTCGCCAAACATTATAGACTTGAGTGGCGAACAAGGGAGTCCACAGCATTTGGACATTCGGTATTGGCATCAGCTTGCCAGAATCACCCGCCCTAAGGGAAAGCGATACTTGCTAAATCCCCAGTTGTGCTGCTGTTGGGCGTAGGGGGAATGAAAGATTGTGAATGACAATCTGTTTTCCCTTAGCCCAAACAGCAGCACAAGGCTCCCTCCCTATGCTGTAATTGTACTATTTGTTTGGATGTCATATTACTTCTGTTAAATAGATGTCTAAAACTTTACTTGCTACTAACACAAAGGGGAGTTGGTCCTCTGACCTCTTATAGGGGTTAATTGCTGTTAGGTAATTAAATATTCCACCTGTCCTAACAGCTCATAGGGGCAGGATTACCCCAGTTGTGCTGCTGTTTGGGCTAAGGGAAAACAGATTGTCATTCACAATCTTTCGTTCAAGCATGTAATACTTGTTAAAACTCATCTGTGGCAAATAACAGGTGTGGGCAATATAAAAATCACACCTGAAATCAAATAAGGAGAGAAGTTGACTCAAACTTTGCATTGTATGTCTGTGTGCCACACTAAGCATAGAGAGCAGAAAGAAGAGAAGAGACCCGGCCAAAATTGCTCAACTATTTCAGGCTGCTACTCTTTCCTCATCACCCTGAACACACCATCCCCACTGGATTCCCCAAACTGCTGTTGTGTTATGGAAGTTGATGTTATGCCAAGCCTTCAGGAACTCCATATGCACATTAGGAAAATTAGTTTAGACTGTTGATTACATGGCATCATCATCATCCAAAGATCCTCCATAAGCTCCGGAGAATCTTATCTGAATGCATGATGGCGCTGTCACTCCTGAGGTGGAAATGCCTCCTCTTTAGGCCTTTTTGGGTGCAGGGGCAATGGTCTTGAAATTCTCTTTAATGTTACATTCAGATCGAATCCTGTCATTTATCTTTTGAATGCCCCTGCACAAAATTATGAATAAACATGATAGGCTGCTTACTCATGTGGTACTGGCTTCTAAAAATGTTATTGCACTATTCTGGAACTGCCAAGACCCACCCTCCAAGGCTGACTTGTACTCTAGAATGCAGGAAATCCGTGCAATGGAATATCTCACGGTCAATAACAACATCAGCGACAAATTTGAGGATACCTGGTCCTTCTGGGACACACACCATTCTCAGACTGGACCATGACTCTTTTGATATCTTAATAAAGCTTCCCCTTTTCTTTCTGCACCAAAACCACAGTTCTAGATTTTATAAAATTAGAGATACAGCTATTTAAAGTGACACCAGACCTTGATAACAACTACATCTGTATACTGGCTATACACAGTGAATACAGAACTATTGGGCCTGTTTTGTGCGAAAAAGAAGCAAAATAGATTAATAATGTATGTTGCGAAAATATTCACGAAATACTCCCTACACAAAAGTAAAAAAATTGTGAAACTACACACTAAAGTAAATCTTCACCAGTTAACAGCATGATATTTTTAGGTCAAGAATTGTATGCTGCTTAAAGGGAGTTTAGCAGCAGTAAATTGGTTATAAACCTATTAATAGTACCTTATAGAGGTGATTCTGTAGTTTTTGAGTATGTCTCTGTTATTTAGCGCTGGGAAACCATTTTCATGTAAATTGCTGTTTTTCATATGCAAGTGAGGAGAATGGAAGATAATCTGCTTTCCCTTAGTCCAAAGAGCAGAACAACAGATGGGGTATTTCTGCTCCTCTGTGCAGTTTAGGACAGGTAGAATTTTTAATCAATCAATCAATCAATGCTCCCCTATAAGAGGTCTGGAGGACCTCCCCCCCCCCCTCCGTGTTAGTTATAAAGTACTGGATTCCGAAAAACTATTCAGAATAAAAAAAGGGAGGGAAGCTTTGTGCTGCTGTTTGGACTAAGGGAAAACAGATTATCTACATAATCTTCCATTCCCCCTACGTCCAACACCAGCAAAACAGATGTAGAGATAGCAAGAAAACCCCTTAGGGAGGGTCTTCCTGGCATACAGATGATAATACTGAATGCCCAAAGGCAACAGACTCTGAACTGGACCAATCTAACCTGTAGTGTCTAATGAATGTTAGATGAGAGCTCCAGGTAGCAGCAGAACAAATCTGAGAGACTGAGGGCGGGACTTTCCCTTGCTATCCATAATAGAATCAAGATCCCTGCCGAAGAGCCTACCAGGCTCAAAGGGGAGAGCACATTAGTTATATTTTGAATTGTTATCCACCCTCCAGTGCTTCAGCCATAGAGGACGTCTGGCAGCCGTAGATAATGCCATAGCCTTAGAAGCGATCTTCACTTGGTAAAGGGAAGAATCAGCCAGATAATCCGCCGCTAGAGAGATGGAGGACAAAGAGGATAGCAGAGTCAACATCTCTTTCTAAGCATCCCAGAGTGGAGCGAAGAAAATGTGCCACTTCATTGGCAGCAACGCCTGCCGAAACTTGATAAGAGGCGGTCGTATATACACGCTGCAGAGAGCCTTCTGTACGTCTGTCCATGGCGTCCTGGAGATTCGATCCATCTTCCACTGGTGCAACTGTGCGCTTTGACAGCTTTGGCACAGCCATGTGCACCCTGGGGGGTGGCCTCCAACGACCGAGCTGGGCTTCTGCCACTGGAAATAAGGCCTTGAACCTCCTAGTAATGAGAAAGGATTTCTTGAGACGTTTCCACTCCAGTTCCATAGATTTTTCTAAAGCAGGTCAACACGGTCCGAAGCACGGAAAGCTTTAAGTAGTTTGGGCATTTTATCCAGCGGACCTATGCGTCCCCCAAGGTCCTCCGAGTCATCATCAAACGAGATTTCATCCAGCACCTGAAATTCCTCCTCCAGAGGAAAAGAACGGGAAGGCGGGTCCAACCGCGGTCTCTTGGTAAGCTGAGCAATCGACTCCTTCATTTCCCGCATGGACTCCTCCACATAGTCTTTTACCCAGGTCATGGCGTCTCGTACTGAAGACTCCTCAGCAGGCTGACCTCGTCCCCAAGCGCAACCTCCACTGAAGATTCCGGGATGGTGGAACAGCCAAACATGCTGGCAACCCCAGAACCACGGCAAGGAACCGCAAGCCAGCCATAGAGAAGAGACAAACTCAGCCCCAGCAGCCTACAGAGCAGAGGAGCGCAGGGATGTGGTGACTGCCATTCCAAGAACCGCAGGACCAGGTAGAACACCTGAAACACCAAAAAGCAGAGGGAAGAGCAAGAGAACCTCCGGACCATTTATAGGGGAGCATTGATTGATTGATTAAAAATTCCATCTGTCCTAAACTGCACACACGGGCAGGAATACCCCATCTGTTGTGCTGCTGTTGGATGTAGGGGGAGAATTACTTTTAGGGGTTGTCTTAGCTTGCCCAGGCTTTGGTTTAAGCTCTACATTCCTAGACAAAGCACTTGCCTTTCACTTTCATATGAACATAACAACAATTTACAAGGCTGAAGAACAACACAGTCATATTTGGAAATTGTAGAATCACCTCTAAAAAGGTATAGGATTGAGTTTAATCAATTTATTGCTGACTCCCTTAAATTTCTGCATGTTCTCTATAGCAATCAGAGCACCAGCCAAAACCCCTGCACGGACATGTTTTTAAACTATTGTTTTCGTTATTTCTGCAGCCATCATTAGTGAAGTATGGGAGCTTTCTACAATTATTATTAAATTCAATGTGTAAACAGTATAGTGTAAGCCCCTACCCACACTAGCAGTCAATGCAGGATAACAACATGTTTTCCTTTAACCACTTTCCATCTCTGCACTGCACCTAATGGATTTGCTGCTCTCCATTATAATGTGAAAAGGCAGATCAGATTGATTAACTCTTTAGATGCTGTGGTGAATATAGAACACAGCATCTAAAGTGCTTCACACAGGGAGGGGGCTCCAATTGCTATTCATCAACACCCAATGATACGAAAGCAGGGACCAATGTTTTATGATGGTTGTCTGACCAGGGATCCCAGGCCTGCCATTAGCATCTGCCTATGAGGCCATGCCAGTGGCGTCGCCTAAGGTCTAGTTCACACGGGGGCAATGAGGCAGATTTTGACAGCAGATTTCGCCTCAAAATCTGGCACCATACAATGGTGGTCTATGGAGACTGCTAGCTTTTTTTTTTTCTGCAAGCAGAAAAAAGAAGTGACATGACCTTACTTCAGGGGGACTCCGCCTGAGGAAAGCAATAGAAGTGAATGAGAGGCGAAAAATGCCTAGCTTTTTTTGCAAAAAAAAAAAAAAAAAGTGACCGAAAACGCCTAGCTTTTTTTTTTTTTTACAGTACATTCACTTTAGGGGAGGGGAAAACTGCCTGGTGTTTACTGAAGCAGTTTTTATCAAAAACGCTGCAAAAAACGCCTCAAGGTTAAAAAAACGCTTCGTAATTAGGAAGCGGTTTTTTCAGGACCAAAATAAGCCAGGCGGTTTTTACGTGTGAACTAGCCCTAATACTTTTCTCCTGACGGACAATAATGCTTTGTACTCTTAAGGGAAGTAACCAATACACACTGCCATCTAGGGCTGGGCATTTAATTGAATTGATTTGATTAATTTGCCAATTGAGAGCAGCACAATTCTGATTTTCATCACAATCATGAAATATATGTTATCCCACAGTCTGAAATATGCCATGAAGGCCTTCGCCTTCTACAAGCTACGATCAACAGGTTCTTTGGTTCAGGCAATAGTTGGATGGTAGTATGGGATAGCCTGTATCAATTACATCTGACTCCTTTTTCTCATACCAGCTCACTGAACTCTTTTAGTTTCCTTATTGAAAAAACAAGCAAATTGAGATTGGAATTATGAATTGTCCATCACCAAACTGTTGTTGTCTGTGATCTATGTAGCTACTGTAAAACATACTTCTAAATGCCGTTAACAGCAGCACAAGCAAGATGTTAGCCACCATACTTAGGCACAGAAGACAGACAGACCATTTTAGGCTAGGCCCCACACTATGGAAAAAAGTTTTTTTTGTTGCAGATGTTCCAGCGTTTTTTTGAGACAAAATCAGGAGTGGCTTTAACAGAAGGGAAATGTCTTAGTCCTTCCTTTATATGTTCCATTCCTTTTCAAGCCACTCCTGACTGTGGCTCAAAAAATGCAGCAAAATCTGCAACAAAGAATATGCTGCGTTTCTGCAATGTGGGGCCTTAGCCTTAAACCTCACCTGTCTATTTTTTGTTTGTCCAAGAACCCTATGAATTGCAGAGTGCTGTGAAACATGTTGGTGCTATATAAATAAAGATCATTATTATGTTACCCTTTAAATATACATCTATGCAGGGGATCTGGAGCACTGCATCAGTAAAAAACAAAGCTCTGAAGGCTACAAAGATACGTTGATAAATAAGTACTTCTTTTTGAATTTAGAGAACTAAAAATGTTGTTCAAGGGTGATCATGTACTTTAAAGTCTTTCTTGTTTTTCTATTCTATGCCATGTATGAAGTTTCTGTTTGCTATACACTATGTCAGCCTAACCATGCACCCCACTAATTACAGACGCATAGGACATTCCATCATTTTCAATCTCACTGGAAACAATAAAGGTTCCACGCACCAAACCCCATTCAGCTGCACATATATCAGGCTGTGTACCCCTGAGCTGTCCAGTCCTAGAAGTGCAGGACTCGCCTGCTTCTTGCCGCGAGTGCGTGCGTGGACACTGGATGGAGGCATCAGATCAGCCAAGCTCTGCTCCTCCTCATTCTTATATCCCTCATACACCACCACACAGGTGCCCAACACCGCATCCACAGAGCGAATAACGGCTGAGTATAGCTGTCCGTCCTCAGACCACTGTACTGAACAACGGTCACCAACCTTCCACTAAATGAAAGAGAAAAATGAGAGATGGTGCACTAGTAGCTTTTATTATAAAATTAGAAATCTAATAAAGATATTAGAAATTAAAAATAAACAATGTTACCAATCCACCAGTTTGGTGAAAGAGGTATATTAGTCATACTTGGTCAGGTAATATGGTTCTAAATATATTAGAAGATATTTTCAACAGTGTGGCTTTAAAATTATCAAGGAAAAGAAAAATTGCGTGGATTTGTCATTTCTGAACATGTCCCAATGGGTTATAAGCAGGCATGTCAAACTCAGGGTACCCCGAGGGCCACATGAGTAACAAGAGGTTGTTGCGAGGGCCGCACACAGCAGCTAATGTCACACACGTATTTTAACAGCAGTCATGAAAACAAGATATGAAGTAGTAATATGTAACAGCAACATATATTTGCAGTGCGCAACAGCAACTAATATATTTAACAAAAATACAGCAATTAAAAACTAAACATTTATCTATCATTTTTTTCAATCTTTTTTAGTGTTTTGTCCTGAGGCCTGACACCTCTTTGTGCTAACAATTGTTGGTATATCAGGCTGAAATGACAACGCAGTGCCTACTTTGATCAAAGATGATAAGTGGTGATCAGTCAGCCTTGTTCTCTGAGAAGATTTTGTTAGTTTCATAAAAGAAAATTATCTGTTTACATATACACCCTTCATCTGCCCCCAGTTTCATGTCCCCTCCATCTCTGCCCCCAGTTTCATGTCCCCTCCATCTCTGCCCCCAGATTCATGTCCCCTCCATCTCTGCCCCCAGATTCATGTCCCCTCCATCTCTGCCCCCAGACTCATGTCCCTCCCATCTCTTTCCCCCAGATTCATATCCCCCCATCTCTGCCCCCATATTCATGTCCCCCCCATCTCTGCCCCCATATTCATGTCCCTCCTCCATCTCTGCCCCCAGATTCATGTCCTCTCCATCTCTGCCCCCGGATTCATGTCCCCTCCATCTCTGCCCCCAGATTCATGTTCCCACATCTCTGC
The DNA here is from genome assembly GCF_031893055.1 of Leptodactylus fuscus. Taxonomy (NCBI): domain Eukaryota; kingdom Metazoa; phylum Chordata; class Amphibia; order Anura; family Leptodactylidae; genus Leptodactylus; species Leptodactylus fuscus. The sequence continues at coordinate 196,294,769 of NC_134265.1, forward strand.
CCCCAGATTCATGTCCCCTCCATCTCTGCCCCCAGATTCATGTCTCCACAGCTCTGCCCCCAGATTCATGTCCCTCCATCTCTGCCCCAGATTCATGTCCCCTCCATCTCTGCCCCCAGATTCATGTCCCTCCATGTCTGCCCCCAGATTCATGTCCTCTCCATCTCTGCCCCCAGTGTCATGCCATCCCCTCCTTCATCTGCCCCCATTTTCACGTTCCACCTGTATGTGTACACACATTAAACTTATCTTCTCCGATGACTCCAAGTCCTCGCTCCCCCGCCGCACTCTCTCTCTCGCTAACAGTTGTAGACGCGATGTGACGTCATCACGTCACATCACGTCTACACAGCAGCGTGTAGCAGCGTGAGTTTTGCACCTCTGCGGCCCGCACAAAAGTCTCAAACTTTGTCTCTAAAGTTTAGAGACAAAGTTTGAGACTTTTGTGCGGGCTGCAGATATGCCTGTAAAGGGCCGCATACGGCCCGCGGGCCGCATGTTTGACATGCCTGGTTATAAGCATAGTACACAAAGTAGTGGTTAATTTTGTGACACTGAAGAAAAACACTTGGTAGGAAAACAAAGACAAGATGTGATAGGTTCACATCTGCACTGGGTTCCCTGTCATCTGGGATTGCTGGGTGACCCAAACGATGGAAAGTCCGAGCGCCAAATCAGTGATTATCTGTTTTTACACTGAAACTGGCAGAGAGAAAGTCTTACATACAGGACTTTACTATCTGGTGATTTCTGGCAGTTTCTGCAGCAGAGTCTACAATGGAGACTCTAGCCCAGATATGAACTTAGCTTTATTAACGTGTACTAAATATAGTTGACATCATTGTCCCAGCTGACAATATTGTAGTTTTTGTTACAACAGAAGTGCACAAATTCTGAATTGCTATTTTATAGTATTTTAGGAAACAATAACAAATTCCCTGGTAGGCCCCGTTCACACGGAGCATAGCACCGCGCATTTTAATCCTGATTTTGACGCGGGAGGCTGTCGCGGCTTCCCGCTCCGGAGTAGGCCCAAATGAATGGGCCTAGCTCGGAGGGTGCTGCCGCAAGGTGGATGCCGCGGCTGGATCAGCTGCGGAATCCGCCAGAAGAAAGGGCAGCTCACTTCTTTTTTCCGCTAGTGGGAACAAGCCGCTAGTGGAAAAAAGAACCTTAGCGGTCTGCATAGACCTCTATTGTGAGGCGGCAGATTTTGAGGAGGATTCAGCTCCAAAATACGCCCCCTCTTGACCCGTGTGAATGAGCCCTAAGATGGTAGCAATAGTTAGGCAAAGGGAAAGATCATCATAGGGGGAAAGAAAAAATTTAGTGATGGATGTGATAATGGGGATGAATCAACGTTAATGGAATAAAATATCATAAAAAATATCATCAGTACTACAGCAGTAATAGTAATATTGACCCTGACAACGGTTTGGAAATACATGTATTTGGCAAATTTCCATTGGATGCCATTGATTTGAGCAAGGTTCACCAAAGCGTTAAGCAAAAATGTTGGCATAAAACGGAAATGAAGAGACGGAACAATTTATCAGTCAAGCACTAAAGAAGGTCAAAAAGAGAATAATTATTTCTAGAAAGAGAGAACATAGAGGGATAACAGCAAAAAAATCTAACAAGAAAGATTTAGTCACCTGTTTAACTGGTGGGGTACTATCCCCACTACTTCCCACAGACACTATTTCGTCCAGCTGATGCCGCTCAGTATTCCCATAGCCATCATACTGCACCACACATGTCCCTGTTTCTCTATCAATGGATTTTACTGTGGCAGGATAGACACATCCATCTTCTGACCAAACAGCACTACAAGGGTCTCCCACCTTCCACTAAAAATCAAGACAGAGATGGAAGTAAAGAAACAGCATAAAATGACATACAGATTTATGCTATGATATATTGGTAAATTCCTTGTCAAATTACATGTTCTACCAAGTTTCTAAGTGAAAAAATGAATCATAAAATGTAGGATGTGCAAACATTTGCCATTTATCACCATTAATTCTTCCATTGTCCACACAATATTTTCAGCGGTACTGGCAGCCATACAACACTACATAATAACACAACTACAACCAGGCTTAATAGTTTCTAAGGGTGCATTCACACGGAGGAAAATGGCACTGAATTTGGTGTGGAATCCGCATCAGATTCAGCGCTGAAAAAAAAGCCTCCCATTGACTTCAATAGAACCCATTGAAGTCAATGGGAGGCTTTTTTTTCAGCGCAGAATCTGACTTGGATACCTCTCCAAATTCAGCGCCATTTTCCTCTGTATGAATGCACCCTTATATGTGTTTTTCTTGAACTGTTTCTCTTTTTCTCTCGAAAAGTACTTTATACTCATTGTAGCTAGGCAGTTTAATGTTTGCTTCATTTCATGTTACAATCACAATCCAATGTGTTATCTAAGAGAGATGTCACAGATGTCAGGGAGGCAAGTCTGTCTGAAGAATTGGAAAGCTAGAGGACTCAACAGTACTCTTCCATAGTCTTCTACTGTTGGGGGGTGTTCCTCAATGGCCAGTGATAACATGTAAGGTCCACCTTTCTGACAGTGGAAGGATGTTGGTACAGCCTCTCTGCCGTGAAACAGTTTTTTTTGCATGGACACATAGTCAAACATGCAGGACTTTGTGTCTGTGAAAAAAAAGCAGTTTAATGGCGAAGAGGCAGCATAAGGACACCTGCGGTTTGTTTTAAAAACCCATTGAAATGAATGGGTTTTTAAACTGACCATATGCAAGCTCTCCCCCTATTTGTTTTTTTGTGCAATTTTGGCGGAATCAGGGCGGGTGGACTGATTGTGTGAACGACCCCTTAGTCAATGGTTGTCAGTTCAAAAAAACATATTGTTTGTGTCAGTTTGTAATGAGTTTGTGTCAGGTTTGGACCTATTAGTTTTCTTTTTTTCTTCCCCTTCTTCATTCTGAGCATGCTCAGAGGGAAAAATGGATTGCTAAACGGACACAAAATGATTGATATCAGTCTGTAATCAGTTTATAATCCGTTTTAGGGAGCCTGCACACGGAGTTACGCTCCGCTCATTCTGTACGTAAAACTCGTTCAGAATGAGCGTGTAAAAACCAGATCCCATTGATTTCTATGGGTGCCGTCATACGCGCGCTCCCCATTGAAATTAATGGGAGGCTTTTTTAGCTATTGCTTTCAATGTGATACGCGCATATCACATTGAAAGCAATAGAGAAAAAAGCCTCCCATTGATTTCAATGGGTAGCGCACGTATGCCGGCACCCATAGAAATCAATGGGATCTGGTTTTTACGCGCTGATTCTGAACGAGTTTTACGTACAGAATGAGCGGAGCGTAACTCCGTGTGCAGGCTCCCTAAAACGGATTATAAACTGATTACAGACTGATATCAATCATATAGTCCTCAATGTTAAAAAAAAAAAAAAAAAAAGTTTTGGTTGCTATCCATCTGAAATCCTTATTTTTAGTATGGAGACAAAGTTCTGCAAGCTCTTTTCTCTCTGCACAAAATAGCGGAAACCATTAAAAAGCGAAATAGCCATAGACTATAATGGGGTCCGTGTGGTTTCCGCCTGGTTTCTGCACGAAACATGTGGAGACAAAAATGCTACAAGAGTGAAAAGGTCTGCAGGTTTCCTTAGGTAACCGCTTTTTAATGAGTATAGGTTTCCGTTCGGGGGGTCCCCAAGTAGACTCCCCGAATGCAGGTAATAAAATAGTGAGAAAAAAAAAAAAGCTTTAAAAAAATATGATAAAAAAATTAAAAGTTCTAAATCACTACTTTCCCTAGATTACATATACAGTCCTATGAAAAAGTTTGGGCACCCCTATTAATCTTAATCATTTTTAGTTCTAAATATTTTGGTGTTTGCAACAGCCATTTCAGTTTGATATACAGTCCTATGAAAAAGTTTGGGCACCCCTATTAATCTTAATCATTTTTAGTTCTAAATATTTTGGTGTTTGCAACAGCCATTTCAGTTTGATATATCTAATAACTGATGGACACAGTAATATTTCAGGATTGAAATGAGGTTTATTGTACTAACAGAAAATGCGCAATATGCATTAAACCAAAATTTGACCGGTGCAAAAGTATGGGCACCCTTATCATTTTATTGATTTGAATACTCCTAACTACTTTTTACTGACTTACTGAAGCACAAAATTGGTTTTGTAACCTCACTGAGCTTTGAACTTCATAGCCAGGTGTATCCAATCATGAGAAAAGGTATTTAAGGTGGCCAATTGCAAGTTGTTCTACTATTTGAATCTCCTCTGAAGAGTGGCATCATGGGCTACTCAAAACAACTCTCAAATGATCTGAAAACAAAGATTGTTCAACATAGTTGTTCAGCGGAAGGATACAAAAAGCTGTCTCAAGAGATTTAACCTGTCAGTTTCCACTGTGAGGAACATAGTAAGGAAATGGAAGACCACAGGGACAGTTCTTGTTAAGCCCAGAAGTGGCAGGCCAAGAAAATTATCAGAAAGGCAGAGAAGAAGAATGGTGAGAACAGTCAAGGACAATCCACAGACCACCTCCAAAGAGCTGCAGCATCATCTTGCTGCAGATGGTGTCACTGTGCATCGGTCAACTATACAGCGCACTTTGCACAAATAGAAGCTGTATGGGAGAGTGATGAGAAAGAAGCCGTTTCTGCACGTACGCCACAAATAGAGTTGCCTGAGGTATGAAAAAGCACATTTGGACAAGGCAGCTTCATTTTGGAAACAAAAATTGAGTTGTTTGGTTATAAAAAAAAGGCGTTATGCATGGCGTCCAAAAAGAAACAGCATTCCAAGAAAAACACATGCTACCCACTGTAAAATTTGGTGGAGGTTCCATCATGCTTTGGGGCTGTGTGGCCAATGCCGGCATCAGGAATCTTGTTAAAGTTGAGGGTCGCATGGATTCCACTCAGTATCAGCAGATTCTTGAGAATAATGTTCAAGAATCAGTGACGAAGTTGAAGTTACGCCGGGGATGGATATTTCAGCAAGACAATGATCCAAAACACCGCTCCAAATCCTCAGGCATTCATGCAGAGGAACAATTACAATGTTCTGGAATGGCCATCCCAGTCCCCAGACCTGAATATCATTGAACATCTGTGGGATGATTTGAAGCGGGCTGTCCATGCTCGGCGACCATCTAACTTAACTGAACTTGAATTGTTTGTCCAAAATACCTTTATCCAGGATCCAGGAACTGATTAAAAGCTACAGGAAGCGACTAGAGGCTGTTATCTTTGCAAAAGGAGGATGTACTAAATATTAATGTCACTTTTCTGTTGAGGTGCCCATACTTTTGCACCGGTCAAATTTTGGTTTAATGCATATTGCGCATTTTCTGTTAGTACAATAAACCTCATTTCAATCCTGAAATATTACTGTGTCCATCAGTTATTAGATATATCAAACTGAAATGGCTGTTGCAAATACCAAAATATTTAGAACTAAAAATGATTAAGATTAATAGGGGTGCCCAAACTTTTTCATAGGACTGTAAAAGTAGAAAATTACTGTGAAACACATACACATTATGGCGGATTCACATCAGCGTCCAATCTCTGTTTTGCAGGTTTCCGTTTCCTGCCCGAGAAACTGGACAGGAGACACTAACCCGTAGGCAGTTTTCAAATCCATTCATTTGAATGGGTTTGAAAAGTGAGCGCCCGTGAGCATCTTCTGCTCTCCGCAGTGAAACAGTTTTTTTTTTTAACCGGACACAAAGTCGGACATGCAAGACTTTGTGTCCGGTTAAAAAAAACAAAAACGGTTTCGCCGCAGAGAGCAGAAGATGCTCACGGGCACTCACCAGTGGACACTGAATCCCGGGGTCCATCTCCTGTTGGCAGAAGACGGCAAAACCTCAAAACAGAGATCTGGCGCTGGTGTGAACCCGCCCTTAGGTATCCCTGTGTCTGAAAATGCTCGGTCTACTGAATATAGGGTATCTGCAGTGCTGCAGTATTCCTCGGAAAGGGGTTAACATTATTATTATTATTATTGTTTATTTATATAGCACCATTAATTCCTTGGTACTTTACATTTGGGGGTTACATACAATACACAGAATATACAGTAGATATAATACTAACAATGACTGACTGGCACAGTGGGGTAGAGGGCCTTGCCTGCGAGGGCTTACAATCTATGAGGGAAGGGGGTAGAGACAGAAGGAGAGGGGGGGGGAGACAGTACAGATGGTAGTGCGGTGATTGTGTTTTTGGAGGTTATAGGCCTTCCTGAATAGGTGAGTCTTCAGGGCCTTCTTGAATCCTGTGATTGTGGGGGTCAGTCTTATGTGTCGTGGTAAGGAGTTCCAGAGTATGGGGGATGCACGGGAGAAATCTTGGAGGCGGTTGTGTGAGGAGTGGATGAGAGCAGAGCGGAGTAGGAGGTCATTGGAGGATCTGAGGTTACGTGTGGGCAGGTAGCGTGAGATTACTTCAGAGATATATGGAGGGGACAGGTTGTGGACAGGTTGAGATTCACTGCAATTTTTTCCCACAATGTTTATTTAGCTGCATCTCGCTGTTGCGCCTAATCCTTAAAGAAGACCTTTCACCATCTGGGGCACATGCGGTTTAATACACCGCTAGACAGCCAACAGTGCGCTGAATTCAGCGCACTATTGGCTTTCACGTTCTGTGCTGGTACTGTAGATCTTCATAGTCAGAAGAGCGTTCTGACAGTCAGTCAGGAACGCCCTTCCTCACGGTAGCGTCTATAGCACTGTGCTCTGAGAGGGGTCGTTGCTTGCCAGCGATGACGCTGAGCACCTATAGCGCTCTCACAGTACAGCACTATAGATGCTACTGTGAGGAAGGGCGTTCCGGACTGACTGTCAGAAACGCCCTTCTGACAGTGAAGAGCTACGGTACCAGCACCGATAGCTCTTCACCGGGGGCACAGAATGGGAAAGCCAAAAGTGCGCTGAATTCATTGCACTGTCAGCTCTCTAGTAGTGTATTAAACCACATGTGCCCCAGGTGGTGAGAGCTCCTCTTTAACATCTCAATATACTGTACACCACACTATAAGGAAAAGGCTTAACACAGCGTCCCACAGCAAAAAAGCGCTGCAGGAAAACCCCCGGCGCTGACACATCAGTTTTTCCTGCAGCGCTTTTTGCAGAAGCTCCACAGAGGTTTCCTCTGAGGACTTTCTGCTTCCTTTATATCTATAGGGACACTGTCAGTGTTTCTGTAGGTATAAATGACATGCTGCAATTTCCAAAAACTGCAACAGTTACCTACACACTCATACATATACATATTAAAGGGGATGTCCAGGCTTAATTATTTTTATGGCGTATCCTCAGGGTAGGCCATAAATACCTGATCGCTAGGGGGCTGATACGCGGCCCCATCAGCTTAAGGAACCACTTCTGGCACTCGTTTTGTACACAATACAGGACTGGGAGCAGAAAGCTTCATCCACTGTTTAGTTGCCTGGCAGATTCACTGCAGCTCAGCTCCCACTGACTTCAATAAGTGCCGAGATGCAGAGAAGGTGTCGGCTGATATACAGTGGACAGAGCTTTCTGCTTCTGGCCCCGTATTGTGTACAGGACTGGTGCCAGAAGTGGCTCCATACAGCTGATCGGTCTGAGGGCTGGGTGTCGGCCCCCTACAGATCAGGCATTTATAGCCTATCCTGACTATAAGGGTGCATGCACACTACGTAACGCCGGGCGTGTATGAGAGCCGTACACGCCGGCGTTACAGCAGGGCTGCCGAACACTTCCCATTCACTTCAATGGGAGCGCTCGTAAACGCCGCTGTTACGAGCGCTCCCATTGAAGTGAATGGGAAGTGTTCGGCAGTCTGCTGTAATGCCGGCGTGTACGGCTCTCATACACGCCCGGCGTTACGTAGTGTGCATGCACCCTAAACCATAGAAAATTATGCCTGACAACCCCTTTAATTTCCCCCCCCAAATGCCCCACACTTTAGAGGTTGTCCAGCAGAATTTATTTTTTTTGTTTATAATTAGTCCGGGGAGGTGAAAAACAAAGTACACATAAAAAAACCCACACTCATCTGTTCGCAGTGCCCCGGGCCTGCAATTCTGCTGGTAGTTACATGCCGGACTGGACCGCACTGGGAGACACTGGGACAGGCAGACTTCCCCCTGCACACTCCGATCGGCAGTGTGCTTAAAAAAATAGAAAGTGTTCTTAAGGGCTCGTTCACATCTGCACCCGGGGTCTCCGCTTTCAGGTTTCCGTTTCCTGCCCGAAACTGGGGAGGAGACGGAGACCTGCAGGCATTTTTCAAACCCATTCAAATGAAATGTGCGTCTGTAAGCGCCTGTGAGCGTTTTGTGCTCACCGCGGCAAAACGTTTTGTTTTTTTTTAACCAGACACAGAGTCGGACATGCAGGACTTTGTGTCTGGTTTAAAGAAAAAACGGTTTCGCCGCAGAGAGCATAAAACGCTCACCGGTGCTGACAGCCGGACTCGGACCGACAGGTTTCCGTCTTCTGCATGCAGAAAACGGAAACCTCAGAACAGAGACCAGACGCTGGTGTGAACCCAGCGTTAGCTGTGTTTTGCTCAGTAAGGCCTAATCCTTAGTGGCCCCTGCACACAGTATTATCCCCCAGAGTGGCCCCTGCACACAGTATTATGCACCATAGTAGCCCCAGCACACAGTATTATCCCCAATAGTGGCCCCTGCACACAGTATTATGTCCCATAGTGGCCCCTCCACACAGTATTATGTCCCATAGTGGCCCCTGCACACAGCATTATGTCCATTAGTGGCCCCTGCACACAGTACTATGTCCCATAGTGGCCCCTCCACACAGTATTATGTCCCATAGTGGCCCCTGCACACAGTATTATGTCCCATAGTGGCCCCTGCACACAGTATTATCCCCCATAGTGGACCCTGTACACAGTATAATGCCCCATAGTGGCCCCAGTACACAGTATTATCCCCCATAGTGGCCCCTGCACACAGTATTATGTCCATTAGTGGCCCCTGCACACAGTATTATCCCCAATAGTGGCCCCTGCACACAGTATTATCCCCAATAGTGGCCCCTGCACACAGTATTATCCCCAATAGTGGCCCCTGCACACAGCATTATGTCCATTAGTGGCCCCTGCACACAGTATTATGTCCCATAGTGGCCCCTCCACACAGTATTATGTCCCATAGTGGCCCCTGCACACAGTATTATCCCCCATAGTGGACCCTGTACACAGTATAATGCCCCATAGTGGCCCCAGTACACAGTATTATCCCCATAGTGGCCCCTGCACACAGTATTATGTCCATTAGTGGCCCCTGCACACAGTATTATCCCCAATAGTGGCCCCTGCACACAGTATTATCCCCAATAGTGGCCCCTGCACACAGTATTATCCCCAATAGTGGCCCCTGCACACAGCATTATGTCCATTAGTGGCCCCTGCACACAGTATTATGTCCCATAGTGGCCCCTGCACACAGTATTATGTCCCATAGTGGCCCCTGCACACAGTATTATCCCCAATAGTGGCCCCTGCACACAGTATTATCCCCAATAGTGGCCCCTGCACACAGCATTATGTCCATTAGTGGCCCCTGCACACAGTATTATGTCCCATAGTGGCCCCTGCACATCGTATTATGTCCCATAGTGGCCCGTGCACACAGTATTATGTCCCATAGTGGCCCCTGCACACAGCAATATGTCCCCATAGTGGCCCCTCCTCACAGTATTATCCCCAATAGTGGCCCCTGCACACAGTATTATCCCCCATAGTGGCCCCTGCACACAGCATTATGTCCCCATAGTGGCCCCTGCACACAGTATTTTCCCCATAGTGGCCCCAGTACACAGTATTATCCCCCATAGTGGCCCCTGCACACAGTATTATGTCCCTCAGTGGCCCCTGCACACAGTATTATGCCGGATAGTGGCCCCTGCACACAGTATTATCCCCCATAGTGGCCCCTGCACACAGTATTATACCCCATAGTGGCCCCTGCACACAGTATTATCCTCCATAGTGGCCCCTGCACACTGTATTATGCCCCACAGTGGACTTTCCGAAAAGGGAAGATGTGAACCGGGCCTAATACATATAACATACATTTACACACATACATTCATATACATACACACACACACACACCAATCTACAAACATACAGGACTCACACAGTATATCAGACACTTTACACAAATATACACACTTTAAATATACATATTTTACCCAAAAAATGTACTTACATTTGGCTGGGTGCACTGGGTATGGAGGCTCATGTGCAGCTCCTGTCCTTCCTGTCAATGGTGAGAGCTCTTCATTTACAGCAGCCGGCAGACTTCCCCCTGCACACTCCGATCTGTGTGGGGGAGGGGCAGCACAGCTCCTGCTACATGACGGCAGGGTACAGTGCAGGGAGCAGACACACACTCGCAGTGATTGGTACAGGGGCCCATTTTGGCACGGTCAGGAGCCCGATCGGGCCCCTGAAGATCCTGATCGGGCCCCTGACAAGTGCATTCAGATAAAACTAATAGTCAGGCTCGGGGGCCCACCGGGGAATTCCCCGGTTCCCCGGCAGGCCAGTCCGACCCTGGCTACAGATGCTAAACAATCTGGAACTCTGGCCAGCAGGAAGGTAATGTCTGGTCCAGAGATGTATATTTGGGTGTCATCGGCATAGCAGTGGTATTGAAGACCATGAGATTCTATGAGTTGGCCTAGGCCAAGGGTGTAGATGGAGAACAGGAGGGGTCCTAGGACGGAGCCTTGGGGGACACCTACAGAGAGAGGACGAGGTGAGGAGGTGGCGTGCGAGGGGGGGACGCTGAATGTGCGGTCGGTGAGGTATGAGGAGATCCAGGAAAGGACCAGGTCTGAGATACCAAGGGATGAGAGAATTTCTAACAGGAGGGAGTGGTCAACTGTGTCAAAGGCAGAGGAGAGGTCAAGGAGGAGGAGGACAGAGTAATGGCGCTTGGCTTTGGCAGTTAGAAGGTCATTAATGACTTTTGTTAGGGCAGTTTCAGTGGAGTGCCGGGGTCTGAAGCCTGACTGAAGTCTGTCAAAGAGCAGGTTGGACGAGAGATAGGAGGATAGTTCTGAGTGGACGTGTTGCTCAAGCAGTTTTGAGGTGTACGGAAGGAGTGAGATGGGATGATAGTTGGCTGGTGAGGACGGGTCGAGGGACGGTTTCTTAAGTATAAGAGTGACAGTGGCATGTTTGAAGACTGAGGGGAAGCATCCATTGGTTAGGGATAGGTTGAAGAGAAGAGTTAGGGCCGGAGTAATGACTTCAGTGAGTTTGGGGATGAGATGTGACTGGATCGGGTCAAGCGCACAGGAGGGTAGGTGGGATTTGGAGATTCGGGAGGAGAGTTTTTCATCAGTGATGGTGGAGAAACAGGTCAAGGATGAGAAGCAGCAAGTAGTTGGGTAGAGGGGTTGTCGAGGGAGTAGGGTGAGACTGTCTCTGATGGTGTCAATTTTAGTTCTGAAGTAAGAGGCAAAGTCGTCAGCTGAGATAAGTGATGTCGGAGGGGGGGGCAGGAGGAGGGAGTTGAAGGTGGAGAATAACTGTTTGGGGTTGCGAGAGAGTGCAGATATGAGTGTGGTGAAGTAGACCAGCGTTGCGGAGGTGAGTGCGGTCTTAAATGTGAGAACTGCCTCTTTGTAACTGAGGAAGTCTTCCTGGGAGTGGCTTTTCTTCCAGAGGCGTTTTGCAACCCGCGAGGCACGTCTCAGTATTTTAGTCAGGTCGGTGTGCCAGGGTTGTCTATTGATCGGTCGGGCTCTGGTGTATGTGTAGGGGGCCACAGAGTCCAGGGCTGAGGTAATGGTGGTATTGTAGAAGGCAGCAGTGGCATCTGTGTCCTGGAGTGAGGATATGTCAGCGAGTGGTAGGAGATAGTCTGAGAGGGTGCAGGTGTCAAGGCGGTTGAGGTTCCTGCGGGGGCGTGTTGGTTTAGAGGTTGGGGTTTCTATTGGAGAGGAGAGGGCAGAGAATGTCAGCAGGTTGTGGTCAGAGAGGGTGGATGGAGAGTTGGAGAGGCTGCATATGGAGCAGAGGCCGGTGAATATGAGGTCTAGTCTGCCCCCTTTTATGTAGGTGGGAGAGGAGGACCATTGGGAGAGACCAAAGGAGTCTGGAAACAGGGGGTGGTCTGTGTTAATGAGGATATTGAAATCACTCAAGATGATAGTGGGGGTGTCTGTGGATAGGAAGTGTGTGAGCCAGGTTGTGAAGTGGTCAAAGAAGGCAGTGGTAGGTCCTGGCGGTCGATATATAACGGCCAGTTGGAGGGTGAGTAGATACGGACACAGTGCACTTCAAAGGAGGGGGGTGAGGGCAGGTATAGCTTGGATAGGGGCGAATGAGCACTTGTCTGACAGAAGGACGCCTACACCTCCACCAGGTTTGTTGTTGGGGCGGGGAGTATGCGAGAATTGCAGACCTCCATAGGAGAGGGCGGCGGGGGAGGCATTATCTGAGGGTGTCAGCCATGTTTCTGTGAGACCAAGAAATGTGAGTTCATTAAGAATGAAGAGGTCGTGGATGTAGTCTAGTTTATTACGTATGGAGCGAGCATTCTAAAGTGCACCAGAGAGGGGAGGGGTAGGAGCGGGTGAGATTGGCTTGAGATTTCGGGGGTTCCGTGCGTTAATGCCAGGTGCGGGGGAAAGGCCAACAGTGGGGAATTGCTGGGGAGGTCCAGGATTGGGAGATATGTCACCAGAAGTAAGGGGGAGCAGGGAGAGGGACAGCAGGTGTAGGTAGGAGAGGGTGTGTGGGGGGTTGTATGTGTCTGGGGCGGAAAGGATGCAGGTTTGTGAGGAGCTGTGCAGAGAAAGTTATGTGGTGGGGTAGGAGAGAGGGCGAGATGAGGATTTCGTTACTGACAAGGTTGGTTTGGGGTGGAAGAGTGGTAATAGGAGCACTGCAGATACCCTATATTCAGCCAGGCTGAATTTCAAGTGGGGAAAAAAAAAAAAAACAGTCCTCAAGCTCAGGGAAGGGGCAGTCAGACAAACAAAACACCACCTCCCCTTTCCCAGCACACAGCAACTACTGCACCCAAAAATTCCGTCCATTTTAATTTTTGAAATTTTCCAGTAGCTGCAGCATTCCCCCCCCCCCCCTCGGCTTATACTCAAGTCAATAAGTTTTCCCAGTTTTTTGTGGTAAAATTAGGGTCCTCAGCTTATGCTCGAGTATATACGGTATATTAAAGATTCAAATCACCCCCCCTTTCCCTAGAACACAAATACAAATACTTAAATACTGTGAAACACATACACTTTAGGTATCCCTGTGTCAGAAATATACAAATCTATAAAAATATTTTTCCCGTATGGTAAACGCCATAGTGGAAAAAAAAAACTAAAGTGCCAAACCGTGGTTTTTTTTCACTTTAGCCTCTGACAAAAATGTGAATAAAAAGTGATCACAGCAATAGACATCTCCCAAAATGGTATAACTATAAAGTACACCTGGCTTTGCAAAAAAAAAAAAAAAAAAAAAAAGCCCTATGTATCCCCAAACACAGAAGTACAAAAAAGTTACGGGTGTAAGAATATGGCAACTTTTAGAAAAAAATTTTTTTTTTACACAGTTTTAGATTTTTGTTAAGGGGTTAAAATGCATATAAAACCATATAATCTGGTATCTCTGGATTTGTACCAAAACATAGAATACAGAGGAAAGGTCACTTTGGCTGCAGAGTGAAAACGAAGCCTGTAAGAAAGTTGCACAAATGCACTTTTTCTTCAAATCCACCCCACTCTTGATTTTTTTTCCAGCTTCCCAGTACAATGTACAGAATAATAAATGGTAGCATTATGAAGAACAATTTGTCCCACAAACATTATGACTTTATATAGCTATGAGAATGGAAAAATAATAAATTTATGGGGTTTGAAAATCGAAAAAATTCCTCTGGTGGGAAGGGGTTAAACTCCTTTCATCCAGGTGCTTGTCTGGCTTTCATTATTTGTGGTGCACAGATTTATAAGGACCTGTAACTTGATACTGGATAACTGCTTGTCTACTGATTCTGATTCTGGCTCTGATGTGACCTCTAGGAACTGACCCTTGCTTGATACCGGAAAAATGTTTGTCTCCTGATTTTGACTTCGATGTGACCAATAGGAGCTGACCCTAGGCTTGATACTGGAAAACCGTTTGTCTCCTGATTTTGGATCTGACGTTTTCTCATAAACTGACTACCGGCCTAGATGTTCACTCTCCTGATTTATCCTCCTGATTCTGATCTGACTTGTAAGTTTTTTTTGAGTTCTGGTTTGGCTTCTAAATGTGAAACGTTTATTTTCTGTATGTTTTTTGTGGAGTCTAAATCCAGCACAAGTCCATCTGGCTTCACGTCTGGAGCTGGTAAAGGCAATTAGGTTTCTGGGACCTATTTCTCAGCACTGTATAGGATTTAAAAAGCTAGTAACTCTTTATTATCAGCCAGATCCTGATATTTTCTGATATTTTCTCCAGGGACTCAACAATAACACGTTTTCTAATCCCACACAACTCCTTCAATGACTTTTTAGACAGTAGAAATAATATGCAATATCAAAATATCTTGTTTGTTTCTTTCAGGAGGTTGTCCAGGATCAGAAAAAAAACAAAACATCCTTATCCAGCAACACTGCCACACTAGACATCCAGACAGTGCCACAGATTGTGTCTGCTATTGCCGCTCATTCTCAGTTAAAGACATAGTCTGAGCAAAAAAATCTTTTTTAAAAAAACTTTGGTTAGTGCTATTAATGGGTTAATAAGTGCACCCAAATACCTTTAGCAGTGTTTTTTTGGTGATTTCTGTGGGAGCTCCTGGCATTCTATTTATTTACATGGTGTAGCTTCCTGTTTGTTTATCCTACAACTACCATACTGCATTGCTTTTCACTCAGAGCTAACATATGCTACATCTCACTCTCACTCCCTGCCCCTCCCTCACACCCCCTCCCTGTTTCCCTAGTTAGCCCACCCACTCCAGCCAAACCCCCACACTCCATCATACTTACCTGTCTTCCTGACTAAATATTATGGAAGATCCCTTCCTTCTGTGCAGCCGGCTCCTTCTCCTCTTGATGTCTGCCAGCGCCTGTGCAATAGAGTCAGAGTGCCAGCATGTGTGTGTGGTCATCAGCCTTGCTAGATCTATCATCATTTACTCTAGTTTTCTGGCATAAATGATGGCTGCCAGAGGATGAGCCCATTTCATGTCAAGATCAGCATGGGAAACTGGCTTTAATAGCTATGTCCCTTGGTCATCCCTCACTATCCCTATAGAATTCACAATCTAAATTTCATCAGTATGTCTTAGAAGTATTACAGGAAACACAAAACATGCAAAATACATTCAGATGTTGCCCTTTATCAGACTGTAACCCAGGACCGCAGTGTTGAGTCATAGGGCATCTATCATCGAGGAAACTAATAGAACATGTAATTTGACAAAAAATCCCAACATTTTTGCAAAAGACTCTATTTCTGTAATTTATGAAAGGAAATTGTATAAAAATCATTAACAGATATACAAATGTAGATTATTCATTGAGTGTTTGTTATGGTAATATATTACTTGTGGTACTCACTTTGGATACAAGAGAACGAGAAGTAGGCTGCGTGGCACTGTGGGTGAGGGGTGGGGGAGGCTGTGCTTTCTTCTTTTTGCTCCACTTCTCCCCCTCATCTTTTGGGTGATCCCTGTGACCATCTCTTTCCCACTCTGATTCTCTAAGTGGCTCTCGTTGACAATCTTTTTGGGTATCACTAGGTCCTGTGGCTCCTTCCTGTCTCCGGTTTTTATCACTGCACCTAAGCATATCCTGGAGGGTAGGGAATGAAACTGTTAAAGAAATATTCATATTGTGTTAACCATATGTGCACTGCATTTTATGAAATATATGTCATAAAAATGTATTGTTCTATAGATATTAGCTCACCAATTTTACATTGTCATTGCTGTGTTATGAAGAGTTGTCCCTAGAGATGGCTGATTTTATCATCCAGAATTGGTTGGTATGTATAGTATGTGCAGATTGGGGTTCCTCTATCTCTCCTGCCCATAGTTTTTTTTGGGGGGAAGGGTGCATATTGATTGCACAAACACATTGAATCTATCTTTCTTATACTAGATCATGGAACTAGATAAGAGTTTAGAAGCTGCACTCTCTGGCAATACTCAGAAACCACATTGTTTTCTTAGTATTGCTGATGTGACGCTGTTACATTAGCTCCTTGTCTGCCTTTCACAGAGAATGAGCACTGCTACCTATTTGTCACATTGTCTCTGGATACTCATCCACCCACAGTATAGTGAAATTCTAACACTGCAGATATGTCTCATTTAAAAGGTTTTTCCCACCTCATCCATGTATCCCTTATACACAGTGCAGGGGATGCAATGCAGATCATTAAAGGCCCAACTGCTGGGACTTGCACTGATCACGAGAACCTTTCTGAATGGAGCGGTGGTCAGATGGTTACACACAACGTTCCATTCATTTTAATAGGACTGTGCTTGGCTATAACCGGTTGTCCCACTTAAATGAATGGAACAGGAGCATGCCTGTCCAACCACAGCTCGTTTCAGAACAACCACACTCCTATGATCAGTGAGGGTACCAGCGGTCAAATCCCTACTGATCTGCACCTTAACCCCTATGGCCTTTCTGAGGAAACTGGGCTTGACTGTGATGACCACTTTAGGCTAAGGCTCCACATTGTGGTCAAGGTTAAGAATGACTTGAAAAGGAATGGGAAATATAAGGAAGCACTTAGATGTCTCCCTTCTCTTAAATCTGTTGCTGGCTTTGGCTCAAAAACTACAGCATAGTCTGCAACAAAAAAGTAGCTTTTCCGTAACATTTTTATTTTTGCATCTTATGCTTATAACACTATGAGCAAGATTAATGAAAGTGTATAAAACAAAACCTGCCTACAACCATCTTTCTCCGCAAGTTCTCCTTGTTGCCATTGCTCTCCTCTACCCCTTCAGCCCTGGAGAGTATCTTCCTCCATGACGAGCACCCGACACAATCCCTCTCTCCTTTATGGCGTCTTCCTGTCGGTTGCCACCCCGGGTCTCCCCTCCTACAGCGATTCCTGGGAAAGGGATCTTAACTTGCGCCCATCTCCTGCTGACTGGGCCCGCTCTTTCCTGTTCACTCACAAATTACTGCTGCCTTGTAGTGCTAACGAGAAAAATTTCAATATCTTGATCCATTGGTACCGATGCCCAGACCTCTTTCATTGGACCTTCCCCTCAGTGCCTGATACCTCTTGGCGATGTGGTTCGGCTGTGGGCTCTCTCCTCTATATTTGGGGGAAGTGTAGGGAGATCCAGGCCTTCTGGTCTTTCATGTTCTCTCTTTACACTAAAGTCAGTGGACGGGGCGTGATCCCTTCTCCTCAATTGGCTCTCCTTTCTCTTATTCCATGTTGGATATCTCAGGTGAAGGGCGACCTCCTACCTCACTTTTTCACAGCCGCCAGGACAGTTATCCTGCGCCACTGGTGCAGTTCTGTAACCCCCTCTTTGATGGAGTGGGTCCAGGAGTTTCTCCTCATTAGAAGGATGGAAGCCCTGGTTGCGGAGGATTCCCCTACCTACCATCCGAGTTCTCTAACCTATTTTCTTAACTCTCCCTGGTCCCCTTCTCCCTCTGCCCTGGTGACCTCTGCCCCTTCCTCTTGTTTCCCCCTTTGATGTCTGTGTGTTCCCCGATGTATTTCTGTCTCGCCCTTTCCTCTTTCTCCTACCCCTTTTTTGCTCTTCCCTTGCCTGTTTTAGACTTATACGTCCATTTGCACAAGCGTTGTTATGATGTTCGCACCATTGCCTGTATTCTGTACTTTGCACTTACCCTGTTTTTTTATGAAAATTTTTTATAAAAATTGATTACACCTAAAACAAAACCTGTCTTTGTTGCCTATAGTAACCAACCACAATTTTTCATGAGCATTATAAAAAATTAAATGCGTGCACTGAGCAGCTGCTGTGAGCAATAAAGACAGTTCTTTAGACACTGTTATAAATTTCCCAAATTTCCCCCTATATTTGTCATGCTGCTCAAACGGTAACAAACATCATCATTATAATTTGGAAAATTAATGAAAATTGTCTAAAAACAAAAAGACTTTGTTGCCCATACAGTGCAGCTTTTAGTTCCAAGGAGCACTTTAAAGGGGCTCCATCAGCAAAATCATGCTGATAGAGCCCCACATATGCGTGAATAGCCTTTACAAAGGCTATTCAGGCACCGCTAAAGTTATATTAAACTACAAAAAATTATGTAGAAAAACAGGGCACTCACCAGCCATCAGTAAAAATCAACAAATTTTTATTTTCATCCTTAAAACAGGAACTTGACAGCACTCACAAATGGGGGTCAGGTCAGATGGAATGAACGTGATAATGAAGTGACGACCGTTTCGTGATACACGCATCAGGCTTCCTGATGAAGCGCGTGTAGCACGAAACAGTCGTCGCTTCATTATCACGTTCATTCCATCTGACCTGACCCCCGTTTGTGAGTGCTGTCAAGTTCCTGTTTTAAGGATGAAAATAAAAATTTGTTGATTTTTACTGATGGCTGGTGAGTGCCCTGTTTTTCTACATAATTTTTTGTTGTTTGGGACTGTCAGATTTTTTCTATGACAGTGAGCACCACCTTAATGCTTTAATCATCAAACCTGAAATCCATTGAGATTATGTTACACTGCTGTTTTTGGTGTTTATTCACATACACAGAGTAGTGCTGCTGACCTTATGCGTTTTTTTTTTTTTTTTAATATTAAACTACCCCTCCCCCCCCCTGTTTTAAAGGGGCTCCATCACTAGGAAAAGTCATTTTTAACTAATCATATCCTTGCGTAGCCTTTAGTAATGCTATTCCACACTTACCTTTAGTATGTAGATTGCCTCAGTGGTTTCTGAATAACTCCTTTTTTATTCATATGCTAATGAGCTTCCAGCCAGCTCAGGAAGTTCCCAGCAGCCTCCTCTCTCCTATTATCTCCTATGTGTGTGAGGCAAACAGGAAGCTGAGTCATCATCATCAACAGCAGCAGTCTCCCATAGAAAACAACAGGAGAGGAGTGCACGATGTATCGTGCAACAGTCTAATTAGCATATGAATAAAAACGGACTGAGACCACTGAGACAATTTACATACTAAAGGAAGGTGTGGAATAGCCTTTCTAAAGCCTATGCAAGGATGTGATTAGTTAAAAATGACTTTTCCAGTGATAGAGCCCCTTTAAAATAAAACCCTAAAAAAGAATATGTTAAACTTATCTATCACGCAGGGTGGGCGGGCATTCAGGGTACGACGTCATATTCAGCCACGCCTCCTCTTCCAGCGATGTCTCCGGGTCCCGTCTTCCTCCGGCGCTCGCGAACTGCCATTGATAAAAAATGCGCGGGTGCATGTGCAGTAGCAGCAGTAATAATAGTAGCAGCATGCTACTGCGCATGCACCCGCGCCATTTTTTATCAATGGCAGTTCACAAGCGCCAGAGAAAGATGGGACCCGAAGACATCGCTGGAAGAGGAGGCGTGGCTGAAGATGACGTCGGACCCTGAATTGTCTTTAGGATAGGCATGCATGTAGGGAACCTAATTGAAAATGTAAACCTGCCAATTTCCCGACCCCTGTAGAGCTGGCACATAGAAGCAATAAAGCACAACATTCTTAAGTCAGTGAAATACAACAGGATATTCCATCATCTCAGAAGCCTCACCAAAACATAAAAAACCCAAACTGTCTAGATAATGAAAACAAATGTGAGGAACAGAGGTAAATGCACATTATCTTCCTAAACTCTGCTTCCTTACAATAGAAGAGATTCAAATTTGGGTTCAGCATGGAAATCCACCCAGGGCTCGGAGTAACATCTAGCTGACTGATCAGAAATGTATGAGCTGGCATTCTTCATTTCACTACAGAAGACTTAGCTGGAATTCTAGTTTTTAGAGTGTTCAGACAGTATTTGATAATTCAACCACAGCAGACTATAATCTAGAACCAGTATTTTTCTGACTAGGAATGAATTATGTGTAATCCCCTTAGAAAAAAAAGTTAGAAAAATATATCTGGGTGTTAGGTACCTGGAAAGACTGGACAGCCTTTTCATAGGATTTAATAAGAGCAGCATCGTCCCACTCATCAATATCTTCACTCTGAAAGACCCGAGAGAAGATATTTCAAGACACATACGTTTCTCATCTTCTCTTCATTAGCACACACATTTCTTTCCTTGTCCATCAGGGCTAATACAGTCATTTTTTAGCACACAGTCACATTCATTCTTATAACACGCAGAAATATACAGATCCATCACCAGTTCCAACTTTTGAAATCGGAATACATACAGGGGATCAGAATCCCTACTCTTAACACTAAGGACAGTCATTATTGTATAACTCGTATATCTTCCTGCTGCATTGAAAAAGGAATACAGTACAAAGGTAGGATCATTGGTTTATGTACTTCTTACAGACTCCTCATTTATAATAAAGACCATTCTTTGTCATTATATCCGTCTCACATCTTACTAATAGTTTACTAGCACAAGCAACACAAGCAGTTCCTAAACTTAGATTACCTGTGGCTGCCATATAGTAACACAGTATGGCACCATTATTTTCCTTAGAAGGGGATAACCTCTTCGTAGTACGGCAAGCAATGGAACATGCCACAATTATTTTTCTCAAAGATTCCTCCTGATGCCTCCATATACAATCGAGGGTATATAAAGAGGCTATAGATTTGTAATGGTGTCCTATTATGTTTGTGCTTAGAATGTATGAAACTCCAGCCCCACCAAATCTCATGTCCACAACCCTCACCCTAACCCACCTAACAGACCAGCGACCCCCAACAACATGACTCTTATATTAAATTCTCCTTTTCACCAACCCTTTCACAAGGTCATGTGAATAAAATCTGCTGGCAGCCGATATACTCTAGGCCTGTGATGGCGAACCTATGGCACGGGTGCCAGAGGTGGCACTCAGATCCCTCTCTGTGGCACAGATCATACTGTGTGGAGGCCACTGTGGAGCAAAATATACTGTGTGGGGGCCACTGTGGAGCAGATTGTACTGCGTGTGGTTCACTGTGAAGCAGATTGGACTGTGTGGGGGTCACTGTGGGGCAGATTGTACTGAGAGCGGGCCCTTCTCTATTTATATCACACATTATTGGTTTTATAGCAGACCTGTGGTATTATTATAGGTCATAATAACATTGCATGGTCACTATAAAACAGATCTGTGCGATTTAAGTAGTGAACATTAATTGTTCAAAATTATACCACATGCGGTACAAAATTGTTTCTATAATTGAAAGCTCTGTAAAGCCCCATTCACACGACTGTATTTTGCGAGTCCGTAATTGTCCGCACTTGTGGATCCGCACAGTATTAAGGTTAAATTGCAGTGTTGGCACTTTGCAATAATTTAGTGGTTTTGGGTTGCAGTTTGGGCACTCGGTCTCCAAAAGGTTCGCCATCACTGCTCTAAGCTTTACCATCTGATCACAGATTAATGGTTGCATTATGGCTAAATCCTAATGCTCATTTACTAATATATAGCTCAGTCTATGCTTACTGTAAAAAGAGGCGTCATGACCTGGAGGGACACTACATTATATTTCTATATCTCCTAGCTATAAATACAGAATAATGAGCCTAGCCATTAAATCAAGATCACTAAAACATGTCTTTTTGTCATTGCCATGTCTATCTAAATTAAAGAAAGCGCATATCCTGTACGTACAGTATTTCAGTGACTGGATCCACTAAGTTACACTGTGATTGCCGAGCCCTCTGTAACACTAATATGTTTTACTTGGTACATCGCTATTTATATCACTTCCCTAATATGAAATGTAGCTAGTATCTGATTTACTATTGCAGTAATAACCAAAAGCTAGACCCAGTGTAAGGAAATAAAATCTACACTTTAGTCTATTCATTGCAACAATCTTCATCTTCTGCATTAGTAGAAATGGCGTCCGATTATATTTGTGCTATATATGTATATGAAGGCTGTACCGCTGTATACGTATATAAAGGCTACATTCTATTCACTATGTCAGGAATAGTAACCAAGGGGAATTTATTTCAGTGCCCGCATTCAAGTACGTATTTCTTTTGTTTCTAATAGGAGTCATTTTGTTCATAGAATGTACTATATATTAACGAAATTCCTTTATTTAGTAGCTTTTTAGTGCCAATTACAATTGTTTTCCCATAGAAAGCCAAGCAAATAAATGAATGTATTTGCAATATTAGTATGTATGATCTCCCATAGGAAAGATGGACTCTCCAACCTCCATTTAATGTCTACATATAGTTCAATGAAACAAATGTCTTCTGTAACAAATTATTAACAGTAATCTATCACCACAAGTCAGCATGATAACCTGGCCTTGCAGATAGATAACTTAGGGTGTTTTCTTCTTGTGAATTGGAGCCTCTGTTGCCAAGATATCATTATTTTTGTCAATGTGCAAATGAGCTATTAGGAGCAACTGGGATGTTGTGGTTACTCAAAAAATGTAAGAAGCAACTCACTCATTGCTCCAAACACAGCGATATCTCGGCAACAAAAGCACTTTCACAAGAGTAATACGCTATTTGATTCAGGTAACCCAAAACTATCTAGATGAGTTAATATGTTGGGTTCTGATGAAAGACTTCCTTTAAAAGTCCAAAGAAACTGATTTATATATCCTTCAAAATGGCTGGACATTGTCCACACGAGTAGTAAAATAACAGTCTAATCATTGGCTAAAGTTTCAGTTATTATAAGAGAGACTATAACTCTGTATTACAATACAGACAGTAACATACATAGACATTTTGGGGCCCCATGATGGTGCTTAGTTTTTGCCACTAATGATAGAAAGACTGGTGTTTGCTTTAGCCCCTTTCCTTTATCCTTGGGCCATGTATGCTAATAACGCAATTTCTATGTGTATGTGTGTGTGTGGGGGGGGATAATGGCTTTAAATACAGATGTATTTGCTATAATGGGTAAATATTGGGTGCTGTTAGTTGTTTTCTCCAGCATCTGTTATACATCTAATTGAGAATTAGCTGAACCCAGTAAATTAAATGTCCATGTTTCATTATATATATATATATATATATATATATATATATATATATATATATTTTTACTGGTAAATTCATATAGCACTATAGATCTTAAGCCATTTTCACATGTGTGGGATATTTGTTCTGGGCACAAGGGAGAAGGAATCTCCTGTGCATGATGTGCCAGGGGCCTTGCACATGAAACAAGGCCAGGGTTGGTGTAGTTCAGTCTGTTTGATGCAAATGTCCAGGAGATTTTTTTTCAACTTTTTTCCCGAACCCCATAACACGACAAACTTCCATATTACCTTTTTTCTATACCGGTTAAACATTTTTCTAACATATATCATAAGGCCTATACAGGAGATAACCGCACACCAATGAATAGTTCAATAAAATACATCTTATATACCAAAATATAGATAATATCATGAAAACAATGCAGACTGCTCACGAATGAATATATATATAAATATATATATATATATATATATATATATATGTATATATATATGTGTTTAGAATTGCAGATCGTATACAGGCAGAAGTATATACTAAGCAACAGTGATGTGATTTCGGATTAATAATGGCAAGTGATCAGGATGGATACATGGATACTACTATATCTGATCCTCTGACTGGAATGGTCACTACCAAGCGGATAATATGTATCCCCCAGGGTATAACAGATTGAATACATTTCCAAGCAGAGAGTTAACCCTTCATGCTCTCCACAGCTGGCCAAATTTACATTATTTCAACCTTCCAATGAATTACTTTAGTGTCTGGCTCCTCCATGTTGTTGCTAGGCAGATAGAATACGTTTCCTTTACTCCCCAGCAATTTGTAGTATGTTCTCCTATGGAGCTAGCAGTCAGGCAGGATTGTGCACAGTACCTAGAGATGTGCTGCATGGACATGATGCATCTCTTGTACATGCCGCATGCAGCAACATGTATTACATCCCACACTCCTAAGCATGATGATGAGACATGTACATGACAGCTGATGACTGCATCCCTGCATCACACAACCACACACCTGTACATCCATGCTCACACCACGAACGCAACATGTACACGGGGCTATATGTCACCTGAGAGCTGTCCTTGTGATACACTATCTCCCTGTCACACGCTGCCATCCTCTAGTCAGTGCTTTAGACTCATCCCAGCCACCGGCACCTCATCCTTGCAATGCAGCCAGTCTACCATATGCAGGGATCTCTGGGAAATGTAGTCCTCTTGCCGCAGACGAAGATACCCTGCATCACCAGCCAGCATCATCTCCCATAACGCAATGCAATTCGCAAGCAGCCAGCTAGACAAAAGGACTGACGAGTTACAGACGTCACAGCGCCACCTAGTGCTAATTAGATATCATTACAACCCATTATTATTGGTGCCTGCTGAGTCCCAAGCTATTTGCTAATGGTGATACCATTCCGCACATGTAAGTGGCTGTTCTGCCTCAAATCCAATTCAGACAATTAGTGACTTTGGGCCAACAATATCACACTAGCAACACAAAATGAAGGATACCCTACATCAATCCAAATGAGATCAGCCTGGCTCAAGGTGGATCTGGGATTAAAGACGCCAGGCGGACACTTTTGGCTGGTGATTTTAAAGGATAAATTACTTTAGGCCACAGATCACTTATCTTAGCAACCTGTAATAGACATAATAGATATAAATCCAGCACGGTCATCTTGTAAAATATCCCCCGCTTAAAAACACAATGGGGTGCAAATCCAAAAAAATCCAGAAAACTGCAGACATGTTTCAAACTCATGCAATGGTTCTTTATGATAGCTAGCCTATACACTGCAAGGGCACACAGTTCTACCTCAGCCAGGGGCAATGCTATTCAACTCCCCCTAAGTGGCTTGCTATACTGTACACCAAAACACACAGAACTGGATACAACAATTAATAAACGATAAGCCATATCCTAAATGATATTTATTAACTTGTCAATACAAATACATGAGATCTGTCCTAAAACTCAGCTCCTTAGGAGCTCGTGTCCACGTTTAAGATCCAGAATGCTTCCCAGATAAAATGTGCTCTAGACCAATTTCCACCTCTCAGAGGCCTGTTACCCCTTTCAGTTTCAAATGCTCTTACAACATCACCTTGATGAGTCTCAAGGAAGTGTTGCGAAACTTGCAACCCACATAATGAAGGTTACAGAGATGCAGGTGACCACATAAGCAATGTGTGTACTGTTACAGTTAATGAAAGATTGGATAGGATAAGCCACATTGCTGTGAATGGAAGTGAAGATTTTTTTTCTTGTCTGCAAATTTGCATAAATTATATCTGGATAAACCACATTTCTGACAACCATGTTTGTTTTAAGCAGGTATCCTTTGTATAACTAATGATAAATACACTGGGTGGCATACCAAGATTCTGACCATACCAATAAGGGCTCGTTCACATCTGCGCCCGGCATCTCCGTTTATACAGGTTTCCATTTCCTGCCCGAAACTGAGCAGGAAACGGAAACCTGCAGGCATGTTTGAAAAGTGTCCGGCCGTGAGCGCCGGTGAATGTTTACAAAAAGGGGTATGTATTTGTAGAACAGGAATGTAATATTACGACTTTATAAAGCATTGTTGCAGCACCATGTGGATTATACAGGGTGGGGCAAAAGGTGTGAACCGGTTTTAAAGGGATATAAAACAAAAACAACTCAACTTACAGAAATTATGTTTATATTGCTTAATTCAGTTCAGAATCTAGTTTTTTTACATTAAGTTTTAAAGATGATATCAGGAAGATGGCGGCCGTCAGCAGCCATACACTCTTGAAGGCGAATTCTGAAGTTTTCAACAGCTCTTCTGCACATTTGGATGGGTATTGCCGTAACTTCCTCCCTGATTCTGTCCTTAAGTTCTTCCAGGGTATGTGGACGATTCTTAAAAACCTTTTCCTTTAGGTACCCCCAAAGGAAAAAGTCACAAATGCTCAAATCTGGTGAGTGCACAGGCCACTCCACGTCACCCCTCACAGAGACGACGGTTTCCGTCTTCTGCTGGCCTGAGTACGGAGTAGTGTGAACCCAGCGTAAGGGAAAATCTTTTGCAAACAAGAAAGTGATCCACCATGAAAGAACATTCCAGTTGTATTAAAACTTAACTTTTAATATCAAAAATCATCAATCCACAAGGAAAAATCACAAGATACTGAGTGAAAATATAAAAAATTACGAAGGCATACTGAAAGACAGACGGAAAAAAGCCACATGAAAAGCCGCTGATGCGTTTCAGGGCGTATGCCCCTTAGTCTTAGTCAAGGGAAAATCTTTACCTAGCATCACTTTTTCCACACCCTATTGTGCACAATACTAGGAGATTGTGAAAATCATCCCAAAACATTACTAAAATGTCACTTTATCCCCAAAGTTTTCATTTTCACAAGGGGTTAAATAATTGCTCCTGAACACGGCAATACCCCACATGTGATTATAATCGGCTGTATGGGTACATAGAGGGGATCGGAATGGAAAGAGCGCTATTTGGCTTTTGGAGGGCGGATTTTGCTGAAATAGATTTTGGGTGTCCTGTCGCATTTGCAACTAGAGTACCAATACAGTGGAAATCCGCAGACATGTGACTCCATTTTGGAAACTACACCCCTAACAGAATACACCAAGGGGTATAATGAGTAGTTTGACTTTACAGCTTTTATTTAAGAGATTCTACCATTAAAACACTTTTTTTTTCTGGTTGAAACATAGGCTTAAGAACGGCTATTCTTCTCCTACCTTTAGACGTCTTCTCCACGCCACCGTTCCGTAGAAATCACGATTTTCGTTGGTATGCAAATGAGTTCTCTTGCATCACTGAGGGCGGTCTCCAGCGCTCAAACAGCACGGGGGGGGGTGTCCCAAATGCTGCGAGAGAACTCTCCAGCGACGCCTCCTCTTCAGGAACCTCCTCTTCACACGTCCTCTTCCAGTGAGGGCGGTGAAACTTGTAGGCCTCGGGCAGAGCCGACTGCGCACGCCTGCGGCCACAAGACAAGTGGCTGCTTACACAGTAAGTAAGCGGCCATTTTCTTGTGGCCTGTGGGCATGCACATCAACCAGAAAAAAAGTGTTTTAATGGTAGAATCCCTTTAACATTGGAACGTGAAAATGAAAAATTACTTTTTTCCCAATAAATCGTCCGTTTAGTCCCAATTGTTATATTTTCAGAAGAGGATAAATGAGAAGAAACTCCCTAAAGTTTGTTATACAATTTCTCCTGAACAAGCCAATGCCCCATATGTGGTTACAAACTGCTGTTTGGGTACATGGTTGGGCTCGTAATGGTAAGAGTGCTATTTGGATGGCAGATTTTGCTAGAATAGTTTTTGTGTGCCATGTTGCATTAGCAGAGCCCCTAGAGTACCAATACAGTGGAAATACCCTAAAAGTGACCCCATTTTGGAAACTACACCCCTCACAGAACATATCAAGGAAGCATTTTGACCCTACAGCTGCTTCACAGAGTTTAACATTGGGACATGAAAATGAAAAATTACTACTTTTTTTTTTTTTTCCAAAAAACAGAAATACGCTCACAGAGTTTATATATTCCCTTCCTGACACAGCCAATTGTGTTTTAAAGGGTTTTTATCTTCACATTAAACAAGCTACAATATATTTCCTTTATTTTTCTCATGATGTATCCATATGAGGGATGTTTTTTTTGCGGGATGAGATGCATTTTGTAATGACACCCTTTTTAGTGCCTACGACTCATTAAATACATTTTATTAACTCTTGGCGGATTTTAAAAAAAAAGCAAAAAAAAAAAAAACCCCAATCAATTCTGGCATTGTGTTTTACCTTTTACATTTTTGGCCATGCAGCATACAGCATAAGTAACATGTTCCCTTCAATCTGTGGGTTGGTACGATTATGGCGATGCTCAAATTATATTTTTTTTACACGTTACTAATTCTGCAGAACAAAAACACATTAGGGGCGATCAATGATTTTTGCATTGCCAAGAAATGCGTAACATTTTTATTTTTCAGTTGACAAGAGTTGATGGCTTATTTTTTGTAGGACAATCTGTGCCTTCTATCGGTACTGGTTTGGGTACGTATGACTTTCAATCGATTTTATATTTTGCTGCATCCCTATTCTTATTTATTAGGTATTCTGTAGTGACTGGTACAGTGCCAAACAACTGATTAATGCGTTTTGTTTTTTTTTAATAAAATGGGCTAAAGGTTTTCTCCCACTAATTACAGACCAATGAGTTTAATGTCTTTTGTAGGGAAACAGTTTTAGGGGCACTTAAAAAGGACCTTTCATGTCCTCATGCACATGCGGTTTTATCTACAATTAGAAAGCTGACAGCGCGCTGAATTCAGCACAATGTCGGCTTTTTCCCGTTATGTGCCTCGGGGCTGGAGATATCAGTGACGTTAGTTTCCGCACCAATCTTTGCCCACTGTCAGAAGGGCTTTCCTGATAGTCTAGCAGGGCTGTGAGGAACGCCCCTCCTGACAGTGCTCATCCATAGACTTGTACTGGGGGGACGAGCCTCAAAGCTTAGCTTCAGGAACTCACCCTCTGACAGTACAGGACTATGGATGAGTACCTGTTAAGAGGGGCATTCCTCACAGCCCAACTAGACAGCCAGGAACACCAATCTCTCCAACCCGGGGCACATAACGGGAAAGCCAACAGTGCATGAGGACATGAAAGGTCCTCTTTAAGTGACTATATACGGGAGTATGAAACTGTACATAATAAGTTATTATAAGAGACAGACAGCATGGTTTTTCTAAGGCTTTTGACACCATCCCTCATAGACTTTTAATGGGTAAAATCAGGTCCATTGACTTGGAAAATATAGTTTGTAACTACATTGAAAGCTGGTTAAAGGATCTTATCCAGATCCGTATCATCAGTTATAAGTGGTGTTCCCCAGGGATCTGAGCTAGGTCCATTGTTAACTCATTTAATAATGATATAGAAGATGGGATTAATAGAACGGCCTGTATTTTTACAGGTAACACCAAGCTATGTAGTACAGTGCAGTCTATGAAGGATGTACCTGATACCTGCTGGCTTGGACAGACAGTGATTGAGCATCCACTTGGAAAATGAAGTTTGATGTGCTTGTATATAAAGTTATGCATCTGGGTAAAAATAATTTTTATGCAACATATATCCTGGTGGGAGTAAAGCTCATATAGAAGGACCTGGGTGTACTTGTAGATAATAGATTGAACAACAGCATGCAATGTCAATTGGCTCCTTCTAAGGGCAGCAGGATATGGTCATGTATTAAAAGGGGTATGTATTTGTAGAACAGGAATGTAATATTACGACTTTATAAAGCATTGTTGCAGCACCATGTGGATTATACAGGGTGGGGCAAAAGGTATGAACCGGTTTTAAAGGGATATAAAACAAAAACAACTCAACTTACAGAAATTAAGTTTATATTGCTTAATTCAGTTCAGAATCTAGTTTTTTTACATTAAGTTTTAAAGATGATATCAGGAAGATGGCGGCTGTCAGCAGCCATACACTCTTGAAGGCGAATTCTGAAGTTTTCAACAGCTCTTCTGCACATTTGGATGGGTATTGCCGTAACTTCCTCCCTGATTCTGTCCTTAAGTTCTTCCAGGGTATGTGGACGATTCTTAAAAACCTTTTCCTTTAGGTACCCCCAAAGGAAAAAGTCACAAATGCTCAAATCTGGTGAGTGCACAGGCCACTCCACGTCACCCCTCACAGAGACAAGGCGATGGGGGAACATTTGCCTCAATCTCGCCATTGAAATCCTAGCAGTGTGGGATGTAGCCCCGTCCTGTTGGAACCAGATGTCTCCCAGATTACCGTATTTTTCGGACTATAAGACGCACTTTTTTCCCCAAAATTTTTGGGGAAAAGAAGGGTGCGTCTTATAGTCTGAAGGTGGCGCCTGGCATTCGCTGTAATAGAGAGGCGGAAGCCGGCAAGTGATAGACGCCATTACAGGTGCCGGGGCCTGAGACATCGCTGCGCTCCTCTGCCCTGCATGAAGCCAGCAGCGGCAGGGGCTCCTCCGTCCCCCCCGCTGCTGGCTTCATGAAGGGCAGAGGATTGTAGCGATGTCTCAGGCCCCGGCGTCTATCCCTCCCCG
The DNA here is from genome assembly GCF_031893055.1 of Leptodactylus fuscus. Taxonomy (NCBI): domain Eukaryota; kingdom Metazoa; phylum Chordata; class Amphibia; order Anura; family Leptodactylidae; genus Leptodactylus; species Leptodactylus fuscus. The sequence continues at coordinate 196,325,039 of NC_134265.1, forward strand.
GCATCCGCCTCTCTAGTACAGCGGATGCTGGGTCAGTATCCGTGGCCCCTTCTCCCCCGGGGCCAGTCCCCACCGGCCCCATACCTGTAAAGTTGCAGGCCGGCTCCTGCGCGGCGATATCGCAGGAGCCGACCTGTTCGGGTGACAGCCGGGAGACTAATGAGGCTCCCAGGCCTGTCACTGCTGTATTAGTATTGCGGCTGGTCTCTATGACCAGCCGCCATAATACTAATACACAGAATGTCCCATAGACGGCAATACAGTTGTATTGCCGTCTATGGGACTTGCGATCAAGTGACCGCAGGTTCAAGCCCCCGGGGGGGAATAAAATAGTAAAAAAAAAAAAAAAAAAAAAAAAAAAAAAAAAAGCTTTAAAATATGAAATAAATAAAAGTTCTAAATCACCTCCTGTTTTTTTTTTCAATACAAGGTGATCTAAGCAATAGATATCCCCCAAAATGGTATAACTAAAAAGTACAGCTGGCCCCGCAAAAAAAACACTCTATGCATCCCCGTACAGCTGCAGGGTCACCTGTCAATGTGGCCTTGCAGCTGTTGCAAAACTACAACTCCCATATATTAAATATTTTACCAGTTTTTGCTTCAAAATTTTTTTCCCTATTTTCCTCCTCTAAAACCTAGGTGCGTCTTATAGTCCAGTGCGTCTTATAGTCCGAAAAATACGGTAGTTGCTTCACTCAATTCTTCCAACTGAGGTTCAAAAAAACTCTTCTAACATTGTCACATAATGCTCAGCGGTGACAGTGACGGTTCGCCCATTATCCTCAAAAAAGTAAGGACCAATAATCCCAAACTGGGATACTGCACACCATACAGTCACTTTAGGGGAGTGAAGTGGCCTCTGGTGAATTTCCCTTGGGTTTTCATTAGCTCAATAGTGAAAATTCTGCTTATTAAATAGGATCTTTCATCAGATCGGGCACATGCAGTTTTATATACTGCTGGAAAGCTGACAGTGCGCTGAATTCAGCGCACTGTCGGCTTTCCTGATCTGTGCCCAGTGTAAAGCGCTATCGGTCCTGGTACCGTAGCGCTTTAGTGTCAGAAGGGCATTTCTGACAGCCAGGGACACCCTTCTGCCCAGCAGCGCCTATCGCGCTGTACTGTGGAGCGGGGAGGAACGCCCCCTCCCTCTGCTCACAGTGCTCGTCCATAGACGAGTATTATCAGGAGCGGGAGGGGGGAGTTACTCCCCGCTCCACAGTACAGTGCGATAGGCGCTGCTGGGCAGAAGGGCGTCCCTGGCTAAGTGTCAGAAACGCCCTTCTGACTGTAAAGCCCTACGGTACCAGGACCGATAGCGCTTTACACCGGGCACAGATCGGGAAAGCCGACAGTGTGCCAAATTCAGCGCACTATCAGTTTTCCAGCAGTATATAAAACCGCATGTGCCCGATCTGATGAAAGGTCCTCTTTAACAGCTCCACACAGGTGGAAGTGGCCTCGTCACTACTGAAAAATGTTGAATTTGCTGGAATTCTCTCCAACATTTCTTGGCAGCAGTTTAGACGATTTTCAAAGTCACGGGGAAACAGCTCTTGAACCACCATTATTTTGTATGGGTGAAACTGTAAATCTTCGTGCAAAATTCTCCTTAAAGATCTGCTAGACATGCCCAAAGCAACTCCATGCCTACGGGCTGAGCGCCTGGGAGACACTTCAATAGCATTTCTTACCAGGATGACATTTTGAGGTATTCTTACTGTTCTGGGTCTTCCAATTGCTGAAGGAGTTGCTGTTGAACCAGTTTTTTCCAATGTCCTAGCCCAACGTCTAATTGCATTACGCCCAGGGACGTTACCCCCAACAGGGATATTGAAGTGTAGTCGGAAGGCCCTCTGCGTGGTGATAACAGAACGGCCATTTTCAAAAAACGTCCTCACAGCAAACCCACGATGCTCTCCCGTCCAAGGCATAGATGCTACTGACAACTAGACCCTCCCACTCCCACAACGAGGCCCCACCACTCTTTCCACCACCACCACAGGCTGAGTGCTAGCGGTCAAAACCGGTTCATACCTTTTGCCCCACCCTTGTAGTTTAGTTCTGGGCATCAGTTCATAGAAAGGATGTCCTAGAGTTGGAAAAGGTACAACAGAGGACCTCAAAGCTAATATGATTAGCCTTGAAGAGATGATGCCTTTTGCACATCAAAATAGCATAGATGCTATGGAAATGTAGAACGCTCATTTTCTTCACTTGTCCCTTAAGTAGCGTCCTTTCCCATCTCTTGGAGATCCATTCCACTGGATCTATCCCCTGTCCATACACACACACACACAAAGCTTTTTCATTCTCAGTGCACTGCAGAGAAGAAATAATTTTGTGCCCCCAATGAAAATTTATCTATGACAATACTGTCCGAATGCCTGATCTGACTTGGATACTGTGATCCTTCACTTGACACTACCTTCCAAACTGTACTACACTCCTTGAACTTTAAACACAATCATATTTGTGACTGGGACCAGAAACCTGTAAAGAAAGATAAAATCAATGTAACACTAGACCTTCAGACTTGAGACTGCGGTAATGTTTACCCAAAGAACTCCTCCCTCTAGATTTTCCCTCCATCTGGCTCAGGGTAAAGAATGTATTAAATCGAGAGATATGACCATCTGCCTTTGCAGGGAGTGTGTTTTTCTTCTTCCAGTGTTGCATAATGAAATTCAAAAGGACCCAGTTGTAGAGTTGAGCCCATTTGACTACATGCAGTCAAGCAGCCCATAAGAGACATGACATGCCGAACGAACAGAAGCATTGCTTGAAGTTGAACTTTTAATTCTAATATATATATATATATATATATATATATATATATATATATATTTTATTGCGCTTCTTAGAACCCCTAGGGGTCTTGAAGCTCAGGAGATCTGATCACCAATGCAGTGCAAGCGGCATAAAGCCTGGGTAGGAAAGCTAATGCCCAAGATCACTGATAAATGTGTAGTCTCCCATTAGTGAAGGGTCTGATGGAGAGAGTAGTACGCTTCAAGGAATTTTTGTTGTAGAGCTTTATTTAACCCCTGATTGCAGGCATTAGGGCCAGGTCTTTGCTGTATATTACACTCCTGGGCCCCCTGTGTAATATACTCCTACAGGAAAAAGAAGCAGTAACATGAGCAGCTGCTGAGCCTACACTTCTAAACCTTGTAATGAACCAACAGCAAGACAGGGAGAAAAAAAATGGAAAATATCAACCATATGGAGAACAAACCAAAGATGGACTAAAAATATCCCAATGAAGAAATACAGACAAGAGGGGAAACAACACACATCATGGAGAAACTAAACTAAACTCTACAGCCACCTACAGCAGAGACCCGGAGGCTATGGCGTCTGCTCAGCTCCAGTGCAGCTGCCATATTTAAATACCAGACATCCGCCGTACTATTATGGCAGATGTTAGAGAGGGGTTAAAGTCCTTACAGATGGTGTGCTCACCTAAGGCAGTTGTGTTAAGCCACAGCTACAAAAACAGCATTGATCATCCAAAGAGGGCAGCAATCACTGGGATGTGTCAATTCAGGATTTCCAATACTGTAAAATTTGATGAAGGATTGGGGGGGGGGTGTCAACAAATGGCTGAAATTCAATCTCTGAATTCTAAGAGAGGGTGAGGAGCACAGATCTTGGGAGTTTTCTGACTTTTTATAAAGCTTTAGAATGAAAATTCCTTGAAGCATACTACTCTCTCCATCAGACCCTTCTCTAATGGGAGACAATACATTTATTTCAATGAATGTATTAAAAGTTCCAACCAAAAATGTCTGGATATTTTTTTTTCTTTTTTAATATCCAACATAACATACCAGAATTAGTCTTACCAGCACCTGTGATTCTGCCATCAGAAGGTTAAAGTGGAGAACTATCATATTCTACTTTTTACCTTGAAAGTTGTGAATGGAGGAAGAGAGCACTTCGGATTTTTTGATATACTTTTTTTTTTTTTAATTCTGGATTCTTTTCCGCACACATTGCTTCTGGTATTTCTGTTGAAGATTCATCATTTTTGGCATTAAAGAAAAACACCTTGTTTCTTTCCCACTCTGGCATTTTAATTTGTCACTCTTATTCTATTTATCGGATGGATCATGTTGCCTAAGAAAAGGAAATTTCCTCTTTTTCTCATCCGTCAGAAAATGGCAAGTTTTGTATCATACATTTATGATAGAAACCCTTCCATTTCTATTTAAAAGTGCATATAATTTTTTTTTTTTTTATACACTGGAATTTTTTTTTTCCCGCTGTGCTCGTCATGAGCTGGTCTTTCTGCTTTCTCTGCCTGAAAATCAATCACAGCTTGTACAACCTTTAATAATCATTTTGCTTCATTAGAATTTTTTTTCTTATATTTTTTTATGAGAATTTGATGAACCATCTGAATACAAGCAAATTTGTAAATCCTCATCCATACATGTTTTAGAGGAGAGGTAGGAGAACAATGGGGAGACATCTTTTCTTCTTTATCTTTAAAAGGTTGATGATGGAGCATGGAATGCATCTGGGTTTGCTGGAAAAATTCTCTCCAAAGCTGAGCGTCCTAAATCCTTCAAGACTTTCTTCCTCACAATATTATCCATACTTTTTTTTTTTTTTTTAAAGAGTTTTTAGTTTAGTAGCTACATCCTTACCATTGCACAGAAGAGGAAAAGTGGAGTGGAGTAACTTCCACCACTTTTCTGTCCCAAACATTTTGTGGCAACATTGAGCAGGGATCCACCTTAAGTAGTCTAACCTCAGATCAGAGGCATGATTGTGTCGTACCTGGCACGCTGCATTTCAACCATGTGCCTCCCTCCTATTGGATGCAGTGTAGAATAGAGGTAGAGGCATCACACCTAGTCTACTACACTGCTCCCTTTCTACCCAGTCATAGAGAGAAAAGTATGAATATACTTAAACAAGGTGGGCAGAAGGACTCAAATGTCTAAAAACTAAACTTACTTAGCCAAGATGACAAAATGTGCTAGCTCATATTGATACTTTATTACTCATCTGGAAGGGACAGGAAGACACCAAAGAGTTGCTGTAAGAGGACTTTTTAAGCTTCCTGTCCATACCTGGTGGGAGAAGTTGTTTATCAGAGCATTATAGAAGGTGCAGATTGAAAAGCCCTGGCATGGTATGGACTGTGGATCTTCAACAGAGACATTAGGGTTTTCTTGTCCCTGGAGCTCTCATAAGTGATAGGGAAAGTTATAAAAACTGCCATTTGTTCACTTGGCCAATTGTTTAACCTATTTGAATAGTAACTTCCCTGAGAGCTAATTTGGTGCTGAGCATATCTTAACCCCTTCCCGCCGATGGCACTTTTTGACTTCCTGACCAAGCTCGATTTTTCAAAACTGACATGTGTCACTTTATATGGCAATAACTTTGGAACGCTTTAACTTACCAAAGTGATTTTAGATTGTTTTTTCGTAACACATTGTACTTCATGTTAGTGGTAAATTTTGGTTGATATGTTTTGTGTTTAATTATGAAAAAATTTGAAATTTGGTGGAAACTTTGAAAAATATGCATTTTACAAAGTTTGAAATGATGTACATTACATACAGATAGTCAGACTGCCAAAATTATATCCTAAATCTCATGTCCCAGATCTCTGCTTTATGTCGGCATCAAACTTTAGGCGCCCTTTTAATTTTTACAGACATTATAAGATTTACAAGTGAAACAACAATATTCAAAATTTTCAAGAAATTTCCAAAACCCATTTTTTAAAGGGACTAATCCAGTTATGAAGGGGTTTTGAAAGACCCTTGTATTAAAGCCCCCCATAAATCACCCCATTTTCAAAACTGCACCCCTTAAATAAGCCAAAACAACATATACCTAGTAATTTAACCCTATAAGTGCTTAACAGGAATTAATACAAAATGGAGGTGAAATTTTCAAATTTGAATTTTACTAATATTTTCGTTTAGCCCTAGAATTTGCACATTCACAAGGGGTTAAAGGAGAAAACGCATCCCACAATTTGTTAGGCAAGTTCTCCCGACTACCATAGTACCCCACTTGTGGGTGTAAACTAATATATGGACGCTCAGCGAGACGCAAAAGGGAAGGCGTGCCAAAGAGCTTTTAGAGGGCAGATCTGGCTGTGATCAGTTTCAGGAGCCATGTCGCATTTACAAAGCCCTTGAGGTGTCAAAACAGTGGAAACCTCTATAAAGTGACCCCATTTTGAAAACTGCACCCCTCAAAGAATTTATCAAGTGATGTAGTGAGCATTAGTAACCCCGAAGTGAATATGTAAGCTGTGCGGAGTAAATTGGGTACACCAAATCCTATTCTATTTTCCCACCAGCTCCTATGACATGGACGAGGAAGAGGGGCATTCTGGGGGATCAGCGCTGGTGTATTCTCTCTCATAAGCTCTAAATATGGGGGGTCCCCTGAAAACGCTCGCACAGCTTATACATTTCCTTCTAGTCGCAACCACTTATGTCCTAATGATTTGGCGCCTTTTAGTGTTTTTGTCTTCACATTGTACAAGCTAGATTTTTATTTTCTGGCAATGTGGCCATATGAGGGCTTGTGGTTTTAGATGTGCTTTTCAATGCCACCATTTTGGGGCCTGTAACTTATTGACTACATTTTATTAACTCTTTCTGGGTGGGATGTAAAAGGAAACATCAATTCTGGCATTGCTTTTTAGCATTTATTTTTTTTCCCGCGCCGCATACAGCATAAGTAAAATGTTACCTTTATTCTGCGTGTCGGTACGGTTACGGCGATACCTCATTTATATTATTTTTTAATGCTTTGCTATTTGTGCAGAATAAAATTCAATTTAGGGAAAAAAATCATTATTTTTGCATCGCCATCTTCTGAAAGGCATAACATTTTTATTTTTCGCTAGACAGAGCTGGTTGAGGGCTTATTTTTTGCGGGAAGATCTCTTCTTTTTATTGGTACCATTTTGGTTTTCATCTGACCATTTGATTACTTTTTATTGAGCATTTTGTAAGGGAAAGGTGGTGAATCATTATTTTGTGCGGTTTTCTACGTTTTTTTTTACGCCGTTCGGGTTAAATAATGTTTTAATTTCATTGTTCAGGTTATTACGGACGCGGCGATACCAAATATGTAATGTTTTTTTCTATTTTTCTTTATTTTACATAATAAAACATTTTATATAATAAAACATTTTATATGGGGAAAATGGGATTTTTGGGGCTTTATTTATTTATAATTTATTTTAAACTTATTTAAACTTTTTTATTTTTACTTTTTTTTTCTGTCCCCATGGGGGATTGAAGCAGTGATCGGCTGATCACCGCTTCAATACATATACACTGCAATACACGTGTTACACGTGTATTGCAGAGTATAGGAAGCTGTCAGCCTGTGTAGACGCACAGGCTGACCGCTTCATTTACGGCAGGATCAGCCAGGAGTGAGGACGGGGTAAGTGATGGGGCAGACCCGGGGTCACTGATCAGACCCCAGGCTGCCCCCTACGAACACCGGCACCCCCCGAAACCGGCGCGGGGGGTGCCGATCGGCACCATACTACACTGTAACCCCGGAGGTGCCGGCGGTCATGTTGATCGCCGGCATATCAGGGGTTAACACCCGCGATCGGACCCGGTTCCGACCGCGGGTGTTACAGGGCATTGTCAGCCGTGTATTACGGCTGACACCCGCTGTGCATGGTGCGCACACAGTTTCTGTGTGCGCACCATGCATCCGCAGTAATAGTACGGCGGTTTGCGGGAAGCCCTTCCCTGCAGCGCCGTACTATTACGGCGAATGTCGGAAAAGGGTTAAAGGAGCTGTCCAGGATAAACTGATAATTAACACCTAAACTAAACTCGATTCCGCCACCTAAATTCTAATTTACATCAATTGAAAAAAACAAATTGTATTTACCCATATCGCTGGAGCAGTCATGTGACCACCCCTGGACACTTTCTGATAATCCAGTGATGTTCCATTTCATCACTTCCAAAATGTAACGTCGCCACTACTCTTCCCGCTCCCCATCAATACTTACCAAGGCTTCCTGTGTCTGGGGAACAGGTCTTCCTCTTATCTTCTAGTAGTGGGCTAATTAGCTTAGCCAGGGACACTGGGAGGGGCTAGTAAATGGGCAGGATCACTAGTCAGTGAGAGTGGCAGAGGCTAGGCTTAGTGGGACAGGCAGGGTGGGATTGGCTAGTGAGATGGAGGATTTCGTTACATGAATGAGGGAGGACGAGGCTGAGGGAGTTAGTGCAGCAACGACACAGGAAGCAGCACAGCAGGAAGCTACAGCATGTAAACCAACACAGAGAATGCAGCAGCAACCGGAGACGCCCAGAAATCACTCCAATAACTGCTAAAGGTATATGGGTGTACTTATTAACCCATCACTAGCACTAAAACACTTTTTTTTTTTTTTTTTTAAAAAAAAAAAGGAGGTTTTTCTGTCTGGAAAACTCCTTTAACTCTAGAACACTACTGTATCCAGTATGGAAAACTTACTTCATTTAGAATTGAAATGTTACATTTAGTACTGCTTCTGTCTTCCCACTTTACAACAGATACTGGAGATTTGATTTTAGGCAAACAACGTCTTTTTCTTTTAATAAATAAAAGTGTATTCAGTGGAAAGAAACTCAGTTGTGTTAAACTGGTACACATCTCCATTATTCCATACAACATGTCCATATGTCCCCTGGATGTCTGTCTATCCTGATAGAAGAGAGCAGTGAAGACAAAAATTGCAGAAAGACGACCAGTGAGGAAACTAGACCCAAGGAATATGTTACAATGGCAGAAATGATTGAAATCAATGTCATTCGAGACAAAACTCAAATAGAACTGCACTTAAAAAAAAAAAAGAATTATAAATATATTTATTTTTTAATACAATGCTTTCACTTGACCAATTCTTTTACATACTTCCAGCCCTCTGCTGTGTAATCACAGATGTTGGTTGGGGCTGCAGAAAGAGCGGACACAGACTTCTGTACTCCTAGAAATAAAAGCAGAGCATAAACAGAAAAAGCAAGTTAGTAAGAGAGATGCAATGAAACATGATGAAGCTTTAATAGCATTCATTTGCGCTCCTGAAATAATACATATATCGTCAAAGTTATATAATGTTGCAATACATTGTTCACATCTCTGTGGCTTCCTTATAAAGTGAAATCCATGACTATGTTAGATCCCTCTTACTATAAAAATGATTGAACTCCATTAAATGCAAAGAGCTGCACTGCAAGAACAGTGAAGATAGAACCAAGGGTGAATCAGAAAAAAAACCCAAAAAACAGCTGATGCAAAAGAAGGTTATAACCTACATTTTCATGTTTACACTAGGCCTAATGTCCTATCTAAGTTTTTTCCATCTAAGTTTTGGTTCTTCTAAAACCAAAGATCAGTTTTAGGCTAGGTGCACACTTGTGCTGGGCTCTTCATCTGGAAAGCTGGACCGCTAAACATCGGTTACCCGCGGACACCATAAACTACAATAGGGTATGCTGGGTTTCCGTAGTTTTTATACTGAAGCCAGAAGAGAAAAGTCCACTGTGCAAATGTGCACCTAGCCTTAATGCAATTCTATACATATGAACCAAAACTGGAATCAGCCTTTAGGTTCTGTGCATACAGAAGTACTCTAGCAATATGCACACATGTCATTGTGGATAGAGAATTACTATTAGATGACAACATCTGGAGTCTTATCTGAGGGAACACCACTAGCATGATATATTAGTACTGAATAACTGCTCTGCGTTCATCATGGGCATTCTAAAGAAGGCATAATACGTACCCCAGTTCCAAGATTCACCGACGGAGAAGTCCAACTTTGGTGTAGTTGGAAGCTGTAAAGAAAAGAGGTTGCATTAAAAGCTGCCATGATCAGATTTTTTTTTTTTTTTTTTTTTTAAATCTTGTGCAACAAAACAACATTAAAGGGTTTGGCCACTTTCAGACCAATAATAAGAGACAAATATTATTTGAACAATTAAAAGTTGTACAATTTCCCAATATACTTTCTGTATTAATTCCTCACAGTTTTCTAGATTTCGGCTTGCTGTCATTCATTCTGTCATTTCTAGTGGATAAAAGTCTGACCATGGTCATGTGATTTACCGTCCATGGTCATGTGATGAGGACACAGGTGCACAGCTGATTACCAGATTACTGTGCTGTGACTGTAACGAGCGGCACCTGTGTGTTCATCACATGACCATGGACTGTAAGTCACATGACCAGGGTCAGACTGTTATCCTCTAGAAGTAACAGAATGAATGACAGCAAGCCGAGATCTAGAAAAGTGTGAGGAATTGATACAGAAAATATATTGGAAAATCGTACAACTTTTTATTATACAAACAATAACATTTGTCTCTCAATATTGGTCTGAAAGTGGCCAACCCTTTAAAGCTGAGGCCCCACGGGCCGTAATCGGAAAGAACCGCGGTGTGAACGCATTGCGGTTCTTTCCATAGCGCTTTTAAGTTCACAAAGTTTTCCTCTGCGAACTTTCTCTTAACATTATATCTACGGGAAAGCCGCCTGCGTTTCCGTAGATATAATTGAACAGCTGCAACGGCTTTGCAAATCACAGTGTGTCCTCGCTGCAATTTTTTCCGCAAAGTGGGGATGGGATTTGCATGAATCCCATCCACTTTGCCTGCACTGTACAACGTTGCAATTTTTCCCACAGCGGAGACGTTTACGTCCCGTTGGGCCCCGGCATTAAGGCCCCAATGCAAAAAAGCACTGTCGGAAAACCACTGTGACAATGCACCACGGTCTTTCCCTCATTGCTTTACACAAAAAGCAAAAGACTTTCTGCTTCCATTATACCTATAGGGAAACTGACAACGTTTCCACAGGTATAAATGACATGCTGCGATTTCCAAATCCGTGACCATTTTGGAAATTGCTGCGCGTATTTTCCCTACTGTGAGTGTATGGGATTCGCTAGAGGTAGGCTGATGTCTTCTCCGTCACGTGCTGACGTGTGGCGAAAATCCTAGGCACACGTGACCGCTGAGGCCAATCAGCAGAAGGGATCCATGATGTCACAGCTAGTGAATAGTTTCACTTTGAGAAGACATCGGAGCAGAAGGACTGGAACATGACAGGCGAGTATGATTTATTTTTTTATTTACCTCCCCCCACCATTGTCCAGGCATTGGAAAAAACAAAAACACCTGGGCAACCTCTTTAAGGACACATCCCAAATTTAGCAATTGCACATAAAACTCAAGCCTCTCAACCACACTATCTACCTGTACACCAAAGTAATCTGCCCACTCATGTAGTGCAGGGGGCACAGCTGCAGAGGTCTTCTTCAGAACGTCTTGGCCTTGAGCTCCACTTCCCAGCAGGCCATAGTCATAGGCCACATAGACAGCCCCTCCTGTCAGCAGCACCTTGGTGGTAAACCTGCAATGAATTGTTAACCAGAGTCAGCCTTTTATCATTACAACTACAGTAATAACCGTTTCGCTTTCCGGTAATTTCAGGAGATATTAGGCGGCCTGCATTAGTACCAAACAGTCCAATACCGACACTCACATCCATGGAAACCAGGGTCATATGAACTGCACTACTTACTTCAGCAGTCTCACAACGGCAGGAGCCATGACTCTAACAAGGACACCCTGAAGCCTCGGCGCATCCGGTCACGTGGATACGAACTGCAATGCACGCCGGTACTTGTAGTTCTCTTGCCCTATTCTTCATGTCACCGTGCCTCTTGGGGTGACGGGTAATGTAGTTTTCGGGCATTGCTTTATTATGGTTTTATTCCTGGCGGTAACGTCTCCAGGACGAGACGAGTTCACACATGCTGGTTTCTCGTTCGGCCGTTTTGGAGCTGGTTTAAAAGAATCCTCAGAAAAATCCACCTGTTGTGTGAATTTTAGTTCTAGAGTTCCCATTTTCCAGACTAAAACAACAACCCATCGAAAGTTAGAAAAAACACAAAAAGTCCTTACAGTTTACATCTGGCAGTGGTGTTTTTTTGCTGAAAAACTTGTGTGTGAAAGCACATTATATTTTGTGAGCCAAATTCAGGATTGGCACACAGACGCCAGGTTCACATTTCGGTTTTCGTTCTTAGGGGGCGTTCACACTACCGTTGGTGACCATCAGCAGTGTCCGTAGCTGTTGTCCCTTACAAGATTTAAGCAATGGACACTAGTTGAATTGACAGAAATCTGTGAAAATTTCCATTAATTTCAGTGGGATTTTATCTTGTGTCCGTTTACACCCAAGTCCGTTTTTTTCCAGCGGACAAAAAAATCCTACATGCAGGAATTTTCTGTGTTAGAAAAAAACGGATGGCAGGTGTCCGTTATTTTTTTTAACATTGAAGCCTACGGGCAAAAGACTTATTATGGACAGTAACTGATAGCCATCAGTTACTGTCCGTTATGATAGGTGTCCTTTTTTTTTTTTTTTTTTTTTTTTTTTATGGACACCTTCATAACGGAATCCAACGGTAGTATGAAACCCTATCTTATTGTTTGCTTTGGGACCTGACCCTGTAGACCAGCGATAGCGAACCTTTTTGATACTGAGTGCCCAAACTGCAAGCCAAAACCCAATAAATTGTCGCGGAGTGCCAACACGTCAATTTAACCTTAAAACTCTGTGGATCTACAATTATGGACCCACAAATTACAGCAGTGTGAATGGGGCTCTACAGAGCTTGTACTGAAAGGTAAAGGTCTCTGCATTTGGTACTTTTTGAACAATTAATATTCACATAACACAGGATCTGTTTTATAGTGACCGTGCAATGTTATTACAGCCTGAACTAATATCATGTCTGCTATAAAACAGATACTGTGATATAAGTAGTGAAGGGCCCCCACATACAATACAATCTGCCCCGCAGTGGCCCCCACACACAATACAATCTGCCCTGCAAGTGGCCCCCACACACAGTACAATCTGCACTGCAAGTGGTCCCACACACAGTACAGTCTGCCCACAAGTGGCCCCCACACACAGTACAATCTGCCCCACAAGTGGTCCCCACATACAGTACAATCTGCCCCGCAAGTGGCCCCCACACGCAGTACAATCTGCCCTGCAAGTGGCCCCCACACACAGTACAATCTGCCCCGCAAGTGGTCCCCACATACAGTACAATCTGCCTCGCAAGTGGCCCCCACACACAGTACAGTCTGCCCCGCAAGTGACCCCCACACACAGTACAGTCTGCCCTGCAAGTGACCCCCACACACAGTACAGTCTGCCCCGCAAGTGGCCCCCACACACAGTACAGTCTGCCCCGCAAGTGGCCCCCACACACAGTACAATCTGCCTCGCAAGTGGCCCCCACACACAGTACAGTCTGCCCCGCAAGTGGCCCCCACACACAGTACAATCTGCCCCGCAAGTGGCCCCCACACACAGTACAGTCTGCCCCGCAAGTGGCCCCCACACACAGTACAATCTGCCTCGCAAGTGGCCCCCACACACAGTACAGTCTGCCCCGCAAGTGGCCCCCACACACAGTACAATCTGCCCCGCAAGTGGCCCCCCCACACAATACAGTCTGCCCCACAAGTGGCCCCCACACACAGTACAATCTTCCCCGCAGTGGCCCCCACACACAGTACAATCTGCCCCGCAGTGGCCCCCACACACAGTACAATCTGCTCCGCAAGTGGCCCCCACACATAGTACAATCTGCCCCGCAGTGGCCCACACACACAGCATGAAATGGTCCACAGTAGCCCCCTCCCACACAGCATGAAATGGTCCACAGTAGCCCCCTCCCACACAGCGTGAAATGGTCCACAGTAGCCCCCTCCCAAAAAGCATGAAATGGTCCACAGTAGCCCCCTCCCACACAGCGTGAAATGGTCCACAGTAGCCCCCTCCCACACAGCATGAAAGGTCCACAGTAGCCCCTTCCCCAAACAGTAAACACACAAATATACTTACCTGAAGAGCTGCCGGGCGTCCTCTCTTCTGTTCCCTGCGCGCGCTGATGACTTACGGCATCACGCCCGCGCCGGTGCAGAGGTCACACTCAAATGCTCTGGATGAACATTTGCACAACCAGCTGAAGGCAGCGATTGCTCACTAACGGGGAATCCTGTACCGGATTCCCCGTTAGTCAGCGATCCAGGCAACCGCACGCATGCCGGCAGAGGGAGCTCTGTGTGCCCTCTCTGGCACGCATGCCATAGGTTCGCCATCACTGCCATAGACTGTAATGGGGCCCGCCAGGTTTCCACTCAGTTTCCACTCAAAAAATGCTGAGAGAAGAGTCCATCTTGCAGATCTTTTCTTTCAGCATTGGAAAATGCATGGACAATGAACAGAGTTTTTGAGTGCTGATTTTGATGCTGAGTTCTATGGGTTCCGCTCACTTTATTTTTACACTTGTGGAAATTTTCCGCTACTGGAAAAAAAGCTTCCTTCAGGCGGATTCTACTGCTAGCGATTTTTTTCAAGGTCCTTACACTGTGCTGGAGGAAAAAAACAAAAACCTCAAAAAATACTCCAAAAACTGCTTCGAAAAAACTTTTCCTAATTCCTGAAGCGGATTTTTTCCTTGCCAAAAAACTCCTTGTGCATTGACCCTAAGAGTTCATTCACATAGAGTTTTTTGGCGCTGATTTTTACACTGAATCCGCCTCCAAAAAAAGCCTCCTAATAGAACTGTATTGGGACGAATACAATGGACCCTTACATAGGTGATGCTCCACTAATTTTGGCACAGCTGGATTTTTTTTTTTCTGGCACCTACCATATTCAAGCATTCATTGCTGTTAATTTCAACATAGCTATGCTCTCTGCTGTTAGGTGGGTGGTCCCTGTGTTTGTACTGCAGGAGTGGAGTGGGTGCCATGGAGAACAGGTATCAGCAGTAAGAAATAGCTGACAGACACCCACCTGTAACACCCAGTGACTGCGGGTGTTAACCCCATAGATGCCATTAACAATCATGACTGCAGCATCTAGGTGTCTTTGAGTAGTGTCCCCCCCCCTCCCCATGATCAGCCATCCTGAGGCTCCTTTATGCTCAGGTGTTTCAATGGCAAACCAGAGCTGATGTGTTGCCCCAGGTCTGCCTAACCCCTTGTTCACATCTGCGTTGGTATTCCATCCGCGGGAGTCCACATGGGGACCCCCCTGAACGAACTATCGAACGCATTTGCAACGGTGTGCAGTGAAAGCACACGGACCCCATAGACTATAATGGGGCCCATATGCTCTCCGCGTGCTGCCCGCATGAATCATGCGAACAGGAAAGTAGATTGTGAAGTACTTTTCTGTCTGCATGTTCCCTGCGGAGATCTTGCGGCAAGCACACGGACCCCATTATAGTCTTTGGGGATCCGTGTGCTTTCACTGCAAACCGCTTGCAAATGTGTTCGGTAGTCTGTTCGGTGGAGTCCCCATGCAGATTCCCCAAACGGATTACTGACGCAGATGTGAACAGGGCCTTAGTTAGTTTAGATGCGCCTTTTTTGGCCATGTACCCTTTGCCCCTTTTTAGTCAAAAAGGTGAAATAGCCCCTTTCTGATTCATTGTAACCTTAAGGGCCCCTTTCCATTGCCCATGGACTGGAGTGCATAGTCATAAATGCAGCATGAAAAGGATCTCCATTTAGGCCATGCCCCCTTTTCTCACCAAAAAGCAAAAGTGCAAGAGCAGCTTTACAATGTGAAAAAAAGTGCAAATGCTTCAAAAATTACAAGATAAAATTATTGATAAAACCAGCAAGAGCTGCAGTCTTTTTAGGTAGTACATGAATGTTTCAAGCATGGGAGAACCCTCACAAAGAATTCATTTCATCAGCTGCTAATATTTATTTGCACACTACATTATTCTTGATTTCAGGCTTTTTTACGTGCTATAAGAACATAGCTAGAATGCTGACAGTGTCGGAGTTAAAGCCCTGACCTATTGTACACTTTCTGGAATGGTAATTTCCGGCATGTGATCACTTAAGTACCATAAATACAGCTCATAGGTTCCAGCTTAACAGGGTGTATTAATTTATTCAAGTTTTCAAAGACGTTGTGTGAAGTCAAACCCAGGAGTGGATTGTAAAAAAAAGCAGAAGCAGCAGCCGTCCTTCAAACCTAAACCTATAAACATACCCTGAGGATAAGCATCGACACAGAAAGGACTTTGACAGGCCCATAAACTGTGATTACATGCCGAAATATTCCACTTTCTAACATGGGCTACAAAATAAAGGGATTGTGCCTGGTCATACTTGTGGCACTAATGGCATACATGTACAGCGACACTTTTGATCCAGGTAAGTAAAATAAATTACATGACCAGTTTACAGGTGGTGGTTTGTATAACATGATAGCATTTCAATGAGGATGTGTTCCGTAAGTAGTATAGTCTTCTAAATGCATCAGCTAATGTGACGGTAAATGGTGTTTCATTGTTTTAGGGTGAGAAATGTTGTGCATTTTCTTTTGCCCATATTACAGATTCTCTTTAGTGTAAAACTGTGATCGTAGCCTTTTCCTTAACATCTTGAAGCACAAACTCTAGATGTTTTGAACAGTGACGCAGATTGCACTTGCTAGCACCTTAGACAAAATGATTATCATTAAATGTTTCCATCATAGCTACACCTGCCATTTCCCAGAAGACTTTTAACGGGAGCCTGGCATGTAAAAATTCCTGTTCACCCTGTAGGCATCGTGATATAGAGCAGATTGACGTTTAGTTTTGTAAAAAAAAAAAAAATTACCGTATTTTTCGGACTATAAGACGCACCTAGGTTTTAGAGGAGGAAAATAGGGAAAAAAAATTTTGAAGCAAAAAATGGTAAAATATTTAATATATGGGAGTTGTAGTTTTGCAACAGCTGCAAGGCCACATTGACAGGTGACCCTGCAGCTGTACGGGGACGCATAGAGTGTTTGGTTTTTTTTGCGGGGCCAGAAGTACTTTTTAGTTATACCATTTTGGGGAATATCTATTGCTTAGATCACCTTGTATTGAAAAAAAACCCGGTGGTTTATGATATATGATTTTCTACTTTTATATATACGGTATATTCTAGGGACAGGAGGTGATTTAGAACTTTTATTTATTTCATATTTTTAAAGCTTTTTTTAAATTTTTTTTTTACTATTTTGTTCCCCCCCGGGGGCTTGGACCTGCGGTCACTTGATTGCAAGTCCCATAGACGGCAATACAACTGTATTGCCGTCTATGGGCCATTCTGTATATTAGTATTACGGCTGGTCATAGACCCAGCCGCAATACTAATATAGCCGTGACAGGCCTGGGAGCCTCATTAGGCTCCCGGCTGTCACCCGAACAGGTCGGCTCCTGCGATATCGCCGCGCAGGAGCCGGCCTGCAACTTCACAGGTACGGGGCCGGTGGGGACCGGCCCCGGGGGAGAAGGGGCCGCCAGTCCAGACCCGGCAACCGCTGTAATACAGAGGCGGATGCCGGCAAGGGATAGACGCCAGCACAGGTGCCGGGGCCTGAGACATCGCTGCGCTCCTCTGCCCTGCATGAAGCCAGCGGCGGGGGGACGGAGGAGCGGAATAGCATCGCCGCTGCCGCTGCTGGCTTCATGCAGGGCAGAGGAGCGCAGCGATGTCGCAGGCCCCGGCACCTGTGCCGGCGTCTATCACTTGCCGGCTTCCGCCTCTCTATTACAGCGGATGCCAGGCGCCACATTCGGACTATAAGACGCACCCTTCTTTTCCCCAAAAATTTTGGGGAAAAAAAGTGCGTCTTATAGTCCGAAAAATACGGTAGTATAACTTTTTATCTGTTCTTTGATTTTTTCACTTTCTATCACTGATTGACAGCTATTGCTGTATATAGTCATAGAGGGAGTCTGTCAGTCGCTGATAGGACCACCTCCTTGACGTTTGAACATAGAACAAACAGCGCAGATAAATGACAATTTAGGGATCAGGGATGTCGCATATGCCCTGTGCCATTTTATTTTCACAGGTTTAAGATACATATGGTGTTAATGTCTTTGCCAATGTAATAGTAATTTTTAAGTTTTATAACATTTGGGGCTAAATTTTCAGTAAGGCCTGGTTCACATCTACGTTTGGTATTCCATTCGGTGAGTCTGCTTGGGGACCACCCGAACAGAATAACGAACACATTAAAAAGCAGTGAGCAATGAAAACACACAGACCCCTCAGACTATTATGGGGTCAGTGTATTTTCTGAGCAGTGTCCGCACGAATCAAGTAGAGACATAAGTGCTGCTTGAAGTACTTTTCTCTTCTCATGACTCATACGGACACCATGCGTAAAACACACGGACCTCATTATAGTCTATGGGGTCCATGTGTTTTCATTGCTCGCCGCTTTTTAATGCATCCGGTATTCGGGACTCCCCATACCAAACGGAATACCAAATGCAGATGTGAACCAGGCCTATGTAATGGGCTACAATACCAAAATGTTACTACTTGGTTGACAAAATAAACTCATACCAGAAAATATCATGAAATTTAAAAAAAACGTATAGATCTCCATTTTTGTTAATTTCTTTGTAGAAATACAACAAAAATGTAGCACAAATAGTGGTATAAAAAAGGGTTGTCCACAACCCAAGATAGGTAATCAGTATCAGATTAATAGTATCAGTTGTTTTAGCTGCTGAAAGCCATACACATGGTACAGTGGGGAAAATAAAGTATTTAGTCAGCCACCAATTATGCAAGTTCTCCCATTTAAAAAGATGAGGTCGGCCTATAATTGACATCATAGGTAGACCTCAGCTATGAGAGACAAAATGAGAAAACAAATCCAGAAAATCCCATTGTCTGATTTGGAAAGAATTTATTTGCAAATTATGGTGGAAAATAAGTATTTGGTCGATAACAAAAGTTCATCTTAGTACTTTGTTATTTATCATTTGTTGCCAATGACAGAAGTCAAACGTTTTCTGTAAGTCTTCACAAGGTTGGCACACACTGTTGTTGGTATGTTGGCCTATTCCTCCATCAGACCTCCTCTTGAGCAGTGATGTTTTGGGGCTGTTGCTGGGCGACATGGACTTTCAGCTCCCTCCAAAGGTTTTCTATAGGGTTGAGATATGGAGACTGGCTAGGCCACTCCAGGACCTTGAAATGCTTCTTACACTACTCCTTCATTGCCCTGGTGGTGTTCTTGGGATCATTGACATACTGAAAGACCCAGCCACGTTTCATCTTCAATGCCCTTGCTGATGGAAGGAGGTTTGCACTCAAAATCTCATGAGACATGGCCCCATTCATTCTTTCATGTACACGAATAAGTCGTCCTGGCCCCTTTGCAATGAAATATCCCCAAAACATGATGTTGCCACCCCCATGCTTTACAGTAGGTATGCTCTTTGGATGCAACTTAGCATTCTTTCTCCTCCAAACACATGAGTTGTGTTTCTACCTAGTAGTTCTACTTTGATCTCATCTGACCATATGACATTCTCCCAATACTCTTCTGGATCATCCAAATGCTCTCTAGCAAACTTCAGACAGGCCCGGACATGTACTGGCTTAAGCAGTGGGACACGTTTGGCACTGCAGGATCTGAGTCCCTGGCGGCGTAGTGTTAGGGTGCATTCAGACTACGTAACGCCGGGCGTGTATGAGAGCCGTACACGCCGGCATTACGGCAGACTGCCGAACACTTCCCATTCACTTCAATGGGAGCGCTCGTAACAGCGGCGTTTACGAGCGCTCCCATTGAAGTGAATGGGAAGTGTTCGGCAGTCTGCCGTAATGCCGGCGTGTACGGCTCTCATACACGCCCGGCGTTACGTAGTCTGAATGCACCCTTACTGATGGTAGGCTTTGTTACATTGGTCCCAGCTCTCTGCAAATCATTCACTAGATTCCCCCTGTGTGGTTCTGGGATTTTTGCTCACCGTTCTTGTGATCATTTTGACCTCACTGGGTGAGATCTTTCATGGAGCCCCAGATCGAGGGAGATTATCAGTGGTCTTGTATGTCTTCCATTTTCTAATTATTGCTCCTACAGTTTATTTGGTCTCACCAAGCTGCTTGCAGATTCAGTCTTCCCAGCCAGGTGCAGGGTTACAATTTTGTTTCTGCTGTCCTTCGACAGCTCTTTGGTCTTCATCAAAGTGGAGTTCGGAGTGTGACTGTTTGAGGTTGTGAACAAGTGTCTTTTATACTGATAACAAGTTGAAAAAGGAGCTATTACTACAGGTAAGGAGTGGAGGACGGAGGAGCTTCTTAAAGAGGACCTTTCACCACCTGGGGCTCATGTGGTGTAATACACCGCTAGAAAGCCAACAGTGCGCTGAATCGGCTTTCATGTTCTGTGCCCCCGATGAAGAGCTATCGGTGCTGGTACCGTAGCTCTTCACTGTCAGAGGGGTGTTTCTGACAGTCAGTCAGGAACGCCCTTCCTCACAGCAGCGTCTATAGCACTGTACTGTGAGAGGGGGGCGTTCTTTACTACCCAGTGATGACGCTGAGCAGTGAGGTACTATCAGGAGGGGAGGAAGGCGTTCCTCACCGCTCTCACAGTCAGCTTTCTAGCGGTATATAAAACCGCATGTGCCCCAGGTGTTGAAAGGTCCTCTTTAAAGAAGGAGTTACAGGTCTGTGAGACCAAGAAATCTTGCGTGTTTGTAGGTGACCAAATGCTTAATTTACACCATAATTGGTAAAAAAAAATTCTTTCCAAATCAGACAATGTGATTTTCTGGATTTGTTTTCTCATTTTTTCTCTCATAGTTGAGGTCTACCTATGATGTCCATTACAGGCCGACCTCATCTTTTTAAGTGGAAGAACTTGAACAATTGGTGGCTGATTAAATACTTTTTTCCCCACTATATATGGCCAGAAGCAACTCTTCTCCTCTTCAAGTGAATGGAAGGAGTGTTGCAGTTCCCAATGCCACCGCTATAGTGTACGGAATTACCGTATTTTTCGGACTATAAGACGCACTTTTTTCCCCCAAAATTTTGGGGGAAAAGAAGGGTGCGTCTTTGTTAAATATTATGTTTACAATATTCTCTAGCAGACATGGGGTTAACACTAGAGATGAGCGAAGAGTGTTCTATCGAACACATGTTCGATCGGATATCAGGCTGTTCGATGTGTTCGATTCGAATCGAACATCACGTGGCAAACTCCAAAAAAATTCGATTCCCCTCCCACTTTCCCTGGCGCTTTTTTTGCACCAATAACAGCGCAGGGGAGGTGGGACAGGAACTACGACACCGGAGGCATCGAAAAAAATCGGAAAAAGTCATTGGCTGCCGAAATCAGGTGACCTCCATTTTAGACGAATAGTGGATTTCAAATCCGGGTCATATGAGAATGTGAACTTTGTGACTAAGAGACAGGGATAGCTGTACAGGCAGGGATAACCTTTATTTAGGTAGGAATGTTATTAAAAATAACTTTTTGGGGCTCTATCGGGTGTGTAATTGTGATTTTTGTGACATAAACTTTTTCCAATAGGAATTGTAACATCTCTGCCTGTTCGGGTCACTGCACCACCCTCTGCTCGCATGCTGCGGCGCAGGAGGCGTTTGAAGTTTGAGAATCTGCTTAAAGTTTTTAGTTGCACTGTGTGAACACGGCTCTAGTCCTTAATTGGATTTGCACCACACCCGTCTTCTGCCAAGGTTGCCTCTGTCCATTAAGTGGTTAATCTTGCCTTGCCCTGTGATTGACAGCTGCCTTTCTGTGTACTCCATGGGCGGGTTCTTCCTCCCTATTTAGCCTTGGTTCCCATTCACACCAGTGCTTGTTATTGCCGTGCACATACCTGCTCTTACTGTCCCTGTTTGCTTATACTATTATACCTGACCTTTGGCTTTTCTCATTGACTGTTCTCTTGACTCCGATTTGGCACTGCATTACTCTCCTGTTACCGAACCCTGGCTAGCTGACCTCCCTTTGTTGTTGTTCGTCTTGTCTGCGTTTTGTGTTTCACATATTCAGGGAGGGTTTGTCCTCGTGGTTGTCGCCTATTACCTAGGATAGGGCCTGGCAATAGGAAGGGAAAGCGGGGGGCTTCACCTTAGGGCTCACTGTCTCTTGTGCCCCTCCCAGGGTTTAACAGTTCTGGGAATTGCTGTCTTAGCAATTCCCTTACATAATAACAAGCCCAAAAACCTACATCCATTGCTTCCCTACAGACAGCATGGATCCTATTCAGTGCTTTGCAGCCAAGTTGGAAGGTTTGACCGGCCTGGTAGCTGAGCTAGCTAAACAGGTTCAGACCCTAACTGACGCTGCTGCATCATCCCCAGCTGTTTTGGCACCTTACAAGGTCAAGATGTTACTCCCGGATCGTTTCTCAGGGGACCGTGAAAAATCTGAGACGTTCAGGGAGTCTTGTCGCTTGTATTTTCGGATTAATCCACATGTGACTCAGGCCCAAATGGTGGGAGTGGTTATATCTCTGCTACAGGGGGATCCACAAGCTTGGGCCCTTAAACTCCCTCCTGATGCTGATGAGTGGTCTGATGTGGAAAAATTTTTTAAGTCTCTGGGCTCTATCTATGCTGAGCCAGACCACATTGCGCTTGCGGAATCGCAACTCCTCACCATGCGGCAGGGAAAACGCTCTGCAGAGGAGTATTGCGCAGAGTTCCGTAAGTACAGTATAACTGCAGGTTGGTGTGAGTCAGCTCTAAAGGCTCACTTTAAAAAAGGTTTGTGTGACCGTGTTAAGGAGCTCTGGGTTGGTCACCCAGATCCCCCGACGCTTGAGAAAGCCATGACTTTGGCGGTCCGTATTGACCGCAAGATCCGAGAAAATTTAAAAGAGAGAGTAGGGTCTGTTGCCTCCAAGTTTTCTGTCTCTTCCTCTCTCTCCGCTGAAAAACCTACCTTTCCTCCCATCACTTCTGGTGAGGAACCCATGCAACTGGGAGCTATGGACGCCAGAACACGACGAGAACATCGTCTCAGGAATAACCTGTGCCTGTACTGTGGTTCCTCTGGTCATGTCATCCGAGACTGCCCTATCAGACCATTGTTACCTGCGAAAAAACTTCAGTGCCTGAGTGGTAATCAGAAGAACCACTCAGGCAACCAGGTATTTGGTGGGAATAACAATAAGATGTTGTTATCTGTGTCTTTGTCCTCTGGGGACAGATCTGTTTCTGGCAAGGCCCTAGTTGACTCTGGGTCTGCAGCAAATTTTGTTAAATATTCAGTTGTTGAATCTTTGGGCATTGAGCTTTTGCCACTGGACTCGCCTATGTCTGTTACTGGAGCAGATTCTACTCCACTGGCCAGGGGTAAAGTCAGTTTTAAAACCCCCTTGATCTCTTTGCAAGTGGGTTCTACACATTCAGAGGTCATAAGCCTGTTTGTTATGGAGAATCTCTCTGCTGATGTTATTTTGGGGTTCCCCTGGCTGAAGCTCCATAACCCTATTTTGGATTGGGGTAAAAAGGAGTTGGTAAAGTGGGGAGATCAGTGCTCATCCCACTCTATTGCTTTACATTCTGTAGATTGTGTCAGTGAGGAGAAGGTCTCAGCTACTAAAAGTTGGGAGCGCCCCTCCGGTATTAAAACCTGGTGGTATCAGAAACGCCGGATGAATAAAAAATGTTTGCCTGGTTCTCAAGCGTCTGTGGTTCAAGCAGAACCAAAATACAAGGCAGGGAAAACTCAGAATCCCTCTAGAACTGGTTTGTCTGGTGAGGGTCCGGTGGCCCCTCATAAAAGGGGGGGTACTGTAACATCTCTGCCTGTTCGGGTCACTGCACCACCCTCTGCTCGCATGCTGCGGCGCAGGAGGCGTTTGCAGTTTGAGAATCTGCTTAAAGTTTTTAGTTGCACTGTGTGAACACGGCTCTAGTCCTTAATTGGATTTGCACCACACCCGTCTTCTGCCAAGGTTGCCTCTGTCCATTAAGTGGTTAATCTTGCCTTGCCCTGTGATTGACAGCTGCCTTTCTGTGTACTCCATGGGCGGGTTCTTCCTCCCTATTTAGCCTTGGTTCCTATTCACACCAGTGCTTGTTATTGCCGTGCGCATACCTGCTCTTACTGTCCCTGTTTGCTTATACTATTATACCTGACCTTTGGCTTTTCTCATTGACTATTCTCTTGACTCCGATTTGGCACTGCATTACTCTCCTGTTACCGAACCCTGGCTAGCTGACCTCCCTTTGTTGTTGTTCGTCTTGTCTGCGTTTTGTGTTTCACATATTCAGGGAGGGTTTGTCCTCGTGGTTGTCGCCTATTACCTAGGATAGGGCCTGGCAATAGGAAGGGAAAGCGGGGGGCTTCAGCTTAGGGCTCACTGTCTCTTGTGCCCCTCCCAGGGTTTAACAGTTCTGGGAATTGCTGTCTTAGCAATTCCCTTACAGGAATGCATTGGACAGCGCTGATTGGCCAGAGTACGGAACTCGACCAATCAGCGCTGGCTCTGCTGGAGGAGGCGGAGTCTAAGATCGCTCCACACCAGTCTCCATTCAGGTCCGATCTTAGACTCCGCCTCCTCAGGCCAGCCTTCGGCCAATCAGCGCTGGCTCTGCCGGAGGAGGCGGAGTCTAAGGTCGGACCTGAATGGAGACTGGTGTGGAGCGATCTTAGACTCCGCCTCCTCCAGCAGAGCCAGCGCTGATTGGTCGAATTCCGTACTCTGGCCAATCAGCGCTGGCCAATGCATTTCTATGGGGAAAAGTTAGCTTGCGAAAATCGCAAGCTGACAGGGATTTCCATGAAATAAAGTGACTTTTATGCCCCCAGACATGCTTCCCCTGCTGTCCCAGTGTCATTCCAGGGTGTTGGTATCATTTCCTGTGGTGTGATAGTGGACTTGGTGACCCTCCAGACACGGATTTGGGTTTCCCCCTTAACGAGTATATGTTCCCCATAGACTATAATGGGGTTCGAAACCCGTCGAACACTCGAACAGTGAGCGGTTGTTCGAATCGAACCTCGAACATTTTAGTGTTCGCTCATCTCTAGTTAACACCCTACTGACATCATATCTGCTATATTCTGGGTACATGGGTGCGGTTAGAGTACACCATAGTAGAAATCTCCTTACATAGCAGCAAGATGGAAGGTAACACCCCCTCTCATGAATATAAATTAGTGACAAATACACATGTCTAGGTCTGTCTTTGGGAAGAAAACCAGGAGGTCGGTCGTTGGGAAGACCAGGGTGGGTGGTCCAGGCAGATGGTCATCCATGAGAGGGGATCCATGGGGAATCTATGGCAGGTCTGTCTGCTGTCCCTCTCTGTCATCCTGGACAAGATGTCGTGAATATCCCAGATGACCAGACCAGATGATCAAGCATGAACCAAGCTGTAACTTCAAGATATCCAGATAGAAACCCAACTTATCTGAAGATGTAAGCTATTGACAATTGATTGATATGTGTTATTTGGACATTTTCCCTGTTCCTGTGTTTTCCTTCAAGATGTTTAATTAAAGTCTACATTTTTATAACAAGCTGACTCCTCCCATCGTGATAAGGCCTACACCACGTGGCACAAGTCTCACCCGCAAATACAAGATATTTAACAGTCTTATAGTCTGAATGAGGCCGCAATACAGACCCGACATCCGCTGTAATAGGAAGGCGGATGCCGAGGAGGGTTAGATGCCAGCACATGTGCCGTGGCCCGAGACATCGCTATGCTCCTGCCCTGCATGAAGCCAACAGCGGCAGGAGTGATGCTGCTATTCCGCTCCTCCGTCCCTCTCCGCAATAGCGATGTCTCAGGCCCCGGCACATGTGCCGGCGTCTAACCCTCCCCAGCATCCGCCTATTACAGTGGATGCCAGGTCTGTATTGGCGGCCCCTTCCCCCCCACCCAAAGTGTAAACTCCCCCCCCCCCCCCCCCCCATACCTGTAAAGTTGCAGGCCGGCTCCTGCGTGACGATATCGCAGGAGCCGACCTGTTCGGGTGACAGCCGGGAGCCTACTGAAGGCTCCCAGGCCTGTCACTGCTATATTACCGTTACGGCTAGTCTATGATCAGCCGTAATAGTAATATACAGAATGTCCCATAGATGGCAATACAGTTGTATTGCCGTCTATGGGACTTGCAATCAAATGACCGCAGGTTCAAACCACCCGGGGGGAATAAAATAGTTAAAAAAAATAAAAAGCTTTAAAAATAATAAAAAAATGAAATAAATAAGAGTTCTAAATCACCTCTTTTCCCTAGAATACAATGTGGCCTTGCAGCTGTTGCAAAACTACAACTCCCATATATTAAATATTTTACCATTTTTTGCTTCAAAATTTTTTTCCCCTATTTCTTCCTCTAAAACCTAGATGCGTCTTATAGTCCAGTGCGTCTTATAGTCCGAAAAATACGGTACATACACTGCCCATAGGTGCCTGTCCATACACTGTAGCGCCTGGAATTGCAGCTCTGCTCTTATTCTCTTGAATAGGAGCAGACAGCTTCATTCAGCCGTATACCTCGTATATGGCTTTTGGCTGCTGATACTCATCTAGACC
Source organism: Leptodactylus fuscus (assembly GCF_031893055.1). Lineage (NCBI taxonomy): Eukaryota > Metazoa > Chordata > Amphibia > Anura > Leptodactylidae > Leptodactylus > Leptodactylus fuscus. The sequence goes on from NC_134265.1 coordinate 196,351,471, forward strand.
CTGACCGATCTGATACTGTTGACAAACTTTGCTGGTTTGTGGACAATTCCTATAATATAGTGCAAGCACATACAGCACTAGGTTTTATATATTTTGAAAAAACATGAGGTTAAAATTTTTTTTTCCAATTACCAATAAAAGACAATTGATACTGATATCTTTTTTAATAAAAATTTTCACTGTACAAAATCAATCAGTATGGAAAATTGTTGTTTTTTCGTCACTTTACCATCCTCAACAAGTAATAAAAAAATTATCAAAGTCATGCGTACCAGAAAATGGCATCAATAGAAATGAAAGGCGCCAGCATATGGTGTGAACAGGAATTAAAATGAAACATAGTTCCCTCAAGCACATTAGTAAAAGCTGAAAAAAAAGGATCTATCTCAAAATGATGCCATCACACAAAAAATTAGCCATCATATTGTCTCTTATTTTGATCGGAAGTTTTGAGTGATGTCTAGGTGTCTGTGGGAGCTCCTGGTATCTTCTGCCTTTGTTTACATGGTGTACCTTACACACTACCTCCCTATCACTTCTCCCCCCTCCTCTCTCAGGCTGTATTCACACAGAGTAACACCAGCCGTTTTTTGTGTGCTTTTTGCACATAGCGCCGCGTTAACGCCGCGTGTACGTGGCGTTAACGCCGCGCTATTTAGCGGTGGCGTTGCACGGCGTTAATGGCTGGCGTTACTCTGTGTGAATACAGCCTCACTGTGTTACATCCCCTCCCTGTCTCCCTAGCTAAGCTACGCTGAGCTATCCTGCCTAAGCCCACCGCATCATACTTGCCTAGCTTCCTATCTGTGAGATAGCTCCTCATTTCCTCTTCACTGTGCGCAGGCTGGAGACGCTGCACACAGTCCGGAAGTACCTGTGAGGCCTGCGCAGTAGAGATGGATTGCCATCTCTACTGCGCATGTCTTACAGTGACCGCCAGACTGCACAGGTGCTTCCAGGAGGAGGAGTAAACTAGAAAGTAAGGTGGGGGAGAGGGTTTAGTTTAGGGGAAGATTTGTAGTTTATCTCGGACAACCCCTTTAAATAGATTGACATTCAATGTATTCCAAAATATCATAAACATCTGCTTTTGATATTGGCTGCAGCGGCTCAGAAAACCATATTTACACACTTGGATTTCTCCTAGGGTTATCTCCATTGTTTTGTTCCATGGGAAGATACCTGGGGTATTTAATATGGATAGATTACATGCAACTCTGAATAAAGACACACAGACTAAAAGATTCTTTTTAATTTGGTGAAACTTTATTTGGACACCTCTTTTAGCAACAACAAAGGCTTTGGGGTCCATTCACACTATTTTGGCGCTGAATCCGTATCAGAATCCACGTGAAAAAAAACGCCTCCCCATAGAGTTTTATGGGTATAATTGACTTGCTGCGATTTTCTAAAGTGTGGCGTTTGAAAATGCAGCTTTTCCACTGCAGATTTTTTTCTGCAATGTGTGGATGGGATTAGCTGGAATTTTTTTCGCTAATACGTAGGAATAGCCTTAAGAAAGGCTATTCTTCTCCTACCTTTAGATGTCTTCTCCGCGCCATCATTCTGTAGGTAGGCACGATAGGCGCTGCCGTGGAGAAGGACGTACATGGTTCACTGTCAGGAACGCCCTTCTAACTGTAAAGAGCTACAGTATCGGGACCGATTGCTCTTCACCCGGGGCACAGATCGGGAAAACCGACAGTACGCTAAATTCAGCGCACTGTCAGCTTTTCAGCAGTATATAGAACTGCCTGTGCCCAAATCGGTGAAAGGTCCTCTTTAAGCAGGACCTCTTTTACCTAACCAGAAATCATTGTGATCAGCATATTTCTCTTCATGCCTCTTTCTCTTACAGCAAGCCTTGCGGATGCTAGGGTTCTAGTTACTGGTGCCAGCACTGGTATTGGGGAGGAGATGGCATATCACTACGCCAGGGCAGGAGCATATCTTGTGCTGACTGCAAGGAGGGAAAATGTTCTGATGACAGTAAGTATGTTATATAAATTGATATCTTTATAAAATGAAAGCTAAAATGCTGGCATACCATGGGCTTGTTTATTGCTGTGATTCATCCATGAATGCAGATTTCTTCCTGTAATTTTAGTTTTCTTGTCAATTTTAGTGAGTCTGAAGGCATTGTATACCTGTCTGTAAATAGAAAAGTGCACATTTTTAACTGATAAACTTTTTAACCACTTCTGTACTAGACTGTCTTGGTTGTGTCAATGCCCGAGAAATCGTATGCTGAATGCTGCTTGCTTCTCTATGGAAATGGGGTAGGAAAATTCTCCCTGGCACTACGACGGATGACTAGGCCCTGCCTGAGGGTGTTTGTCAGCTGTACTCAAGCTAAGCTTGGCCCCGACAACTTCTGGCTCTCTAAACACGGAGTCCTAAGAGACAGGTGGGGAGAGAACTGAAAGAGGCTAGGGACTGGGATACTAAAGGCGGTCATCATAATCCGCAGTGCTTTTACAGTGATATTGTCAACACTGTCCCAAGTAGGGCTCACAAACTAAATTCTTGATAGTATGTCTTTGTAGTGTGGGAGAAAACCTAGGCAAAACTCACGCAAACACAAGGAGAACATACAAACTCCTTGCAGATGTTGTCCTTGGCTGGATTTGAACCCAGGACTCTAGCGCTGCAAGGCTGCAGTGCTAATCAGAGTCTAAAAGTTATCTCTATGCAGCAAGTCAATGGGAGCTGAGCTGCAGTACCAACATTTGGCAACTACACAGGGCACAGAGCCAACTACTTCCATCTTTGTGCATGTTACGGTACACAGACTAAATGGCCCTCTAAACAGCTGACGTTGGGTTCACACCAGCGTTCGGTGTCCGTAGTCAGGTTTCCGTCTTCTTCCTCTTCATTTTCTGCTATGTGAACTTACTCTGAGGGCTAGGATAATAAAACTGTAATCGGACGTATTATGTTAGAGGCTGGGATTGGAAACTGAAATTCAACCCTGGCATTTGAAGCAAACAGGTCCACTTGCTGTATCGTAAATGTGAAATAAGTTTGCACACTTGTGGGTTGTGGCTAAAGTGGTTTATATAGCATTTATAGAATACAAATTGCATGTATGCTACTAGTAGCCCCCCTCTACACACCTACTTCCCTAGATTGGGTTCTCTTTTACAAATATGGCACAACTCCACACTGCTTACTTGATCTCTTATCACGGCAAGGGAAGAGTCCTCCCCATTAATGCTGAAACCTAAGACAAACAGCAGCCTGCTTTGGTGCTGCCACATATTGATGTTCCAACACTGCTCCCCGCTGTATCCTTACTGCACGTTTCTGAAAAACCCATAGACTTTCTTGGGTTTTAAGACAGCGAAGGCTCTCACATTTCCAATTTTCACTGATTTATCATGTAATTAAGGCCAAAATGGATCAATGCAGATCAGAACTGAGTCATGGATTTTGAGATTTGTGATAAAATGAATGGCCATGGGAATAAAGCTCTAGGGTCCTTTGACACTGTATATGTTTACTGTATGCACCAATACTGTTTGCAATGCTAGAACAATTTTGCTGCCTTTTGAGTTCTATAGCAGTTCACAAGTAATAATCTGAAGATATCTGACATCAATCTCTACTTGATTATAGGTGAGAAAGAAGTGCCTGGAACTTGGGGCAAAGAGTGTGTCTGTGGTTGTCGCTGACATGGGATCATCAGAGGCTCGGGAGAGGGTTCTAGAGAAAGCTGTTGCTGATATGGGTAAGACAAGGGAAAGCACTTTGCTCACCTTTATCCCGATGAGCAACAACCAAGCTGCTGACTCCTCGCCGCCGGTACGCGGAGCGGTGCAACATGCGCCGTGGCCTGGTACGGTTGGGGACCCCTGGTGTAAAAAATACAAGTGTAAAAATAAGACTCCCATTGACTTCAATTACATTTTTTTACATGTGCAAAAAAAACACGTCAAAATACACGTGTAAAATGTCATTGAAGTCAATGGAAGTCTTATTTTTACACGTGTATTCTTTATACGTGTACTTTGCCAAAATGAGCGCGCATTTACTTTGTGTGAATGGACCCTTAGATGATACTGAATTAAACCAGTCAGCTAAGCAAAATCAGGTGCTTCCACATCTAAGGCCTACAAAAAGAATTCTTTTTCTCTTTGGACTTTCTCCTGCTTTATTGTTTTTATAGTTTTATAACACATTGGATTTGATTACACGCCATACAAAATAATTAGAACAAAACGGTAAATTGTGATCTGCATCACTTGCAGTTATACCTTTATTGTACTCAGAGCTTTAGAGTTCTTTACAGAAGGGAATCTTGTTGCAAAGGTTCAACCTACTACATCTGTTTTGTTTTTTTCCCCAGTTTTGCAGCTGTTGCTCTTTTATAAAAGAGACTGGCTATGAACATTTTCCTAGATTTTTGTTTCTAGAAGATTGTGTCACTGTAACATGATAAAAAAACAACTTTGCTCCTATTTACCTGAATTCACCTGTATCAAAAATGGCCCCCAGCCCAGAAATCACCACGGAGACCAGTGGCTCTGGGTAAGATTGTGTGAAAGGAGTCTTTGCAATGATTAGAGACGTCTCCTCAGATGTTTTTCTGAAGGAAGCCTGATGACTGATTTAATCTAGAATCCCCTGGCATGTCCCAAGAAATGATGATCGGCAATCTATTTAAAGGAAAACTATAAGGGGTCAGTTATTATGTGTGCCTTTTTTCATGCATTTTTTTCATGCCTCTGCCTTCTGTTCAGCTGATTTACTAAAAAGGCAAATTGTGTCATAAATTTTGCATAAAATTAGTCTAATGAAACTTGTGATTTCAGAACTGTTAGATACCGTATCTTGGGTTATGTTAACTGTGTATTGGAGTGTGGTTGTCTCGGTTTTTTTTATGCCTTTATGAAAAAGGGGCATTTTATAAATTCAGTGGAAAATGTTACTCCAGACAAAACCCACTTTCACCGACAAATAAGCAATATGATGAGCCTTGTGTAAAAGCCTTAAAAATAGGTGTAGGTACTAGAGATGATCGAGTACAATTCAAAACTACCGTTTCGAATAGCACACTCCCATAGGAATGAATGGACACAGCCGGCACGCAGCCAAGGCTGGCATCCTGCCGCTTAACCCCCTGCGCGCCGGCCGCTCCCATTCATTCCTATGGGGGCGTGCTATTCGAAACGGTAGTTTCGAATAGTACTCGCTCATCTCTAGTAAGTACGTTGAATACTGCAACAAACCATTTCAGATGCTACTTTTGGCTAGTGTACCTCTTAGTGTAAGATTATTGACTACTAGATATGCCACTATGATGCACTCAAAGATATTTCGGTAACAAAAGATAATAGGTAATGAAACTGTATAAATGTTTTTTATATTTTTTTCACCTCCTATCCACCTATTATGTTCTGAGGCCTAAGGTGACCTCAGAGTATAATAATTTACAGTCATCTACAGCAATACATGTTGCGGCAGCCACTTTAGTTAATCCAAGATGAATCTGTCGTCCTACTCATTAACTGAACATTCTGGAGTATTCAGATCGAATCCAGTTCGTTACAAACCAAATCACCAATCAGCTTTCCTCTATAAACTTATCCGTTTGCTCTAATATTGTAATCGCTTACATATATAAGCATTGAAACTCACAATTTAATGATAAAAGAAAAAAAGATCAGCATCCCTCTATAGACAACGTTTTTGTAGCAGAATTCAAGAGTGTGCCTCTGTTTGCTTATGTGTCATAGATAGATAAGAAGGCTGCTTCTGATTTTTTTGAGAACCTTGGAGAAGAATCAATAAGAAAATTTTCTATTACAAATGTAATACAATAGCACCAGGACAACCAATAACAAGTGGGCATGGATGATGCTGTTGCTAGGTGGCTGACTTAACCCTTTATGTAATGCCGTTTGCAGTCATAAGCTGAGAAGATCCAACATCTACCTGCAGCAATTGTAAATGGAGGTCTGGAAATAATAAATACATTATTGATCGGTCCCTGTGGGGTTTAAAATAATTCAAGATAATTTTTTTTGGGTGCAAGAACAATACAGAGAGCTGCATTATCTTTGATAAAATCAAACTCCTCGGGAGAAGTATCTAGGTGAGCTGTTGTAGTTTTCCCTTTTGAGAATGACATGAGAGTCTCCAATAGTGACACAGCCATGGTTCACTGATATATAAAAGTCAATTCTACTGCCCTAGGCGCTCTAGCTAAGCGAACTAAGCATTCAGGAATACTGGGATCTGAAATGTTCCAAAGTATGATAGCAAAATAACTTTCCAACATTCCAGGTCACTGAATATTTAGGCATTAAAGGGGTAGAAGCAACTACTCCCCTCAGAAATCAGAAATAAAAATTGGGCAATTAGCAATTCAGCACTGAGCCTTTGGACTTTCACAAAGAGATATGGTTATCAGGAGAAACAAGATTGGAGGGTCACTTTGACTGCTCATAGCTCTACAGAAGGTGCATGACCAACTGTGAGACCTGGGAGAGTTGGACAGATGGGAGCAAGAATTAGATGGGGGAGGGATAACATGGCCTTCAGTTTTTTTGACCACTTGGCCTATACAAGAAATAGCCCTGTCCCACTTGGAACTGTTTTGTAACAGGGAAGAGAGCCATAGTTGCATTTTTTACAAGTGAATCTGGAAAGGGCTACACTATGTGTTCCTCTCAAGGACTCCCCAGGACATAGGGTAGCTGAGTTCTATGACTTAGCCTCCCCTATTTCCTCCAACATTTAAATAAGGGAATATATATATATATATATATATATATATATATATATATATATATATATATATATATATATATATATATTTTATCCCCCAGCATGAACTGTACCTTCAGGATGCTCTCCAGTCGTGCTGCTTTGGTTTCAAATATTGATAGCTCTGACACCATGCAAACTGGGAACGCAAAGTTAATCAAACTGGAAATGTATCCTTGGGTTAAAGTCAGGGAGATCTAGGTCTCCTTTCCACATAAAGCCCAAGGAAGTAAGATGGGAAATGTAACCCTTTCCTCATATAAATCCTCCCTACTACAATTTTTATCCTGCAAAGATAATTTTCATTAAGGGAGTTTGCACATAGTATCAGTTGTTCTCCTTTTCCCTCCATTTCCTGGTTTCATTCCATTTTTTTGGATGGGCTAGCTTGTGTGATGTATATCCCAGGCCAGCAGGGTGCTCCTGAGACTGGATTTGCAAACAGAGACAAAAGAGGCACTGAGGATAAGCACTGTCCTAGCCCTTCTGAGCACTTTGAGGACCTGACAGAAGACTCCATTAGCCATCAGTCAAACTGAAGAGAAGAGAATAGCAGTGGCAGGGAATAGGGTCTGACCTCACCAGCCTGACCACTGCAGCAAAAATGGTAAATGTGGTTGGCGTCCTAGGTTGGCTCCTGATTGACTGTCAGAATGATATTGCTGACTGGTTGCAGACATGATCGTCTGACAGGAGTCTTGCAATAATACAAGTTTTTCCAGTTAGATAGTGCTTGCTCTGAAGAAGCATCTGCCTTTCTGATAAACTCCCCACGGAAGATTTCTCCTGAAGGAAAATTCTCTAGAACTAGGAAGCACATCACCTGTTCTGAGGAAGGAGACATTGACCACATGAGTAAGTGGTGGGCTGCACTGTATGTTCCTGTCAGAGTTCCACAAGACATAGGTCTGAGGATATATATAAATAAGTACTGGACACCTGGAAAAGGAAGCACTATGTGTTCCCCAGGACTTCCCAGGACATGGGTTAGCTGAGTTCTATGACTTATCCTCCCCTATTTCCTCCAACAATTAAATAGGGAAATATATATATAAAAAGAGGGGCATGTTTTAGTTAAATACATGACCCTGAACTACCTTAGGCTGAGCTGGTTCAGAGTTACATACACCTCACTGCTTGAATGAAGACTTTTCTTTCCCTCACTTCCAGGTGGCTTCTGTGGTAGACAGGCAATGCAAAAATGTGCTCAGATCTGCTCCTTAGATAAAAAACAGAAGTTATTTAAAGATGAGCAGAGTGGGAAACTTTTTTTCTCAAGCAGATCGGTCCATTTAGGAGTTCTCAGATGTCATTGAATTTACACACTTATTGTTTGGGTCTATGTTCATTAAAGAGGATGACTTTGTTAATATATTGTTATTGGATTCCCAGACATTCAAGCCCTTATATTGACCCAGCAACCCAGCTTTGTTATCTATTACATGTCTGCACAACAACATCCTAGTGACATTGCACTTAAAAATGAACTGGCAGATGCTGCAAACCTCTATAATTTGTGTTTGATAAGGCAGACCATGAGGACATGTTTCGTCTCGAACAGTAGGGGCCCTGTTGTCATCCAAGATGGTGCAGATCTGCCCTTCTGATTGGCTCACATCAGCTGACATGGCTTATCTGTTGCCTAAAGCACATGACTTTCCTAATTTAGAATCTTCTAATCTGTTTGGCCCAGAGTTTATCAAGGCAGTTAAGATTGGGTCTAGGAAGTCTTTCACTGAATTGAAATGTGTATTTATAACTAATGGGCCCTTTGGTTAAGATGGTCGCTTTAACAAATCTTAGGGGCAGAGCCAGTGGCTTAACTAAGAATGGTGGGGCCCCATGGCGAACTTTTCACATGCCCCCCCTCCTCTCCGACCGCCTCCCTCCCCCGACCGAATCCCCCCAAGCACCCCCCCAACTGACCCCTCCAACAGTATTATGTCTCATGGTGACCCCTGTACATAGTATTGTGCTCTATAGTGGCCCCTGCATACATTAGTGGCCCCTACACACAGTATTATGCTGCATAGTGGTCCCTGCACACAGTATTATTTCCCGTTGTGGACCACTCATGAACAATTATTATACTCTGGGGTCTTTTCAGACTCCAGAGTATAATAATTGGAGACCCAGGGGAGGATACAAACATTTAAAACACTGTTACTTACCTCTCCCATGCTCAGGCGCACTCTGAGCTGATGTTGGCCATCTTCAATGATGGAAGAGACGTCAGTTGAGCTGGGGCTTGCGTCACGACGCATAAGGACACAAGCCCCAGCCCACGTGACATCTAGGACCTCACACAAGTAGGCCTAAAGCCTTCCGGAGCCAAGAGAGTTAAGTAACAGAGTTTTTTTTATGTTAAGCTCACCTTCCCTGGGCCTCCGATCATTATACTTGGTGGGTTTGAAAAGATATTGAACATTAGTGGCCCCTCTACACAGTACATGTGCCACAATGACCCGTATGGTTTTCTTTCCAGATGTTGCAAAAATTTCGGATTTTGTAGATCCCAAAATTTTTGGGGTACACTTGAGATCCCAGAGTGTAATGATTGGACAAATGATCGATGACAAACACAAAAAACAATGTTACTTACTCATAAAATTAACACTGTTACTTACCTCTCCTATGAACCCAAGGAATGGAAAGCTGAATGCAGGAGTGAACCTAGTGTATGAGCCGTAGTCCAAGTGTGGTAAGTAACAGTGTTTTTTTTTTACCTACGGTCATTATACTTGGTTCTCCAAAGAGACACCCCCCCCCCCTCCCCCCCCGAATATAATAATAGCAGTTTCAGTTCGGACATATTCAGTCCGAACAGAACCACCAGGCGAATCTCACGAGATGACTCTCATGAGGATTACCCAACAGATAACCTTACTGCGTCTGATATTATAGGGGCCCTCTGGAGGACAGAAGGGAAAGCGGAGGCTGCTGTGAACAGGGAAAGGGGTTAGGAAATTGGGCCTTTTACCTGCTGGGTTCACTTAAGCAGGTAACAACCTATTTATAAAAAAAAAAAAAAAAAAAACAGCAGAGGCCCACTAAGGTCCTGGGCCCTGTAGCCCTGTAGCAGCATACAAACAGGAGTCACAAAAGTACATACTTCCGTTACAAAAATAAATAAAAAAAACAGGATGGAAGATAGTGTCTGTCATCTTAGTTACTTTAGTGTCAAGTACCAAAAAACCCTGAAGTACACCATAATTTTATGTTCTTTAGAATAAATAGACAGAAATGACTTCTATCTATCTATCTATCTATCTATGTATATATATATATATATATATATATATATATATGCCCTGGAGGCCTCACCAACCCCAGGCCTCACCCTAAACGACCGGGAGGTGAAGTTCCTGCTATACGCCGACGGTCTCCTACTCCTGGCCCCCACCGAGAAAGACCTCCAAGAAAGCCTTTCAGTGCTGGAAAAATTCAGCACCACATGGGCCCTACCCATCAACCAGAAGAAGACCAAAGTCATGGTATTTCAAAAGAAGGGCCACAATAAAGCCTCCACCCCACAATTCACACTGAACAGCTCCACAGTGGAGAAAACCAACAGCTACACCTACCTGGGGCTGGAGCTCAGCCAATCAGAAAGCTTCAAAGCAGCAATAGAAACCCTGAAAGCAAAAGCCTGCAGAACCTTCTACGCCATCAGAAGACAACTGTACCACCTCAAACCACCGGTGAGGGTCTGGCTGAAGATATTTGACGCAGTCATCTCCCCGATCCTTCTCTATGGCAGCGAGGTTTGGGGCCCAACCACCTACCCAGACCAGTCAAAGTGGGATTCCAGCCCAACAGAGAACTTCCACCTGGAGTTCTGCAAATACCTGCTCCATGTCCATCGCAACACCTACAACATGGCCTGCAGGGCAGAGCTAGGCAGACTCCCCCTATGGCTCACCATACAGAAGAGGGCGCTAGCTTTCCAGGCACACATCCAGGGGAGCAAGCCTGACTCCTACCACCACCAAGCTTGGCTAAGCCACCTGAGCAAACCAGACACTCACCAACCAAACAACAGCCAACCATCAAACCAAAAACACCAACAGATGATAACCAAGGCCGAAATAAAGGTGACCACAGAGGCAAACAGAGAGCGGTACATTGAAGAATGGAAAAACGAAATAAATAACTCCAAGAAACTCACCATGTACCAATTCCTACAAAGGGACTACACCATGGCCACCTACCTGGAGAGAATACGCCACCCCAAACACAGACAGACCCTGAGCCGGTACAGACTGAGCGCCCACAACCTAGAGATAGAGACGGGGCGATACAGGCAGACGTACAAGCCACGGGAGAACAGACTGTGCCAGCACTGTGACCAGGGGGCCCTAGAAGACGAGACCCACTTCCTGCTATACTGCACCAAATACTCAGCTGTGAGGGCCGTCTACTACCAAAGACTGTCTGCCCACATCCCAGACTTCATATCTGCAGACGAGAAGAGGAAACTCTACATCCTACTGGGAGAAGAAGAGGCCACTGTGGAGATCGCTGCCCAATACGTGTCCAGCTGTCACCAAATAAGAGGAAGATGAGACTCCACGGACTGTTATATTTATCCCAATACATGTTATTCAATTGCCTGAATTCCATTGACTGAATAAAAGTGTCTGAAAGCTGCTTCACAACTGATCATGAATAATTCTGCTCCCCACTTGTATCTAATAGTAGAATCAATGGGATCTAGCTATCTGACATCCAGGAGTGTCTAATTTTGTAAGTCTTCTGTCCCAGTAGGTTCAGGAGCAGCAAACTCTTTCAAAACATTACAGCATAATAAAAACGAAAAAAAACAAACAGATATTCTGTTCTGCATATCCAGAATAAATAATCACTCTCTTAAGGGAGGGTTCACACAGAGTAACGTACCGCGTGATGTGGCATGTAGACGCCGCGTGAGCTTTTGTGGGCCGTATACGCTCCCATTGATTTCAATGGGAACGTGGATCATATACGCGGCGCTATTTTGCGGCCGTGATTTTGCCGCAAAATTACGGCCGCAAAATAGCGCTACGTATACGATCCACGCTCCCATTGAAATCAATGGGAGCGTATATGGCTCGCAAAGGCTCACGCGGCGTCTACGTGCCACATCACGCGGCACGTTACTCCATGTGAACCCTCCCTTATTAGATTTATCTGATAAGTAAAAAATGATTACTTATCAAAAGCCATTGATCTGAAATATGCCCAGAACGTGTCCTTTTGACATTTATTGGGCCAGTATATGTTGGTGTTGGCAAACCTTTTTTTTTTCCTAATGGTTCCTAGCCACCTCTGATACCCTGCTGTCTCCAATGGTAAACTAATCCACTGAAAGAGGCAGAGTAGTTTGATGTATATATTTGTAAGTGTATATCCAGTGTGTATGCATGTCTGTAACTATGTTTGTGTACTACATGCAAACAATGTAACATATTTATCAGTGTATTTCCACCAGTTTTCTGGTGTAGCTGTATTAAAATATGTTGTGATAGGACTGAAAGCCATACCGTGCAGTATTTACAACACTGTACCATTCTAGCCATAACTTTAGTCATAGATTTTGTTTTTCAGTCACCTTTCTAGATTTGAATAATTGTGTCAGCGACTATATTTTGTGCACTATACTATAGAGCAGTGATATGCAACCAGTGGTCCTATATCTGTTTCACATCTAATATATCACTGCACCACAAATCGGGGGGCCCCCATTCCCCCAAATATTGGAGATGTAGTTTCAGAACAGTTGGAGTACTGCAGGTTGTAGTATTTAAAGAGGACCTTTCATGTCCTCCTGCACATGTTGTTTTATATAGGGCCTATTAAGGTATCGCTAAGACTGAAACCAGTACTATGTAAATTTACCTTTAAAAAGTGTAATGAAATCCAGTTGCTTATGATTGTACATGGTGGAAAGTGAGGGTGCAACTTTCTTACAAGAGCACCAAATACCTTATCCCGGACCTGACTTGATGATATGTATCAATCTTTACTATCATATTTATTTGCTATGACCCATGCTAATAAGTAACTTTGTACTTTTTTACTGATAACACTGTCCAAGGTCCTTCACCATAGTGCTTACTATGCATGTTCTCTTAGGAATAAAGCATGTATGTATTTCTTTAGGTTCAAAGTACTGTAGTTAAATAAAAAGCCATACATTTTAGCCTCAGTTATTATAATTTAATGACAGATTTTCTCCATTATATTCACAATGTTTGAATGTTTACACATTAACTTTTCCAACTTTCTGCTGAGGAATCAACTGGATGGCATCCTTCTCCATTTACTTGAAAAGCTCCCATCCAAAGTGATTTCCCTCTATAGTGTTATATTGCTAGAACATAGAAGAAGAATAACTTGGTGGTGGGAATCAAATTTTCTGAGAATCTCACAATCTTTAAAATGAAGGGGCTTTGGTCCTAGATAAACACTGTTTTTTCACAGTCTTTTCCTGTATAGCAACATAATCTGTACAGTGAACTTCAGCACAGCCCTATTCACTTGATTTGGACAGCATTACAGTCGCCTGCAGAGTAAGTGGCCAAGACTTCCACTGTGCAGAACAGCCAGAAGGATCTTGGTCCCTTTGTTTTCAGGATTCTGGTGCCCAGAGATGTTTTGCCAGGTTTCTTTCTTGTTGGCGCATCCTTTATGTTTCTAGCAACTAACCATTTGCCCCATTGTAATTCAATCCCATAATCAAGTGTATCAACTGAGTCTACTGGAGGTGAGTATTATTTTGGCATTAGCAAAATTTTTCTCACAAATATCTGTGAGGTTCGCCTTGTGATTTATTTCTGACTGAACACATCTAAACCAGAATTGCTAATGGTTTTATACTCTGTTGTTTCTTCAGACCTCAACGTATAATAGGCAGAGGTGAGTAAACATAACAAACATTGTAACTTAACTCCCCTGGACTGCGGTACGTGAGTGCCCATCCTCTTTGGGTCTCTTCCGGCCTTCTAAATTATATCAGAACTGGTGTCATGACCCTCGTATCTGCTGAAGCTAATCAAAGGCACTAGTGACATCATCCAGGAGGCCCAAAAAGAATGGAAAGCGTGGGCTTCAGTTTTTTATACTCAAGGGTCTGAAGAGACCCCAAAGTATAAAAATAAAATAATAACATTTTTGGGTGAGGTGCCCCAAACAATTCCTGTTTGGCGGAACCTGAATATTTTGGAAAATTTTAACAAGAAAACTCTGTGACTGGGACTGCAGACAGAGCAGCAGAGAAGTGAGGAGAGGTGAGTATCAGTGTTTCTTTAAGTTAAACTTTGGTGTAAATTGAGGGGGAACATAAAGCTAGGGTCAGATAAAGGGGGGCATTAAACTTGGGACAGATGAATGGGGGCATGAAACTGGAGGCAGATGGAGGGAGGGACATTAAACTGGAGGAGATTGAGAGATATTAAACAATGGTGGTCACATTAAGCTGATGGCAACTGGAAAGGTACATTAACTTTAATGTCCCCCTCCATCTGCCGCTATGGTTTAATGTCCACTTCCAGCTGCCCCAGTTTAATGTCTCCCCTCCAGCTGTCCCAGGTTAATGTCCCCTTCTATTAGCCCCCAGTTTAAACTGGGGCATGAGGAGAGGGACTTCATACTATTGGGAAGTTGGAGGGGAAAATTATAATGTGGGGCATATAATGTTAGGGTGACTATAGAAGCATTATACTGTGTGGGGGCGCAAAGTAAAATGGATTACAATGGCAGAGTCAGCATATAAGTGAGTGGAGGTAAATTTGCTACAGTGCACATAGCGCACCGTACATTTGGTCCCTCTTTCTGTTCTTTGAAAGTTGGAAGGTATGCACATTATACTGTGTGGAAGAACCACTATGGAAGATTTTCCTGTCCACAGGGATCTTTGGCGTGAATGTGGGGTTGCAGCTTTCTGAAGAGTGGGGAGCCCATGGTTAATATGCCCTATAAGGCTTGACTGATTGATAGGGGTTTCAGCTGATCAGCAATGCGTCTTGAGAGAACCACTGTAATAAATTATTTTCAACATGATTGCAAATACCTGCAATGTTTCAATTTAAAGATGGCCGTAAATGTAAGGTAGATGTCACTAAATCCTATTATATCAGTGGGAATTAGCGACCACCTAATGTCTATGAGAGTGTCTTAATTTCAACATGCCCAACCCTTTCACACTCAATGTGCTTAAGACTAATGCCAAACATTGTGGAAATACAGCTTCTTTTTTTTTTAAATGCAGATGTTGCTGCAGTTTTTTGAGCCAAAGCCAGGAGTGGATTGAGCAGAAGGGGCAAGTATAAGAAATTCCTATATATTTCCTGTTGCTTTTGTAGCCATTCTTGGCTTTGGCTCAAAAAACTGCAGCAACATCTGCAACACAAAAAGCTGAATTTGTGCAATTTGTGACCTCAACCTTAGGGTGCATTCAGACTACGTAACGCCGGGCGTGTATGAGAGCCGTACACGCCGGCATTACGGCAGACTGCCGAACACTTCCCATTCACTTCAATGGGAGCGCTCGTAACAGCGGCGTTTACGAGCGCTCCCATTGAAGTGAATGGGAAGTGTTCGGCAGTCTGCCGTAATGCCGGCGTGTACGGCTCTCATACACGCCCGGCGTTACGTAGTCTGAATGCACCCTAACAGTGAGTCATTTCCCTCTCACTACTTGCACACTTGATTTTGCAGTATTCTAGAACTGTATAAAAACTGTTATTGGATACTTTTTTACTGGATGCAGCTACATGGAATAGTTCAGTCTGTTGTCTATTCTTTCGAAGCATGGATCACCCAGGGTGTGCCAAAATGGTTAAAGGGGTATTCCCACTTCGCATACTCACCAGTCTTCACTGCTGTAAAATCTTCTTTCTTCCTGGTTTCTTGCGTCATTTGGTGGGCGGGGTTTCACATGCAACCTGATGTTTAGCTCCGCCCGCAAATTAGCATGTAACTCCGCCTATGGGGCGGCTGAAGGACCTGTGATGTCATCAAAGGTCCTCAAACAACACTATATGCACAATATTGGACTATGAAGTACAGGCAGGAGCAACTCCATTCTGTGTTACATACAGAGACTGCCTGTCTCTGCCATAATGAACACAATTGAATTAGCTAGCCTGATAATTGGGAGAACAGAAGACGAGTTCAGAAATGAAAGCAGCTCCTCTCCCCTATCTGATAGCAGGAAGCTAGGTCATGTGGTGTAGACACAGGAATAGCTAGAAACACAGGCTCGCTCCCGTGCACTTAGCCCCTCCTCCCTCCCCCCTGAGAGCAGCAGATACATCACTTGACTTTTGAGCAGATAAGTCAAGGGCTGTGTCAAAAATGAATTGAATAAAGTAAGATAGTGGACAAACAAAGCAGTTTTGCTGAAGCAGTGTATTTAGGAAAAGTCTTAAATCCACATTAACAAGCAGTATAGATAGGATCCTTGTGATGGGACAACCCCTTTAAGAGACATACTCCTACTAATAATTTTAGAGCATCGACATCAATGTGGAATAGGTTAAGACTTGTGTAACAAACATCACTCTTAAAAAATTCTCCACATTGTGCCTGGGAACTTTGTGAATAATTTAACTGATTATTTCTATTTTATATTTTTTATTTTTTCTAAAGCAAAATGTAGTCACTGTTAACTACTCTTTTATAACCTTACAGGAGGTTTGGATTATGTGGTGCTAAATCACATTGGATACACCCCTTTTGAGATGTGGGATGGAGATGTAAATCACACGAGATGGCTAATGGAGGTTTGTTATATCCTGATACATACTGTAGAAAATACATTTATTGTCTAACCCATGGGAGAGATCAGTAACCTATATATTAAAAAAAAAAATTATTCTGAGTTAAAATTCCCTACACTTGTGCTAGGTTCACACTAGTGTTAGGGTAAATCCCCCCAAGATTCTGCATAAATCAACGGAGAGAAAAATCCTGCAAGCAAGTACTTTTCTCTCCAGCGATTTCAGTGTAAAATCGGGGTAAATCTGACAGACCCCATTATTGTTTTACACAATATAGTTTTGTGGATTTTCGCGTGTAACTGCTTTTTTAAGCGGACAGGGTTTCCTTCTTTCAGGTCCCCATGCAGACTCAAAATACTTAATCTTTAACTGGTCAGACATTAACTCAGCTACCCCAATAGGTGACACTAGAGAGAGTCTTCTACCTTTTGGAGCAGAACTAATTTACATACCTATTCCTATGGAGCAAAATGACTGAAAGGGCTCGTTCACACGGTGTAACGTGCCGCGTGATGTGGCACGTGTACGCCGCGTGACCCTTTGCGTGCCGTACACGCTCCCATTCATTTCAATGGGAGCGGGGATCGTATGCGCCGCACTAGTTTGCGGCCGTGAATAAATGCACGGCCGCAAACTAGCGCAGCGCATACGATCCCCGCTTCCATTGAAATGAATGGGAGCGTGTATGGCACGCAAAGTGTCACGCGGCGTACACGTGCCACATCACACGTGCCGCGTTACACCGTGTGAACGAGCCCAAAGACTCCCTATGTCAGCTCTACACAGGCAAACAGTACCGTCCAGAATTAGACCAAAACCGCTACCAAAACTTTGGAAACCCCCAACTAAAGCCCAATATAACGCATTTAAAGGGGTTGTAAGTTTCTAATATTGGTGGCCGATCCTTAGATGTTAGATCTACAAGGATCCAACACACAGGACCAACTGCTCCGGGACATTGTGTCTTCCTGTAATGCTTACATGCTGGGAGCTGTGCGTATGGTGAATGCCAAGGACTGCTAATGTATGTAAACATTACCGGGAGCCACACTGTCCCAGGGCAAGAGATCTGCAAGTGGAACCAGGTATCAGACCCTTGCACATCTAATATTGATTGCCTATCCTAAGAATAAAAAAAACAAAATGATTTGCTCAACCAAATATTAGAACCATGAGACATGAGTATGAATATTCATGGCTGCAAAAAATGTACTCCAGACTGAGATGGAGGCACAATTGGTATCAGAAAAACAATAAAAAATCCAGCATGCCAAAAAAATAAAATGTAACTTTTACGTCATATTAGATAAAAAATAGTCCATTAACATGAATACATGAATCAGATAAGAAGAAAATACACTTACGCGTTTTAGGAATGCATGGTGGATCGCTGTGAGTAAGGGAGCCACCATGCATTCCCGAAACGCGTCAGTGTATTTTCTTCTTATTTGATTCATATTATTGGACTATTTATTTATTTATTTTTTTTAATCTAATATGAAGTAAAAGTTAAACTTTATTTTTTTGGCATGCTGGATTTTTTATTGTTTTTCTGATACCAATTTATCCTAAGATTAGGCTATCAATATTAGAAAACAGATAACCCCTTTAAGGTCAACAGGGTCCATCTGCAAATGTGTGAAAGCTCAATGCAGTTTGGAACAGTATGATTTTGCAGAATTAGCTTTGTGTTTAGTGCATGTAGTGTATTTTAGAATATGTAACATTTTATTATGAATGCATTTCTTTGAATTGGATTCCCTATTTAGATATTTTGGATATTTATAGCATTTCATAGTATTTACCAAAAATGTCTGATAGGTGGGTTATTATCTCCTAACTCTACCTTCTGGATCTTCAAAACCAAGAGGGATGTCCCAACAGATAAATGTTAAATTGTTACTGTATTAACTCAAAATTGTTTCATTGCCTTCCAGGTAAACTTCCTCAGCTATATTCATCTTGCTACTATGGCTCTCCCTCACCTTGCAGAATCAAGTGGCTCTATTATTGTGCTGTCTTCTCTCACAGGTGTTGGCAAAATTTTTACAATGCGTTTATGTTCCTTTTGGTTGTTACCTTGTAACTCTCTCTTAGATAATAATAATGACCTTATTGAGGTTCTTTTGGGACTTGATGGATCTTCAAACATTTCTTCCATAACAAGAAAATGGCCTTCGGTTGCCAGAAGGAGCCCTTTTCATCATGGTAACCAATCTCATGCCATGTTCTCATTTGTGATGGTTTGCTGTGTAGGCACCATATTTAATGACATACATGTATGGCAGACTCCAAAATTAGCTAGAGGGGATTTCCAATCTTGATGAAGTATCCAGAGGATACATCATCCATGTCAGATTGGTGGGATTCCAATACCTGGCAGTCTCATTAAACACCTGTTCTCTGCAGTTGATAAACAGCCAATAGAGCAGAAAGCAGACAGTCGTGTTCCCTGTGTAGTGACATGGCACGGTTACTGCAGATCAGAACCCATTCAATAGACTGGGAACTAAGCTATTGTCTGCTTCCTTTTCCATTCTCCAAGTAGTGGTTGAATTGAGACACTACAGATCAGCTCCCATTCTATTAAATTTATTCTGTTCTGCAGTAACCTGGCCATGTCACTACTAAGGGAACACAGCTGTCTGCTTTCTGCTCTTTTGGCTGTGTATCTGCTGCTGGGGTAAGCTGATCCATGGGAGTGCTGGGCCCCCCCTTCAGTCCGATATTGATGACCTATTCTTCGGTTAGGTCATCAATATTTTTAGACTGGAAAACCCCTTACCCAAAACCCATACATACTCAAAATCACTTAAAAGCTATGGCCACACATAGTTAATTGGAGCCCAAAAATGCTGTGGGGAAAAAACCCAGCAGAAAAAAAGTAGCTTCACTGCTGTGTTTTCCATTTTGCCTCCATTCATAAGTCTATTCGGAAAACAGAGTGTTGTCACAGATAAAATGAACATGCTGCATTCTTTAAAAATGTTTGCCTTTTTGAAAGTGCCATGTTTTCCACAGCATTTGTTCTACAATGTGGTAATAAGATTAAAAAAATCTCATTCATTCAAAAAATCTCTGAGTGGCAAGAGCAATACTCCTAGGGCTGATGTCCCTCCCCAGTGCACAACTGCCTCATTTACATAAGACTTACATAAGACTTCAAAATCTGCAAAAGTCACATGCATAACAAAAAGGTTGCTTATCACGGTAGTGTGCTCTATAAATGGCCATATTAGCCATGTATATCACTGGGAAAATTCACAATGGGCCACTGGGCTGGCAAGCTACCTGCCCTGAGACTACAGTATTGCTGCAGAGTGCAGCCTGCCAGCCCCCGCTCTATACCTCCAGAGCGGAGTCCGCCGGGCGGCACTGAGAGTATGTGTTGGATAGATCTTGCAAGATTAGTAGCGCCAGATTTGCCTAGTGGTTTCATTCAGAGTGAAGAGGTCCGAACTGAAACTGCCACTACTATAGCTCTGTGGACTTTCTGTGAAGAGCGATGTGGGAAAAACAGTGATGCGTTACCGCCGCTGTTTTTCTTGCAGCGCTTTTTTGCTGTGGGAGGTTACATGGGGCCTTAGCTTTAGTAAAGCCCAAGTGCCACCATAATTAAGTGAATTTCTCCCTTATATTATGCCCCTGATTCCCCCTGACATAAATACCCTAAAGGCTCCTTATATAAATTATGTCCCCTAACCTCTCTCGTATTCATAATGCCACCTAATTGTCCTTATATAAATGACCCCGCTATTGTCATAATGCCCCCTGAATCTTTCCTTATAGTTATAATTCCCCCTTCTAACGACCCTTCATACTAGTAAAGCACCCACAAACTGCGCTAAAAAACAAAACAAAGAAAAGTCATACTCGCCAACCTGCCATCCTTTGGTGAATGAAGTCGCGTCCTCCTCTTCTTGGCCCTACGCTCTATGCGCAGGGTCTATGCATAGAACGTCTGCATCTAGGAGCAGGAGGCACGTTTCTACGGCATCATCGTGCCCACCTGTGCCAAGGGCATACGGTTCTGTCTGGTGTCAGTGTCTTGTAACCTGCAGGCCTGAAGTGGCTTGTGGCATGCAGACTCTGATCTAGTCAAAAGTAAAACATGTATTAATTGGAGCACCAGGGTGGGCCCCACAGAGGCAGTGGACCTGGGGCAGCCGCCCCCTTTACCCCCTCACTAGCTACACCACTGGCAAGTAAAGATATTTCTCTTTTGAATAAAGTATATTACAAAGTACCTTGCATTCTGTGCTAATAATTTATAATGGATTTCATAGTTGGATGTACGCTTTCGAAATAAGTTCAAAATACATTTCTTATATGTGCATACACATGGTTAATTGTATATATATATATATATATATATATATATATATATATATATATATATATATAATGTGTATATTTTTTTCGGAATTGTAGTGCAAGGACAACGCTTTGATTTCTGTGGGTTAGGCTCCCAGTTAGATCGTTTTTATGTGTTCCAATTATCAAAAAGTTCTTGTTCAATTGTGTAAATTGTGTATGTTTCCTTCTAGGTAAAATTGCAACCCCATACACCACATCATATGGTGCATCAAAGTTTGCCCTGGATGGTTTCTTTAGTTCATTGCGACATGAGCTAGCCATGAAAGGGATTCCCGTTTCCATCACACTTTGTATCTTGGGCCTAATCGATACTCAGTCAGCAATGGAGAAAGTAAAGTAAGTCTGGGTTTATGTCGTACAATTTTGTACGTGATCCAATAAAATCGGCTTTTATTTGGTAGGATTATTGTATTTAATTAACAATACATATTCAATTAATTGGACATGCTGCACAATAGATCTCATGATTTTACATCGTGAATGAATTTTATGCTTAAACGGGTTTTATTAAAGATTTTCAATATAATACAAAACGAACAGCAAACATGAAGTCGAGCAATAATGAAGAAGCATAACAGTCCGCGGGCCGGGAGGCCAAAAAGACCCCCCTCCGCACAAATCAAATATAGCCCAACGAGAAAAGAAAAAAAAAAAAAGGGAAAAGGAATAGACAAGAAACAAACAAACAAACACAAGACGAAGACTAAAAGAACCACAACGGAAGCAAAAGAAGAAAAGGAGAAGAAAACAGACGGCCATGTCACACTCAAGCAAAGGCAGAAGAGAAGGCAGACGACTCCTGGAACATAACCCAGGGACGCCAACGAAGTTCAAACTTGGAATAGTCAGGGGAATCCTCCGCCACCAAGGCCTCCATCCGCTGAATAAGAAGGAACTCCTGGAGGAACTCAATCAAGGAGGGAGGGGTAGGGCTGCGCCAGTGTCTGGGGATGACGGTCCTGGCGGCCACAAGAAAGTGCCCCAGGAGGTCCTTCTTAATCTCCGACAGCTTACCATGGATAACCGACAGAAGTGCCAGCTGGGGAGAGACAGTCACCGAGCGTCCACTGACCCTGGAATACAAAGAAAACACCGCGTCCCAAAAGGGGCGCAGAACGTCACAGTCCCACCATATGTGCAACATAGTACCCCTAGCGGAGCCACAGCGCCAACATAAGTCCGGAACAGCGGGAAAAATCCTATGGAGAAGCACTGGACACCTATACTACCGGGACAGAATCTTATCATTCCTCTCCTGAGCACTACACGGGAGGGCCAGCTTGTGAGATAGCAAAAAGGACCGGTCCCAATCCGCAGATGACAAACCCACAGGAAGGTCGGCGTTCCAAGCGGCAACGTAGGGAGGGAGTTCCGCAGTGACATCCGAGAGGAGAACATCATACAGTAGCGAAAGGGCACGAGAGGGGGGGGGGGGGTCTGACGCCCAACATAGGATTCAAGGGCTAATGAAGGAGAAGAGAGGCAAGGAGTGAGCGAAAACTGCTTCAGAAAGGACTGGAGTTGAGCGTACTCCAACCACGAGAGGCACAGGTCAGGGTGAGAACTACACAGCTGGGCGAACGGAAGGAGCGGAGAACCACCCACCACCTCCTGAAGACAAGTAGAATCCGCTCGGTCCCAGCAGAGGAACCGGTCAACCGAGCAGCCAGGAGGGAACATAGGGTTGTCAAAGAGGGGAGTCAAAGGGCCCGGGACACGGGCCAAGCGGCCAGAAGAACAGACCAGATCCCATACTTTCAGAAAATGCGAAGGGAGAACGTAGAGGCCAGGGGATTTAGGATGAATGTGCGGAGGGATCCATGGCCAAGAGGAAAGCGAAGACGAAATCAGATCGAATTCGATGGAAACCCACTGCTTATCATGGCGACGGAACTGCCAATCGAACAGACGAAGCAAAACCGAGGCACGATAGTAAAGGCGCACATCCGGGAGACCAACGCCACCCCTATATTTACGCCGGACAAGAGTACTGAACCCCAGTCTGCTCCGAGAGGAACCCCACACAAACTTCCCAAACAACAACTGTACCCTGGCTAAAAAAGCGCGTGGAAGAGGGATGGGCAAGGCCTGGAATAGGTACAGGAACCGAGGGAGGACATCCATCTTAAGGGCATGAATGCGACTAAACCAAGAGGGGAGACGAGCTCCATAAGAACGTAGATCAGAGGTAATAGTATCCAAAAGCGGGAGATAATTAAGCTGGAACAGGGAAGCAGGATCAGGAGAAATACGGATCCCCAAGTATTTGAAGGAGGAGGGTTGCCACCGAAACGGAAAAGATCGAGACAGGAACTCAGCCTCTGAAGGGGGAAGTGAGACATTAAGAGCCTCGCTCTTAGATAAATTGACCTTAAAATTGCTAAGGGCACCAAAACGGGAGAATTCACGTAAGACAGCCGGAAACGAAACCCGTGGTTCAGAGACATACAGCAGAAGATCGTCCGCATATAGCGCTGCCTTGACCATACGGGAACCCAACTGTATACCGTGGACATTGGGGCAACGACGCAACGCCACCGCCAGATGCTCCATCACCAAGGCAAAGAGCAACGGCGAGAGGGGGCAACCTTGGCGGGTACCATTGCGGACCGGAAAAAAATCCGAGATCACTCCGTTCACCCGGACCCGTGCCGACGCATTCCCATAAAGAGCCAAAATCTTGCCCAGGAAACCGGAGCCAACCCCAATCTGTGCAAGGGTCTCCCGGAGAAAACCCCAATGAATGCGATCAAACGCCTTCTCGGCATCGATCGAGAGCAAACAAAGAGGAACCTTAGAGGAGCGGGCTATAGAGATGGCCAAAACAGTTTTGCAAACGTTATCACGCGCTTCCCGACCCGGGATGAAGCCGACCTGATCACTATGAACCAAAGCGGGCATGAAGGAAGAGAGGCGATTCGCCAACAATTTCGCATATAATTTCACATCAATATTGATTAAGGAAATAGGCCGGTAACTCCCCGGGCATACAGGGTCCTTACCAGGCTTAGGAAGCACAGTGATCAGGGCAGATAAAGATTGCGCGGAGAACGGAGACGAGTCCCCCACACTATTAAACACCCGCGCCAGATCCGGGGAAAGGAGGGAACTGAAACATTTATAAAAGCGAGCAGGAAACCCGTCCGATCCCGGCGCTTTACCCGCGGGTGTAGACTGGATTACCGCGGCGACTTCCTCTAACGTAAATGGCGACTCAAGGGCTTCCGCGTCAGAGCTAGAAAGAGAGGGAAGAGCAGTGTCGGCTACATACTGTCGGATCTTGTCTCTAAGCACTGACGGGTCCAAATCCGCGTAATGACCGTGAATATCATACAAGTTTGAATAAAACGAGCGGAACTCCGCAGCAATATCAGTGGGGTTATGAACAAGACCACCCGACCCTGTACGCAGGCGCGGAACATACGCAGGGGAATCTCGCGGATGAAGACGACGAGCCAGCGAGCGACCACATTTATCAGCAAACTCATAATAGTGTTTCTTAACGCGGTCCCTAAAGCGCAGATATTTCCCGTCTAAGAGGGCGCGAAGTTCCTCCCTCGCATTAAGAAGCTCCGTAAAGGTTAAACGGGAGCCAGACTGTTTGTGAGACAGCTCAAGGTCATGAATATGGTCTAAAAGGGCGGTAACCCCAGCGGCTCGCTCTCTCTTAAGACGAGCGCCGTGTTGGATAAGAACCCCCCTCACCACGCACTTCATAGCCTCCCATTGCATAGGGAGAGAAGTGGGATCAAGAGCATGATCGAGCCAAAAATTCCGAATGGTCTCCCCGACAGCCTCCTTACAGGGGATGTCTTTCAAAAGGCCCTCATGCAAGCGCCAGTTAAAGGGGCGCCGGGACAGACCAGGAATGTCCAGGGACAAATGAACAGGAGCATGGTCCGACCAAAGAACCGAATCAATGCGAACTACCGGGGACCATGAAAGGGCATGATGGCTAGTCAGGAAAAAGTCAATGCGACTATGCGAGTTATGAGCCGGGGAGAAATAAGTATAATCTCGACCCTGAGGATTTAGAATGCGCCAAACATCAACCAATTGGGAGTTATGAAGAGCTGACAATAAGCGGCGCAATTGCGAGGGAGCGTGGGAGGGGCGCGGAGGGGAGGAGTCAACCTGAGGGTCCAGGACAAAGTTAAAATCACCACCCAAAACCACGACCCCCTCACTAAAGTCTGCCAATCTGCGGATAAGGGACCTGCAATACGCCAACTGACCCTGATTCGGGAGGTAGCAACCAGCCACGGTGAGAATCGTACCACCGGTGCGCAATTTCAAGAAGAGGAACCTACCCTCAGGGTCGATACAGGTGTCCAGAACCTCATGCTGCAGAGAACGGTGGATAGCAATCGAGACTCCCTTGGACTTAGCAACTGGGTTGACACTGTGGAACCACTTAGGGAAGTAACGGCTGCGGATATCTGGGACGTGGTCCTTCTTAAAATGGGTTTCCTGCAAAACAAGGACATGTGAGCGCTGTTTATGCAACTGATACAAAATCTGATTACGTTTTTGGGGGACATTGAGACCCCTGGCATTGAGGGTACAAAAGTTAACAGAGGACATGGCCAAGGAAAAAAAGAAGAGGGGAAAAAAAAAAAAAAGGGAACGAGACAACAAAGGGACAAACGAAGAACAATCAAGGGAAACAAATAAGAAAAGAAAAAGGAGAAGGAAAATAAACGAAAAATGGACAAACAAGACCAACTAAGTGGGGTGGAGGGAAGAACTCCACACAAGAAGGTGGGGAAACGGCAAAGAAAAGAGTTGCCAAAGACCACGCAAACAGAAAGCGTGGAGACCCCGGAGGGAAACGGGCTTTTCCAAATAAAGAAGCCGGCACCCCATCCCAGGCCCCCAGGCGAAAACCCCAAAACCATGAATATTCTAACACAAAATAAAACGCTGACCAACAAAATATAGCATCAGGGGTCCGCACGACACCACCTAGGGCATCTTTGCAAAAATAGGAAGAATAATGCAGGCGGACCAAACAAAACAACAAATCCGTAGAGAGGGCGGGAACCCTAAAGGAAAAAGACACAAGCAAAACATGTCCCAGAACCCTCCCACGAAAGACCACCCAAAAAAGGGGAAGAGAGTCCACTTCTAGCGAACAGGAATGACAGCAGAGACTTCAGCAATCAGGTGGAAGCGCCAGAAGCAGCCAGAGACAGAACCACCCCCTCCGGGGAGCGGGTCTTACGACGCCTCCTAGAGCGCCTCTGAGGACGAGCAGGGGGAGCCGACAGAAGATCACCAGGGAACGGGGGCCAGGAAAGGGCAGGAACCGACGGGAGACCCAAGGCAGAAGCAAAATTGTAGAGTTCATCCGGATGGGACATGGAGACGACCACCATGACGGACCTGTAGGCGGAAAGGGAAGCCCCATGTATACGGAACTTGGTGCTGGTTGAGAACTTCCAAGAGGGGTTTCAGTGCCCTCCGTTTAGCAAGGGTGAGGCGAGACAAATCTGGAAGCAGCTGCAACTCAGTGTTCTGAAACAGGACCTTCGGGGCTTCCCGGACTTTGCGCATAATCGCCTCCTTCAGCTGATAGCGGTGAACCCTGCAAATGATATCTCGAGGCCTATTGTCGCCAGGAGGGCGCGCACCCAGAGAGCGGTGCGCGCGGTCAAGTTCAATGGGCGAGTCCAAGGGGGCCCCCAGAATCGAATTGAAGATGGAGCGCAAGGTAGCATCCAAATGTTGTGGCTCAACGGATTCAGGAAGACCCCGCACTCTAATATTATTACGCCGATTGCGATTCTCCAGGTCATCCAACATATCGGACAGCAACCGCAGCTGTTGAGTGTGAGAAGCAATGGTAGCCTCATAAGAGGAAAGCTGAGACTCGTGGGAGGCAGAGGCCGCCTCAAGGGAATCCACCTTGGTTTCCAGTTGTTGTACAGAGGAACGGACCGCGGAGAGTTCCGATTTGTAAGACTGCTCAAGTCGCACCACATAATCCTCCATATCAGACTTGGTGGGGACTGCCGCCAAATGGGCACTAAGGTGGCACAACTCCACAAGAGTATCAGCAATGGAGGCAGAGGAAACACCAGAACCAGCAGAGTCATTAGCAATACAAAAACGAGGTCCACAATCCACAGGGGCTGAAGGCAATCCAGGAGGGACCGGCAGAGAAACAGATAAAGCTGGACAGTCCTGGAGAGGCCGGGGGGGGGGAGCAACAGGAAGGGAGCCGGAACCCCTAGGAGCAGCAGACAATGGGGATAGGTCACAGTCCGCAGGCCGGTCACAGGTTGGGGACAATTGAGTCAGGGGCACTGTCTTTGGAGCCAGGGACACTGCAGTAGGGCCCAAAAGGGATGCAAGGGACGGCTGTGAGGAGGGGGACACAGCATGGGGCCAGGCAGATCTGTCCTCATCCCAGGCAAGGCCCGTGGGAGCAACAGCCAGAGACTCCTGAGCAGGGGACAACATAGGGGCAGCAGGAGAGGGCGGCAGAGAAGGCCAGGAGCTGTCTTGACCAAGCGCAGGCAGGAGGGAGGGCAGAGGAGAGTCCAGGCCTACCTGACCATCGGCACCCATACCAGAGGACAGTAGAACAGGGCTGCAGGGGAGCCGCGTCGGTGGATGGGAGGCACAGGACGGCAGAACATCCGGGCCATCGCTGGAGACCGGAGAAGAGCCGCCCGCATCTTCAGAAACAGCCGGGGAGCGAGACGGAGATGTAGCAGGCCGGCCGCGTGGAGCGGCTGCAGTTGCGGGCGCCATCTTGGATCCGCCCGACAAGGAGACCTCTTCACTGCGCGGCACCCGGAGGAAGCGGGCGATAGAAGAAGATCCCGGAGGGGTGGATGAGGATCGCTGGGAAGGCCTGCGGTTCTTCCCCATCACCAGGTAGGTAAAAACAGCGTCGGTCAGCGGGATAGCAGCGTTTCACCCAGGGCCAGAGACGGAGCTGAGACAACGAGCGTCCTCACTCCTCCATGGCCAAGCCACGCCCCGTGAATGAATTTTAATATAAAAATGCATGCCTTTTTGGATATGTTTTGGTGGAGAGTACTTTCAATCTTTCAATTCGCATGTCTTTCATATACCCAAATTACTTCAAAACTATAATTTACCATATATATGCTTTATTTTGGCATGAAACTTTAATCACGCTATTATAAGGCTTTCAAGTGAAACAGCAATTTTCAACAACATTTCCTAAACCCATTTTCAAGGGACTAGTTCATTTCTAAAGGGGCCTTGAAAGATCTCTGTAATAGAAATCCCATAAATCACCCCATTCTCAAAATGCACTCCTGAAAGAATCCAAAACGATATTTATGCCGGGTCCCCACATGCTGTAAATCCGTTGCAGTTTTGGAAATCGCAAATTGTCAATTATATGTACAGAAACGCAGGTGATTTAATGGTATAATGGAACCAAAAAGGTCCGCAGAGCTTTTTGATGCAGCCCGCTACGTAGGGCCTTAGGATGTTTCTTAACCCTTTCAGCATATCACAGGAATTAAAACAAAATGGAATTTACAAATTTCAATATTTTCACTAATATATCCATTTTTCCCTAGAAGTTACACATTCACAAAGAGTTAAAGGACAAAATACATTCCACAATCTAATACGCAATTTCTCTCAAGCAAGAAATTATCCCACTTGTGGATATAAGCTGATGTATGGACACACAGTAGGGTGAAGAATAGAAGGAGCGCTATTGGCACCTGAAAATGATTCCAGTAAAATCTGCCCTCTAAAATACCATGTTGTCAGTGGCGTAACTAGGAATGGCGGGGCCCCGTGGCGAACTTTTGACATGCCCCCCCCCCCCCCAACCGACGCTGAAGACCTCGACCAACTGACCCCTACCACCGCCGCCACCCCCCCGCACATTTCTGCACACACTATATTGGCCCCCATATTGGCCCCTGCACACAGTATTGTGTCCCCATAGTGGCCCCTGCACACAGTATTGTGTCCCCATAGTGGCCCCTGCACACAGTATTATGTCCCCATAGTGGCCCCTGCACACAGTATTATGTCCCATAGTGGCCCCTGCACACAGTATTATGTCCCCATAGTGGCCCCTGCACACAGTATTATGTCCCCATAGTGGCCCCTGCACACAGTATTATGTCCCCATAGTGGCCCCTGCACACAGTATTATGTCCCCATAGTGGCCCCTGCACACAGTATTATGTCCCCATAGTGGCCCCTGCACACAGTATTATGTCCCATAGTGGCCCCTGCACACAGTATTATGCCCCATAGTGGCCTCAGTACACAGTATTATGTCCCCATAGTGGCCCCTGCACACAGTATTATGTCCCCATAGTGGCCCCTGCACACAGTATTATGTCCCCATAGTGGCCCCTGCACACAGTATTATGTCCCATAGTGGCCCCTGCACATAGTATTATACCCCAGAGCGGCCCCTGCATAAAGTATTATGTCCCATAGTGGCCCCTGCACACAGTATTATGTCCCCATAGTGGCCCCTGCACACAGTATTATGTCCCCATAGTGGCCCCTGCACACAGTATTATGTCCCATAGTGGCCCCTGCACACAGTATTATGCCCCATAGTGGCCTCAGTACACAGTATTATGTCCCTATAGTGGCCCCTGCACACAGCATTATGTCCCTATAGTGGCCCCTGCACACAGTATTATGTCCCTATAGTGGACACCCATGAACAATTATTATACTCTGGGGTCTTTTCAGACCCCAGAGTATAACAATCGGAGACCCAAGGGGGGGATACAAACATAAAAAACTCTCTTACTTACCTTTCTCCCGACTCCCCTCCTCTCCGTTGGCCATTTTCCGGGACGTCATGTGACAGGGCCCTGCGTCGCGGGTCATATGACGTCACGCAAGTAGGCCGAAGCCTGCGCGGAGACTGGAGAGGTAAGTAACAGTGTTTTTTATGTTTCTTACCTCTCCGGGCCTCCGATCGTTATAATCGGGGGGGTCCGAAAAGACCCCCGAGTATAACAGTGCTTGTGGGGCCCGCGGTGTCACTTACCGATCCCGGCCCCTGCCAGGATCGGTAAGTATATGGGGCCCGTTACCGGCTGGAGTAATTCCAGCCGGTAACGGCCTATTAAAAAAAACAAAAAACGCAGCAGTAGCGGCTGTCACCGGGCCCCCTAATGTCCCGGGCCCTGTGGCAGCTGCTACTGCTGCTACCACGGTAGTTACGCCACTGCATGTTGTATTTGCAGAGCCCCTGAGATACCAAAACCATACAAAATAAGTGACCCCATTATGGAAACTAGATTCATGAAGGAACTTATCAAGGGGTATAGTGAGCATTGTGACCCTACAAGTGCGTCACTGAATTTTTTACCAATGAATGTGAAAATGACAATTTTTTTTTTTCAAATAAAACCTCACTTTAGCCCCAAATTTTTAATCTCCACAAGGGATTTTAAGAGAAGATGCACTTCACATTTTGTTTCACAATTTCTCCTGAACACGACAATACGCTATATGCTGTTAGCTGGTAACATTAATGTACGGGCTCATGGCAGATCTCGGAACATAAAGTGCACAAATTAACTTTTTGAAGATAGATTTTGCTGGAGTTTTTTTCTTAGGTACAATGTCCCATTTGAAGGGCCCCAAGTTGCCAAAAGAGTGGAAAGCCCCAAAATCTGACCCCATTTTTTCAACTAGACCCCTCAAGGAGTTTATCAAGCTGTATAGTCACTATATTGACTACACGGCTGTTTCATGAAATTTGCTCTAAAGAATGAAAAATGACATTTTTTCTAATAAAACATGACTTTAGCCCCAAATATGTGATGTCCACTAGGGGATAAAGGAGAACAAGAACCCCAACATTGCTACGCAATTTCTCCTGAACATGGAAGTACCCCATTTGTGTATGTAGACTGCTGTATGGGTACACGGTAGGAATGATAGAATGCCATTGAGCTTTGAATGAGTTTTACACGCTATTTCTGCAGTGGTCTAAAGGGCCAGAACAAACAGTACGTCCTTCAAAGTATTAATCTAGGGGTATCATGGGAATTTTTAGGTTTTTTTTCTTTGGGGGTGAGGTTGGTATTATTGGAATACCAAATGGAAAAAACTGGAAATAAGTTATTCAAAATAAAATGTATTTTGGAAAATGAATACCCAGTAGAGGTGTAAAACTTAGAATGAATGTTAACAGAGGTATGATAAATGTGGAAGCAGTCTCCAATGCAGAGGCCTAGTTTACAGGGACAGGTCTGACAGTAGAGAGTGGTGTTTTTCCTAATCCCTCTAATGCAGCAGTCACACCAGCATTCAAGGACTCCGTCCCCTATTTTGCTTAAAATATGTAGAGAGAAAAGACGTGCAAGCAGGACTTTTCTCCCTGCCGATTTCAGGCAGAAACCCAGTGGAACACATTATAGCCTAAGTAGGGTTTCTATTTTTCGGGTCTCCAAGTGGATCAGAAGAACGGATACCCTCTCCATCCTGTTTTGCAAAAATAAGTGTTTTTATGATTTTTTTTCCTGAAAATTCAGTTGTTTTATACAGCACAAAGGCATTATAGTGGGCCTAGACTTTCTCATATGGCTGCAATACCTGATCTGAAAGATCCACTCCTCCCATGAAGTGGTTATAGTTTTATGTACATACAGGCTTGTTGGTTTGTTTGTTTTTCGAATTGTGGCACATGTTGGGGTACCTTTGGCAGCAAGACACGTTAGAAGGGGTACTGTTTTATAGAAATTATCTATATATAAATAATATCCGTGGTCCAGTATGGGGTGGACAAAATCCCATACTGTACTCCCACTTGTTCCCAGGACAGGGGGAAAACTGGTGGCTCAATTTTGGAATCTTTGCCTTCATATACACAAAAGTGTACTGTGTATCCAGATATACTTCTCCAAGCTTTGTGCATCTTCACGCCATACTTGGACCTTGTGTTTGGGAAAAGTATAATCTGCATTTAAGACTGAGGCTCCACAAGCACTGTGGGAAAACCATGGCAGAAATGCATTGTGGTTTTTCCCACAGTGATTTTCACAGAAAGTCTGCAGAGGTTTCCTAATAATTGACATGCAGTGATTTGCAAAACCGAAACGATTTTAGAAATTGAGCGTATTTTTCTGCAATGCGTGGATGGGATTCACTATAAATATAAATTCAGGCGACTGGACTACTAAATTAATTGCAGGGATCCATGTGAAGTCACATGAGCTAGGCTGCTCTCTAACAATCTGACGCCTTGGGGGGGGGGGGGGGGGGTTTCATCATTAGAGTAATCATTGGAGGATGACGACGATAAAAAATCTCACCTCTTTTCTACTCCTGGTGTCAATGTCTTCAAAAAGCAAGGAGAATGCCTCCTCAGCACTAAAAAGACACTTAGTAATTTTTGATTGTAAACTAGCCTCTGCCCACGACTTCGTCTGAGGGTTGTTGGCGTTGATGATCCACCTATATTCAGCAAATTGCTGCCGTCGATGGTTTGCCTGCTCCCGCATTTCGGCAGCTCTCAAGCTCTCCTACTGCTGAACTTGTTCCTCACACCATGCCTGTGATTGTTCCGGCGTGTCTGCAGCTCACTGGGGCGCCATATAATGAGTGTGTTGCTGGTGTTGATGATCCGCCTGCTCCAGCGTTTCAACAGCTGTGAAGCTGGCCTGCCACTGAACTTGTTCTTTGCGCTGTGCCTATGATTGTTCCGGCATCTCAGCAGCTCACTGGGAAGCAATATAATGAGCATGTTGTTGGCGCTGAAGATCCACATGCTCTGGCGTTTCGGCAGCTCTCAAGCTGGCCTGCCGCTGAACTTTTTTCTTGCAATGTGCCGACCGTCGATGGTTTGCCTGCTCTGGCATTTCGGCAGCTCTCAAGCTGTCCTGCTGCTGAACTTGTTCCTCACACTGTGTCGGTGATTGGTCCAGCATCTCAGCACCTCGCAGGAAAATCATATAATGAGCGTGTTGTTGGTGTTGATGATCCGCTTGCTCTGGTGTTTCAGCACCTGTCAAGCTGGCCTACCACTCTACTTGTTCCATGTGCTGTGCCTGTGATTGTTCCGGCATGTCAGCAGCTCGCTGGGATGCCATATAATGAGTGTGTTGTTAGAGTCGATGATTCCTCTCAGCTGCGCTTGAGGAGAACTGTGTGACTTCTGGGTCCTTCATAGCTCTCCTTGTTTGTGACAAATTTGATTTCTTTTTCCAGGCATGTTTAAAATGGGCAAACTGCCAATTTGGCTTAAAGGTGTTTGCCTACGTCCTTTTATGAGCACTGGAGTAGATCAGATAATATGCAAATGTGTATACACACTGTGGATTAGCGTGTGTTTACACAGTGTGATAACAGACCTGGCTGAGATAAGGGTGCTGCTAAGTGCTGTTTAATATAGTATGTGAACTTAAATTCATAACAGTCATGAAGCCATGTCATTTACTGGGATAAAAAGTAGCCTATATTTTAATCAAGGTT
This sequence comes from Leptodactylus fuscus, assembly GCF_031893055.1. Taxonomy (NCBI): domain Eukaryota; kingdom Metazoa; phylum Chordata; class Amphibia; order Anura; family Leptodactylidae; genus Leptodactylus; species Leptodactylus fuscus. Next base: position 196,384,833 of record NC_134265.1, read on the forward strand.
ACAATCTATGTGCCGAATTTCATTCAAATCTGTTCAGCCGTTTTTGCGTGATTGAGGAACAAACATCCAAACACACAAACTTTCACATTTATAATATTAGTAGGATTAGTAAGATAGGATAGGATGTAATTTTTTTTATTTTTTTTCAGCTTTTTTAAGCACAGAAACCTTCTTCCTTAATGCCCAATTAATATCTTGATATGTTTATACTCTTGCTATATAACTGTGGGTATGCAGGTTTTTTGTTTTTTTATTCAAGGGCAAAACAAATTTTAACAGAAACTCCCTCCACAACACCGATTGTGTACATGTTTCTGGGACTGTGTGAGCAAGAACCAGATTCTGCTCACAGTGTGTATAGTACATGACATCTAGTCTCCATTCACCAACTGAAAACTACAAATAAAGCATGCAGAGAGAGAAAGTGCTGAAAAATGCAGAATGTAAATCATATTACTGCTCAAGTACACACACACGTTTATCACAAAAAGTCAGATTTCTATTAGTAACCAGTGTATATAGACTTTCTTTGTCGGTCATTAATGGGCCTTATTCAACCGCAATTGAGTTTCTAGGCCAGTTGAGCTGTAATAATTTGGGATCTCCTGTACTCTCACATGCAGGTGCCAGGCTGTGTACTCACAGGTAGGCACCTGCTCCAGTGTGTCTCCTGAAAGGAGACCCAGAGTGGTCATCAGTAGAAGGTGCTGTCCTTTCCCCTTCCTGTAATTTAACTTTTAAGGAGAGTCTATCATTGTTATAGTGATTTTTAACTAAGCATATATTTGCATAGCCTTTAGAAAGGCTATTCTAGACATACCTTTTATTTATTGATCTGTGCTGCTGTTTTTGAATTAGCCTGTTTTTCTTCATATGCTAATTATCCTGCATGGAGCACCAGAAGCCTTCTCGCCATTCCCTGAGCATGGCTCGCCTCATCAGCATTCCTTGGTTCTCACCACCCCTTCTTTACACTTGATCCCTCCTCCTACAGTTCTTCACTGCTTCCTTCGGACCAGCTAGTCACATACAGCAGGATTACAATGGCGGCGCTGATCAATTAAATAAAAGGTATACCTGGAATAGACTTTCTAAAGGCTATGCAAAGATATGCTCATTAAAAAACCAATATAGCCAATGATAGACTCCCTTTAAAAGTTAAATTACAAGAAGGGGAAATGACAGCATCTTCTCCTGATGACCACACTGGGTTGAGATTCCTTTCAGGAGACCCACTGGAGTTGGTCATTCGTGTCTTGGCTCAGTTCTCCTTTCTCCCTCAATTACCAGATCTCCTTCCAGATTAGCTGCCTTCATGTCAAAAGGAAGTCTAGCTCATTGCCCCAAGGAGAGGTAGGCAAAATAGTTCTGCTTTTTTCAGCAGTGGTCCCAGTTCTATCTACTTATCATATCTTTCGTTATCAGAGCTTCTGCTCGATGCTCTGACTAAACATAGAAGACAGTACATATTAAACCTATATACCGGTAATGGCACAGAATTATTCCTCAGGCCCTACCAATTGCAGCCTGTCTTCACAGAAGTGTGCCACTACTTTCGATTAATGTAATGATGTACTGTGAAAAAATAAAGAGGCTTCAAGGAAAGAGTCTTTGTATTTCCAGACACTTTAATTATTCTTGTTTTGTTACATTTAACAGGGATAAAATAGCCATGCCTGCATTTCCCGCCCATGATGCAGCGCTAGCAGTGGTGTCAGCTGGAACAAGTCGCATAGAGGAGATGTACTATCCCTGGTATGTAAGACCACTCTGCTTCTTCAGAGAATGGTTTCCACAAAGCAGATCCTGGATGATCCAGAAGTCATATCAGTACAAACCAGAAGAGACAGTGACAACATTCTGATAATGCACAGATTTTTTTTTATTTGGTTATGTGCGTGTTCACAGACATTGCAAGGCACGTATAGCTTTCATACATTAGTAAGGCTTGGAGTAATTGGCGTCCTGCCGAAATAATGACAGTCATTTCCAGACGGTGCCTATCATGCATTGTACAGAGGGTTTCCAGTACTTGTACTAAAGTCATCGAACACTCACATTCAACCGTTCCTGCTCCAATTGAAAAACTGATGTTACCCTGACAACTGCTGCTTTCCTCCTACAACATAATACAACTTTGGTGTCTGATGTGACTTTGTACAGATGTATTCACTCCTGTATTTTACATGATGAAGATCCATTACACTTTTTATCCGTAATAACAAAGAAATGTATTTTACTGTATGTAAAATCACCAGAAGTCATACAGTCCTATGAAAAAGTTTGGGCACCCCTATTAATCTTAATCATTTTTTGTTCTAAATATTTTGGTGTTTGCAACAGCCATTTCAGTTTGATATATCTAATAACTGATGGACACAGTAATATTTCAGGATTGAAATGAGGTTTATTGTACTAACAGAAAATGTGCAATATGCATTAAACCAAAATTTGACCAGTGCAAAAGTATGGGCACCCTTATCATTTTATTGATTTGAATTCCCCTAACTACTTTTTACTGACTTACTGAAGCACAAAATTGGTTTTGTAACCTCAGTGAGCTTTGAACTTCATAGCCAGATGTATCCAATCATAAGAAAAGGTATTTAAGGTGGCCAATTGCAAGTTGATCTCCTATTTGAATCTCCTCTGAAGAGTGGCATCATGGGCTACTCAAAACAACTCTCAAATGATCTGAAAAGAAAGATTGTTCAACATAGTTGTTCAGGGGAAGGATACAAAAAGTTGTCTCAGAGATTTAACCTGTCAGTTTCCACTGTGAGGAACATAGTAAGGAAATGGAAGACCACAGGGACAGTTCTTGTTAAGCCCAGAAGTGGCAGGCCAAGAAAAATATCAGAAAGGCAGAGAAGAATGGTGAGAACAGTCAAGGACAATCCACAGACCACCTCCAAAGAGCTGCAGCATCATCTTGCTGCAGATGGTGTCACTGTGCATCGGTCAACTATACAGCGCACTTTGCACAAATAAAAGCTGTATGGGAGAGTGATGAGAAAGAAGCCGTTTCTGCACGTACGCCACAAATAGAGTTGCCTGAGGTATGAAAAAGCACATTTGGACAAGGCAGCTTCATTTTGGAAACAAAAATTGAGTTGTTTGGTTATAAAAAAAAGGCGTTATGCATGGCGTCCAAAAAGAAACAGCATTCCAAGAAAAACACATGCTACCCACTGTAAAATTTGGTGGAGGTTCCATCATGCTTTGGGGCTGTGTGGCCAATGCCGGCATCGGGAATCTTGTTATAGTTGAGGGTCGCATGGATTCCACTCAGTATCAGCAGATTCTTGAGAATAATGTTCAAGAATCAGTGACGAAGTTGAAGTTACGCCGGGGATGGATATTTCAGCAAGACAATGATCCAAAACACCGCTCCAAATCCTCAGGCATTCATGCAGAGGAACAATTACAATGTTCTGGAATGGCCATCCCAGTCCCCAGACCTGAATATCATTGAACATCTGTGGGATGATTTGAAGCGGGCTGTCCATGCTCGGCGACCATCTAACTTAACTGAACTTGAATTGTTTGTCCAAAATACCTTTATCCAGGATCCAGGAACTGATTAAAAGCTACACGAAGCGACTAGAGGCTGTTATCTTTGCAAAAGGAGGATCTACTAAATATTAATGTCACTTTTCTGTTGAGGTGCCCATACTTTTGCACCGGTCAAATTTTGGTTTAATGCATATTGCACATTTTCTGTTAGTACAATAAACCTCATTTCAATCCTGAAATATTACTGTGTCCATCAGTTATTAGATATATCAAACTGAAATGGCTGTTATAAACACCAAAATATTTAGAACTAAAAATGATTAAGATTAATAGGGGTGCCCAAACTTTTTCATAGGACTGTATATGTCATGTCGTTTCTCTTTGATGATGTTGTATGCTTACTCTTATACATTACAAGAGTATTTTGTATCACTTTGCAGTAAAGAAAGCAGCTAAGCAAATAGTTAAGAAAAATACATTTTGGAAGTTGACATTAAATGCCTAACTTTTTAATGCTATATCAGTGTTTAACTCTTTCACTTCCATGGGCATAAGAGTCAGTGCTTAGATCTAGTATTAAAGTGCAGGATGAAAAGTTTTACTTATTAGCAGGGATGTATAAGGGGTTAAGCAGTCACTACCGGACCCTAGACTCTGAGAGGACCCCAAAGGTATCGCTACCAGATAAAATATACCGCTGTGTTAAATGGCATAAGGTAAGTAGGGGCCAAACAACAGAAGGTGCTGTGGTAAGTATTGTATTGTTTGACAGAGGGATCAAATACTTATTTCTCTATGCAAAATGCAAATAAATGTATAAAATTTATACAATGTGATTTTCTGGATTTTATTTTTGATATTCTATCTCTCACTTTTAAAATTAACCTACCCTTAAAATCAGGGTCAGACTGGCCCACCGGGAAACCGATGAATCCCTCGGTGGGCCCCGAGCCCTGACCGAAAGTCCTCATTATGCCAATGCAGATGCATTGGTCGGGGCCCCCCAATCGAGCTCCAGACCATTAGCTGATGCTGAAGCTGTACATAGTGTCCTCCCGATATATAGGAAAAGTACATATTATAGGACACCATGTGCAGCTTCAGCTAATGGCTGCTTCCTTCACTTACCTGCAACAGCTATCGCTGCTTTCCTATGAAGTCTGGTCCCAGCTTCCCAGACTTCCTCCCTCTCCCTCCTCCTCACAGTGAGTCCTCTCACATCACAGCATGTAGGAAAGACAGGGAGCAGTCTTCTGCGATACTTCTCTGCTGGCAAATGTGAGTATAGTCTGTTGGTAAAATATGTATGTTTAATATGTATACATTTGTGTAAAGTATATGTCTTGTATACTGTGTACTGTATGTTGTATACAGGTATGTGTGAGTATATATGCTATAATAAGTATAAGTATTTGTATGTTGTATACTGAGTACTGTATGTTTGTATACAGGTATGTGTGAGTATATATGCTATAATAATGTGTGAGTGTATGTATATATGTGAGTATGTATAGTATTCATACATTCATCTAAGTATATGTATGACTTATATATGGTATATAAATGTATATAAATCTATATGTGTGATTATATATGCTATAATAATGTGTGAGTATATATGGTATATGGATAAGGCCTGGTTCACGTCTGCATTCATTAATCCGCTCAGGAGTCTACATGGGAACCCCCTCCCCCCGAATGAACTAACAAATGCATTAGCAAGCGGTGTACAGTGAAAGCACGCAGACCCCATAGTCTATAATGGGGTTTGTGTGCTTTCCGCGCGGTATCTGCACGAGTCATGTGGACAGGAAAGTAGATCGTGAAGTACTTTTCTGTCCACATGTTCCATGCAGACTCCCTGAACAGAAAGCACACAGACCCCATTATAGTCTATGGGTCTGCGTGCTTTCACTGCATACTGCTTGCCAATGCACTCAGTAGTCTGTTTGAGGGGTCCTCATGCGGACTCCCTGAACGGATTACTGAACACAGATGTGAACCAGGCCTGAGTGTGTAGGTATATAGTGTGTGCAATCCCATCCACACATTGCAGAAAAATACACACAGCGGACACACTGCAATTTCCAAAACTTTTGTGGTTTTGGAAATTGCAGCGTGTCACTTATACCTACAAAAACACCGGCAGTGTCACTATAGGTATAAAGGAAGCAGAAAGTCCTCAGAGGAAACCACTGCAGAGTTTCTGCAATAAGCGCTGTGGGAAAAACTGATGCATTGACGCCAGGGTTTTTCCCGCAGCGCTTTTTGCTGCGGCCTGCTACATGGGGCCTTATCCTTATAGTGTGATGCTCAGTATATTGAGATAATAAGGATTAGGCCCAACAGCGAGATGCAGCTAAAAAACACATAGCACATAATGGTTCTGTAAAACACATTTTTTTTTTTTTCTGTAGTAGCCAAAGACTTTGTGTTTCTGCAATGTGGGGTTTCAGGTATTTCTGGCCTTTCCTGAGCATAGGCCATAAAAAAGATTAACCCTGGACAACCCCTTTAATATGCCCCACACATTTTAACATCTCCCTTCCGCACAGGATGTTAGCCCCATTCAGTGGCGTAACTAGGAATGACGGGGCCCCGTGGCGAACTTTTGACATGGGGCCCCCGACACCGAAGATCTCGACCGAGTCCCTCCTACGCATTCCTGCGCGCTCTATTATGACCAATAGTGGCCCCTGCACACAGTATTATGTCCCATAGTGGCCCCTACAGGACTAAATACTGTCACCTCACCCGCTGACCGCTATACCAGGATAATTGTGGATAAAAAATCTGGTCATGTGCATCACAATTTAGTAACTCCATGTGCCTCATATTAATAGAAGTTAACCCCATCATGTCCCTCACATTAACCCTTGTGTACCTCACATAAGAGTTACTGATATGTGAGAGACATGGAGGTAATAATAAAGTATCTTCATTATTATTACCCCCATATGTCTCACATATTAGTAACTCTTATGGTGAGGCACACAGGGGTTAATGTAAGGGACATGATAGGGTTAACTGCTATTAATATGAGGCACATGGAGTTACTAAAACAAAAGTAATCACCCCAAATGCCTGATATTAATAAGTATAGTAACCCCAGTATGTACCTGATATTAATAAGTATAGTAACCCCAGTATGTACCTGATATTAATAAGTATAGTAACCCCAGTATGTACCTGATATTAATAAGTATAGTAACCCCAGTATGTACCTGTGTACCTGATATTAATAAGTATAGTAACCCCAGTATGTACCTGTGTACCTGATATTAATAAGTATAGTAACCCCAGTATGTACCTGTGTACCTGATATTAATAAGTATAGTAACCCCAGTATGTACCTGTGTACCTGATATTAATAAGTATAGTAACCCCAGTATGTACCTGTGTACCTGATATTAATAAGTATAGTAACCCCAGTATGTGCCTGTGTACCTGATATTAATAAGTATAGTAACCCCAGTATGTGCCTGTGTACCTGATATTAATAAGTATAGTAACCCCAGTATGTACCTGTGTACCTGATATTAATAAGTATAGTAACCCCAGTATGTACCTGATATTAATAAGTGTAGTAACCCCAGTATGTACCTGTGTACCTGATATTAATAAGTATAGTAACCCCAGTATGTACCTGTGTACCTGATATTAATAAGTATAGTAACCCCAGTATGTACCTGATATTAATAAGTGTAGTAACCCCAGTATGTACCTGTGTACCTGATATTAGTAAGTATAGTAACCCCAGTATGTCCTGTGTACCTGATATTAATAAGTATAGTAACCCCAGTATGTCCTGTGTACCTGATATTAATAAGTATAGTAACCCCAGTATGTACCTGTGTACCTGATATTAATAAGTATAGTAACCCCACTATATACCTGTGTACCTGGTATTACTAAGCATAGTAACCCCAGTATGTACCTGTGTACCTGATATTAATAAGTATATTAACCCCAGTATGTACTGTGTACATGATATTAATAAGTATAGTAACCCCAGTATGTACCTGTGTACCTGATATTAATAAGTGTAGTAACCCCAGTATGTACCTGATATTAATAAGTGTAGTAACCCCAGTATGTACCTGTGTACCTGATATTAATAAGTATAGTAACCCCAGTATGTACCTGTGTACCTGATATTAATAAGTATAGTAACCCCAGTATGTACCTGATATTAATAAGTGTAGTAACCCCAGTATGTACCTGTGTACCTGATATTAGTAAGTATAGTAACCCCAGTATGTCCTGTGTACCTGATATTAATAAGTATAGTAACCCCAGTATGTCCTGTGTACCTGATATTAATAAGTATAGTAACCCCAGTATGTACCTGTGTACCTGATATTAATAAGTATAGTAACCCCAGTATGTACCTGTGTACCAGGGGCGGATCTAGGGCCGGGCGAGCCGGGCAACCGCTCGGGGCCCCGCGCCTAGCGGGGCCCCGCGGCAGTGCCCGCACCTAACAAAATGCAGGTTGGGTCGGTCGGCAGGGCAATTGCCGAGGGCCCCAGCACTGCAGCAGCGGCTAACAGAGTAGAGCAGCCAGCGCAGGGAGCTGCAGCTATTGATCCAGGAAACTCCACTCAGCGCTGTCAGGACGCTCCTCCTCACCCCCCTTCTCTGGCTGCCCTCTGTCAACCAATGAGAGGGTGAGGAGAGCCCAGGAGGCGGAGCTTATCGCTCTACAGAAGATCCCTGCCATCCTGCACACATGAGAGGGAGAAGAGGAAGCTTCAGTAAACTGAAAGTAAAGAAGGAACACACAGGTACAGGCTGGAGGGGGGAGGGGGGTTACACTTACTATGCCTATTAATGTCAGGCATTTGGAGTTATTCATTTAGTTTTAGTAACTCCTTGTGCCTCATATTAATAGCAACTAACCCCATCATGTCCCTCACATTAACCCCCTGTGTACTTCACCATAAGGGTTACTGATGTGTGAGATATATGGGGGTACTAATCATGAAGATACTTCATTATTACCTCCATGTCTCTCACATATCAGTAACTCTTATGTGAGGCACACAGGGGGTTAATGTGAAGGACATGATGGGGTTAATTGCTATTAATATGAGGCACATGGAGTATCTAAGCTGTAATGCACATGACTGTACTTTTTAGGGCTCGTTCACATCTGCGCCCGGTCTCCATTCTGCAGGTTTCCGTTTCCTGCATAAAACAGAGGCAGGAGACGGAAACCTGCAGGACTCTTTCATTTGAATGGGTGAGAAAGCTGTCCGGCTGTGAGCGGCAGTGAGCGTTTTACGCTGTCCGCCGCAAAACCGTTTTTTTAAATCCGGACACAGAGTCGGATATGCAGTACTCTGTGTCCAGATTAAAAAAACGGTTTTGCGGCGGAGAGCATAAAAAGCTCACGGCCGGATCCGGTCTGTGGTTTCCGTCTTCTTGCATGCAGAAGACGAAAACCACAGAACGGAGACCCGAACGCAGGTGTGAACCTAGCGTCATCCTCAATTGTGGATAAAAGTATGTACTATTATATTTCAATGGGCCCAGTACACATGGCCATTGTTTTTGCGGCTGTGTTTTAGGGCCACATTGAAGAGCTGCAAATTATGGAGCAGGTCCTATATGTGTCCTATACCTAGACCAGTCATGTCCTCATAAATGGGTGGTATTACACAGGGGCGGATCCAGAGCCGGGCAACCACCTGGGGCCCCCGCCCAGCGGGGCCCCGCGGCGCGGACCTAACAAAATGGTCCTGGTTGGCGGGAGGTATGTCCTGATTTTAACTCATCGGTGTCCTACGGACGCCGATGAGCTGAATACATAGGTGTTTAAAGCAGGAGCTGTCAAAGTTCAGCTCCTGCTTTAATGCTGCACTCCGGCATTTGTAGCCGCGATGTGATGGCGTCACATCGTGCCTACAATATGTGTACGAGTGAGACTGCGGAGAGAGCGGCGGGGGAGCGAGGGAAGGAGAGTGTGTGGTTTTTTTTTTTTGTGTTAAACATTAAAATGGAACATAATATAGGGGGCCCATGAAACTGGGGGCAGATGAAGGGGGAGGGGGGAGAACGGCATGACACTGGGGCAGATGAAGGGGGAGAGAACAGCATGACACTGGCGCAGATGAAGGGAGAGAGAACAGCATGACACTGGGGCAGATGAAGGGAGAGAGAACAGCATGACACTGGGGCAAATGAAGGGGGGAGAATGGCATGACACTAAGGCAGATGAAGGGAGAGAAAACCGCATGACACTGGGGCAGATGAAGGGGGGAGAACAGCATGACACTGGGGCAGATGAAGGGAGAGAGAACAGCATGACACTGGGGCAAATGAGGGGGAGGGAGAATGGCATGACACTGGGGCAGATGAAGTGGGGAGAACAGCATGACACTGGGGCAGATGAAGGGGGAGAGAACAGCATGACACTGGGGCAGATGAAGGGGGAGAGAACAGCATGACACTGGGGAAAATGAAGGGGGCGGGGAGAACAGCATGACACGGGGCAGATGAAGGGGGTGAATGGCATGAAACTGGGCAGAAACGGGGGGACATGAAACTGGGGACAGAGATGGAGGGGGGGACATGAAACTAGGGGCAGATAAAGGGTGTATATGAAACTGGGGGAGAGATGGAGGGGGGACATATAATTTACGGGTGACTGTAGGAGGATTATACTGTGTGGGAGCACATGAAAAATGAATGAGAATGGGCGGAGTCAACATAAAAGTGGGCGGAGCCAAGTTTGCTGCGACGCGCACAGCGCGCCGCACATTTTCTCCCTCTTTCTTATCTTCAAAAGGGAGGTATGGGTTACAAGCACGAGGCTTGGTGGTGCTTCTATGCCACTGGCCTTGCGTGCACGCTCCTAATGCAGCTAATAGTACACAAATAAGGTCAGTTTTATAAGGTGTGCAAGCACGGCTAACTAGTTAAAAAAAACGCCTCAAAAATGCATTTTTTGGGCTAATGTTTTAAAAAAAAATCCTGGGGGGGACCCCCAGACCCCCCGGTAAGTAGGGCCCCGCCAAAGTCAATTGCCCAGGGCCCCGCAAAGCCTGGATCCGCCACTGCTGTGTACCTGTTTTCTTTCTTTAGTTTCATTTTCCTGGAGCAGCTTCTTCTTCTTCTCTTGTGTGCAGCTCGGCAGGGATAAGCCCCATCTCCTGGGCTCCCCTCAGCCCTCTCATTGGTGGACAGAGGACAGGCAGAGAAAGGGAGGGAGAGCGTCCTGAAGCGCTGAGAGGAGCCAGACCTGCAGCTCCTGTGTGTCAGCCGTTGCTGCAGCTTCGGGGCCCCCTGTTGGTGGAATACTTTCCACCAACAGGGGGCCCCAATCATTATACTCAGGGGTCCGAAAAGACCTCCGAGAATAATGATAGCAGCGGTAGCAGCTGTCACCGGGCCCCTAATGTCCCGGGCCCTGTGGCAGCTGCTTCTGCTGCTATGGTGGTAGTTACGCCACTGGCCCCATCACTGCTCCCACACAATATAATCGCGCCATCACTATTCCCCATACATTATGGGGGACCAGTGAAGAGGCCACTGTATGGAGAGATCAATGAAGTGGCCCAGACAACACCTTAAAAGAGGTTGTCTATAAACTGGAGTGATCACTGTGGTGGCCGCCAGGGAGGTGTAAAAAGAAAAAAAAAAAAAAAAGCATACACACCTGTCCCCAGAACCCCATTGTCCCCTGTCTGTGTCTGTTTGGTCTCATGGCCTCATTTCTTTAAATCATGTCGCTTCGTTTTTCTGCTACTAGCGGGGAAAAAAAACGAGTGGCTCTCATTGAAGTCAATGGGAGCCATTTTTTGCAGGTGGAATATGAGGCGGATTCCGCCTCAAAATCCACCTTCAAAAAATTCTGTGTGAACATACCCCAATAGTGCAGCACAGCTGGGAAGGGTTCCCCATACTCTGCTGTACTACCACAGCACAAGCATAGTGCGCACTTGAAGTTGAGCGTGTACTCTGCCGAGTGGGTGCCAGCTGTGTAATTTTGCTGACACTGTTCCCTAACACCTGCAGTCTGATCATGGGTTTAGACTGACTGTAGCATCTAAGAGGCTTATCAGTATTTTGTGGCTTCCGATGGCCCCCTGCTGTGGCACATTAAAGGGGCTCTATCATTGGGAAAAGTCATTTTTAACTAATCACAACCTTGCATAGGCTTTAGAAAGGCTATTCCACACCTACCTTTAGTATGTAAATTGTCTCAGTGTTTTCTGAATAAGTTTGATTGAATAAACATCAATCCAATACCCCAGATCCTACAGGATACAGTCCCATGTAAAAAATCACTCTTTTTTTCAACTCCTCAACATGCAGTCCCATGTAAATATATCACTCCCACCCCTGAGCCTCCTCCAACATGCAGTCCCACTAAAACAATCCAATCACTCCCCTTCTCTTTTCCATCCACATGTGCTCCAATCCTGCTTCCTCTATAGAGCACAGAGCTGTGATAAAAGAGACCCCGCCCTCCTTGGAGAGGCCTTGCCCCTTCCTGTGACATCATACCTACCAGATGCAGCTCCATTCTAGTCATGACCCTTCCTATACATGAGTCCCCCTTTGACAACAATAACAAAGGATTAAGTCCCGCCCTTCCTATTTCCGGTCGAAGATCTCTTTCCGGTTTTGAGAGTTTGCCATGTCTAGCAGGGGTATAGGCATACTGTTTCGTGGTTACGACGAGCCTGCTGCAGAACCTCATTTGCTAAATGCTATACAGTATATATATTCATTTGCCGAATGCTATATATATGTATAGCATTCGGCAAATGAACACTGATTCTGCAGCAGGCACGTCCTTGCTACGGGCAGGCAAGAGTTTTTCTCATTGGAATGAATAGTCCGATGTTAGACTCCGCCTCCTCAGACGAGCCTCTGGCAGAACCAGCGTTGATTGGCCAAATCACTGGCAACTGGCCAATCAACGCTGGTCTATTCATTTCAATGAGAAAAAGTCAACTGGTAACAGCATACTTACCTGCTCGTAGCAAGGACGAGCCTGCTACACAATCAGCCTTCATTTGCCGAATGCTATACACTGTATAGCATTCAGAAAATGAGGTTCTGCAGCAGGCTCGTCGTAACCCGAGGACCATACCCTGAAGTACATACCCAGCCCTGGTTAATTCACTAAGGAACAGGAAGTCTTCTTGCCGCCCTTCCATTGCGCATGTGCCAACCGGAAGTTCGCAGGGGGACTCATGTATATAGAACAGAGTTGTGATACAAGAAACCCCACCCTCCTCGGTGAGGCTCCGCCCTTTCCTGTGACAGTAACCATCCAGGAGCAGCTTCATTCTAGTCATGACCGAGCACGCAGGGACACAGTGATGAGGCAGGAGCTATCCGCTCCTGCTTCATCACTGTATTCAACTCATCTCTCTGGATACATATGAAGTTTTAGGTAAAACCTTACAGCTTTTCTTATTACAAGTTTTCCTAGATGCTCTTAGAACAAGCTAGACTCTCAGAATAATAGGATATCATACCCTTCTTGGGCTTCTTTGTGTGAATTTGCTGCTTTAAATATGTACTAAGGCTAAGTTCACACCTGCACCTGCTCTCTGCAGAGAGAAAAGCGCAGACTCCAGAGTATAATGATCGGAGACCCAGAGGACGTAATGAACATAAAAAACACTTACTTACCTCTCTCTGGCTTTGGTGGACTCCCCGCTGCTTTTGGCCCTCTTCAATGTTGGACCAGATGTCATCCGAGACATGGCTGGTATTGCAACGCATGATGGCACTGGCCTAACTCATGTGACGTCTGGGACATCATCAAATAGGCCTGAATACTGCCGATGTGCAGAAGAGGTAAGTACAGGGCCGGCGTCAGCGCACGGCATAGTCGGGCAAGTGCCGGGGCCCACAGAGCCTCTTGGGGCCCCCCGGCACTTGCCCGCCCTAGCACATAACGCAGGTGCAGTGTTCTGTGCTGATGCCTGACTGCCGTGCTCACTCACCCACTCCACCCGCGAACTCACTCAGAGTAGGTGACGCTGTGCTCCTGTGTGACGTCACACGCGTCATCCAGCCGCAGCGGCGCGCAGTGTCCTGACTCCAGTCCCACCTCCTGCAAGAAAGCAAGAAGTACAGGACCGCGCTCCGGGCCGCTGGTGAGTATTCTTCAGGGGGGAGAGGGAGGGGGGACCCGGGGCAGAGAAGGGGAGGGGGAGAGAGGCAGGGGGGAAGAGGGGGGTATGGAATTTTCAGCTGTTTTTATTAGGGGGTCTCAGTACAGGCTGGGGAGAGCAAGAGCCTGAGACCCCTTAATAGTGTCAGCAAGTGAAAGTGTCTTTATTTATTTAATTTATTTTACTTTACAGGTTGAAATAAAGAAGACCGGACTACTTCGGATAGAAGATTGTTGCTTTTTTATATAATAAAAGGATTAACGAGGGTTCTCTGGGGAGTTTTATTTCAATAAACATTTTTTTAAAGTTGTGTTTTTTTCTTACTTATTGTTGGCTTAGTAGTGGAAGCTGTCTAATAGACGGCGTCCATTACTAAGCTGGGGCTTAGTTTTAGCCAATAGAATGGCTAACACTAACCCCCCACTTATTACCCCGGTACCCACCGCCACCAGGGGTATCGGGAAGAGCCAGATACTGTCAGGCCTGGACCGTCAGAAACTGACGATGCAGGACTGGGCGGCAGCAGGCTGGTGTTATTAGGCTGGCAACGGCCAAAATAAATGGCCTTTGCCACCCTGATAGTGTCAGGCTGCTGCTGCTTGGTTTTGTATCTGGCTGGTTATGGAAAACATTTTTTAAAAAATTATTTATTTATTAAATTAAACTAAAGCATAGGGTCCCCCCAATTTTCCATAACCAGCCAGATACAAAACCAAGCAGCAGCAGCCTGTTCGTTAATGTCCGTTCAAAATCTTGTGCGGACATTAGCAGTGGACACTAGCTGTGTCCGTGACATTTTGCATTGATTTAAATGGACATCGGGTGCGTTCTTTTACAGTTTGTGTCTGTCATTAACTGTCCGTTCCCAAAGATGTCCGACTTTTCAAGCGGACAGCAAAAACCTACATGTTTGGTTTTGCTGTCCGCTTGAAAAGTCGGACATCTTTGAGAACGAACAGTAAAAGAACGCACCCGATGTCCATTTACATCAATGCAAAATGTCACGGACACAGCTAATGTCCGATGCTAATGTCCGCACAAGATTTTGAACGGACATTAGCAGCAGACACTAGTTGTCGGACACCGACGGTAGTGTGAACGCTCCCTTACACTAAGCCCCAGCTTAGTAATGGACGCAGTCTATTAGACAGCTTCCACTACTAAGCCAACAATAAGTAAGAAAAAAACACAACTTTAAAAAAATGTTTATTGAAATAAAACACCCCAGAGAACCCTCGTTAATCCTTTTATTATATAAGAAAAGCAACAATCTTCTATCCGAAGTAGTCCGGTCTTCTTTATTTCAACCTGTAAAGTACAATAAATAAATAAAGACACTCTCACTGAGTAATAAGCAGGTGTCTACTGTCACTATTAGGGGATCTTAGAAGAGGCTCTTACCCTCCGCAGTCTGTGCTGAGACCCCTAATAATGACAGTAGACTACATGCCACATTCCCCCTTCCCATCTAGACAACCTCTCCCAATCAATCACCTCCTGGCCCCAAGCATAGGGGCATTTACTATTAGGTGGCACTAGGTTTATGTGAATGCCTATAACATGGGGAAACTACCTATTGGGGGAATCTACTGGGATTATCTACAGGGGGATGCCTACACCATGGGGGATACTACCTAATGGGGGGCTATAGCTGCATAATCATGTTATATGGGGAACTACCTGTATTTTTTTGTAAAAAGTTGAGGATGGTGGTGGAAATGTGAGAAGTCTAAGATATTTGTCTGACAGGTTCTGAAGAGACAAGTCGTTTGTTCTGTGATTTGCTCCTTGTGATTTGTTCCACAAGGGGGCCCACTGAGGCTCTGTCGCCCAAGGACCCATAAAAACCTGGAGTCGGCCCTGGGTAAGTAACAGTGTTTTTTATGTTCCCTCTCCTCCCCTGGGCCTCCGATCATTAGACTCAGTGGTCTGAAAAGATCCCAGAGTACAATGATATGTGTTGGGGTTTGCAGGCCTGCGGCTTCACTTACTGTTACCCGCTCCTGATCACAGCTGCACTCCAGCAGGTAACGGCCTATTTAAAAAAAATAAATAAAAAAAACATCATGGGCTGCCGGACCCCTTAAAGTCCTGGGCCCTGTGGCAGCTCCTACCGCTGCTACCCCAGTGTTTATGCCACTGCCTCAGACATCTAGCAGTGTCTAAGAAATGAAGTTTGGTCTTTTCAGAAATGGATGGATTAGGAAAAAACACCGGCAGTGATATCACTTGGTTCAAATTGGCATAGGATGGCACCTTAGTACAGAATCCTGGCATAAATCATAGCTGGAATCCTCGTGGATGGATATGTTTGGCTCCACAGAAGATAGTGCTTGTAGCTCCCCAATTTTAGCAAAGGTTACTGCCAACATGAACACTGTTTTGAAGGTAAGAAACTAAGTTTCACATCTTCCAGAGGCTCAAAGGGAGGTTTGCACAACCCTCTTAGAACTGTAGACAAAGAAAAATGCAATGCATTATAAGCGATCTCGGCCTGGAAGTTCCTCTAAGGAATGTCTTTAATAGAGGATCCTGAGACAGCTGCTTTCCTAAGCAGACTGACAAAGCCATAATCTGCCCCTTTGATGTAGAAGGAATAAGGCCTTTGTCCAGGCAATGCTGAAGAAACACCAGAATATTTGGAATGGAAAGATTAATTTCCTCAATCCCTTTCCTTAAAGAGAGGAAAATGAAGATGGAACATATCCTGGTATAGTTCCTCTTAGTAGACTCTGTCCTAGAGAGCGTGTTCTGGACAGCTTGAAAGAGTCCTCTAGCTTGTCGTAGGGACTGGTCAATCTTCAGTCTGTAAGATTGAAGAATTTCAGATCTGGGCAGAGCTGAGAGCCCTGAGATACCAGGTTCTAAATTGCAGGAAACCTCCAGTACGTTCCACGACTCATCTATAGGATTTGGAAAACCAAGCTCTCTTCGGCCAGAATGGTATGATGGCGATTACCAAGGCTTGGTCCTGTCTGATTTTCATCAATACCTTCAGAATCATGGAAACTGAAGGGAATATATACGCCATCCTCCACCTCCATGGGATGGACAGGGCAGCCACAGCCAAGGGATTGTCCTCATGGTAAAGAGAGCAGAACTACTTCACTTTGGCATTGAGTCTGGTGGCCATCAGTTCTACTTCTGGATACCCCCACCTCCTTGTGATCACCTGGAAGACTTCTGGATGAAGAGATCATTCCCCTAGAATGGAGAGACCTCAACCCAGTTGGACCACTATTACATTTAGTGACCATTTGAAATGAACGGCAGAGAGATGAGTTAAGTACCTCTCTACCCACCTCAAGGTCACCTCCACATCGCTGAGAAGGCGTTGGGATCAAGCTTCATCCTTGTTTGTTCAAGTAGACAACTGTCATCATATTGTCTGAGAGCACTAGAGTAGTAGAAGAGAAGTAGAGGTGCAGGAGTGCCAATCGTACAGCTTGGAGTTCTCTCCAGTTGGAGGGGGGAAAAGCCACAGTGCCCATTGAACCGCATCTATTGATTAGGACTGGATGGGGAACTGATAGAAACCATGTGACTGCTACAATCCTCTCCTTGCTGGAGGGTAGGAGTGAGATCTTCATCAGGCCAGAATCCATAACTAAACCTAAAAACTGTTTCTGGGTTGCTGGAGTTATATGGGACTTCTTGAAATTCACAATGCAACCTAGCTGTTGGAGGAAACTGATAGTAGTATTGAGATTTTGCTGAAGCCCTGCTCTGGAGGAGGCTTTTATCAGCCAATTGTCCAGGTAAGGGACAATGGAGATCCCCTGGACGCTGAGCAATGCAGCCACTGAGGATACCACCTTGGTGAAGACATATGGTGCTGACGTTATTCCGAATGGGAGAGAGGTGAACTGTAGTTGTCTTAAGCGCCCCTCTATGACCACCACAATCCTCAATTATTTCTTGGGAGAAGGAAAAATTGGGATGTGTAGATAAGCGTCCTTGAGATCATGCTTGGCCATATAGTCTCCCTGCTGAAAGATAGAGATAACCGATCCTACAGTCTCCATTTGGAATTTTCTCTACTGGTTGAGGTATCTTGTGCCATCTCTCTCTGCCGTTTGCACAGCCGCACGACCTGCCTGCTCATACTCCATTAGCATATCTGAAATCCTCCTCTGGGGACTTGGCACCTGCTTCTCCCGTCCAAGTCCCGTTGCAGCACCAGACCCTGGATCGCTCGGATGCCATCTTGGGGGCCTTTCCACATGGTAGATCGGTGCCATCTTCTCCTCAATGATGCTGGCACAGAGACAGCCTCCAAGTAAGAAACTCTGCCTCTCTCCTGCTGTCTCATGCAGCTCACTAGCCCTCATTCTTCTCGGGACCCCAAGGACTCCCTGCTGGACTCTCTCCACCCAGGAGGCCCTCCAGGATACTACCTCTCTAGAGGCCCTCACCTCTCTTCTAGCAGACCCTGGACCTTTCTCCTCTTTCCACCCTGTACTGTTCTCTGCCTTTTCTCCCCTGCTGGGGATGCCCCTGACACTCCATCATCTGGATGCTTCAGGTATGGTGAGGCTGGCAGTGGTGGACAACCTCAGGGATATACTAACATCAGGTTTCATGCCAACCCCTCGCACTCCCAGTGCATGTCTGCTCCAGATCCCTTTCTGCCATGGCAGTCCATGCTTCAGCAGTTTCCCACTAAACAGGACTTTAAATTCTCAGAGATGAGGTTAAGCACACCTTTAAGCAGGAAATTGCTGCCATCCAGGTTGACCTACCCCATCTAGCTGTAAGGATGGCTTCACTTGAAACTACCCATGATGAGACCTGCACCTATGTCTCCCAGATGCATGAAGTGGTCTCTACAAAGTCTAAGATTCTTAAAGCATCAACCCGCCATGTTGAGGATCTGGACAACCATGGCTGGAGACATAATATTAGAGTCCGCGGCCTCCCCGAGGCTGAGGATGAAGATTTAAAAGTTATACTGGAAGTTATTTTCAACATGCACCAAGGCAAAACCCCTGATCACCACATTAAACTAGACAGGGCGCAAAGGGCCCTCCACTCCAAGGGTGTCACCACCACACTGAGGAATGTCATCTGCAGTGTGCGAGACTTTGAGCTCAAGGAGGCTATTATGGGCCAAGGCCACTCCAAGAGAGAAATTGACTTTGATGGTGCTAAGGACCAACTCTACCCTGATCTCACCTGGATCACCCTCCAGAAACGGTGAATGCTCCGACCTCTCCTAACAGTCCTGTGTGATCACCAGCAGCCATACTGCATGGACTTCCCCTTTGACTTCACTGTCAGGAAGAATGGTTGCACTCCTACCCTTGAAATCTTACGCTGATTTGCAGTACATTCTCTGGCCTACCCTTGAGTACTGGGAGGTTGCTGCCCTGCCTCCTCCTCTGCCTCTGGTTTGGTAGACTGTGTAATCAAAGCAGCGGCGCCTGTCTTCTGTGGACTATACTCCTGTCTCCAGTCCCCCCCCCCCCCCGCCTGCATCATTGAGCCTCCTCTCTCTGATTCTGCTTCTTTCTATAACATTTATTTATTTTTTTCCATCCAGTATTGATGTTGCCTAGACCCTTTGTTAGGGAATTGCTAGGACAGCAATTCCCCGGTAGCTGTTGAACCCTGGGACGGGACACAAGAGACAATGAGCCCTAAGCTGAAGCCCCCAACTGACCCTTCCTATTGCCAGGCCCTATCCTACGTAATAGGCGGCAACCACGAAGACAGTCCCTTCCTGGATATGTGAGACACAAAACGCAGACAAGACGAACAACAACAAAGGGAGGTCAGCTAGCCAAGGGTCAGTAACAGTCGAGCGATGCAGTTCCAAATCGGAGTCCAAAGAATAGTCAGTAGGGAAAGCCAAAGGTCAAGGATAAGAATTCAAGTAGAAATAGTGATAGTAGGGAGCAAGTATGCACACGACAATAGCAAGCATAGGTGTGAATGAGAGTCAAGTCTCATAGGGAGGAAGAACCTGCCCCTGGAGTTGACAGGAAGGCAGGCTGTCAATCACACAAATTAACACTTCAAGAACGAGGCAAACAAGGGCAGAAGACGGGTGTGGTGCAAATACAATCACAGAACTAGAGCCGTGTTCACACAGTGCGACCAAAAACTTTAAGCCGAGAACCAAACTGCACCCGCCTCCTGCACTGCCGCATGCGAGCAGAGGGTGGTACAGTGACCCGAACAGGCAGAGATGTTGCACCCTTTCTCTGTTGTTTTCTCCTGGGTCCTGGCTATTCTGCATTTCTTTCCTTCCCTGCTACTCTGTTGGCGTGGTTGTTTATTACTATATGTTTTCACCCCATGGCGGGAGAGGCTGTTGTGACTCAGCTCTGGCCTGACCAACTTGGTTCTTTCTCAACTGCCTGGGGGACTTATACAGCCTCGCCTCCCAGTAACACAAGGGGCGCATTGCCTTTGCTGTTACTGTTATTCTACGACACAACACCATAGCTGACTTTGCAGTTTGTGTTTTTTTATCTTTGCATTTTCTTTTAGCCCCAATTAGGAGTATTCTTCCCTGGATCTATTGGTGCTCTTTTATATGTTTTATTTCATATGTTCTCTGTCCTGTCTCTCTCCTATATCTTTGTTCCTCCCTGTGTCTCCTAGTTCTTACCTTTGTTCACTCTGCCTCTGCTGTCACGACTTCCCTGGACCCTACTCTGCATCCCTGTGGAGTCTGCAACTCCTTCGTTCTACGGTGGTAAGCTGCATTAATTAGGTGTTCTGCTTTCTACATTCCTCCATGGCTAAGATTGTATCTATTAATGTCAAGGGTCTCAACCCTAATGTGAAGCGGAAGCTAGCCTTGGCAGAATTGCGGGTCCTTAAAGCTGATATTGCATTTCTCCAAGAGATCTAGCTTGACAGTTCTTCCTCCAGAATTTTCCTTTTGCTTTTTTCCCACAGTATATTCTATATTTGCTGATGATATTTTCTTGACTCTTACTAACCTCCACGTATCCCTTCCCAATCTCCATAACCTTCTCTCTCATTTTGACTGTCTATCTGGCTACAAGATTAGTGCCCTGAAACGCATAGGTTTTTCATTGTTCAGTACTCCTGCTTTTTGTAACTTAGGTTAATTTTTTATTCATGACCAATTAAAATTAATAATAAATAAATAAAAATAATTTTTATAATAGTGGATTTCCTGTCAGTTGATGCTGGAATACGTATTTTATAATGGCTCATCATCTTACCTGCTTGTAAAGAGTCCATACAGCAATTCCCTGCATTCTGACATTGAGTCAATCTAATGGATATGGTGAGCTGAATGACACTACTTTTTTGGATATGTAAAAGATTAATACATCAAAGAAAGAGGCCCTACCTATCCAATCCCCCCCCCCCCCCAAGCTTGGCTGGCTTTAAGGCATTTTTCCGGTATAAGTGGCAGTCCTCCTCTTTTAAGTACCTGGGTGTTTATCTGACTGGGTCCTTTTCCCAATTGTAGCAGGCAAACTTCCCTCCACCCTTTAGACATATTCGAGCCCTCCTAAGTGGCTGATGATGTCTCTGTCTCTCTTCGGCCATATAGCCGTGGTAAAGATGACCATCTTGCCTAAGGTGCCTTACCCTCTTTGAGACCCTCCCTGTACCGGTGCCCTTTCAGAACCTCCATGCACTGCAGAGCTTTATTCTGCGGTTTGTCTGGCCCAAAAGGGAGACATAGGATTTACAGACAGATTATGATGGCTCCTAGGGCAAGGGGTGACCTTTCCCTTTTTAACCTTGTTTTATACTATTGGAAAACCCAGATGTTCAAGATACCGGCCTAGTCTACTCTACAGGCGTACTCCAAATGGATGGAGATAGAGAAGTTGTAGCTTGCTCTGTAACACCCTAATTCCTTGCTTTGGTCCAATCCCCACTCTCCTCATGGGACTGATCTATTGGGCCCTATGGCACTTATGAGGGATGTCTAGGATACCTGTGTGGATTGCTTTCCTCTATCCTCTTCACATTCCTCTATGACAGCTTTTTTTCCTCTACGCCTATTATCCACTGGGACTCACTATGCCGGTAGCCAACCCTTGTCTTTGATCTGGCTTGTTTAGGTTTGCTGACTTTATGGACTACAGGACCCATACTCTCCTTTTGTTTGCTGACTTCCAGTCCAGATTTGGTCTTCCCCAGTCTAGTGAGTTTCCTACATCACAAATCTTCCACCTAGCAGTAGCTGGTTCTAAGTCCCCGACTCCCACAATTTTTAGCGGCTCTGCAAATCCGGTGTTGCTACTGCTGGACTTATCTACAACATATATCTGCTCCTCTTGGACCCCACACTTGACGCTTTGCTTGTTTATAATTATGTGTCTAGGTGGGAGAGCTATTTGGATACACCCATCTCAAATACTGATTGGTCGCTCATCTGGAGTCGTGCGACTAAGATTTCCAGATGTGTCACACATAAAGAGAACTTCTACAAGATGCTGATGCACCATATGATGCATACCATACCATATGATAGCCCATTGACTTCAATGGGTGCTGTATCATACCATATGTATGCATACCATATGATGTACCATACACCAGCTCTTCTCCAATCTTTTGATCGGAACATTCCAGATAATAGGTGGCGTTGTAGTTCCCGTCCAGAACACATTTGCCTTCTTTTCTGGTCCTGTCCCTATATCCAGCCCTTCTGGTGCTAGGTCCAGAACTTGTTGAAACAGACACCATTTGCGGTGTGCATGTGTTAGATGTTTAGCGGGTGACGTGTCTACCACCTTCTCCTGATGACAGTGGATAAGGGGGACATGGTCTTGCCCATATGCCACCAGCACACGGTGTAAACCTACACCGAGGGCCGACCCCCCCTCCAACAGCATAAACAAAGCCCACTCTATACCGTCTTGGACACCTGACAAGAAAATGTCCAAGCCAACGTCCGTCAAGTGAACACCATCCCTCCGCAGATGCGAACAGGCTAACTCACCCAAAGGGATTGCTGCTGGCTGGGCCGGGAGAATCAGGGGAGGAGGCTGCAGAGCTGGGGGAGGAGCCGGAACTGGAGCTGCTACAGCAGGCACAGCCTGACCGCCCTGGGCAGACCCAGAATCCCGTCTCCTACTCCAACTCCTTGAACTCCTGCTAAAGCGTGACCGCCTGGATCCATAGGAACACCGAGAGGAGGAAGAGGAACCAGTCTCAGACTGCCCCACATAAGAGCCCCGGGAGCTCCGCCTTTCTGATAGTAAGATGGCCATGGCGACTACGCCTGCTGCACGACCCAGACCTACTATAGGGGCCCCGACGCCTATACTCCCAGCCACTAAGTGGGGGACTAAACGCAGAACGAGAATCAACCTCAGCCTCAGATCCCCTGTAGGGGCGGGCTCGGGGGTCGCCGACAACACCAAGGGGCAGAAAAAGTGCATCCGCAGGCAGAGCCTGCGGTGTACCCGGGATATAATCTATGTCAAAAAATTCCTCCCCGCTCTCCTGGACCACGCTAGGGGAAGGAAAAGCAGCCACCTGCCCAATAACCTGTGCCGAAGGCGGGTCATGGTAAACCAAAGGGGCAGCAGGGGGATCAACAGCTGCTGCTTCGCTAGTGGAAGCCCTGCCAAACCACCTGGCAAACATGCCCAGCAGAGGAGGAGGGGGCATATTTATTGACTGCACCGAGGGGGCACTGCTTGGCACTGCAACAGCGGGTAAAGAAGCGACCGCCTGGGACCCCGCCTGAGTTATGGCACTAGATGGCCCAGCAGCATTAGTGCCCACCAATGTGCCCACAGCGGCACCACTGAGGCCCGCTGTCGGCAAATCGGCCGACACTGACGGCAAAACGGCCACCTGGGGTGTGGCCACGCCCCCTACAGCCCAGTCCGTCGCCAAAGAAGCAGAAGGCCGGCGCCAGTACTTCCTGCCGCAGAGCTAGCCCGCCACCCGATACGTGCAGGAGCCCGGGCGGCGCGATGCAGACCTGGCGGTACCCCTGGCCGGAGCCCTGCTCCGTGAGCCGGGGACCGTGCTGGGGGACAATCTGCGTCGGGGAAGGAGCGGGAGCTTGGCCTGGCACCCCACTTGTAGCAAGCAGGGATGCCAGCCAAGCTGTCCCCTCCTCATTCACCTTTAGGTGCAGCAGCTCCATTAGCTGCTGGTCGCGATCTCTGGCTGCAATGCTCTGGGGAAGGCCGCTGTAAAAATAACTTGACGCCGGTGGGGATCCAAGAAGAAGTCCCTGCCTGGCGCCAATCTATATAAAGGGGGGGGAGCTCCGCCCCCCTTTCCCATCAGACAACGGGAGTGCCGGCCTCTGGGGGAAGGGAAAAGGAGGGGCGAGCAATGAAGCATGCCCAGTCAGGAGTCGTGCGGCTTATGCAACCGTCCGGCTAACATTCTGTTTCATATGGGTCTGAGATGGCCCCTGTACTGTAACAATTCTCCTGTGCCTTACGCTTTGTTCCAGGATGCTTCATGCTCTTTGACTACAGGCATCATTATATTTGCATTCTTGTTCTTGTCTACTTGTATTTTCTGTTTCTTTGTGAAAATTTCTAAAGAAACATACAGTTATTGAAAAAAGGGACATCACAGGTTCTGCAAGCAAAATGTTAATGCTCATGTTTATGCATAGAAATTGGATAAATTACTAGGATCCCTAAAGCCCCATGTTGCAGTAAAGCTCCGTTTTTTGTTGCAAATTTTTCAGCGTTTTTTTTTTTTTTGTGGCCAAAGCCAGGTGTGGATGGAGCAGAAGGCAGAAGTATAAGTGTTCCCTGTATATAGTTCACATTCCTTTTGTAGCCACTACTGGCTTTGTCTCAAAAAACCCGCAGCAAAATCTGCAACAACAAAAGCAGTTTTTCTGTGAAAAAAAAAAACATGATGTGTTTCCACTGTGGTGTTTTGTGTTTATCTGGCTGCAGCTCACTACGTGGGGCCTTAGGCCCCGTTCCCACGGATTAACGAGCCGCTCATTCTGACACGTAAACATGTGTTGAGAGTGAGCGCTTCAAAACAGAGCCCATTGACTTCAATGGGTGCTGTCTTAAGCGCGCTACACATTTTTAACCCATTGATTTCAATGTGTAGCGTGCGTAAGATGGCACCCGTTGAAATCAATGGGATCTGTTTTGAAGCGATCATTCTGACACGTGTTTACGTGTCAGAATGAGTGGCGCATTACTCCATGGGAACGGGGCCTTAGCCTGAGGCAGGATTTACTAGGTGCTTCTTTAGGTTAAGGCCCCACATAAGCCGAGTTCACACAGGGTTTTTTGGTCAGGATTTTTATGCGGAATCCGCGTCAAAATCCATCTCAAAAAACTTCCTCCCATTGAATTCAATGGGTTCCTTTGAGAAACTGGTCACAGAAAAAAGAAGCGATCTGCCCTTTCTTGCCACGGAATCCGCCACAGAGTCCACGGTGCAAACACTCCCTCCCGACTAGGCCCATTCATTTGGGCCTAATCCAGAGCAGAATGCCGCGACTGGATGCCAGTGCACTTTATACAATACATTACACCGGCATCCAGTTACGGCTAGCTGTTTTTTGAACCGGATTCTGAGGTGGCCTCCACGCAGCGCCGCACCTCCCATGAGGCGACCTGAAGCGAGCGCTTCAGGCAGCGCTATGTCAGGACCCCAGGGAGGGCGGCATTTTTGATTACCTAAGCCAGTCCAGGACAAGCTGTCCTGGACTGGCTTAGCACCGAGTGGTGGTTTGGGGAGGCCACTGGAGCAGCGCCGCTCCAGCGGCCACCCCTCACGCTCAGGCAGAGAGCAGGTCCTCTCCGTGCCTGCTCTCTGCCTGCAAATGGCGCTAAGCCCCGCCCCCTTGGCTCTGCCACGCTCCCTTCGCTCGGCCACGCCCCTTCACTCCGCCCCCTCCTCCGGGGGGGGGGGATGGCTTTCTGCAGTTCGCGGCGAAAGGGGTAGATTCACCCCTGCCTCCACGTCAAAATCCGGTCCAAAAATCCCCGTCTGAACCCCTCCTTAGTGGGGCTGCAGCCAAAAAGCACTGCAGGAAAAACTGTGGTGGAAATATATAGTGGATTATCCTTTGCGGACTTTCTGCTTCAATTATAAAATTATACCTATATGGAACCCACCAGCGTTCCTGTAGGTATAGCTAACATCCTGCAATTTCGAAAAAAACACGTTTTTTTGCTGCGGGTATTTTTCTGCAATATGTGAATGGGATTTGCAGTGACTGTAAAATGCCACGGTGTTTATGTCATGTGGGGTTTCAGCCTCAGAGCTGCATGCAGTGTATAATTGGGGACTTTCTGACCCTATAATACTTAAAATTATACCTACAACTGACATACTGCGATTAACAAAAATGCTGTGGTTTCCACTGTGGATATTTTTTGCAATGAGTGGATGGGATTAGCCAATATCCCATCCACTTTGCAGGTACTGTGAAATCACAGCATCTTCGCAGTGTGGGATGGCCTTAGGCATACCTCCCAACTTTTACAGAAAGAGGGCCAATACGTGCACTGCACCATGTGAACTGCAGAAAATTTAGCTCCACTTTCTTTTATGTTGACTCCACCCACTCCAATGCATTTTTCTACGTTTCCCCACACAGTATAATACTCCTACAGTCACCTATTATATGCCCCCATATTACAATACAATTACTCCACAGTATGAAGTCCCTCTCCTGGTGCTCCAGTTTAAACTAGGGGAAACTAGAGGGGGACATTAAACTGGTGCATCTGGAGGATGACATTAAACCATGGGGGTAACTGGAGGGTGACAATAAACTGAGGGCAACTAGAGGTAGACATGTCCCCCTCCAGTTACCCCCACGGTTTAATGTCCCCCTCCAGTTGCCCCCAGTTTACTGTCCCCTTCCAAGTTGCCCCTAGTTTAATGACATGCTCTTTCTGCCCCCTTTCATCTGTCCCCAGCTTAATGCCCCCCTCCATCTGCCCCAGCTTAATGTCAGGAATGCCAATGTGCAGGGAAACTATTTGAGTGAGTTAAATTGCTAAATCTGTGCTGCAGCCCCTTATTGACAGGATCAGTGGTAGTCTCGGTTGGACCCCCACCAGTATATTCTTTGCCTATACCAACTGTCTGTAATAGAGAAACTAGAAGTGTACCTTTAAAAAACAGGAATTTGATCACTTTTCAGTTATATATACAGTATATGTCAGTATATCTACTAGTGATTATATAAAGTCCCACCTTTTCAAAGCAAGCAAAAAAAAAAAATCATCTGAGCTCATTATACACATTAGTATGATTAATAATAAATAATAATAGAGTCATCAAATGCCTAATAAACAGGTGCTGGGTGCAAGGACCCTCTGGTATGTCATTCCAATTGGAGGGTAATTCCATACCTCCTATACAGAAGGCATCTTACACTTGTTACACTTGCTTGTATTCTTGCTTTGAGTACAATGGCAACTTCTAATTATCTGCGCATGACATGAGTGCTTGGCTAGCAACCTGCTAATTATGGCCGTCTTTCTGAACTGCATGCTGTTCTATGCGTTCCTGGATTTTATCAGATACAAATTCTAGCTTAGTTCATGATGCAGTCATTGTGAAATGAGGTCTAAGGCAGAAAAAATAGGCAATTTGTTAAGCCTACATTATCAGACACCTTGTACAGCTCCATCAATGCAACTGTATCCTTAAAGAGGACCTTTCACCACTTTTGGGCACATGCAGTGTTATATACTGCTGGAAAGCTGACAGTGCGCTGAATTCAGCGCACTGTCCACTTTCCCGATCTGTGCCCGGTGTAAAGAGCTTACGGTGCCGGTACCGTAGTGCTCTATGGTCAGAAGGGCGTTTCTGACCATTAGCCAGAGACGTCCTTCTGCCTCGCGGCGCCAACCGCGCTGTGCTGTGGAGCGGGGAGGAACTCCCCCCTCCCGCTCCTGATAATGCTGGTCTATGGACGAGCTGTGTGAGCAGAGGGAGGGGGCGTTCCTCCCCGCTCCACAGCACAGCGCGATAGGCGCCGTGAGGCAGAAGGACGTCTCTGGCTAATGGTCAGAAACGCCCTTCTGACCATAGAGCACTACGGTACCGGCACCGTAAGCTCTTTACACCGGGCACAGATCGGGAAAGCCGACAGCGCACTGTCAGCGCACTGTCAGCTTTCCAGCAGTATATAACACTGCATGTGCCCAAAAGTGGTGAAAGGTCCTCTTTAAAGGGTTTTCCCATGAATAGAACTGTATTTAAATTTGGGGTCAGCAAAAAGTTAAACATTTTTGCAAATATAAATAATTACAAATTTGCAGAGTATTAAAGGTTTTTTTTCTACCTTAATGGTCTGTTGTCTTGATTGGTTGACAATGGATACGGCCATGAATGCAGGAATTTTCACTTCTCTAAAAGTCAGACGTCATTTTCTTAATGTTGTTCGGGTTATCTTATGCATGTAATGTCACTGCCTAAAAGCCTGTTCACAATACAGAAATCATGGCTCAGTGTCTGATAAGCACCAGACCATTGAAAGATCCAGCATTCATGGTCCAATCCATCTGCATTCGATCAAGACAAAAGATTTAGAAAATCTTTAAAGGGGCTCTATCAGCAGATTTACGGGTAATGAGCTAAAGATTTGCCTGAATAGCCTTTCAAAAAGGTTATTCAGGTGCTGCTATTAGTTTGTAAAAAGACCCCCCCCCCATTTTTATTAATTACCTTGGTAATCGACATGTAAATGAGCTTGATCGTGCACTGTGGGCGTGTCGTGCACCCCTTAGCTTCATAGTTTCTGCACACCCTCCGCTGCCTCCAAGCCCCTCTACTCCTTCTTAGTCACGGCGGTTTCTATTGAAAGCCATTGAAAGCATGCACAGTAGCGCTCCCTCCAGCGCGCTAGTGCGCATTTTCTAGCTCGCAATGTTCTCTATGGGAAAATAGCTCTGGAGCATGCGCCGGAGGGAGTGCTACTGCGCATGCGCGCATATCTCTAGCTCATAACCTGTAAATCCGCTGATAGAGCCCCTTTAAGGGTCCATGCACACAAAGCAAAATGGCGCTGTTTATGGCAGCGAATTTTCTGTGCGTAAAAAAAAGCGTCCCATTGATTTCAATGGGTGCCGCTTGCTTTTTTCAACGCGTGGAATTTACCGCGCGGTAAATTTCGCACAAAGAAAAAAGCGACCAGCACCGATTGAAATCAATGGGATGCTTTTTTTTATACGCGGACAATTCGACGCCATAAACAGCGCCATTTTGCTCAGTGTGCATGGACCCTAATACATTTCAGAGTGGGTTAGGTCAAAAATTGCAGTAAAACTATGTGTGCTCAAAAACCTCCAAAACAAAAAATACCCCAAATCATCAATACTGGTGTTTTTATGCAAATCACCAGGTCTAAGACACTGGTGATCTTGTGTGACCGCAAAAAAATCGCAAAAAAAACGCTCAAACCCAACTTTTGACATGGAGTAGACACATATACTGAGGGCTGCACGGAGTAACTCCCGACTGGGAAGGAGGAGAATTGCGATGAAAAATTGTAAAAAAAATCCTCCAAAGCGCCAGTGAAGTTGAATTTAAAAATAACCTTTACTAAATTCACATTAAAAACAGTTTACAAATGGATCCAAAATTGCAATTTTGGATCCATTTGTAAACTGTTTTTAATGTGAACAATGTTACAGGTTAAGGATGAACGGGTCGCAAGTTCAAATTTAAAAACATTTAAAGCAAGTAAAAAAAATTTTTTAAAGACTAAAAAATTCGAAACCTTGCCTTCCCCATTTTACATATAAAAATATATTCAAATAAATATATTAGGTATGGCTATGCCTAAAAAGCCTGGACTATTCAAACATAAAAGTATTTATCCCATAAGGTGAGGGCCATAACTGGAAAATCAATTACAATACACAAAACTTAAAAAATTAAAATGGAGTAAAAAGTAATCATAAAGTTATATTAACCTCCATAATGGTACCAATAAAAAGTGCATCCTGCACCACAAAAAAAAGCTCTAAAGCCGGGGCCCCTTGTTGCGGAAAAGATCACAGTGATTTACAGTCAATGTGTAGTGGGTGGGATTCTACCGAAGACCATCCCCACAGTGCAGTAAAATACGCACAATGGACACTCTGTGATTTCCGAAGCTGTTTTGGAACTTTGCGTGTCAATTATACCAACAGTACGCCATCAGAAATCTAAAAATGTAAGTAGCCTAAAAATATGGTAAGGTATTAAAATATAACAAAAACTATATGCAGTATCGCCATACTAACCTGCAGAATAAATGTAAAGTATCCTTAAAACAAGTCCTCATAAGGCTATGTTAAATGAAAACAAAGACAGGAAGGAAAAAAAAAAAAAAATTGCACTGTATTTGAGGGGCTAATGCTGTCACTGCCAGGGGTCTCTGGAAATTTTGCACCTCGGGTAGCCAGAGCAATTTTCACAGTTTTGAGATGCGTTGAAAGCTTCCTATATATTTTCCTTTCCTTTTGTAGTCATTCTTGGCTTTGGCTCAAAAAACTTCAGCAAAATCTACAACAAAAAAGCTGTGATTCTGCAACGTGGGGCCTCAATCTTAGGCTAAGGCCCCACTGAACGTCCCACAGCAAAAAAGCGCTTGCGGGCAAAACCGCGGCGGGAACGCATCATGCTTCTTCCTGCAGCATTTTAAACAGAAAATTTGCAGAGTTTTCCTCTGCGGACTTTCTGTTACATTTATATCTATGGGGAAACCCGCAGCGTTTCCGTAGATATAATTGACATGCTGTGATTTCCAAAACTGTGCCGGTTTTGGAAGTCGTGGCATGTCAGCACCATGGTTTTTACCACAAAGTGGTCATGGAATTCACTAGAATCCCATCCACTTTGCACTTACTGTAAAACGCCACAATATTTCCCATGTCTTTTCTGCTGTGGGGCAAATTGCGGCTTCTCCATCACACCCTCTCGCAGTCACCCCCTCTCATAGTTCACCCCCTCTTACAGTCAAGTCACTATTCCCCCATTACCTTCCTCAGCAGGGGTGTAAGTATCGCAGTACCAGCTGTACTGCTGCCACAGGGCCTGGGACCTTAGGGAGCTTGGCGGGCCCCTGCTATTTTTTGGGGGTTTTTTTGTTAGGCCAATCCCTGTCTGACCCCTGGTTCACATTAGCGTTTGGATTCTGTCCAGGGGAGTCCGCATGAGGACCCCCCGAACGGAACACCAATGCAGTTGCAAGCGCTGTGCTGTAAAAGCACATGGACCCCATAGACTATAATGCACATTCGTGCAGGCAGTGCCCGGCAAGCACACGGACCCCATTATAGTCTATGGGGTCCGTGTGCTTTTACAGCAGAGCACTTGCAATTGCATTGGTATTCTGTTCGGGGGGTTTCCATGCATGCAGACTCTAACCGTACGGAATACATACTTAGCTGTGAACCAACCCTGAGATCCTCAAAGATATGTGTAAGTATTAGCTCTGCAGTGTTTTGCAGAAATGGGAAATTTATATGGGTACGTATACTAGACATGGGTGACGTCAGCAGTAGCAGATTTTGAATCTAGTTTGTTGACTTCCTTGCTAAACTTAAAAAAGAAAGGCATTTTAAGCTTTTTTTTTATTGCTTTTAGTGGATTCCGTTCACAACCAATGCTGCAAGCAGCAAAGCCTTACACTAGGTTGACACTAACCCCAAATATGAAAACCCAATCTGCTTAAAAAGTGATTACCTGCAGAAAACTCATGGACCCAATAAACCAACAGAGAATAGAGTCCAACTTGCAGGACTTTTCTCTCTGCATATTTCAAACAGAATCAGAATGTGTGATGTAATAAAAATAATTGTAAAAGCCTATAGGACAATGTAGTATTATCATAAGTTCATCATGGACTGGCCATGATCTGTTTACATCAGCAGAATGTGATTTGTTCAGACTACGAGTGTAGACAAAAGAAGAACATGGTGGCCTGAAAGAAGCTTGGTTTGTCATCAGTAAACAGGAAAGTGCAGCTTTAGCAGAAATACATGAATCTTTGTATCCAAATATTCTGTAGCATAGCAGGTTTAGACCTTCTCTTCCGCACTATAGTATACATATTCTACTTATCTTTTAGTGAGCTGTCTTTTCACATTATGATTGATGATCAGCGCCCAAATGTGGTCAAATGATCGGTGTTTCTTCAAGTCATGCTTTAAGATGTTCTTCCATTTTGCAAAACTGGACATTGCTATCCATTGCACCCAGAACAGTGTGGGGAATTTATCAAGACCAGCACATTTATTAAGATCATTCTAGTTATTTTCTGTGCTGGCGCCAAAGGTGTTAGACTTATTAAGAGGTTCCATCTCCTTAATAATTTGTGTGCATCGCATGAGGTCCTGTGCGCAAGAAATGTGATCTATAGCAATCAGGAACCGGAGTAGATTTCAGGCATAAATGAACTTTCTAATGTGAGTTATAGTAAATCAAATGAGCCTAGGTGTCCCATAATAGCAGCAGCACTGCAGTTCACCAGAACTACTGCTACGCAGTAAACAGGGCTATTGCACAGTTCCATTACTTGAATAGGAGAGGCGCTGCATACCAGGCCCATCTGTTAGCAACTTCCGACACCTGGAAGCTGCTAGAACAGATGATCTGTGCGGGTTCTGGGTATCAGACCCTGACAAATCACATAATGATGACTTATCCTGTGGATTGGTTCAGGGCCAGTTTAACCATAGGACCAACCGTGCACTTGGCCTGCATATGCTGTCGCTATGGGGCTGCCCTAGTTGCATAGAATAATTAAGCAGAGAGCCCTCCGCTTCCTGCTTCACTATTCTTCTGTGGGAGCTGCTGGCGTGATGTGATGACGTCACTTACATCGCGCCTGCAGATCACTGAAGACACCGGACCGAGACAGCAGGGAAGAGAGGAGAGGTGAGTATTACTGTTTTTGTTTTTTTTTGTGTGTGTGTAGGAGAGGAACATTAAACTGTGGAGGCAACTGATGTGATATAAAGATAACCTTGGATTCATTTTGAAGATGAGAATCTGATACCAAGATTATCATGATAGCAGTTACAGATTCTGGGCTTTGCTGCTGAAAATTATGTTTGGCATTGAGATCCCAATGCAGATCTAAATTCCCGACAGTGTTTTTAATAGTGAATCGCTCTGGATATGTAAGGGCTATCATGATGATCTTGGTATCAGATTCTCATTTTTAAAATGAATCCAAGGTAATTTCCATTCTCATAGTTGGATAATGTAATATTCTTCTGAGTTAATCACAGGGGTATTCTTATGTAATACCCCTCTGATCATAACTGGGAAGTTTACTGGCTCTGTGACCAGGACGTTTACCATTGTTGAGGTCACAGCACCAAAAGAGTTGCACCAAACACTTACACAACACATGCACAAAGTCATCAATAAAGTTTCATTTGACCCAATCTTTGTCCTGTCCATACCTGATTGTTATAGAGTAAAATACACAACCGCCTTTCTAGCGATATCCATTACACACTAAAATAATAGCAATAACAATTATTACTAGAGATAAACGTATAAAATATTTCTGACAGGTGGAAAAGTTTTGTTGCTATGAAAATTTGGCCTTGTGACTCCTCTCCCTTCTTTTCTCTCCTTTCTCACTGGCTTGATTTGTTAATTGTTGTATAAAGCTTTATTTGAATGTTGATGTGCTGCACACACAGTATACCGTATTTTACGGACTATAAGGCGCACTGGACTATAAGGCGCATTGCCCATGAGCGCCTTATAGTCCGTCTCGGTTCATATATAAGGCGCATCGGACTATAAGGCGCAGTCCGGTGCGCCTTATATGTTATTGAAAGCGGCGGCATGCAGACTTTGCCAGCGGCCGCTTAACCCCCCGCATGCCAGCCGCTTCTATTGGAAGCGCTCGGCAGGCGAGGAGTTACAGGGGCCAACCGTAAAAGTTATATTAAACTACCCCCCCTGAAACAGAATGTGAAACTTACCGAACGGTGCAGGGTGGGCGGGCATTCAGGCCTCCTCTTCCTCCGATGTTCCGTCCTCCTCCTCCGGAGCTCGCGAACTGATAATGGCCTGGGCGCATGCGCAGTAGCCGTAGTAGAAGCATTATGATATTGCGCATGCGCCCAGGCCATTATCAGTTCGCGAGCGCCGGAGGAAGTGGTCAGGACATCGGAGGAAGAGGAGGCCTGAATGCCCGCCCACCCTGCACCGTTCGGTAAGTTTCACACTCTGTTTCGGGGGGGTAGTTTAATATAACTTTTAAGGGTGCATTCACACTATGGAACGCCAGCGTGTATCACAGCCGTACACGCCGGCGTTACAGCAGGGCTGCCGGACACTTCCCATTCATTTCTATGGGAGCCGGCATGCGAGCTCTCCCCATAGAAATGAAGGGACTGCTTTTTTCCATTCATTTCTATGGGGAGCACTCGCATGCCGGCTCCCATAGAAATGAATGGGAAGTGTCCGGCAGCCCTGCTGTAACGCCGGCGTGTACGGCTGTGATACACGCTGGCGTTCCGTAGTGTGAATGCACCCTTATGGTGCCTTTTATGTATGTATGGAAGCGGCACGCAGACTTTGCCGCCGCTTCCATCCATATATAAGGCGCACCGGACTATAAGGCGCACTTACGATTTCTGAGGAAATCGTAGGTTTTTATGTGCGCCTTATAGTCCGGAAAATACGGTAATATACCATATAGTGTAGGATCGGTACCTTACTGTATGTTGTCCTGTGTGACACATTCTTCTTTTTGTCCTCCCTTGTCAACTGGTGGTGCCTTGGACATGATTTATACACATGTTCTTAGGGAAGTCAAGGCTTTGGAGTTATCTGTCCGGGGTGAACAAAGAGCACTTAAAGGGATTCTACCATTAAAACCTTTTTTTTTTGTGGATAAGACGTCGGAATAGCCTTTAGAAAGGCTATTCGTCTCTTACCTTTAGATGTGGTCTCCGCTGCGCCGTTACTTAGAAATACCGGTTTTTACCGGTATACAAATGAGTCCTTCCGCAGCGATGGGGCAGGCCCCAGCGCTCAAACAGCGATGGAGGCGTCTCCACTGCTGCCAGAGAAGTGTCTCCAAGCGCCGCCTCCTTCTTTGTCCACCGCGTCCTTCTTCGTCCGCCGCGTCAACTTCAAAGTATTCTTCCGACACAGTCTCATAACTTCTAGCAGAGCAGACTGCGCAGGCGTACAGGCCACGGGAAAATGGCCACTAACAATACTGTGCAAGCGGCCATTTTCCTGTGACCTGTGCGCCTGCGCAGTCTGCTCTGCCCAAGGCCTGAGGCCTAGAAGTTAAGAGTCTGCGCCGGAAAAAGACATTGAAGTTGACGCGGTGGATGAAGAAGGAGGCGGCGCTTGGAGACACTTCTTTGGCAGCAGTGGGGTGAGAACTCATTTACATACTGGTAAAGACTGGTATTTCTAAGGAACGGCGCAGCGGAGACCACGTCTAAAGGTAAGAGACGAATAGCCTTTCTAAAGGCACAAAAAAAAGGTTTTAATGGTAGAATCCCTTTAAGTACTTATGAACGGGACTTGGTGGTTAAAGCCAGCTGACAAGGGAGGCAATATTGTGTCAATGACTCTGGATTACTACATTAAAGAAACTGAGAGGCAACTGAATGACTCAATTACCTATGAGGTGTTAAAGGGGAACCTCACTTTGAAATTTCAATCTCAGTTGCAAACATTATTGCGAACTGCAGTTGCAAAATAAATACTGACCAGTAGGACAGATAGATTGTATCTCCATCATCCACAAAAACCTTGCTGGTATTTCATAACAATAATTCAGACGTCTATAACAACTCGTCACCTAATTGTGCCGGGCATCAAGGGTGTCCCCTCACCTCAATGTCACCGAATAGCTAGACTAGTTATTATCTCCCTTATTGGAGGATATTCATTTCTGACAATCTTGAA
Organism: Leptodactylus fuscus; assembly: GCF_031893055.1. Lineage (NCBI taxonomy): Eukaryota > Metazoa > Chordata > Amphibia > Anura > Leptodactylidae > Leptodactylus > Leptodactylus fuscus. Next base: position 196,420,346 of record NC_134265.1, read on the forward strand.
GGATATTTATTACCTGGCAGGAAGGATTCCATTTAGTGTCTATTGACATGGAGAGACTTTATACCTGAATTCCACAAGGGATTCAATCAGTGTTGGAAGCGGTAACACGTACAAACAAAAGTGTTGACTTTGTGAACTTTGTGATGGTTTATTGACCCATAACGTCTTTCAATTTGGAAATATATGGTTTAGTCAAAAGAACTGGGACCGTTATGGAGACGCCAGTAGCATGTACTTTGGCTAATGTTTACCTAGCGGTCTTTGAGGATAGTTTCTTCACAATTCAGAACCTATGCTAAGTACATGCATACATTTTTTAGGTAGGTGGACGATATCTTCATTATATGGGAGGGTACTCCATCACAATTTGAGGACTTGGTCACATATCTCAATTATGTAAATAATATGAATATGAAATTCACATCAAATTTTGGGGCCACACAGATGGAGTTCCTGGACTTTATGGTTACAATAGAGGGGGGAGTAGTCAGAACAGCAGTACACTGTAAACACATGGTAGGGAATAAACTTTTCCCTCCGGAACATGTAACTGGGCTGTTTATTTGCCTCAGGAGGTTGAATAGTGACTGCAGATTTAAAGAAACCTTTTCTCCCAAAAGGGTACCTGGGACACTTATTGGATAATAAAAAAGCTAAAAAATTTTTACAAGCCAATTTGCTGAGAAGAAGATGAAAAAGGTTTGCCATTTCTTTTCAATTCAGTCCACACATGGCAGAGGTTGGTTCAGCAATCATGTATTATTGGCATATAGTTATGAGAGGAGAGACCCTGATCTGGAAGATATATATATATATATATATATATATATATATATATATATATGTATATATATGCCACAACATATAGTAGAATCCAGACACTTAAAGGGATTCTACCATTAAAGCAGCTTTTTTCTAATTACCACATCGGAATAGCCTTAAGAAAGGCTATTTGTCTCCTACCTTTAGATGTGGTCTCCGTTGCGCCGTTCCTTAGAAATACTGGTACTTACCGGTATGCTAAAGAGGTCTCGGCAGCAATGGGGGCGTCCTTCTGCTTCATCTGCCTCCTCCCCTTGTCTGTCGTCTTCTTTCTTCGTCATGTCTGACGCCTGCACAGTCGGCTCTGACAGCGAGACCCTGTTAGAGCCTACTGCGCATGCTCAGTAAGGTCCGTACATCCCTCAGACATGCGAGTGAACTCATCCAGGCGTCGGAGGGCTGTACGGACCTTACTGAGCATGCACAGTTGGCTCTAACAGGGTCTCCGAGCCAACTGCGCAGGCGTCAAACATGATGAAGAAAGAAGACAACAGACAAGGGGAGGAGGCAGATGAAGAAGAAGGACACAGCAATTCAATCAGGCTATATAAGCACAATCCAATTTTTAAGGGTCTACCCCCAAAGCTAAGTGGGATACACAGCAATTCATTCAGTCCATGTGTGGTCAAACCTGTTTTTAATGCTGTACCCCCCCCCTCCCCAAAGCTGTGGGAGACACAGCCATTCAGTCAGGCCATCTGTGGTCAAACCTGTTTTTAATGCTGTACCACCCAAAGCTAAGTGGGAGACAAAGCCATTCAGTCAGTCCATATACGCAATATCCAGCTTTCCTCAGCTGTACCCCCCAAAGCTAAGTGGGAGACACAGCCATTCGGTCAGGCCATGTGTGGTCAAACCTGTTTTTAATGCTGTACCCACCAAAGCTAAGTGGGAGACACAGCCACAGCTTTTCACTTACGAAAATGGCCGCACTTTCACCAGTATATCAGGCACAATGGTGTAGGTTTCAAAGAACTTTTGCATCAACAAGTTGAAAACGTGGGCCAGGTGTGGACTGTGTTTGAGTCTGTCAAGCTCCAGATCTGCTACCAGGTTCCGGCCATTATCACATATGCCAACATGCCTGGGACCCAGTGCAGTGGGGAAAACCACATTGCCGTCACATCGAGGATGGCATCCCTAACCTCGGGGGAAGTGTTTTTCTGTCGGCCAAGCTGATGAGCTTCAGCACGACTTGCTGACATCTCCACACCCCAGTGCTGAAGCACTTACAGGTCGCAGGTGTGGTCGAGGTTGCAGCGGAGGAGTAGGCTTTCACCCCAGTTTTCACCCCGGGCTCATCCTCAACTACATTCACCCGGCCTGTCATTACAGAGAAGCAGTGTCCCTGACCGCAGGCGCTTGTCCATGCGTCGGTGGTCAAGTGGACCTTACAGCAAAGCGCGGAACTCAGGACCCGACTAATGTTAGGGGACACGTACTGGCGCAAGGCGGGGACGGCACACCAACAGAGGTAGTGACGGCTAGGGGCAGCATAGCGAGGTGACCAGCTGCCATCAGGTCATGGAAGCCATGAGTCTCCACTAGCAGGAACGCCAACATCTCCAGGGCCAGCAGTTTTGATATGAGGCAGTTGAAGGCTTGGACATGTGGGGGGGTTGCGCTGTACTTGAAACCGTTGCCGATAAAATGCCTGGGAGATGGGGAGTTGCAGGGAAGAGGCGCATAATGGTGCAGGCGAGAGGAGCAGATGCAGGAAATGTGGCAGATGAGGGTGAACTCCACAAAGTGTCAGAGGCAGATATTAAGGTGTCCAGGCTGGTGGTTTGGACTGCATCTCCAGCACTGGAAACTGTGGAAGAGTCAGTTTTGGCAACGCCGGCCCACGATTGTCCTGCATTTGCTCTCTATCACTGAGCCCAGGGCTTGCCTTCCAAATGACGGCGCATGCCAGAGGTAGTAAGGTTGCTCTTTTCAGAACCCCTACTCAGTTTAGACTTGCAAAGTGTGCAAACCGCACTAAATTTGTCCTCCGCGTATACATTGAAAAATCACCACACCATCGTGGAACGTGGCCTCGATGGGGGAGTTTCTCTTGGGTGGCTAGAGGAGAGAACATCTTGGGCCTTGCTGCCTCAGGCCTGGCTTCTGTGAAGCAGCTGTCCTGTGCCTCTGGACATGCTTCTGCCTCTAGCCAACTTTTTTCCTGCTTAGCTTGCCTCCATATCTACATATCATTTTTGCGATTTTTTCCTCTCCCCTACCAGAACAAAGGACAAGATTTTTTACTTATACCAGGGGTCAAGGATTGCAAAAATCCAGTATTGTTTGCTCTCCATGATGTGTACTATGCCTTTATTTCTTGAAAAGCAACCCAACATGAAGTCAGCCATGTGTGCCAGTATGTTACTTGGCATGACTTCTAATGAGCTTCTAACCAGCAGAGTTGGGGGGAATCGAGGTGGCTTGAGCTTAGTAGGAGCAGAATTATGCAACACTCATGGTGGAGTATGAGGAGGAGGAGGAATTGTAGAGGATGAGCACACACATGAAACTTCATGTTGGGGTGCTTAACACTGGTGGACATGTAAATGATGGGTCTATCCATTGGCTGTTCATTTTGATGAAAGTCAGCTGGTCAGCGCTGTCAGCTGACAGCCGGCTGTGCTTATACATGATGATGCTATCAACTGCGCTGAAGACCCTTTCCGATAGTACGCTGGCGGAAGGGCAGGAAAGGACCTCCAAGGCGTATAGCGCAAGTTCCAGCCACTAATCCAACTTGTAGACCCACTAAGTGTAGGGCGCAGAGAGTCTGGAAAGGAATGGGCTGTGGTCGGCCAGGTACTCCCGCAACACGCACCTATACTTGTCCCTCCTGGTGACACTAGGCCCCTCAGTGGCGGTAGTTTGGCCAGGGGGTGCTGCTAGGCTCCTGTGTGACAATGAGATCATCTGCCACTTTGTCATCCTCCTCCTCCTCTTCCTCCATCAATATACGCTGTGAAGCGGACAGGAGTGTGCACTGACTATCCTGCTAGGATGGTTCTGTTCCTATGTCCGACTCTTCAGCGTACAATGCGTTATCCCTGATGGCTATGAGGGATTCTCACATCACACACAGGAGTGGGATTGTTACACACGAGTGCGTTGTCACAGCTGACCCTCATGGTGAACTCCTCAAAGACATGCAAGATCTCGCATAAGTCTGCCAACATGGGCAGACTTCATAGGAAATGCTCCAGTATTTGGGCATCAGGACACACAAAGTTGTCTGGTAGCTCCTGGGATTCGGGAAGTGGTTCAACAGAGGGAGAGACAGTAAAAGGACCCGAAAAGAGATCCTGAGAGGGGGCAAGGGTGGGATGACTCTGTTGGGAAGATTGGGCATGTTGGGAGGAAGGAGGGGCAGACTCTTGGGTATGAACACGACTGCAGGTAGTGGCTGACTGGCTGGTGGAAAAGCAGCTGGAAGCATTATCCGCTAGCCATTGTAACACCTGTTCCTGGTGCTCGGGCCTGGTCTGCATTGTACCCTGCACTCTGCTTAACGCAGCTGTCATATCAGGAATTGTGATGAGCGCATGCTAATATTTCTTTCGGTTTAAAGTTATGTTTCTGTCCATATTAATGTAGAGGAAAGAAGTTTTCAAATTATTTATCCACTTTCATAGAGGTTCTAGTGAGTTTGTAAAGTGTCCAGTGGAAAGGATGGGATAGAATTTCACATAAGTCTGCCACCCATGGGCACTCATTTTGTAGAATGAGGGAGCTGACTTTGATGAACCCTTGGGTTTTGGAGATGGAACTCCATCAAAGGTATCTGCTGCTCACACACCCTCCTCAAAAATTGTATCTAGGGTTTCAGCGTGTGATGACCTCGCACAACAGCCGATGCTTCAGGCAGATGTAGGCGTTGCTGGAGTGTATTGAGGCTAGCAGCAGCTACTGTAGACTTGCCAAAGTGGACGCACAAGCGCTGCACTTTCACCAGTAGCTCGAGAACATTGGGGTACGTTTTTAAAGACCGTTGCACCAATAAGTTGAAAACGTGGGCCAGGCATGGACTGTGTTGGAGACTGGCAAGCTCTAGAGCTGCTACCAGGTTCCAGTCATTATCACACACCAAAAAAATGCCTGGGCCCAGGTGCAGCGGCAAAAAACACATTGCCATATCATCCAGAATGGCATCCCTCACCTCGGAGGCAGTGTGCTGTCTGTCCCCCAAGCTGATCAGCTTCTGCACGGCCTGCTGACGTCTCCCCACGCCAGTGTTGCAGCGTTTCCGGCTCGTAGCTGGGGTCGATTTAACGGCGGAGGAGGAGGAGGAGGGTGATGTTTCAGCACTCCTGCCAGGAATATTGGGTGGAGAGACAAGGCAGGCTGCCACAGTTTGCGACCCAGTACCAGCCTCAACTACATTCAGCCAGTGTGCCGTGATTGAAATGCAGCGTCCCTGGCCGCATGCACTTGTCCACGTGTTGGTGGTCAAGTGGAACTTTGTGCAAAGCGCAGAACTTAGGGCCCGCCTGATGTTACGGGACACGTGCTGGTGCAAGACTCAACTCACCCTAAGGGCCAATAACACTGCCGGTGAATTTTGTTCAGTTCCAAAGGACTCTGTGTTTAGATTTGGCTCAGTCACAGCTCCAGGACATGCCTTTGAAGGCAAGGTTTCCTTTAGTGGCTCCATCTCAACAGTATGATGATGACAGTGGCGTAACTACCACCATAGCAGCGGTAGCAGCTGCCACAGGGCCCGGGACATTAGGGGCCCGGTGACAGCTGCTACTGCTGCTATCATTATGCTCGGAGGTCTTTTCGGACCCCCGAGTATAATGATCGGGGCCCCCTGTTGGTGGAATACTTTCCACCAACAGGGGGCCCCGAAGCTGCAGCAACGGCTGAGACACAGGAGCTGCAGCTCTGGCTCCTCTCAGCGCTTCAGGACGCTCCCCCTCTCTCCCCCCTCCCTTTCTCTGCTGTCCTCTGCCCACCAATGAGAGGAGGAGGCGGGGCTTATCCTGCGGTCCTGCACAGAAGAGAAGAGGAAGAAGCTGCTCTAGGAAAATGAAACTGAAGATACACAGGTACGTACTGGGGTTACTTATTACTATCAGGCATTTGGGGGGATTACTTGTGTTTTAGTAACTCCATGTGCCTCATAGTAATAGCAGTTAACCCCATCATCTCCCTCACATTAACCCCTGTTTGCCTCACCATAAGGGTTACTGATATGTGAGACATATGGGGGTAATAATAATGAAGATACTTTATTATTACCTCCATGTCTCTCACATATCAGTAACTCTTATGGTGAGGCAAACAGGGGTTAATGTGAGGGAGATGATGGGGTTAACTGTTATTAATATGAGGCACATGGAGTTACTAAATTGTAATGCACAGGACCAGATTTTTTTTTATCCACAATTTGTCCTGGTATAGCGGTCAGCGGTGACAGTATTTAGTCCTGTAGGGGCCACTAAGGGACATAATACTGTGTGCAGGGGGCCACTATTGGGTATAATACTGTATGCAGGGGCCACTAAGGGACATAATACTGTGTGCAGGAGCCACTAAGGGACATAATACTGTGTGCAGGGGCCACTATGGGACATAATAGAGCGCGCAGGAATGCGTAGGAGGGACTCGGTCGAGATCTTCGGTGTCGGGGGGGCCCCATGTCAAAAGTTCGCTACGGGGCCCCGCCATTCCTAGTTACGCCACTGGATGATGATGAAGCTTGATTAAATCTGGAAGGGGAAGTGGTTTCTGATCTACATCTAAAGTACTGGAGCATGTTGTTTGGACTATTAACACCTGATCAGAACCCCGTATAGGTAATGTAGAGTCCCATATTAGAGGACCATTATCGATAGTAGTGGTTGCAGCCAATTCTCCACCTTTGCGGTCCTCTAAATAAAAGTTACCCCCAGGACTTGATGCCAAAATGTTATCAATTTCCCAATCAAAATCAAGGTCAATGTCTGGGTCCTCAGTCCAATCCACTGCATCAATCCCACACAATGAGAGTGATGGTTCTGGAACCACCATTTTAGGGGCTAATAATTTTAAAGGGGCTAACACTCTGCTGGTGCAAGGCTCAACTCACCCCAAGGGCAAAAAACTCTGCTGGTGCAAGGCTGAACTAAGTTAGAGGGCCTAAAACTCTGCTGGTAAGAGGCTGAAGTCACCTAAAGGGCCCCAATCTCTGCTGGTAGCTCAGCTTATGGGCCTCTAACTTAATTTGGAAGGGCTCACGTTAAGGGCCAGAAAAGTGAATTTTGGAAGGTCTTACCACATCACACACACATCCACAATGACAGTTAAGGGTGGGTACTGATGGATTTCCCATTGCCTATGCCATCTGTGGTTGTCATGGGCAACGTGATTTAAAGGGATGCTTGGTAATGTTTCTTTAGCGTAAAATTTGGGTTTCTGTCCACCCAATTGGGGAGGAAAGAAGGTTTCCAGGTATTTTCCCACTTTGATAGAGTGTGGAAAGTGTGTAGTTGATAGGCTGTGATGGTGGGGTAAAACTGTGATTTGGGATTGTTAGATGCCCCCAGACATGCTTCCCCTGCTGTCCCAGTTGCATTCCAGAGGTGTTGGCATCATTTCCTGGGGTGTCATAGTGGACTTGATGACCCTCCTGAGTCGAATGGTGGGTTCCCCTGAAACGAAGCATTTTTCTTCATAGACTATAATGGGGTTTGATATTCGTTCGAATAGTCGAATATTGAGCGGCTATTCGAAACGAATATCGAATAAAGAATATTTCACTGTTCGCTCATCTCTAATCATGACCCATGGTAAATGGATTATTTCAGTTCATATGGTTGTCTGGTTAACAGTACTGGACATGGACAAGGGTGATATCACGACACTCTCCCTGCAGTTTTACAGGTTATAAGGGGCGGAAGCAAGGGGTGTTCCCTTTGAGAGTGACATCATAGCTCCGCCCCACAATGAGAGCTGTCATATTCTTTTTTTGGATAGTGAGTAGAGATAAGCGAGTACTATTCAAAACGGCCATTTCGAATAGCACGCACCCATAAAAGTGAATGGAAGTGTGCCGGCAGCCGGCCGCTTAACCCCCCGCGTACTGGCTGCATCCATTCATTCCTATGGGTGCGTGCTATTCAATATGGGAGTTTCGAATAGTACTCGCTCATCTCTAATAGTGAGGCCAGATGCTGCCTATTTCAGATGACACATCAGGAACACCTATTAGCAAGGCCTGTGAGTGTGTTTAGCCTGTGAAAGAGCTGTTTCCTGTGGAACCCTTGACTTTACCCTACATTTAATTTCCATTCGCATTTTTCAAGCAGAATGAGGGACGAAATCACCGAATGGCCACACAGCGCTAGTGTGAACATAGCGTCAATGACACCAACACTACCAGAAAATCAAAAGTTGTTTGAACGTTTAGTTATGTTTTAAGCTCTGCTTTTCTTTGGAGGGTTGGGGGAATTCAAAACTGATGCGCCCATGAATAGCCCGTGCTTAACTATGTGTAAAGCACCCATTATTTTTAGGAATTTGACAGTTATTTATGAGTGGTTTGTCTGAATCTTTTTTTAGGAGATGACCTGTATAGGCTGCTGATAAAATCTACACCGTGCACAGGATAGCAATTTGGCGAGCAATATAGTTTGGCGATGACAACTTTGAAAGCTAGGACATACTGATGGAGTATCTAGATTGAGAGCCCAGTTTGGGAGAGCCAGAAATATTAATATGCAATGTAAAGTGCTGTGGATTATGTTGGCACTATATTAGGAAAATAACCCGTTTTGTTGCATGACAAAAAAAATGCACTACATTTTTCTGGTGTCATATCGGCAACATGCTACAACTGCAATGTCACAGCTGCACAAAATCCAAAATTCTTGACTTTGTGTTGTATATCGAAGATGCATGTGACATAGCTCCCATAGATATCAATTGTGTTGCATATGACAACTTGTGCACTGTGAAATTGCTTTCTTCGAATCTTTGTCTTAATAATGCTTACTTGTCCAGATTATTACCTGTATTGTCTAAATCATGTGAATTTGTGCAGCAGCAGAAAGTTAACTTCAATCTTCAAAATATAAAAATAAAACAGGTAATCACAAAGGCATGCCTAGCACAGCAAAACTGGGTTGTGCAACATCGTATTGCATATAAATCACACAACCAAATTTTTCGTGTGATTTTCAGTTGCACAACAAATGTCGCCATGTGTGGCAATTTGCGATTAGATATAATTCTTGAAAAATCAGCTCCATCTCAATGCCTTCATTCAGCCTTCGGCTGTTTCACAAGGTCGGTGTTTGGTCAGTGATTTTCATCAGTGGTTGTGTGCCAAAACTGGGTTAAAAACAGAACAGGTACAAATATTTCTAGTACACCTGATCTCCATGTAGTCTCCACTCCTAATTTTGGCTCACAATCACTGAATAAAATCACTGACCAAGCACTGACGTGTGAAAGCAGCCTAATGCTCTGTTCACATCTGCGTTGGTATTTCGTCTGGGGAAGTCCGCTTGAGGATCTCCCCGAATGGAATACCAAACGCAGTTGAAAGCACTATGATGTAAAAGCACACGGACCCCATAAACTATAATGGGGTCAGTGTGCTTTTACTGCACCAGTGCTTCCAATTGCGTTTGGTATTCCATTCGGGGGGGTCCTCATGTGGACTCCCCCTGACGGAATCCAAGCGCAGATGTGAATGAGGGCTTACTCTGTGTTTATAATATACTTCAAAGTGTATTCCCACGTTAGGCATTTATCCACGAGATACAGGTTCGACCTCCTGTCCTGCTTAGGAAAACCGCTTCTCTAAAAAGAGAGGTGGCTGCACATGTGCCTCTCTCCATTGACTTCTTTGAAAGTTCAGAAAACAGGTGAACATGCTTGTCAAAGTTGGCTGAAATGAAAATACCACTTTGAAGGAGCACCAACCAAAACTCATATAGTGGAGAGAATTTACTAAACCTGGCATTACCGTATTTTCCGGACTATAAGCCGCACATAAAAACCTACGATTTCCTCAGAAATCGTAAGTGCGGCTTATAGTCCGGTGCGGCTTATATATGGATGGAAGCGGCGGCAAAGACTGCGTGCCGCTTCCATACATACATAAAAGGCACCGTAAGGGTGCATTCACACTACCGAACACCGGCGTGTATCACAGCCGTACACGCCGGCGTTACAGCAGGGCTGCCGGACACTTCCTATTCATTTCTATGGGAGCCGGCATGCGAGCGCTCCCTATAGAAATGAATGGAAAAAAGCAGTCCATTCATTTCTATGGGGAGCGCTCGCATGCCTGCTCCCATAGAAATGAATAGGAAGTGTCCGGCAGCCCTGCTGTCACGCCGGCCTGAAACAGAACGTGAAACTTACCCAGCGGTGCAGGGCGGGCGGGCGGGCATTCAGGCCTCCTCTGCCTCCGATGTTCCGTCCTTCTCCTCCGGCGCTCGCTGATAATGGCCGGGGCGCATGCGCAATATCAAAATGTTTCTACTACGCATGTGCGCTGGCCATTATCAGCTTGCGAGCGCCGGAGGAGGACGGAACATCGGAGGAAGAGGAGGCCTGAATGCCCGCCCACCCTACACCGCTCGGTAAGTTTCACATTCTGTTTCAGGCTTTTATTTTATCTTATCAGCATGATTTTGCTGATAGAGCCCCTCCTCGCCTGCCGAGCGCTTCCAATAGAAGCGGCTGGCACGCGGGGGGTTAAGCGGCCGCTGGCAAAGTCTGCCTGCCGCCGCTTTCAATAACATATAATGCGCACCGGACTGCGGCTTGTAGTCCGGTGCGCCTTATATATGAACCGAGACGGACTATAAGGCGCTCATGGGCAATGCGGCTTATAGTCCAGTGCGCCTTATAGTCCGTAAAATACGGTACCTAAATCAGCTCTAAAGGGGTTGTCCGCTTTCAGATAAATAATGAATGACAAATGTCATTCTTTGTAAAATAAAAAGCTGTACAATTTTCCGACATACGTTCTGTATCAATTCCTTGTTGTTTTCCATATCTCTGCTTGCTGTCATTCCATGGTCACGTTATGAACACACAGGTGCATGGTTCATTACCAGACAGATGTCTGACTACTGTGCTGTGACTATAAGGGCTAGTTCACACGTAAATTACGTATGGCTTATTTTGGTCCTGAAAAAAAAGCTTCCTAATTAGTAAGATTTTTTTGGACCTTGCCACGCTTTTAGGAGCTTTTTTTTTTTTTAGCTTTTTTTGTAAAAACAGCTTTAAAAAAAAGCCAGGCTGTTTTCCCCTCCCGTAAAATGAATGGGCCGGAAAAAAGCGTGGCTTTTTTTTCCTGCGCGTTTTTTTTTCCAAAAAAAGTGTCGCTTTTTTACAAAAAACCACGCGGAAAAAAAAAGCGCATTTTTCGCCTCCCATTCACTTCTATTGCTTTCCTCAGGCGAAAAACGCCTGAAGAAAGGTCATGTCGCTTCTTTTTTTCTGCTAGCAGAAAAAAAAAGCTAGCAGTCTACATAGACCACTATTGTAAAGGGGCTGATTTTGAAGCGAAATCCGCTGTCAAAATCAGCCTCTTTGCCTCCGTGTGAACTACCCCTAACAAGCCATGACTTTCACACTGTTGACCATCAACTCCTCCTTACTATGCTCCGCTCAGTTGTTCTCAAGGACACTCCGCTCTCCGGGTTCTCCCCTTATCTTCCAGACCACACTATCAGTGTATCATATGCAGGCACTGTTTCTTCCCCTCTTCCCCTTGCTGTTGGGGTTCCTCAGGGCTCAGTCTTAGGCCACCTTCTCTTCTCTCTCTACACAGCCCCCATTGAACAAGCCATTACCACATTTGGCTTTCGGTACCATCTTTATGCTAATGACAGGCAATTATACACATCCTCCTGTGACCTCACCCCTGCACTAATACAGAACACCATCGACTGTCTTTCTGCTGTCTCAAATATCATGTCTTCGCTCTATCTGAAACTAAATCTCTCTAAGACTGAACTACTACTGTTTCCACCATCTAATAGACCTATCCCTGATATATCCATTGCAGTTTCTGGCCTTACTATAACTCCTAGGCAGCATGCCTGCTGCCTCGGGGTTCTGTTTGACCCACACCTTTCCTTCACCCCCCATATCCAATCACTCGCACGCTCATGTCATCTCCACCTCAAAAACATCTCCAGAATACGCCCTTTCCTTACCAGAGATACACTAAGGACACTTATTGTCTCTCTGATTCATTCTCGCCTTGACTACTGTAACTCCCTACTAAATCAGTCTTCCCCTTACTAAACTCTCCCGTCTACAATCTATTCTGAATGCAGCGGCCAGGCTTATCTATCAGTCTAGACGCTACAGTGATGCCTCCGGTCTGTGCCAGTCGCTACATTGGCTGCCTATTCATTATAGAATACAATATAAACCTATCACCTTCATCCACAAGGCTCTCCATAATACTGCACCTCCCTACATTTCCTCCCTCATCTCTGTCTACCGCCCAACCCGTGTTCTCCGTTCACTCAATGACCTAACACTTACATCCTCTATTATCAGAACTTCCCATGCTCGTATACAAGACTTCTCCTGAGTTGCACTACTTCTCTGGAATGCTCTACCCCGGACAATCAGATTAACTCCCAATTTCTACAGCTTCAAGCACAAGCTAAAGACGCATCTTTTCAGACCGGCCTATCACAATTCCTAATCTAAACCCTTCCGTCCCATAATTAGAATCCCTAAAATGAACCCTCTTCTGATCACGCTCCCACATTACCCCACACGATATGATGCTGTTTCAGGCTAACTTTATATGTCCAGGCACCATCTGCACGTTAACGGACACGACTGGTGATGGCTCATAAAGTTTTATGTCTGTGTAATGACAGTCACCTCTATTTAAAAATGTTCTAACCACTGTATAAGCAATGCCGCTCCTGCTACCTCATGCGTCACCCCCTCTACCTCATAGGTTGTATGAAGTGACTATTTCTATGTAATGTATCTTTTTGTCTGTACTTGAACCCTACAAATTGTACAGTGCTGCAGAATATGTTGGCGCTATATAAATAAAATTTATTATTTATTATTATCCACTGGGAGTAAGCAGAATGAATGACAGCAAACAGAGATCTAGGAGACCGTGAGGTATTAATACAGAAATATTAGAAAATTGTATGACTTTTTATTGTACAAGAAATAACATTTGTCTCTTAATATTGGTATGAAACTGGACAACTCCTTTCATTCATATCCCCACTGTCACAGAATGCACCAGAATTATTAAGACTCTAGCCTCCTAATAGTTTTGCACATCTCCAGAGGTCCTGTACATCTAAATTTAAATCTACACCCACAACTACAGGCCATGTGCCCAAGATATGCCACTTCTACTCCAGAATCTGTCGTGAAAAGGTTAGTAAATTCCCCACAGGCAGAACTTGACATAGGGGCTCAAAGAACAGCAAAGAGAGAAGTAGGCGGACATATACTGATTAATGACATCACCAGCCTCTGCCGTCTTCCACAGAGAAGTGGAGATGTACTCAGGTATAATACTAAGTACCAGCACAGTCTTGGAAAGTCATCTCAGCCTAGTCTCAAGAGGTGCAACTGCAACTGGGCCCGAGGCCAGCTGAAGATAGCTGGGAATTCATGACAGATTCTCTTCAGACCGCCAAGTATAATAAATGGAGGCCCAAGGGAGGCGAGTACAAATATTCAGCTCTACTGGGCATCTGCAGTCACGCAGCATCTTCTTCAGGCCTCTGTCTGATGTCACACTAGCTGGCCTTAGTGGTCACTTGGGACACAATGATGTAATGACGCTTTTACCCAACTTCATGACATTGTCACATCCTAATCACATTGCGGTACAAGGCACCTGACGTCAAAGGCTGGAAGAGGATGCCAGAATACCGCTGGACATTTAGGAAAAGTGAGGCAAGGAGAGCATAACTGTTTGTTATTTTTACTCACTTTCCCTGGGCCTCCACTTATTATACTCTGGCGTCTATGGAGTCCCTGGAGTATAATAGTATTTTGCGGGTGACTAACCTCCAAAGTTTCAGGCTCAGGATGATCCCAAAAGTTTTAGAAAATTGTGAGTAGGATAGTTCATCAATAAAAAGATTGTCAGGGGCCCATGTGTTAGGATGCTGCTGACTCCCTGTATTCTTAGTAGTCAGAATTGTGAGTACTATACTTGTATCCCTTTTAAGGCTCTTGTAGAGATGAGCGAACACTGTTCGGATCAGCTGTTCCGAACAGCACGCTCCCATAGAAATGAATGGAAGCAGCTGGCACGTACACTTTGCCGGCGGCCGGTTGCTTAACCCCCCGCGTGTCGGCTACGTCCATTCATTTCTATGGGAGCGTGCTGTTCGGAACGGCTGTTCCGAACAGTGTTCGCTCATCTCTAGTCACTTATATACCACCAGAACATCCATAACTGCCGATACCAAGAATATTCTGTAGGGATGGGAAAGGAGGACCTGGCCAAAGTTTGCACTTTAGTTACGTCACTGTCAATGTACTATGTTGGTAAACTGTGTTCTGAAGTGAAGGCATTACCTATCAGATTGACTACCATTTAAAGAGGACCTTTCACCACCTCCAACACACCCAGCTCTTTGTAGTGCTGCTCTATTAATTCTGGCACAGTTCTAATTTTTCTTCTAGCCCCACCATTCCTGAGCAATGCTGTTAGTTTTGGTGTCTGATATACTATTTAGGCTCTCTAGGAGGGCGGTGTCAGCCAGGAGCAGACAAGGGGTGTGATTCTGAGCTCTGACTCTGGCTGGAACTCTGAATCACACCCAGTGCCTGATACTGCCCTTCTGAGATTATAGAGCTTAAATAACACATCAGGCACTAAAACTAACTCCGCTTGTTGCTCAGTAACGGTGGGGGCTGGAGAGAAAATTCCAACTGGGCTGGAATCAGTGGAGCGGTGCTTATTCAGATGCCAAAAACTTGAAATGGTGTATATACTGTACATACAGTTACATGCACAGACTGGCATACAAAAGAAATAAACATATACCTACACACATGGAGTCATACAAACACGTGCACACACAAGTCACACATCTTTTTTTATGAAAAGGCAAACGGATGCAGAGCCTTAAGAATTATCTTTTAATTCTTTCATAAACGGCAGCTTTTCTGAACACCTGGATATTTCGGCCACAGACTTAATCTCATACACACTGGGGGATGTGCAGCCTGGACAAGGCAAGTAGAGTATGCAGAGGATGCGCTCGTCCATGTGAGGCACAGTTTCACGTGTGGCTTTCTCTTCTGATGTCAACTTAGCACTGAAAATAACAGGATATGTTTAATAAATTTTGACAGCCCTGAAGATTCCCTGCTCATGTAGGTGGCCATCTTAAAAACTTTCAGTACTATATAAGTTAACCAAGCCAACAAGCCTTGGATATATGATGAGAGACATCAGTGCTAAATAAATAGCTGCATTAACCCCTTTCCACCTAGTAGGATTCATCTAGTCGGAACAAGGTTACACTGTGCTTTATCTTTCTTGTGAAAAGTCCACTATATACTTTCTCGTTGCAAATAAAGACAGACTGAAGTCAGTTCTCCACCATACAGTATTAATCCTTTATGGGTCGTAAAGTTACTGTACACTTCTGGCACCTAAAGGGTTTCACTTTTCACAGTGAAAAGGGCCTTGTAATGCTTCTTTAAGTCAAAATATGATTGTGGCCCAACTCAATGTGCTAAGGTTTACAAGTAGTAGTAATCTGTTTTCTCTGCAGCACAAATATATTCTTTGTTTCTATATACATATAGTGCCTTTCAGGGACCCTGCACAAGCAAATATGGGTAAGCAGAAGCCGCGCTCAGCTACAGTAGGATATTGTGGAGATCCATTAAGAAACTTGTACGTTGTGAAGCTGCTATCCTTTTAGAGATATTGGTTTATTAGTCTTTCCTGATCATATGCTGGAGGATGGAGAGCGGAAAGCTAGCTGAGACACCCCCTCCCCCAATTCTTCTTTGTGCTTAACTAGGGCCTTGTCTTTTCACATCTGAGATAAGGAATGTTTGAAGTATAAAAATGGTATTTACAAGTGACCACAGATGCAAGGACCCCTTATTCTTGAAGCTGGCTGTTGCCTCCTCACCTCTAGGACTATGGGGGACGGGGGAATCAACAGCATTTACCATGAAGCAGCTATACACACCAATATTCCATGCCCAAGGCTGTAGTAGTGTTTTCCAATGCCAAATTAGTAAAGGATGATAAGATTCTTCTCCTGTATGTTCCATTTAATTAGAAGAAGAAATTTACCAGATCTTCTGTCATGCAGAAGGGGGTTCTTATATTCCCCAACTATGAGTGGAGGTTCATAGCAGATGCATCTGTTAGAAGACTGGATGAAGTGTGGTTAGCTATGCTCTGGGGCCAACTCCTGGTTACATGGCAGACTGTGAGTTAGGCTACATTCAGACGTATGATGTGCAAAACAGCCATGAAAAACATTAATTTTACACGGCCGTCTTGCACACGAGCAGCACCCATTTTCATGGGTCTGGATCCCCCATACATTACAGTGTATGGAGGGAACCATGAAAATGGACAAAAATAGCACATGACCTATATATCGATGGTCCATTAATATGGACCGTCAAAATAAAGGTCATGTGAATAACCCCACATGACCTAATACAAATATCGAATTCAATGCTGCTGTGTGACATCCTTTAAAGGGATTCTACCATTAAAATCGAATATTTTCTTGCTAACACGTAGGAATAGCCTTAAGAAAGGCTATTCGTCTCCTACCTTTAGATGTCTTCTCCGGGCTGCAGTTCCGTAGAAATCCCGTTTTTCACCGGTATGCGGGCCCCAGCACTCAAACAGCACTGAGGGCGTCCCCAATGCTGCGAGAGAACTCTCCAGCGCTGGCTCCATCTTCTTCAGGAACGGGCTCTTCACGCATCTTCTTCTGGCGGTTGGCTTCAAACTTCTAGGCCTCTGGCCTAGGGCAAAGCCGACATGTCCGCTGGCCACAAGAAAATGTCCGCTTACAATACTGTGTAAGCAGCCATTTTCCTGTGGCTGGTGGGCAAGCGCAGTAGGCTTTGCCCTAGGCCTGAGGCCTAGAAGTTTGAAGCCAACCCCCGGAAGGAGACGCAAAGAAGCCCCGTTCCTGAAGTAGATGGAGCCGGCACTGGAGAGTTCTCTCGCAGCATTGGGGACGCCCTCAGTGCTGTTTGAGTGCTGGGGCCTGCTCCCAGTACTGAGAGAGATTTCATTTGCATACTGGCGAAAAGCGGGATTTCTACGGAACGGCGGCCCAGAGAAGACATCTAAAGATAAGAGACGAATAGCCTTTCTTAAGGCTATTCCTACGTGTTAGCGAGAAAATATTAAATTTTAATGGTAGAATCCCTTTAAAAAAATGGATGTCACATGGCCGTTAGACACGGACATGTGGATATAGCTTTATTAAGAGTGAAAGAGCTGGGATTTCATATTAATATTTTGATCCAATGGTGTAGCAGTAATTTATGATCGTTTCAGCTCCACATTGACTCGCTCAGATATTCTATTATGAAGGAAGCAATTTTACAGGAAAAATTACTCACATTGTCATAGACGGGGCTATCCCTGAGCCTGGTCTATTTTTGAAGCTCAGAGTTCTTCTGATCTCCAAGACTGAAGTCAGAATTTTTCATTTACTAGGATGTTTGATTTATAAAATGAAAGAGCTCAGAGCTGGGATAAGTGTATGGCCCCTGCATTCTAGTAATTAAAGCTGGTTACAGGGCATGAACCCCGCCATTCATATATATCAGGAGGTCAGACCATTTACAGACCTAATGGGTCAAATCATCTTGCCCATATACACACAGTGAATATCTCCATAATAATCCACTTGTGGATAGATAATAGTGAAAATCACTATGTGCAAACCCAGTTTAGCATGGCAGCCAACCAAGATTCATCACAGGCTTCATAACCGTTTTATGATTTGATTATTGAAATATCAGCCTATTGGTTTATTAACAGAAGGGGCCCTCTTGGTGTCACTAGTAGCTAATGGGATAACAAACTGAAGATTAGGTTCGTCCACAAATGATTGCAGATAAAAAGGTGTGCTTGAATAAGAAATCCAATGCAACGACCTGCACTAATAAAATCGTTGTACATAAATCTGCAAAAGTTTATACATGTCATTGCAAGACAGTATATCTAATGTGCTTTTGCATATTTAAAAGATGATTCTTAATGTCCGTGGTGTTATTGAAAAATATTCCCATACACCAAATGATCTCTGTACTATGCCAGAGCCCTATAACCGCTGAGCCATTGATAATTTAAGTGAAGGATGTTTTCTCTAAATAGGAAAGCAGCTGTGTCATACTTGGCATTGTTAAGTAATTCAGATTATTTTTCTATGTGTAGGAAGATTCTCTATTACGCTAATCATCCAAATACTGTTGTTAACCATTTACCCCCTTATTGATGGAGGGGGAAACCAAAAACCTGTTGTAAAAATGAGTCATGGTTAGCAGATACAGGTTCACCCTGCAGATTTTCTTCACGCAGCAACACTGAGAGGCTAATTCTTTCTCAATCCTGAAAGACACAGAGTAGGGTTTTGGAGCAGATGCAAAAGTCAAGCCCTTTTCTGGGGGGCCAGGTGTATGAGCAGCAGAAAAATGGGTATGCCCTTTGAAGGGGGCGTTTTGTAAACATGAGTTTTGAACTCTGCTGTACTCCACTCCTGCCCACCCAGAACACCCTGTCCTCCGTGAAAGAAAAAAAATTCTAAAAAGCAAAATATAAGAATGTCTAACACCATCCCACATTGGCCCTCTGGCAGTGGAAGGGGTGTAAGTAGGTTGCACTGGGCCTACCCAATAAATAAATATGTTCATATAAATAAGTAAACAGATAGTTCTTTGCACTGCAAATCTGAGCCACTCTTATGGAGGGGGGGGTTTGTCATCCCAAGGGTCTCTGGCGTGAGTATCGTCCTGTACCCCCTCACATATTTGGTCATTTGAGGGAGGTCACCACGTGCGAGTTTGTTCCTTTATGGATGGTCTCTCCTGGGCGTTGAGTAGACAGACATTGAACACTCACAAGACACAACCTTGTGTTTAGGTAGCTTGGTTCTTCCTGCTCCTCCCCAAAGCCACCATCTGGTCCTTGGGTGTGGGTGAGGGACAAAGGTCATGAGGCTCAAGGGTGGGACAGAGTGTTTAGTGGTAAAAAGTCTTCTTTTCCCATAATCCTTAAGGGAAGGATTGTAGGGGTCAAAGGTCCATTGTGTATCTGTAGAAAAAAAAAGAAACACATCACATTATTATATCATAAGAATTATATTTACTAGATGTTTAAGAAATGCAATCCCACCTGTATGACCAAGACTGGTCTTTCGGGTCTAGAGATGGTCAGTATGGTTGAGTTGTGTCTTTAGGCCTCTTTAGTTGGACTTTCAGCCTTTTCATCCCTATCTGAAAGCCATTCATGGCCTGGATAGCTGTCTGAGCACTGGATGGATTATCGAAACTGACAAATCCTGCAGTGAAAAGGCACACATATACAAATTGCGATGCTTGAGATATATATTTGCATTAACACTTGTGAGGTATGATGTGAAACAGACTGCATGAGATAAAAGTTTGTTCTTAGAGCTCACCAAAACACTTGCTCTGGTTGGTTGCTCGATCCATAAACACTTTGGATGAAATGATGTTACCAAACGGCAGGAACATTTGTGTCAATTCATTATCCCCAAATTCCTGGGGCAGATGGTAAATAAATAGGTTACAGCCCTCTGGCCCTGTGGAGACAAGAACCCAATGTGATACAGTAATGGATTAAGTGCATACAATTTTTCATTATATAATATGTAAACCTTATTTCCATTTACACGTAGAACTCTTTCAGATAAAAGCATGAGTATCTTTTTTTTTTTTTTTTTAGAGGTCCTCTCATTACCTCCAACTTCAAATCATTTTTTCTCATTGTTCCCGAGCAATCATGTCTGTTCGTTCCATTACAATTATGCTCTCTGTCAGGTGGGCAGTCCTAGGTAATGGAAGGGACCACCCTCCTGACAGAATTATTTTATCAGGAATGGTGAGGGCTAGAGAAAAAAAAAACTGCACCAGAATCAGTGGGCCCCTATTGAAGGTTGCAAGATTTGGTCCTGGTGGAGGTGGTGAAAGACCTCTTTAAATTCTATACATATTTCTATTCCCAAGAACTGTGGCACGGCCAATGGGTAAAACATGAAGTCATAATTATTTGAGCAATTCATGCAAGCTTTTCCAAAAATCTTAAGCTAAATCTAGTCATGTACAATTACATAATTGTTCCGGATTATTTGTGATGGTAATTATGATGGCAACTACTTCATGACTAGACCATTTTACCAGACATATTTATTGATGATATATATAGGGCTTTAATTTACTGTAAATTCTGTTTTGAGATATTTTTTAAAATATTTCTAAAAATATAAAAAGAGGAGGTGAAGTAAGTTTGTTTTTCCCATTTTTTGCAGTTATTTATTAGCACGAATATATTTATTAGCTACCAAAATATTAAAATATTTTTTTCCCTCTTCATTACACCAATTTTTATGTAGGGGACACAGTTTTGTGTCACAAGAGGCAGGGCGAGAACTTGTGATATAGGCATGCCGTGGGAGTTCTTTCTGAAATTTTTTTCTCAATTATTTTTCTCTTTTTACACATTGTGCCCAGGAAAGATCACTAAGACTATTAAGTGTGAACTGTGCATAATCGCTATTTCAATTGTTATAGAGTTAAGGGTTTGTTTTGTTTTTGTGCCTTTTTTTGTTTTGGGGGGACATTACAACATTTACAGGAGGATTGCAGACTTCTAGTACACACCGCAAGGCTCATCTGGTTCCTCTACAACATTGTAGCTCTTGCAATTCTCTGGCACACGACAATCATAAGTTTAAAATGGTCAAGTCATCAGACCTCCATTCTCTACCCCCATACTTCTAGATTAGAGGACCTCATTCTATTTCCATGTCTCATTTTGTGTCTTACCCTACATAAGTCCCTTCTGTAATTGGACCACTTGCTGTATTTATTTCGGACCCAGTGAGTGGTGCATAGGAGTCTTTTATGGCAGTGCCAACTATCTCATTCCCTCTCTTTAACTAAAAAAATCTATACCAATTTTCATTAACTGCCTCTTTCAAATACATTGTTGGCTTGGTGACTATTATAGACTGCGACAGGTTAAAAATTGCACAGTCCTATTTGGAGCAAGATCACAGGAATTGCTAATAATTGTTTTATATGGCTGCAACGTGGTATTAGAATTATCTTGAGTTCATATACAACATATAGATCCTTTACATTTAGCCATCCTTTATATAGCACAGTGATTTTTGGCATATTTGCCATGAATTGTTCAGCTCTGGGTAAACAAATAATAGTCAAACTGGTGGCAAAAGTAGGTGCTTGTCATCCGCTGGGAAACAGACTGACTTCTGACACCATTGCATTATAACAGATAGAGAAGTTTTCTTTATGCTTCCCAGATTAGTCATAAAACATCACAGTTCAGTGGATTTTAGACATAATCAGATCAGGATGCAAAACAGACTACGGAGTTCTTGGTACTTTTCCTCTGTCTCAACATTCATATGCTAAACTAGGACAGTCCATAAATGCATTTAAGGGGAAAGTTCACATAAATCTCATCTTTTAATAAAATTAATAAAGGATTGGAAAAAAAAATCAATATTGCAACAGACTTTACTATGACCATCAAAAATCACTGGACTAAGAACAGTAGTAAACAGTGGGTGTTATCAATAGCACACTGTATTCATATACTGGGTCAATAATAACTAGCAGGTAATAGAAACCCGAAACACCAACTGCTGGTGTTATGATTTGGGGAACCATCACATATGACAGTGGGTCACCCCTAGAAGAGATACCAGGGACACTAACATCTCAGAGATATACGCTGGACATGCTGCGGCCACATGTGTTGCCCCTCATGGCAGGGCTTCCAACTAGCATTTTTCTGCAGGCTAATGCTCGCCCACACACAGCGAGGGTTTCCCAGGAATATCACCACCAGATTGAAACAAATCCTTGAACTATCCAGTTTCAAGAGCTTTTCGACAATCGAGCACTAATGGGACCAGCTTCAGCAATCTAAGAGTGTGGAAGATCTACAGGTGCAGTTGCTCACCTGTGGGCAAATGGGCCACAGGACACCATGCAAAACCTGTATGCCTCCATGCCCAACTATACCTCATCTTGTATCCATGCTAGAAGGGGTCCAACGGGGTACTACAGCCTCCTTTCAATTGTACAGTGTAGACCAATAAACATCCTTTTGCTCTAACATTGTTAATGCTTACATATATCATTACATTCAAACATAAAAAGTGCCATTCAATTGCAAAAATTCCTTTATGGTACGTTATTGTCTTTGTCAGTGAGTGCATTTAGAGATCATACTTCACTGAAGGTTGGTATGCTTTATATGACAGATCTGACATTATCCCCATAATCTGGTCTCTCAGCCTCTCACTTCTACCAAGTCAGTTCTCTCTACGCTGCGCTGACGAGGTCCAACCAGACCGAAACGGCCGTCCGTAGCTGAGAAATTGACATGGTAAAAATCCCACATTATGCAGTAAAGGCTTCTGGGAAAGTCGGGCATGATGTTCAGGGTGCTTGCTATAGAGGGCAGCATAACAGAGGCACTGTCTCCCTATTTACATCTTGCAAGACAGATATGCATATTCGTCCCATGTTCCCTTGCAGTGGAGGGTCTATGGCTGTATAAGTCTCCACACACCTAATTGGTGGTTTCTCTCTAAGGAGGAACATTATCCCCATAATCAGATCTGACTTCAGTCATAGTCATCTCAAATTGGAGGAAATTTCTAAGGATTATGTACAGAATTTTTTTCACCCCCTTAAGGAAATAATGGAGGTCATATGTTGTGTAACTTGGCATAGACCTTGCTCTCGCTACAATTTCAGCAACAAATTAGCAAAGGACATGACTAAAAAGCGGCAGGGGTCAAATGAGCAATCCATGTTTTTTTTGTTTTTTTTTATTAAGTTTGCATAGGCAGTTTTGTTGTTAAGGAAGCCCTCCTGTACATTTTACTTGTTGCCACCTGCCTCCCCTCAATTGGATTAAGAGCCTGTGCGTACTGCAGTGTTAGGCTTGGTTCACACATCAGTATGCCATCCATCCGTTTGAATTCAGTTTGAGACTAAAAACGGACTGATGCACATACTGATTGTATACTGACACCTTTTTATGCTGATGGCAAACGCTGTCGTCCCCTAGAGGACAGATAAGGGGATTAAAAGTATAATATATATATATATAATCATATAATAAATGTCCTTATCTCATATAATAAATGTCCTTATCTCATATAATAAATATCCTTATCTCTACTCTGTTTACAATTGCTACTTTTAATCCCCTTATCTGTCCTCTAGGGGGATGGACAGCGTTTGCTATCAGCATAAAAAGGTGTCCTTGTACTATCAGTATGTGCATCAGTCCCTTTTTAGTCTCACACTGAATTCAAACGGACGGATGGCATACTGATGTGTGAACCAAGTCTCACTGAATAAGGGCTCGTTCACATCTGCGCCCGGTCTCCGTTCATGCAGGTTTCCGTTTCCTGCACAAAACAGAGCAGGAGACGGATACCTGCCGTCATCTTTCAAACCCATTCATTTGAATGGGTTTGAAAAGTGTCCGGGCGTGAGCGCCGGTGAGCATTTGAAGCTCTCCGAAGCGAAACCGTTTTTTTTTAAACCGGACACAGAGTCGGACATGCAGTACTCTGTGTCCGGTTTAAAAAAAACGGTTTCACCGCGGAGAGCTCAAAACGCTCACCAGCGCTCACGGCCAGACTCGGCATGACAGGTTTCCGTCTTCTGCATGCATTAGACGGAAACCTCAGAACGGAGTCCAGACGCTGGTGTGAACCCAGCGTCATACCAACAACTTTACTGTGAAGTTATATGCTCTTTTCCAAAAACTATCCTCCTTTCTTCTCCTGGGATGCACACAGTGTTTCTTTTTTTTTTTTTTTTTTTTTAATGTAGATTGTGAGCCCCACATAGAGCTCACAATGTACATTTTTTCCTATCAGTATGTCTTTTTTTGGAATATGGGATGGAAATCCATGCAAACACGGGGAGAACATACAAACTCCTTGCAGATGTTTTTTTGCCCATGGTGGGATTTGAACACCAGGACTCCAGCGCTGCAAGGCTGCAGTGCTAACCACTGAGCCCCCGTGTGGCCCCTCACACAGTGTTTCTTGTGTGAAAAGATCGTCAAACTCACTAAACAAGTCCATGAGATCAGACAGAGTCTCTAATAGACTTGCATTGTGAGCTTGACTTCTTGTTCCATTGCATGCATCAGAGGAGCAGTGGAGGTCCATGTTTCAGAGGAGAGCATATAACTTCACAATAAAGCTGTCAAACTTATTCAGTGACACACGTGCTGTCATTGTGGGGTCAAAAAATTCTTTAAGTCTTCAAATATCTCTTAAACTTGAAGATTCTTACCTTCACGTTGTTGAAGTATAGGTGGAGGTTGTGGGGTGCTGTGTGTGACAGGCGTAAGAGCAGCTGTGGGATAAATTGCTGGCCAGGAGGTAAAAAAAGAAATAATAAACTGTCAAAATGTCAAAACAAATACTACTCCATATTTATAAGCACATGGCTGTATTATGACACAGTGGAGCAGATTCACTATTGTGGTTACATCTCAACCCTGGCATAAAATGTGCCAAAATGCAGTCCATTTTAACCCATCTCAAGGCATTTTCGTGCATGTTGTTTTAGAAAAAAAAATTATGACTTGCTTGAAGGTGTGTGAATAAACACATAAATATTTAATAATTAGTAAGTGTAAGCTTAAAGGAGTTTTCCGGGCAAAAAAAAAAAAAAATCTCTTTAAAAAAAGGTCTGTAAGTGCTATTAATGGGTTAATAAGTGCAACCAAATACCTTTAGCAGTGTTTGAGTGATTTCTGGGTTTCTCTGGGAGCGCCTGGCAACTTCTGCATTTGTTTACCTGGTGTAACTTCCTACTGTCTTAGCTAATGCAATGCCTTATAGTAGTTGTAAGTTCTCATGCTATCTCCCTCTCACTCCTCCCAATCCCTCTCTAACATCCCTCCCCTGTCTTCCGAGCTATCCTGCCCACTACTAACACTTTCCAACTAACTCAACCCACCCCTCAACCCTATTATACTTTCTGGTCTTCTTCCTGTCCATACTTCCTTCTGTGGGGAACGGCTCCTGCTCTTCTTTGACTATGGCTCCCATGCTTGCGCAATAGAGATGGAGTGTTGCCTAGAGTACAAACCCGGGACTCTGGCACTTTTGCACACACGGGGGCAGACATCAGAAGAGGCAAGAAGACAGAAGGAAGAGGAGCCGTTTCCCGCAAAAGGAGTCTGGAAGGAAGACATGTAAGTATGAAGTGGGTGAAGGAGGGTGTCGTATTGGTGACATTCTGTTTCCAGAAATGGGGGAACTGATTATCACCGGATAATCAGAAAATGTCCTTGGTGCAGTCACGCAACCGCCCCAGAGATATAGGTAACTATACATTTTTACCGAATTATGTAATTTAGAAAGCAGGAGGAGGGAGGGGGTTTACATTAGTGTAGAAATTTCTATTTATCCCGGACAACCCCTTTAAATACACCAAAACGCACTAAAGTTTTGGCATAAACTTCTAGCCCAAAGCAAGCCAACTAATAAGTGATGAAACTTAGACTAGACCGTCTAAAGACTCATCATTTAGCATTCAGCATCAGCCACTGTGATAAATCTGGAACGGTTTGAAACTGTTTACATTTAGTACTAGTATATGTAGGACAATATGTTTTAACATTACTTAGGTTAAACTCTTACTGCTAAATTAAACAAATTTATTTCATTTAGTAAGGTTGTATTTTGAGAATAGTTGTAAAAGTAAGCTCAAATTTAGGCTTGGTTCACACCATGTGCATACATTATAGAGGACTTTTCACCACCTCCAGTAAGTCCACCTCTTTGTATCACTTAATAGGAGCTGCTCCACTAATTCCAGCACAGTTGTCATTTTTTTTTTTTTTTTTTAATATGCTGTTCATGTTATACTGTAAAGTCAGGAGGGCGGTGTCAGGCAGGAGCAAAAAAGAGGTGTGGTTTTGAGCTCTGACACTGTCTGCCCCTGATTGGCTCTCTAGCACGCCCCTCTGCTGACACTGCCCTTTTGACAGTACAGAGATAAAATAGCACACCTGGCACCAACACAAACTGCACTTGTTGCTCAGGAACGGGAGAGGCTAGAGAGAAAATTCCAACTATGATGGAATCAGTGGAGTAGTGACTTTTGATAGATACTAAGAACTTGAAGCGGTGAAAAGTTCTCTTTAAAGTGTAACTAAACTTTCAGATAACGTTTGAATTCTGGCAGTATGTGTCATCAATAAATTTTGGAACATACTCTATCACGGGCAACACGGTGGCTCAGTGGTTAGCACTGCAGCCTTGCAGTGCTGGAGCCCTGGGTTGAAATCCTGCCAAGGACAACATCTGCAAGGTGTTTGTATGTTCTCCCCGTTTTTACGTGGGTGTACTCTGGTTTCCTCCAAATACTGATAGGGAGTGTAGAGTGTGAGCTCTAAGAGGGACAGTGACTGACTATGTTTGTAAAGCGCTGCATAATATGATGGCGCTATACAAGTAAGCATAAAAAAATTAACAAATTTTGGATAATTTCTGTGAAATCCTGCCTTTTTTCACTCTTACCTTGCTTCTGTATTGAGTGATGTCCCTGCCTCTTACTGTTTAAGAAGTACAGAATGTAAAATGTAGAGAAAATGAGGTTGAGGGAGGGTCCCTTCAGCAATATTTCGGACAATATAAAATATACAAACTTGCTTTTTGCGTCATATAAAACAGTCACGATTAGGATATTTATATCCAGCTGTATAGTATATATCATATAAATATTGTAATCCTATGTTTTCACCAAGTGATATCTCTAGAAATAATCTAGATAGCACTGAATCTCCTCTTTCACATGACACAAAGAGTAAGTTTGATAATGTTTGAGATATAACTGAAGTGACCAACCCCTACCCACATTTTACATCCTGTACACAGCACCATTCAGTGAGAGGCAGGGACATCTCTAAATATAGAAGCAAGGGAAAGAGTAAAAAAAAATGCAGGATTTCACACAAATGATCCATTAATTTGTTATTAAAGTAAATTAAGAAAAGTATTAATGACACAAATACTGCCAGAAAATCAAAAATTGTCCGAAAGTTTACTTACGCTTTAAGTAACAGTATGTCTACACAGTAGTATATGTCAACCATTAACACAAACTATCAAAAAAATCCAGCCTGTTATTTGCTCTGTATACAATAGTATCCAAGAGGGGAATCAAAAGGAATGATGAATGCCAGAAAGAATGAAAATGAAAAACCTGAACGTGGTTGCTCTGCAATTACAATGTAAAACTTGTCTGTGTATGTAAACCCCCCCCCCCCCCCCCATTAATAATGTAATAAAAGAGGTTCTTTTTTTTTAGATATATAAAGCAGTTGTTTGGTTTAAATAAACTCATATACTATATAAAAGAAATTCAGAGTCAGGCTCTGTTTATGTATTGTTGCAAAAACATATTCTATGCAGTGGGAAAGCTTTAAGCGCATGTGATCATAGGACCCCTTTGACTCAACTGAGACCAAAAGAGTGTCCCTTTGTTCTGATTTGACGTAGTAAGTATATGAATTCAATTTTTTTGTCATTGTCTACTCTGATGTGCACACGGAATGAAATGTGTGACTTGGATTCTCATCTATAGCCTGAATGTAGAGCAGCTACAAAGAGAATCCATCACACTAGAGAACCTGACATGTCCAATAGATACACAGACAGCCCACTAATTTCACTGGGGACTGTGGAATACCTTATTTCTCCTGTGATGACTTTACAGGAAGACTCAGCACTTACTGCCAAGGTCCCCCAAAGCCTACTGATCACTGGGGACATCTGCAATGGGACATCCCATAAATAAGCTTACATTTCAGCAGACCCTTCTAACAAAAATACATTGTCAAATGCAGAAAACCTCTTATATACTGTCACAATGTGACAGTATACACCTCTTGCTTTATATAAATGGCTTTTTTTTCTTCCTGAAGCAATGCATATGAATCATATGAACATGTTCTACATTTAGCATGGCTAGAGGATAATAGGGTTTCTGGGTATAATGTAAATGAGTACCTGAATATTGCTGTACCCCAGTAAAGGAAGGGTGCAGGCTCTCAACTGTCAGAGCAGGACTCTGGGCTGCGCAGCATATAGAAGAAAGAAAGATGCCGAAACAGTCAGGCAATGGACTAAATCCTTGTCCGCTAACCTACTATTCAATCACAAAATCGTGTTTCTTCTCACCTGGGTATGGCACAATGCTATTGGTGTAAATTGTGTCAAGAGCAGGATGGCTACTAGGAAATGGTACAAGCCCAGGAAATCCATTTGTTAGTGGGGCAACCAGCCCAGGTACTGCTGCAGTGCCAATGACCGGTGGAGAATGGAGTCCTGCAGAGCAAATACAGATAATTGCCAAGCAAAAACAATGACATAGAGCACAGTTGGAAGTAATAACAGCTGTTCGCAGTTACTAGGCAACACATGCCAGTGTCACTTAGCGATGTGCTCCTCCCAGTGTCTCCAGGCAACTTAACTCTTTTTCATGTTACTAAGCAACACAACTCCTGATATTGAAATGCTGCTTGCAGTGTTGCTAAGCAACTGAAACCCTTCCTTTTCCAAAGGAACTCAGCGTACTATTGCTAAGCATGAGCATCGTCTTCCTCCACTGCCAAAATGCAATTTATTATGTCTCTACAAAGTCATATTTGCAAACAAAACCTACCATACTTGTGATGATATACAGATATGGTAAGACTGATACATGAATTCTATCATATGGATAAAAAGACCTAGTCTAGCACTGTGCTGCTCACCTGATGCTGGTGTTATGGGTGTGGTTGGTAGCCCATTGAGGTTAACGGCGCCAATCTGCTGAATATGACATGGAGGAAATGCCACACCGGGGCTCAGGTAACTGCCATGTGATGTGGACAGAACTGTTGTCTGTTGTTGCATTAGCTGAAAGGAAAGAAATTGCAAGGCACAGACGTGAATCGCTAAAAATCATTGTGTATAATGATGTATTAACCATCTGCTGGTCTCAGCCTACAGCATATAAGCAATAGAGAGAGGGCATCCACTCAGTTATAGCTGATTTTCTAGAGAATTAAGATGTTGTCACAGAAATATTAAATAACAGAAGCCTATTAAAGAACGTTCTGCAACATTCTGTCTCTATAGCACAGTGCCTGACCAAAGAGTAATACAAGTCACTCTATATACCACATCACTACATATGAAATTGTGCCATACAAATATTCACCAGAAGGGGGCAGTCATTCCTAACAATACCACAGCACAGTTAACTCCTTCTCTGTTGGTCTTTATCTGCCCTGGGGAGCCAGTGACGAGAATGGATTTCTCTTTTCTAGCTGTGACGTATTACATGTATCTCTCCAGCCCTCAGCTACATTCCCTCCCGATCTGAGCGCCCTCTCCTTCCAGTTCTAGCTGGCCTTCAGTGCATCCCAATATTTCTCCGCTTTATTTTTCTGCTTGTGCCACATCACTCACTAATCCCCTCCATTTCACGTTACAAACCCCAATGCAATAATAATAGTGCAATATTTATTAGTTCCTCTTCACAGCACCCTATTTCCAGGCCAGCTCTGTGTCTACCTCTTTGTAGCTGTATATCCTGATACTACAAGTAAAATATTGTATTTTATCATCATTCGGAAAATGTTTCTAGATTAAATACATTTCTAATGACTTCAAATTCTAGATCCTTGTACAAGCTGTTATTAATATACATTGTGGGGAGACAATTGCTACACGCTCAATATCTACTCTAATACTATCTTGATTCCTTTGTCCTCCATTCTGCTGTCTCTTTAGGGCTCTTCATACCCCAATGGTACCGCCCCTTTATCGCTACCTATTCACAAAGTCCACTTCTGAATCACATTTCATCAATAGTCAATGCAACATTTCAGATAAACGTCTGTCAGAGACAAATGGCTGCAGACCACAGAAGGGTAAAATCGCAGGAATGCAGCTATTTCATACAGAGGCTGGTGCACCATATAACCCCAATATTAGGACAAGCCAGCAAAGCATAAAATAGGCCACACTGTGCAGATGCCATAGCCAGTTACATTTGGTTTTCTTGTGCTCATACTTGTGCTGAACTATACTGACTCCTAGGTCAAGCTGTACACGTCAACTAAACACACAGATAGATAAATAGATAGATGATAGATAGATAGATTAGAAAGATAGATAGATAGATAGATAGATAGATAGATAGATAGATAGATAGATAGATAGATAGATAGATGAAATATTGCATTTGGGGGCTGATAAAATCCTTTAGTTTTTTTCACTATTTTTAGTGTGCTACTTACATTTTTGAATTAACCTACAGGATCTATGGATTATATATCTCTATCTAACTATCTATCTATCTATCTATCTATCTATCTATCTATCTATCTGCGCACCAAGAGTCAAATCATATCTATCTACCCATCTGTAAATTTATATATTCGGATATCTATTTATCTATACATTTATCTATGTGCACAGTTAATACTTTTAATGAGCATTTCCAGATAGCTCCCAAAACTGTAGGGCTAAAACACATACTGCTTGTGCGTAGGCGCTGTATGGGCTTATGGGAAGTGCCAGTGATGGAGTGAAGATTCCCAACTGTCCAACCATCTGTTGCATTCGACGTAGAGTTCGCTCTTTGTCTGTGTCTGCAAATTTGACCACAAGGCTGGATGATGCTCCCTGAATAAAATAGAGACACAGTAAAACTAGGAACATATTCAATTACACAACGGCCTTTGTGAGCAGACATTTTTTCAACCATCAAACAATTTCTGAAAGCCTAATCGCAGTAATATTTACCATCTGAATGCATATTTTTCATTACGGTACTTATGTTGATGTCATATGTAGATGACCAAACTAGATCCAGTTATTCTGCCATCAGCTTGCATAAAGAGAGCCAATTGAAGTGACTAGCAGATTGGAGTAATTGGCTACTATCCTGAAGGATAAATATATAATCAGATTTTTAGCTTTATGCCATTCATCTGCCAATTTTGCTATGCCAGGTATACTTTAATAATGAACCTATGTGGTGTCAGCAAACACACCAAAAAGTAGAACTAAATAAATATTGTATTCTGCTGTATAACATCATATTGAGGCAATAAATACCGATATTTCAAGAGTTGAACTTGGCTACATTTTTTTTCCAAAAGAGCCTAAAAAGCACTCTGTTACACCAACAATGGTCTTCATTCCTTTGGGTTTATGTTGCTTTTGGATGGCAAACACAGTGGAACAGATTTATTAAGTATAATGCACCAGAATTCAGCCATCATTTAAGCCAAAAAACTGACATTTTCAGGTGCTTTTCCCAACTTGATGGGGAACTAAAAGCATTGCCTCATAAGAAAGAGGCATGACCTGAGTCATGTCAAAATGCGTCAAGAACTTTGAAACCAACTAATAGGAGGTGTAAACTTAGACACGACAGTCTAAGAATATGCCAGATTTATCAAACAGCATCAGTGACCTCCTAGTGTATTTTTTAATTCATATGTCACAACTACAGTGTGGTTGGCCACAGGGCGTCATTTCCATTTGCCTGAGGATCACTGGGGGTCATTACCATTTGCCTGGGGGCCACTAGGCTGCTCTGGGCGCCTGGGAGGGCATACCCACTTGACTAGGTGCACTGGGGAGCATTACTACTTGTCTGGGAGCATTATTAGGTGTCTGGGAGCCACTTCAGGGCATTTTTAGGAGTCTGGGGGCCACTGGGAACATTATAAATTGTTGCCCACTGGGATGTATTATACTGTGTTGGGCCACTGGGAAACCAACAAATATGTTGGGCCACTAGCGAGCACTAAAGGAGCCTGATGATGGTAAAAGGTGAATTTTTATATGTGCTAGATGAGAAGTGTAGGGTGCATTTATACGCTGCAGTTACAATTGCATCAAAACAGCATCTATATAAAATGCCCTCAATTTATTCAAGCCCTTTAATTATAGCCAAAATCTCTAGCATTTTCTGGTAAAGACCATTGTAAATGGCAAAACTAGACGACAGAAAACATCTAAGGGAATCGGCTACAACATATGTGGCCAACCATAACATACTAAATATACACAACGATACTGTGCTGTAATAGTGACTATAAATACAGCTGAATAAGAATTATCTGCAATACCAGAGATCACCCACGAGCAACAATGGCATATTTTTCAGGTAAAAGAAAACAGGAGACTTTCTTTCGAATCTTGTACAACCCCTTCATGGTGGACAACCTCTAAAACTATTTTTGCCTGACATGATACTTATTTAAAGGGACACACTACTGATTTTTTAATTTCTTAGATAGTCTGAAAGACTATCCCCTCAATATTAATAGCTGCCTTCTCACAGTGTCTTTCCTTAAACTCTTTTTTCTATCTGGATAGCCTTAGATTCATCGGTCGAGCCCCCCTGTTCTTCTGTCCTACCATTTCTGTGAAAATTCTCCCCAGTCCCTCCTCTGCCTCCCTAGAACCTTCATTATCTCAAATAGTGCCCAAAGTCAGGT
Organism: Leptodactylus fuscus; assembly: GCF_031893055.1. Classification (NCBI taxonomy): domain Eukaryota; kingdom Metazoa; phylum Chordata; class Amphibia; order Anura; family Leptodactylidae; genus Leptodactylus; species Leptodactylus fuscus. Next base: position 196,452,954 of record NC_134265.1, read on the forward strand.
CAGGTCACCATGAACCCATCACCTCCCCCTCACTGTCTAAGGTCCTGGAAGGTCCATTTCTGTATAAGCTCTGCAGTGTTTTGCAGAAACAGGTAACAACAGAACATTGCTACATATAATAGACATAGGTACAGGTACTAGATATGAATGACAGCATCAACAATATCAGATTTTACATTTACTTTGACAACTACCTTGCATAGCTTAAAAAATGCTTGAGTGTCACTGTTGAGTATATTAGCTTCCAAATCACCACACATGTAAAAATATCATTGTGTGACACTGTATAATCTTTTCAATCACAAAGGCCTGTTATTTTAGACAAATTTGCACTATCTTAATGCAAATGTGATTCTCGGTGCACCAGGGGTATGGCCACACCATCTACTGCACCCACTACTTTTGTTTATCCTGCCCCATGCCAACCAGTGCCTCTCCTTTACACAATGATTGTCAATCACTATGTAAACGAGCTGTGCTGGGCAACATGAGGCTGATACTATATATTGGATGGATAGGTGGGTGACCATCATATTAAGTCCATTATTGGAACTAAGCAAAGTCTACATGCCTCATTTATCAAAACTGTATCGCAGAAAAAAAAAATCAGGCCTTGTTATATATAGCAACCAGTCACAGCTCAGCTAAATCATATTCTAATGTATATATGCATATAGTATTGTTCAAATTTCATCTACATATTTCAGGCATAACTTAGATGACTGGCACATAGGTGAAATTGTCAGATCTACTCATATAAACATATATAGGTACCTGAGACTATGACTAGAGTAGAGAATACTTACTGGCATAGTTTGACTCCCATGTAGAGCATGTATCGCTGCCTGAGCCTCAGCATGAGATGAGAACTTGACAAAAGCACAGCCTGGAAACATATATGTATATGGTTTGCATAGAAACGTATTAGTAAAAACAGCAATGTATGCAACTCTGCCTCTTGAGAATAATACTAAATAAATGAAGGAAATACTTACCGTAACTATATCACTAAGTATTTTGATAAATATAGAGTACTGGTAGTAATAAGGTACAAGCTTGTTGAAAGATGACAGCACTTCCTTCTGGTCTTTCTTACCTTTACTGCTGCCATCAGGTCCTCGTAAAACAGAACACTCCTCAATTGAGCCAAAGGCTTGGAACATGCTGGTCACTTCTTCTTCTGACTGCTGTTTGCTAAGCATCCCCACAAACAGTTTGCGATCACCTGTGACCCCAAGTGTCAGGTTAGTACCACCTAGTTACAAATCTACTAACTACGGAAACATACCCTAAAACATACTGTAGTATACACTAACATATTTCAAAGTGATATTCTGAAGTATTCGCTCAGAAGGATTTTAGAAACCAAGTTGTTTTTACAGATAGTGAACTATTAGTGATGTCTAGCTACAGTAGCTTGATACAATCTCAGCCTTATTTATATGAAATTATTAAACCACAGAATTGTATATTATTAATAGAGGACTTCTAAGATGAATTGATTCCTTCTACTAACACCAATCCATTCAAACTTAGAAAGTTGCCATTTGTATTGCAGAAGTGAAGTGAGAGTAATCTGGGACGTCGGGCACTAGCGTTAATGGGTCCCATACTAACCACTATAGCCATGATACATGTCACTTTAGTTAATAACACTGGTTCAACACTTATCACCAGCTTTTATTTTATTTTTCCAGGGATACCTGCGGCTATGGGCCCTTAGGTACTGTCCTAATCCCTGCAAGTTCAGTTCACATCCATTTTATTATGTACAAGCAAGTCAGTTTTTTTTCTAGAAATATAATCGATTTTGTTTCATAAGGATAATGTCATTCTTTTGTCTTCTGCAAAACATATTCATTTTAAATAATGCAATCCCGGTACCTGCCATTAGAAATGAGGCTAAAATAGCGTATGTACAGGAAAACAAATATGACAAGATAAGGATGATACATGCAGCATATTGACATAATGTATCTGCCTAATGAAGCAGACACATGGAGAATGCTGTGTACATAACGTGACATTTAGGTGAGTATAAAATAATAGATGTATTGGTACATTTTCTTTGCATTTTCAATACATACATTTGCATGCACATATTCTACATATGGTTCAGATGATCACATATGTCATATGTTCACATGCAATCAAAATGACAATATAAGGTTTTGCATCTGCATGTATACTGAATGGTGTAATACGTATTCATGGGTAACTCATGCAGAATGGCACACAAATGTCAGTGACCCACTAAACATTCCACAATATTGCACTGACATAGTAGACACAGCTGATACAGCCCCCTCCTTCTCCTCTATGCACACACATGCTGCACACAGCATCCCCCTCCCACTGCCTCCCATCTTACATGCTCTGTTGCTCTATCTTCCCTCACAACCTCCCTCCACACAGACACACACACTAGGCCCCCCTCTCCCACACGAGCCCCCCCCCTCCCTTTTCCTCTCTCTTCACCCTCTGATTGGCAATTTCACATGCTGTCCAGCAACCATGAAAATTTGTGTTTGAAGCTGGAAGCTGCATCTGGTTGCCATGACAATGGGCAGTGCCGGCACGCCGTGTGCCAGGGCGGTGGTGATGTATTTTGCAAGGGTTTAGGGAGTGCTCAGCTGCTGCAGATAGAGCTGGCAAAACCAGGTCAGGGAGGCTGGACTAAAGCAGGGAATGTGGGGACGCAAGACTATCTAATGATAATGAACAGCCAAACATTCAATACAACACACTGTACATAAATAAGCATCGATGAGGATATACAAAGATGAGACAACATGAAGCCCAAGTAGATCAAATCTACCTGTAAAACAATGATCCGTGCAGGGTATTTACATCACTGTATGGATTGTGCTGTTTACCATGGGCATGATGAGCAACCTTGATCATCATTTATGATATAACATGCTAAAAAAACATAGAAGCCTTTTCCTAACAGTACACATAGGAGGAAATGTACTAAACACCACAGCCAGTCACAAAATCCCTTTCATTGTTTGCTCATACATAGAAAGATGACCGGATTTAAACAAGCAGACTAGATATGTAACATCAATGGTGAATGATTGCTCTACAATTCAATTATGTTCTCACCTCCTCCAAGCATACTCAACCGTCAACGCCGTGTTACAGGGCACATTACAGTGATGCCTGTAATGTCACTTTTCTAAAGCTGGAGAAAAACAACCTTGAAGTCTTATGCAAATAAGGTTAGTTGGTGCATTGGAGGCAGGACAGCCCTTGCCACACAGACCCCCTACCATCTCTTGCCTGCGCCTCCCTGTGCACTGAGAGTTGATGTTCCCACTGCTATGACATTTCCCATCCTACTTGAGCAGATAACACAAGTGCCCCCAGGGCTGAGGGCCTGCTCCCAGGGATGAAGGCCTACTCCCAGGAATGAAGGCCCGCTCCCAGGAATGAAGGCCCGCTCCCAGGGATGAAGGCCTACTCCCAGGAATGAAGGCCCACTCCCAGGGATGAAGGCCTACTCCCAGGAATGAAGGCCCGCTCCCAGGAATGAAGGCCCGCTCCCAGGGATGAAGGCCTACTCCCAGGAATGAAGGCCCACTCCCAGGGATGAAGGCCTACTCCCAGGAATGAAGGCCCGCTCCCAGGAATGAAGGCCCGCTCCCAGGGATGAAGGCCCGCTCCCAGGAATGAAGGCCTACTCCCAGGAATGAAGGCCCACTCCCAGGGCTGAAGGCCCATCACTAGTGCACCATCTGCCTCATTTGAATAAGACTTCAAAGTTGCTTTTCTCCAAATGTATAAAAGTGACATGAATAGCGACGGGATGTAATGTTCTCTGTTACTAGGTGGTGACCGTTGAATATGATTGGGGCAAAAGATAGACTCCCTTTAATCTGTCTGAAGGTATTATGGAAAAATTTCAGTTGTACTGTTAGGAGTTCAATTCTAGGTGCCAATTCAGATAAGGGTTTATTTGTATTCAAGCAGAATGATATCAGATTCTTTACCTGGATGGCTACTACTACTACTACTACTTTTATTATTATTATTATTATTATTATTATTATTATTGTTCTTACTGAATTGGATTAGGCTAGGACACAGTAGACTTCATTATAGGAGTCCAACAGTAGTAGTCTATTGGTCAGGGGCAGGCATACCATGTCTGCAAAGAAGCCCTATAGGAAAGCTGACCCTGTGCCACAAAATAAAATAAAGTGTATTTCTTTCTACTGTGTAAAGGAGCAGTTAGTGATATCATTGGATCTACTGTAAGTAAAGAGATCTATGATGAGTTCCCTGCTCTTGATGAATTAGTTGTTTAATAGCATGGGGCCCACATACTGTTCTTACACAGCGATTCACTCCGGTCGGTCACTGTAACATCTATCATTACCTTAATGGGAAAACAAAATGCTTTATAGGGGATTTTTATTTTAAATGTCAAAAAGGACAGAACTCAGAAGTAGTTTTACTTACAGATACTTGTATTTTTCTGTTTGGTTAAGGCACAGTGACAGCCATATTGGTTTTCACCTTTGAATTAGCTTCTTGGTAAATTGTCACTTTAGCTTTCAGTTTTTGACCAACTAGTTTTGATTTTTTTTTGTAAAACTAGCTGCCGTAACATACAGTCCATATTTTTTAATATATAGATATAGCATAATACAGATGTCTGGCACTCCAGTGAAGCCATCACATCTAGTCACATATAGGCACCTGCATATTAATGGAGAATGTCTGAGTGAAGACTGGTCTCTTTGACATATGAAATCTAAAAGGGAACCTGTCAGGTGTTTTTCCACCATAAACTTGCCCCATCATGTGCAGGATTAAGTAACTCTCATTCCATTGGTGCCCCTCAGTAAGCTTGCAGCATAGTGAAGTTCTAAATGTTATAACGCATAGAAAGTCATATGTATATTAAGTAGTCACAAGGGGCAGAGGGCAGCTTCAGCCTTGGCACACTGTGCCCTTGCTAATCCCATCTCTGGGGTATGATTGACGCCTCCCTCACAGTCCCCTTACTCCCTGATATCACAAGGGAGATCAATCACACCCAGGAACTCTGGTTAGCACTGGGATAGTGTGACTAGACTGAAGATGCCCAGCGTGACTACATCAGTTTACTTAATTTCCATATTTTTATGCTTTCAAACATTTCTAACTTCACTTTACTGAAAAATTTAAAAAAACACTAACAGGTTCAATTCCCTTTAACTAAAACATTGATTTAGAAATATCTGTAATATATATAAAAAAAAAAAAATCAATTTTGCCATGAACTTTTCTGGCAAGGCCACATAATTGTGAATCAGCCATGCATGTAACTTAAGACAACCATGGTCTGCTTGTTTTTTGTCATACAATCTTTCTGTATATGGCCAGCAATGAAAGCCTTGCCTGTATGATAATGGTTACACTGCTTGCAAGGATGCTGCAGACATTGTGCTCTTCTTGCTAAAATGTGTAGTTTCTTGCATTGATAGGGTAGGTATACACACTACATTTCATCATGGAAGACATCTATTCAGTAATCTACAGGAACTCTTCATTGATCATAACTGACAGAAGATGTGAATTGTAAAATTAGCCAAATGGTGGTGCTTGCTGCCTGTAAACAGGAATCTACTTCACTTCCCAGGCAGACTGATGAGAGTGATGAAGAAATCATTTCCATTCTAAATGCTTCTATAACGCTTGTCGATCATCACATTAAACTGCATTGCAAGGTACACATGGACAGAATGATAGCGTGTAAACCCAGCCTAAACACACTGTACAATGCAGAAGTGGTTCCCAACCATATCATGTTGGAAGTTATTGCCCACTTCTTTTACCAATGATACATGAATGTACAGCGACGATTATTGGAACACCTATGTTTCATGACAAATGTGTTGATGGCGAGCCACCTATCATGCTTCAGGCTTTCAACTCTACAGAAAATGATGATGAGTATGTACACATTGATAATGGTTGTGCTTCCCAGTATGATGCTGTAATAATGAACATGCTGTGTCGTATAATGATACCACGTATCTGTGCATTGATAATGAACACGCTGGGATCTGGGATGTCACATAATCAATGCCATTAATGAACAGACAGCTCTGAATGGTGATGGATCCTTCCACAATGAGCAGACAACACTGCTAGACCCTGATAAGGGGTAGCCTTACACGATACATACCTCCCCGACTCTCGCTGTCTGCTGGCTTCACCTGAATTGGTCGTGCCATCTGGAACCAGAGAACACTTGGGATAAATGTTTCTTACCCAAACCTTTAGCCATTACCCACTCAATAATTCCTTTTATTTCTTAAAAAGCGGATATGGGCCAGATCCAGCTGTTGGGACTCTACAGTAAATATACATATATGTATTTCCAAATAGCATTTGTGTAACAGTAATGGAAAAATGACACTTAAAGGGAACCTGTCACAATGAAAATGCAGTGTAATCTGCAGCCAGTGTGTTATAGAGCATATGGATATATAATTTTGTGGGAAAAATGAGTGACAACTGGTCATTTATTTCTCTGTTCTTTCTATGCCTAGAAGGAGTAAGTGAGTCTGGTGGGTGGTCCTAACAGTGACTGCATACAAAGATAGCTGATAACAGTTGGGACCGCCCACTGGACTCAATGACTTCTAAGCATAGAAAGAAGAGCGAAATACTGAATCTTTTCCCACAAAATTATGTATCAATCTGCTCAGCTCTTCCTGCTCTCCAACATGATGCCTGCAGATCACATAGCATTTTTATGGTGACAGGTTACCTTTAAGTGGCATAACACTACTATTGTCAAGTTCACTGATTCAATGGAAAAAAGATTTTCGGAAAGAAAGAAGCTTTGTTAGGATCACACTATTTACCAATGGAAAGACTAAGGCTGGTCTCACACGACCATATTGGTTTTACTGTCCACAAGTTGCTGATCAGCAACACTAGTTGCTGATCAGCAACACGTACATCGCAAACATCCGTGTCCTGCCGCACGCGCCCATAGAGTTCTATGGGCAAGTCCGTGCAGTGCCGTGAATTCACGGCCTTTGCGGACCTGCTGTATTCAGTTTAGACCTCGTCACGGCCCGGCAGACCACAGATAAAATATCCGGTGGTTTAAAATGCCATACTGAATATAATGTGTCCGCAAATGGCCTGCAATTGAAAACCTGCAATTGCGGACCATTTGCGGACTTAAATTACGGTCGTGTAAGACCACCCTAAGACCATTATACGGAGATGAATACACAAAAACATGAAATAATTAGAGACCGTTGAATATTGCTGGTTTAGTAATATTTTACCACTTAAGGCTTGGGTGAAGAGCCTGTAGAGATGCACCATTAATATCAACCCTGCTTATGCCACGTTACCAGCAAAGTACAGCTCTTCAGACAATCCAAATACCTGAAGAAAGGTCTTAGTAATATTTAAAAAGCCCCATAACAAACCTGTAAGGCCACTCGCTTCAACTCTGGCTCATGGCCAAACTAAGACCATAAAAGCCTTGAAAGCAGTGTGTAAGTTCAACTCCCATATGTCCACTTACTGTTAGCAGGCAGTACGAAAGTAAGTAAGGAAACATGACACAGTCAGGACCCCTAGCCGCTGTATAGGGTACACATTATTAGTTATGCTGCATTTCTGCTCACCTGTGGTATGTGATACACTAAGCAATGCTTTAGTTATTACTATACCATAAGAAAACAATAGGTACTATATAATAGAGTAATACTAGGACAGCACATTCTTATCCAAACTGCACCTTATTTCTTCCAGTGTTTTCTGCTCGTTCAGTGTCTGTTTTCCTATCTGATAATAGCAGTACACAGGGCAGTGTACAGTAAACTGTAAAAACGAATAGCGGCAGTAAGCACTGGCGTCTAGTTAAACTGTCTGCTGACAGGCAGATAAGGTCATAGACTTTAATACAGTTTGTTAGTGTCAGAACTAGATGTATATTACAATGTATTTACAAAGTAATGCTAGCAATACACATTAGACCAATGCTGGCAAAATCTGCCAATTCACTGCACATGGGGGCTTCTCCACACAGCAGATTTCAATGGAGATAGGGATTGATAGTTGGATTTCAACATTCTCAATCCTTTTGTTCTCAAGGAAGATAAACCAGAATCTGGCTGATGCTTATTCCCCTCTTACATTCACAACACATGCATATAAAATATATTCTTCACACTTTCGAGCGACGGTCATCTGTGTTTGTCCAGCTTTATTGCACTTTTCATACTAGATCGAAGTAGAAAATTTCTGGAATAAATTATGATATACGACAGTTTTTACAGAAGCACCACTCGGGTTTGTGTTTTAATGTTTGTCCATTTTATTGGAGGATTTGCTGCACATATTGCAATGGCTGATCTATTTGTCTGAATGAACTTCCCAATTGGTAACACAAAAATTAAAAAAAATTTAATGAAAAATACATACTTTAATAGCATACGTAGCTGAGTTCAATTTGCATGTGCTTTTCATCTCTTTGACTGTTACAATACATTTATTGATAATAAAGGGGATGTGCCACTAGGGATAGGGATTGTGTCAGATCATGGGAGGTCTGACTGCTAGAACTCGAGGGCCCCCTGAATCCGCCTGTGAAAGGAATGCAAGTGTGCCTGCATGACCAGCGCTCCATTCTCTTGTGTGGGGATGCCAGGACTGGAGTCTCCAGCAGCTCCATAGAAGTGAATGGAGTAGGGGTCACAAAAGTGCACTGACACTTCAATCACAGGAAGGATTCAGGGAGACTTGCTGTTCTCTATTCTACGGATCAGGGCGGGTTCACATCTGTGCCCGTGCCCGCTTTAGGCAATCCTGCTGGGTTTCCATCTTCTGCCCTGAGAAACTGGACAGAGGATGGAAACCCGGCGGTCAGTTTTCAAACCCATTCACTTGAATGGGTTTGCAAAGTGACCACCCGTGAGTGTTTTGTGCATGTCCTCGGTGAAACCGTTTTTTTTTAACCGGATACATGTCCTGCATGTCCGACTTTGTGTCTGGTTAAAAAATCAGCTTCGCCGCGGACAGGCACAAAACGGTCATGGGCACTCACTTTGCAAACCCATTCAAGTGAGTGGGTTTGAAAACTCATTGCCGGGTTTCCGTCCCCTGTCCAGTTTCTCGGGGCAGAAGACGGAAACCCAGCAGATTACCTAAAGCGGCATGGGCACAGGTGTGAACCCACCCTCAGTGAGGGTCCTGCGGATAGGGCATAAGTGTGAGCAATGGCACACCCATGAAATTTGATTCCAATCTCAGGCTAAAGCCTCACGGTGCTGAAATACACACATTTTTGTCTGCTGTGGAGACACAGTGGAAAAAAAATGCTGTATTTCACAGTACCAGTGAAAGAGATTTCATTAATGTCATGCACACATTGTGGCAAAAAAGCTGCGGCAAAGCTGCGTTTTGATGTAAATTTAGCTGCAAAATTATTTGTAGTTTCCCTACATATTTAAAGAATAAAGGAAGAGAAAAAGGCAGAGAAAACTTTAGCAAAAACAATGAAAAATGCTTTAAGAAAAAAAACCTTAAGCAGTGAATACCGTTCTTGTCACGTCTGTTTATTTATTTATTTATTTATTTAACACGGCAGCGTTACCATAATTTATTTTTGGCCATTTTCACAGATCCCTTGCAATGGTTGCCCCTCAGGTACAAGATGGCTGTGAAAAATGGATGTGTTTCACAGACATTTTACACCTTTTTTCGGAAAGGGATCACAGTCGATTTTAAGTTGAGGATAATCAGCAGTGTATTGTCCCAAATTTACAGGGTAATCACTGAATCCTCCTGGCACTACACCCTTTGCATTGCATAAGTTGATATGTTGTCGGCTTGAAAACCCACAGGTAAATTTGCGTTGCATTTTTCTTGCGCAACATGTGGATGAGATTTTTTTGCATTGACTGCTACTGTACACTGCAGAAAATCAGCCAGTGGCAAGTCCACATCAGGAGATCCATTACGAGTATGTCCTTTATGGACCCAGTCTTAAAGGGATCCCCATCAGTCAGCTGTTCTATAGTTGACAAAGCTGAAATCAGAGGCTTATATCCACTATGTAGTGGCTGTACCCGGTTACTGCAGCTCAGCTTCCATTTCAAGTCTCATGGCCTAGATGTTAACAGTTTGCTTTTACTGATAACAAATTGTCTTTGCTTGAAAAGAATTTCAGGAATGTCTTTCTTAACACTGCTATATGGTTTTTATGTAAATGATGTGCCTTGTTAATGCATGAAATGCTACAAGAATGCTTTCCTTTATTAAGTTTCATTAGCAGAAAAGTCACAGCACTACTCTGCATGCCATTCACATCAAGACTAATGCTGGGTTCACAACAGCGTTCGATCTTCGTTTTCAGGTTTCCATCTTCTGCATGCAGAAGACGGAAACCTGTCATGCCGAGTCCGGCCGTGTGCGCTGGTGAGCGTTTTATGCGCTCCGCAGCGAAACCGTTTTTTTTTTAAATCCGGACACAGAGTACTGCATGTCCGACTCTGTGTCCGGTTTTAAAAAAAATGGTTTTGCCGCGGAGCGCATAAAACGCTCACCGGCGCACATGGCCGGACACTTTTCAAGCCCATTCAAATGAATGGAATTGAAGCATGCCGGCAGGTTTCCGTCTCCTGCCCCTGTTTTGTGCAGGAAACGGAAACCTGCAGAACGGAGACCGGGCGCAGATGTGAACGAGCCCTAAGGCTGGATTCACACTAGTGCTGGAGTCTCTGCGTTACAGAATGTGCCTAAAATCGGTGGAGAGAAAAGTCTTGCACAGAGGACTTTTCTCTCCGCTGGTTTCAGTACAAAACTGGCAGAAACTGTTCAGAAACCTAGTGGACTCCATTATATTCTATGAGGTCCACGGGTTTCCGTGTGTAACCACTTTTTAAGCGGACAAGGCCTGTCCGTCTTTCGAGTCCCCATGTGGACCTGAAGGACAAAAACCCAAACCTAGTGTCAAAGAACCCCTGTAACATAGTGAGCAGATATGAGCAATAGAAAATGAGAAAACTCCAAGTACATTTTCTTGGATATGACTCTTAAGGGAAAGGGGAGCCCTTTGGGTAGTATTTTACTCCCAGGTGGATGTGTTCAAATATCTTCATTTGCTATGGTTTCCAATCTCCAGGACAAAATTGCACAAGTATTTTCAGTAATTTTTCTTTCACACTGCTAAGGTTTACCTGTATAATGAACCCAATGTACATGTTATTGAATTCATTAATCTTCTTCTTACTATTATTATTAATAAAGTCATATGTCACTATATAAATGACAGATAATACATTTTCAAGATAATACAGGCCACTGCAAACTAAATTCACAGGATTGCCTTCCAGCAATGTAGTGTCCTGTACCGATTACAGTACAGGACAGTATGTCACTGAGAGGAAGAGATTCTTAGCATCTTAGATAACTACCTAGATAGTAGTCTCGCTCCTGGAATGAAGGTCGGGCTGGTAAATCAGGCGAACATAAGGACCAAGTTTCACGGGCGAAACTCGGTCGTGTGAATCTAGCCTTATAAAATCTGCATTGATGCATGCAAGGACCCTGTATACAGGTATGCAGAGTGTGTACGTTATATAAATGTGTCATTGACTGTAGCACTTCACCTCACCCAATGTAATTAATGATGGTGTTCATATGATGTACAGATGTTCTCCCAGTATAATAAACAATGGCATATCACTAGAGTTTAGTGGAGTTCTGAGCGGTGGGTGATAGCTGTATTAGGGTACACGCATACATTGTGGATTGTGTGGATTTACATATAGAAAATTTGCAGCAATATACAGCAATATTATAATCAATGAAATGTACATGGTATTTTGTCTGTGCATAATTTGACATGCAGTATGGATTATTATTATTAAAAAAAAAAAAACATAGGGACACTTGTGTGTAACTGTTTTGCAACTTTTGGGTTGTCTTTCCCTCTGAGTTCTCTCTAAGGGGAACCTCTTAGTAGTAGATCACCCACATAGAATTTCTGTTTCCCCTAACCCACACTGTAGGGTCTCCATGTACTTCTATGTAGCACAGCTTCAGTGTTAAGATGAAACTCATATACACTGCAACCACACACAAACACACAGACAGCAAAGGCATACTATGGCATGGATGCACCTACTATAACCACTGAATTCCTGCTCCTTAAATTAGGGCAGAAATTATATTTTCAACAGTACTCCATAAAAACTGTATACGGATTACCAACTTTTCATTGTTAAATTTCAGTGCAGTAAAAGGAAGTCCATAAGCAGGAACTCTATATCAAACTACTAATAGTACCTTGTAGAGCAGCTTCTACACTTTTCACTGATGTCTTTCTTTTCCTGCATTGCAGCTCCATTTTCATGAAAATAAGCGTTTTATACTTATGCCCCTAAAGCCCTTTTCAGCCAATATACATTTCTTCTACTACAAGGGCTTTGCTCTTCACTCAAGATAACTACCCCATACTGCTGGAAAAGTGTGAAAAAGTGAAAGATGTCACTCAAGCAATGGAGCTGGATGATAGTGGTGGTTATCTAGAGCAGAGAACAAAGCCCCAGTCTGATATTGATTTTCCTGCAGACAGACTCCTTTTAAGTCCCACAACAGGGACCATCCCAAAATGCCAAATTTGCACAAATCCACCTATCTTTTAAACTGGAAAAAGCTGAATTTGCTGGTATTTTTTCTAAAAATTCTAAACAATGCGAATTCAGAAACTATGGAACATACAGTGAAACAAAGAAGGAGGAGCTTAGTAGAGAGGGGGAGCATCTGAGAGCTGCCAGATTGATAGGTCCTGATGTAATCCTGGAGGAAGTTCTACAACCAGGGAAGATTGACATCCTGTATACACAGGAAAGCAAGCTTTGGCCTGGTGGAGAGACTGGGATTACATGATACATATGCCCAGAATGAAAGGGCTCAGCATGTACAAATGCAATTGAGCTGGGATTAAACAAACTGCACAGCTAGATAAATAAAAAATATGGAGTGCTATTTTAATGCAGATTTGTAGTTTTCAGTCCCAAGCACGGGGGACCAGTTACACCAGGCATTTCTTGTACTATACTGTATTTCTAACAATTTTAAGTACAGATTTATGCAAAAATTAACATTTTTTAAGACATTTTGAAAAGGGTGTCAGAATATAAAACAATGATACACATTCATGTATATATACGAAACAAAAGGAATTATGACTGACCCCAAAGAGACTTTTAGTGTCATAATATTAATGATAAATTACAGTATTACCCCAATGTAGTTATAAAGACTCCTTAAATCAATAATAATTTGGTGGCAGAATTAAATGCAGGTCTGCAGTACTATATATTGTATATATTTTATGACTTCTCTCTATTCTACTTGTTATATGGCAAAATAATGGGTAAAGCAAGTCTGATAGTGCCGAATAATATAAAAGGGTACACAATGGTATATAACTATGTGCATCTGTACATAAAGTTCCAGTCTCTTCCTGTACTTCTCTTCTTGGAATATTACGCTCTCTCTTCTGCTCGCTTATCACTGTCTAAACATACCTCTGCTTTTTTCTATCTGTGTAGGTCTGTGTGCTTGTGCCCGAGGCTTTGCATCTGTCTCTCTATATTTCTGTGTCACTGGCTCTGTACTGTATCATTTTGGTCTTGCTCCCATGTCATTCTCCTTTCTGTGTTTGTATGGAAAGCGTTGCTACCATTTTATCTTTTGCTCACCGTTTGCTCTTTTTTTATCCTTGTGTTTTTTCCTCTTAATTCCTCTAGTTCTTTATGGCAAACATTGACCATGTTCCTTAGGCTGCCTTCACACTGGGTACAAGGTTCAGCACATATCTAATGGTCTCCTGCTGCTTTTTATCCCCCTTTCCCCCCTAATGTCCTGCACAGGTCTTTGGAAGATCTACAGTATAGCTGTAGATGGCACAGGACAAAGTCATGCAACATGATATATACAGCATATGATATACATATATAGTATACAGCTGAATTTACAGAGTTATCAATATGCCATGGTAAATTTACCGTAGCTTTGCTATGACTGCTTATCCATATAATTAAATGAGTGAGATTTCGGTACCCAAAGGCACTATACAATAATAACCCAGATAAATAGATTCACAGCATGCATTGCTCTATTCGCTTGCCCTGTATGTCTATTTTAATTCTAAACTTACAATACATGAATAAACTCAGAAACACAACATGCAGAGTCATGTAAGAGAGTACACATCATTACACATAGAAAATCCTGAGCAATCCATGTAATATGTAATATGTAATGCACATAGAATGTATACCAGTAGCAGATATATTCTAAACATACACACTGCATACACATCATGCTACCCTGTACCTCTCCCCTCCCCCCAGACCTGTCACTCCAGCTAGAACAGCACCTCTCTGAAAAGGATGGGGTTACCATGGAAACGACTATTCACCGCACGGAACCTGACATTTACTGTCGCCGTGGCAACCAGCGCTTAGAGGCACACGCCACTTGTACCTCTTTTTTTTTTTTTCTTTTTTCAATATCTGTGTATGAGTGCTTGTGTAAAACACACAAACAGTATATGAAAAGGGATAAACTAGGGGACATCCAAAAAGGTGGACAGAAAAGGCTCATGAGCGCTGTTATAAATATAAATGCTTCCGGAAGGGGGAATCGTGTGGGAATAGATAGATCATGTAACATCCTCGGGGATGAAGAGTTTATATACATTGTGCCACAAAGGACCCCTAGTCAGTCCCATTTGTAGGGTCCACACTTCCTAGTGGATAGTTGATAATTGTCCATTGTGGGCCAACCCCTTTAATATGGCCCTCATTGTCCAAAAGATTACAGCCAGTGGTAAAGTACTAAACATATGGCAGAGCAGACATCCTTAGGACCGCTTCACATCTGCGTTTGGGCCATTCCATTCCCCTATCTGGATGAAATATGTGGAGAGAAAAGTCCTGCAAGTAGCACTTTTCTCTCTGCATTTTTCGTACAGAAACTGAGCGGAAACCACACAGACCCCATTATAGTCTATGGGGTGCGCGGGTTTCCTTAGGTAATAGCTTTTTTATGCAGATTAGGTTCCATAAGGGGGAGTCCCCAAGCAGACTCCCCTTACAGAAAACAGACGCATATGTGAACCGATCCTTAGCACAAATGACTATTCTAAAAAACGTGAACATCATAAAAAATAGGAAACAAAGAAAACATTTTGGAGACAGCGAAATATTAAGCAGGTAGGCAGGGGCGTAACTACCGCCATAGCAGCGGAGGCAGCTGCCACAGGGCCCGGGACATTAGGGGCCCGGTGACAGCCTCTACCGCTGCTATCATTATACTCGGGGGTCTTTGAAGACCCCTGAGAATAATGATCGGCGGACCGGGAGAGGTAAGGGAACGTAAAAAACACTGTTACTTACCTCTCCACAATCCTGCCAGGCCTCCTTCCTACTTGTCTGACGTCTCTGACGTCACATGAACCCGGTCTGCTTCCCGGGTCATGTGACGTCCGACGTCATAGAAGAAGGACGGCAGAGTAGAAGACAGCGTAGGAGCCGGGGACAGGTAAGAAACAGTAATTTTTTATGTTTTTATTCCCCCGGGTCTCCGATTATTATACTCTGGGGTCTGAAAAAATTGTTTATGGGCCACTATGGGGGATAACACTGTGTGCAGGGGCCACTATGGGGGATAATACTGTGTGCAGGGGCCACTATGGGGGATAATACTGTGTGAAGGGGCCACTATGGGACATAATACTGTGTGCAGGGGCCACTATGGGCTATAATACTGTGTGCAGGGGACACTATGGGGAATAATACTGTGTGCAGGGGCCACTATGGGGGATAATACTGTGTGCAGGGGACACTATGGGGGATAATACTGTGTGCAGGGGCCACTATGGGGTATAATACTGTGTGCAGGGGCCACTAAGGGACATAATACTGTGTGCAGGGGCCACTAAGGGACATAATACTGTGTGAAGGGGCCACTAAGGGACATAATACTGTGTGCAGGGGCCACTAAGGGACATAATACTGTGTGCAGAGGCCAATAATGGACATAATACCGTGTGCAGGGCTTACTAAGGGACATAAAAGAGTGCGGAGGAGGGGTCATTCGAGGTCTTCGGTGTCGGTTGGGGGAGGGGGCCATGTCAAAAGTTCGCCACGGGGCCCCACCATTCCTAGTTACGCCACTGCAGGTAGGGATAACTTTATTTATTGTTAATTGAGTATATCATACCTAGAAAGATGCTAGGCAAATGCTAGAAAAGAATGTCCTAATGTAATACACCCTAAGTTGGATTCATATATCTACATTCAGTGGCCAAAAATCCCAGTGCCGGTTGTGTCAGATATGAAGCTCAAGCAGTGTGATGTGATGCGGCCTATGGCGCTAGTGTCGCCAGGATATCTGAGCAGTCTGATGCAGACAGGTGTTTTGTGAACATGGCAGTACATCGCGAGTTCAGTGACTTTGAACATGGGATGATAATCGGTGCAAGACGCATGGGGCATAGCTTTTTGGAGATTATCCAGGAATTTGGATTTCCGAGGTGAACAGTATCTTGGGTGGACCTGCAATATCGGAGAGACAACGTTGGCAGCTGCATAAACCGCCGCACTGGTCGACCACAAGTGTTTGATGAGTCACGTCACCTCCGCAGAGTCGTACGAGGCTCTTGACAGACTACTGTGGGTCAAATTGCCAACGATTAGAATGTGGGGCCCCAGGACCCCATTACCACCAGGACTGTAAGCTGAGAACAGTCCTTGCCCGACCCAGGTCCCTTTGCTGAAGCCGCAAGACTGGCATGGGCCAAACAAGCATCGTCATTGGACCATGGAACAGTGGTGGTATGTGGCATGGTCTGATAAATCATGGTTCCAGTTGTACAGAGAGTGTGAGAGTGTGGCGTATGCCCCATGAGGCCATGGATCCTGCATGCCAACAGAAACGTGTCCAGGCGGGAGGTGGCTCTGTCATGGTCTGAGCTGTGTTCACATGGTCGCAATTGGGCCCCATTGTCCAGTTGCAGGGATCAATGACCGATGCTCGATATGTGCAAATTATGGCAGACCATCTAGCATCGCTTTCTGGTGTTGGAGTTCCCTGATGGGGATGTTGTGTACCAACAGGACAATGCAACAGGTCATCGCTTGAGGTTGGCATGGGACTGGCTTAATGAACAAACCAGTAACCTCATGACCCTCAATTGGCCTGCCCACTCACCTGATCTCAACCACATAGAGCATTTATGGGATACTGTGGATTCCAGTGTCCATTCCATGGACCCAGCGCCAACTAAACAGGACCAATTGTGGGCTGCAGTGCAGACTGCGTGGATCAATATCCCTCCAGAACTCTTCCAAAATCTCGTAGAGTCCATGCCTGATCGTCTTGCTGCAGTTATCAAGGCTTGCAGAGGGGCTTCCCACTATTAACGGCGCATCCAGTACCTTCCCATGACTTTTGGCCACTCAGTGTATATTAGAACTATAAAGGGCCTGAAAAATTCTAATACAAACTTAAAGTAGTTGTCCAACTCATTTATTGATGCCGTGCAGCTGTGCAATATAATTCCAGCTTCGTCTCATAGTAGTGAATGAGAAAAGGCAGTAATTACATCATATGGCCACTATGATATACTGTAGATGGCATGCAATGTAATTAGAGAAGAGGTCAAAGTGCTCGCACTAGCACTGTGGCCCCTTCAAACAGCTGATCAGCAGGGATTTTAGGTGTTGTCCCTCCACTGGCCTCTTACTGATCACCTATTGTGAGAATAGGTCATGAATTAAAAAAAAAGACTTTGATAAGTCTCTTTAAGGTCTAAATTGAAGAAGCAGTAAAGGGATCCTATCATTCAGTAGCAATTTTTTGTCCCTAACACATCGGAATAGCCTTAAGAAAGGCTATTCGTTTCCTACTTTTAGATGTCTCCTCCGCTGCTCCGTTCCGTAGAAATCCTGGTTTTCTCCAGTATGCAAATGAGTTCTCTTGCAGCACTGGGGGCGGGCCCCAATGCTGCCAGAGAACTCTCCAGCGCTGCCTCCATCTTCTTCCGGCGCAGGCTTTGAAACTTGTAGGCCTTGGGCAGCGCCTACTGCGCATGCCCGCGACCACATGAAAAATGGCTGCTTACACAGTGTAGCCTTCGCCTTAAGGCTAATGTCCTATGTTGTGAAATTGCAACAGTACCTGTAGCAGTACATAACACCAGTTGTCCCATACTTTAAATTCACTGACAGGTGAAGAAAATAGCACTGAGTTTCCAATGCTAATTTATTTTTTATTTTTTTTGCAGCTAAGTCGACTCCCCTAGAAAAATATGTCATATGTTCCCAGAAATAGTACCAATAACAAAATACAGTTCACCAAGCAAAAATCATGAACCAGAAAATTTATATAAGCCCATAAAAAACATTGAGCGTGACAAAATCTGGTACCCTTTTTTTTGTGTTTGTGGAAAATTTTAAAGAACCACAGAAAAAAAATACCATGTCATTTTTTTTTTACTTTTTTTTACATCATATAAACAAAACTCAAAAAACTGCAGGTTGTTCATGCAGTCTACTGAAAAATATAAGTAAAAGTTGATCAAAAACATTACATTTATCCCAACATGGTGCCATCTATAAATTCAACTTATCATGCAAACAACAAGCCGTCATTTGGCTATGCTGATGTAAGTATATAAGAAAAGGACAAAAGTTTTTACTGAATTTGAACATAAGCCACATCCTGAAGGGTTAAATATGATACAAAACAAAGCATGTGGTAAATATGAATTCGTCATTAACCCCTTCCTGCCATGGCCAATTCTCAATTTTCAATTTTTGACTCTTTGCCTTACAAAAGCTGCACCTTTTTTATTTTTCCGTTCACAGAGCCATATAAGGGCTTAATTTTTTGCAAGACAAAATTATACCTTGTAATGGTACCATTTAATATTCCATACTATGTACTGGGAAGCTTAAAAAAAATTGAATGGAGTGTAATTGGAGAAAAACTGCATTTGTGTGAATTTCTTGTTTTTCACTCAGCAGCCAAAATGGCATGTCCGATTACATGGATATCAAATTTGTATAGTTTTTTTTTAAATGTTTTAACCCCTTTAAGAAAAATCCAAAAATTTCTTAGGGTCACCATATTCTGACACCCGTAACTTTTTTTATATTTCCATTTTTGGTGGTGCATAAAGTGTCTTTTTTTGTGGAGCCAGATGTACTTTTTATGTGGATTATTTTGTGCAATGTTAGGCTCTTTTGATCTTTTTCCTGCCGCTGTATTCATCGTGTGCGGTGTTTTATAGCGGTTCTAGAGATTCCCATCCCCACTTTGTGGAAAATACCTGCAGTGGAAACACTGTGATTTCCAAAACCGTTGTGATTTTGGAAATCACAGCATGTCAATTTCTCTGTGTAAACCTTTCTGTGAACAGTGCTGTGGGATGCTACGTGGGACCTTTTTTTTTTTTTTTGTTTAAATGTAGATTGTAAGCCCTATATAGGGATCACAATGTACATTTTTTTTCTTCTATCAGTGTGTCTTTGTAGAATGGGAGGAAATCCACACAAACACGGGGAGAACATACAAACTCCTTGCAGATGTTGTTCTTGGTGGGATTCAAACCCAGGACTACAGCTTTGCAAGTCTGCAGTGCTAACCACTGAGCCACCGTGTTGCCCCTCTATGTGGGACCTTAGCCTTAGAGTGATAACTAGAGATGAGCGAACAGTGTTCTATCGAACTCATGTTCGATCGGATATTAGGCTGTTCGGCATGTTCGAATCGAATCGAACACCGTGTGGTAAAGTGCGCCATTACTCGATTCCCCTCCCACCTTCCCTGGCGCCTTTTTTGCTCCAATAACAGCGCAGGGTAGGTGGGACAGGAACTACGACACCGGTGACGTTGAAAAAAGTAGGCAAAACCCATTGGCTGCCGAAAACATGTGACCTCTAATTTAAAAGAACAGCGACGCCCAGCTTCGCGTCATTCTGAGCTTGCAATTCACCGGGGACGGAGGTTTCCGTCCAGTTAGCTAGGGGTTAGATTCTGGGTAGGCAGGGACAGGCTAGGATAGGAAGGAGAAGACAACCAACAGCTCTTATAAGAGCTAAATTCCAGGGAGAAGCTTGTCAGTGTAACGTGGCACTGACGGGCTCAATCGCCGCAACCCAGCTTTCCCAGGATCCTGAATGGAATACACTGTCAGTGTATTCCCGTATACCCGATATATACCCCCGATACCCGTTCCAACGGTGTGCCCCCCCACCTTCACCCCAGAAATACCCTGCAAGTCCCCTAGCAATAGAATTGGGGCTATATACACCCACTATTTTTGCTACTGCCATATAGTGCCATTGTCTCACTGGGAATTCAAAGAATATATTGGGCTTACATATAACTTCAATTCCAGGGAGAAGCTTGTCAGTGTAACGTGGCACTGACGGGCTCAATCGCCGCAACCCAGCTTTCCCAGGATCCTGAATGGAATACACTGACAGTGTATTCCCGTATACCCGATATATACCCCCGATACCCGTTCCAACGGTGTGCCCCCCCACCTTCACCCCAGAAATACACTGCAAGTCCCCTAGCAATAGAATTGGGGCTATATACACCCACTATTTTTGCTACTGCCATATAGTGCCATTGTCTGACTGGGAATTCAAAGAATATATTGGGGTTACGTGCACCCACAATTTTTGCTACTGGTATATAGTGCCATTGTCTGACTGGGAATTCAAAGAATATATTGGGGTTATAAATACCCTCATTTCTTGCTACTGGTATATAGTGCCATTGTCTGACTGGGAATTCAAAGAATATATTGGGGTTATAAATACCCTCATTTCTTGCTACTGCCATATAGTGCCAGTTTCTGACTGGTAATTCAAAGAATATATTGGGGTTATAAATACCCTCATTTCTTGCTACTGGTATATAGTGCCATTGTCTGACTGGGAATTCAAAGAATATATTGGGGTTACAAATACCCTCATTTCTTGCTACTGCCATATAGTGCCATTGTCTGACTGGGAATTCAAAGAATATATTGGGGTTACAAATACCCTCATTTCTTGCTATTGGTATATAGTGCCATTGTCTGACTGGGAATTCAAAGAATATATTGGGGTTACAAATACCCTCATTTCTTGCTACTGGTATATAGTGCCATTGTCTGACTGGGAATTCAAAGAATATATTGGGGTTACAAATACCCTCATTTCTTGCTACTGCCATATAGTGCCAGTTTCTGACTGGTAATTCAAAGAATATATTGGGGTTACGTGCACCCACAATTTTTGCTACTGGTATATAGTGCCATTGTCTGACTGGGAATTCAAAGAATATATTGGGGTTACAAATACCCTCATTTCTTGCTAGTGGTATATAGTGCCATTGTCTGACTGGGAATTCAAAGAATATATTGGGGTTACAAATACCCTCATTTCTTGCTACTGGTATATAGTGCCATTGTCTGACTGGGAATTCAAAGAATATATTGGGGTTATAAATACCCTCATTTCTTGCTACTGCCATATAGTGCCAGTTTCTGACTGGGAATTCAAAGAATATATTGGGGTTATAAATACCCTCATTTCTTGCTACTGGTATATAGTGCCATTGTCTGACTGGGAATTCAAAGAATATATTGGGGTTACAAATACCCTCATTTCTTGCTACTGGTATATAGTGCCATTGTCTGACTGGGAATTCAAAGAATATATTGGGGTTACAAATACCCTCATTTCTTGCTACTGCCATATAGTGCCAGTTTCTGACTGGTAATTCAAAGAATATATTGGGGTTACGTGCACCCACAATTTTTGCTACTGGTATATAGTGCCATTGTCTGACTGGGAATTCAAAGAATATATTGGGGTTACAAATACCCTCATTTCTTGCTACTGGTATATAGTGCCATTGTCTGACTGGGAATTCAAAGAATATATTGGGGTTACGTGCACCCACAATTTTTGCTACTGGTATATAGTGCCAATTTCTAACTGGGAATTCAAAATGCGCAAGGCTCCCGGAAAGGGACGTGGACGAGGCCGTGGGCGAGGTCGGGGGAATGGTTCTGGGGAGCAAGGTAGCAGTGAAGCCACAGGGCGTCCTGTGCCTACTCCTGTGGGGCAGCAAGCATTGCGCCACTCCACAGTGCCAGGGTTGCTTGCCACATTAACTAAACTGCAGGGTACAAACCTTAGTAGGCCCGAGAACCAGGAACAGGTCTTGCAATGGCTGTCAGAGAACGCTTACAGCACATTGTCCAGCAGCCAGTCAGACTCTGCCTCCTCTCCTCCTATTACCCAACAGTCTTGTCCTCCTTCCTCCCAAAATTCCCAAGCTTCACAGAACAATAACCCCAACTGTCCCTGCTCCCCAGAGCTGTTCTCCGCTCCTTTCATTGTCCCTCAACCTGCCTCTCCACGTCACGATTCCACGAACCTAACAGAGGAGCATCTGTGTCCAGATGCTCAAACACTAGAGTCTCCTCCATCTCCGTTCGATTTGGTGGTGGATGACCAGCAACCCACCCTCATCGACGATGATGTGACGCAGTTGCCGTCAGGGCATCCAGTTGACCGGCGCATTGTGCGGGAGGAGGAGATGAGACAGGAGTTGGAAGAGGAAGTGGTGGATGATGAGGACACTGACCCGACCTGGACAGGGGGGATGTCAAGCGGGGAAAGTAGTGTGGATGTTGAGGCAGGTGCAGCACCAAAAAGGGTAGCTAGAGGCAGAGGCAGAGGTCAGCAGCTTAGGCGAAGCCAGGCCACACCCGGAATCTCCCAAGATGTTCCAGTTCGTACCCAGCCCCGAAAAACTCCCACCTCGAGGGCACGTTTCTCGAAGGTGTGGAGTTTTTTCAAGGAATGCGCCGAGGACAGATATAGTGTTGTCTGCACAATTTGCCTCTTGAAATTGATTAGGGGCTCTGAGAAGAGCAACCTGTCCACCACTTCAATGCGCCGTCATTTGGAATCCAAGCACTGGAATCAGTGGCAGGCAGCAACGACAGGACAAAGGCCGCCTGCTGTTCACGCCACTGCCACTGCCTCTGCCACTGCCTCTGCCACTGCCACTGCTGACTGTGCTGGCGATGCACTCCAGAGGACGAGCCAGGACACCACTTCATCTGCCTCCGCCACTTTGTTGACTTCTCCCTCATCCTCCCCTGTTCCTGTCTTATCTCCTTCTCCTGCACCATCAAAGGCACCATCAGGCGCTTCTTTACAACAACCCACCATCTCTCAGACATTGGAGCGGCGGCAGAAATACACTGCTAACCACCCACACGCGCAAGCCTTGAACGCCAACATCGCTAAACTGCTGGCCCAGGAGATGTTGGCGTTCCGGCTTGTTGAAACTCCCGCCTTCCTGGACCTGATGGCAACTGCGGCACCTCGCTATGCTGTCCCTAGCCGTCACTACTTCTCCCGGTGTGCCGTCCCCGCCTTGCACCAGCACGTCACTCAACATCAGGCGGGCCCTTAGTTCCGCGCTTTGCACAAAGGTCCACTTGACCACCGACGCGTGGACAAGTGCATGCGGACAGGGACGCTACATTTCACTGATGGCACACTGGGTGAATGTAGTTGAGGCTGGGACTGCTTCCCAAACTGGCCCGGTGTACCTCGTCTCCCCGCCTAACATTCCTGGCAGGGACACGAGAAGAACACCCCCCTCCTCCTCCTCCTCTACCGCCTCCTCCTCCGCCACCGCCTCCTCCTCCGCCACCGCCTCCTCCTCCGCTGTTAGATTGACCCCAGCTACGAGTTGGAAACGTTGCAGCACTGGCGTTGGTAGACGTCAGCAGGCTGTGCTGAAGCTGATCATCTTTGGGGACAGACAGCACACTGCCTCCGAGGTGAGGGATGCCCTCCTCGATGAGACGGCAATATGGTTTGAGCCGCTGCACCTGGGCCCAGGCATGGTCGTTTGTGATAACGGCCGGAACCTGGTAGCAGCTCTGGAGCTTGCCGGACTCCAACATGTTCCATGCCTGGCCCACGTCTTCAACCTAGTGGTGCAACGTTTCCTAAAGAGCTACCCCAATGTTCCAGAGCTACTGGTGAAAGTGCGGCGCATGTGCGCCCACTTTCGCAAGTCGACAGTAGCCGCTGCTAGCTTAAAATCTCTCCAGCAACGCTTGCATGTGCCACAACACCGGCTTTTGTGCGACGTCCCCACACGCTGGAACTCAACGTTTCAGATGTTGAATAGAGTGGTTGAGCAGCAGAGACCTTTGATGGAATACCAGCTACAAAACCCTAGGGTGCCACAAAGTCAGCTGCCTCAGTTTCACATCCATGAGTGGCCATGGATGAGAGACCTTTGTGACATCCTACGGGTCTTTGAGGAGTCCACAAGGAGGGTGAGCTCTGAGGATGCGATGGTGAGCCTTACAATCCCGCTCTTGTGTGTTCTGAGAGAATCCCTGATTGACATCAGGGATAACTCAGATCACACAGAGGAGTTAGGGATAGCATCCGATCCGTCACAGCTGGAGAGTAGGTCCACACATCTGTCCGCTTCACTGCGTTTAATGGAGGAGGAGGAGGAGGAGGAGGAAGAAGAGTTGTCCGATGATGTGATGGTGATACAGGAGGCTTCCGGGCAACTTCGAATCGTCCCATTGTTGCAGCGCGGATGGGTAGACATGGAGGATGAGGAGGAAATGGAGATTGAACTTTCCGGTGGGGCCAGAGGAGTCATGCCAACTAACACTGTGGCAGACATGGCTGAGTTCATGTTGGGGTGCTTTACAACCGACAAGCGTATTGTCAAAATCATGGAGGACAACCAGTACTGGATCTTTGCTATCCTTGACCCCCGGTATAAAAACAACATCTCGTCTTTTATTCCGGTAGAGGGGAGGGCCAATCGCATCAATGCTTGCCACAGGCAATTGGTGCAGAATATGATGGAGATGTTTCCAGCATGTGACGTTGGCAGCAGGGAGGGCAGTTCCTCCAGTAGGCAACCAAGTTCTCACCGGTCCACACAAACGAGGGGCACACTGTCTAAGGTCTGGGACACCTTGATGGCACCCCCTCGCCAAAGTGCCGCCACGGTGGGTCCTAGTGTCACCAGGCGTGAGAAGTATAGGTGCATGTTGCGGGAATACCTTTCCGACCACAGCCCTGTCCTCTCCGACCCCTCTGCGCCCTACACGTATTGGGTGTCGAAGTTGGACCTGTGGCTTGAACTTGCCCTATATGCCTTGGAGGTGCTGTCCTGTCCTGCCGCCAGCGTCCTATCTGAGAGGGTGTTCAGTGCAGCCGGTGGCATCATCACTGACAAGCGCACCCGTCTGTCAGCTGAGAGTGCCGACCGGCTCACTTTGATAAAAATGAACCACCACTGGATAGAGCCTTCATTTTTGTGCCCACCTGTGTAAAGCACCCCAACATGAAACTCCATGTCTGTACTCAACCTCTCCAATTCCTCCGCATCCTCATACTCATCCACCATAAGCGTTGCACAATTCTGCTAATACTAGGCTCCCTCCACCCTGATTTCCCCCAACTCTGCTGGTTAGAGGCTCCCTCCACCCTGATTTCCACCAACTCTGCTGGTTAGAGGCTCCCTCCACCCTGCTTTCCCACAACTCTGCTGGTTAGAGGCTCCCTCCACCCTGCTTTCCCACAACTCTGCTGGTTAGAGGCTCCCTCCACCCTGCTTTCCCACAACTCTGCTGGTTAGAGGCTCCCTCCACCCTGATTTCCACCAACTCTGCTGGTTAGAGGCTCCCTCCACCATGAATTGGTCCAAACTGGGCTGTTTAGAGGCTCCCTCCACCATGAATTGGTCCAAACTGGGGTTTTTAGAGGCTCCCTCCACCATGAATTGGTCCAAACTGGGCTGTTTAGAGGCTCCCTCCACCATGAATTGGTCCAAACTGGGGTTTTTAGAGGCTCCCTCCACCATGAATTGGTCCAAACTGGGCTGGTTAGAGGCTCCCTCCACCATGAATTTGCCCAAACTGGGCTGTTTAGAGGCTCCCTCCACCATGAATTTGCCCAAACTGGGCTGTTTAGAGGCTCCCTCCACCATGAATTGGTCCAAACTGGGGTTTTTAGAGGCTCCCTCCACCATGAATTGGTCCAAACTGGGCTGTTTAGAGGCTCCCTCCACCATGAATTGGTCCAAACTGGGGTTTTTAGAGGCTCCCTCCACCATGAATTGGTCCAAACTGGGCTGGTTAGAGGCTCCCTCCACCATGAATTTGCCCAAATTGGGCTGTTTAGAGGCTCCCTCCACCATGAATTTGCCCAAACTGGGCTGTTTAGAGGCTCCCTCCACCATGAATTGGTCCAAACTGGGGTTTTTAGAGGCTCCCTCCACCATGAATTGGTCCAAACTGGGCTGTTTAGAGGCTCCCTCCACCATGAATTGGTCCAAACTGGGGTTTTTAGAGGCTCCCTCCACCATGAATTGGTCCAAACTGGGGTTTTTAGAGGCTCCCTCCACCATGAATTTGCCCAAACTGGGCTGTTTAGAGGCTCCCTCCACCATGAATTTGCCCAAACTGGGCTGTTTAGAGGCTCCCTCCACCATGAATTGGTCCAAACTGGGGTTTTTAGAGGCTCCCTCCACCATGAATTGGTCCAAACTGGGCTGTTTAGAGGCTCCCTCCACCATGAATTGGTCCAAACTGGGGTTTTTAGAGGCTCCCTCCACCATGAATTGGTCCAAACTGGGGTTTTTAGAGGCTCCCTCCACCATGAATTTGCCCAAACTGGGCTGTTTAGAGGCTCCCTCCACCATGAATTTGCCCAAACTGGGCTGTTTAGAGGCTCCCTCCACCATGAATTGGTCCAAACTGGGGTTTTTAGAGGCTCCCTCCACCATGAATTGGTCCAAACTGGGGGTTTTTAGAGGCTCCCTCCACCATGAATTTGCCCAAACTGGGCTGTTTAGAGGCTCCCTCCATCATGAATTGGTCCAAACTGGGGTTTTTAGAGGCTCCCTCCACCATGAATTGGTCCAAACTGGGGTTTTTAGAGGCTCCCTCCACCATGAATTGGTCCAAACTGGGGGTTTTTAGAGGCTCCCTCCACCATGAATTGGTCCAAACTGGGGTTTTTAGAGGCTCCTTCCACCATGAATTTGCCCAAACTCTGCTGGTTAGAGGCTCAATCCACCCTGATTTTCAAAACAAATGTTGGTGCCAACCTCAACTTACTACAAGGGCCAAATTCACTGCTGGTGACAAGCTCTCCTCACTGCAAGTGCCAAATACACATGTTTCAAGGTGTTTTCCTACTGTCAGAGAGGTGGTATTGAGTGTGTAAAGTGTGTAGTTGTTAGGCTGTGATGTTGGGGTAATAGAGGGTCTTTGGTGTGTTAGATGCCCCCAGACATGCTTCCCCTGCTGTCCCAGTGTCATTCCAGAGGTGTTGGCATCATTTCCTGGGGTGTCATAGTGGACTTGGTGACCATCCAGACACGGATTTGGGTTTCCCCCTTAACGAGTATCTGTTCCCCATAGACTATAATGGGGTTCGAAACCCGTTCGAACACACGAACATTGAGCGGCTGTTCGAATCGAATTTCGAACCTCGAACATTTTAGTGTTCGCTCATCTCTAGTGATAACTGCCCATGCAGCTTTTTTTAGGCAAAATGTTTGTTACATAATTTACATTAGAATTACATAAACACTTCTATATTTTCAAGAAAAGAAATTCTACTTTTGAGAACAGCAATATAAAAAGTCCCAGTAAGCCACTATTAACCACTGGCTGATGGAAAATCATGGGATTTGAAGTTCAGCAACAGCTGGAAAGCTGCAGGTTGTAGATTCCTACAGTAGATATATAAAGCTCGGAGAAAACCCCCAGAGGCAGCCTTTTCATCTACTAATTCTTTCAGTCTATAAACACTCATTGATTAAACAATTGTGGAATGCAGACTGGTTCTAATGGGAATCTATTGGAAAAAAAATCCTACAATTTATATTCCTATGAGAATGCATTTTATGGCCAGGACCCCACGTAGCGTAAATGCCGCAATCTGGCTGTGACATTCTAGAGTACCTGCAAAGAGGATGGGATTCTGGCTAATCCCATCCACACTTTGCAGAAAAATATCCACAGCAGAAGTGGATATTTTTGTAAATCGCAGCATGTCAATTATACCTACGGAAACGCTGGCGTATAGATATAATAGAAGCAGAAAGTCTGCAGAGGAAACCTGTGCGGACTTTCTGTGAAAAGCGCTTCAGAAAAAAACAAAGCGTTTCTGCCACTGTCTTTTCCGCAGCGCCTTAGCTTATCATAGGATCAGACATCCTACTCTTAGCGCATTCTGGCCACTTAAAGGGGCATGACAATTGTCACCCATATTTGTAAACTCAGGTTCACACAGGGTATATTTGAATGTTATAAGCCATAACTGCCACATGTTAGCATGAGGAAATATGACTGTTTCTTACATACTGCAGCATATTCTGGTTGCTATTCGTTGGTATTTTTCCCTTTGACATCTATCAGGGATAAACATACAAAACAGAAAAAAATAAATCAAATGAAACATATGCGACTCTTGTCCCTTCTCTTTGTACTTCTTATTCATCTAATTTCCTCTGTTTTATCTGCCTCTTCTTCTAAGGCCTCATCCACACTGTGGAGCTATGTGAATGGAGCCTATAGGTGGCATGTAGTCACTAAGCCGTTATATTATGTAATGCTGTCATATGGTGCCTCTGTAATGCACCTCATTTTCTTTTAAGAGGTTTCTCCTACATAGCGCTTTTGTAATATGGCATGTAATAGAAATTCACACATTTACATTATGTCAGGAAACCTTTGAGTGCCCCATATAAAATGACAGACACACAGTGGTACAGCATGGGCCTATAGCAGTCTATAAGTAGCTCTCCAGCTGTTGTGAAGCTACCACCCCATTAACAATCTGCATGGCTTGACGAAATTTCAATAAAAACTGGCAGCAAATAAAATATGTGATTTCTGAGTATATAATAACATACCAGTTTCTCTACTTGAAGTACTCATACCCCAAGAGGTACACCCCACAGGTCCTGGGCATATGTGGCAGGTGATCAGATGCTGTATGTAGGTAGGATAGAGTTCTTGTGGCTGCAGCGGCAGGGTGCGACCAGCACAGTGGTAAAATGCACCAGGCTCCTCTGCCTGTGCAGCCAGTTCAGCTGCAAATGGCCCCAAAGGGAAGGGGGGCCTAATGTCAGAAAGCTTAGAGTTATAAAGTTATAATCATTTGTCGTCTTTTTCCAAGGAGAAATAAGTATTGTGACCACAAGGTGACAGTACCTGCTACCTCTGAACCCCTATAGTTATGCTCCTGTAGGATGCAGAAATTGAGATACAAGTAATATATAACTTTTTAAATGTCTGAGCGTGCACAGGCATGAGACACTAAGGACACAGTGGTAACACATCAGATGGCCATTATCAGTGCTATGGTTTAAATGGTGGAAGAGAGATTACTCCACGGTTAATATGAAGGCAGATAATGGGGCAGAAAACTAATAAAGATGCACCAAAATTGTGGTGTAATTTGTTCCAAAACACATGGCATGATATAAACACTTTACACCTCATTTTCTATCAGTTTTACACATGTTCTAAATAGTTTTTGCGCCTTGTCCAACAGGTGGGCAGGAATTGTTGAAAAGGGCGAGGAGCTTAATATCTAAAAGACAGAAAATGCGCTAAAATTCTGGACAATTTGGCAAAATTTGTTGTAAACCAAGCCAACTAAAAAGTGGTGTAAAGTTAGATAAGACAGTCAAAAAGTGTTGTTTCCATCCAAATTTTGGTGCAAAAGTTTGCTACAATACCTGAAATTTTGGTGCAATTTGGCTGTTTAGCATATCCAGCCACAACCACTTTTCACCAAGTCCCATAACATATCATACAAGACACACAAATATAGAAAATAAAGTAAAAAGCAGGTATATCAGTTTTTTGGTGGAACTTATGCCAGAATTAGGGTGCATATTTATTAATATATCTTTCCCATTGCGTTTAATATGAAGGACCTGTCTGCTGCCCTACTCCTGTGTCACGATCAGCATCACAAGAGGAAGTTACATGCATGGGCTGTACACCAGTATAAATGACACAGACTACATAGTGATCCTGTGACATATTTTGTACTGTGTCTTTGGCGTTGGAAGGTATGCCCCTTCTTCTAAACGTGCACATACACCAATAGCTTTACTAAATGTATGTTTGGCTGCCAGCTATTCCTCCTGACCCCCTTCTCGTATCTGGGGCAGCCTGACCAAGTGTACATGTGTTTCCAATGCTGTCAGACCTCTCTCCTCATACACACATAAGACCGTAGACTGATCCCAGCAAAATCAGTGGGCTGGTACTACTATGAGATTGATATTATATTTGATAACATAAGGCTTGCACTACTGTGAAGCTTTTGTTAAGCTGGTACTATAAACATTAATGTAAAGCTATTCATTACTCTGATGTTGGCACTGTTGGCACTACTCAGACAATAACCATTCCTGGTCCAGTAAAGTGAATGTATCACCTATTTATTTTATACCACTTAAAGGTGCTGTTCAGCCGCAAAAAAATATATCTAAAACAGTTCGGAATAAAGTAGTCTCTAAACAGCCGAGCTCAGTGATCACAGTAACATGTGACCGCTTCGGCCAATCAGAATGATTTAAATAATGGGTCATTTTTAATACATTACCTTTAAGAGGATAGGAGCAGAAAACTCAAGAGTAGAATGATCGTGTTAAAATACTTGCCATGGCGTCCTGCAAGTGGCATATACCTTTCCCCCTAGCTCATCTCCAGAGGTGGCTGCAGTGCCGTTTCTGGCAGAATCATCCATACTAACAATTATGTTTTTTTCTCCATCTGATGATCAATGACAGTTTGATGTATAATTTCCATACACCAAAGATGGAACATAATAGTAGAACAGATGTAATAGCCTACAGCTTGTTTTCTATATAAATCCTATGTTTATAATGGTATTCACTAGTATATACAAAGACTTGTAATAGTATAACAGATTGTGAGCCAAAACAGAAGGAAAAAATGGAAAGAGGGGACAAAACAACAGAGGAGATAAAGGCCGTAAACAATTTAGGGCAGAAAATGTTGTTAAAACTTCCACCTTCTCCAACTGCTCTAAAATATTTATGTTAAATCTAACATATTATGCTAAATTCTATTACAATTAAGTATGAATTTGCAACCCTCGGATTTGCATGGTATATGATGTTCTTTTTTTTTTTTTACGGTCCAAGTATAAACAGCATAAGTATACAGTATAATTCAACAATACGCTTTCTGAATGTAATCTGAATGAATAAAAATGTATTTAGGAGAATTACAGGAAAATTCCCTGAGGCTGAGGCCCCACAATGCGGAAACATAGATGATTTTTTTGTTGCAGAATTTGCTGCAATTTTTTGAGGCTATGTCAAGAATGGCTACAAAAAGAATGGCAAACATATAGGAAGCCCTTCTACTTCTACCTTCTGTCAATCCGATCCTGGCTTTGGCTCAGAAAAGGCATCAATCTGGAATCGCTGCTTTAATCTGGCCATCAATAGTCAAACCTTGAGAGTCAGATATTGTTTCTGGTATATAATCTTATGCCTAAAGGCATATTGTCACATGTCTATAATAGTAGGCTATACTGCCAGCTATTTTGTGCATTTTAGGGCAGGGCCCCACATAGCATAAATGCTGCAAGAAAATCAGGGCATTTTACAATCTCTGCAAAGTGGATGGGATTCTGGTTAATCCTATCCGCACATTGCGGAAATAAAATCCACAGCGGACATGCTGTGATTTAAAAAACTGTAGCATGTCAGTTATACCTATGGAAATGCCAGCGTTTTCCATATAGGTATAATTGAAGCAGAAAGTCCGCAGAGTAAAACTCTGCAGACTTTCTGTGAACAGTGCTGTGGGAAAACCACAATGCGTTTCCGGCACGGGTTTCCCAGCAGTGTTTTTCACAGCGTATTGCTACGTGGGGCTTTAGCCTTACAGCGAATTAGTACTTAGTGGTTTGGTTTTTAGCTGCATGGCTCATATAGCTGAAATTAGTTGAATTGACTTGTTTCATATGTATAAGCCAAGAATTGCATTACAAAACCATAGCAATGTGCATTAAAACAAGCATGGTTTCTCTATGCCATAATTGACACAAAGGACACTGTCAGTACCATTCAACATGTAGTAGAGATAGCCAATTGAAATGCTTTATCATATTCTCTATTAGGGTATATGGATGTCTTTTGAATGGTTGCCATTATATTTCTCCTGCAGTTGTCATTGCACAGTCAGCCAAGTCTTCAAAAGACTTAGGTCTTATGTATACTGCACAAATGACATAGCTAGCGGTAGGTGGAAGATCCTTAAAATGATTTCCGAGATCTAGAGAGCAAGCTGAAGGCAAGGACCTCCAAGGTAGTATTTTCAGAAATACTACTTGTACCGCAAGCCACACAGGAAAGGCAGTGGGAGATTAGGGAGGTGAAAAAGTGGCTCAAGAGTTGGTGTAGGAAGGAGGGATTTGGGTTTCTAGAGAACTGGGTCGACTTTGCTGTGGGCTACAGATTCTATGGTAGGGATGGGCGGCATCAAATGGGGAGGGAGAAGCTGTGCTGGGGGAGAAGATGGCTAGACGGTTGGAGGAGTGTTTAAACTAGGTACTGGGGGGGAGGGTAACAGATGTAGAGGGCAAGATAGTGTAGAAATGGAAAGAGGGCTAAATAATGTAACTTGGGGTTAGAACAGTCAGTAGGCAGTGGAAAAGTAGTGATACAGATAAATCCATGAAATATATGTATACAAATGCCCGAAGCCTCTCTAACAAGATGGAGGAACTAGAAGTGATGATGTTGGAAGAAAAATATGACATAGAAGGGATAAATGAGACATGGCTGGACTCTAGCTATGACTGGGCTGTTTATATACATGTATACTATGTATAGTGGTTTGCTTATACGTAAGATCCGGCCTAAAGCCAGTCCTGTGTGAGGACATCTGGGAGGAAAATGATTATGTGGAGTCCTTATGGGTGGAAATTAAGGGAGGAACAAAGAATAATAAAATACTGATAGGGGTTTGTTATAAATCTCCAAATATAACGGAAGAAGCTGAAAATATACTAATAAAACAAATAGATGAGGCCGCAGAGGATAATAAAGTCATTATTATGGGGGATTTCAACTACCCTGATATCAACTGGGAGGCAGAAACCTGCAGATCCAACAAAGGGAACAGGTTCTTGTCAGTAATAAAAGACAATTACCTATCGCAATTAGTGCAGGACCCAACAAGAGGCGAGGCACTTGTAGACCTAATTTTAACAGATGAACCTGACACACTGTCAAAAGTGGAGGTTGGGGGACATCTAGGAAATGGTGACCACAACATAATATGTTTTCTTGTATACATTAAAAAGAGGAGGTTTAGTGGAGGGGGTACAAAAATGCTAAACTTCAGGAAAGCCAATTTTAACCAGCTGACAGAGGAATTTAGCAGCATAAACTGGGAAAATGTCCTCAAAGTGACGGGAACACAAACTAAATGGGACATTTCCAAAAACATTCTAAATACAACCAGTAAAAAAATATACCTTATGTGAATAAGCGGGCCAGAAATCATAGAAAACTAATATGGCTAAATAAAACAGTAAGGAATGCAATGAGGGATAAAAAAAAGAAGCATTTATAGTACTAAAACAAGAAAGTAGTGACACAGCATTAAAAACTATAAGGAAAAAACTAGAGATGAGCAAGTACTGTTCGGATCAGCCGATCTGAACAGCACGCTCGCATAGAAATGAATGGACGTAGCCGGCACGCGGGGGGTTAAGCGGCCGGCCGACGTCAAAGCGGAAGTACCAGGTGCATCCATTCATTTCTATGGAGCGTGCTGTTCGGACCGGCTGATCCGAACAGTACTCGCTCATCTCTAATAAAAACACATTGTGTACAAGACAAATAAAGGAGGTGAAGATTGGGGCCGAGAGAAAAATTGTCAAGGAAAGTAAATATAATACAAAATTATTCTTCAGTTACATAAATCTAATATTTAAGGATGCAGGATCCTGATCGACAGGATTGGTACATAGTAAATGTGGTGCCAATTTCAAAAAAGGGTCTAAAAGTGAGCATGGAAACAATAAGCCAGTAAGTTTGACTTCTGAGTTTGACAGTTTGACAAGATATTTGATGGCTTTCTAAGAGATGCTATCCTGGAGTACCTCAGTGTAAATAATATTATAACACATGTGAGGGGAGGTAGCTTGGTAGCAGCAATTGTGCGGACCCAACCAGTCAAAGACAGCAAACAGGTTTATTTAGGAAAAAACTGGAAAAATAAATAAACCTTCATTTCAGGCCCAAAATTAGCAAAATAAAATACAGCCTTAACTGCAGGCAAAAAAAACTAACTCATGTGAAACAAAATCCTGCTCGTCCGAGCTCTTAACTAAACAGTAACAATAAACTAACTATATGTGTGGCTTACTACCAGCCATCCGAGCATACAACTTAACGTGATGTAGTCTCACCAGACTCAGAATATTAGGTCAGACCTAGACGCTGGTGTGAAATTTCAGCGCTGAAAAAAAGGCCTCCCATTGACTTCAACAGGTTCCTAGAAGAAAAAGGAACCCATTGAAGTCAATGGGAGGCTTTTTTTTTCAGCGCTGAAATTCTACACCAAATTCCTCACCATTTTCCTACGTGTGAATGCACCCTCACTCCCTGGATCTGCCCTGAAATGCAGGCTCTTCATCTTTTTATGAGCCAGTAATGAGCCTATGCCCTACACCTTGATTTAAGCCTTCTCTACACTGGCCCTAGACCACACATAGATTAGAAACCTGGGCCTGATATAGCGGGCCTCCAACACTTGACCTATCACCTTCTCACACACCCAATCAGCACGGGTTTATGAGGAATTGGTCTTATCAGACTAATCTGATTAGCTTCTATGAAGAGGTCAGGTCACTACTGGATAGGGTGATGCAGTGGACGTGGTGTATCTGGACTTTTCAAAGGCTTTTGATAATGTACCACATAAAAGGTTGGTATGCAAAATGAGAATGTTGGAACTGGGGGAAAACATATTTGGGTTTGCCACAGACTCCCTGATAGGAAATAGAGGGTACTTCTTAGTGGAAAATATTCAAATTGCGTCACAGTCACCAGTGAAATGGAGCAATTGGCATAAGCCTCATGTTTTTTTTTGCCTTCCTCTGGATTAACACTGTAGGGATATAGGTTGAACTTGATGGACCAGTTTCTTCATCCAACCTCATCTACTATGTAACTATGTAGCATTTCACCTATTGCACTAAGACGCAAACATTCTGTCTGTGTTCACGGCACCTTTTATGGAAGTATTGGTGGCTCTGTGCATCAAGAGATTACAGGTAGTGTAACTTTTTTTAGACCAATTGGGGTATTATTATTATTATTATTTTATATGTGGCATCAAGAGGGATGTTACTGAGCATTATGAGCATAAGGGGAGATCATTCATATAAGGGGTCTTTAGGGGCCTTTATGAATTTAATGAGATCATTTATATAAGGGGACATTATGAATATATGAGACGACTAGCTTTTACCCGCGACTTCGTCTGCGGTGAGTTGAGTATTGGGCGGACACAGACGTGTGAAACTGTAAAAGTGCTTTAAAAAGTTTGGTGGGCTAGCAAATGTGATTTGATGTGTTATATTGTGTATTTTGTGATACAGACAATGTGATGTGTTATACAGCCTGCGTACAGGAGTATATATGTATCAGGTACTGTATGTAGCAGTGATAGGAGATACATGTAATATATAGTATATACAGCCTGTGTACAGGAGTATGTATGTATCAGGCATTGTATATAGCAGTGATAGGAGATACATGTAATATATAGTATATTCAGCCTGTGTACAGGAGTATACATGTATCAGGTACTGTATATAGCAGTGATAGGAGATACATTTTATTATATAGTATATACAGCCTGTGTACATGAGTATATATGTATCAGGCACTGTATATAGCAGTGATAGGTAATACATGTAATATATAGTATATACAGTCTGTGTACAGGAGTATATATGTATCAGGCACTGTATATAGCAGTGATAGGAAATACATGTAATATATAGTATATACAGCCTGTGTACATGAGTATATATGTATCAGGCACTGTATATAGCAGTGATAGGTAATACATGTAATTATATAGTATATACAGTCTGTGTACAGGAGTATATATGTATCAGGTACTGTATATAGCAGTGATAGGAGATACATGTAATTATATAGTATATACAGCCTGTGTACAGGAGTATATATGTATCAGGCACTGTATATAGCAGTGATAGGTAATACATGTAATTATATAGTATATACAGCCTGTGTACAGGAGTATATATGTACAGTCCTATGAAAAAGTTTGGGCACCCCTATTAATCTTAATCATTTTTTGTTCTAAATATTTTGGTGTTTGCAACAGCCATTTCAGTTTGATATATCTAATAACTGATGGACACAGTAATATTTCAGGATTGAAATGAGGTTTATTGTACTAACAGAAAATGTGCAATATGCATTAAACCAAAATTTGACCGGTGCAAAAGTATGGGCACCCTTATCATTTTTTTGATTTGAATTCCCCTAACTACTTTTTACTGACTTACTGAAGCACAAAATTGGTTTTGTAACCTCAGTGAGCTTTGAACTTCATAGCCAGATGTATCCAATCATAAGAAAAGGTATTTAAGGTGGCCAATTGCAAGTTGATCTCCTATTTGAATCTCCTCTGAAGAGTGGCATCATGGGCTACTCAAAACAACTCTCAAATGATCTGAAAACAAAGATTGTTCAACATAGTTGTTCAGGGGAAGGATACAAAAAGTTGTCTCAGAGATTTAACCTGTCAGTTTCCACTGTGAGGAACATAGTAAGGAAATGGAAGACCACAGGGACAGTTCTTGTTAAGCCCAGAAGTGGCAGGCCAAGAAAAATATCAGAAAGGCAGAGAAGAAGAATGGTGAGAACAGTCAAGGACAATCCACAGACCACCTCCAAAGAGCTACAGCATCATCTTGCTGCAGATGGTGTCACTGTGCATCGGTCAACTATACAGCGCACTTTGCACAAATAGAAGCTGTATGGGAGAGTGATGAGAAAGAAGCCGTTTCTGCACGTACGCCACAAATAGAGTTGCCTGAGGTATGAAAAAGCACATTTGGACAAGGCAGCTTCATTTTGGAAACAAAAATTGAGTTGTTTGGTTATAAAAAAAAGGCGTTATGCATGGCGTCCAAAAAGAAACAGCATTCCAAGAAAAACACATGCTACCCACTGTAAAATTTGGTGGAGGTTCCATCATGCTTTGGGGCTGTGTGGCCAATGCCGGCATCGGGAATCTTGTTAAAGTTGAGAGTCGCATGGATTCCACTCAGTATCAGCAGATTCTTGAGAATAATGTTCAAGAATCAGTGACGAAGTTGAAGTTACGCCGGGGATGGATATTTCAGCAAGACAATGATCCAAAACACCGCTCCAAATCCTCAGGCATTCATGCAGAGGAACAATTACAATGTTCTGGAATGGCCATCCCAGTCCCCAGACCTGAATATCATTGAACATCTGTGGGATGATTTGAAGCGGGCTGTCCATGCTCGGCGACCATCTAACTTAACTGAACTTGAATTGTTTGTCCAAAATACCTTTATCCAGGATCCAGGAACTGATTAAAAGCTACAGGAAGCGACTAGAGGCTGTTATCTTTGCAAAAGGAGGATCTACTAAATATTAATGTCACTTTTCTGTTGAGGTGCCCATACTTTTGCACCGGTCAAATTTTGGTTTAATGCATATTGCACATTTTCTATTAGTACAATAAACCACATTTCAATCCTGAAATATTACTGTGTCCAAAAGTAGCCTGTGACTCAATCCTGAGGGAAAACTATGTTTGTGGAAAATTGCACGCAAATTCGTCCAGGCGTTTTAGCGTGATTGAGGAACAAACATCCAAACTCACAAACATCCAAATATCCAAACACACAAACTTTCACATTTATAATATTAGTAGGATTTATAGAAGGGTTCATTGAAGGGACAGTATTTATCACAGGGGACATAATATAAGGGGGCAATTGGGCAGTAATAAATTAAGGAGACACTTGGGCTTTATTAAAGGGGTTTCAAGCTCATTTTTATTGATGATCTTTTCTCAGGATAGATTATCATTAAGAGATCAGTGAGGGGTTCTGACACCTGGGACCCTACTGATCAGCAGGTATAGTGACCCCTTCATGGTCTACATTACAAGCTGTCTGAAGTAACTGTTACAGTCATATAGGATATTGCTGTAGTTGCACACAATTATGAATTCATGTTAAACAAGTTGGCTGTGCCACGCCACATTGTATGGAAAATAAATAAACTTGAGGAACCTGATTTCACTCATTAATCGTCTATGAGGGACAGTGTCAAAAGCATTTGCAAAGTCTAGGAACACTATATCTGTAATTACCTGGGGATGAGCTAGAGCCCTTTTTAAAAATAGGCATTACATTTGCCATGAACCAGTCCCTTGGCACTGTACCAGTCACTAGAAAATCCCTAAAAATGAAGAACAGTACAACAATGACTGAACTGTAGGGCTGGGCAATTATGACCCAAATCAAAATTAATTGAGCATTTTACCTCAATTCCAATTAATGAATGATTATGTTAGGACACTCCTTTATTTACATTCCACTCCTATTTTAATTTAAGATGTTTATACTTGTTCCCTATGGATTATACGTTTTGGTATAGACTTAGTCAACATACATTTAAATGTCTTCCACTTAACCTCTGTATCACTATTTGACAATACCGGTAGCTGTTCCCAGTCTATATTCTTAAAGAGGTTGTCCTGGCAAAAAAAAATATCTGTAAAATAGGCCGGGGGAGGTCGGTGTCCACCCCAGTGCGGTCTGGTCCTTCTGCTTTGGTGTTCAATGCCTGTGACGTCTGATTGGCCTCAGCAGTCACATGTGGCGGGGACTTCTGCCAGAACAACAGACTGGGAGGACCAATCCATGCTAAGAGGCTCACAACTATTGGGGAAATTTTAGTATGATTTTCTTTTTCACCGCCTCCAGCTAATTTAAAAAAAAAAAAAAAATTGTTGCCTGAACAACCCCTTTAAGTAAAGCCAATAAAACTAGTCAGCAATGAAAACCTCTAAAACAATTCTTATTAAGAAGTTCTGAGTAAGGCTAAGGCTCCATGTATCGAGCTGCAATTTTTTTTGAGGCTAAGGCCTCGTGTAGCGGGACACAGCAAAAAAGTAATGCGGGAAAAAAACGTGGCGACAACGCATTGCGGTTTTATCCGCAGTGCTTTTCACAGAAAGCCCAGAGATGTTTCCTCTGCGGACTTTGTTCTTGAATTATACCTGTAGGGAAACTACCAGTGTTTCCATAGATATAATTGACATGATGCGATTTCCAAAATCGCAACATTTTTGGAAATCACAGTGCGTCTGCAGCGTGTATTTTTTCGCAAGGTGTGGATGGGATTCGCAAGAATGCCAACCACCTTCCTGTGACTGTAATTTTTTTTTTCCATGCCGTTCACACCACGTGGGCCCTGGCCTGAAATTGCAGCTTTTTCACTGCAGCTTTTTTTTTCTACAATGTGTGAATGGGATTAGCATTTAAACCAGCCTTAAGGCTAAGACCCCACATTGCAGAATTGCAGTATTTTTTGTTATAGATTGGAGCCTCAGCCTAAAGGGGTTTTCTTAATTCAGGATTTCAGCTGCCATCCTGTTTCCTCTCTCCTCAACTTCCTCGTTTTCAGCTTATTCTTGCATGGAGCTCCTGCTTGTTGAAAACAGTACAGTTATCTCTAGATTTGCAAACAGAGATAGCAAAAGCACTGATCAATAGGCTTTTGTAGCCGTTATCAGGGCTCAAAACTGAAAGCAATATGCAGAAAGAGGGAGAGAAGAGAATATGTGTGCTTGGGAGCAGGGACGGAGTCCTCATTCTGAAATTTTTAGCTGTATCTGAGAAACAGAGTAAGGGGGCATTCACACGGAGTAACGCCGGGCGTGTATCACAGCCGTACACGCCGGCGTTACGGCAGACTGCCAAACACTTCCCATTCACTTCAATAGGAGCGCTCGTAAACGCAGCTGTCTCAATCTTTTACAAATCAGGTATTTCCATTTAATGAAAATGTAACAATTATGAGTATTTCATGGAGAAAGGTTGAACTTGATACACCTGTGTCGTTTTTAACCTTTGTAACCGAGCATAAAAATTATAGTTTGTACCTTTTGAATTTTCTGAAACTTGTAGGACATTCTCTTTTGTGGTTCATACATTGCTTGGGGAAATCCTAATGAGATATTTGCCTTAGGCCTATAAATGCCTTTTTAAAGTACTAGCAAGCTCCCATGACCCGATGATTCACCATTTTGTTTGATCATACATTTTTATGTGTGATAAAAAATATCTCACTACTTGAGA
This sequence comes from Leptodactylus fuscus, assembly GCF_031893055.1. Lineage (NCBI taxonomy): Eukaryota > Metazoa > Chordata > Amphibia > Anura > Leptodactylidae > Leptodactylus > Leptodactylus fuscus. The sequence continues at coordinate 196,493,525 of NC_134265.1, forward strand.
GGAATATATATATATGACAAGTAGCCTACTTCAAATTCTTAGCCTACATTCACATGACAGTAATAATCGGCCGTGTGATGGCCATTTCTTTAACAGCTGTCACATAGCTGCATTCAATTTACTGGGTGTGAATGGGGGCTATTGACATCACCGATTTTATGAGGGTCCATTTTAATGTAGCGGGAAAAAAAAAAAAAAGGTCATGTCCTATTATTAACCCATTTCAACGGATCCCTCAATGCACTCAAATATAGGAGGGTCCCATGAACATGAGTGGCCTTCAGGGGCAAAATGGCTGTTTTCCAAGACAATTTGTATCACAGTTGTGTGAATATAATCTAAAATGTAGGCAATTGCTGTCTAGTAAACAGGAGGGTTTAAAACAGAGTTATGGGTGTATATATACCCATTAGAAATAAAAAAAAAATTGCCATTCACTTTCAGATGGTTAATCTGCTCTCAATGTTCATTACATCTGAGTGGTAACCACATCCCTAACATCCTCATCTGTTGCGGAATGTCTCTATGCCCTTGGACGAGCATTTAGGCGTATTTTCGTGGTCAGTAGAAGACTGCCAATTGAACACTGGTCACAACGAATGCTGTTCCTATGGTAAATTAATAATCTATGAAGTTCAAACAAAAATATGTTATCCCTTTAAGTCAGCCCTTGTTTTCATAATGCCTTTCATTTTGTTTTATCTTATGCCAAGAAAGGTTGTGAATTACCGCACTGCAAATAGTGATAAGACATAAGCACCTTACAGACATGGAAAGAAATAAAATCTGCCTCGGGGCTCTCCTACTCTCTGCTGCGCTCCTTCTTGAAACACAAACTAGATTCAATCCAATTCCCATTCACTTCCTTTTCTGTACACTGATCTCTTTCTCTAGCTTTCTCCCTCTGTCATGTTGTTTGAGGAGAAAATCCCCGTTCTAAAGGAGGATGATGGCGTAGGATGTAGGATGACTGCTGAGATGTGCTTCATTATGCTTCCGATTGATGCTTCCGCTCTAATTTGATGGCCTCAGGTTGCCCCAGAGCAGGTCACATGGTCTCGCAAACTTTACTCACCCCTTAGTTTCCATAGAAACACTGTGCTAAATACCACTAGGTTTCATTTGGTGGCAATGGGTTAAAAGAGTTGTGGCTTTTAGTGTATCCGGCTGAACAGATCCAGACATTTATCTGTATGAATATTGTATTACTGTGAAATACCTCGCTGCTCTTTGTAGTTAGCTGGAGATCCTGGGAAAGAACAGTTAAACTGCTACTATGATACAAGATGTGAAAATCAATATTTAGGCCCACAGGGTCCCAATGCAAAAAGAATAATATTAATATATATATACAGTTAGGGCCAGAAATATTTGGACAGTGACACAATTTTCGCGAGTTGGGCTCTGCATGCCACCACATTGGTTTTGAAATGAAACCTCTACAACAGAATTCAAGTGCAGATTGTAACGTTTAATTTGAAGGGTTGAACAAAAATATCTGATAGAAAATGTAGGAATTGTACACATTTCTTTACAAACACTCCACATTTTAGGAGCTCAAAAGTAATTGGACAAATAAACATAACCCAAACAAAATATTTTTATTTTCAATATTTTGTTGCGAATCCTTTGGAGGCAATCACTGCCTTAAGTCTGGAACCCATGGACATCACCAAACGCTGGGTTTCCTCCTTCTTAATGCTTTGCCAGGCCTTTACAGCCGCAGCCTTCAGGTCTTGCTTGTTTGTGGGTCTTTCCGCCTTAAGTCTGGATTTGAGCGAGTGAAATGCATGCTCAATTGAGTTAAGATCTGGTGATTGGCTTGGCCATTGCAGAATGTTCCACTTTTTTGCACTCATGAACTCCTGGGTAGCTTTGGCTGTATGCTTGGGGTCATTGTCCATCTGTACTATGAAGCGCCGTCCGATCAACTTGGCAGCATTTGGCTGAATCTGGGCTGAAAGTATATCCCGGTACACTTCAGAATTCATCCGGCTACTCTTGTCTGCTGTTATGTCATCAATAAACACAAGTGACCCAGTGCCATTGAAAGCCATGCATGCCCATGCCATCACGTTGCCTCCACCATGTTTTACAGAGGATGTGGTGTGCCTTGGATCATGTGCCGTTCCCTTTCTTCTCCAAACTTTTTTCTTCCCATCATTCTGGTACAGGTTGATCTTTGTCTCATCTGTCCATAGAATACTTTTCCAGAAATGAGCTGGCTTCTTGAGGTGTTTTTCAGCAAATTTAACTCTGGCCTGTCTATTTTTGGAATTGATGAATGGTTTGCATCTAGATGTGAACCCTTTGTATTTACTTTCATGGAGTCTTCTCTTTACTGTTGACTTAGAGACAGATACACCTACTTCACTGAGAGTGTTCTGGACTTCACTTGATGTTGTGAACGGGTTCTTCTTGACCAAAGAAAGTATGCGGCGATCATCCACCACTGTTGTCATCCGTGGACGCCCAGGCCTTTTTGAGTTCCCAAGCTCACCAGTCAATTCCTTTTTTCTTAGAATGTACCCAACTGTTGATTTTGCTACTCCAAGCATGTCTGCTATCTCTCTGATGGATTTTTTCTTTTTTTTCAACCTCAGGATGTTCTGTTTCACCTCAATTGAGAGTTCCTTTGACCGCATGTTGTCTGGTCACAGCAACAGCTTCCAAATGCAAAACCACACACCTGGAATCAACCCCAGACCTTTTAACTACTTCATTGATTACAGGTTTACGAGGGAGACGCCTTCAGAGTTAATTGCAGTCCTTAGAGTCCATTGTCCAATTACTTTTGGTCCCTTGAAAAAGAGGAGGCTATGCATTACAGAGCTATGATTCCTAAACCCTTTCTCCGATTTGGATGTGGAAACTCTCATATTGCAGCTGGGAGTGTGCACTTTCAGCCCATATTATATATATATAATTGCATTTCTGAACATGTTTTAGTAAACAGCTAAAATAACAAAACTTGTGTCACTGTCCAAATATTTCTGGCCCTAACCGTATATACAGTCCTATGAAAAAGTTTGGGCACCCCTATTAATCTTAATCATTTTTAGTTCTAAATATTTTGGTGTTTGCAGCAGCCATTTCAGTTTGATATATCTAATAACTGATGGACACAGTAATATTTCAGGATTGAAATGAGGTTTATTGTACTAACAGAAAATGTGCAATATGCATTAAACCAAAATTTGACCGATGCAAAAGTATGGGCACCTCAACAGAAAAGTGACATTAATATTTAGTAGATCCTCCTTTTGCAAAGATAACAGCCTCTAGTCGCTTCCTGTAGCTTTTAATCAGTTCCTGGATCCTGGATGAAGGTATTTTGGACCATTCCTCTTTACAAAACAGTTCAAGTTCAGTTAAGTTTCATGGTCGCCGAGCATGGACAGCCCGCTCTCAAATGATCTGAAAACAAAGATTGTTCAACATAGTTGTTCAGGGGAAGGATATAAAAAGTTGTCTCAGAGATTTAACCTGTCGGTTTCCACTGTGAGGAACATAGTAAGGAAATGGAAGACCACAAGGACAGTTCTTGTTAAGCCCAGAAGTGGCAGGCCAAGAAAAATATCAGAAAGGCAGAGAAGAAGAATGGTGAGAACAGTCAAGGACAATCCACAGACCACCTCCAAAGAGCTGCAGCATCATCTTGCTGCAGATGGTGTCACTGTGCATCGGTCAACAATACAGCACACTTTGCACAAGGAGAAGCTGTATGGGAGAGTGATGAGAAAGAAGCCATTTCTGCAAGCACGCCACAAACAGAGTTGCCCGAGGTATGCAAAAGCACATTTGGACAAGCTAGCTTCATTTTGGATGAAGGTCCTGTGGACTGATGAAATAAAGATTGAGTTGTTTGGTCATACAAAAAGGCGTTATGCATGGCGTCCAAAAAAAAACCCAGCATTCCAAGAAAAACACTTGCTACCCACTGTAAAATTTGGTGGAGGTTCCATCATGCTTTGGGGCTGTGTGGCCAATGCCAGCATTGGGAATCTTGTTAAAGTTGAGGATCGCATGGATTCCACTCAGTATCAGCAGTTTCTTGAGAATATTGTTCAAGAATCAGTGACGAAGTTGAAGTTACACCGGGGATGGATATTTCAGCAAGACAATGATCAAAAACACTGCTCCAAATCGACTCAGGCATTCATGCAGAGGAACAATTACAATGTTCTGGAATGGCCATCCCAGTCCCCAGACCTGAATATCATTGAACATCTGTGGGATGATTTGAAGCGGGCTGTCCATGCTCGGTGACCATCAAACTTAACTGAACTTGAATTGTTTTGTAAAGAGGAATGGTCCAAAATCCCTTCATCCAGGATCCAGGAACTGATCAAAAGCTACAGGAAGCAACTAGAGGCTGTTATCTTTGCAAAAGGAGGATCTACTAAATATTAATGTCACTTTTCTGTTGAGGTGCCCATATTTTTGCACCGGTCAAATTTTGGCTTAATGCATATTGCACATTTTCTGTTAGTACAATAAACCTCATTTCAATCCTGAAATATTACTGTGTCCATCAGTTATTAGATATATCAAACTGAAATGGCTGTTGCAAACACCAAAATATTTAGAACTAAAAATGATTAAGATTAATAGGGGTGCCCAAACTTTTTCATAGGACTGTATATATATATATATATATATATATATATATATGTATATATATATATATATATGTATATAATTATTTTATAAATTAAATAGGTTTATTTTACTGGATACTGTTGTTTTGAATAGAGTAGTGGTATACGGAGATGTATTGAGCTTCATCTGGCTATTGTAACTCCATGGGTACGTTTAACATGTATGTTGAGAACTTTTCAGACGTACACGCTAAACATACATTACAAAGCCTTACACCTTATACACAAGTCCACATATCACATAATGTGGCATCTGCCTTTTTTTTTTGGACGCCATACGTACCCAATCTTTTCTATGTTTTTTTTCAGACGCATAAACAGATGTGTTTTTTTAGACGTATATCGGTAAATTAAAACAAACATCAATGAAAGTCTAGGGGTCTGTGGAAAAAAAAACTGATGACATCCACATGTCATCTGTTTTTCATTGACCCAGAGACATACAAAGTATAGAAAATTAAAGAAATAAAGTTGACCTGCTTTTCACAGACATGAAAAGCAGATCAACCACGAACTGTATACCACCTGTCGGTGAATAGCGCAGACGTGTGAATGAGGCCTCAGTCTAACTGTTCAGTCACAGCGAGGACAATAACAACTAAGTATTTTCTTCAATTTATTCCCAATTACAAAATGGTACAGATAAACTGAGATTGCTGTAAAATAAATACAGTTCATAGCATTACATGGCAACACGTTCATTGAATGGGTAACAAAGTAACACACTGCTGGGAAGAGTGAGCCAGAGCACAAGACACATCTTCTTGGCAGTAATTCCATCCAGCTAATGGAGTGGGTAGCTAAGCAGAGAACCCTCCCTCTACATCATCTATATCCCAGATAGGACATATGGCCCAGTGTTTGTCTTGTTGAGACAACGTCTTTGAGAATACTCCTAGTAAGACAGTAAACCAATAATGGCTAGTGTGCAGTTAAGGGGCTCTATATTTTCAGAGGTGTCCTAGATGGAATGTAAAATTCTCTCAGGGGTGTATTAGAAACAAGTTACACATGGTTACACGGTTAGGATACCAGCACTTTATAGACTATTGCTGAGAAGGAACAGAGAAAAAGTGACATTCTTATGTGATAGGTTTCTGTAATACTAGAGTTACACCTGTATTCTAAACATATTGTATGCCTTTGACTAATATTTATTTCAGTACATCTCTATAGATGTATACATGCTGTGTGCTATGTATACAGAGTATTGGGCTGCTGTACAGCCTGAGTACAGTATATGTAACCTGCATACCTGTCACTAATATTTATTGCAGTACATCTCTATAGATGTATACATGTTGTGTACTGTGTATACATAGTATTGGGCTGCTGTACAGCCTGAGTACAGTATATGTAACCTGCATACCTGTCACTAATATTTATTGCAGTATATCTCTATAGATGTATACATGTTGTGTACTGTGTATACATAGTATTGGGCTGCTGTACAGCCTGAGTACAGTATATATAACCTGCATACCTGTCACTAATATTTATTGCAGTACATCTCTATAGATGTATACATGCTGTGTGCTATGTATACATAGTATTGGGCTGCTGTACAGCCTGAGTACAGTATATGTAACCTGCATACCTGTCACTAATATTTATTGCAGTATATCTCTATAGATGTATAAATGCTGTGTGCTATGTATACATAGTAATGGGCTACTGTACAGTCTGAGTACAGTATATGTAACCTGCATACCTGTCACTAATATTTATTGCAGTATATCTCTATAGATGTACATGCTGTGTGCTATGTATACATAGTAATGGGCTACTGTACAGCCTGAGTATAGTATATGTAACCTGCATACCTGTCACTAATATTTATTGCAGTATATCTCTATAGATGTACATGCTGTGTGCTATGTATACATAGTAATGGGCTACTGTACAGCCTGAGTACAGTATATGTAACCTGCATACCTGTCACTAATATTTATTGCAGTATATCTCTATAGATGTATAAATGCTGTGTGCTATGTATACATAGTAATGGGCTACTGTACAGCCTGAGTACAGTATATGTAACCTGCATACCTGTCACTAATATTTATTGCAGTATATCTCTATAGATGTACATGCTGTGTGCTATGTATACATAGTAATGGGCTGCTGTACAGTCTGAGTACAGTATATGTAACCTGCATACCTGTCACTAATATTTATTGCAGTACATCTCTATAGATGTATACATGCTGTGTGCTATGTATACATAGTATTGGGCTGCTGTACAGTCTGAGTACAGTATATGTAACCTGAATACCTGTCACTAATATTTATTTCAGTACATCTCTATAGATGTACATGATGTGTGCTATGTATACATAGTAATGGGCTGCTGTACAGTCTGAGTACAGTATATGTAACCTGCATACCTGTCACTAATATTTATTGCAGTATATCTCTATAGATGTATACATGCAGTGTGCTATGTATACATAGTATTGGGCTACTGTACAGCCTGAGTACAGTATATGTAACCTGCATACCTGTCACTAATATTTATTGCAGTATATCTCTATAGATGTACATGCTGTGTGCTATGTATACATAGTAATGGGCTGCTGTACAGTCTGAGTACAGTATATGTAACCTGCATACCTGTCACTAATATTTATTGCAGTATATCTCTATAGATGTACATGCTGTGTGCTATGTATACATAGTAATGGGCTGCTGTACAGTCTGAGTACAGTATATGTAACCTGCATACCTGTCACTAATATTTATTGCAGTATATCTCTATAGATGTATACATGCTGTGTGCTATGTATACATAGTATTGGGCTGCTGTACAGCCTGAGTACAGTATATGTAACCTGCATACCTGTCACTAATATTTATTGCAGTATATCTCTATAGATGTATAAATGCTGTGTGCTATGTATACATAGTAATGGGCTACTGTACAGTCTGAGTACAGTATATGTAACCTGCATACCTGTCACTAATATTTATTGCAGTACATCTCTATAGATGTATACATGCTGTGTGCTATGTATACATAGTATTGGGCTGCTGTACAGTCTGAGTACAGTATATGTAACCTGCATACCTGTCACTAATATTTATTTCAGTACATCTCTATAGATGTACATGATGTGTGCTATGTATACATAGTATTGGGCTGCTGTACAGTCTGAGTACAGTATATGTAACCTGCATACCTGTCACTAATATTTATTTCAGTACATCTCTATAGATGTACATGATGTGTGCTATGTATACATAGTAATGGGCTGCTGTACAGTCTGAGTACAGTATATGTAACCTGCATACCTGTCACTAATATTTATTGCAGTATATCTCTATAGATGTATACATGCAGTGTGCTATGTATACATAGTATTGGGCTACTGTACAGCCTGAGTACAGTATATGTAACCTGCATACCTGTCACTAATATTTATTGCAGTATATCTCTATAGATGTACATGCTGTGTGCTATGTATACATAGTAATGGGCTACTGTACAGTCTGAGTACAGTATATGTAACCTGCATACCTGTCACTAATATTTATTGCAGTATATCTCTATAGATGTACATGCTGTGTGCTATGTATACATAGTATTGGGCTGCTGTACAGCCTGAGTACAGTATATATAACCTGCATACCTGTCACTAATATTTATTGCAGTATATCTCCATAGATGTATACATGTTGTGTGCTGTGTATACATAGTATTGGGCTGCTGTACAGTCTGAGTACAGTATATGTAACCTGCATACCTGTCACTAATATTTATTGCAGTATATCTCTATAGATGTATAAATGCTGTGTGCTATGTATACATAGTAATGGGCTACTGTACAGTCTGAGTACAGTATATGTAACCTGCATACCTGTCACTAATATTTATTGCAGTATATCTCTATAGATGTACATGCTGTGTGCTATGTATACATAGTATTGGGCTGCTGTACAGCCTGAGTACAGTATATGTAACCTGCATACCTGTCACTAATATTTATTGCAGTATATCTCTATAGATGTATACATGCAGTGTGCTATGTATACATAGTATTGGGCTACTGTACAGCCTGAGTACAGTATATGTAACCTGCATACCTGTCACTAATATTTATTGCAGTATATCTCTATAGATGTACATGCTGTGTGCTATGTATACATAGTAATGGGCTGCTGTACAGTCTGAGTACAGTATATGTAACCTGCATACCTGTCACTAATATTTATTGCAGTATATCTCTATAGATGTACATGCTGTGTGCTATGTATACATAGTAATGGGCTGCTGTACAGTCTGAGTACAGTATATGTAACCTGCATACCTGTCACTAATATTTATTGCAGTATATCTCTATAGATGTACATGCTGTGTGCTATGTATACATAGTAATGGGCTGCTGTACAGTCTGAGTACAGTATATGTAACCTGCATACCTGTCACTAATATTTATTGCAGTATATCTCTATAGATGTATACATGCTGTGTGCTATGTATACATAGTATTGGGCTGCTGTACAGCCTGAGTACAGTATATGTAACCTGCATACCTGTCACTAATATTTATTGCAGTACATCTCTATAGATGTACATGCTGTGTGCTATGTATACATAGTAATGGGCTGCTGTACAGCCTGAGTACAGTATATGTAACCTGCATACCTGTCACTAATATTTATTGCAGTATATCTCTATAGATGTATAAATGCTGTGTGCTATGTATACATAGTAATGGGCTACTGTACAGTCTGAGTACAGTATATGTAACCTGCATACCTGTCACTAATATTTATTGCAGTATATCTCTATAGATGTACATGCTGTGTGCTATGTATACATAGTATTGGGCTGCTGTACAGCCTGAGTACAGTATATATAACCTGCATACCTGTCACTAATATTTATTGCAGTATATCTCCATAGATGTATACATGTTGTGTGCTGTGTATACATAGTATTGGGCTGCTGTACAGTCTGAGTACAGTATATGTAACCTGCATACCTGTCACTAATATTTATTGCAGTATATCTCTATAGATGTACATGCTGTGTGCTATGTATACATAGTAATGGGCTACTGTACAACCTGAGTACAGTATATGTAACCTGCATACCTGTCACTAATATTTATTGCAGTATATCTCTATAGATGTATAAATGCTGTGTGCTATGTATACATAGTATTGGGCTACTGTACAGCCTGAGTACAGTATATGTAACCTGCATACCTGTCACTAATATTTATTGCAGTATATCTCTATAGATGTATACATGTTGTGTGCTATGTATACATAGTATTGGGCTGCTGTATAGCCTGAGTACAGTATATGTAACCTGCATACCTGTCACTAATATTTATTGCAGTATATCTCTATAGATGTATAAATGCTGTGTGCTATGTATACATAGTATTGGGCTACTGTACAGCCTGAGTACAGTATATGTAACCTGCATACCTGTCACTAATATTTATTGCAGTATATCTCTATAGATGTATACATGTTGTGTGCTATGTATACATAGTATTGGGCTGCTGTATAGCCTGAGTACAGTATATGTAACCTGCATACCTGTCACTAATATTTATTGCAGTACATCTCTATAGATGTATACATGCTGTGTGCTATGTATACATAGTATTGGGCTACTGTACAGCCTGAGTACAGTATATGTAACCTGCATACCTGTCACTAATATTTATTGCAGTATATCTCTATAGATGTATAAATGCTGTGTGCTATGTATACATAGTATTGGGCTGCTGTACAGCCTGAGTACAGTATATATAACCTGCATACCTGTCACTAATATTTATTGCAGTATATCTCCATAGATGTATACATGTTGTGTGCTGTGTATACATAGTATTGGGCTGCTGTACAGCCTGAGTACAGTATATGTAACATGCATACTATACACAGCATATATATTGCATATAGCAAAGTGCTCACAATATATGCCATACCGTTTTCCTCTCTCACTATCCACTGTCTGCTTCCCAAAGCCTCGTGAAACTCTGTCACCGTCAATAACATCTGATTGGCTTAGTCTGGGCCTCTCTACCACAATGCTGCTCAGCACAGGCAGTGTAAACAAGGAGTATTGGTCACATTTGTGCATGTATGCTCAGGCCGCTTTCACACAATGTTTGTTATGTCCGTTAAATGCATCTGTTTTTATACACAAACATTAAAAAATAAAGCTGAATTAATACATAGCATTTAACAACAATACATAGACGTCTATAGAAAAAAAAGTGATGCTAAAAGTTTTTTAAATTTTAAGTCAGTTTCCTAACTAGAAGCACTAGTTCATCTAGCAGAAAAAGAAGGATTTTTTTTTTGTATTCAGATACACTATATCCATATTTTTGCTGAATGAGTCATAAAAACTGGTGAACATTTCCATAATTATTCAAGGCTGATCCAGTTTTTATTACAACCGTATTCCCTACCCAACTCACAAAGACGTGGGGTGAAAGCATACATGTTAGCAGTGGGAGCTGCTGCTGCTGTGTGAACCCTGACCAGTTATGCTGTCCAAAGCTATAGGATTGTGGGACAAATTTCTGAAAAAGTCTTACACTTTCTTTGTTGTTCCTTTCAACCAATCACAGCACACAATTTATTTTTTTAAGAGCGCTACTGGAGATAAAAGCTGTCCTGTGATGCCGAGCAATGAAAGCACACGGACCCCATAGACTATAATGTGTCCGCACAAGAAAACAGTACTTCAAGAACTGCTTTTCTCTCCCGCATGTTTCGCTTGGAAAACACACGGACCTCATTATAGTCTATGGAGTCTGTGTGCTTCATTGCTCACCACATTTTAATGCGTTTGGTATTCCGTTCAGGGTATGTTTTCTGTGTTTTGGACCTGGATCTGGTCTCCACTTTAAAATACTGACTGTGAGAGTGAAATACAACTGTACCAAACACTCAGCTGTGAAAAGTGTTATCTCTGCACAGGCTTTCATAATCTCTATGTGCAATGGAAAGTCCCCATTTATTGACAGCAAGCAGAGACATTAATAGTGATAAGGAAGCGTTAAATATGAAAACTTACAAATTATGTTTTACCAGGGGGTTTACATGTTCACAATATTAATGGTTCATACTTATTACAGGCTAGCCATGTAAGAATGAGGAAGAAGATGCTGGACTAGGCCTTTCAAACAGACAAAGGGTGCAGGTCACAATTAGGAACCAATAAAATGTCCTTTAGAGATAAAGAAGAATATTTAAGGGTCAATTAAACGGCAACCAATAAGATGTAAGAGTAAATTTGCTAAATCTGTTAAACAGTATTATATATCGCATCAGTGATACAAATTGTGGGCACTGGGAAGGAGGTTTACAAGATTTGTAAGGAGGCTTAAATTACAGCACAGCAGGCCCTCTTAAAATTGCCCTTACAACAGCTACATAAAATTAAAGTAAATGAAAAAATAATGAATATATTAGTGCGTCCTCATACAACGTGAACATGAAATGCCAATTACAGTCATGATTAGCCATCAAAACTAAATAGTCATCTCGCTTGGGTCAACACATATCGCTTTGTATGGGACATACAAATTAGTGTTGTCCTGCGATAGCCATTTGGAGTAGAGGCCATGATGTGGATATGCTGTCATTTTACTGTTGCAGTTCCTATGGGCATAAAAAACATGGAGTGAAATTACAGCTGTAGCAGGGTTAACTTGAACTTTTGCAATTTTTTAAACTACCGCAGCGTGATATCTTTTCACAGAAGACAAGAAAATCCAATGAAAAGTCATTGAAAGCCTGAGGCCCCATGTTGTGGAAACGCCGCTTTTTTTTGGTTGCTACAAATTTTGCTGCTTTTTTTTTTTCTTTTAACCCAAAGCCAGTAGTGGATTGAGCAGAAGGGAAATGTATAAGAACTTCCTATATGTTTTCCATTCCTGTTGTAGCCATTCTTGGCTTTGGCTTAAAAAAAAAAAACGCAGAAAAATCTACAATAAAAAAACACTGTGTTTCCAAAAAATGTTTTTACAATGACTTTTTTTTTGTTTAACACTGTCTGCCAATAGTTGGAGCATGGTACCAAACCCCTTGCCTGCTCCTTCCTGACAATGCTCACCTGGCAGTATAAAGCCTGAATACCATATCAAGGGCCGAAAGTAACAGTAGGGACTGCAGAGAGACGGAGGGTGCTAGAGAAAAACTGTTTAGCACCTATTAACAGATACTGGAGTTGCTACTCTGTAAAGAGGACCTTTCACTAACAACTATTGCACTTATTCCAGCACCACTGAATTTTTTTCTTTAGCTCCTAGTATTCCTGAGATATAATTTCAGTTAGTTTAAGTACAATTACACTCTCTACTGTCAAGCGGGCAGTCCTGGGCAGCAACAGACAGCCTAGGACCTCCCACCTGACAACTGAGAACATAACTGTCAAAACTAACAGAAATGACTGCTCAGGAACAGTTAGAAGTTAGAAAAAAAATTCCAACTGTATAAAAATCAGTGGAGCATCTATTGAAAAGTTTCAGAGAGTTGGTGTTGGAGTTGGAGAAAGGACCCCTTTAATATAAAGGTTTCAAATGCTCTTTGTAACTGTTCTCTTCTCTGGCAAGAAATTAGGTCCTTTCAGAATTTTACAATATACATAGAAATAAGTTATTTGATAATATAATATTTCGGGTATATGAAAATGGGCTTTGTGAAATGGACAACCCTTTAAAGGGAGACTGTCATCAAGGTGAAGCATATTAAACCAGTACCAACACAGAGAGATAGGTTAAGCTTACCTGAATGTAACATTATCCCCATGAAAATTCATTTACAGATATTACGTTATTTCACTATATGCAAGTGAGAAGTCTGTATTACCGATGGCAACACTGTTACTCCAAAATGCTATGCCCCATACTGCTAAAATATGCCCTCCTATCCCCTCCCTTCTTTAAGTGACACAGCAAGGTAACAGTTCCAAAATCTTGCCTAGCCCTGTGTTCTCGTATTTGCACCAGCATATTAGAACATTCTGGAGTGTAGCACATTAGAGCAATGGAGCCACCCTCTTGTGCCCCAGATTGATCATTTGCGTATTGATAAATAAAATAATATCTCAGCAATGGCTACAAAAATTTTCATGGGGAAAATGGCAGAAAATTGAGGGGCCCCTGAACATTCCAAGGCTCAAAGGGGCTCTATCAGCAAAATTATGCTAATAGAGCCCCACATATGCGTGAATAGCCTTTAAAAAGGCCATTCAGGCACCGTAAATGTTATATTAAACCCCGCTCCCGTTTTTAAATAAAAGCATAAAAACATATATGCAAATTGTACCGAACGTGCACCGGGGGCGGTGATGCACGATGCCGCGTCATCTTCGGGCACGCCTACCTCTTCTTTCTTCTTGGAGCGACGCCCTCTGGTCCCGTCTCTTCTGCCGGCTTCCTATTGGTCTTCTTCCGGCTTGAGGTCTTGAAATCCCGCGCCTGCGTAGTAGCGCTTCCCTCCAGAGCACTACTGCGCAGGCTCACTTGCCAGTCCCCGTAGAACTATACGAGCGTAGTGCACTCTCGCGAACTGCCATTAAGTAAAATGGCGAGTGAGCCTGCGCATATATGTTTTTATGCTTTTATTTAAAAATGGGACCGGGGTTTAACATAACATTTACGGTACCTGAATAGCCTTTTTAAAGGCTATTCACGCATATGTGGGGCTCTATTAGCATAATTTTGCTGCTAGAGCCCCTTTAATATGCTTTGGACTGATGACAGACTCCCTTTAAAGGGATTCTATCATTAAAATTGTATTTTTTCTGCCTACCACGTCGGAATAGCTTTAAGAAAGGCTATTCTTCTCCTACCTTTAGATGTCTTCTGGCCACTGTTCTGTAGAAATCCCGGTTTGCGTCGGTATGCAAATGAATTCTCTCACAGCACTGGGTCCCCAGTGTTCAAACAGCACTGGGGGCGCTGGGTTCAAACTGCGCATGCCCGCTGGCTACAAGAAAATGGCCGCTTAAGCTTACTGTGTAAGATGCCATTTTCTTGTGGCCGGTGGGCATGCACTGTTGGCTTTCCCGAGGCCTGAGGCCTAGACGTTTGAACCTAGCTTCGGAAGAAGACGCAAAGAGAGGCCATTCCAGATGAAGATGAAGGCGGTCCTGGAGATTTCTCTTGCAGCACTGGAGATGCCCCCAGTGCTGTTTGAGCGCTGGGGCCCGCCCCTGGTACTGCGAGAGAACTCATTTGCATATTGACGAAAACCGGGATTTCTTCCCAACGGTGGCGTGGAGAAGAAATCTAAAGGTAGGAAAAGTATAGCCTTTCTTAAGGCTATTCCGACGTGGTAGGCAGAAAAAATACAATTTTAATGATAGAATCCCTTTAAGAGTACACCAATAGCAAAAAACAAACAAAACACTAGAATACACATTAGATTATAACCAATGTTAATAGCATTAACTGTGAATTGTGACAGGACTATGTATATATGGATCCGGTCTTATCTTCCCAGGATATGCTGTAAAGGTATGAGTCTGTGGCAAACTGACTCCAACCCTCATTAACCTCAAGAAAAAAGTGCACAAAATTCACCTTTAGAGTAAATAACTGTAGTCTGTAAAGAGATTTTCATGTGCCAAATATATTGATGACCTGTTCTAAGAATAGGTCACCATCAGAGAAGGTTAGACAGATGTTGGACCCCTGCTGCCCGCTGATCTGACAATATGGTTGAATCACTCATCAATATATTTGTCTCAGAAAACCCTTTAAAGTTGAAATTATAATACTTTTTACATGGCGTAAACATGCTTTTCATGTATATCATTACAAGTGGAACTGCAATGCGCGAAACCACCATCTATTTCATACATTATATTAAATATTCTGAAAATTGGCTCAAAGTAACTAAATCAGTAAGAGTTCAATGAGAACTTTTAGTTCATTTTTTTTGCTGTAAGATATCCTGTTACTGAATGTTTTTCAGAGGGATTCTCAGGGTAAACCATCACATTGGTGGTAGTCCAAACCCTAGTACCTTCACTGATCAAATGACTGAAGGAGCCATAATAATAGGCTTCACCTGCTACAAAATGTTTGGGACTCTTCCTAGTAAACAATGAAGGAGATTCACTGCTCGCCAGAGTGACAAGGCCCATTCAGTCAGCGAATTGTGGTAGTGCCCAGTAATGGACCCCAGCGATGTGACATTTAGATGGTATCCCAAAAAGGCTCAACATTGAAGTCCAAGAAACCACTTTTAAAGATGGATGGGATTTGGGAATAGAATGTGCTAGATTTTGAATACCTTTTTGTCAGTCAATGATGGAAGGTAAGGAGACATTATTCCTCATTACCTGGATGACTTTTGCTGCATAAACAGCTGGATTGGTTCTCACTGAAAGATCAGATCTACGTAAAGCTCTCTAATATCCTCTCTAATTATGCTAATGCTATGTAATGAGTAATAAATACTGGGAGTTAGTAGTCAAAGGCGCTAGGGAAAGAAATGATGAATTATGATTCAACAGGGCGGTAGAATGAAGGTGTCTTTATTACAGAGCTGTGTCAGGGCATGAGTGCTGTTACACATCTGCATTGTCGCACACACGTTGTATATTTTTTAATCAGTTTTAGTCATTTTTGTTGTTGTGGAAAAAAAGCAATGCATAGTTTACCACAAGAATTAAACATGTGTAATAACACCCATAAAGTAGCATGTCATGGCTCATGAAATCATGGCTACTTGCCTGTAGATAAGCACTGCCCTGGAGTGAAACTGACATTTACAGGTGCTCTGAAGAGGTTAATTTTACATCTTGGAGCTGAGCATGTGTGCCGCACAATAGGTGAAGAAACCATATTTTATTTGTTCTGTACTTTTAAACAAGAACTAGATCTGGGGGGAAAAAAAACCTATACAATTTGCTTAAAATCATATCATCAGCTTTTTGTCTGAAAATATCTTACTAATGTGCCATAGTTTAAAGTGATAGGCAAGTATTGTCTATGTTCACCTAACAATACTATTATGATCCTGTGTCCCAGCAGCCAAGTGCTACTTCAGCAGGGGTGCACAACCTGAGGCTCATGATGCTAGTTTGTGCAGCCCCCATCCATCTCTGGCACCCCTATATTTCGGACTCCTCTGTGTTCAGTACTTCAGAGAGATAAAGATAGTTGTGTATTAATGTAGTACATTGGGGAAGTGAAACGCATGGCTATTTCCCTAACTTTCATACACAACAATGTAGAAAGCTAGAATTCATTTTCTGTGGAGTGTCAGCTCGGGTAGTAGGAGATCCTCAGTCTCTGGATAAGTCTAAGTTCCAGAAATAACCATCAATATGCATGTCATATGCTATCAATATGTCTGATAACAATATAACAAGGTGTTTGTTAGACCAGAAAAATTGGGCAACTCTGCAGTAGGACGCTGGATCTCATATCAACCAGTCAAATATCATTTTATTAGCTATACACAAATAAATGTGATGGGATTCTACACTGTCCAATTTCCCTTTCATATTTTGCAGGAGAACTTAAAGGGGCTCTATCAGCAAAATCATGGCCTGGGCGCATGCGCAGTAGCATGCTGCTTCTAATACGGCTACTGCGCATGCGCCCAGGCCATTTTTTTTAGCAATGTCAGTTCGCGAGTAAGATGGGACCCGAGGACATCGCAGGAAGAGGAGGTGTGGATTAAGAAGACAGTGGACCCTGAATGCCCGCCCCCTGTGCACGATGGGTAAGTTGATCACATTCTTTTTTAGGGTATTATTTTAAAACTGGGGGGTAGTTTAATATAACTTTAGCGGTGCCTGAATAGCCTTTTCAAAGGCTATTCACGCATATGTGGGGCTCTATCAGCATGATTTTGCAGATAGAGCCCCTTTAAACTCTTTAACCCATTTCAACAAAATAAAGGGACTTTAGATCTTGTAGTTGTCCATTAAAATGGATACAGCAGAATAAATACTGCTCTCAGGTCTATACCTTATTGTAGCTTTCTACCCTGTATATCACCCCAAACTGCTAGTTTATTTGCTATTAAATTGAATCTACTATAAGCTAAAAGTGATTTAGTGAGGTGTATCAACATATGATATACAGTATGCACTCTATTTTTCAGTTTTTTTTGGGGGGGGGTTTGCTACACCACTACATAAAGGTTATTCCTAATGGGAAATAGCAACCCATACAGTCTCTAAACTAAATGGATCATATTCAGCGGTTGATTTATGAGAATTTGTGTCTCCTTTCACACCCCAAACAGATACTACATGTCTAACACAATACAGAATAACAGTTGATACACATTAGTTCACCAATTTCAATTGTGAAAGCCCATTATTCCAAAAGACCTTGTGCAATATGTTTATACTGCATATTTTGCAGTGATACTGCAAGCACTCTGTGCCGATCCCAGCATATATCACTTTCTTCTTATGACATGCTTGGCTGAACACCTTAATGTTTATAAAATGTTCTGTTCACACGAAATCTTTGATTGATGGCCCATCATTCTATACATTCCTACAGTAACACACAGTCATTATGTAAATGATACAGGAGGCTGTCATGCACTTGGATGTAATTTAAACTCATTCTGTCTATTCTGTATTCTGTCACTGACATTGACCCTAACCCTCAAACCACCATCAGTCTTTGTAATTTCCACTCACCCCAGGAAGAGTCTTCTGCTCATGCAGGGCCGTTTGTGCTTTTATGGCTGAGTCTCTGGCACAGTATGTGAGGAAGGCACAGCCTACGGACAGAATGAAAGGGAGACATTTATTGTTTCATGTATAGTAATATGTGTATATAAACATATAGAACAAAATATGTTATACAACTCTACTGGAGTTATATAATGAAGGAAACATAGAGTAATATGAGGCAGACAGGATATGAACTAGACCATTGATAAATATATATGTTTTAGTGTAGATATAGATGTATTTTTTATTGTAATAGTTATGGCATATAAGACTAGTATGAATAGTTCCTATTCCATATGAATGCAGGTAGTTCAATAAATTGCATTCCTTGTTTTGCCCTTAGGCAAAAAAAAAT
Organism: Leptodactylus fuscus; assembly: GCF_031893055.1. Taxonomy (NCBI): domain Eukaryota; kingdom Metazoa; phylum Chordata; class Amphibia; order Anura; family Leptodactylidae; genus Leptodactylus; species Leptodactylus fuscus. The sequence continues at coordinate 196,512,231 of NC_134265.1, forward strand.
AATTAAATATCAACAGGAGACCATTTTTCCAATGTCAACTGAAATTCCTTTGCTTGGATGTACTGGTAAAACGCAAACATGGCTCAGATTTTTGACATATGGCTTTCTGCCACCTAAAAATGCAAGGTCTCTCTGTGAGAACTCCCCCCCCCCCCCTCCCATAAAGGCTGTGTCTTTGGAGGATGGGAGCAGGGGCAGGAAAGGGATTTTTTCTGTCTTTATCGCAAGCATCTTCATTACATGGGAAGGATACGTTTCCATGGAAACGCTTGAAATACCATCTCCTCCAGGTAACAAAAAACAAAACAATTAAACGGAAAAAAACAACAATTGGGAGCAAAAAAAAGAAAAGAAAATACCCTCCCCCTCCCACAGAACATCTCATTAACCTCTTCCATCCGTGAGGCAGAGTAGAATAGCAGCTTTAAAGCCAGAATACGCTTTCTATCAGCTAGGCATCGCTTCAGAGGTAGAACACAAGGGGGATTTCCCTTCCAGCCATAAGCCAGCTGGGGATCTGAGTGGAGGGGGCGATTTGGTAGAAGGGTAGGAAAAATCGAGATGCAGAGAATAGCAGAACACAGGTTGCATGAGCAATATCATTATACACAGGCACAAATAGACAGGAAAAAAAAGAAGATAACAGGTTGCAAACTATACAGATGATAGTAAGGAGAGTCTGGGGGCTTCACGGTTATAACACTGAACTGACTCAAACAGAAGTGGATCCATATAAAACAAAATAATAATATAGTCAAAATGACACAGGCTCACACACAAAGATGGAAATGGGGTGAAGAGGAACACTAAATAAAGGACAAACAATAAAGCACAAACAATAAAGGATAACCAACATGTATTAAGATGTGACACAGTTAACCAGGGGGCACAGCTACCCATGGCTTTAGAGAGGCGAATACATTAAGATGGGCACTCTGCCATCATTCTCTTTAACCCTGGCATTCATCTACTATAGGGTACTAAAGCAATAAAAAGTAATCATTATGGAGTACAGAGGTATATACACCTCACACACCCAAGGACATTACAGCCCTGTACAATCTCTGAGTTGTATGAAGCCTAAAGACGGTGCTCATTCAAGATGGCTCTACTACAGCTTTGTATGCCTCCATCTTCAAACTGTTTTTTTTTCAGTCATGTTCAATTGGGGAATATCATCATAATATAGAACAGTACAGAGTGCATGTGACTCTCCAGTAAGAAGCCATAGGTACGCTTCCTGGCACATAACTATGCTTTGTGAAGACCTGCATCAATGACTAGAAAAGGGGTTCTAAGCCCCCTCATCCTCTCCATTGTAAAACTGCACTACTTTGAATGGAGTTCTGGTTACTAATCATGTATTGCGCAAAAAAAATTGTGTCTTCTTTCTGTTTTGCACAGCCCATGCCACCTTTATGTATAGAGCATGGCATGGGCTTTGCACTAGATTTAATATTAATTTCACTGGCTTGCTGAAATAAATGAGGCCTAAAATCTATATGAGGTACAAGTTGGTATGGATTTGAGTGTGCAGGTAAAAAATATGGCGCACCCTCTGCTGATGAAGGGGATGTTAAGACGGCAATTTTATATACTCATTCTTCCACAGCTACTCCTCCTGACTACAAAACCAAGGTAGCATTTCCCAAGGAGAGGGAAATAAGCCACAACCAGACTACAGGCGTAACTAAAGTCTTGTGGGTATGGTGAAATCTTTTGTCCAGGGAAGCTGTAATCTCAATACTGATGCCAGTGCTTATGGGCCCGCTAAAGCTCCTGGGCCCTGGTACAACTGCTCCCTCTGCACCCCCTCAAGTTACACCCCTGAAAACAACCCTCCAACCCCCCGACATCTGCCACAAGACCTCCAGGGCCCCAATGCACATGGAAAGTAGGGGCCCCATTTTGCAATCTGTAATACTGGTGCCTTCATACGTTGTAGAAAGGCCCCCTAAGACTCCAGGACAGTAGCGATTGCTATATCTGCACCCCCTATAGATACCCCTGATGCACACTGTATCTTCTGCCAATTTCTTTCCTCTGATAAAACTGCATTAACATTGCAGAGGATTCAGCACACTTATCACACTTGAAAAAGTGTTGAATTAATAAACTAGCAATTTACCATGATACAGTGATTTTCATATATCTATCCAGGTTATTTTCCATTGAGGTATCAATGCTCACACACAAATCACTCTATAACATTTTATTTGGCATAGAGTTCTGGTTTTACCAGAGAGAAAGTTGAATTTTCATTGTGTAATAAATCTATTTCTAAATGAAAAGGATTATGAAGGCTGAAGGGTTAAACTCTGTAAAGCTAGAAAAGAATAATAAAATGCAGGGACACAACATGACAATGGATATCGTCAGTACATAGCCCAGTGCTGTGAAAGGATTAAAACTCTGGCCAAGCTCCTAAAGAAAAATGCTCAAGGAATAAAGCAAAAACATGGAAGGATCTAGATTGTGCACTACACACCAGAATAAAGGGCAATAATAGAAAAAGAAAATGTAGTAATGTCTAGGAACAAAGGGGAACATACCATCAAGCAATCATCAGGAGGAATCTAGTGAATGGCTTATACCACTTACTGAGAAGACATCGGGGAGATTTATTAATACTGTCTTTATATACAGACAGTATAAAGCTGGAGCAGACAAGCAGAAAATGTATCACAATGGTGCATACTTAACACATTTGGTGCACTTTGCTAGATGTGATAGATGCTTTTCTTTACAGCAACTCTTAGCTAATTTTCCATCAATATTTTGTTCTAAATTTTGTTCTAAAATAATGGAGAATGACAGTGTGTATGTGTGGGGAAGGGGGAGAAGAGCTGAACCCTGTGAAGTTGATTGACATCTTCCCTGCTATCGAACCCCTCAGATGCGAGGAGAGCATACATTGCCGGCACATGCACTCTACAGAAGTACAGATCCCAAAGCGGGCTGTGTCATCTGATGCTAGCTTTGACACCTGAACTCCGCATGGGCTGGCCATGAAAACTCTCCTCGCATCTGAGTGGTTTGAAAGCAGGGAAGATGTCAATCAACTTTATGGGGGTAGTGTTAGTGGTGGAATTACAGCACATCCAAGATCCACCACGCCCCAATTGCACTTGATATTAATAGACTCCCTATAATGATTATATAATATCCGATTTCCAAAACCATCTGCCTTAGGAAGTAAGCTGGAGATTGACAACAAACTGCTATGTAGGTGTTTGTAAGCTAAGGCTAATAAAATGATAGTACAGTTTATACGTACCTCTTTCTCCCTCCTTCATTCATTTAGTCTTGAAAAATACATGATGAGTAAATACCATGCTCATTATTAATGAATTGTGAAATGCATACATAAAATTAAAAGTGAATAAACCATTTTAGGTCACTTTAAGCAAGTGCTTAAAGAAATCTTTATGGTAATACAGATTTACCCCAAAGCTACAAACAGTTTCACTACATTATAATTTTACTTTATCTATCTGAACAAACTTTGTAAAATGTGTATATAAATCATAAATATGAAACATCCATTTTACTAATAGTATCCAGCTACAACACTCTTCAATCCTTCATTCAACCTACAGACCCCTGTTCTCTTTGTATGACTAAAGCTTTGACAACTGCTACTTATTGTGCAGCCCAAAAACCAGTTCATCTTGGTTTGACTTGGTTTGGGTACCATGTATCTTGTAGTACAGGGGTAGGGAACCTTCGGCTCCTCAGCTGTTGCAAAACTGCAACTCCCAGCATGCACACTTGCTCTGCTGTTCTTGGAACTCCCATGGAAGTGAATGGAGCATGTTGGGAGTTGTAGTTTCACAGCAGCTGGAGAGCCGAAGGTTCCCCACCCCTGTTCTAGTACCTCATTGACTTGTTTGGTGCCCAGCCTAAAGCAGGTACTAAAGAAAACACATGGTACCGTGTAGTTTGCATAAACTTTTGCAGTGGAACAACAAAAGCAGTTTGTGGTAAGGGGATCCGGTATCATGCAATGGAAAAGTAGCTATAGTGTCTAATAGCCTAATAGACATTTCAGATGTGGGGAGCCTCAACAACTATCCTAAATTAAGGGCAACTGCACAGAAAGTCTATCTATCTTGAGGAACCAACACATAGACAGAACATAGGTTCCAGCAGGTAACATTTAATGCATCAGATCCTCTACAGTGACAATGCAGGAGAATTTGATGCCTTGTTGCAATATAGATTGTAGGTGAAAGATGTGGATCACAAGTCATACTATGGCCAAAGTGGAAAACCCTTTATTGTTTTCCACTATGTAAAGTTTAACTTAGGAAGTAGAAGAAGTGATAAGGTCCAATAGTAGAACAGTACAATAGACAATAAATGATACCATGTACTCATTTGGTGTGGAAAACCTATAAGAGTTTATACACCCACTATGTCCCTGTGCCTAGTATTACATGGGCAAATACATGACATAACATTGCTGACCTATGCACAAGAACAAACATAATTACCGACCTGACTCCTATGGTTACTTGCTACTGCTGGATCACTATGGGAAAATGTCAATCATGGGTGTTTTGATCAATTATCTGGTGTTAATAATTAAAACAACTACATAAGAAACTGACTTTCGTATGACCTTGGATAAATCCCCTTGCTACCATTTATCTAAGGAGTCTAGAAGTAAATCAGGCAGAAAAAGTGTCCTAAGACAATTCCATATCCAATGTAATGAAAGAAAAAAAGAAGAAAATGAAAAAAAGAATATGTCTGAAGGTAGCTGTACAGAACTACCATATGTAGGTCACATAGATATCAGCAAAATAGAACTGTAAACCCTTGAAAAATTTAATAACTATAATTGGTTAGTCTAGGAAGTCTTATTTTGCTTGGCCTTTCTGTTAACATGTACCACTTACCCAAAGAAACAGATAGTAAAATAAATCAAAAATAGTCTTTTCTTATTCGTCCATGGCATGACTTGCAGATAATTTTATGAGAATAGTAATAATTCTAAAATTGTAAAAAAAAAGAAAAAATAATATATATATATATATATATATATATATATATATATATATTGCTTTTTTGAGACAAGTTCATGAATACACACACCCGGTTTATACGTAACAACCTCCATATACCGAGAAACCCCACCGATCAGGAGATATCAGCTACACCCAGAATAATACAATAGAGCTGGAAGCAGATGGCTTTGTACACCATTATGTAGTGGCTGAGACGGATTACTGCAGATTAGTGTACAGAGCCAGAAATACTGTGTAGATGTAGAACTGGTGACAGCTGATATCAGCTAATTAATGGGAGTGCTGCGTCTAATATTGATAACCTATAACAAACCTAACAAATCTTGTCTTTTGCGTTTTTTTTTGTTTTTTTTTAAATTGCGGTATGCAGTGTAAGAGTGCCATACTGCCATAATAATAATAACAATATGAATACACCCTCAAAAAGTCAACATAATACTGCCATATGATACTCACATAATAACATTAGTTTTACTTTGCTCCTTAAGGGAACCTTCACACGGAGTATACGCTCCGCTCATTCTGAACGTACAACTCGTTCAGAATGAGCGCGTAAAAACCAGATCCTATTGACTTTAATGGGTGCCGGCATACGAGCGCTACCCATTGAAATCAATGGGAGGCATTTTTTCCCTATTACTTTCAATGTGATACGCGCGTAACCACTGAGCCACCGTGTGGCCCCAAATCCCATTCCCACTTTGAGGGAAAATACGCACGGTGGACATGCTGCAATTTCCAAAACCGTCATAGTTTTAGAAATTGCAGCATGTCAATTATACTTACGGAAACACTGGCAGTTTCCCTATAGGTATAATTGAAGCAGAAAATCTTCAGAGGAAAACTCTGTGACTTTCTGTAACTTTCTGTAAATGCACTGCAGGTAAAACGCAATGTGCTCCTGCCACGGCTTTTACCACAGAGCTTTCTTGCTGCAGGCCGCTACATGAGGCCTTAACTTAAGGGGACTTTCCGCGAAAAAAAAGTAATTTGCAAAAAGGTCTTTTAGTGCTATTAATAAGCTAATAAGTGAACCCAAACATTTTTAGCAGTACTTTGAATCATTTCTGGGTTCTCAGCGAGCTCCTGGCATCCCCTGCATTTGTTTACTTCTGCATCTTCCTGTTCTGTGCCTTTCTTATAACTCTCATGATTCCATGGGCTACACTCAGCGCTAACTCACCCCCCTTTCAAACTCACTCCCCTTTCCTGTTTCTTTCTCTATTTTTTTCTTAACACAAAGTCATTTTTATACAGAGTTGCTGAGATAACGTTAAAAAAGAGAATTACTATTGTTGGACTTGTCCCTCACTAGCAATGGATCACTGATGTGAAATACTGGCAGTGTAGGTTGACGTCTCTTACTGAATTGATTTTATTATGTAATGTTTTTGCCATCACTATATTAATTTATAATAAAGTTACACTACGTTCAAATTTGCGCCAGAGTCTCTGTCATAATGTCCACCTGAAATTGTTGGAAAAAAAAATCCTGTAAATAAGAATTGGAAAAAAAAAAAATCCTGTACAGATAATTTTTTTGTCTACCAATTTCGGTTTTAAAATGCCAGACACTTTACGAACCGCAGTATAGTCAATTGGGTCCATCAGTCTCCGTATGTAACCGCAATCATAACAGTCTGCTTGTCTGCTGTTCTGGTCCTCCGATGGACCAGAACAACGGACAACCTGATTCAAGTGTGAACTTGCTGTAAGATATAATTTTATCAAAATGTTACATATGTTTTAAGCATATAATATTTACTATGAGTGGCATTGAATGGGAATTTTGTTTTACATGGAACCAGTCAGCAAGTAGGAATAATCTACCTTCTACATGTAGCCTCCAATATGATTTTTAGTTCCTTTTATCAGTGCACCTTTTACAGTACTAGTAGCCTGGATAAACTTCTCCTTACTGCACTTTTTCTGCACAATCATTACCCTTTAGTATTAAAATTTAGAATCCATACAATTTTACAGGAGATGGAAAAGCTGACTCATAGAGCTCTAAATGACTAATATAAAGGTTGTATAATTTAGAAAAAAAAGGAACATGGTTTGTCCTATATCACAACCCTTTACAGAGCGTGTGACTAAGATACCCTCTTATTGCAGGATTGTCACCATTTCAATTATTTTACATTTTAATAACCTCATTTTAATCAAGGCAGAGCATACACATGTGGCACAGAGGAACTGGCAGCTGATTAATATCTTAAAGAACGGCATAACCCCCAGTGTAACCCTCCCAATTGCTTAAAGCAATACAGAACCATGATTTAATATAAGGGATATAAGCATTGATTACTTAGTGAATAACCTTACCTAGCTCCTTATGAATTCATTACCAAGAGTATGTTTAACCTTTCTAGACAGTCCCTCCATCAGTTTGACTGAAAGAAGAGCATTTACTGTTACATCTTAAAGTGGAGTATTCCAGTTAGAGCAAGTTACCTGCTATCCAAAGGATATAGAGTAACTTGCTGATCAATGGATGTCCCACTGCTGTGACCCCCACAGATCTTGAGATCCTCAGTTTTGAATGAAACAGCTGCTCATACACTGTGCACCACTCCATTCACTTGAAAGGGGTTTCATAGAGATATTGCTTACTTGGTCATCTCCTGTAGTCCCTACTCACATTCCTTTGGATGGTCGTAACTTAAAGGGATTCTACCATTAAACTACCTTTTTTTCTAATGAACACGTTGGAATAGCCTTAAGAAAGGCTATTCGTCTCCTAACTTTAGACATGGTCTCCGCCGCGCCGTTCCGTAGAAATACCGGTTTTAACCGGTATGCAAATGAGCTCTCCGCAGCAATGAGGGCGGGCCCCAGCACTGAAACACCGATGAGCGCGTCCCCATTGCTGCCCAGAGCTCTTTCCTTTGCCGCCTCCTTGTTCTGCAGCAACTCCGCCTCTTCTGGCTTCTCTTGCTCTTGTAGTTCTATAGAGGAGCATAGAGAGGCCACCCCAAAATGGCCACCGGCCGGCTCCTGTATTGAACTGCAAGAGCGACTACCCCAAAATGGCCGCCGGCCGGCTCCTGTATTGAACTGCAAGAGCGGCTACCCAAAAATGGCCGCCGGCCGGCTCCTGTATTGAACTACAAGAGCGGCTACCCAAAAATGGCTGGCGGCCATTTTTGGGTAGCCGCTCTTGCAGTTCAATACAGAAGCCGGCCGGCGGCCATTTTGGGGTGGCCTCTCTATGCTCCTGTATCGAACTACAAGAGCAAGAGAAGCCAGAAGAGGCGGAGTTTCTGTAGAAGAAGGAGGCAGCGCAGGAAAGAGCTCTTGGGCAGCAATGGGGATGTGCTCATCGGCCTTTCAGCGCTGGGGAACGCCCTCATTGCTGCAGAGAGCTCATTTGCATACCGGTTAAAAACCGGTGTTTCTACATAACGGCGCGGCGGAGACCACGTCTAAAGGTAGGAGATGAATAGCCTTTCTTAAGGCTATTCCGACATGTTCATTAGAAAAAAAGGTAGTTTAATGGTAGAATCCCTTTAAATATTCCTTTAACATAGTATAATGTCCCCTGTTGGGAACCCCGCAGAAAAATGTCCAAAAAACACCTAATACTTACCTCTTCCCGTTCCCAGCCCTCTTGTATTTTCTCCCAGTGGATTCAGGTAGCAGCAAATGTGCTGCAGTGATGCTAATTCATTGTCCCTGCTTGCTTCCATGCTGCTGAGTGCAGACAAAGGGGTGAAATGGTGAAGCAGGGAGCAGACAGTTCCTGGTTTCACCACTGTACTCAATCCAATTGCATTCAGAGAACACAGATGAGTTGAAGCAAGCACATACCGTGCATTGCCAGGGACACCACTCAGAATCAGGAACTGTCCTACTGAATCCCAGATGGTTGGGAGGCATGCCGATATACACACTGGGCAAGGGGAGAAGGAGTCACAAGCTTTCCCTATTGTTCCTGAAAATACTGGATCCAATCATAAAAAACATATCCTTGAGCTCAGCATCTCTACCTAAGAAACCTAGCGTACAAGACATGCAGTTCAGCTAAATAGGGACAGAACGCATCCCAAACTAAGGCTGTCTATAAATATTAGATATCTGCTGGACTAAGTATCCTTCTACAAACAGCTGTCTCTCTCAATCCCTACATACACATGCACACTTGGCTTTGGAGGGAGGGAAGAAAGCAGCTGCCAGGCACTTGTAGTGGCGGCTTACCTCCCCAAGAACAAAAGGTGTCAATCATGGTGTGGGCAAGGGGAACAGAGCTCCCAGGCCTTCTCTATGATTCCTGGAATTGTGAATTCTGAATGAAAATACTGAATCGTTACAAATAAACCTACTGTATATGCTTGAGCTCAACACCTGCACCTCAAACAAGAAAGATCAATAGGGATCCTTTAAAACTGTTGTTCAGACAACAGTTATGTTTCCCAATGCCAATGTATACTTGGTTCATCTGAGAGTGTATTCTGAATGAAGAGGCACCTATAGCCAGGCTCCTATAGCAGTATACCTCCCAGAGAACAAAAGGACTGGATATTCTACTGGATATCAATAATAATTAACTGACAGCCCCCTTTAATTTGCTATATATGCATTGTAGACAGTTATAGTAATGGTTTCCCTGCATAAATTGCATCCTCTACTATTTATTTATTTGTATTAATGCAAATTGCTTACTCCACCTAGGTTAAAAATATTCCTCAAAAATCATACGAGCAGTATTTTTTCTTTGGTCACCCAGTCATTGGAGAAAGTGCCGTGCAATGCTATATATATCTCACACAGCCAGCATCATTATAAAAATGGATTGTCTTGATCAGATAATCAAGACAGAGAGAAAAATGACTCAACAAGATATCCTACAGTATATAAAGGGATTACTAGTAGCCACAATTGCTTATACTATGTGACCACGGTAGTATTAAAAACTAGCAGTGCACATAAATTCTCAGATGTACTGGATTGTAGCACATCTGGCACAATGTATACAGACCATAATCCCGAAAGCCAGGAGGGAAACAGATTTCATAACATTTACAGTAAAGATCCCCAAGGGTCTAGAATTTGGGCCAAACTAAAGGCTTGCTATGACATCTGTTTAAGAGACCTGATGTTGACGCAAAAATAAAACAAACCGATATTAGGATCTTGTGCACAATGATAGTAAGAATATGGACATCGACAAAAACAACAGGGTGGAATAGAAAAGGAAGATAAGTAAAAAAATCCATTTCAAGTTAATATTTTTCACTTAGTTCTGTTGATTCGATGCACGCATGTGTGCACGTCCACTGTGTCTATGTAAAGTCAAGTCTCTACTTCTTAGGCTCGCTTCACATCTGCGTTCGGTATTCCATTCAGAAAGTCCGCATAAAGATCCCCTGAACGGAAAACCGAACGCATTGACAAGCGGTGAGCACTGAAAGCACACGGACCCCATAGACCATAATGGGGTCCGTGTGTTTTCTGCGCAGTGTCCACACGAGTCATGCGGAAAGGAAAGTAGTTCATGAAGTACTTTTCTCTCCGCATGACTCGTGCAGACAGCGCGCAGAAAACACACAAATCCCATTATAGTCTATGGGGCCTGTGTGCTTACATAAGCTCACTGCTTGTCATTACGTTCGGTATTGTGTTCAGGGGGTCCCCATGTGAATTTCCTGAACAGAATACCAAATGCAGATGTGAACCATGCCTTAGCCACAGACTACACTATCAATAACTGTCAATAACTAGTTACTATAAGGCTTCTTACTGTACCTAGTCAGCCTGGATTACTAAGGCAAGTAATATATATATATATATATATATATATATATATATATATATATATATATACTGTATATATATATATATATATATATATATATACACACACACATATAGTAGTTATCACTTAAGTGAGCAACAAAAAATTTTGAAAGCCCTTCTTCTTTTAGTTTTTTATAAGGGAAGGTCCTAAACATAGTCTGCTCTTATTGGGGAATACTTATTTAATATGCTATTGTCAATCAGTATGACTTATCATTTACAGTGCCATTTTTCACCAACCTTCAAACTCTTCCCACAAATAGCTATTCAACAATGCCAGGAGCTATAAGATCTAATTCAATGAAATTATTGATCTTTCAAAAGCAATAACTTCAGCATTCAGAATTCCCCATAAATGTCAGGCCCCATCCCCCACAAATGATAATCAGCATAAGGAATTCTGCAGGATATTTCTAACGCCTATGGAAAAATAGTATGGTACCGTATTAGCCAGATAAAAATCATGCAATGTTAGATACTTTTTTGTTGTCAAAAAGGCAAAAAAGAGGTTCCTACTTCAAGCCAATGCGAATGTATGACTAGGAACACAACACGACACTTAGAAGATGCTACACGAAGGCAAATGGTTCATGAGGTGGGTACCTCCATGGGAAAACACGTCTCACACCACACCTTGATAGACATAAAAGTCCTGATTCTACAAGGTCTCTTCAGGAATGACAGAGAGAGAAAAATTTAGGAATTCAAGTTCATGGTAAGATTTTGGACCTGGATTTATGAACCGCTTTATTGCCCTGCCTTTTCATACCTATATATCATCTCTAACTAATTGTGCTATGCAAATGGGATTTTTCTGGTTAGCCAATTGAGGCATCATATCTTCAATACTTCTACTTTTTGACACAAAAGCATCTAACCTGGCAGGATATTTTCAACAGGCAACTGCAATGTATGTGCTCCCATACTGAACTCTACTAATAAGACCCCTTATACAGTGGATACCCAGAGGCAATGGCCACGATCAATTCCGCCGAAATTGTGGCAACCCACAGAATACAGGTAACATGTTGTTTTGGCTGCACCGTGAAAATGGTAAAAATGATGCCTGTTACAAAGTTGCGCAAACATAGTTTTTCTCTAATTCTACCTCATTCAGATTTTTTTTCCAGGTTCTCAGAACATCATACAGAATATTAAGTGGTACTGCTATGAAGTACAATTTGTCCCCCAAAAATTAAGCTCTCAAATGGCTGTGTGAACTGAAAAGTAAAAAACCCATGGTTTTTAGAAGGCGGGGAGTAAAAAACGAAAACTTAAAAATGGCTGCGTGCATGATCACATGACTATGGACTGATTTTTATCCACTGGAAGTAAAACAAAACAGAATGAATGACAGAGATCTAGAAAACCATGAGGAATTGTAACTATATTTAATATGTAACTATAAATCTAGGGAATAAACAAAACTATGAAATCTAGAGAAAACTCAAAGGGCTAGTTCACACGGGGAAAAATGGTCAGGATTTTGACACGGAATCCGTTTATTCCTACTCGCGGAAAAAAGAAGCGAGCTGCCCTTTCTTCAGGCGGATTCCGCGGCTGATTCAGCGTCCGCCTCGCGACACCACCCTCTGGACTAGGCCCATTCATTTGGGTCTAATCCGGAGCGGAAAGCTGCGACTGGATGCCGGTACACTGCAATGGCATCCCGTCGCAGCAGCCGCGATGGAATGTGTTCACACAGAGCCCTGTAAGAACTAGCTAAACTAGAGATTCTATAAGGTAGTAAAGGGTAATAAAAATTATATCAATGCTAGTAATGGAGCACTGTACAATACAATATTGATGACTTAAAGAGAACCTTTCACCACCCCCAACTATTCAAGTTCTTAGCATCTATTAGTAAGTGCTCCTCTTCAATGATTCCAGTGCAGTTGAAATTTTCTCTATAGCCCCCACCATTCAGGAGCAACAAGTGCAGGAAGTTTTGGTGCTTGATATGTTATTTAAGCTCAGTAATGTCAAAAGGGCAGGGCTGGCAGGGGTCCAAGATTCAGATCTCCAATCACAGGCAGCCAGAGTCAGAGCTCAGATAGTACAGAGACTTAGGTTAAGGCCCCACATAGTGGGCCGCAGCCAAATAGCACTGTGGGAAAAACCGCAGCAGAAACGCATTGTGGTTTTTCCCTCAGCGTTTTTTACAGAAATTCCACTGAGTTTTCATCTGTATACTTTCTACTTCAGTTATACCTGTATGGATATTGCCAGCATTTCCGTAGGTATAATTGACATGCTGTGATTTTCAAAAACACAATGGTTTTGGAAATCGCAGCATTTCCTCTGCATGTATTTTTTTGCAGTATGTAGATGAGATTCGATGTGGTGTTCATGCTATGTTGGGCTTCAGCCTAAATAGTATATTAGACACCAAATCTAACAGCATTGATTGCTCTGGAAAAGTGGGAGCTAGAAGAAAATTTCAACTATGCCAAAATCAGCGGAGCAGCCACCATTAATTGGTATATGAAGAGTTGGACTTGTTGGAGGTAGGGAAAACTCCTCTTTAATGGAATTGCCAAGGATTAGAAATCTGAAAAAAAAAATTGCGCAAATTAGCGCCAGAAAACTGGTGTACAGGACATATTATTCTATATTCTCTCAGTCTGCCTCTCTATATTGCACATGATGATTGAGTGTGCGATAGAAACAGTGCACTGACTGCTTGCACAGAATCTGGGAAACACTTTTTAGTATTTAGTTGTTACACTTAGATCCAAATGCACATGTAGCTATGCTATCAACAAATTTGTCTTTTATGCATATTAAGTTCTGTAGATCTCTGTCCATAAACTAGTCGGTGATGGTGTAGTAAGTCACATTGCTCTTTGGTACTAGGTGACCATGGTATACGGGGTTGAAGTATGAAGAGAACTGTGTGGCAATAAAACTGCCAATTGACATAACAATTAAAGGTAATGGCTGTTAATGATCATTATAGATAACTGCTATCTGTAAGGTTCTAGAAGGATAGGTTCCAACCAGTGAAAATCTCTTCCATCAGTCAGAACATAGATGTGCTTATTTTCAACTGTTGGTAGGAGTAATCGATACCATTATCCTGTCCAGGGAAATTACATGGACGACAATGTAAGTAACAAATATTAGTCAGGCTGGAAGTCATTTTTCTTTCTTTTGTTTCATACACAACTGTTCTTGCAGGGTGTTGACTGTAAATCTCATGGAGGGAAGGGGGTGGAATTTTCATACCTATGACTTATTGGAACCTGGGTTTCATGGTACCTGTTAAGAACTACATGCAGTTTTAATTGCAGTAATGAGTAGAATATGTTAGTATACATCTCACGTGTAAGGTAATGGCCATTATATTAAATACCTCTGGATTACTTGTGCAGTAAAAATGGAACATGTGCTATTCATTTCTGCCTTAAAAATCCTGCAGTTACTGATTTAAAATAAAAAGTATTGTGTGAACTCAACCTAAGATAGCAATGTAAAGAAAGAGTAACATAGTGAGGCTAAGGCCCCACATAGTGGGTCTCATCCAAAAAGCTCCGCAAAATAAACCTTGGCGGACACGAATCGCGTTTTTTCCTGCGCAGTTTTCAGATGCAGGTATTTTTCTGCACTTTACAGGAACTGTAAAATGCTGCAGTTTTTAATGCATGCATTTAAAAACACATGCATTTTTAACAGAACACGTGTTTCTGTAGAAAAGAAAAGCATGGTGTGAATCTACCTTTAGGCTAAGGCCCCACTGGGCGGAAACGCAGTGCTAAAGTGCTGCAAGAAGAACCGCGGCATGAACGCATTGCTTCACGCAAGTGCGTTCAACAGAAAGTTTGTGGAGTTTTCCTCCACGGACTTTGTGTTACAATTATATCTATAGGAAAACCGCGGGCGTTTCCGTAGATATAATTGACATGCTGCAATTTTGAAAACCGCAATGGCCAAATCGCTGCGTTTCCGGCCAGTGGGGCCCCAGCCTTAGACTAAGGCCCCACATTGCGGAAATGCAGCTTTTTTGTAGCACATTTTGTTGCGGTTTTTTAAGCCAAAGCCAAAAATGGCCTGAAAAGGAATGGAAAATATATAGGAAGTCCTTATACTTCTCCCATCTAGTCAATACAATCCTGTCTTTAGCTCAAAAAAACACAGCAAAATACGCATAAATAAAATAGCTGCATTTGCACCACGTGGGGCCTCCGCCTCTGGCAGATGCTTTTTATGCTGTATTTATGATTTGCACCTTTTTTTAAACAAATGTAAAAAAAGCGCAAATGCACTCCAGTACATAGGCAGTGTAAGGCTAAGGCCCCGCGAGGCGGAAACATAGGCTTTAGCCTTAAAGAGCATGACAGGTTACAATGCATTACAAAGGGGCAATTGTGCCTTTTTTTGCGCCTTTTTGACCAAAAAGGTGCAAAGTACACATGACCTTAAAAGGCACATATACACTAACTAACGCATGCCCAACATTTAACAAAAAAAGTATAGTAAAAAAAAAGGGACACAAGAAAAAAAACCCCTCTTTTCAGTTTTCCCCACCACTTTTCACAGTCCGCAGAGGTTTCCTCTGTGGACTTTCTGCTTCAATTATATCTATAGGGAAACCACCGGAGTCTATGTAGATATGTGCAGGGCACATGCTTCGATTTTCAAAACCATCACGGTTTTGGAAATCACAGCATGTCAATTATATTTTTTTTTCGCAATGTCTGGATGAGATTCGCTAGAGACACTTTGCAGGGACTGTAGAACTTTGTGGTTTTTGCTGCACCATTTACACCACGTGAGGCTCTGGCTTTAAAGAGGTATTCCCATAACCCTTGTTCACCAACCTGCAGACTCTGTGCTCTGTTCACTTCCTGGTTTTCTCGGCACATTGGTGGGCGGGGTTTCACTTGCTCTGCTATCTGCTATGTTTGCAGTCAGTAATGAGGGATTGGTTGTAAATGCATTACCACAGTATGAAGCTGATGTAGCAGACCTGGATTTGAGTCAGCTTGCATTACATACAGAGGTAACGAACTCCTTATCTCAGCCCTTATCAGCCAAACTCAAACCAGAATCAGAAATGCCGGAGCTCTCACATCCCCCCTCCCCTATCCCCCCTCCCCTATCTGAGGAGCTCCGTTATTTGTCAGACATACACAGCTCAGAGCTGCTTCCAGCACTCAGCCCCTGTACAGTAAAAGAGAACATGGTTCATCAGATCGCCTTCTTTCATTGTTTCCTGGTCCAGTTCTGTTGGCCATGTGCCCACTGTAGGAGTTTGTGATGGTGGACAAGGGTCAAAACTGGTATGGTGACCAGTCTGCACAACACCTTGCTCTTAAAGCTGGGATGCACTTGTGTTTCACATTCTTCCTATCACAGTGAGCAATATGTTTTTCAACAATATGTGCTACAATAGCTCTTCTGAGTAACTGGACCAGATAGCTAGCTTTTAATTCTCCAAGCATATCAATAAACACTGAGTGTCTATCAGCAACCAGGAAGTATCACTGCTCAACCCAATGTAGGAATCAATTTTTTAATCATGAAATAGAGTATGAGTCCAATATAGATGCACGTAAATACCCAGATTGGCAACTAGGAAACCACAATCGAAAAAATATGTAAAATTCCAGCATCAAATATAAAATTTAACTTTTAATTCTTCATATAAGACATCAATAAAAAAAACTTTCACATGATGGGGATCCATGAAATAAGAAAGTATAGAATCAGCTTACGTGTTTCATTAGCTATGAGTGAGGGGATCGAGATGGTCACCCTGAAACGCGTAAGTTGGATTCTATACTTTCTTATTTCATGGATCCCCGTCATGTGAAAGTTTTTTTTATTGATGTCTTATATGAAGAATTAAAAGTGGAATTTTATATATATTTTTTCGATTGATTGCCTAAGCCCTGATGGAAGTTTTCTATTTGCCCTTCTTTGGATCAGTTCTGGTAGACACACCTTACAAGACATGCAGCTTTGGAGTTGCTCTTAGTCACTCTTGCAATCACAATAGGGCCCTTGTCAAAGTTGCTAAAATCCTTAGGCGTCATTTACATGGCAGAATCTGCCGCTGAATTTGTGACAGATTCCACCCAGAATCAGCAGCAGATTCCACCCTGATTCAGCCTCCCACTGTTTGGAAAAGTTGGTAAACTGGCATAAAAAAAAAAAGTGACTATTTTAGTTGCAAGTGGCATTAAATGGTTGCATATCATCGATCTGTGACTATTTTATGCCATTTGAGTGGCTTAAAGGATTTTATGAATTCCCACACAGTGTGTTCCTGTATGAACAGTAGATCAAGCTTACTATGAATGTGTATTAGAGCTTTGATCTGCCTCCCATAGACTTGCATGGCAAGTATGACTTCCTGTTCATACAAGAAACAACTGAGGGCAATTTATTAAAACTGCACCAGTTTCCTGCACCAATCTTGATAAAGTCTCTGACTGGTACAAGGCACTGAATTCCTGTATGCCATAATTGATATCTGCAGTAGTCAAGAACTGGTACAGCTTTCATGGATAAGCCAGTGTTGGCTACCTGAGTTAGGCTAAGGCACCCCATAGCATGCCATAGCGAAAAGGAACTACAGAAAAGATTGCGATAGAAACGCATCACATTTTTTTCCACATCACTTTTCACAGAAAATTTGCAGTTTTCCTCTGCGGACTTTCGGTCCCTATTATACCTATATGCAAAACACCAGCACCTGTACCGTAAGCTCACACAGAGTGATCAAAAGCCATGCCAACATGTGGTTTTATTTTAAAATGGCACAGTTTTCACATTCATTGTTAAAGACTGTGCAGTTTGGAACGTAAATAGATGTTTTACCTGCAAATCCATTAACAATTTAACAATCATGGAGATATCACAATAGCACAGGATCAAATCCTACTAATATAAATGGGAAAGTTTGTGTTTTTTTGTATGTTTGTTCCTCAATCACGCAAAAACGGCTGAACGGATTTGAATGAAATTTGGCACATAGATAGATTGTAATCTCAATTAACATATAGGCTACTTTATATCCCAGTAAATGACATGGCTTCATGACTGTTATGAATTTATGTTCACATACTATATTACACATTATAGCAGCTTATCTCAGGTCCCATGGCTGTTATCTCTCTGTGTAAACACACAGCTAACCCTCAGTCCATTGTGTACATGCATTTGCACATTATCTGATCTGCTCCAGGCAATGCTGACTCACTGCATGGGAAAACACGTTTAATGAAAATTGGCAGTTTACCACTTTTAAAGGTGCTGGGAAAAAGAAAATCTAATTTGTCGCGAAATTCTAAAACAACAAGAGCTATGAAGGTAGCCAGAAGTTACAGAGTTCTCCTCAAGCGGAGCTGAGGGGGATCATCGACTCCAACAGCACGCTCATTATATGGCGTCCCAGTGAGCTGCTGAGATGCCGGAACAATCACAGGCATGATGCGAGGAACAAGTTCAGTGGCATGCCAGCTTGAGAGCTGACGAAATGCTGGAGCATGCGGATCATCGATGCCAACAACATGCTCATTATATGGCTTCACAGCGAGCTGCTGAGACATTGGAACAATCATGGGCAAAGCGTGAGGAACAAGTTCAGCGGCAAGCCATCTTGACAGCTGCGGAAACGCCGAAGCATGCGGATCTTCAACGCCAACAACATGCTCATTATATGGCGTCCCAGCGAGCTGCTGAGATGCCGGAGCAATCACAGACACGGCGTGAGGAACAAGTTCAGCAGACAGCTTAAGAGCTGCCAAAATGCCAGAGCAGGCAAACCATCGACGGCAGCAATTTGCTGAATACAGGAGGATAATTGACGCCAACAATGTATAAAACTTAACATTTTAGAATATTCCTTAAAATAGTAATTATGTACAAACACAATAATCCTTATATTGTCACAAAACATAAACTCAAATAGTCACAGGGTCAGATTAGGACTGTCCTTGTCAGGACAGGGGCTATGTATGGGATAATAGGGTTTGATAGGGATTAGAGATGAGCGAACAGTGTTCTATCGATCACATGTTCGATCGGATATCAGGCTGTTCGATGTGTTCGATTCGAATCGAACATCACGTGGCAAACTCCAAAAAAATTCGATTCCCCTCCCACCTTCCCTGGTGCTTTTTTTGCACCAATAACAGCGCAGGGGAGGTGGGACAGGAACTACGACACCGGAGGCATCGAAAAAAATCGGAAAAAGTAATTGGCTGCTTAAATCAGGTGACCTCCATTTTAGACGAATAGTGGATTTCAAATCCGGGTCATATGAGAATGTGAACTTTGTGACTAAGAGACAGGGATAGCTGTACAGGCAGGAATAGCTAGGGATAACCTTTATTTAGGTAGGAATGTTATTAAAAATAACTTTTTGGGGCTCTATCAGGTGTGTAATTGTGATTTTTGTGACATAAACTTTTTCCAATAGGAATGCATTGGACAGCGCTGATTGGCCAGATTATGGAACTCGACCAATCAGCGCTGGCTCTGCTGGAGGAGGCGGAGTCTAAGATCGCTCCACACCAGTCTCCATTCAGGTCCGACCTTAGACTCCGCCTCCTCCTGCAGAGCCAGCGCTGATTGGTCGAATTCCGTACTCTGGCCAATCAGCGCTGGCCAATGCATTCTATTAGCCCGATGAAGTAGAGCTGAATGTGTGTGCTTAGCACACACATTCAGCTCTACTTCATCGGGCTAATAGAATGCATTGGCCAATCAGCGCTGGCCAATGCATTCTATTAGCGTGAGCTGAGTTTGCACAGGGGTTCTAGTGCACCCTCGGCTCTGCTACATCAGATGTACATCATCTGATGTAGCAGAGCCGAGTGTGCATCAGATGTAGCAGAGCCGAGTGTGCATCAGATGTGTAGTTAAGCAGAACTGGCTCAGCACTGCTAAGTCTCTGCATTCCCATAGGAATGCATTGGCCAGCCTTCGGCCAATCAGCGCTGGCTCTGCCGGTTGGAGGCGGAGTCTAAGGTCGGACCTGAATGGAGACTGGTGTGGAGCGATCTTAGACTCCGCCTCCTCCAGCAGAGCCAGCGCTGATTGGTCGAATTCCGTACTCTGGCCAATCAGCACTGGCCAATGCATTTCTATGGGGAAAAGTTAGCTTGCGAAAATCGCAAGCTGACAGGGATTTCCTTGAAATAAAGTGACTTTTATGCCCCCAGACATGCTTCCCCTGCTGTTCCAGTGTCATTCCAGAGGTGTTGGCATCATTTCCTGTGGTGTCATAGTGGACTTGGTGACCCTCCAGACACAGATTTGGGTTTCCCCCTTAACGACTATATGTTCCCCATAGACTATAATGGGGTTCGAAACCCATTCGAACACTCGAACAGTGAGCGGCTGTTCGAATCGAATTTCGAACCTCGAACATTTTAGTGTTCGCTCATCTCTAATAGGGATGTATCTCTTACCCCTTGAACCTAAGATGTTAGTGATGATGCATTATGGTTCCCAGCTCTGTTTTGTCCCGTCCTGGTTTGATGGTTCTTTTTATATTTGAGCACTGGTCCTGAGCACAAAGGCACTTTCTATGTGTTTATACATAACTACTATTTTAAGGAATATTAGTAAATGTTAAGTTTTATATATGATTAGATCCTGTGCTATTGCGACTTCATTGATTTACATTGGATGAATGGTTAAGTTATACTAGCTATATATCACATTGGAGATATCAGGTAAAACCACTGCTACTTGTGAATTTTAGATATGGCCCAATGAAATTTAAAATCCAATTAAAATGAACAATTAAAGGGAACCTGTTATTAGTATCGAGCATATCAACCTAGCCCCGTTGATAGGTTAGGGTGACATGCATCAATCTAATGGTGTTTTCCCCTTGTGATTCAGTGTCTGTGTTCCCAAAATATTGAGGTTTTTGTCAATATGCATATAAACTCTTTGGATCAGCAGGGCATTGATATTTATCTCTTTGGAGCAACAGAAATGCCCTCAATTCTACAAATAGCTCATTTGCATATTGACAAAAATGGTATTCTCTCGGCAGCGGAGGCTCCGATTCGCTTTTCTTTTTGCAGAGCTGGGGTGGTGCACTGGTTTCTGTGACAGAATGTCTGTAATATATTCTGCAAAAAATGAATTCTTAATTTTTTGGAATTCCTTCCCTCATTTATTCCCATTTCAAAGAGGGGTCTATCCTTTTTCAAGAACAGTGCCACCCCTCTCCAAGAGCTGTGTCTGGTATTGCAGTTCAGTCCATCAGTTCAGCAGCAATACCACTTAAAGCCTAGCATAAAGAGTGGCACTGTTCCTAGGCTTTTGCAGAATTTTACATACAGTGTATTTAATATGGACCGCGAGAGGAGTTCTGTTCAACTTATAACTCTTCATTCAGATGTGACTGTTAGTAAATATGTAATTGGATTAAATGCTTGTAAAGTAAATAACAAAGTATACAAAGTCTCTGCCCTGTGCTTAGTACTTCATATGTAATAATAGTATACGGTATGCAAGTAAACCCAAAGTAATTGGTGGTAAAATAAATCCATAATAACAACCAGAGAAATGAATATCACTGGCAATAGTCTCTGCCATATATTGCATAAAGATACGGTTGTCATGAAAAACGGGTAAAAATTAAAGAGCTTGTCCAGGCAATAATATTTTTTAATTAGGCCTGGGTAGGTGAAAAAAAAAAAAAAAAGAAACAAACCATACTCACCAGTCCCCGAAGCACTGGTGACCTCACAGTGTGGTCCAGTCCTTCTGCTCAGCTGTCTTCTTGCAGTGGAATTGCCGACGGTGACATCCCATTGTACCTTCTGCTGATTAGCCTCAGTGGTCACATGACTGCTGAGATCAATCAGTGGCCACAGCAGCCACAGGAAGGAACCTGGGGACGTCGGATCTGCAGGACCGGACTGCACTGAGAGACACCCAGGACAGAGGGCCTCATTAACCACTTCTGGACCACCCATTAGGTTTTTACTTCTAGAGAGTGGATGCCTTGTTCTGCAAAGATGTAGTGGTACATCCAAACACTTTTCAGCAGCTGCACCGAATTCTGCAGCTTCAGAAACAGAATCGGCTGTAACTACAGCCAGAGCTCCCAGAGAGAAGACAGGGAAGGTTTATTACCATCCCTGCCTTCCCAATCGCTGTGTACACAGTGCTCAATGAGCGCTGTATACACAGTTATGGTAAATGTAAAATGTAAAAAAAAAAAAAAAGTAAATTAAATAGTTAAAAAAATAAATAAAATAATACGTCAATAACATGACATTATTACTGGTTCTAGCCCCACCCCTAATGACAGCATATAAAATAAAAATTACCATAACGGAGAGGACAAACTACCTTAGGGCTAGTTCACACGGGGGCAAAGAGGCTGATTTTGACAGCGGATTTCGCTTCAAAATCAGCCCATTTACAATAGTAGTCTTTAAGGGCCCATTCACACGGAGTTTACGCTCTGTGTATTCTGTACATTTTACACGTGTAAAATGTAGTTAGCCATTGAGTTCAATAGCATGTTCGTATGACGTGCGTCTTCTTGCGCGCGCGCAAGAAGACGCGCAAAAAGACGCGCGTTATACGAACATGCCATTAAACTCAATGGCTAACTACATTGTACACGTGTATTTTTACACGTGTAAAATGTACAGAATACACAGTGCGTAGACAGAATACACGGAGCGTAAACTCCGTGTGAAGGGGCCCAAGAATAGAAGAAGGATTTTCTCCCATAATGAAAGCAAGTAAGCTGCTGCTCATGTCCATATAGGTTAGGTGATATTGCAGCTTCAATGGTTTGTTGTGTAGAAGGAAGCTGGAGAGGTGGGCCTACACTAGATTCAACACATTTAACCATAGGCAGAGTACATGTATGATTATGTAGATATGTGGGTGAAGAATGCACCTATACGCAATATAAAAAAAAACTAAGAAATTACACAGTCACTTCAAATGAGTACGGAAAGGTAAATACATATTAATAAATTTAGTTTAATAGAAGAACTGTGGTGTTATGTAAAATTAAACGTAGGCCTTGATTCATATCGGAAAAGACATGAGTGGGAGGGTGATAGAGAAATATGTACACATCAAAATCACATCATACATAGGTAATATTCTCTTTACCATACGCCTCCTTGAGGGAGGAAATAGGAAAAAAATGGATAATGGGGTAGTGTGATGAAGGATTCAGAATAGTACCCACCTTTCCACCATTCTGAAATGAATGAATGAATGAATAAGGTGAAATTGCAAATTTAGAAGAGGAAGCTTTTGGCCAACTTTGTGCAGGAGCAAGTGAAAGAATAAAACAAGTATCGTAGGTAACTAACTACTATAGATTCACACAAACACACAAGGAACTATAATACAGTATGTAGTATTCTGAATAAAGGGATTGGATATACAGTTTTTTGGCAAGGAGGCCAAGGAAGGTGAAAAAAAAAACATACTCTCCTCGCGGTGTCTACCACCGTGGTCCAGTCCTGCTGCTCCCAGGGTCTTGTTCTGGTCGAAGTCCTTGCCCCAAGTGACTGTTGAGGCCAATCAGTGGCCTAAGGAAAGGACACGGGACGTCGCAGGTTGGCCTCAGCAGTTACATGTAGTGAGGACTTCCACCAGAAGATACACCGGGTCGCCACTGGACCGGACTGTATTTTCTGTACAACCCCTTTAACGGGAGAAGCTGGTACTAACATGTAATGTGTGCATGCTCCTACAGAAATGATAGGGGACAGGATATGAATACCACAGGATCTATTACCAGATACGAATCCCAGATAGGGATAGATTACTTAACATGAATGCCACTTGATAGAAACAGTGTAGGCAGGTAGGCATGCCACTGCATGTAACACTGACAGTGGATGAATCACTAGATATGTATTCCCTGGATATATTTATTGGTATGAATGTCCCTGGATGTATTACTGGTACTTAATGCCATTTAATGTATACCATAGTATGAATGTCCCCGGAAAAATCACTGGGTATGAATGCCTCTCGATATATCCCTAGGTATTAATGTCACTGGGTGTATCACTGGGTATAAAGGCCACTGGATGTATCACTGGTTATGAATGTCCCTCGATTTATCCCTGGGTATGAATGCCACTGGATGTATCACTGAGTATGGATGCCACTGGATGTATCCCTGAGTATGAATGCCCCTCGATATATCAATCCTGGATGTATCACTGTGAATGAATGCCCCTGGATGTATCACTGGGTATGAATACCATTGGATGTATTGCTGGGTATGGATGCCACTGGATGTATCCTTTGGTATGAATGCCACTGGATGTATCCCTGGGTATGAAAGCCACTAGATGTCTCACTAGGTATGAATGCCACTGGATGTATCCTTGGGTATGAATACCCATGGATGTATCCCTGAGCATAAAAGCCACTGGATGTATCACTAGGTATGAATGTCACTGGATGTATACCTGGATATGAATGCCCCCCGGATATATCTCTGGGTTTGAAAGCCACTTGATGTATCCATAGGTATGAGTACCATCAGATATATCACTGGGTCTGAATGCCCCTGGATGCACCCCTAGATATGAATGCCACTAGATGTATAGCTGGGTATGAATGCACCTCGATATATCACTCCTGGATATATCCCTGGGTATGAATGCCGCTGGATGTATCACTGGGTATGAATTTCCCTGGATGTATAACTGGGTATAAATGCCCCTGAATGTATAACTGGGCATGAATTTCCCTAGATGTATCCCTGGGTATGAATGCCGCTGAATGTATCACTGGGTATGAATGCCACTAGATGTATCACTGGGTATGAATGCCACTAGATGTATAACTGGGTATGAATACCACTTGATTTATCCCTAGGTATGAACGCCCCTGGATGTATCCCTGGGCATAAAAGCCACTTGATGTATCACTAGGTATGAATGCCACTGGATGTATCCCTAGGTATGAATGTCACTGGATGTATCCATAGGTATGAGTACCATCAGATATATCACTGGGTCTAAATGCCCCTGGATGCACCCCTAGATATGAATGCCACTAGATGTATAGCTGGGTATGAATGCACCTCGATATATCACTCCTGGATATATCCCTGGGTATGAATGCCGCTGGATGTATCACTGGGTATGAATGCCGCTGGATGTATCACTGGGTATGAATGCCACTAGATGTATAACTGGGTATGAATGCCACTAGATGTATAACTGGGTATGAATACCACTTGATGTATCCCTGGATATGACTACCCTTAGATGTATCCCTGGGTATGAATGCCACTTGATGTATCCCTGGGTATGAATGCCCCTGGATGTATCACTGGGTATGAATGCCACTGAATATATCCCTGGGTATGAATGCCACTTGATGTATCCCTGGGTATGAATGCCACTTGATGTATCCCTGGGTATGAATGCCCCTGGATGTATCACTGGGTATGAATGCCACTGAATATATCCCTGGGTATGAATGCCACTTGATGTATCCCTGGATATGAATGCCACTTGATGTATCCCTGGGTATGAATGCCCCTGGATGTATCACTGGGTATGAATGCCACTGAATATATCCCTGGGTATGAATGCCACTTGATGTATCCCTGGGTATGAATGCCCCTGGATGTATCACTGGGTATGAATGCCCCTGGATGTATCACTGGGTATGAATGCCACTGAATATATCCCTGGGTATGAATGCCCCTGGATGTATCACTGGGTATGAATGCCCCTGGATGTATCACTGGGTATGAATGCCCCTGGATGTATCACTGGGTATGAATGCCACTTGATGTATCCCTGGGTATGAATGCCCCTGGATGTATCACTGGGTATGAATGCCACTAGATGTATAACTGGGTATGAATACCACTTGATTTATCCCTAGGTATGAATGCCCCTGGATGTATCCCTAGGTATGAATGCCCCTGGATGTATCCCTGGATATGACTACCCTTAGATGTATCCCTGAGTATGAATGCCACTGGATGTATCACTGGGTATGAATACCACTGAATATATCCCTGGGTATGAATGCTCCTGGATGTATCCCTGGGTATGAATGCCACTGAATATATCCCTGGGTATGAATGCTCCTGGATGTATCACTGGGTATGAATGCCCCTGGATGTATCACTGGGTATGAATGCTCCTGGATGTATCCCTGGGTATGAATGCCACTGAATATATCCCTGGGTATGAATGCCCCTGGATGTATCACTGGGTATGAATGCCCCTGGATGTATCACTGGGTATGAATGCCACTGAATATATCCCTGGGTATGAATGTTCCTCCATCTATCCCTCCTGAATGTATTCTAAGGTATAAATACCCCTGAGGGCAGGGATGAATGAGAGGCAGCAGGTGTGTGAATGGGGTACAGGGCAGGACTCACCTTTGTGCATGCCCGTGTATCGGTCCTTCAGCACTGTCAGCTCATAGATCTTGCCGAACTGCTCGAAGAGAGGCTTCAGGTCCTTCTCCTCCAGGTTGCGAGGGATTTGCCCCACAAACAATTTGATGGCGTCCAGGTCCTTCATGCTGTCTGACTGCTGAGCAGGGGGCTCGGGGCCGCTCATGGGGCAGGCTCGGGGCTGCTGCTGCTGCTGGGGATGCTGCTGCTGCTGCCTCCTCGCCTCTCTCTCCGTCAGTCTGGCCATCTCCAGCCCCTCGGTAGGCTGGATCAGTCACACAGGCAGAGCTCTCAGCTGGAAACTGGGGTGTGAGTGAAAAGCTGAACAGCACCGATTCCAGCAGCCGGAACGTAAGAGCGCCTCCTGCTGGCTGCTTCGGCGAACATAATTACAGCTATGTGCTGCTCTCCTCACAGCTCCTTATAGACAGTGTAGCACAACATTCATTCCCACACTCCATAGCCCTCATATGTGACATTGCAATGAATGAGAGGGAAGACAAAGTTGTGGACAATGCCATCCTGCATCTTTATGGCTAAAGAAGTTTTATGATAAGCAATAAGACTGGGGCCTGAATGCTGCTCAATGACCCCCAGAAGGGCGGCTGCTAAGGACTTTTCATGTATGCATAATAGGGCAGATTTATTAATAATGGCGAATTGTACGTCATAATAAAGGCTCTAACTGGCCGAGTAAATGGGTGCCTCAGCATAAATCGACCTCATGTCCAGGGTTGAACCTATGCTCGTCGCTGCTTGAGGCAAACTATAGAAAAGTGCACCCTCCCCCCAAAAAAATCAGAGTTTACACATTACTAGCTATGGTAGTATCCATGATGTGTCCTGCATTTCCTAAATAGTGCTTGGAAAGGAAGATTAGGTCCCACGGGTTTCCCTATATCACCACAGTAGAAAAGGGTAGATGATCGAGGAAGGGGAGCAATAACCACTCTTATCCATGTATGTAAATGGTACCTAATCCTATTAGTGAATTGTGCCTCTGGATGCGCCAAGTAACTGAGCCGCAAGCTGGGCCTTTATTCACCAAGGACACCCTAAAAGGCCATTATAAGGGAGAGACGAAAAGCAGTCACTGACCTGATAGACCCAACACCATCACCTCTCTGTGACCCCCTCATCAAAGGTCATATAAGAGGATTTGACGCCAAAAGCCTCTGTGACTAGTGAGGAAATCAATCTGGAGCCTACTCCCATCTACACCAATCCCATTCTGTGCAGATGTGCAATCTGTGCAATCCCATTCAGTCAAGCAAATGTAGCATGATAGATTGGTGTCTGAAGATCATTTTGAAATTGGTTGTCCTGGCAAATGCCACCACTGGTGTAATTCTCTGACATGCCTTTGAAATGTAAGCAGAATTGTATTTGGTTGGTTTGTGCTTTAAGTGTTTTATTTGATTGTCCAGAAGTAAGAAAAACCAAAGAAAGCCTCTAGTATATGAATACCAGGGAATCATAATTCCAGTCTGACCTCTTTTTATCTACTAAAATGGGCGGCACAGCGCCTTGTAACATTAGAGTGCTGGGTTCGAATCCTGCAAGGATTTTGTATGTTCACCCCATGTTTATGTGGGTTTCCTCCCACACTCCAAATACATACTGATAGGGAATTTAGATTATGATCCCTATATGGGACAGTGACTGGCAATGTCTGTAAAGTGCTGTGGAATATGATGGCGCTATTAATTAAGCAATTAAACAAAGGCTCACAATGCAACAATTGTAGGATAGACTTTCTAGTGAGATCTCGCCAATGTACAATGATTACTTTAAGATCAGGACATGTAAAATTATTAGCTGAACATTAAGTAACATCAGACACAGTTTAGTGGTAAAACGTCTTACTTTATCCAAGCTAAAACAATTTTACACATTGTTTTTAGGAAAAGCGAAAAACAGTCAGTGATGGTCTATAATTAACACAAATCTGTGTGAATGCTGCAAATTTAAGATGATGTCATGCTGCCGCCTAGTGGCTAAATCTATAGATGTATTTAAAGGGCTAGTCCCATGTAATAATGTTAGGATATACTACCACAATATGTTGGGTGGGGTCTGACCTCAAATGAATGAGGTTGTGTTAGATTAAGTTAACACGGTATTTTGGTCCAGATTTTGAGGCCATATCCACCTCAAAATCCTGACCAAAAAGATGGCTCCCATTGAAATCAATGGGAGTCGCCACTTAGGTCATTTTTCCGGGAACCAGCTCATTCCTCAGGCCGTTTCGCGTCACGATTCAGCCTGAAGACACTCCTCCGGACTAGGCCCATTCATTGGGCCTAATCTGGAGCGGAGTGTGCGGCTGGATGCCGGTGCAATGCACCGGCTTTCAGTCGCGGCTAGCCGGTTTTTGGTCTAGAACCTGAGGCGGCCTCCGCCTCAAGTTCTGGACCAAAGAACCTCGTGTGAACTTACCCTTATAGTTCCCTCCACAGCCTGTAGCTAGGAGTATTGCCGTGCAAAGGAGTTCAATAAAGTTAGAGTCTCATTGTGTAACAAGTCTAGGAAGTCCAACTCCCACTGATCAACCATTGATGGCATACAGTCCCTGAAAAAAGTTCTGTCCCTTATCCATGTTGTGGAATCAAAAGCTTTATAAACTGACTTTAAAGTCATCCATTGGTTTTAGAAATGACTCATATGAAAGCCAAACCCCTCCTAAATGTTTTTTTTTTTTTTTTGTTAAGAAAATAAATTGGCTTCACTGCTGAAATATTGATCATTAATGAACACAGGTAGGTCAGATCTTGGCAAGACAAAAGTTTTGTCGCCCACATAAAGTAATGTGAAAATCAAACCAATAATTCAGTTCAAATACAAAATATGTTTCCTAACATTGGTGAATGAAGTTGTGGTGCTATTAGAGCCATATTTAATATTTTGTGTGACTTCCATGAGCTTGAAAGACTGAATCCATGCATTTCAACAATGATTCATACAATTTATTGATGAAGTCATCAGTAATAGCAGAGAATGCAGTCTAACATACCTCCCAGAGTTGTCTGCCAAGCCTCCTCTTTCATCCTACCCCAAACATGCTCAATGATGTTCATGTCTGGTGACTGGGCTGGCCAGTGCTGGAGCACCTTCATCTTCTTTGCCTTGAGGAACTTTAATGTAGAGATGGACGTATGAGATGGAGCACCATCCTGCGGCAAAATTTGACCCCTTTTATGATTGGGAATGTAAGAGGAAGCTAATACTATTTTAGGCTATTGATATTGCCTTCCACCTTGCAAATGTTTTGCATACCCCCATACTGAATGTAACTCAAGACTATGATCTTACACCCAGAAAACAGTTAAGTTTGGTGGTGGAATCTTGGATCCATATGGGCTCCAGTAGGTCTCCTGCAGTATTTGCGATGGCTGTGGTGTAATTCAACTGAAGATTCATCTGAGAAATCCACCTTCTGCCACTTTTCCAGTGTCCATCCGTTTAGTAGGCTGTGGGCCTTTAATTGCCTTTTGTTCAGTGCTGTCTTCTGGGCACTGATTCCACCATGGAGGACATCTCCAGGTAGAATCCTACAAACTGTTCTAGTTGACACAGGGACTTGAGGTGGCCAGGCCTGTTGGAGCTCTGCTGCAGTGGAAGAGAGGCAGGATTTGATTTTCTAACCAACAAACGTTCCTCCTGACCAGTTGTCTTGCGGTGTTTGCCGGACCTGGACTTGCCAAAAACATCTCCAGTCTGTTTAAATCTTTTTTTTAATTCTTTGTACTTGACGCTGAGACACATTAAAGGTGCAGCCACCTCTGCAGTAGATCTGGTCTTCAGCTTCTTGATAATCAAGCCTTTGGTCGCAGGGTTGATTTTTGGTATGTTGTCAGAGGTGAAGTTGCAGTTCAAGTGAAGGTCTGGGGTGCTGGAGTTCTTCTTATACACACCCACTAAATAAACGATCAATTAGTGAGCACCAGCGAGGCTGCACACTAGGATTGGGTGCATCACATGACAAGGCGACAAAAGTTTTGTCTTGCCAAAATCTGACCTTTCTGTGTTCATTAAATGATCAATATTTCGCCAGTGAAGCCAATTTATTTTCTTAATAAAAAACACATTTGGGAGGGTTTCAGCTTTCATATGAGTCATTTCTTAAACCAATAGATGAATTTAAAGTCAGGTTATAACCTTTTGATTCCACAACATAGATAAGCGACAGAACTTTTGTCAGGGACTGTTTGTAGCTAATATATCATCACTTACTACCAAAAGATTACCACTTTAATGACACTGAAGATGTATACTTTGGTTAATCTGGTCTCATCCAATAAAATACAGAAACCGAGCAATAGTACTGTTTATTACAATCTATGTAGCCCTGATTCTAACAGCACAGCACTTTGACTTAGGTTGCTTTTGCACCAAGTTTTTTGTTTCAGACATCAAATCAGATTTTTTGCTGCATACAAGAAAAAAAATAAAAATCTGTTAATCTGAGTGTATCAGTTTGCATACTTTTTGTTAAAAAAAAAAAAAAGTGCACACAATTATTTGAATGTGTGGCCCGCTGCTACACAGTGTAGTGGCAGGCAGGGCCGCCATCAGGAATTTTGGGGCCCCATACAGCCTAAGTGTCTGGGACCCCCCCCCCCCCCCGCCATTTTAAAACTACCTTATTTTGTGTCATACCAATTCTGTATTACATTTCCCTTTATTTAGCAGCATTACAAGGCTTAATCAGATTCTATTTGCAGGTAAAATCTGCTACGTGTGAAAGCGCCTATAGAGAGCCAACACCATTTATAAGAGCCCTCCTAATAAATCCTCAGGGCTTTTTCACGTTGCGTTTTTGGCCTCCCTTGCCGGGATACGTTGGTAACCAGTCAGAATCAGCTGTCAACTTATCCCTGCACGAAGAACTGGCCATTAAAAAAAAGGGGGGCCTGCAGTTCTCCGTGCCGGGATAAGTGGGTAGCTGATTGTGACTGGTTACCAACGTATCCCGGCAAGGGAGGCCAAAAACGCAATGTGAATACTCCTTTAAAGTGAAAGTCCCACCCCCAAACAGGCTGCTATGCTAGTAGCATAGCCTATATCATTATTATTCTCCAGCTAAAAACTTATATATTATATATTATTGCCCCAGTTCCCTCTCCGCAGTGCCGCACACCCGATGTCCCAACAATACCCCCCCCCCGTCTACCCTCTAACATCTTTCCATTGCCCCCTGTACCCATACCTCCCAACTTTTGAAGAACCAAAAGAGGGACAAAATGTGCCCGCAAACTGTATAATCCTCCTACAGTCACCCGTAAATTATATGTCCCCCCTCCGTCTCTCCCCCAGCTTCATATACACCCTTCATCTGCCCCCAGATTCATGTCCCCTCCATCTCTGCCCCCAGATTCATGTCCCCTCCATCTCTGCCCCCAGATTCATGTCCCTCCATCTCTGCCCCCAGATTCATGTCCCCTCCATTTCTGCCCACAGATTCATGTCCCCACATCTCTGTCCCCAGATTCATGTCCCTCCATCTCTGCCCCCAGATTCATGTCCCTCCATCTCTGCCCCCAGATTCATGTCCCTCCATCTCTGCCCCCAGATTCATGTCCTTTCCATCTCTGCCCCCAGATTCATGTCTCCACATCTCTGCCCCCAGATTCATGTCCTTTCCATCTCTGCCCCCAGATTCATGTCCCTCCATCTCTGCCCCCAGATTCATGTCCCCTCCATCTCTGCCCCCAGATTCATGTCCCTCCATCTCTGCCCCCAGATTCATGTCCCCTCCATTTTTGCCCACAGATTCATGTCCCCACATCTCTGTCCCCAGATTCATGTCCCTCCATCTCTGCCCCCAGATTCATGTCCCCTCCATCTCTGCCCCCAGATTCATGTCCCTCCATCTCTGCCCCCAGATTCATGTCCTTTCCATCTCTGCCCCCAGATTCATGTCTCCACATCTCTGCCCCCAGATTCATGTCCTTTCCATCTCTGCCCCCAGATTCATGTCCCTCCATCTCTGCCCCCAGATTCATGTCCCCTCCATCTCTGCCCCCAGATTCATGTCCCCTCCATCTCTGCCCCCAGATTCATGTCCCCTCCATCTATGCATCTCTGTGTCAGCTCCTTGCTTCAGCCGCATAAGTGTTTAACTCAGATCTGCGTCCTCTGGATGCAGATCTGAGTTGAAACAAACAGGACATACAATGACTGCTGCCGGCGCCAGGGGGCCCGGGCCCCCCCCTAATTTTTAAATTTGGCCGGGCCCCTGATGCCAGTAGCAGTAGTACTGGCCTATCGGCGGCCCTGGTGGCAGGAGCACATTGAAGTACATAAAGTACACTCTGTAGTAGCCACGCTGATACACTGTGATTTGTGGAATCCGCCACCACGCTGATAATGATAATGTAATGTGTAAGTGACTGTTTACTGCGTGTCACCATGATACAATTTAAATGTCCATCATGTTGTATTATAGATATACTGTTTAGGATGTTAACTGTATTTTCCAGGTTTATGCTATCCACTACCCATGCTGGTCCTCTATAAGGTGGTGGTATTGCAGGCTTAGAGAAGCTAGTTGGAACTGGGACCTGTGGAGGACAGGCCTTAGGAGGATCCAACATGACTACTAGTGAGGCACACTGTTGACATGCTGACAAGAGAAGAAGGATTTGCTGCCTGACTATGGAGTGAATACAGAGTGGGGCATGATGGAAGTTTCAGAGGACAGGAAAGGAGAATCAGGAAACTGCCCAAGCAAGGTGCAATAACTAACAGAGTGGTAACAGGAGATAGAAGGGCAGCTGCCATTGCAGTGAAATTATACAGTTGTAGACTGTTTTTGAAAGAAAAAGTGATTCCCTCTGCAAAGGTCGGGCAGATGAACATTAGAGTCATCACTGAAGCATTGAGTAGTTGTTTATTCTGTGTTACATTGTCCATTGTTTAATTACATCAAAGATGTTAATAAAATCTGTTAGTACCAATACCCATTTGTCGTTCTAGTGTCCTAACATGCACGCAGTGGCGTAACTAAGGAATGGCTGGGCCCCAAGGCAAACATTTGACATTTTACTTACCGATCCCCACTCCTGATCACAGCTGCCTCCGCTTCCACCATATGTGGCCATATGCAGGAGCATGGATTGGTAAGTAAATAGGCCTTGTTACCTACTGGGGTTACTCCAGCAGTTAGAGGCCTATTAAAGAAAAAAACAAACATCAGTGGCCTGCTGGGTCTCCTATGTCTTGGGCCCTGTGGCAGCCGCTACCGCTGCTACCCGGGTATTTATGCCACTCCATGCACGATACAACTTGACGATAGTCAGCAGGCATGAATATAGGTTCAAACCCCATACTAGACGTAGTATCATCCTCCCAGAATCAGACACCAGCAGTGACTTCTCAGGTCAGGAAACCGACACCAACCTTCCTCCAAAGTGGAACTGTTACAGTGGTGAAAAAAAGTATTTAGTCAGCCACCAATTGTGCAAGTTCTCCCATTTAAAAAGATGAGGTCGGCCTGTTATTGACATCATAGGTATTGGGAGGCTTTTTTGGAAGCAGATTTTGAAGCGGATTCCAGGTCAAAATCCTCGTAAAAAAAAAACCTGTGTACATTGACCCTTAGAGCTATTAACCACAAATGGAGAAAACATGTAACAGTGGTGAACCTTTCCAGAAGTGACTGGCCTGACAAAATTACTCCAAGACTGCAATGACTCATCTAAGAGGCTACAAAAGAACCCAGAACTAGAGATGAGCGAGTATTACTCGAAACGGCAGTTTCGAATAGCACAAACCCATAGCAATGAATGGAGCTGGCTGACACGCAGGGGGTTAAGCGGCAGGACGCCGGCCCCGTCTGCGTGCTGGCCGGCTCCATTCATTGCTATGGGTGCGTACTATTCAAAACTGCCGTTTCGAATAGTACTCGCTTATCTCTACCCAGGACATGTAAAGCACTGCAGGCCTCACTTGTCTCAGTTAAGGTCAGTGCTCATAATTCAACAATAAGAAAGAAACTGGGTAAAAATGGTATCCATGAAAGAATTCCAAGACTAAAACCACTGAGGCACATCTCATATTTGCCAAAAACCCTGATAGTCCCCAAAGGAAAATATTCTGCGGACTGACAAGAAAAAAGTTGTTTTGCACCCCGTTACATCTGGTGTAAAACTAACAAAAGAATTCTGCGAAGTAGAGTGGGTCAAAACTCCTTCACAGAGACGTGAAAGACTCATTGCCAGTTATTGAAAATGTTTGCTTAGATAAACAGGGAAAAGGGGGAAACAATAGCCCACTCACGGCACTTGTGACCTCCAGAATCCAAAACGTTGCATGTGATGGAATCAACCGATGTACGGAAAAATAGCTCCCTCGGCTTAAATCAAAATGTAGACCATAGACAATATCCAGCAAAGCGGTGATTCCATAAAACTTAGCTTTTATTTTGTCAAAATGACATCATAAAATTCACAAAAAAACACGTGATGTTTAAAAATTCCCCATATGTTGTTCAAAAACAGCTGATGCTCTGTTTGTCTCCTGTGTTTTGTTGCTGCTATGCCCGTGCTGCATCAACTACACTCACCGGCCACTTTATTAGGTACACCATGCTAGTAACGGGTTGGACCCCCTTTTGCCTTCAGAACTGCCTCAATTCTTCGTGGCATAGATTCAACAAGGTGCTGGAAGCATTCCTCAGAGATTTTGGTCCATATTGACATGATGGCATCACACAGTTGCCGCAGATTTGTCGGCTGCACATCCATGATGCGAATCTCCCGTTCCACCACATCCCAAAGATGCTCTATTGGATTGAGATCTGGT
This sequence comes from Leptodactylus fuscus, assembly GCF_031893055.1. Lineage (NCBI taxonomy): Eukaryota > Metazoa > Chordata > Amphibia > Anura > Leptodactylidae > Leptodactylus > Leptodactylus fuscus. The sequence goes on from NC_134265.1 coordinate 196,547,262, forward strand.
GACTGTGGAGGCCATTGGAGTACAGTGAACTCATTGTCATGTTCAAGAAACCACTCTGAGATGATTCCAGCTTTATGACATGGCGCATTATCCTGCTGAAAGTAGCCATCAGATGTTGGGTACATTGTGGTCATAAAGGGATGGACATGGTCAGCAACAATACTCAGGTAGGCTTTGGCGTTGCAACGATGTTCAATTGGTACCAAGGGGCCCAAAGAGTGCCAAGAAAATATTCCCCACACCATGACACCACCACCACCAGCCTGAACCGTTGATACAAGGCAGGATGGATCCATGCTTTCATGTTGTTGACGCCAAATTCTGACCCTACCATCCGAATGTCGCAGCAGAAATCGAGACTCATCAGACCAGGCAACGTTTTTCCAATCTTCAATTGTCCAATTTCGATGAGCTTGTGCAAATTGTAGCCTCAGTTTCCTGTTCTTAGCTGAAAGGAGTGGCACCCGGTGTGGTCTTCTGCTGCTGTAGCCCATCTGCCTCAAAGTTCGACGTGCTGTGCGTTCAGAGATTCTCTTCTGGCTACCTTGGTTGTAACGGGTGGCTATTTGAGTCACTGTTGCCTTTCTATCAGCTCGAACCAGTCTGGCCATTCTCCTCTGACCTCTGGCATCAACAACGCATTTCCGCCCACAGAACTGCCGCTCACTGGATGTTTTTTCTTTTTCGGACCATTCTCTGTAAACCCTAGATATGGTTGTGTGTGAAAATCCCAGTAGATCAGCAGTTTCTGAAATACTCAGACCAGCCCTTCTGGCACCAACAACCATGCCACATTCAAAGGCACTCAAATCACCTTTCTTCCCCATACTGATGCTCGGTTTGAACTGCAGGAGATTGTCTTGACCATGTCTACATGCCTAAATGCACTGAGTTGCCGCCATGTGATTGGCTGATTAGAAATTAAGTGTTAACGAGCAGTTGGACAGGTGTACCTAATAAAGTGGCCGGTGAGTAGATTAGTGAGTGATAATTGACAGAATTTGGGGCATACTGTCACTGTACCAGCTACTTAGCTTGCCAGCTGAAAAAGCTTGTGGACTATCTTCTAAAAGTGAAATTGTGCTCCATGCAGTAATCTACCACTGTTCAAACTGATGCTCCAGCATAAAAGTGCCATTCAATGTGCATTTCACCTTACGACCATGAAATAAGGGAGGGGGAGTGGAGTCAATGGCTTGTCCTGGTGAAGTTGGGGGTGTGAAATGGTCCAGTGTGTAGGAATTGGAGCAGGTCCCACCTGGTGTTGAAACTGTGCCAGCCCTGCACTTATGAAGTGATGTCAATACTAGAAAACAATGGGCCTTGCTGAGTTTCTACACTGTGGCCTCCAACACTCAAAACAATGACCCGGTGGCCATCATTGCTAGTGTATTGTTTCCTACCTTAACTGATGGATATTTACAAGGAAAGCCCCACATAGCCATCAAAGTGGGTCATCTATCCTCAAAAAATAAAGGAGGTTAAGTATTCACCTTGGAAACTGTGCATGGCCATCAGTTGCTAAACCACAATAGATTCCAATAAGTGGCATGGCAGCAAATGCACGCCAGTAACTTGATCAGCCAGATGATTGGGTGCAGATTGCGTGGAGGAGAAGCAGATAGGGGTGATAATAATACATGCTAATGCGTCAATGACTACCATGTGCTAGAGTGTGGAATAGATGAGGCAGCTTGCCCCAGTTCCCATACCAGCACTATCACGAGTAGCACACCCATGACACTACTACTTCCTCCAGTACTCCTCACGCTGTTCTCATCCAACACATCAAAAAGAGGAAGAAGAAGAGGAAGTCTTGGGCTATGAGGAATATTTCTCTGAGATGCCACATGACTACTAGAGAATGGGATTTGTATTAGTGAAGATAAAGACATGGTTGACAGTACACAAATACAGCATGGTAAATTACAAATTGAGGAGGAGCACACAGAACCCTAACTCAATATTTGTAGTTCACTGCTTTCAAAAATGTCCTTATTCTCAGTAAGTATGACAACACTGCAGCAACTGTCAGTCACAGGGCTGTCAAGACCAGAATTAGTGATGCTAGTGCCATCCACATTCTTATTGTTAGTTGTAGCACCTGCACAAGTGTTTCCTACTCCTCCTCTTTTTCCTGTCCTCTGCACACTACTTAGTGATTGGCCAACAATTCTGACATTGTTTGTTTATTTTTTTAACCAAAAATATTTCAATAAAAATTGCGACACAATAAAAGGGTCAACTAGTCAGTGAGTATTACACTAAACTGTGTAAGCCATATCTTTTCAGATTTGTAGAGGCTTTTTTTTTTTCAGATTAGCACAGGCTAGACTACATATTGGGTGGACACACCAAAAAATACTGAAATAACAGAAATTCTATTTGTAGATTAGCAGAGGCTGCACTACGGTGCATGTATATACGTCCACTTGCGCATACAGAGAGACTACAGAGATTAGCAACAATGCTTTGTGACACTGTGTATTGTAACCAGAATGGAAACCTCCCCCTCCCTCCCGGAAATTCCAAAATAATTTTTAAAGATTAGTGTAGGCTAGATTATATTTTGGGTGAAAACACACACAAAAAAAATCGATAAAATAACAGATTATTTTTCTATATTAGTGGAGGCTGCACTACTATGTAGGTATACTTGGTATGCGTATACTTGGGCATATAGCGAAATGCTTAAGAAATTCATATTTTTGTCAGATTAACAACAACACTCTATCACACTGTCTATGGTCACCAGAATAGAAAAAAAACCCCAGGAAATTACAAAATGTTTTTCTTTTTAAGATTAGCGCAGTCTAGACTGTATATAGGGTGAACAACAAAAAAATACTTGTATAAAATAGGGTTTTTTTAAAAGATTTTAAATATATTTAAACCAGTGCTTTGCTGTTAAAACAGCAGTATGTGTTTAACATAAAAATATTAATTCATGCCAAATGAAGTCCTTAACAAAACATTTTTCACTAACTAGAATGTATAAGAAAAATTTAGTCTTTGTACCGTATTAGCCAGTGGATATGATATGTAAAGATTGAGAATCCTCAGTAGTTGATAGCTTTGTTAGCCATTAAAAAAGGTATCAACTACTGAGGACTATCAATCTTTACATAACTAGAATGTGTAATTGCTTAGTTCTCTAAGTTCTTCTAGTCATCTAATTATTGCTGGAATGCCTATTGTTTCACAAGGGAACGTCACAATTCTCCTACTACTGGGATTATGGTGTGGGGGTGTCATAGTGTACGGTAAGGTTAGGTTTGGATTGGCCAACAGGTGAGGAAGGGAATCCCCAAGTGAACCCCTGAGCCAAGTGGTTCCCCAGTTCACCCTGGTATGGCACAATACACTCATTGTACTTCAAATAGATACTTAACATACAGCATCTTAACAAGACTATACAGTATGTCAGTACTGCGTAGAATAATTAAGAAACTACTCAGTTTATTTTTATACCCTGTAGACACACGGGACGACTGAATCAAGCCAACCGATATCTTTCTTAAAGGGGTTGTGCAGGATAAATCCATATTGTAAAAACAAGGCACCCACGCCCCCCAGCTTTCTAATCTACAATGTTTTAGCTATAATGCTTTGTTTTACTGTAATATATATGTCATGTCACCTACATATATTACATTTTTTTACATTTCCGCTTAAGTTGTGGGGTCTGAGTCTAATCGATATCCACACCCTGAAATGTCAGTGGAAAGTACCTGACGTCTGCCCCATTATACTTATTATTTCTCCTTTGGATATCTGTACTCTGGGACATCATTGCTGGAAGACTGTTTTTCATTGCGCGTGATGATCACACATGCATGCACAATGCATTGGGCGGCCTCCTCACAAAGAGGAAGTGCCAGCCGGCGATGATGTCCCGATTTCAGAACTGAAAGGAACCAAGAGTAAGTATAATGGGGCTGGCGGGCTGGGTCATAGAGCTGGTAAACATTGCTGTGAAGCATATTATACTGTGCTGGGACCACTGTGAAGCATTATACTGTGCTGAGGCCACAGTGAAGCATATTATATTGTGCAGGGGTGGGTATGGAGCATATTATACTGTGTGGGGTCCACTGTGAAGCATGATACTTTGCGGGGGCCATTTTGGAGCATATTATATTGTGTGCAGGACACTATGGAGGAGCATTATAATGTGCGGGGACCAGTGTGGAGTACAATACTGTGCAGGGGTCACAGTGGATCATATTATATTCTGCAGAGGCCACAGTGGAGCATATTGTAGTGTAGGAGGCCACTGTGGAGAATATTATACTGTGCAGGGACCACTGTGGAGCATATTACACTGTGCAGGACCTTTATAGGGCATATTATACTGTGCAGGGGTCACTATGGAGTTTATACTGTGCAGGGGCCATTGTGGAGCAAATTACACTGTGCAGCGACCACTGTGGAGCAAATTATATTGTGCAGGGGCCTTTGTGGAGCATATTATACTGTGTAGGGGCCACTATGGAGCAAATTATACTGTGCAGGGGTCATTGTGGAACATATTATACTGTGTGGGGTCCACTGTGAAACATATATTATACTGTGCAGAGGCCACTGTGGAGCATTATACTGTGTGGAGTCCACTATGGTGCATATTTTACTGGATGGATGCCATTGTGGAGCATATTATACAGTGTGGGGTCCACTGTGGAGCATATTATAGTTAAAAACTCTATGTAGCCTGCAATAGAAGTGCTGTTGTTTTTTGGTTTTTTTTGCAATGCATTAGCACTGTATTGCATTGCATAATCAGACCCCCTGGGGTTCAAGACCCCCTAGGAGGTCTAATAAATGCAAAAAAATAAGTAAAAACAAAAGTTACAAATCTATAAAAATATACCACCATTAACACCATAGTGGGAAAAAAAAGTGCCAAATCGACGTTTTTTTCACAGTTTTGCCTCTGATAAAAATTTGAATAAAAAGTGATAAAAACAATAGCAATTCCTCAAAATGGTATAACTAAAAAGTACACCTGGTCCCACAAAAAAAACACCCTATGCATCTCCATGGATGCATAGGGCGCCCAGAGCCTGGGGGCTTGGTCTGGTGGCAGGGGTGTAGCTGGACCACTGGGTCGCTCGCCCTGCGGGCGCTGTGTTGTGGTTGTGGCTGTCGTTGTAGAGTAGGGACCCACTATAAAGAGGTCGCCGTGAAGTGGCTAGTGGGCACATTGATCAATATGTATATTAAGAACCTCATGTTCGGTATTGTAGAATTTGCTGAGAAGCACTAGATCAATGTATAAGATTGGAATGTGCGGGCCATGTTTTTCTGTTTTTGTAAATATTTGTGTATAGCTGAACAGTGGGCCCCCAGAATGAATTTTACAGGTGGGCCCTAGGTGCCCTAGTCTGACACTGTTTAAGGTACACTAGTAGCTTTGCATTATTTTGCAAAGCAGGATAGAGTGTACAGGATATTTCCAAAAAAGGAAAGAAAATTATATAAAACTTCAACTTTATTATATAAATTTAAAAAAAGGAAAAAGAACAGATGAAGACAAACATAGGTCAGCTGTGTCTGAATCTGGGGTAAGATAAAGATGGTTCAAAAATAAGAAAATAGTGTCCAGCCCATCAGATTGATTTTGCTATATGTGGCATTGTTTATCCAAAACCAATATATGATTTCTAAGGCCCTGTTCACACGGGCAGCGGAATGGCAGATTTTGGTCCTGATTGTGACGTGGGAAACCGCAACAGAATAGGGCCAAAATGCGCCTGCTACGACTGTCGTGGCTTCCCGCTCCGGAGTAGGCCCAAATGAATGGGCCTAGCACGGAGGGTGCTGCCGCAAGGCGAATGCCGGGGCCAAATCAACCGCGGAATCCACCTGAAGAAAGGGCAGCTCGCTTCTTTTTTCGATGAGTGGCAACATGACTAGTAGCTTTGCATTACATTGATTTGGTTTTGGAACTAGTGGTATGGGCATTTCTACAGAGTGTCCCAAGAGCTGCCTGCCTGGCCTAAATGTGCTATCGTGACCAGCAGTGTCTCTGGAGTGTCTGCTATTGAGCATACCTGGGATGTCATTGGTTGGTAATTCCAAAGGGAACTTCCAGCATCCAATCTTGATTTGCATGCTCAAGCGCATTCAGTGTGGCATAACATTCCTCAGACAACCATTAATAATTTCATCTAGCTTACCAGTCACAGTGAAACGTATTCAGTTTTAGCTTGATGAAAGTGTCCAACACTATAGCCAATATGGAACATTATACTGTATGGAAGGGCCACTATGGGGCAATATATTGCATTGGGGCTTCTATGGCACTATGCGGTACTATTGGACAAGATTCTTTAGACATCACTTAGTGGTATATTAGTTCTCACTGGCTCTTGTCAATGAGAAAAAAGACTTACCGTATTTTTCGGACTATAAGACACACCTAGGTTTTAGAGGAGGAAAATAGGGAAAAAAAATTTTGAAGCAAAAACTGGTAAAATATTTAATATATGGGAGTTGTAGTTTTGCAACAGCTGCAAGGCCACATTGACAGGTGACCCTGCAGCTGTACGGGGATGCATAGAGCGTTTTTTTTGCGGGGCCAGCTGTACTTTTTAGTTATACCATTTTGGGGGATATCTATTGCTTAGATCACCTTGTATTGAAAAAAAAACAGGAGGTGATTTAGAACTTTTATTTATTTCATATTTTTAAAGCTTTTTTTTTTTTTTACTATTTTATTCTCCCCCCGGGGCTTGAACCTGCGGTCACTTGATCGCAAGTCCCATAGACGGCAATACAACTGTATTGCCGTCTATGGGACATTCTGTATATTAGTATTACGGCGGCTGGTCATAGAGACCAGCCGCAATACTAATACAGCAGTGACAGGCCGGGGAGCCTCATTAGGCTCCCGGCTGTCACCCGGACAGGTCGGCTCCTGCGATATCGCTGCGCAGGAGCCGGCCTGCAACTTTACAGGTACGGGGCCGGTGGGGACCGGCCCCGGGGGAGAAGGGGCCACCGATACTGACCCGGCATCCGCTGTACTAGAGAGGCGGATGCCGGGGAGGGATAGACGCCGGGGCCTGAATCGCTACGATCCTCTGCCCTTCATGAAGCCAGCAGCGGGGGGACGAAGGAGCCCCTGCCGCTGCTGGCTTCATGCAGGGCAGAGGAGCGCAGCGATGTCTCAGGCCCCGGCACCTGTAATGGCGTCTATCACTTGCCGGCTTCCGCCTCTCTATTAAAGCGGATGCCAGGCGCCACCTTCAGACTATACAACGCACCCTTCTTTTCCCCAAAAATTTTGGGGAAAAAAAGTGCGTCTTATAGTCCGAAAAATACGGTAGTTTTATGGTAATCAAAGGGACTGTACTGTCTCTCAGTGGTATTAAAACCAATGGGGCTGTACTGTCTGTCCAGGATATTAAAATCAATAGGGCTGTACTGCCTTTCACGTTCATGAACTGTACCAATTGGCCCATGAGAAATAAGCCTTTGTGCTTTCTATTTTTTCTCTCTCTCCTATGATTCTATGTGTCATGCTCAACATTACAACTAGACTTATCTTTCGTTTAGCAAAAACTGATATATGCACCTACCTGTCTTTGGGGCTTTGTACGAGGAAAGGGCATAGTCAAAATTAGTGATGGGATGAACCTTGCAGGATTTAGAAAAAAAACCAAAAATGTTAAGTTCACCAGCAAATTTCCGTATGAACAAGGTTCAAGCATCATGATGTCAGAGGGCTCAATGCAATTGGGCCTCACTGGTGATCCCAGGGCATATGACATCAGAGAAGAGGTTGGAAGAGCCTGTAGTAAAGACTGGACAATAAAGAAATGTGAGAAAAGATGTTTTTTGGTTTGTCCACAATTTCCATGGGCCTTCACTTATAGCCTGGGGCAGTGTTTCCCAACCCTGTCAGACTCGGGCACGCCTACCAAATAATTTTTACCACAAGACTTAAAAAACAAATGTTTTGATGTGATTTTTGTGCTCTTTTTGAATTTACACCTGGAACATAAATTTGTAAATTTAGAAAACCTCACCAAAACCATCATCAACACTGCATGCATTTTCCCACTGCAGTTTTGATGCAATTGTAACTGCATCGCATGAATGCACCCTCAAAGCTACACTATCCTATACTATCCATCCTACACATGCAAAAATTTACCTTTTACCATGATCAAGCTCCCTTAGTGGTCCCCAGACACCTAATAATGTTCCCAGTGGGCCACAGGTCAGTAGCAATTATCTCCAGTGGCCCCCGGATAAGTATCAATGTTGTCTGGTAGCCCCCAGCGCATGTAATAATGTTCCTAATAACTACCAAGCAAGTAATAATGTTCCCCAGTCAAGTAATAATGCCCTCCAGAGGTCCCCAGGCAACAAATTTTGTCCCCCTGTGGCCCCTAGGCAACTAATAATCTTCTTCAGTGGCCCCTCAGGCAAGCAATAATGTCCCTTAGTGGCCCCCAGGCAGGTAATCTCCAGTGTCCCCTAGGCATCTAATGTCTTCCAGTGACCCCCAGGCATCTAATAATGTCCCCCAGTCTCCTTAGGCCGCCAAGCACCTAATAAAGTCCACCAGTTGCCTGGCCCAGGCAAATAATGTCCTCCAGTGGCCCCCAGGCTGCTAAAAATATCTTCCAGTGGCCCCCAGGCTGCTAAAAATATCTTCCAGTGGCCCCCAGGTAGCTAATAATGTCCTCCAGTGGCCCCAAAGCAACTAATAATGTCCCCTAGTAGTCCCTAGGCAACTAATAATCTCCCCTAGTGGCCCCCAAGCACCTAATTAAGCCCTCCAGTGGCCCCCAGGCAAGTAGTGATGCCCTCTAGTGGCCCCCAGACAACAAATATTGTCCCTCAGTGGCCCCCAGGCAAGTAATAATGTCCCCCAGTGGCCCCCAGGCAGCTGACAATGTCCCCCACTGGCCCCCTAACAACTAACAATGCCCCCCCAGGCATCTAATATTGTCCTACAATGGCCCCCAGGCAAGTAATATTGTCCACCAGTGGCCCCTAGGCAGCTAATACTGTAGTTAGAAGGGGATGTGCAGCCATTTCCCTATCGGATTTTTGGGCGCCCCAGTACTCCTGTTGTCAAGCACTGCTCTCGTGTCTGAAGAGACCCCAGAGAATATTAATAATTCTTAGGTGGTGAACCCCAAATATTTCAGGCTCAGCCAAGACTGAAATCTTTGAAAAAAATTCATAATGAGCCTGGCATTTTACCAACTGGTTCGCTCCTCTCTAGTTACAACCTCCAATATGGCAATAGGGCAAGACTCCTTGAGGTGATTGGTCTCAATCTACACATATGTAGTTAGCGTTGTTGTGGGACTGTCTGGGGTTGATTTTAGCATTAATTAGAAATATATATTTAAGTATATATATTCCAGTACAGGTGTTATGTGTGCACCCATTCGAACTTCTGCACCTTCCAATTGCACACTGCGGCACAGGAGGCATGTTTAGTTTTGAATTCTTGCTTAGGGTTTTGGTTTCTCTGTTTGAACTCTGTCCTATTCCTTCACCTCTGTAATTGATTTTCCACCCCCACCCCCATCTCCTTCATCTTGGTTTCCCTCTGCCCTCTAATAGTTAATATTAACCTTGCCTGTGTGATTGACAGCCTATCTTCTTATCAGGACTGGGGCAGGTTCTTCCTATTTTTTTGTTTGCTCACATTCACATTGGTGCTTGCTATTGCTTCGTGCATATGCTGGCGTTTCTCTAGTAGTTTATTACTTGTATTTTTATTCTGGACCTCTGGCTTTCCCTTTGACTATTCTCTTGGATTTTGATTCTGTACTACGTTGTTCGACTGTTATCGGACCCTTCGCTAGTTGACTTCCCCTTGTTGTTGTTTGTTTTGTCAGATATATAGAATGGGTTTGTTGACCAGCTGTCATCTATTGCTTAGGATAGTACTGGCAAGCAGGAAGGAACAGTGGGGGTCTGAGCTTAGGACTCACTGTCTATTGTGCCCCCCCACCCAGGGTTCTCCGGAAGCTACTGCGGAATTTATTTTTTTTGCCTGACACCAACAAGTGTTGTAGGTTTCAGTAAAAGTAGGGGTGCAGTGTTAAGTATGTACAGTATGGAAAATTTACCACATTACTATAGGGAGTAAGGACCAAAATGGGATATCCCTCCTGAGATGAGTCATCCAGTTGGGATAAGGAAACGTGCTCACTAGAGATGAGCGAACACTGTTCGGATCAGCCGATCCGAACAGCACGCACCCATAGAAATGAATGGAAGCACCTGTGACCCTGACTTTGCCGGTGTCCGGCCGGCATCACAGGTGCTTCCATTCATTTCTATGGGTGCGTGCTGTTCGGATCGGCTGATCCGAACAGTGTTCGCTCATCTCTAGTGCTCACTCCAATTTCACAGCATGTGTGTCTTTATTAACACACAGCAACAAATCACATGACGCCAAACTGCGTTTCAGGGTTCTCTACCCTTTTTTCAAGTGGATTTACAGTAAGTAACAGGATCCCTGTAAGGAGTCACAAAGCGTAGTCAGTGTCTGGCGCTATTTGAACAGTTCTCTGCAGCACTAAGCTAAGTTTTGATAAATCTCACCATTGGGATATCTGAGGAGGAATATCTCATTTTGGTCCTTGTACTCTCGTTATACTTATCCTCTTTAAGAATAAGTGGAGGTTCTTGCTGCTCTGAAATGCTCCACATTGGTTAAATCCACAGAACTATAAGCGCAGGTGTATCCATATATTTCTACATTACTATAGGGGGCTGAGGAGAATTTAGGATTCACTGTAGAAGAACCTAACCTTACTCTATGATCACATAACACAGCCTTCTCCCGGTGCTCCCCAGTGCTATATATATATATTAATTCTGTAGTAGTCTGCTCTATACAAATTCACAATTCTCGCCCGATTTGGGTGAAATTTGGCACATCCTCTCTCCACCCACAGGAGCAGAATACTGCGCACGTTACACCTTGCTAGCGTCCCCCCGTCATGAAATTTGGGACCCCGAAGTTAGGTCCTATACATATAATGGGGAAAAGTGAAAGTGTTGCAAAAAAACGTGCGGGAAAAAAACGTGATGCGTTTATTTCGGCCCATTCACTTTACGAAAGGGGAAAACAACCTGGTGTTTTTTGAAGCGGTTTTTACAAAAAAACTCCAAAAAAAATACAAAAAGCGCAGCAAGGTACAAAAAAAAAAATTCCTAATTAGGAAGCGTTTTTTTTCCGGTGCCAAAATAAGGCACACGTAATTTGCGTGTGAAGTAAGCCTTATGGAGCTTTCTGCATGCGCTTCTTAATGTTTGCTACAAAACCCCTTTACCTACCCTGGAATACCAATTAGTGCCATTGACGGCTCTGCTCCATTGGACCCACAAGGAAAGGTCAAATTAATATTAAATATTTTTTCCTAACTTTTTTTGCCCCTCGCTGGAGTAGGTCTTAGTCAGACGCATCTTATTAACTGAAAAATACATAATTTCTTCAAATCAGTGTTCATTTTAGATTTTGATCCATCTTTATTTAAATAGTCACGAAGGGGTGATTCAGTGCATGAACAAAAATAAACCAAAAACAAAAGAAAGAAAAAAAAAGGCAAAATGATGGGATAATCCCTGGTATCATAAATATTTAAAAATATTCAACCCTCATACTGAAATCCTGAGTACCAACAAAAAAGTCTGTTTCTCAGAGGCAGAAGGGAACATCTGCATCCCGTGATCACCATATTTAACTATCAATCAATTCTGCTCAAAACACTTTAGTAAGGAAGGCTTCATGTTGAGATCCATGCAAAGGAGAAAAAGGGCCGTGATGAAATTCAGCCTCCAGTGCTTAAAATAAAAGAATGCTGTTGTGGTAGCAGAACCCCCACCTCAGGGGTATAAGGATCCCGATGGATGAGACTTGGCAAAGGAATGCCTCTTCACAACTGTTTTGGTTTCAAGGCCACTCTCTGGACTAATTTATAAAGCACGCCAAAGTTCTGTTGAAAGACCAAATGCATTTGTTATTATTTCGCAAATATATCATGAAAAAGCTAGGCCAAGCAATGATTTTGTGTTATGAACTGGAAAAGAGTTGTTATTAAAAAAGTAAAAATATGTCACATACAGAAGCCAGGTTACAAATGAAAATATTGGTTCTGGCTGGCTGCTGTCCAGTTATTCTTTTGATCTTCAAGTCAGAAAATAAAGTTGCCCACGTACCTGAACAGCAAGGTAGGCCAGACCGAGGTAAGCTGCAATGCACATTGCCAACAGGAGATCAAATATTGCTGGTTTTACTCTGATAAAAGAAAACCATAAGATAACTTAATAATGGTCATAGCAAAGAAATACCCAAATCAGTTCATGAATCTAACACCCTAATGCCCAGGATATTTTTTTTTTTTTTTTTTTTAAATCAGGTCAGTGAAGGTTAAAAAAATTCACCTGTCCTGATGCCTTCTGATGTTTTTTTCCAGCGGAAATCCCTGCCGCATATGACCGCTGAGGCACTACCTCAGACGTCCGCGGGTCCTTTCCTATAGTCACAGATTGGCCAATTAGTGGCCTAATGAAAGGGACCCGGGAACGTCACAGCCAACAAGTACTTTTGCCGCAAGAAAATATAAATATATTATTACATTATATATATATATATATATATATATATATATATATATATATATATATATATATATATATATATATATATATATATATATCTCTATATGCGCACTTCCCCCCCCACTAGACCCAGCCTAATTTACAAAACAAAAAAAATTATCCTGACAGCCTCTTTAATGAATTATAAAATGCTTACTCTATATATTTTTATTCTTAAATTATTTGCAGTGCTGCATGATAGGCAAGTCTAGGCTAAATCCATACTCACCGATATGCATTCATTGTTTGTTTTAGCTGATCATAAAACACAAATTCAGGATCTCTAGACAAAAACAAGCAAACAAAATAAAGAAATAAGTAAAATACTTAAAGAAACGGATTGGGCTCTCAGAAATGAACACAATGTTATACAATAGTGTTAAAATGACAGCAATTCATGCCTATTCAAAATATAATAAATGGGGTATGTCCACCGGAATAAAACACACCCTAGCTTTCTTTGATGAGTGGGGTCTAAACCTTTGGAGCCACCCTCAGTCTCACTGGACATTGATCATTTTTAGATATGATGCTGCAATATAACAGTGTGCTAAAATGTTGCTATGTGGCACTAGCCTCACAGTATGAATGTTTATACTAAATGAAAACGTAAAGCTGGAAATGTTTCAAGTAAAATTTTACAAACATTATATCTTCTTTATGTTCATAATACTGCGCTTTCTCATTTACCTTTTGTCAGCCTTGACATGATAAAGCTTGACGTCTTTCAGGTAGCGGCTCATGGTATATTCCAGAGTGTTGAGTACACTACTGTCTTTATCTACCAGTTGTGCTGCACGGGGCTGGCTGGTCAGCCATTGCATCACTGCTTCTAACTGCTCCTTCTGGACTTGCTGCAGACAAAACACAGAACAAACAAGATAAAGACATCCAAGCAATACTATAAATGAGGGTCCTTCACAGTACTACATCATTTCCAGACCACAAGGATGAGCACTAATTTTTAAATCTATTAGACACAAGTAAGGCAGCATTTTTTTTCCAGCCAGGCCTCCCAGTCATTGTTTTGAGCCTTTGCTTACCATCTGCTGTGTGAAGATCTGTAGGTCAGATGGAGCTCCCTGTAATTAGATACAGCAATGTGAATACAAACTGTTTGACAAATACAGAAATAATGGAGATCAAAGGGAACCTGTCAGGAGTTTTAGTGTGAAACCCTCACCAACAGGCTCCAGTCCTGAATGAGTACTTTACAAATGTAGTTATGTATGAAAATTCTGCTAAGGGATAATGCTAAAAGATTACTATTATTCTACATGTACTTTTTATGGGAGTTTATGATAAAACAGTGTCCCAGGACACTTCTGAACTCTTGCACATGTACAAAAACCATTCCCTTACTCCCTTCTCATGTATACAAATAATTTGAACTACTATACTCAGCTTCACTGGAAATAACTGGTAGAGCTGGTCTGCAAGAGTTCCAGAGATGAACCACTATATCAGACACATTTGGATTATCAATGATGCCCTCAGGAGTGGAAATACAGTGACAACAGGAAGATATCCGACCTCCTCAAGAAGTTTAATCATGCCACTATGGGTGAGATTGCAAAAGTAAATGTGTCACTAGTCAAAGTAGCCAGCAGTAGCCAGGTAATTATTGCATATGCAAATTACGTAGTCAGGTAATTTGCATATAGAATAACTTTTTTTAAAAAAAAACCACTACTCCTTAGCAAGATTTTTATACACAACCATGTTTGTAAGCAAATCATGTAGCATTACAACCAGGTGCTGAAGGTTTCACATCCAAATCCACCTGAATGGCTCCCTTTTAAAGTAAAAGGTATCAACCCACCTTCTCTGTAAGATTATATATGACACGGGTAAGTGCTTCAGCAAGGATACGAGTGTTACGGGCCAGCACCTCTGTGTCTACTTTCCAACTAAGGTACAAGAAGAAAATCAATTAAAATTCATGAAAACAATTCCACAGTTATCCACGTCCAAAATCATTTGCATTGTAGTCAATGCACAGTATTGAGCTAATTAATATTAAGGAATCTCACACCTAACAATTCCATAGTATATTTCCTACAATCCAAAATTCCACAAAGAAAATATGGATGTCTAAATCAAATGATGTGACTCAAGAAAGCGCTATAGATGTAATACAAATAGAACACTTGATGGTTCAACCAGAGTTTTATTGGAGGTATAGAATGAAAATGCAAGTAATGCTGGGTTCACACCAGTGTTCGGTCTCCGTACTCAGGTTTCAGTCTTCTGCCTGTCAGACCGTGTCCGGCCGTAAGCGCCGGTGAGCTTTTTATGCTCTACGCGGCGAAATAGTTTTTTTTTTTTTTTTTTTTAAACCGGACACAGAGTCCTGCATGTCCGACTTTGTGTTAAAAAAAAACAAAAAAAAAACTGTTTCGCGGCAGAGAGCATAAAACGCTCACAGCAGGACACTTTTCAAACCCATTCAAATGAATGGGTTTGAAAAATGCCTGCAGGTTTCTGTTTCCTGCCCAGTTTGGGACAGGAAACGTAAACCTGCATAATGAAGATCCCGGGCGCAGATGTGAACGAGCCCTGAGAATGTGGATACATTCAGAAGCAGAAAAACTTTTTCAGCAAATGAAATTCATGGTGAGATAGAGAATAGGGAGGCAGATTTGAAATCCCACAGAATTCCTCACAAATTTGTACTCACATGTGGATGGGGTTTTAAAAGTCATGTTTACAAAACACTGTACTGAAATCTGCAGCAGGGGCATTCCACAAGCAGGCAGAGCTCCAGCCTATAGTGGCTGTGAACGATATGGCACCTCAGTCCCTTTTATTTAAACCAGGCACAGCCATTACATTTACATTAGAGCACTGGAGAATATTCAGAGAAACTAAGAACTAAGATTCAGTTGTGACTTGGAAAGATTCTTTGAACTAACCTTAGATCCAGAACACTGTTGCGGTGACTGCTACGGTGCCCATCTAGGTGAGAGATAGTAAAAGATGGAAGCCTGCGGATAGCAAAGCGTTCATGCTCCCATGCTAGTGTGTCTTCAGCCAGGTTTATTTTCTTATGAACCATGGAAAACTTTACCTCAGGGAACTGGGTTGAAATAATCTGAGTAAAGAAAAAAGTCAAACCTTATTTAAAATAAATAAATAAATACTAAGAAATATCTTCACCTATTCACTTTGAACACAATATATTAACGAAACAAAGCAAATGCTTTCCTGAATTACCATTTCCAGCTCTTTGAGGAAAGCATGCTGTAAAGTTCCTTCTTTAGGAGGCTTAGAAACATGAAGATGCAAACTGTTGCCACTTCCAATAGTATCCAGGCACAAAACAAAAGCCACATTATCTTGAAGGAGGCTTGAATCTAAAAAAAGAGAAGGAGCTAGATTAAAACTCCTGATGTCCCCAAGCATCACCCCAGCCCAAAAAAAAATAAAATTAAATAGAAGCAGAAGCAACTGGGTTTTTTTTTGTTGTTGTTGCTAAAAACTGATTTACAAAAATACTATTTCACTTTTTTGCAGCCATGGGAGACCAACACCACCAATACAGCCATGTCTCCCTGTTCCAACTTCAAGTGCTAGAATACCTGTGTGGTCCAGATGATCTTCTAACCATCTCTTTGTTCCCTGATAATTAAACTTTCCTCCTCCTGATGCGAAAAACAGCAGATTGTAACTGTGAATGGGAAAAATTGGAATTTAAAGGCAGGCAAAACTAGCAAGCCAGGTCAATAGACAGAAAATACCATTAACATTAAAGAAGGCATATAGACAGAAATATACAGAGAGCACTTTAAACATGTAATGAAACAGAAAAAAACAAACAAACTGTGAAGCAATACTACCACAGCATGCACATGCGATTTCCCAGTTTTATCCATTTGTCCTGGGATTAGATGTCAATACTACACCTATGCTTTCTAGTTCTACAGTGTTTAGAGGTTTATTTGCAGTACTGGTCTATGAAACTCAATGACACAGAGGTCACCAGAGTGAAGAAAAAATGTCCACTGAAAGGTTTAAAGACTGTCTAACACATGGCCTAACAGGTCATCTCCACAAATAGCTAAAGCATGAAAAAACAAAGCTAAATGTATTAAAGCGTAGTATTAATTTACCCATTTATACCATTCTATTAGAGTTCTAAAACATCAATTCATTTGCAAAGCAGTAGCTAAAGTAGTAAACTTCAGTGACAGGCACAGAACATCTCTCAATACAGAAGCAGGGGAAGAGTGAAGAAATCCAGGATTTCACAGAAATGATCCAAAATTTGTTAAAGAGGACCTTTCATCAGATCGGGCACATGCAGTTTTATATACTGCTGGAAAGCTGACAGTGCGCTGAATTCAGCGCACTATCGGCTTTCCCGATCTGTGCCCCGGGTAAAGCGCTATCGGTCCCGGGACCGTAGCGCTTTAGTGTCAGAAGGGCGTTTCTGACAGTTAGCCAGGAACGTCCCTCTGCCTCGTGGCGCCTATCGCGCTGTACAGTGTGAGCGGAGAGGAACGCCCCCTCCATCTGCTCGTCCATAGACGAGTGTTATCAGGAGAGGGAGGGTGCGTTCCTCCCCGCTCCACAGCACAGCGCGATAGGCGCTGCTGGGCAGAAGGGTGTCCCTGGCTGTCAGAAACGCCCTTCTGACACTAAAGCGCTACGGTCCCGGGACCGATAGCGCTTTACGCCGGGCACGGATCGGGAAAGCAGTATATAAAACTGCCTGTGCCCGATCTGATGAAAGGTCCTCTTTAATAAGGTGTATTACAAAATGTATTAGTGACACAATTATTGCCAGAAAATCAGAAGTTGTCCGAAATTTTAGTTACGCTTTAAGCCATTTCCTAGGTGACACATACATGACCAAGCTGATAGATGGTAACAAGGACAAAATATATGGGTATAGGACTTACCTGGCATGTGTTCGTTTGTATGTATACAGTCTAGAGAAAAGGCGTGCCAGCTCCAAAAGGACAGCCACACCACTGCCATTAGAATCTGCACCATAAGACAACCACTAGAAAAACAAAAAATTTGACTTTACGAACTGATGTGACCAAATGTCTCCCTGTTATATTCTTATTAAAATGAAAGAACTGAGAAAAAAGTGTTACAAAGTGCGCTTTGGGAAAAAGAATGTGTTTAGTTGATGCAAAACTTACTGGAGCAACTCCAAAAGTGTCATAATGAGCAACAATGGCAATTGTAGGAAGGTCTTCTGAACCCAGGCCAGTTAAACGTCCCTGAAAAAAATTAAAACAAATTAGTATTTATTAGGAATAGTAAAGTAGGTAAAAAAAAGTAAACCCTAAACTGTTTGTTCCACCACTCCCGCAAAAAAGCTGTCAATAATTTGAGACTATTTATTACTTATTTTTTTATCACCATTAATTCAATGGTGCTGTATATTTACACACAATACACAAAACAAGTACAATACTGAGTGACCAACTGGTAGAGCGAGATAGAGAACCCTGCCCACAAGGGACATTGGTGGGGGTCCAACATCCAGGCCCTAGAACCCAAGGAAAAATATATAAAAAGAATAGTTTCCCTAAATGACTGCTCACATCATCTCCTGATTTTTCCGGTTCTTCTTTTCTCTTATAATCATAGAGCATGAAAAATAAATTAGAGAAGCAGTGTATTTTTATTTAAAGGGATTCTATCACTACAAAACAAATTTTAAACTAAAAAGTACATAGGAATACCCTTTAGAAAGGCTATTCATCTCTTACCTTTATCATGAAGGTCCACGTCGCTGTTTTTGAATTTTACTTCATTCTTGCACAGGGGGCATTCCCCCTGTGCTCTGAACACAGAAATTTCATCCATTCCAGTGCCGCCTTTCTTCTGCTCCATTGGCCATTCTCCTCTTCTTCTTCTTCCAGGAGACCACTGCAAAATGGACGATGGAACAGTCGACTGCCATTTTGTGGTGGTCTCTTACATGAGCAGAAGAAAGGTGGTGTTGGAATGGATGACAACACTGTGCTCTGTGCTTTCTGAGAACAATGAAGAAAAATTCAAAAACGGCGGCCCTGAAGGTAAGATAACTAGAGATAAACTATATGATGCATATTTTGGGTTCTATTCTTGGTTTTGTGTCCTTTCAAATTACCCCTGTATTACTTTGTACAAATTTAACCTTCTTTATCTGTGCCTCTGTTCCAGAGAACAGCTTTATAAAAAATATGCATATGCCTTGACACAACACCATTTGGGCCACTCTAACTAGATCACTTCTGATGAAGGTCTACGGACCGAAACGTTAAAACTCTGCATTGATCTTGCCTGGCTTTCAATTCCACTGCTTTGCACTGTGTCAATGGCGTTTACTATGTTGTTGTAAAATAAATCACTGTATGCTTGCACCACAATCAGTGTGTGCAGCAAAATTCATTGCTACCTCCATTTAATCTAAGGGCTTAAAGTTCGCTGAGGTAGGCTCACAACATTTTCCAAATAAAGTATCGTAATGACAGCAATAATACACTGTAAAATTATTTACGTAGTCAATGCTAGCATATAACTTTGTCCTGCTTTGTCGTTGCTTAAGTAGCATTAATCACAGATGAGATATTTTTGAAGTTCATAAATATTATAAGTACAACCTCCTTATATACAGACACTTACCTCCACGCTGGTTACCAACCAATCACTGATTGCCTTACTCTGAGCTCCACTTGTTACCATCTGGAAACCATTTGCAGTAGCAGTGTGAAGGAGTACTACATGGGAAGAAAGGCACAGTCAGTAAATAATATTTATTACTGACAATGAAGCAGAACTGTTGTGCAATTTGGCCATAGAATTGGTTTACATGCTTTACACCACATTAACAGCATCTTTCCTGGCAAGTGGGAAAGGCAACACTTGCTGAAAAGGGGTTTTGCTTAAACTGTGACATTGTATGCCAAAAGTGCCTACTGTGTTCTAAGCAACCCCTTTCAAGGGTAGGGCAAAAGTGGCATTGCTGCAGCCACAAAATGGCCTAAAATTGTGTTGACATGCAACCATTCTAACAGTTTTCAGATAAAGAAAAAAATTATAACAAAGAATACTAAAATCAGAAAACAGTGATACAGCATTAAAGAATTAAAAGAAAGATAAAAGTGGCAAAGATTGAAAGAAAATCATTGCCAAGAAAACCAAAAATAATTCAAATTTATTTTTCAACAGTTTGTGTATAAAATAATCTGGGTGTAATGGAGACGGAGGAGGAAATGGCTGATCTATTAAATGCCTTGTGTACTGTATTCACACAGAAAAATCTAATCACAGACGATTAGGGGTAATGTAAATATTCTCTATTAAACTTCACGTGTAAGAACTGCAGTATTGCCTTAAAAATATTAAAATAGATCACATTACAGGGTCCATGCTTGCAATCACGTCCATGTCTGAAGGTCTTATATACGGTGATGAAACAGACCCTAACATTTAAAGGGTTATTACTATCTTGGCAAATCACTACTGAGATGGGAATAATTTCTCCTAAGTGCCTACCGCTACCGGTGGGACCAACGGGAAGAATCAAAAGAGCCGTTTCCCTAACATGCAGGTGTAGTGTAGCACATCAGTATGGGACTTACGGTATTGTTGCACAGCACATTACCTACGCATTTTTCATAGCTGTGGAGCTATAGCTCAGATGTGTTATGTTTTTTCTGTAGCTCCCATTCACCTCTATGAGAAACAGCATAGTGCAAAGCTGCTTGGCTGTCGCATAGATCTTGCCCTAGTTATTCCTATCTTGGCAGCGATTTGCCGACATTTCACAACCCATGAACTATTATTATACTCTGTTCTCTTCAGACACCCCACCCTTCCCCGAGTATAATGATTGGAGGCCCCGGGGGGAGGGTGATCAAAAATAATAAACAGGTAACTCCACCTCTCCTGGGCTCGAGTCTTCTCTCATCTCCTGCTAACAAAGACGTCTCTAAATTACATCTGATGATCACACCTGTGATTGGGCCTCAGTGGTCACATTGACTTCACGAAACAAAATGACAACGGCATAACTCACATTACATTACGCCAAAGTCATTTTACGTGACCGATGAGGCATCACTGGCATCATTTATTGACATCTCTGTGAACAGAAGACGCCGAAAGGTCAGCGCCGGAGGCCATGAGAGGAGAACCTCTAATCATCATCAAAGTATAATAGGGTTCATGGGTGGTGATTGGGCAATAGTGCCGGCTTGATATTCAGCACTTTACAATACATATTCACTATCCCCCCCACACTTTGGATACAAAAAAAAGTGTGTTGGGGGCAGTGGTAGACTCTCTTTAAGTCAACTCACCTTCAGCGGCAGAAGAGGTTCCTTGGTTAGCGGAAGCTGAAAGTGTCTGTTCATATATAGACAGAAGTTCAGCATCCTCCACAGCAAAGTAAACAGGAACTTGAGTCTCCATGGAAAGCATCTCAGGTTCTATGTCCATGAATTGCTACAAATTAAAAATATGTCAATTATAAGTTAAATCCAAGATTTGTAAATAAGCAAAACATTTTCTTTCTTCATACCGTATCTCTGGCATAATAAATAATGCATTTTGATACCAAAAAGATATGCTCCTGCCAATAACTGCTGGAGCATCCATTTTCACTTGTGGTTGCTGCCCAGTGCCAACCCTTAACATAAAAATTGACAGGTGTGGCTTGGGTGCATTGAACAGCTTGTCTGCATATGGGTTAAAAGTAGATTTCCTCAGTAACAAGACCGCACCCCCTTTAAGTATTTGGCTGTAATGACTCTCATACAGATGTATCGGGTCTCTACTCTATATCCGGAAGCCTCCAATGTCACAACTGGACAGAAAACTTGCTGCAAGATCCATCAGACAGCTGATTCTAAAGAATGACAGTTTGTACTGCACCAGATAGAATGTGCACTGCTGTTCATGCTGTTTGTGCATGACACCTAACTGTAATTATAACCCCCAAAGTGTCCATCCTCTCTTGGTTTTAACACAAACACCTTACACCTGATACCTCACAGCAGGAAACTAAAAATGTGAAGTGCTCTATAGCACGAGTGACTAGAGATGAGCGAGTATTATTCGAAAAAGCCATTTGGAATAGCACGCACCCATAGGAATTAATGGCTATGTCTATTCATTCCTATGGGTGCGTGCTATTCGAAACTGGAGTTTCGAATAGTACTTGCTTATCTCTATGAGTGACCAAGATTTCCCACTGACGGCAATTTAGTGTGTCAACCCAGTTTGAAACTGTTTCTACACCTTTCTTGATTCTTATTTACCACATTACACAGGATGATACATTCATCATATGTAATGGCCAGTATCATCGGAATGGGTGTATAAATAAAACTGTCATGATACTAGTCTCGTTATCTAAACAAAATATTTGATTTATAGAGGAAAATGTAATAAATATGAAGTAAAACAATGAAATAAAAAGATTTCCAACCTGCACAATATCTTGTGGTAAAGCAGCCATGTCACGAGGCAGGATTATTACTACTGCACCCGCTGACTGACGCAGCGCTTTCTGATACTGCTGAAAAGAGAAATCAGCTAAGCGCATAAGCACACATCGCCGGCTCAGTACATCTGCCTCTGCTGTGCGAGCCTCTGTGTTAAGAACCGAATTTCGGGTACCTGCATGAAACAAATGAGAATCAGAGTTTTTGGTATCACAGCAATAAAATTTAATAAACCTTAGAGAGGACTCTACACCATCTTCAGCTCATTGCAGGATTCAGTATTTGCCATACCACTGTTTACAATACAGTTGGAATATTTTCTGTAGTCCACCATCACCGTTCGTGAGCTTTTAATTTCAGCCTCCAGTATCTGATTTAGGCTCTCTACTGTCAGGTGAGCAGTGCCATGCTGTCTGTTCCAAGTCAGGATCACCCATCTGACAGTAGAGAGCCTAATTAGCATGTTGGATGCTGAAACTAACAGCCAAGGAAAAGAGATTGTGAAAATCATTGGTATACTTTAGATGTTTTCCATGGGAAGACTGGCCATTGACCATACACATTAGAAAAATGTTGTCTGAAGCTAGAAATTTTACTGGCACTGGCTAACCATCTAAAATGCTTGAGAGAGTAGGGCTCTTAACTCTCTCCAAAAACACAGATTTCAGGGAAAAGGGCAATAGGGAAATTAGATATCTGCACAGACTTTGTAGCCACGTCTTCCAATTTCTCTATATTAAAAACACTTGCACACGTGGCTCATAGATATGTAAGTATATGGCAGCCAGCTTTAGGCTCAGCTGAGATTTATGCTGGTTTCACACTGAGTTTTGCACATGAGACTCAGCCCGCCTGGAAGTCAGATTTAGCAGCCTGTACACTATGCCAGTAGACAGACTCCAAGCATTATAGTTATAGCGTTATAGTCCCTACCAACAGAGGCATGGACTACTAGGAGTCATTCCCCATGTATAGTATACAGGAAGGGGGGGGGGGTAATTCGTCTCACATCCGAGACTGTAGTAGGGTGAAACCAGCTTTAATTTCCATAAAATCTTGCATATGAATGTTTGTTTACAGTAATATAAAAGTCTGTCGTGTAGAATTGGTTCTTCTGTTTTACCTCAACTACATGCCAGAAGATCATCAATCTCCCAATTTAAAGGGATTATGTTAAGAAGAGAAACTCTTTACATAGACGTTGGTTCAAAGGATACAGATTACCATAGTTCCAGATATTATTTATTTTTAAAGCAACATTGATTCCATGGTGCTGTGTATTGGAGGGCTTATATACAATACATAAAACAAGTACAATACCAACAGTGACCTACTGGAACAGTGGGATAGAGGGTCCTGCCCGGAATGGCTTACAAACTACTTGAACTCCCCCAGCAGTCAGATGTTATGACAAAGGGGCAACACTGTAGTGGCCATCCATATCTATTAAAACCGTTAATATGTTTATTATGTGGTAACATCCATTAATACAGAAGTTGGGATCCACCTGTCCTGCCTTGTGTTACTACACACTTTAGGCCTCCTCTCCTGAACATTCCCTTTTCTTTCACAGATTTGCATTTCTGGTTGATGTGCCTGAAAGGACAACCATTTAGACTAGGGCTACATGGCAAAATGTAACAGGCCAAAATGTCACATAGAAGTTGTGTGGCAAAAATGTCTCTGTGGTGTTGAATTTTGGTAGCAGGTTATCAATGTGAGACATATCACTATAGCCTTAAAGGGGTTGTCCCATCACAAGGATCCTATCTATACTGCTTGTTAATGTGGATGTAAGACTTTTCCTAAGTACACTGCTTCAGCAAAACTGCTTTGTTTGTCCACTATCTTACTTTATTCATTTTTTTTTTTTTTACACATCCCTTGACTTATCTGGTCATAAGTCAAGTGATGTATCTGCTGCTCTCAGGGGGGAGGGAGGAGGGGCTAAGTGCACAGGAGCGAGCCTGGAGGGCGAGTAGTTTACCCTTTGGGGGGAGGGGCCACCAATACAGACTCGGCATCCGCTGTAATAGAGAGGCGGATGCCAGGGAGGGTTAGATGCCTGCAACATTGCTATGCTCCTGCCCTGCATGAAGCCAGCAGCGGCAGGAGCGGAATAACAGTATCGCTCCTGCCGCTGCTGGCTTCATGCAGGACAGGAGCATAGCGATGTTGGAGGCACTTGTGCCGGCGTCTAACCCTCCCCGGCATCCGCCTCTCTATTACAGCGGATGCCGGGTCTGTATTCGCATTGTGAAGGCTAGACTGGTCTCACCATCTATGAGTGGGTTTGCATATGTAAACCCGCCCACCAATGATGCAACAAAGCAGGAAGACAGAAGATTTTACAGCAACGAAGACTGGTGAGTATGCGACGTGGGAATACCCCTTTAAGGCTAAGGCCCCACATTGCGGAAACGCAGCTTCTTTGGTTGTAGATTTTGCTGCGTTTGTTTGAGCCAAAGTCAGGAGTGGATTAAGCAGAAGGTAGAAGTATAAGAACTCCCCATATAATTCCCATTCCTTTTGTAGCCATTCTTGGCTTTGACTCAAAAAACCACAGCAAAATCTGCAACAAAAGAAGCTGTGTTCCGCAATGTGGGGCCATAGTCTAAAGGGCTATGAGGGCTGTATTATATCCCACTAGAAATCCGATTTACACAGGTGACCCTACAACACAAGTTAGTCTGGTCTCTATGTGACAGGTGCTGGAGAGTTAGTCAGATGGCTGCAGCTTGCATCAGTTGTAACAACGGCCACTATCCTGACTGGCTGACATCCGGGTAAGGACACTGCATACAAAATGCCTACACTGCAACCCTATGGGGACAAGAGCAGCCGTAGAGCCGTCACTCATTAGCCCCTGCTGTCAGACTGCCTAGCACCGCGGCGGAACAGCACGTGACAGGTGTGGAGACGAGGACTGTCACTAACCGTAGCTTTGGCCTTGGAGGTCATACTGCTGCATGCGGTACACAGTGAACTCATGGGCGGCCTCGGCCTGCAGGGGAGACACGAGGAGCAGAACCGCCGGGATGAAGACAATGAATGTGAGCGGAAAAGACGCCTTCAGCATATTATCAAACACCTCGCCGGCTTCTTCCAGCATCCTGCAGCTCCGTACAGAGCTCTCCTCAGCAAGAATGAAAGGTCAGCTAGGGGGGAAGCTGACAGGGAAAGGCCGAGAACTAGTGCTATGGCGGAACCGCAAATGCCTACAGCTTCCTCACTAGCTGGGGACCAGCAGGCACGACATAGACACCTCTCAGTGGGCCTTCAAGAGAGAAGACTTCAACCAATCACATAGTGACAGGCCATACATAGACACCCAAACTGGGGTCCTATCACACAGGTCAAGAGGAAGGATAGCAAAGGGCGTTTGGGCGGAGTCATAGCTGGCGAAGATCTCCTAGCGCTCATCTCGCGGCCTTTGTACTTAAACGCAGTCAGCGCTCACGTGCAGGAGCGTGTGTTCTGTTCCATCCGTGTGAATGTGACACTTACGAAACAGATTTTGTAGGTGGAATCTACGTATATAAAATATTATAATAATATATTCATATAGAGATTATAATAATAATTCTATATAGAACTTGGATTTTAGTTTGTGCTTCATCCTTCTGCATCATTGATGAAGGTTTGCCACATACCCACAGATCAGGCAGCTAACTGACCTGTAATAAGCTCTGATAGTTACCAAATGACGTTGTCATGTCGTTTTTATCCTACAGGTAAAACATGTTAGTACATAGTATGGTTCAACTACACTTCCCCTGAGTTCATTAGGAGAGTATATGTAGTGTAGTGTCCCAGCTAAGAGGTTACCTTGCAGCTCTGGACTGGGGTGCCTTGGGCCTAGTCGTAAAATGATTTCTGGTAGCCACTATACACTACATGTAAATATCACCTGACACTCATTGCTAGCATTTGTTTCAGTAGGAGCGTTCACACTAACGTCGGTGTCCAATGCTAATATCCGCACACAATCTTGCGCAGACGTTAGCATTGGACACTGGCTGTGTCCGTTACATTTTGCATTGATTTAAATGGACATCAGGCGTGTTCTTTTACTGTCCGTGTCTGTCCTTAAGTGTCCGTTCACAAAGATTTCCGATTTTTCAAGCAGACAGCAAAAACCTACATGTACCTACTATGGTGTCCGTCTTGTTACGGATCCTGCTCTCAATCTCAAGTGAGTAAAAAGGCCCGTTGCTT
This sequence comes from Leptodactylus fuscus, assembly GCF_031893055.1. Taxonomy (NCBI): domain Eukaryota; kingdom Metazoa; phylum Chordata; class Amphibia; order Anura; family Leptodactylidae; genus Leptodactylus; species Leptodactylus fuscus. Next base: position 196,573,574 of record NC_134265.1, read on the forward strand.
CTGAGGGATCCTGTGGCAAATACACGCAAAGTTTTGGGTATCTTTTAGCTTCTGACAAGCTTTTCATTCATCAGATCATCAGTTTTGCTGCCCGGGCTCATTAATGTAATGTATGGGCTTATAGAAGTCATAGGCGGCACATAGATATCATCCATGTGCCGCCGGACCTGTTTTCTCATGGACCCGTGCATTGTAAGGGCTCATTCACATCTGCACCCGGTCTCCGTTCATACAGGTTTCCGTTTCCTACACAAAACTGAGCAGGAGACGGAAACCTGCAGGACTCTTTCATACCCATTCATTTGAATGGGTTTGAAAGATGTCCGGCCGTGAGCGCCGGTGAGTGTTTTATGCTCTCTGCCGCGAAACCGTTTTTTAAAAGTCGGACATGCAGCACTCTGTGTCCGGTTTAAAAAAAAACGGTTTTGTGGCGGAGAGCATAAAACGCTCACCGGCGCACACGGCCGGACCCGGTCTGACAGCTTTCTGTCTTCTGCATGCAGAAGACGGAAAGCTCAGAACGGACTCCAGGCGCAAGTGTGAACCCAGCGTCAGCTATCATAGGCATCATACTTTCACAAAATGCGGACATGTGAATAAAACCTCAAGCTTATTGAAAAACAGTTAAGTGAAATGTCTCAAACAGCTGTTTATGAAGGGACCAGCCAGAGTGCTGTACCCCTCAGATCAACTTTAACCCTTTCCCACCAGGGGCGGATCCAGGGCCGGGCGAGCGCCCGGGGCCCCGCGCCAGGGCCCGGACCTAACAATACGCAGGTCAGGTTGGTCGGCAGGGCAATTGCCAAGGGCCCCAGCACTTGCAGGGGCCCCCTGTCGGTGGAATACTTTTCCTATTAGTATAGGGAAAGTATATGTCGGAAGCACACTGTGTACCTGCAGCATCGGCTAATAGAGAGCAGCCAGCGCAGGCAGCTGCAGCTACTGATAGAGGACGCTCCACTCAGCGCTCTCAGGGAGCTCCTCCTCACCCCCCTTCTCTGGCTGCCCTCTGTCAACCAATGAGAGGGTGAGGAGAGCCCAGGAGGCGGAGCTTATCGCTGTACAGAAGATGGACTCTGCCATCCTGCATCTTGCACACATGAGGGAGAAGAGGAAGCTTCAGCAAAGTGAAAGTAAAGAAAGAACACACAGGTACAGGCTGGAGGGGGGGGGTTACTCTGCCTATTAATGTCAGGCATTTGGAGTTATTCATTTAGTTTTAGTAAGTCCATGTGCCTCATATTAATAGCAACTAACCCCATCATGTCCCTCACATTAACCCCCTGTGTACTTCACCATAAGGGTTACTGATGTGTGAGATATATGGGGGTACTAATCATGAAGATATTTCATTATTACCTCCATGTCTCTCACATATCAGTAACTCTTATGTGAGGCACACAGGGGGTTAATGTGAAGGACATGATGGGGTTAATTGCTATTAATATGAGGCACATGGAGTATCTAAGCTGTAATGCACATGACTGTACTTCTTATCCTCAATTGCGGATAAAAGAATGGACTATTATATTTCAATGGGCCCAGTACACACGGCCATTGTTTTTGCGGCTGTGTGTTAGGGCCAAATTGAAGAGCTGCAAATTATGGAGCAGGTCCTATATGTGTCCTATACCTAGACCAGTCATGTCCTCATAAATGGGTGGTATTACACAGGGGCGGATCCAGAGCTGGGCAAGTGCCTGGGGCCCCTGACCAGCGGGGCCCCACAGTGCAGCCCGGACCTAACAAAATGGTCCCGGTCCTATGGACGCCGATGAGCTGAATACATAGGCGTTTAAAGCAGGAGCTGTCAAAGTTCAGCTCCTGCTTTAATGCTGTGCTCTGGCATTTGTAGCCGCGATGTGATGACGTCACATCGCGCCTACAATATGTGTACGAGTGAGACTGCGGAGAGAGCGGCGGGGGAGCGAGGGAAGGAGAGTGTGTGTGTTTTTTTTTTTTTTTTGTGTTAAACATTAAGATGGAACATAATATAGGGGGCCCATGAAATTGGGGCAGATGAAGGGGGAGGGGGGAGAACGGCATGACACTGGGACAGATGAAGGGGGGAGAACGTAATGACACTGGAGCAGATGAAGGGAGAGAGAACGGCATGACACTGAAGCAGATGAAGGGGGGAGAATGGCATGACACTGGGGCAGATGAAGGGGGGGAGAACGGCATGACACTGGGGCAGATGAAGGGAGAGAGAACAGCATGACACTGGGGCAGATGAAGGGAGAGAGAACAGCATGACACTGGGGCAAATGGGGGGAGAATGGCATGACACTGGGGCAGATGAAGGGGGGGAGAACAGCATGACACTGGGGCAGATGAAGGGGGGGAGAACGGCATGGCACTGGGGCAGATGGGGGGGAGAACGGCATGACACGGGGCAGATATAGGGGGGGTGAATGGCATGAAACTGGGCAGAAACGGGGGGGCATGAAACTGGGGGGACATGAAACTAGGGACAGAGATGGAGGGGAGACATGAAACTAGGGGCAGATGAAGGGTGTATATGAAACTGGGGAGAGATGGAGGGGGGACATATAATTTACGGGTCACTGTAGGAGGATTATACTGTGTGGGAACACATGAAAAATGAATGAGAATGGGCGGAGTCAACATAAAAGTGGGCGCCACACATTTTCTCCCTCTTTCTAATCTTTAAAAAGGAGGTATGAGTTACAAGCACAAGGCTTGGTGCCACGGGTTTTCATATGCAAAGCCAGCAGCGAGATGACATTGCTTCTATGCCGCTGGCTTTGCGTGCGCACTCCCAATGCAGCTAATAGTACACAAATAAGGTCAGTTTTATAAGTTGGTCAAGCACAGCTAACTAGTTAAAAAAATGCATTTTTTGGGCTAATGTTTTCAAAAAATCCTGAGGGGGGAACCCCAGACCCCCCGTTCCACTGGGGGGTATTCCAGACCCCCCCCCCCCCCCCCGGTAAGTAGGGCCCCGCCAAAGTCAATTGCCCAGGGCCCCGCAAAGCCTGGATCCGCCAGTTTCCCACACAGCACCGTACTGTTACGTCACGCTGAGCATATACCCTGTTTCCCCGAAAATAAGACAGTGTCTTATATTAAATTCTCTTCCGAAATATATGACCTGTCTTATTTTCGGGGGATGTCTTATGGAGCGGGGGACAATCGGCAGTCATGCCAGCGCTTCCTTAATGGAGTGCCGGCATGACTGCCGGTTGTAGGTGGTGCAAGAGGTGGTGGTGGTGGGGGAGGTATGCTAGTTACCTTCCCCATCTTGATAGCAGCGCTGGTGCTGCTGTTGGTCACGGTGGTGGAAGTGGTTGGCAGGGCTTAGCAGAGATTAGCGAGGCTTCCGGCGGTTGTGCCGGAGAGCCTCACTTAGTGGGCATTGCAGCCGGCTGAATGCTGTGCTCCGTGTGCACAGGAAAGCTGTCTGCTTCCTCTGCTGTGATACCACTGTTCTGGCTGCTGTAGGATGAGCTGGGAGAGTGGACTCCCCACAGCATACGATGCTTTCCACAGCTCATCTTACAGCAGCAGGAACAGTGGTATCACAGCAGAGGTAGCACCCGGCATACCTGTGCACACGGAACATCATGCACAGTGTTCTGCCGGCTGCAGTGTTTTTGGGGATGTCTTATTTTCGGGGGGTGCCTTATATTAGGCAATTTAACAAAACCTCCCCCATGCCTTACTTTTGGGGGATGTCTTATTTTCGGAGAAACAGGGTAGTTAAAAAACAGCATCGTAATAGTACGGCGTTGTAGTGCCACGGGCACAAAAGCTGTGCTCGCAGCATTACTTCGGGAACCGGCAGTTCCATTAACCCCCAGTCGGCATCCAAGGGTATGCGCAATAAAATGACCCCCATCAGTAACCCGTGCAGAGAGATCGGGGGGTGCTGTTATGTATTTTGTACAGCCCGGGATCTGGCCAGTGACCCCGGGCTACTAGGAGCCCCCAATACCTGGTTGATCTTGCCGAGATAGAAGGAAGTTAGCCTGTGCGTCTGCATAGGCTAACTTCCTCTATACATTGCAATACACATGTATCCACATGTATTGCAGTGTATAGTACTGAACTAGCGATCTTCGTGAGACATAAAAAGAAAAGTGCAAAAAAAACCTGAAAAAAGATAAATGAATGAAGCCCCAACAATGCCCTTATTCTATATAAAATTATATTAGCCCCCACAAAAAATAATAAAAACAATGTATATTTGGCATTGCCTTTTCTGTAACAACCCATACAATAAAACAAACATTATTTAAAGGGATTCTACCATTAAAAAACTTTTTTTTCTAGGTAACACGTCGGAATAGCCTTTAGAAAGGCTATTCGTCTCCTATCTTTGGAAGTGATCTCCGCCGCGCCGTTCGTTCGAAATACCAGTTTGTACCGGTATGCTAATTAGTTCTCTCGCAGCGAACTTCGCCGAACGTACTGTGCATGCCCGTGGCCATAGTCCCGACACCGCAAGTTCGCCGAACATAGCGTACTGCGCAGGCGTCCGACGTCAAGCCGAAGAAGGAAGTGGAGGATGCAGAAGAAGACAGGCGGCGCTGGAGTCGGTTTTCGAGCAGCAATGGGGACGCCCCCATCGCATTTTCTGCGCTGGGGGACGCCCCCATCGCTGCTAGAGAACTAATTAGCATACCGGTACAAAACGGTATTTCGAACACGGCGCGGCGGAGAGCACTTCCAAAGGTAGGAGACGAATAGCCTTTCTAAAGGCTATTCCGACGTGTTACCTAGAAAAAAAAGTTTTTTTAATGGTAGAATCCCTTTAACCTACATGGTGAACGTCGGAAAAAAAACTTAAAAAAAATGCCATAAATAATGATTTTTCACCATCTCACCTTACAAAATATGCTATAAAAAGTAATCAAAAAGTCATATGTACCCCAAAACAGTACCAATAAAAAGCACACATTGTCCTGAGAAAAAATAAGCCCTCAACCAACACTGTCAACCGAAAAATAAAAATGTTACGCATCTCAGAAGATGGTGATGCAAAAAATAATTGATTTATGTCCCCAAATAGGTTTTTGTTCTGCATAATTAGTATCACATAAAAAAAAAATATAAATTAGGTATCGCCATAACCGTATTGATATTTATTTTACGTTTGCTGTACGCTGCATAGCGAAAAATTGGAAAGGTAAAACACAATGCCATAATTGATGGGGTTTTTTGGTTAAAGGGATTCTACCATTAAAACCTCTTTTTTTTTGTGGATAAGATATTCGTCTCTTACCTTTAGACTTGGTCTCCGCTGCGCCGTTCCTTAGTAATACCGAGTTTTTACCGGTATGCAAATGAGTTCTCTCGCAGCGATGGGGGCGGGCCCCAGCGCTCAAACAGCAATGGGGGAGTCCCCACCGCTGTCAGAGAAGTGTCTCCAAGCGCCGCCTCCTTCTTTGTCCGCAGCATCATCTTCAATGTCTTCTTCCGGTGCAGGCTCGTTTTTTTTTGCCGCTAGCAGAAAAAAGAAGCGACATGACCTTTCTTGAGGCGGATTCCGCCCCAGGGAGTCAATAGAAGTGAATGGGAGGCAGAAACCGCATAGTTGGCAAAAACCGCGACGCGGTTTTTAAGGTCCATTCACTGTCCAGGAGGGGAAAACCACCTGGCGTTTTCTGAAGCTGTTTTTACAAAAAAACGCTCCAAAAAATGCCCCAAGGTCCAAAAACCGCTTCCTAATTAGGAAACTTTTTTCCGGACCAAATTACGCCACACGTAATTCACGTGTGAACTTAGAGACTAAGGGGATTCCACTTTTCTGGTACCTTAACCCCTTAACGCTATATCACGTACAATGTACGTCAGGGAATGTGGTTAGTTCCCGCATTCCCACGTACCTGTACGTGATTGAGATCGCACGGGCTCAGAAGCAGAGCCCGTGCGATCTCCATGGGAGGCCGGCTGTATCTGACAGCCAGGCTCCCGCTGTAACAGCAGGGACGGTGATTGCACCGACCCCCCCCTGTTTAACCCTTAAGGTGCCATGATCCATAGTGATCATGGCACCCTAGGGGTTTGGCCGGCTATAAAGCATGCTGCCGGCTGCATAAGGAGTCTGTGTGAGCTGTAATTTACAGCTACATGCTGCTCCTTAATCCCTCCCCCCATCGGAGCTCGCTCCGATGGGGGGAGGGTTAACCCCTTGGATGCCGGGACGAGAGGAAGCTAGTCTATGCATCTGCATAGCTAGCTTCCTCTATAGACCGCAATACACGTGTATTGCAAGTCTATAGTTAGTATAGAACCAGTGATCCTCTCTGATCGCTGGTTCTAGTGTGGTTACAACACAAATGTAAAAAAGTTTAAAAAAAAAAAATAGTGTGTAAAACAAACAAAAAAACAAACATAGTTACATTTCTTGTAAATCTGGAAAATCGCTGTTACACTTGTAAGCCTTGTAAATAAATTAAAATACAATCAAAAGATGATGCCGATATAAAGCAGAGATATGGGAGATAATATTTATTAATGTATTTGGGTGGTATAACTATCTGCATGAAAAGCAGAGAATTTCACATTTTGAAAATTGCATTTTTTTTCCAAATTTCCATCAAATTTCCTATTTTTTTAATAAATAAATACAAAAATATTGATTAGTGTTTACCACTAACATGAAGTATAATGTGTTACGAGAAAACATTCTCAAAATCACTTGTGTAAGTTAAAGCGTCTCAAAGTTATTGCCATTTAAAGTGACACATGTCAATTTTGAAAAAATACTTTTGGGCTGTGTCCTTAAGGGGTTAAAGTCTCTGCAAACATGACATAGTGTGCAGATACCAAACATCTAAATCTGTGCTCCAAAAGTCATATAGTGCTTCTTCTGTGCCCTGCTGTGTACCCAAACTGCAGTTTATGCCCACATTTATGCACTGTTGTACCCAGGATAACATACTTAATGTCAAATGCGGATATAAACTGCTTTTTGGGCACAGCCGGTCACAATAGTATAGGAGACCTATTTGGCTTTTGGTGCACAAATTGTTTTTTGGATGCCATGACACTTTGGCATGACAAAATGGCTAAAAGGAAAACATTGGACTATTCTGAAGTGACCTTCTATGAGCCCTGACCTAAATCCTATTGCGCATCTTTGGAAGGAGCTGAAACATGCCGTCTGGTAAAGGCACCCTTCAAACCTGAGACAACTGGAGCAGTTTGCTCATGAGGAGTGGGCCAAAATATCTGCTGAGAGGTGCAGAAATCTCATTGACAGTTACAGGAATCGTTTGATTGCAGAGATTGCCCCAAAAGGTTGTGCAACAAAATATTAAGTTAAGGGAACCATCAAGATTAAAGAGTCAGTGATCAAGATATTGCAAAAAATACAAGATGATATGGGAAATAGTGCAGTACTAATATGGTGGATACCAGGGCAATTTACATTAACCCTGTACCTTACAGATACAGGGACAACACTTATATACAGGGACAACACTTATGATTCACTGGGGTAAAGATTCCCCATGTGCCAAAGTAATCCATCCTCAAAACAATTTATTAAGGGTTGGAGTGATTATGTATTTGTGCGGAGTAGATTGGGAACACCAAATTCTCTACTATTTTACCAGTAGGTCCTATGATTGGGGGGGGGGGCTCACTTTAGGTGTCTTTTTCAATGTAAATTCTAAATCTGAGGTGTACCCTGAGATATGCTCACATAGTTTATACATGTTCTTACTGGCGCAGCAAGTTTTGTCCTAAAGTTATGGTGATTTTTTTTTCTTTTTCACATTCTACAAGCTATAAAGTTTTTTGTTTTTTTTTCTTGTGAAGTAGCTTCAGGTCTATCACGTTTGGTATAAACCACACCTTAAAAGTTTAAAATAAAGTCACTCTCATCACTATCTATCCAAATTCTAGCTCTAAGGCAAACGCAGCCAAAGTTATGTCAAAGTGACATGAATGTCTATGGAAAAACAGAATGGAAAGCAGTGGGTACAAACTCCGAGTTTAAAGGGATTCTAACATTAAAACACATTTTTTTTTCTCGTTGACACGTAGGTAAGCTATTCTTCTCCTATCTTTAGCTGTCTTTAGCTGTCTTCCACTATCCTACCAAAGGATGAGGTCTCCCCGAGGTGGATCTGATGGCCACCTCACACGGCGCCGTAATAGAGGAGCGTTGCTCCCCAGTTCGGGAAGACAATCCTCTGGCGCTGTATGCCCTGTCAATACCAGGGAGGTTCAAACGGAAGAGCGTTTACCCTCCTCTACAGAGGAATCGGAAGGTATTGACAAAACGCAGGCAGGACCAGAGTTTGGCAAGGAGCACGCCAGTCTGGTCAGAAAGGGCATGGTTCACCGTCCTCACTCTCATGAGACGGAGGAACACCTGGAGGCTTCCACCAGTGTAAACTCTGGTAATCCGGAACAGTCGGCCCTATCAAGGCCTGAACAGATCCAACCTCACTGCCTGGAGGTCAGCCAGCCTTTAGCTGGCGAAAGAGGATTATCCCAGGGAGTGCTAAGAACTTTGGCGCACTCAAGAGCGGAGTCAACTTACCAGAGCTACCGGAGGGTCGCCCGAATTTTACAGAACTGGTGTTCAAGTAACCAGCACAACCCTAATAGGAATGCAGTCTTGGAGTTCCTACAAGACGGCCTGGAGAAAGGGATAGCACCTGCTACCTTGAAAGTCCAAGTCTCAGCTCTGTCCGCGCTCCTGGAAACCCGGCTAGCGCTAGATCCTCTGATTAAGCAATTTCTAAGAGGGGCTACTAGACTTCGTCCTCAGGTGCAGCCACCTGTCCCTAGCTGGGACCTAGCCGCAGTTTTGCAGGGGCTCTGTGCGCCCCCCTCTGAGCCCCTATCTGAGGTGGATTTGAAGTACCTAGCATACAAGATAACTTTCCTGTTGGCAATAACCTCCGCCAAGAGGGTCGGTGAGCTACAAGCCTTAGCAGCCTCGGAGCCATTCATAACCTTCTTTCCAGAGAGAGTACAACTGAGGTTCGTCCCAGGATTCTTGCCAAAGGTACCCACGACTCAGAATATTAACCAGGCAATCGTCTTACCAGCCTTTTTTCCCTCTCCCACCTCTGAGTGGGAGGAGAGGATGCATAAGTTGGACTTGGTGAGAGCGTTGCAGATTTATCTAGCGCGGACTGCGTCCTTTCGAAAATCAGAGAATTTGCTGATCAATGTGTTTGGCCACACCAAAGGAACCAAAGCATCCAAACCAACTCTATCAAGATGGATTAGAGAAGCCATTATCTGCTCCCTATGTGCTCAGGATCTCCCGGTGCCAGACCTTATCCGTGCCCATGCTACCCGAGCGGTAGCGACATCATGGGCCGAGAGACGTTCTCTTTCCTTGGAACAGATATGTGCAGCGGCTTCTTGGAGTTCTCAGTTAACTTTCGCCAAACATTATAGACTTGAGTGGCGAACAAGGGAGTCCACAGCATTTGGACATTCGGTACTGGCATCAGCTTGCCAGGATCACCCGCCCTAGGGTAAAGCGATACGTGCTGAATCCCCAGTTGTGCTGCTGTTGGGCGTAGGGGGAACGAAAGATTGTGAATGACAATCTGTTTTCCCTTAGCCCAAACAGCAGCACAAGGCTCCCTCCCTATGCTGTATTTTGTACTATTTGTTTGTACTATGTCATATTACTCCTGTTAAATAGATGTCTAAAACCTTTACTTGTTACTAACACAAAGGGGAGTTGGTCCTCTGACCTCTTATAGGGGTTGATTGCTGTTAGGTAATTAAAGATTCCACCTGTCCTAACAGCTCATAGGGGCAGGATTACCCCCCAGTTGTGCTGCTGTTTGGGCTAAGGGAAAACAGATTGTCATTCACGATCTTTCGTTTTCGTCGGTGTGCAAATGAGTTCTCTCGCAGTACTGGGGGCATCCCCAATGCTGCGAGAGACCTCTCTAGCGACGCCTCCATCTTCTTCAGGAACGTCCTCTTCACGCATCTTCTTCGGGCGCAGGTGGTAAAACTTGTAGGCTTTGGGCAGAGCCTGCATGCCCACAGGCCACAAGAAAATGGCCACTTACTGTGTAAGCGGCCATTTTTCTTGTGGTAGCAGGCATGTGAAGTTGGCTTTGCCCAAGGCCTACAAGTTTGACCGCCTGCGCCGGAAGAAAACGCGTGAAGAGGATGTTCCAGAAGAAGATAGAGGCGTCGCTGGAGAGTCTAATATCAGACCACAATGGAGACTACTGTGGGCCGAACTTAGACTCCGCCTCCTCACAGACGATCCTCCGGCAGAACCAGCGTTGATTGGCCGAGTGCTGTACACTGGCCAATCAACGCTGGCCAATGCATTCCTATGAGAGCTGGCAGCTTGCTGTTACGAGGGAGCTTACTTTTTCTCATAGGAATGCATTGACCAGCATTGATTGGCCAGTGTACATCGTTCGGCCAATCAACGCTGGTTCTGCCGGAGGCTCGTCTGTGAGGAGGTGGATTTCGGACCACAATGGAGATTGCTGTGGTTCGATCTTAGACTCCGCTTCCTCACAGACGAGCCTTCGGCAGAACCAGCGTTTATTGGACGAATGCTGTACACTGGCCAATCAACGCTGGTCAATGCATTCCTATGAGAAAAAGTCAGCTCTCTCGTAACCGCAAGCTGCCATCTCTCCCAACTAGCATGGACGAGCCTGCTGCAGAATCAGCGTTGATTTGCAGAATGGTATACACTGTATAGCATTCGGCCAATCAACGCTGGTTCTGAATCGAATATTTACTGCGAATAGCAAGTAGTATTCGATCGAGTATGAATATTTCGAATACCGTAGTATTCGATCGAATACCTACTCGATTGAATACTACTTGCTCATCTCTAGTTAGGACTCTTCTGACCCTGAAAACAACATTTGGGAGGCAGAAATTAACCTGGATTATCCTGCCTGTTATCCCTGTATGGAACCAAATGCCACTTAAACATTGTCGTAATTTACAAAATTAAAAAAGCTGTACCATGTTCCAAAACCTACACTGATCAGCATGATTGATGACGAAACCTAGAAATTGTTCTTCTCACAGACCAGTTATCCACTCTATTGTATTTGTGGTTTGCTGCATGTGATAATTATATATTGCTGCTCCAATTGATGCTCAGCCTATGCAACAGTGCAAACAATTTGTGCTTCACCTTTAAAACCTTGAAATGAGGAAGGAGGATGTAAGAAATTTGTCCTGGCAAATTTGGGGGATGGTAGATGATCCAGTTTGGAGAAACTTGATGAGGCAGATGAGTCCCTCTGGTGTAGAGACTGTGCCCGCACTGCACCCATGAAGTGATATCAGTAAATAATACTAGAAAGCACCAGGCCTTTCTGTTTTTCTATACTGTGGCCTCTGATGCTCAGAACATATACTCAATGGACCATGACGGCTATCTATTGTCCCTGTCCAGGTGCCCATAAGTGCTATTCCATGTATTGTTGGTGGTGTGCGCCTTTCCCAAAATGGACATGTACATTGAGAGGCCCACATTGAGACATCAAGCAGGAACAGCTTTCCTCACGAAATAATGTCAGCTAGGACTTCCCCATTGAGACTGCTATCACTTGGTGAAAAGTAGTGGATTCCAATAAGTGGCATGGCAGCAACAGCAACAGCACCATCAGTAACTTGGCTAGGTGGATGTTAAATTTGCAGATTCTTCGGATGATTGGTTGCAGATTGCTGTTTACTGGACAGACACACATTCTTATATGGATGATGACTGATGTTGGCGTGGAGGGGGAGGAAGAGAAGCAGATGGAGATAATAATGAAAAAATGATGATGACCATGTGCTAGTTGTGTATGTGGTTTGCCTACAAAGACAATCATGGGAAGAAAGAATAGAATGGTTTTGCTAACTATATGGCACTGGCAATTCCATTTTGCCAAATGAGCTGGTGATGCCATTTCATGTGACTGCGCAGAAACCTACATCCTAAAAGTCCCCCTGTACACCCGTTACTACAGGTAATTACCTGCCTGCAGCCACTAATATGCTGCAGTGTACATTGAAGTGGTTCATGCTCAGAATTTTCTAGAAAGTGGGAGGTTAGTTGTTGCTGGCTATCCCCAAGGACCAGTTCTCAGGGTTCTTCTCAAATTGACACAGAAATAAAGGGTCAGAGGACTAAATGAGGGTGTAAAGAGTAGATAATCCTTCCATCCATGCTTATGGAGTGCCTAAAAGTATGGATACTGTTCCATATTACTCTGTGACTGGAGGAATCTGAATGTGCTTCTAATGCGGGGTCATGTTTGCTGCAAAATACACTCGAATAACATTCATAGTCAGAAAGTAATGGAGTAGAAGCTCCCATAGATGTAAATGCATAATGTAATCCAATCTGAGTGCATTCCACTGCAAGCTCTGCCCCACATCAGAAGCACCCTCATTCGTGTGCATGCAGCCTAAATTAGTTCTGTTCAACTGCCACTATATCTCATTTCCATCACCATCAAGGGCACTCTGAAACACCAACACACAGGAGACCCATACTACAGAGTGCCCCCAAGGGACCCTTTAACAGCAAGGTGTGACTCCCTCATCCCTGTGCCACCCTAGGGCCTGTAAGGGAATTTGGTGTGAAAGCCACCGTGATACAAGAAGGAGTGAGTAGTTGCCTTCTTGGGCCTCCGCCATCTGCTCCATCTCCACACTGCTAGCTTGTAGACTGCTATGAACCTATTTTATACATTTTCTTTTGGTGGATGTTTGGAATCACAGCCATCCTCTCTTCATATGTAACCATGCTTTTCTCCTTCTGTGCCTGCTCTGTGCTACAGTGCTATTAGCTGGCAGGTTATGTGTGAGACCTGCATCAGCCAATGTCTCAGAAATCCCTTTATAGACCCAGTAGAAAACACAAACCTATAACAATGAAGTTTTGCCACTTCTGTGGAAAAGCCAACAAATTAACAGTCTGGTGGGTTGAAATCGAAATCTGGTGGTCTCTGCTTTGAGTCTGTCAGTGGATTGCTATCTACTACTTGGGCACCACTGTTTGGGAATCTGCGTACTGCTGTACAGGCTCTGTGCAGACGGATTTACCTTGTACATGGCACAGATCCTTATTGTCTGACAAATTTACCTGCAAATATCCTTTTGCGAGTTTTGTATGGAGTAATTTGTGTCTAATTTGCAGCAGCCTGGGCTACTAGAGAAAGTACCAGAAACCAGTTTGTTAGCGTGCTTAGATTATGGGGATGATGTCATTCCTTGGGGAAAGACCATCTTGTCAGGTGTGTGGAGTCTTACAAAGCCATTTTTGCTCCACTGTAGGGGATTATGGGAAAAGTATGCAAATCTGTTTCCCAAGATGTAAATAGGGAAACAGTGCCTCTGTATGCTGCCCTCTAGGGAATGCTCCCTTGAACATCATGCCCGACTTTCTCACAAGCCTTTGCTGCAATGATGCAGGATTTTGCCAAGTCAGTATCCCAGCTATGGACAGTGCTGTTTCCCTATTTACATCTTGGGAAACATATTTGCATATTTTCCCATAATCCCCTACAGTGGAGCGAAAATGGCTTTGTAAGACTCCACACACCTGACAAGGTGGTCTCTCCCCAAGGAGTGACATTATCCCCATAATGTGGTCTAGAAGTCTCTCACCTCTGCCAAGTCAGTTCTCCCTAGGCTGTGCTGAAGAGATCCAATCAGAATGAAGCACTGTCCACAGCTGGGATACTGACTTGGCAAAATCCCGCATCATTGCAGCAAAGGCTTGTGAGAAAGTCGGGCATGATGTTCAAGGAAGCTTCCCCTACAGGGCAGCATACAGAGGCACTGTTTCCCTATTTACATCTTGGGAAACAGAGTTGCATATTTTTCCCATTAGCGTGCTTAGTTTCAGAAGATATACTTGTGGAAAGGTGCACATACCCTTTAACTTTTGTCATTGTTTACCATTTTTCCCTAAAATGTTAAGTCTTTTATGCGGAACACATTATTAACTGTTTTTGGAAATAAAAACCATAAAAGAAGATTTATTTGACATAATTTGATATTATAAAAGATATTAAGCTTACGGGAAAAATACTTTACATATAGATAACATACTATGTTTACATATATACATATAATTCTAAAGGAAACAAATCACTATGTTTAACTTTTCAGAATAGATATCTCAGAATCAGTATACGTACAACAAATGGTACAGATTGCACAAAGCGAATATGCATCTTTTTGTGCTTCCTCCACTAGATGGCTCTCCCAATGTATATACACAATACTGTATGTTCGGGGATCACAAGACCTCCTCTTGATAGACAGAATGAAGTAAATGTTTAGCTTTACCCAACCAATGCTGAGTTATGTCAGCTAATTTTCTGTATTTAGGTATACTGAAATGTAAATACGAAAGGATAGTATAGCAGTTGCGTAAATGGATTTGTAGCTAAAATCAAGAAAACAGAAAATTCTTCCAAATCACTGCCCATATGGGGCTGAATTTCATTGTCAGTTATAGGTTTTCTTTTCATATGTTTAATTCATGAAGATGTATGTGCCATTGTATCCATGGTTTTAGTCCATAAAAAAACACATGAACAGAAAAGTGCTTAGACCAGAATGTAATGCTGTGTATGAATTTATATGGCAGGATCAGTTAACATGTTCTAGTTAACTAACAAATGAATCATTGCTATCATGAAAGAAAAACCATAATATTGAAATTCTGGTTTTACTTCCATCCTTCCATCCCTAATTTGCTTGCTAGGATTGTTGACCAAATGGACAACTATAAAAAAAAAAACCCTTCTAAAGTTGTCACTGACTGGGTACGCTAGAAATGCTTGTTACAGGACTTCTAAAACTTAATGCTCGTGAAAGACGCACACTGCCTTTTCTTCTAAGTGAACTTTCATTGGATGAACCAGAGGTGACATCTGGTACACTAACTCCAGCCATACTGCAAGCACAGCAGAGGAATGCTACCATTGCTTTACGTACTTCTGAGCTTCTGAAAGAGTAAATTAATGGATTTAACGCTGAGTTCAAGACAGCTAAGGCAAGCACCCATTCTAGTCCTACTGGAGATTGACAGGATGGAGGAGTGCATGAGGAATCCACCAAAAGATAGACAAAAAGTGGAGTCCAGCAGAGGACAAATGCGCCCAGGATGATGAGAACTGTTTTAAGTAAGTGTAAGGCACGTCTGCTTTGGATCGTGACTGCAGTCTGTCTGGCATTACAACACACTAAATAATAAATAGTGCAATAAAAACCAATAATCCCAATCAGGCTAATGGACAGAAGGCCAAGGCTAAATAAAATATATTGCCTTGAGTAAAGAGGAAGAAGACTGGAGCAGGTTTCAATGTGGCATAGGCAGTTCCACCCAAACAGGGGCAAGGTACCAACAATAGCAGCTAGTACCCAACATAAAATAATCAACCCTTGTGCACGCACTACTTTTCTGGAGCGACTCTCAGAGACTAGGGCCACCATTGTACAATATCGCTCTACTGCAGTTATGAACAAGCTGAAAGTAGAGGCAGCCAAAGTGGTAAAGAGTAGGCCTTCTCTCAAAAACCATTGTTGTGGGCTCAAACGGAAAGTAATTTCACCTGAAAGGCATATATTTAGTAGGTATGAAATGCCTGCCAGGAGATCACTAAATGCAATGTTTGCCAGACAGCAATGAACCCAGCGTCTCAAGCGAAGGAACCTAAAAGGAAAACAAAAGCATGGTTAATTATAATGACAATATCTTATTCATTTTGTTGGGGTTTATGGATATTATAGTGGGGTGCGCAGGGGTGAACCTACCCCTTTCGCCGCCCGAGGCGAACTACAGAAAGCCGCAACCCCTGGGAGGAGGGGGCGGAGCAGAGGGGGCGTGGTGGAGTTAAGGGGGCGTGACCCCACGGAGGGGGCTTAGCGCCGTTCGCAGGCACGGAGAGGAGTGGCCTCCCCAAACCACCGCTCAGTGCTAAGCCAGTCCAGGACAGCTTGTCCTGGACTGGCTTATGTAAGCAAAAATGCCACCCTCCCTGAGGCCCTGGCATAGCGCCGCCTGAAGCGGTCGCCTCATGAGAGGTGCGGCGCTGGGGTTGCGGCTGGAAGAGCAGCTCCTGCTCAAGTAGATCATTCAAGTCCACAGTTTATAGATGGCCATTCATTTGAATGTCCATCATGTAATGCTACATTTCACCAGCAGTGGCCACTGCAGGGGAAATGAATGACTAGCATTAGTTTTCTCCAATGATACCTGGCAGTAAGAAAAAGCCATCTTCATTTTAAGAATGTGTTCAAATATACAATACAATAATGGCTTATACTTAGAATAATAGGCCTTGAATAATTGACCAAAAATATTTCCCTGTCGTCCTCAACAGCGGCACAATGTGGGGTATTTCTGCCCCTGTGTGCTGGTAGGACAGGCGGATATTTAATTAGCCAATCAAATGCGTGGCAGGCCCTATAAGAGGGCACAAGAACCTCCCCTCTGCGTGTTTTTTTCTGTCCTGTGTGGACAGAGGACAGGTGGGAGGACTTGTGTCCTCTTAGAGAAGCTCAGCAGGATCACTCACCTCCTGAGCGGTTGTTTTCTTCTTGTCACCTTCTGTGCCCTGCGGGGAGAAGGTGCTTGTTAGCCATGTGTGGCTACCCCCCTCTATCCCCCCTGCCCCCCCTCTCCTCCGCTTCCCCTGCTCCTTGTGACTTACCTGACATTTTGGTGAGAGTCCGGGGACTCCGCATGCCGCCTCTGGTGGCCGCGCGGACTGCCCGCGGGTGGAACCACACTGTTGTGTATCCTGTTCCCCGCCGGCCGCTGTAAGCGCGCACTTCCGGTTTCGCCGGAAGTATCATAGCGCCATGGCAACGGCCTGGCGCTGGCGGCCGCTCACTCAGGGAAGATTCAGGCCTTATTAAAGGCCGGAAAAGACGGGGAGATGTGGGGGTAAGTGCCCGTGTTAAGGGCCTCTTGGTTGGGGGGGAATGTATATCTTTGCAGACCCCTGATTACAGGGTTAGTTGTCTGGGCAGGTTGCCTCACCTGCTTTGATTGTGGCTCCGCCCACTTCCAGCCGGCCAGAATTAAGAGGCTGGCTGGCCTGGTGTCAGAGACCTTCCTGCAGTATCTGCTGAAGGCGTGCGATTGTGGTGTTCATTGATCTTGAACTCTTTTCCAGTTTGCAAACTTTATTGGGAACCGGCTGTGATGGCCGAGTGGTTAAGGTTTTGGACTCGAAATCCAATGGGGTCTCCCCGCACAGGTTCAGATCCTGTTCACAGCGCCAGCCCGGCTAGCTCAGTCGGTAGAGCATGAGACTCTTAATCTCAAGGTCGTGGGTTCGAGTCGCACGTTGGGCGCCAAGTCACCTCTCTGTCCGGTCTACAGGACCTGGTAAGATTTACCCTTTTTTTAAAAAGCTGGTATGATGTCATGGTGACAGTGTTGCATGGTCTATTATCTCTCTCTGTAGGATATGTCATCCTCTACTACCCCTCCTGGGGATGGTAGGAGGAAAACCTCTTCCAAGAGGAAACATCTTTCCTGCTTCGATTGCGACACACCGCTCCCTGATGGTAGGTAGCGGCTTGAAAGGTTGTGCCCTGCGGGGTACTACTGGTCCTATAACTTGCCTATTATTTTCAGGCTACGTGTGGGCCCGTTGTCGCGGGAGCAGAGGTCCTCCACCTGTGGAGCCCTCTCCCAGAGATATGATGGCATGGGTCAAGGAGATGGTGAGTTTGGGCATCGCTTGGGTAAATAGTTTTTCCCTTGCTTGTACTCTCCTTTTTGTTTTGCAGGATGATTCCCTCAAAGGGATCCATTGCATCTTGTCTCAGCTCACCAGGAGACCATGCTCTGAGCTCCGTTCCTCGTCTCTCCCCCCCCCCCTTGTAACACCTGCGGGTGGCAGAGGATGATTCCTCCGAGGACGACTCAGTTATTCCAGCAGAACTGCGTTCCATTATGAACAAACGGGCAGGCTGCTGAAGTCCATCCGGTCTACAGTGGGCCGAGATGTTGACGGGGAAGCCTCCACGTCTGCCTCTGGGGGACATATTGCCTTCCATGCGGACGCCACGCTGACCGACCTTATGGTGCAGCAGTGGAAACAGCCAGAGAAAGGACATTCGCTTTCCAGGATCTTCAATTGGGATTCCTGGGGGCCTCCCCCGAAGGTGGATTTGGCCGTAGCAAAGCTGTCCCGCAGAACCTGGTGCCCTTGGAAGATGGTTCAAATCTTCAGGACCCTCTGGATCGTAGGGCGGACTCCGTTCTGAAGAAGGTCTACTCAGCTTCCTCCGCGCAAGCCTCTGTGGCCATAGCCTCCTCTATGGTTGGTGACTTTTTCCGCAACCGCTTAGCCGCCTTGGAGCGGGATATAGACTTGGGCGTAGACAGAGATGAGATTCTGGCCTCTATGAAAAGAGTTCATAGGGCTGCAGATTATTTGGCGGAATCCTCCTGCCATCAATTTAAAATCTCCGCCAAATCTATGGCGTTGTCTACTGCGGCCCGTAGACCCCTTTGGCTAAAGCCTTGGCGGGCAGATTTTGCGTCTAAAGCAGCACTCTGTGCTCTCCCCTTTGAGCCGGGAAGGGTGTCTGGCCAAAGCTTAGACGCCATTATGGAGGGATTAGCTGAAGGTAGGGGAAGGTCCCTACCTCAAGCATCCAGGGGCAGACGTGCTCCCCCTAGAGGCAGAGGTACCTTCCTCTAATTATAGACGCCCTTCCCAACAATGGCGTTTTAGATATCGCCCTAGGGGAGCTGGTCGTGGCGCTTCCAAGGAGGACACCAAGAGGAAGCCTGAGTTTTGACGTGGGGCAGCTCCCTGTGGCCCCCCTTCCTGTGGGAGGACGTCTTTCCTCCTTTTCCAGAGCATGGTTCACCCATATCCAAGACCCATGGGTGTTGAAGATCATACAACATGGGTATCACATCGACTTTCATCTTCCACCTCCAGATCGGTTCGTTTCCACCCGAACTCTTCCACCTTCTCAGCAGGCCAGTCTAGAAGCCTTGGTTGCCGAATATGTTACCAAGGGCGCCCTGGAGAAGGTACCAGCCTCAGACCTCGGTCTGGGAGTCTACTCCCCCGTCTTTCTGGTCCCCAAGTTCACCGGGGGCTGGAGGATGATAATAGATCTGAGGTACCTCAATCAGTTTATCAGGAAGAGGTCATTTCGAATGGAAACCGTGGATTCCGTGGCTGTGTTTCTTCAGCCAGGAGAGGTGATGGTTACCCTCGATTTGAAGGACGCCTATCTACATGTCCCCATTGCTCATTTCCACAGGAAGTTCCTCAGGATTGCCGTCGCTATGGCCGGCCACAGGGAGCACTATCAATTCACAGCTCTGCCATTCGGCATCACATCCGCCCCACTGGTATTCACCAAGGTGATTTCTCCGGTCGCCGCGGCCCTCAGACTTCAGGGTCTTTTCATCGTCCCTTATCTAGACGACTGGCTACTGAAAGCTCAGTCTCCTGCTGCTCTCCTCCAGCAGCTCAACCTTGCCATCAACTTCCTACAGGAGTTAGGATTATCAATTGGGAGAAGTCCGAAATCGTTCCATCCACCTGAAGAAAATTCCTCGGATTTATAGTGGATTCAGAAGCGATGCAGATCTTCCTCTCCAGTCCAAGGAAGGAAAGAATCCAAGCCAGTGCACGATTCCTATTGCGCACTCGGCAGGTAACCATCCGGACCGCCATGAGAGTCCTGGGCCTGATGTCATCCTCGGCCAGGGCGGTGCCTTGGGCTTTATGGCATTTGCGTCCCCTGCAGATGGAAATGTTGAGAACCTGGAACAGGTCTCCACGGGGATTGCACAAGAAGATCTGCCTTTCTCCCGCTACCCGTCTTTCCCTCAGATGGTGGATACACCTGAAAGACGGAAGGTCCACGGTCCCGACAGTGTGGACCCTGTTGACAACAGATGCATCCCAGTGGGGATGGGGAGCCCATTGTCAAGACAAAACTGTACAAGGACGATGGAGATGTCCGGTGCTGGGGTCATCCAATCTCAAGGAACTCAGAGCAGTGTACCTGGCCCTAGTACACTTTGCCCCAGAATTGAAAGGCAAGTCTGTCAAAAACCGGTCAGACAATATGACGGTGGTAGTCTATATAAACAAACAAGGGGGCACCAGGTCACCAACCTTGCTGAGAGATGAATCTCATATTTGCCTGGGCGGAGAAGAATCTGGTCCAGTTATCCGCTGTTCACATAAAGGGCTCCCTGAACATAGTAGCGGATCAGCTGAGTCAGGGTATTACCGTATCAGGAGAATGGTCTCTCAATCCAGACGTATTTCAACAGATCGTCCAGAGATGGGGTCTCCCGGAGGTCGATCTTATGGCTACCCGACTCAACGCCAAGGTGGGGACCTTCTGCTCTCTGTACCAGGAGGACAATCCCTTGGCGGTGGATGCCCTGTCCATCCCATGGAGGTTCAGGCTGTTTTACATATTCCCTCCAATTCCAATCATACCGAAGGTATTGATAAAAATAAGACAGGACCAAGCCTCGGGAATAGCCATAATCCCGTTCTGGCCAAAAAGGGCTTGGTTTGCTCAGCTCATACAAATGAGTCAGGGCATATATTGGAGGCTTCCCCCACTCCCAGACCTGGTAACCCAAGGAGAGCTGAGATGCCAGGATCTGAGGAGACTCAACCTGACAGCCTGGAGGTTGACCAGTCCCTATTGAGGAATAGAGGACTGTCACAAGCCGTCTTGAAGACCCTATCCAGCGCCAGAGCAGATTCGACTAACAGGAACTACCGTCGAATAAGTAACATCTTTAATGCCTGGTGTCTGCAGCATCAAGTGGACTCCACCGATCCCCCTACGGAGGCGATCCTGGACTTCCTTCACGACGGACTAGACAGAGGTCTTGCTGTGGCCACACTCAAAGTACACGTAGCGGCCCTGTCCGCCTATCTGGGGAGGTGTTTGTCTCAAGATTCCTTAGTGAGCACCTTTATTAAAGGGGCAACTAGGCTGAGACCGGTGGTAAACACCCCCGTCCACCAATGGGACCTTATTCCGGTCCTGAACGCCCTATGTGGCCAGCCATTTGAACCTCTGGAAGAGGTCTCCCTCAAGTCGCTAACCGGCAAAATGGCGCTGCTATTGGCAGTCACACCTGCCAAACGCGTTAGTGAACTACAAGCTTTGTCCGCTGAGGAGCCATATACCACCTTTTTCTCTGACCATGTACAGCTTAGGTTCCTCCCTGGGTTTCGTCCCAAGGTGCCATCTGCTGTAAACAGGAACCAACTGATTTCCCTTCCAGTATTTTTTTCCTTTCCCTTCTTCTGCTGAAGAAGAAAGATGGCACAAGCTGGATGTGGTTAGATGCTTGCAGATCTACTTGCAGCGCACTCGCCCCTTTAGGTGGACTGAAAACCTGTTGGTCAGCTACACGGGGAAAAACAAGGGCGCCAAAGCCGCCAAAGCTACAATATCACGGTGGGTTACCGAGACTATTAGAGTCGCCTATACCGCCCAAGGGCTGTCGGCTCCATCTTTCCTTCATGCCCATTCAACCAGGGCAGTGTCCACTTCACGGGCAGAAAGAAGTGCTTTGTCTGTGGACCAAATATATGCAGCTGCCTCTTGGGCATCTGAATCCACCTTCATTCGGCATTACCGCCTGAAGGACCAAGTGGCAGATTCCACTGCCTTTGCCCAGACCAGTTTAAGTTCGGTCATGGGTTTGTCCCACCCATCTTGGGGACCTGCTTGCTATATCCCCACATTGTGCCGCTGTTGAGGACGACAGGGAACGAGTGATTATGAAGATAATCTTGTTTCCCTTAGTCCTAACAGCGGCACAAGATTTCCCACCCTGGGAATCATATCTTATGTATAAAACTGTATATAAATGTAATGGAGGTACTTTTGTATTTACACGCAGAGGGGAGGTTCTTGTGCCCTCTTATAGGGCCTGCCACGCATTTGATTGGCTAATTAAATATCCGCCTGTCCTACCAGCACACAGGGGCAGAAATACCCCACATTGTGCCGCTGTTAGGACTAAGGGAAACAAGATTATCTTCATAATCACTCGTTCTTTTTGATATAGGCTGACTTTATGCCTTTTCCTCGCTCATCGCTTCTCACCTTAGTAGGGCCACCAGCACGGACAAGTTTTCCAGTATGATGAAGAGACTGATTAAGATGCTGATTATCTTCAGAATGGAATTTTCACTTGATCGACCAATGAGACGACCAGTTAGGTTATAATGTAACAATATAATGTTAACATTTTGAATGTCCACCAGCTCTAGGCACTGGTTAAATGTTAGGTTCATGATGTCATATAAGAGTCTGAAAAATAAAATGTATTTAATGGTAAAAGGCGTACAGAGTGTTTTATTGAGCTTTACAATCGCATGGCATTTGTAGACCGTTGCGGTTTTGGAAATCCCAGCATGTCAATAATATCTATGGAAACGCTGATGGTTTCCCTATATATATAATTGACGCAGAAAGGCCTCAGAGGAAGCCTCTGCAAACTTTCTGTGCATAAGCATTGCAGCAAAAACCACAATGAGTTGTCGCAGCGGTTTTTCCCCGCAGAATTTTTTTTTTGCTATGAGACGTGACGTATAACCTTAGTCGTCCTGGTCTAAAGCTAACCAGATAAATTAGATTTTGGTTGGCCATTAACACTTCATTTGTTTGGTCGTGAGGGAAGTTTGATTGTTAAAGGGTCTCTATAATTGGAAAAAGTCATTTTTAACTAATCACATCCTTGCATAGCCTTTAGAAAGGCTATTCCACACTTACCTTTAGTATGTAAATTGCCTCAGTAGTGTTTGAATAAGTCTGTTTTTATTCATATGCTCTCCTCGCCCTGCTATGTATACAGTACATGCTGCTGTGTGTGAGAGCAGGGAGGAGGAGTCAGCAGAAGCAGCCTGTGCTATATATACAGCAGACAGTTCACGAAAAGACTTCCGGGGTGCATGGACAAGCTAATTATCATATGAATAAAAATGGACTTATTCAACATCTACTGAGGCAATTTACATACTAAAGGTAGGAGGGAAATAGCCTTTCTAAAGGCTATGCAAGGATAAGATTAGATAAAAATAACTTTTTCCAATGATAGAGCCCCTTTAAAAAAAAGTGAGTCTGCTAAGATTAGCAGCTGATGGCCTAGCAAACATTCACAACATTTTTGCAATAATTCATTGAAAAATTAGCCATTTTGGCCTAAGAAGGAAGAATATGTTGGTGCAGTTTTGGTGTATAATCTTGCACTTTGAACTATGCCTCTTCTCTTGCACCTCAAACCATGTCTTTTTTCTGATTAATCACACTTTTTAGCTAATTCAAACTCCCATATCAGACGAGGCACAAAAAGTGTTTAAAATAATGGGTACAGTGTTAGGCATGTGTGCCATGACACAGATTGCTCCAGGGTAATTCTGATTTATTTTTTTTTATTTAAAAGCTTGACCAAATCAAAAGTTTAGTTAATAAATTAGTCACCACATAATCATGTAATTTTGATAAAATAATTGATTTTGCAAAAAAGTTGTAGCTTTCAGAACACAACAATGAAAAAAAAATGGAAAAAAGTCTAAGGTTACATTCAGACAACCAAGGTGCAAAACGGCCAGAAAAAATTAGATTTTTCACAGCCATCGTGCACCCAAGGGCCACCGTTTTCTCAGATTCCCCATACATTTGTATGGAGGGATCTGTGAAAACGGACATGACCTATAAATGGGCAGTCCATAACAACGGTCAAAATAATGATCATGTGAATAGTCCCCATCCACTGACATTGAATTTAATGCTGTTATTATTCACTGTCATGTGAATGTAACATAACGGAATCAACCCTTTCATAGAAAAAAAATCCCATGGGGGTCAACCCTTTATTAGTATTTGGCGGCACATTTTTAATACACTTAGAATCTATTAGATTAATTGCAACCATACTTTTGTTAGAATTTTGTGTGGCACAACTCCAGTTGAATGTAACTCTGACGTTACAAAACCTTGTTGTGCTTCTGATGTAGATGAAGCAAGTACTGACTGTAAGATTATGTCTTAATAATACAGTAAAGCCTATTTCTAAATCTTAATTTCACTAGCTGAACGCGTCACTATTTATATCTAGATAAGGTGTTTGGAAACTTTGCATATGCTTTGCTTTGTATTTTTGCATTATCTTAAGTGTTGTTTCTTTATTCATCCATATAAGTTGCTTTTCAAATTTTCTTGTGAACAGTCTTGTTTTACTTCCATTCACTGTCAGACACTTGACCTTAAAGGGGTTGTCCACTTTCAGACCAATATTGAGAAACAAATGTTATTGTTTGTACAATAGAAAGATAAACAATTTTCCAATATACTTTCTGTATCAATTCCTCCCGGTTTTCTAGATCTCTGCTTACTGTCATTCATTCTGTTACTTCTAGAGGATAAAAGCCTGACCATGGTCATGTGATTTACGGTCCATGGTCATGTGATGAGTGCACAGGTGCACAGCTGATTACCAGGCTGATGTCTGATTATTGTGCTGTGACTGTAATGAGAAGTAACAGAATGAATGACAGCAAGGAGATATCTAGAATACTGTGAGGAATTGATACAGAAAGTATATTAGAAAATTGTACAACTTTTTATTATACAAACCATAACATTTGTCTCTCAATATTGGTCTGAAAGTGGCCAACCCCTTTAAAGCTTAATCTTACATGTGTCATCCGAATGAGGCCTGGTTCACATCTGTGTTTGGCATGCCGTTCGGGAGTCCGCTTGGGGACCCCCCGAATGGAATACCGAACGCATTAAAAAGTGGTCAGCAATGAAAGCACACAGACCCCATAGACTATAATTTTTCTGTGAGAAAAATTAGTAATTAATTAATTAATTAGGATATCAGTAATTGATGTTTCAATTGAGGACAGTGAGACATTGATAACGCCTTTTCAAGTATATGAGCCTCCTAAGGTTAAGAATATACTTTTTAGCGACATGCCTATTAATAGTATATGGAAACTCACGAGCGCTGAAAATGAGTGTGGTCCTGGTTCTGGTATTCAGGGGAGAGAAGCTGTACATGCACAATCACTTCTCCATTCATAGGCGTTATGAAAACCTAGAAATAAGATGAATAAGAGTACAAGTAGGAATATGACTCTTATTCGTATATCATTAAAGTATCTTCAATAATAAATATGCAAGTTAGCTCAACTCTAGCGCAAAAGTTAGCTAGCTGCAATCTGCATCTAGATTTACAGCAATTGGATGCCTTGGTTTGCCATATTTCTAAAAAGATTTTACATGTTATGCTATACAGAAAAACAAGTCTTTTAAGATTAAAGCACATCTACACATGGCACTCAAGTTCTCTGTTTTGTGGTTTAGGCGTTGCACAGACAGACTTACAGGAAGGGTGGAGTGTGCGAAATTTCACTAAGCATGGCAAAGATTACTTCCAAGCAGCGAAACGGCTGATCGTGCATTATTGGTATTACTTTTATTTCATATTGCAGTGTTCTATATTAGGATTATAATTTAGTGTAATATGTATAATCTTCTAATAATGTTATACTATATCATTAGGAAATGCAATATGTCATTGTGTTTGGTGGGGATATTACCTCTCGGACACCTCATCTGAAAAAGGAAGGGCATTAGGTCCCATTGGTTTATTCTCTGCCCGATAGTTCTCCCAACCATCTACAGTACAGGAAGTTGCAACAAAGTGTGTGGAAAACTAAGAAGAAGCAGTGCGTAATATTGTATAATATTTTGTACCACATTTTTGCTTTAGTTTACCATAAGCATCATGTGAATGGAGCAATGTTGCGCATGTGTGACCACTGCTGTATTCACTTCCTTGGGACAACTAGGATGGTAGTCTCTAGCAATCCCACAGAAGTGAAATGGAGATCATGCATACGCAATACCTCTCAATTCACATGATACAGTTGTGGAAGTTGTGGGTCCCCATTCTCCTGATCACTGGTAGTTCAAGTGGTCAGAACCGCAACTCTGAGACGTTTATCTCCTATCCTGTGTATGGGGACAAATGTATGCAGAAAACACTTTTACTTTTGAACTATAATGAAGTATAGAATTATGTTGGTAATGTAGCAGGTCCCCAACTGGGGCAGCACTGTTGTCTTGCAGTGCTGGAGGCTTAGGTTTGTATCTGACAAGGACAACAACTGCATGGAATTTGTATATTTTCCCTATGTTTGTTTGGGTTACCTCCAAAATATTGATAGGTAGCATTGGACTGACCCACTGAAGGACTGGAGGATCCTCATTGCATGTATGTACACTTATGTACACATATGCCGAAAGACCCCTTTCCACTAGAAGCCTGCACTGGGGAGGTGAGTAAAAATAGCAAACATTTATATTCATCTCACTTGGGCGTTCAGTGGTCCCAGGCATCCTCTTCAGGTCTCTTCCTGTCTTCAGCTGACGTCACATGTCCTGGGGTCACTCCTGAGACCTGTGATTGGACTTCAGCAGTCACACCGGGCATACTGTGTGGTGCCACTGTGAGGGGCCACTTTGGAGTGTTATACTGTGGGGGAAGGCTCTTGGGAGCATTTTATACCATATGGGGCATTATAAACCATGTGGAGCATTATACTGTAGAGGGAGTTTGAGAACTTTATACTGTGTGGGAAGCACTAGGAAACATTATATATACTAGGACTGGGCGATTATGACCTAAATTAAAATCATAATTAATCTTGCATTTTACCTTGATTACAATTAATGGCGATTATTCAAGTAATGCTTCTTTTAAAAACACACCCCTTTTAAATTATGAGTATGGGTGAACATCACAAGATTTTTGCTCACCTTCCCTGGGCCTCTGCTAATTATACTCTGGGGTCTGAAGAGACCCCAGAGTATAATAATAGCAGTGCACAAAATCACGTCAGTTATCTGGGTTGACATTTAGTTTTGGTTATTTTTTTTTATTTAATTGCCCAACACTAATATATTCTGTGTGTTATTATTACTTGGTCTTCATTTATTGTGCTCTGGGGTTTGAGGAGAAATTAACCACAGATCTGAACCTCACAATTATTCATCAAAACTAATTTCATGGTGTTTGCCTGGAGCAGCTAAAGGCTTCCAAAGCATATTGTACTGTGTGGGGGTAGGGGGGCTCTTGGGAGAATTTTAAACTTTGTAGGGGCATATTATACTGTGTGGGGTCACTGTGGGGCATTACACTGGGGAGTTCTATTATTCTATTAGGGACATATGGTGGGTCATTGTGTTGAGAGCTCTCTCTCTCTCCTCTCTCTCTCTCTCTCTCTCTCTCTCTCTCTCTCTCTCTATTTATTTATTTATATATCTGCCTGGTGCCATTAGGGATAAGCAGCTAATTTAGGAATGGTTAGAGTTAAAGAAAATCTCCAACTTTGCTGGAATCAGTGGAGTAGCACCTATTAAAACCTGCCAAGAACTGAAGTTGGTGGAGCTGGTCAAAGGTAATCTTTACAGCTAAGGTTCTACATTGTAGAAGCGCAGCATTTTTCCTGTTGCAGAAAAAAACACTGCATTTTACAGTATCAGCAAAATGAGATTCTGGGTAATCCCATCCCTACAGTGCAGAAAAAAACACTGCAGAAAAACGCAGCTTGTCAACTTCACCTGCGGGAATGCTTGTGCTTTCCCTATAGATTTAATAAGGGCCCCTTCACACGGCGTAAGCGCTCGGCTCATTCTGACTTTATGCGCGCTCCCATTGAAGTGAATGGGAAGTGTTTAGAAGCGCTCGCGTGTACAGCTCGGAATGAGCCGAGCGCTTACACCATGTGAAGGGGCCCTAAGGGAAGAAAAATGCTGAGGAAAATGTTGGAAAAAACGTAATAAAAAAGCTTTGGAAAAAAAACGTTATGTGTTAATGCTGCATTTTTCTAGCTATGTTACGAAATGTGGGGCCTTAGCCTTAGTGCCTGAAAATATCTTTGTTATTTAACGGTTTTTGTTGCTCACACCAAGAATAGTCTTGCAGTTTGTGCTAATCTGAAAAAATCTACAGTATTAAAGGGATTGTCCATGAACTACAGAACTCTGCCAAGATGCTGGGGAAGGTAAAAAAAATAAAAATAAAAATAAAATAATAATACTCACCTGTCTACTGCACTCACCCACCGATGTTCAAACCAGCAGTGCCTGGGGGATTGCTCTAGTGGAAGTCCTCCCCGCATGTGACCACTGAGGTAAACCAGTGATGTATGTGAGTGGCCTTCCCATGTCTTTTCCTGTGACCGTTGAGGCCACTGATTGGCCTCAATAGTCATGTGCGGTGAGGATTTCTGCTGGTGCAAGTCACTGGGTGCTGCTGGACTGGACAACAAAAGGGAACATTGGAGTACAGGGTATAGGTGAGTATGTTTTGGGGTTTTTTCATCTTTCTTTTTTGCAGGCCTCCTGGCAGAGATCTGTAGTTCCTGGACAACCCTGTTAAAGGGGGCTATACTGACATTCTGTCACAGCTACCACCACTCAGCCAGATATGTCCTGCATGCTAGTCCATCACATGCCACTACACAACACTGTTGGTACCACAGTGTTGGCATCAAAAAACCAAAACCATTTTGATTTCATTACTGTTCTCATAAAAGGATAATTTTTAATTTATTTTTTTTTTGAAAAGCCAGTTCTTTTTCACTTTTCAACTAGGCACACAGCCACAAATCTGTGTCCCAAAATAACTACAATCCAGTACCACTTTTGGGTATGTTCACGCAGAATCTTTTGCAGGAAACTTTTTTTGTCACTTTTTTTCTTTCATGATCTGATTTTTGACCCTTTTTTTGCTCCAGCACACTGTATGGACCTAGAAAGTTCACTACCTAGCTAGCTGTTTTTCTTTTGTGGGTTTTTTTTTCCACATTAAAAACCATGTCACATTTTTTCACATTTGATTTCAATGAGGTTTTTAAAGCGGAATCCGCCAGAAAATAGGGCATGTTGTGTTTTTTTTCCCTCTAGCTGAATAAATCAGAGGTATTAGACTGTATAATTACAGTCTAATTATTAGATGTATTTCAGCCTATGTATATGCAGGATCGAAGCCTAAATAGAAGAAGGCAGACCCAAGGCGACAGAACAAGCCCCAGGCTGCTGAAGAAACACCATGACTTGCTAGGTCAACCCCTTAGATACTGTGGTCATAATTGATTGCTGCATCTAAGGGGTAAAAATTCGCAATCGGAGCTCAGTTCTAACCGTGGGTGTTACAGAAGGATGTTAGCTGTTTGTTACACCTGCTGTTTATAGCACCCACTCAAGCTTCTGTACGGATGCCATTACCATGATGTAATAGTACGTCATGTTGTGAAAAGGTAGCTTTCTCCAATACGTACTATTTCACCATGGTTCGGGAAGGGGTTAATACAATTTTTAAGTCCATGGTTAGACTCGTGCCCCAACACCTCCCTAACCCCCTACCCCTTTCCAGGAGTTAGAAAATTAGAAATAGAAGAACACCCTTCATTGCAATGGCACTGACTGCTTCTCTCTGGTCCTGGTTCTGCATAAGATGGCATGGCACAAACATAGCTCTTTCTGGCCTTCCTTTATGTCATGTTTGTTGGAGATGTGATCTCACAGACTCCCCCCCCCCCTCCCACTGTACAGATGCCTACCGTGTTTCCCCAAAAATAAGACAGCGTCTTATATTAAATTGTCATCCTAAATATAGGACCTGTCTTATTTTCTGGGGGTGTCTTATTACAACTGGCAGTCATGTCGGCACTTCCTTAGTGGAGCGTCAGCATGACTGCCTGTTGTAGGTAGTGTAGGGGAGGTGGGGGAGGTATCATACTTACCTTTCCCTTCTTCCTAGCAGTACTGGTGCTGCTGTTCGCTGCAGTGGTGGGTGGGGCTTAGCGGAACTTTTGTGGGTGGGGCTTAGTGATCCCTACTTCACTGACACAGTAGCCGTGCTGTACTCCGTGTGCACAGCAAAGCCGGCTGCTGTCTCTTCTGTATGGCGGCTGCTGCCTCTGGGATGAGCTGGGAGAGCTCATCCTACAGCAGCGGGGACAGTGGACCACTGCCGGACATGCCTTATTTTCGGGTGGTGCCTTATATTAGGCAAATCAACTGAACTGAACCCCCCCCCCCCCCCGCATGCCTTACTTTCGGGGGTGTCCTACTTTCGGGGAAACACGGTAGTACTGTGAGGATTAATGTTCCTTCTGACGCTGATCAACATAGGAAGCAACTGCAGGGTGGTTGAGAAAAAGCCTGGTGCAGAGCTAGGGGATACAGACATCTTTCCAACCAGAGTGTTATGGCTCCCCGGCAGATTTCCATTGTCCCCACTGATAATTCTAAAATGCATCAATAAAAATTGCCAGAATGCCAGAGAAAGCTTCACATAAAACAGCCTTTAGGCGCACACTACCTCAGTGAACAATGTTTGCCAGACCTGCCCCCAAAAATAGCTGGTGGCAAACATCTTCCATAAACAAAGCCACAGTCACTGTGTGGGTCCCATAATAATTTTTCCCTGACAGATAATTAAATAATGCCTTAAGCAGAGACTGCCCCGTATATTATACCAGACAATAAGGCAAACAGATAAAAATGCAACTGGTTAGCTTCTCTTCTAAGGCGCTAAATCACGGCCGCAAAATAGCGCCGCGTACACGGTACTGGCTCCCATTGAAAACAATGGGAGCGTATATGGCCCGCAAAAGCTCCCGTGGCGTCTACGTACTACATTACGAGCCAAAATACTCTGTGTGAACCCGGCCTAAGGCTCCACGTTGCAGAAACACAGCTTTTGTTGGTTTTGGACAGGAGTGGATTGAGCAAAAGGCAGAAGTATAAGAGCTTCCTATATGTTCCCCATTCCTTTTGTAGTCATTCCTGACTTTGGCTCAAAAAAACACATCAAAATCTGCAACAAAAAAAAGCTGCGTTTTTGCAACGTTGGACCTCAGCTTAGAGAAGTACCTGGGAAGTGTTCCATATCTCAGAGCAATCAGTGACTAACCACTACAACCGATTGTATAACAGACTTGCCTGTCTTTCCAGGGTTCAGAGAGAACTTGGCTTTTCATGGGAGACTCCCACACAGTCCAAGATAGTAGCTGCATGCGTGTGCAGCTATGTATGCAGAAGAACAATATTCTTCATATAGGAAGACATTCCTCCAGTATAGCATTAATTTCAAATATTTGTATCTATATTGATGTCTTAATAAGTTCCTGACTGTAAAAACATATAGAAAAAAAATCATCATATGAGAGGCAATGTTTTCTATTAAGGCCATCTTCATTCACATGAAGTCATAATCCTTAGTGTACCAACAATAGCCTGCACTCTTATAAAGCACAAACATATGCACCAAAGCTATTCTGATACATACACATCGAATGATACATCTCTGTCTATCTATGTGTCTGTCTTTCTGTGTATTTATCCATCTAACTGCCCGGCCATCATCTTTTTTCTGCTCCATCTCATTGTAGTTAGTCCTGAAAATGTACAAGCTGCATAAGGTTTCCCATAGAAAGCTCACCTGGCATCTGATGGTCACTTTGTATATGCACGCAGGTGATGTCTGAAGAAGTGACAGCTAATTGACATCTAGTACTTTTGACAGGAAATAATGTAACCTCTACCACAGGTTTCAGGATGGACCCCACCCAGGGGAGAGGCTGGGGTACTGGTAACTGCTAAAACTGTCAGTGTTAATGTTAATGTTCTGTATATTAAATCAGCTTGAAGCTGTACTGACATAAAAAAAACTGTTTTAATATAAGTTACTATGTATATATATATGTATACATAGGATTCAATGGAGGGCAACTAAAGTAATTAGAGTAATGGATGTACCAAAAAGATTAGCTTTTTTTTTTTTTTTTATCAAAAAGGTTTTATCAACACAAAGCATATATGTACAGTGGCACCCCTGCAATTCTGTCAGATAATACTGATTTTCTTCCAGAAAATGATTGCAATCACAAATTCTTTGGTATTATTATCTTCATTTAATTTGTCTTCAATGGAAAACAACAAAAAGAATTGTCAAAAAACTAAATTGGATATAATTCCACAGCAAACATAAAAAAGGGGGTAGACAAAAGTATTGGCACTATTTGAAAAATCATGTGATGCTTCTCTAATTTGTGTAATTAACAGCACCTGTTACTTACCTGAGGCACCTAACAGGTGGTAGCAATAACTAAATCACACTTGCAGCCAGTTGAAATGGATTAAAGTTGACTCAACCTCTGTCCTGTGTCCTTGTGTGTACCACATTGAGCATGGAGAAAAGAAAGAAGACCAAAGAACTGTCTGAGGCCTTGAGAAGCAAAATTGTGAGGAAGCATGAGCAATCTCAAGGCTACAAGTCCATCTCCAAAGACCTGAATGTTCCTGTGTCTACCGTGCGCAGTGTCATCAAGAAGTTTAAAGCCCATGGCACTGTGATTAACTTCCCTAGATGTGGACGGAAAAGAAAAATTGACGATAGATTTCAACGCAAGATTGTGCGGATGGTGGATAAAGAACCTCGACTAACATCCAAACAAGTTCAAGCTGCCCTGCAGTCCGAGGGTACAACAGTGTCAACCCGTACTATCCGTCGGTGTCTGAATGAAAAGGGACTGTATGGTAGGATACCCAGGAAGACCCCACTTCTTACCCAGAGACATAAAAAAAGCCAGGCTGGAGTTTGCCAAAACTTACCTGAGAAAGCCAAAAACATTTTGAAAGAATGTTCTCTGGTCAGATGAGACAAAAGTAGAGCTTTTTGAGGAAAAGGCATTAACATAGAGTTTACAGGAAAAAAAAGAGGCCTTCAAAGAAAAGAACACGATACCTACAGTCAAACATGGCGGAGGTTCCCTGATGTTTTGGGGTTGCTTTGCTGCCTCTGGCACTGGACTGCTTGACCATGTGCATGGCATTATGAAGTCTGAAGACTACCAACAAATTTTGCAGCATAATGTAGGGCCCAGTGTGAGAGAGCTGGGTCTCCCTCAGAGGTCATGGGTCTTCCAGCAGGACAATGACCCAAAACACACTTCAAAAAGCACTAGAAAATGGTTTGAGAGAAAGCACTGGAGACTTCTAAAGTGGCCAGCAATGAGTCCAGACCTGAAGCCCATAGAACACCTGTGGAGAGATCTCAAAATGGCAGTTTGGAGAAGGTACCCTTCACATCTCAGGGACTTGGAGCAGTTTGCCAAAGAAGAATGGTCTAAAATTCCAATAGAACATTGAAAGACACTCATTGATGGTTACCGGAAGCGGTTGTTCGCAGTTATTTTGTTTAAAGGTTGTGCTACTAAGTATTAGGCTGAGGGTGCCAATACTTTTGTCAGGCCCATTTTTGTAGTTTTGTGTAAAATGATCAATGATTTGACTTTTTTTTCGTTCTCTTTTGTGTTTTTTCATTGCAAGCTAAATAAATGAAGATATTAATACCAAAGAGTTTGTGCTTGCAATCATTTTCTGGAAGAAACTGAGTATTATCTGACAGAATTGCAGGGGGGGGGGGGGGGGCAATACTTTTGGCCAATACTGTGTGTACATATATATATATATATATATATATATATATATATATATATATACCTGCATATGCACATATATATTCATATCAAAAAGTGGTTGGCTGCCAATCTAATGCCTGTCAACAGAAACAGATGTCAGCAGATACCAATGGAAAGAATACACACAAATGTTAAATTTCAGCAAGGATGAGACAGTTGCCAGCTTATTTTACTATACCCTGCTAAAATAAACATGCACACTCAATATGCATGTTCAACAGACAACTATAGACTGTAAGCCCTCGCCAGCAGGGACCTCTGCCCCACTGTGCCAGTCAGTCACTGTTAGTATTATATCTACCTGTATATTCTGTGTATTGTATGTAAACCCCCAAATGTAAAGCTCCATGGAATTAACCCCTTAGCGACCTTTGACGTACTATTACGTCATGGACGCGAGGTACTTCGCGCACCATGAAGTAATATTACGTCATGGTGATTCCGCCCGCTCACTAGCTGAGCGGGCGGAATCGTAACTGAGTGATAGCTGTTACTAACAGCTATCACCCTTTTCCATAACCTCCGGTCGGTACTTTTACCGATCGGAGGTTTTAACCCTTTGATTGCGATGGTCAAACATGACCACCGCAAACAAAGGGTGCCGCGATCTCTCCCCCCCCCGCCGGCACCCCCCGGACCGAGATCGGGGGGTGCCGGTATCTGTAATACGTAGTCTGGGGTCTGGTTAGTGACCCCAGACAGCCCTGAGCACTCACTTACCTGGTGATGCTCCCGGCGTCTTCTGGAAGTGAGCTGTCCCGTCCGCACAGCTCACTTCCTGTGTCTAGAGTGAGACACGTGCAGGCTGTCACTGCAGCCTGTGTCTCAGTCTAGAGTAGAGAATCAGTGATGCAATCTTCACTGATCCATGTGTCCCATAGGGACACAAGAACAAGTAAAAAAAAAAGTGTAAAAAAAAAAATAAAGTATTTGAAAACAATTAATAAAATTATAAAGTCCCAAAAATCCCTTTTTTCTATAAAAAATGAATTATGTAAAAAAAACACAAAAAATTAATAAAAACAATACATATTTGGTATTGTCGCGTCCGTAACAACCTGTACAACAAAACTGAAACAATATTTAATGTACACAGTGAACGGCGGTAAAAAATAACGGAAAAAACCCGCCGGAAGTAGTGATTTTTCGCCATCTCACCTTACAAAATGTGCTATAAAAAGTGATCAAAAAGTCATATGCACCCCAAAATAGTACCAATAAAATGCACAGGTTGTCCCGCAAAAAATAAGCCCTCAACCAACACTGTCAAGCGAAAAATAAAAATGTTACGCCTCTCAGAAGATGGCGATGCAAAAATCACTGATTTATGTCCCCAAATGTGTTTTTGTACTGCAGACTTAGTATCGCATAAAAAAATAACATAAATGAGGTATCGCCGTAACCGTACCAACCCGCAGAATAAAGGTCACATGTTACTTATACTGTACGCTGCATGGCGAAAAATGTAAAAGGTAAAACTCAATACCAGAATTGATTTTTTCTCTTTTAAATCCAGCAAAAAAAGAGTTAATAAAATGTAATCAGTAAGTTTTAGGCACCCCAAGATGGTGTCATTACAAAATACATCGCATCCCGCAAACAACAAGCCCTTATATGGCCACGTCACCAGAAAAATAAAGAAAATATAGCCTCTACCAATGTGAAGACAAAATCACGCAAAATCGCCAAATCATTAGAACACAACTGGGTGCGGCAGGCAGGGAATGTATAAGCTGTGCAAGCGAATATCAGGGGACACCCTATATTTACAGCTTATGAGGGAAAATATACCAGAAGTGACCCCCAAAGTGACCCCAGTGTGACTCCCCCAATCATAGGAGCTACTGGGGGTACAGTAGGGAATTTAGTGTCTGCAATGTCCTCCGCACCGCTTATATATTCCCTCTTCGCCATCCGCTGTGCAGTCACGTCCGGGATACTAATACTACACTACACCCCCTGATAAATTCTTTTAGGGGTGCAGTTTTCAAACTGCGCTCACTCCTTTGGGGAATCCACTTTTCTGGTACCTTACAGGCTCTACAAACATGACATGGCGTCTAGATACCAAACATCTGAATCTGTACTCCAAAAGCCGCATCGCGCTCCTTCCCTTCTGCCCCCTGCTGTGTGCCCAAACTGCAGTTTATGCCACATGTATGACACTGGTGTAACCGGGGTAATGTCATATGTGAGTATAAACTGATATTAGGGCACATATATGACACTGGTGTACCCCGGATAACGTACGTAATGTCATATGTGGGTATAAACTGATATTAGGGCCCAGCCAGACACAGAAGGGAAGAAGGTTATTTGGTATTTGGAGCACAGACTTAGACGGTTTGGTTTTTGGATGCCATGGCACTTTTGCAGAGACTCTAAAATTTCCCCTACAAAATGGGGTCACTTCTTGGGGAATTCCAGTTTACTGGCACCTCCAGGGCTCTGCAAAAACAACATGGCGCCCAGGAAGTCCCTCTAAATCTGTACCCCAAAAGCTAAAAAGCGCAGTGCTCCTTCCCTTCTGAGCCCTGCTGTGCGCCCAAGCAGCAGTTTATACCCACATATATAATTTTTTTGCCCCTCGGGAAGGCCCACTTAATAGTTTTAGGAGTGCAGGTCTCTGACAACACAAAGTGGGTGCAATGCATTGGATACCAAAATGGCATATTTCTTTAAAAATTTCAATTTTTGGGAAGCATTTTTAGTCTCAAAATCATAATACCACTTGATACATTCCTTGACGGGTGTAGTTTCTAAAATGGGGTCACTTTTGAGGGGTTTCTATTGTATTGATACTTTAGGGGCTCAGCAAATGCGACATGGCACCTCAAAACTATTCCAGCAATATATGCCCTCCAAAATCCAAATAGCGCTCTTTCCATTCCGAGCCCCAACATGTACCCATACAGCAGATTATGATCCCATATGGGGTATTGCCGTGTTCAGGGGAAATTGTGTAACAAATAGAGATGAGCGAACAGTGTTCTATCGAACTCATGTTCGATCGGATATTAGGCTGTTCGGCATGTTCGAATCGAATCGAACACCGCGTGGTAAAGTGCGCCATTACTCGATTCCCCTCCCACCTTCCCTGGCGCCTTTTTTGCTCCAATAACAGCGCAGGGTAGGTGGGACAGGAACTACGACACCGGTGACGTTGAAAAAAGTAGGCAAAACCCATTGGCTGCCGAATACATGTGACCTCTAATTTAAAAGAACAGCGCCGCCCAGGTTCGCGTCATTCTGAGCTTGCAATTCACCGAGGACGGAGGTTTCCGTCCAGCTAGCTAGGGCTTAGATTCTGGGTAGGCAGGGACAGGCTAGGATAGGAAGGAGAAGACAACCAACAGCTCTTGTAAGAGCTAAATTCCAGGGAGAAGCTTGTCAGTGTAACGTGGCACTGACGGGCTCAATCGCCGCAACCCAGCTTTCCCAGGATCCTGAATGGAATACACTGTCAGTGTATTCCCGTATACCCGATATATACCCCGATACCCGTTCCAACGGTGTGCCCCCCCACCTTCACCCCAGAAATACCCTGCAAGTCCCCTAGCAATAGAATTGGGGCTATATACACCCACAATTTTTACTACTGGTATACAGTGCCATTGTCTGACTGGGAATTCAAAGAATATATTGGGAATACAAATACCCTCATTTCTTGCTACTGCCATATAGTGCCAGTGTCTGACTGGGAATTCAAAGAATATATTGGGGTTACGTGCACCCACAATTTTTACTACTGGTATACAGTGCCATTGTCTGACTGGGAATTCAAAGAATATATTGGGAATACAAATACCCTCATTTCTTGCTACTGCCATATAGTGCCAGTGTCTGACTGGGAATTCAAAGAATATATTGGGGTTACGTGCACCCACAATTTTTACTACTGGTATACAGTGCCATTGTCTGACTGGGAATTCAAAGAATATATTGGGGTTATAAATACCCTCATTTCTTGCTACTGCCATATAGTGCCAGTTTCTGACTGGTAATTCAAAGAATATATTGGGGTTACGTGCACCCACAATTTTTACTACTGGTATACAGTGCCATTGTCTGACTGGGAATTCAAAGAGTATATTGGGAATACAAATACCCTCATTTCTTGCTACTGCCATATAGTGCCAGTTTCTGACTGGGAATTCAAAGAATATATTGGGGTTACGTGCACCCACAATTTTTACTACTGGTATACAGTGCCATTGTCTGACTGGGAATTCAAAGAATATATTGGGGTTATAAATACCCTCATTTCTTGCTACTGCCATATAGTGCCAGTTTCTGACTGGTAATTCAAAGAATATATTGGGGTTACGTGCGCCCACAATTTTTACTACTGGTATACAGTGCCATTGTCTGACTGGGAATTCAAAGAGTATATTGGGGTTATAAATACCCTCATTTCTTGCTACTGCCATATAGTGCCAGTTTCTGACTGGTAATTCAAAGAATATATTGGGGTTACGTGCACCCACAATTTTTACTACTGGTATACAGTGCCATTGTCTGACTGGGAATTCAAAGAGTATATTGGGAATACAAATACCCTCATTTCTTGCTACTGCCATATAGTGCCAGTTTCTGACTGGGAATTCAAAGAATATATTGGGGTTACGTGCACCCACAATTTTTACTACTGGTATACAGTGCCATTGTCTGACTGGGAATTCAAAGAATATATTGGGGTTATAAATACCCTCATTTCTTGCTACTGCCATATAGTGCCAGTTTCTGACTGGTAATTCAAAGAATATATTGGGGTTACGTGCACCCACAATTTTTACTACTGGTATACAGTGCCATTGTCTGACTGGGAATTCAAAGAGTATATTGGGAATACAAATACCCTCATTTCTTGCTACTGCCATATAGTGCCAGTTTCTGACTGGGAATTCAAAGAATATATTGGGGTTACGTGCACCCACAATTTTTACTACTGGTATACAGTGCCATTGTCTGACTGGGAATTCAAAGAATATATTGGGGTTATAAATACCCTCATTTCTTGCTACTGCCATATAGTGCCAGTTTCTGACTGGTAATTCAAAGAATATATTGGGGTTACGTGCACCCACAATTTTTACTACTGGTATACAGTGCCATTGTCTGACTGGGAATTCAAAGAGTATATTGGGAATACAAATACCCTCATTTCTTGCTACTGCCATATAGTGCCAGTTTCTGACTGGGAATTCAAAGAATATATTGGGGTTACGTGCACCCACAATTTTTACTACTGGTATACAGTGCCATTGTCTGACTGGGAATTCAAAGAATATATTGGGGTTATAAATACCCTCATTTCTTGCTACTGCCATATAGTGCCAGTTTCTGACTGGTAATTCAAAGAATATATTGGGGTTACGTGCACCCACAATTTTTACTACTGGTATACAGTGCCATTGTCTGACTGGGAATTCAAAGAGTATATTGGGAATACAAATACCCTCATTTCTTGCTACTGCCATATAGTGCCAGTTTCTGACTGGGAATTCAAAGAATATATTGGGGTTACGTGCACCCACAATTTTTACTACTGGTATACAGTGCCATTGTCTGACTGGGAATTTAAAGAGTATATTGGGAATACAAATACCCTCATTTCTTGCTACTGCCATATAGTGCCAGTGTCTGACTGGGAATTCAAAGAATATATTGGGGTTACGTGCACCCACAATTTTTACTACTGGTATACAGTGCCATTGTCTGACTGGGAATTTAAAGAGTATATTGGGAATACAAATACCCTCATTTCTTGCTACTGCCATATAGTGCCAGTTTCTGACTGGGAATTCAAAGAATATATTGGGGTTACGTGCACCCACAATTTTTACTACTGGTATACAGTGCCATTGTCTGACTGGGAATTCAAAGAATATATTGGGGTTATAAATACCCTCATTTCTTGCTACTGCCATATAGTGCCAGTTTCTGACTGGTAATTCAAAGAATATATTGGGGTTACGTGCACCCACAATTTTTACTACTGGTATACAGTGCCATTGTCTGACTGGGAATTCAAAGAGTATATTGGGAATACAAATACCCTCATTTCTTGCTACTGCCATATAGTGCCAGTTTCTGACTGGGAATTCAAAGAATATATTGGGGTTACGTGCACCCACAATTTTTACTACTGGTATACAGTGCCATTGTCTGACTGGGAATTTAAAGAGTATATTGGGAATACAAATACCCTCATTTCTTGCTACTGCCATATAGTGCCAGTGTCTGACTGGGAATTCAAAGAATATATTGGGGTTACGTGCACCCACAATTTTTACTACTGGTATACAGTGCCAATTTCTAACTAGGAATTCAAAATGCGCAAGGCTCCCGGAAAGGGACGTGGACGAGGCCGTGGGCGAGGTCGGGGGAATGGTTCTGGGGAGCAAGGTAGCAGTGAAGCCACAGGGCGTCCCGTGCCTACTCCTGTGGGGCAGCAAGCATTGCGCCACTCCACAGTGCCAGGGTTGCTTGCCACATTAACTAAACTGCAGGGTACAAACCTTAGTAGGCCCGAGAACCAGGAACAGGTCTTGCAATGGCTGTCAGAGAACGCTTACAGCACATTGTCCAGCAGCCAGTCAGACTCTGCCTCCTCTCCTCCTATTACCCAACAGTCTTGTCTTCCTTCCTCCCAAAATTCCGAAGCTTTACAGAACAATAACCCAAACTGTCCCTGCTCCCCAGAGCTGTTCTCCGCTCCTTTCATTGTCCCTCAACCTGCCTCTCCACGTCACGATTCCACGAACCTAACAGAGGAGCATCTGTGTCCAGATGCTCAAACACTAGAGTCTCCTCCATCTCCGTTCGATTTGGTGGTGGATGACCAGCAACCCACCCTCATCGACGATGATGTGACGCAGTTGCCGTCAGGGCATCCAGTTGACCGGCGCATTGTGCGGGAGGAGGAGATGAGACAGGAGTTGGAAGAGGAAGTGGTGGATGATGAGGACACTGACCCGACCTGGACAGGGGGGATGTCAAGCGGGGAAA
This sequence comes from Leptodactylus fuscus, assembly GCF_031893055.1. Lineage (NCBI taxonomy): Eukaryota > Metazoa > Chordata > Amphibia > Anura > Leptodactylidae > Leptodactylus > Leptodactylus fuscus. The sequence goes on from NC_134265.1 coordinate 196,614,121, forward strand.
GTAGTGTGGATGTTGAGGCAGGTGCAGCACCAAAAAGGGTAGCTAGAGGCAGAGGCAGAGGTCAGCAGCTTAGGCGAAGCCAGGCCACACCCGGAATCTCCCAAGATGTTCCAGTTCGTACCCAGCCCCGAAAAACTCCCACCTCGAGGGCACGTTTCTCGAAGGTGTGGAGTTTTTTCAAGGAATGCGCCGAGGACAGATATAGTGTTGTCTGCACAATTTGCCTCTCGAAATTGATTAGGGGCTCTGAGAAGAGCAACCTGTCCACCACTTCAATGCGCCGTCATTTGGAATCCAAGCACTGGAATCAGTGGCAGGCAGCAACGGCAGGACAAAGGCCGCCTGCCGTTCACGCCACTGCCACTGCCTCTGCCACTGCCTCTGCCTCTGCCACTGCCACTGCTGACTGTGCTGGCGATGCACTCCAGAGGACGAGCCAGGACACCACTTCATCTGCCTCCGCCACTTTGTTGACTTCTACCTCATCCTCCCCTGGTCCTGTCTTATCTCCTTCTCCTGCACCATCAAAGGCACCATCAGGCGTTTCTTTACAACAACCCACCATCTCTCAGACATTGGAGCGGCGGCAGAAATACACTGCTAACCACCCACACGCGCAAGCCTTGAACGCCAACATCGCTAAACTGCTGGCCCAGGAGATGTTGGCGTTCCGGCTTGTTGAAACTCCCGCCTTCCTGGACCTGATGGCAACTGCGGCACCTCGCTATGCCGTCCCTAGCCGTCACTACTTCTCCCGGTGTGCCGTCCCCGCCTTGCACCAGCACGTGTCACTCAACATCAGGCGGGCCCTTAGTTCCGCGCTTTGCACAAAGGTCCACTTGACCACCGACGCGTGGACAAGTGCATGCGGACAGGGACGCTACATTTCACTGACGGCACACTGGGTGAATGTAGTTGAGGCTGGGACTGCTTCCCAAACTGGCCCGGTGTACCTCGTCTCCCCGCCTAACATTCCTGGCAGGGACACGAGAAGAACACCCCCCTCCTCCTCCTCCTCTACCGCCTCCTCCTCCGCCACCGCCTCCTCCTCCGCCACCGCCTCCTCCTCCGCTGTTAGATTGACCCCAGCTACGAGTTGGAAACGTTGCAGCACTGGCGTTGGTAGACGTCAGCAGGCTGTGCTGAAGCTGATCAGCTTGGGGGACAGACAGCACACTGCCTCCGAGGTGAGGGATGCCCTCCTCGATGAGACGGCAATATGGTTTGAGCCGCTGCACCTGGGCCCAGGCATGGTCGTTTGTGATAACGGCCGGAACCTGGTAGCAGCTCTGGAGCTTGCCGGACTCCATGTTCCATGCCTGGCCCACGTCTTCAACCTAGTGGTGCAACGTTTCCTAAAGAGCTACCCCAATGTTCCAGAGCTACTGGTGAAAGTGCGGCGCATGTGCGCCCACTTTCGCAAGTCGACAGTAGCCGCTGCTAGCTTAAAATCTCTCCAGCAACGCCTGCATGTGCCACAACACCGGCTTTTGTGCGACGTCCCCACACGCTGGAACTCAACGTTTCAGATGTTGAATAGAGTGGTTGAGCAGCAGAGACCTTTGATGGAATACCAGCTACAAAACCCTAGGGTGCCACAAAGTCAGCTGCCTCAGTTTCACATCCATGAGTGGCCATGGATGAGAGACCTTTGTGACATCCTATGGGTCTTTGAGGAGTCCACAAGGAGGGTGAGCTCTGAGGATGCGATGGTGAGCCTTACAATCCCGCTCTTGTGTGTTCTGAGAGAATCCCTGATTGACATCAGGGATAACTCAGATCACACAGAGGAGTTAGGGATAGCATCCGATCCGTCACAGCTGGAGAGTAGGTCCACACATCTGTCCGCTTCACTGCGTTTAATGGAGGAGGAGGAGGAGGAGGAGGAGGAAGAAGAGTTGTCCGATGATGTGATGGTGATACAGGAGGCTTCCGGGCAACTTCGAATCGTCCCATTGTTGCAGCGCGGATGGGTAGACATGGAGGATGAGGAGGAAATGGAGATTGAACTTTCCGGTGGGGCCAGAGGAGTCATGCCAACTAACACTGTGGCAGACATGGCTGAGTTCATGTTGGGGTGCTTTACAACCGACAAGCGTATTGTCAAAATCATGGAGGACAACCAGTACTGGATCTTTGCTATCCTTGACCCCCGGTATAAAAACAACATCTCGTCTTTTATTCCGGTAGAGGGGAGGGCCAATCGCATCAATGCTTGCCACAGGCAATTGGTGCAGAATATGATGGAGATGTTTCCAGCATGTGACGTTGGCGGCAGGGAGGGCAGTTCCTCCAGTAGGCAACCAAGTTCTCACCGGTCCACACAAACGAGGGGCACACTGTCTAAGGTCTGGGACACCTTGATGGCACCCCCTCGCCAAAGTGCCGCCACGGAGGGTCCTAGTGTCACCAGGCGTGAGAAGTATAGGCGCATGTTGCGGGAATACCTTTCCGACCACAGCCCTGTCCTCTCCGACCCCTCTGCGCCCTACACGTATTGGGTGTCGAAGTTGGACCTGTGGCTTGAACTTGCCCTATATGCCTTGGAGGTGCTGTCCTGTCCTGCCGCCAGCGTCCTATCTGAGAGGGTGTTCAGTGCAGCCGGTGGCATCATCACTGACAAGCGCACCCGTCTGTCAGCTGAGAGTGCCGACCGGCTCACTTTGATAAAAATGAACCACCACTGGATAGAGCCTTCATTTTTGTGCCCACCTGTGTAAAGCACCCCAACATGAAACTCCATGTCTGTACTCAACCTCTCCAATTCCTCCGCATCCTCATACTCATCCACCATAAGCGTTGCACAATTCTGCTAATACTAGGCTCCCTCCAACATGATTTCCCCCAACTCTGCTGGTTAGAGGCTCCCTCCACCCTGATTTCCACCAACTCTGCTGGTTAGAGGCTCCCTCCACCCTGCTTTCCCACAACTCTGCTGGTTAGAGGCTCCTTCCACCATGAATTTGCCAAAACTGGGCTGTTTAGAGGCTCCCTCCACCATGAATTGGTCCAAACTGGGCTGGTTAGAGGCTCCCTCCACCATTAATTGGTCCAAACTGGGCTGGTTAGAGGCTCCCTCCACCATGAATTTGCCCAAACTGGGCTGTTTAGAGGCTCCCTCCACCATGAATTTGCCCAAACTGGGCTGTTTAGAGGCTCCCTCCACCATGAATTGGTCCAAACTGGGTTTTTTAGAGGCTCCCTCCACCATGAATTGGTCCAAACTGGGCTGGTTAGAGGCTCCCTCCACCATGAATTGATCCAAACTGGGGTGGTTAGAGGCTCCCTCCACCATTAATTGGTCCAAACTGGGCTGGTTAGAGGCTCCCTCCACCATTAATTGGTCCAAACTGGGCTGGTTAGAGGCTCCCTCCACCATTAATTGGTCCAAACTGGGCTGGTTAGAGGCTCCCTCCACCATGAATTTGCCCAAACTGGGCTGTTTAGAGGCTCCCTCCACCATGAATTTGCCCAAACTGGGCTGGTTAGAGGCTCCCTCCACCATGAATTGGTCCAAACTGGGGTTTTTAGAGGCTCCCTCCACCATGAATTGGTCCAAACTTGGCTGTTTAGAGGCTCCCTCCACCATTAATTGGTCCAAACTGGGCTGGTTAGAGGCTCCCTCCACCATGAATTGGTCCAAACTGGGTTTTTTAGAGGCTCCCTCCACCATGAATTTGCCCAAACTGGGCTGTTTAGAGGCTCCCTCCACCATGAATTTGCCCAAACTGGGCTGGTTAGAGGCTCCCTCCACCATGAATTGGTCCAAACTGGGGTTTTTAGAGGCTCCCTCCACCATGAATTGGTCCAAACTTGGCTGTTTAGAGGCTCCCTCCACCATTAATTGGTCCAAACTGGGCTGGTTAGAGGCTCCCTCCACCATGAATTGGTCCAAACTGGGTTTTTTAGAGGCTCCCTCCACCATGAATTTGCCCAAACTGGGCTGTTTAGAGGCTCCCTCCACCATGAATTTGCCCAAACTGGGCTGGTTAGAGGCTCCCTCCACCATGAATTGGTCCAAACTGGGGTTTTTAGAGGCTCCCTCCACCATGAATTGGTCCAAACTTGGCTGTTTAGAGGCTCCCTCCACCATGAATTGGTCCAAACTGGGGTGGTTAGAGGCTCCCTCCACCATTAATTGGTCCAAACTGGGCTGGTTAGAGGCTCCCTCCACCATTAATTGGTCCAAACTGGGCTGGTTAGAGGCTCCCTCCACCATGAATTGGTCCAAACTGGGTTTTTTAGAGGCTCCCTCCACCATGAATTTGCCCAAACTGGGCTGTTTAGAGGCTCCCTCCACCATGAATTGGTCCAAACTGGGCTGGTTAGAGGCTCCCTCCACCATGAATTTCCCAAAACTTGGCTGTTTAGAGGCTCCCTCCACCATTAATTGGTCCAAACTGGGCTGGTTAGAGGCTCCCTCCACCATGAATTGGTCCAAACTGGGGTTTTTAGAGGCTCCCTCCACCATGAATTGGTCCAAACTTGGCTGTTTAGAGGCTCCCTCCACCATTAATTGGTCCAAACTGGGCTGGTTAGAGGCTCCCTCCACCATGAATTGGTCCAAACTGGGTTTTTTAGAGGCTCCCTCCACCATGAATTTGCCCAAACTGGGCTGTTTAGAGGCTCCCTCCACCATGAATTGGTCCAAACTGGGTTTTTTAGAGGCTCCCTCCACCATGAATTGGTCCAAACTGGGCTGGTTAGAGGCTCCCTCCACCATGAATTGGTCCAAACTGGGGTGGTTAGAGGCTCCCTCCACCATTAATTGGTCCAAACTGGGCTGGTTAGAGGCTCCCTCCACCATTAATTGGTCCAAACTGGGCTGGTTAGAGGCTCCCTCCACCATTAATTGGTCCAAACTGGGCTGGTTAGAGGCTCCCTCCACCATGAATTTGCCCAAACTGGGCTGTTTAGAGGCTCCCTCCACCATGAATTTGCCCAAACTGGGCTGGTTAGAGGCTCCCTCCACCATGAATTGGTCCAAACTGGGGTTTTTAGAGGCTCCCTCCACCATGAATTGGTCCAAACTTGGCTGTTTAGAGGCTCCCTCCACCATTAATTGGTCCAAACTGGGCTGGTTAGAGGCTCCCTCCACCATGAATTGGTCCAAACTGGGTTTTTTAGAGGCTCCCTCCACCATGAATTTGCCCAAACTGGGCTGTTTAGAGGCTCCCTCCACCATGAATTGGTCCAAACTGGGGTGGTTAGAGGCTCCCTCCACCATTAATTGGTCCAAACTGGGCTGGTTAGAGGCTCCCTCCACCATTAATTGGTCCAAACTGGGCTGGTTAGAGGCTCCCTCCACCATGAATTTGCCCAAACTGGGCTGGTTAGAGGCTCCCTCCACCATGAATTGGTCCAAACTGGGTTTTTTAGAGGCTCCCTCCACCATGAATTTGCCCAAACTGGGCTGGTTAGAGGCTCCCTCCACCATGAATTGGTCCAAACTGGGGTTTTTAGAGGCTCCCTCCACCATGAATTTGCCCAAACTGGGCTGTTTAGAGGCTCCCTCCACCATGAATTGGTCCAAACTGGGTTTTTTAGAGGCTCCCTCCACCATGAATTGGTCCAAACTGGGCTGGTTAGAGGCTCCCTCCACCATGAATTGGTCCAAACTGGGGTGGTTAGAGGCTCCCTCCACCATTAATTGGTCCAAACTGGGCTGGTTAGAGGCTCCCTCCACCATTAATTGGTCCAAACTGGGCTGGTTAGAGGCTCCCTCCACCATGAATTTGCCCAAACTGGGCTGTTTAGAGGCTCCCTCCACCATGAATTTGCCCAAACTGGGCTGGTTAGAGGCTCCCTCCACCATGAATTGGTCCAAACTGGGGTTTTTAGAGGCTCCCTCCACCATGAATTGGTCCAAACTTGGCTGTTTAGAGGCTCCCTCCACCATTAATTGGTCCAAACTGGGCTGGTTAGAGGCTCCCTCCACCATGAATTGGTCCAAATTGGGTTTTTTAGAGGCTCCCTCCACCATGAATTTGCCCAAACTGGGCTGTTTAGAGGCTCCCTCCACCATGAATTGGTCCAAACTGGGGTGGTTAGAGGCTCCCTCCACCATTAATTGGTCCAAACTGGGCTGGTTAGAGGCTCCCTCCACCATTAATTGGTCCAAACTGGGCTGGTTAGAGGCTCCCTCCACCATGAATTTGCCCAAACTGGGCTGGTTAGAGGCTCCCTCCACCATGAATTGGTCCAAACTGGGTTTTTTAGAGGCTCCCTCCACCATGAATTTGCCCAAACTGGGCTGGTTAGAGGCTCCCTCCACCATGAATTGGTCCAAACTGGGGTTTTTAGAGGCTCCCTCCACCATGAATTTGCCCAAACTCTGCTGGTTAGAGGCTCAATCCACCCTGATTTTCAAAACAAATGTTGGTGCCAACCTCAACTTACTACAAGGGCCAAATTCACTGCTGGTGACAAGCTCTCCTCACTGCAAGTGCCAAATACACATGTTTCAAGGTGTTTTCCTACTGTCAGAGAGGTGGTATTGAGTGTGTAAAGTGTGTAGTTGTTAGGCTGTGATGTTGGGGTAATAGAGGGTCTTTGGTGTGTTAGATGCCCCCAGACATGCTTCCCCTGCTGTCCCAGTGTCATTCCAGAGGTGTTGGCATCATTTCCTGGGGTGTCATAGTGGACTTGGTGACCCTCCAGACACGGATTTGGGTTTCCCCCTTAACGAGTATCTGTTCCCCATAGACTATAATGGGGTTCGAAACCCGTTCGAACACACGAACATTGAGCGGCTGTTCGAATCGAATTTCGAACCTCGAACATTTTAGTGTTCGCTCATCTCTAGTAACAAACTGTGGGGGGCTCTTAATTCTCTAACTACTTGCAAAAATTAAAAATATGGCGCTAAATGGACGATTTATTGGAAAAAAAGTAATTTTTCATTTTCACATCTCAATGGTAAAAAAATCTGTGAAACACCTGTAGTGTCCAAGTGCTCACTAAACCCCTTGATAAATTCCTTGAGGGGTCTAGTTTTCAAAATGGGGTCGTTTTTTTTTTGGGGGGGGGGGGTTTCCACTGTTCTAGCACTTCAGGGGCTCTCCAAATGCAACATGGTGCCTGAAACAGATTTCAGCTAAATTTGCCCTCCAAAATCCCAATAGCGATCCTTCAGCTCTGGACTTTACAGTGTGCCCATACATCACTTTACATCCACATGTGGGGCATTTCTGTAGTTGGGGCAAAGTGCTTGACAATTTGTGGGGTGCATTTTCTTTTTTAACCCCTTGTGGAAATGCATAATTTGGGGTTAAAGCTACATTTTATAGCAAAAAATGTCACTTTTCCTTTTGTTGGGCCAATTCTGTTACACTCCTGTAGGGTCAAAGGGCTCACTAAACCCCTTGGTAAATTCCTTGAGGGGTATAGTTTCCAAAATGGGGTGACATTTTGGGGGTTTCCACTGTTTTGGCACATTGGGGGCTCTGCAAAAGGGACATGGTGCCTGAAAAGTATTCTAGTAAAATCTGGCCTGCAAAATCCAATTAGCGCTCCATCCGTTCTGAGAGCGACCGTGTGCCCGTACATTAGGGTACCAGCACATACGGGGTATTGTCGTGTTCAGGAGAAATTGTGTAACAAAATGTGGGGTGCAGTTTCTCCTTTAACCCTTTGTGAAGATGAAAAATTTGGGGCTACAGTGACATTTTATTATAAAAAAAGTAATTTTTCATTTTCACATCTCAATGGTAAAAAAATCTGTGAAACACCTGTAGGGTCCAAGTGCTCACTATACCCCTTGATAAATTCCTTGAGGGGTCTAGTTTCCAAAATGGGGTGACATTTTGGGGTTTTCCACTGTTTTGGCACCTTGGGGGCTTTGCAATCGGGGCATGGCGCCTGAAAAATATTCTAGCAAAATCTGGCCTACAAAATCCAATTAGTGCTCCATCCGCTCTGAGAGCGACCGTGTGCCCGTACATTAGGGTACCAGCACATATGGGGTATTGTCGTGTTCGGGAGAAATTGTGTAACAAAATGTGGGGTGCAGTTTCTCCTTTAAACCTTAGTAAATGTGTAAATTCTAGGGCTAAATGAATATATTAGTGACAGAAATTGAAAAATGTAAATTTGACCTCCATTTTGTTTTAATTGTTGTGAAATGCTGAAAGGGTTAAGAAACTTTCTAACTGCTGTTTTAGATTCTTTCAGGACTGCAGTTTTTAGAATGGGGTGACTTTTGGGGGGTTTTATTAGAGAGGCCTTTCAAGTTCCCTTCAGAACTGAACTGGTCCCTTGAAAAATGTGTTTTGGAAATTTTCTTGAAAATTTGGAAAATTACTGCTTGACTTGTAAGCCTTATAATATCTGAAAAAAATGAAAGGGTGCTTAAAATTTGATTGCTACATAAATCAGAGACATGGTTAATTATATTTATGAAAAAATTCGGGTAGTATGACTTTCTATTTGAAAGGCTTGCAATTTCAAAGTTTGAAAACTGCATTTTTTTCAAAATTTTCACCAAATTTCCTATTTTTTCATAATTAAAGACAAAACATATCGACGGAAATTTACTACTGACATGAAGTACAATGTGTTACGAAAAAACAATCTCAGAATCACTTGTGTAAGTTAAAGCGTCTCAAAGTTATCGCCATTTAAAGTGACACATGTCAGATTTGAAAAAAGAGGCCTGGTCCTTAAGTCACTTTTGGGCTGTGTCTCTAAGGGGTTAATGGTGCTATATAAATAAATAATAATAATATATAATGTATATGGTCAGATTAAGACATAGACAAATCTGAATGTCACATGGGCCTCATAGCTACAACCAAATCTATAAACTTTTGACCAGTCATGGCCTGGGTATTGCAGGTATTTTTGCTTTGGGGTACTGAAGGGTAAAGGAAAAAGAACATTTTTGGGAGACTGCTAAAACTAAGAAAACAGTAACTGATCCTGGGATAACCTACTGAACGCTAACTAAACCTTCAATTAAACACAGAAAGCTATTAAATTAGTTGTCTGTGCCTTTCAAAAGGATCAAAAAACAGAGATAGGAGAATCACTCCCTATAATGGGATATATTAAAATTAACAATTTTTAATATGAAATGAAAAGATGTATATCACAACATCTAATGTAAATAACTCCTGAACCCTAATGGTCATGAAAGATAAGGGGTAATGTTTATTACATTATCTAGATACCGGTAATCCACTTGGGATAGGCTCCAGACAAGCAAGAACCCACTCATTTATTTGTAGGAAAGATTACCCTAGGAAAATAATGTGGTGTAGTGTCCAATTGTATGTTGTACCAAAACTGTGGTAGACATATACTGACAATCCAGACAACAATGTCTTGTAGGATCTTAGATTCAGTTTAGCAATGCCCATCAATATTTCTCAACCTTAGAGGACTTACTATAGTCCTGAAATCTCTGGGTGTAGAGGTGACACATACACCAATCAGCATATAATACCCTATCTCCTCAACAACCACTAAAAATGTGAGCTTGGGAACAGTTTATAACCACCATCTTTGTAGTCAGGCAAAGCTCCATCTGCTTAATTATTGTATATGCGCAGAACACATTTGGGGAAAGTTTTGTAACAACCACAAAGTGCTTACTTAGGTAAGTGGTGCTCAGTTAAGCAACACACAACACACAATACGTTTCTTATGTCAGTAACCATCCCTTAGTTCCAACACATCATCAGAGATATGTGTCAAAAGAGCAAGGACTTTGGTAGGTATATTCTAGTTCAATAGTTTAGAGCCTTCAAAACAGACACCCCCACTCCCCCATCAGCATGGAGGAGTGGAGGTCCTAGCCTTACCTGCTTAAACTGCTAACCATTCACTCATCCGTGCGGCCATGCGGAATTATATTCTGATTGGTGTTAGTTTCACCTTTACACCCAGCATTTTTAAAGACTATAATAAGCCCTTTAGGGTTGAGACGTATTGATGGGCATTGCTAATCTAAATCTTAGGTCCTACAAGACATTGATAGGCATTGATAAGCTAAATCTTAGGTCCTGCAAGACATTGTTGTCCGGATTGTCAGCATATGTCTATTACAGTTTTGTTATGGCATTCAGTGGGACACCACATTATTTTTCTAGGGTAATCTGTCCTACAATGAATGAGTGAGTGCTTGCTTGTCTGGAACCTATCTCAAGTGGACAATCTAGATTACTTAATAAATATTACCCTATTTCTCATGACCATCAGATTTTAGGATCTCTAACTAACCTTTCTGACAACTTTTGATTTTCTGGCAGCGTTCATGTCATTAATAAATTTTGTAAAGTACTTTGTTAGCACATATTGGCTCCTTTCTGTGAAATCCTACAGTTTTTCAACCTGCTTCTCATTGTGTGTGGTGTACACTATGGGCTATGTGGATGAAGAGAAAATGAGGATGAGGGAAGGTCACTTCAAATGGCTAAATCTCAAGCAAAACGTAGAAAGTTGCCTTTGGTGTAAAATTTAAGAGATTTTTGACTTTCACATGACACTAAGTTTCAGTTCTATTTTTATTATTTCCACAGATGTCTCTGGTTGAAAACATAGCCGGGATTAGGATATTTATACTGTATGTAGCTGTTCAATCTTTCATATGGAACCTTAGAATTAGACATTACAACTGACCCTCCCCATCTTCATTTTCTTTTCACTTCACATAGCCCCCTAATCCACAAATGCTGCTAGAAAATCAGAAGTTGTCTGAAAGTTTAGTTACGTTTTAAAGCTTCTGTTACAGCTGTGTAACTTCCTTGCCTTAAACTACATTAAAAATCATGGGTTTTTCGAATAGTTCCCAACATCTATAAAGAACACCCCAAGTTCTGTCAGGCAGGAGACATATTACAGAGAGTTCCCCAGGAGAACCTACTACTAGAGATGAGCGAACACTAAAATGTTCGAGGTTCGAAATTCGATTCGAACAGCCGCTCACTGTTCGAGTGTTCGAATGGGTTTCGAACCCCATTATAGTCTATGGGGAACATAAACTCGTTAAGGGGGAAACCCAAATTCGTGTCTGGAGGGTCACCAAGTCCACTATGACACCCCAGGAAATGATACCAACACCCTGGAATGACACTGGGACAGCAGGGGAAGCATGTCTGGGGGCATAAAAGTCACTTTATTTCATGGAAATCCCTGTCAGTTTGCGATTTTCGCAAGCTAACTTTTCCCCATAGAAATGCATTGGCCAGTGCTGATTGGCCAGAGTACGGAACTCGACCAATCAGCGCTGGCTCTGCTGGAGGAGGCGGAGTCTAAGATCGCTCCACACCAGTCTCCATTCAGGTCCGACCTTAGACTCCGCCTCCTCCGGCAGAGCCAGCGCTGATTGGCCGAAGGCTGGCCAATGCATTCCTATGCGAATGCAGAGACTTAGCAGTACTGAGTCAGTTTTGCTCAACTACACATCTGATGCACACTCGGCACTGCTACATCAGATGTAGCAATCTGATGTAGCAGAGCCGAGGGTGCACTAGAACCCCTGTGCAAACTCAGTTCACGCTAATAGAATGCATAGGCCAGCGCTGATTGGCCAATGCATTCTATTAGCCCGATGAAGTAGAGCTGAATGTGTGTGCTAAGCACACACATTCAGCACTGCTTCATCACGCCAATACAATGCATTAGCCAGTGCTGATTGGCCAGAGTACGGAATTCGGCCAATCAGCGCTGGCTCTGCTGGAGGAGGCGGAGTCTAAGGTCGGACCTGAATGGAGACTGGTGTGGAGCGATCTTAGACTCCGCCTCCTCCAGCAGAGCCAGCGCTGATTGGCCGAATTCCATACTCTGGCCAATCAGCGCTGGCCAATGCATTCTATTAGCCCGATGAAGTAGAGCTGAATGTGTGTGCTAATAGAATGTGTGGGCTAATAGAATGCATTGGCCAATCAGCGCTGGCCAATGCATTCTATTAGCTTGATGAAGCAGAGTGTGCACAAGGGTTCAAGCGCACCCTCGGCTCTGATGTAGCAGAGCCGAGGGTGCACAAGGGTTCAAGTGCACCCTCGGCTCTCCTACATCAGAGCCGAGGGTGCGCTTGAACCCTTGTGCAGCCTCGGCTCTGCTACATCAGAGCCGAGGGTGCGCTTGAACCCTTGTGCACACTCTGCTTCATCAAGCTAATAGAATGCATTGGCCAGCACTGATTGGCCAGAGTACGGAATTCGGCCAATCAGCGCTGGCCAATGCATCCCTATGGGAAAAAGTTTATCTCACAAAAATCACAATTACACACCCGATAGAGCCCCAAAAAGTTATTTTTAATAACATTCCCCCCTAAATAAAGGTTATCCCTAGCTATCCCTGACTGTACAGCTATCCCTGTCTCATAGTCACAAAGTTCACATTCTCATATGACCCGGATTTGAAATCCACTATTCGTCTAAAATGGAGGTCACCTGATTTCGGCAGCCAATGACTTTTTCCAATTTTTTTCAATGCCCCCGGTGTCGTAGTTCCTGTCCCACCTCCCCTGCGCTGTTATTGGTGCAAAAAAGGCGCCAGGGAAGGTGGGAGGGGAATCGAATTTTGGCGCACTTTACCACGCGGTGTTCGATTCGATTCGAACATGGCGAACACCCTGATATCCGATCGAACATGTGTTCGATAGAACACTGTTCGCTCATCTCTACCTACTACAACCACCAAAATTCACTATGCAGAACTCCTCATCACTACATTAGCCCTGAGAAGTCCCAGAGGGTTTGGTAGAGACTACTGTCACCATGAACCCAGCACTGAAAAGCCACCGTTTCCAAATTGGTAAAACTACAAGCTGATTTTCATATCCATAAAAAGATAAATTTCTCTCTATTACTTCATCAATAGCCTCTTCTTAATTTGGATTTGCAAAAATACAGGATTTTCATAGTTCTTTTTAATAGTATGCAGCAGAAAATGAGGGTAGGAGAGGGTCACTTCATGCAGTTATCTTGGGCGTTATAAAATGTAGAAACTATCTTTTGGTGTTATATAAAAGAGGAGATTCTATCTAGATTATTTCCAGAGATATGACTGGTTGAAAATAGGATATTTATATGCAACTGCAATATATACACATGTAGACAAAATGGTGGGTACCCCTTATTTACTGACAGAAAAACCCACAATGGTCACAGAAATAACTTGAATCTGACAAAAATCATAATAAATAAAAATTCTATGAAAATGAACTATTAAAAGTCAGAAATTGCTTTTCAACCATACTTCCCCAACAGAATTTTTTTAAAAAATAATACTCATGAAATTATGGGACCCCTGAAAATAATGTGACCAAAGGAACATGTTAAATCAATGTGTGTTCACTACTTAGCATCACAGGTGTCTACAGTCTTGTAATCAGTCAGTGGGCCAGTATATAGGGCTACAGATACTCACTGTGCTGTTTGGTGACATGGTGTGTACCACACTCAACATGGACCAGAGGAAGCGAAGGAAAGAGTTGTCTCAGGAGCTTAGAAAATAAAATTATAGACTAGCATGTTAAAGGTAAAGGTTATAAGACCATCTCCAAGCAGCTTGATGTTCCTGTGACTACAGTTGCACATATTATTCAGAAATTTAAGATCCATGGGACTGTAGCCACCCTCCCTGGATGTGGCCGCAGGAGGAAAATTGATGAAAAATCAAAGAGAAGGATAATATGAATGATAACAAAGGAGCCCAGAAAAACTTCTAAAGAGATTAAAGGTGAACTTCAAACACAAGAAACATCAGTGTCAGATCGCACCATCCATCGTTGTTTGAGCCAAAGTGGACCTCATGGGAGACGACCAAGGAGGACACCATTATTGTAGACAAATCATAAAAAAGCCAGACTGGAATTAGCCAAACTACATGTTGACAAGCCACAAAGCTTCTTGGAGAATGTCCTATGGGCAGATGAGACAAAAATCGAACATTTTGGCAAGACACATCAACTCTATGTTCACGGATAAATTAAGCATATCTTGAAAAGAACCCTGTGCCTACTGTGTAACATGGAGGAGGCTCTGTTATGTTCTGGGGCTGCTTTGCTGCATCTGGCACAAGGTGTCTTCAATCTGTTCAGGGTACAATGAAATCTCAAGACTATCAAGGGATTCTAGAGAGAAAGGTGCTGCTTAGTGTCAGAAAGCTTTGTCTAAGGGTGAGTTCACACTGAGTATATGCCAGCTTATTCTGAACGTAAAACACGTTCAGAATCAGCGCGTATAAAGCAGTTTCCATTCATTTCTATGGGAGCCGGCATACGAGCGCTCCTCATAGAAATGAATGGGCTGCTTTTTTCACTACGAGCACTCCCATTGAAGTGAATGGGATGTGCTCGTATGTACGGCTCGGCATGAGCAGAGCTAGCCGTACACGCGAGCACTTTCCATTCACTTCAATGGGACTGCTCGTAGTGAAAAAAAGCAGCCCATTCATTTCTATGGGGAGCGCTCGTATGCCGGCTCCCATAGAAATGAATGGGAACTGCTTTATACGCTGCTGATTCTGAACGTGTTTTATGTTCAGAATAAGCTGGCGTAAACTCAGTGTGAACTCACCCTAAGTTTCAAGTTATGGGTCTTGCAACAGGATAATGACCCAAAACACACTGCTAAAATCACCCAAGAATGGCTAAGAGAGGAAACATTGGACTATTCTGAAGTGGCCTTCTATGAGCCCTGACCTAAATCCTATTGCGCATCTTTGGGAGGAGCTGAAACATGCCGTCTGGTAAAGGCACCCTTCAAACCTGAGACAACTGGAGCAGTTTGCTCATGAGGAGAGGCCAAAATACCTGCTGAGAGGTGCAGAAATTGACAGTTACAGGAATCGTCTGATTGCAGTGATTGCCTCAAAAGGTTGTGCAACAAAATATTAAGTTAAGGGAACCATCATTTCTGTCCAGGCCTGTTTCAGTAGTTTTATTTTTGTAAAGATTCTGTTGAAGCGAAAAGCAATGTCTGATTTTCATTTGTTCATTTTCATAGAATTTGTAATTATTATTACTTTTGTCTGATTCAAGTTATTTCTGTGACTATTGTGAGTTTTTCTTTCAATAAATGAGGGGTACCAAATATTTTGTCCACGTGTGTACATGATATAAATATCTCATTGATACCAGTTGTATTGTAGTCCATGGAGAAGCCATCTGATGAACCCAGGTTTAAGCCCTAAATAAATAGTAAAAAAAATTAAACTTTTAAATATAAAAAAATAAAAATTCAGATCTCCTCCTTATCCCTAGCTTCCAAATAAATTAAACAAAAGTAAACATAAACAAATTAGGCATCTCCACATCCCAAAATGTCCAACTCCAGTTCACCTCCCTTATCAAATTGAATAAAAGTGATCAAGACATCTATTTCTGAAAATGGTATAAATAAAAACCACATCTTGTGCCCAGTCGCATAACTAGGAATGGCGGGGCCCCATGGCGAACTTTTGACAATAGTGACCCCTGCACACAGTATTATTCCCCATAGTGGCCCCTGCACAAAGTATTATGTCCCTTACTGGCCCCTGCACACAGTGTTGTACCCCATAGTGGCCCCTGCACACAGTATTATCCCCCATAGTGGACCCTGCACACAGTATTATGTCCTACTGTGGACACCCATAAACAATTATTATACTCTGGGGTCTTTTCAGACCCAAAAAATATAAGGAATGTGTCACTTTGTCTGCACAATGGATACAATAAAAGCAACACAAATGTGGTCTTTCTCTAGTTCCACCCCATCTGAACTTTTTTAGCTTCCCAGTACATTGTATGAAGGAGTATATGGTACCATTATGAAGTACAATTTGCTCCGTATAACATAAGCCCTATTATGCAGACATATGCAGCTTGCTCCCTCCATCCTTTACCCATAGTGTCTGTAAACTGTATACTATGTATGCTTTGTGTACCATGTGGAATATTAAATATGGTCTTTTTATTTTATCATCTCTAATATAGTGCCCTGATTCATCCTTATAGTGGACTGGCTTCCCATAATGTTGTTCATTACAGCTTTCGGGAGGGCATATGTGACATCTGGATGGGTTAGGTATTGATCTGGGTTACTGTTGCTCTGTATTGCGGTAAGGTCTGCCCCCTGCAAATGGATGATCTATGGTCACTGCTGTAACCCTTTTCCTCTTTTTATTTTAGAAGTTTTTAATAAGATATGTTATGTAGTACTTGGAATATGGGCTGTTAACATTTGGAGTACTAGGGGTACACTTGTGTATTTATTCTGTACAATGGTTGCCTCATATTCTTTATATTATCCTATGCTTAAGGTCTCACACGGGGTGCGGATGGCGGATTTTGGTCCTGATTCTGACGCAGGAAGCCACGTCAGAATAGGGCCAAAATTCGCCTCCGGTCCGGCTTAGGTCCAAATGAATGGGCCTAGTCCGGAGCGTGCTACCGCCAGGTGGACGCCGCAGCTGATTCAGCCTGAAGAAAGGGCAGCTCGCAACATGCCGCTCACGGAAAAAAGAGCGCTAGCAGTCTACATAGACAGCTATTGTGTGGGGACTGATTATGACGTGGAATCCGCGCCGAAATCCACCCCCTCTTGCCCTGTGTGAAAGGGGCCTATGGGCAGTTACTTTACTGGGTACTATATGGTACTATTTGACTTTTAGGCTAAGGCTCCAAATAGCGAGCCACATCCAAAAAAATGCGGTAGAAAAGACCAGCGGAAACACATTGCGTTTTTCATGAATTTCTGCTTCTATTACGTTCTTTGACACAAAACAAGTATGTTCACTGTGTCACTAACACGTCCTACAACAGCATATAAGTGGTCTAAAAGAGATTATGGTGGTGGTAGATTCCCTTTGAACGTCTTATGTCCACACTTTTGTAGGACAAGGTAAAACAAATTGTCTTTGTAGTATCAGTAAAGACTATATAAGATTTACACTATTACTGACTATTGTAGTGACAAAGGTATGCGGAGAGGAAGTCTGTTATGTAAAATCTTGTAGACAGTGGCAATGTGATGATATCACAAGAGTGCCAGAGGAAAACAGGAAGCTACAGTCTGATAAGTTTTGGCATTGAAAGATATGAAGTTTCTATAGAACTCATGCAGAACATTGTTTTGTTAGTCGTTTCTTTATTTAATGAATCCATCTTTACTGTATCTTTTACGTATAAACGTTTATGAAAAGAGGAGCATCAGTAGACATTAGTAGTAATATTATTAAGTAATCCCAGGCTTGCCGTCTTGGTGCAGGAAGACAGAAATATAAAAATATTATGGGTTTCAGAATATGACACAAAGCAAATGTTTTTGAAAAAAGGTTTTGATGTTTTTCTAAGTAGTAAATCACAAAAACTATATAAATTTGGTATCACCCCATAGTGATATTGACCCAGAGAAAGAAGTTAACATGTCATTTTTGCTGCTGAATGAACAACATACAAAAAAAAAAAACTATGACAAAATTGGGTTTTTATCATTTCACCCCACAGATCATGTTTTCAGTACATGGTATGGAACATTAGCTGAAGCTTTTAAAAATATAATTTCTCCTACTGAAAAAACCAAGCCATCATCCAACTTTTGTGAAATGTGAGGATGAAAAATTTAAAATTGACCATGGTGGGAAAGTGGTAAAGACTCACGCTGGCTCAGAGCTTGTACAGTCTTATTATACATCAGTGTTTCTCAATTTTTTCAATCAAACCACTCTTTAGCAAGAAAACATCCCAACCAAGTACCTCTAAAGTAGTGATCACTTATAAATGTTAACAAAATAAGGATCCATTTACAGCCTACATCAACAGTTATGTAATGACCCCGTCAGTGCACCCACATTAGTATAATGGTCACCTCAGCACCCCCACATGTAGTATAATGGCCCCATCAGTGTCCCCACATTTAGTATAATGGCTCTGTCAGTGCCTCCACATGTAGTATAATGGCCCTGTCAGTGCCTCCACATGTAGTATAATGGCCCCCATCAGTGCCTCCACATGTAGAATAATGGCCCCCTCAGTACTTCGACATGTAGTATAATGGCCCCATCAGTGTCTCCACATGTAGCATAATGGCCCCATCAGTGTCCCCACATTTAGTATAATGGCTCTGTCAGTGCCTCCACATGTAGTATAATGGCCCCCATCAGTGCCTCCACATGTAGAATAATGGCCCCCTCAGTACTTCGACATGTAGTATAATGGCCCCATCAGTGTCTCCACATGTAGCATAATGGCCCCATCAGTGTCCCCACATTTAGTATAATGGCTCTGTCAGTGCCTCCACATGTAGTATAATGGCTCCATCAGTGTCTCCACATTTAGTATAATGGCCCCATCAGTGTCCCCACATTTAGTATAATGGCTCTGTCAGTGCCTCCACATGTAGTATAATGGCTCCATCAGTGTCTCCACATGTAGTATAATGGCTCTGTCAGTGTCTCCACATTTAGTATAATGGCCCTGTCAGTGCCTCCACATGTAGTATAATGGCCCCATCAGTCCCTTCACATGTAGTATAATGGCTCCATCAGTGTCTCCACATTTAGTATAATGGGCCTGTCAGTGCCTCCACATGTAGTATAATGGCCCCATCAGTGTCTCCACATGTAGTATAATGGCCCCGTCAGTGCCTCCACATGTAGTATAATGGCCCCATCAGTGTCTCCACATGTAGTATAATTGCCCCATCAGTGTCTCCACATGTAGTACAATGGCCCCATCAGTGCCTTCACATATAGTATAATGGCCCCATCAGTGCCTCCACATGTAGTATAATGGCCCCATCAGTGTCTCCACATGTAGTATAATGGCCCCATCAGTGTCTCCACATGTAGTACAATGGCCCCATCAGTGCCTCCACATGTAGTATAATGGCCCCGTCAGTGTCTCCACATGTAGTATAATAGCCCTCACACTCAGTACGATGGCCCCTTTAGTTTCCCACATTTAATATTATAAGCTCCACAGTGCCCCCACATATAATATACTGGTCCCACAGTGTCTTAATATGTTATGTATTGGCACCGACAGTGACACCACATGTAATATACAGTAATGACCTCTACAGTGCTTGCCTGGTAATGTAATGACCCCCACAGTGCTCCACACTGCCTCCACCTATAATATAATGGCCCCTACAGTGCTCCTACATATAACATATATACAGTCCTATGAAAAAGTTTGGGCACCCCTATTAATCTTAATCATTTTTTGTTCTAAATATTTTGGTGTTTGCAACAGCCATTTCAGTTTGATATATCTAATAACTGATGGACACAGTAATATTTCAGGATTGAAATGAGGTTTATTGTACTAACAGAAAATGTGCAATATGCATTAAACCAAAATTTGACCGGTGCAAAAGTATGGGTACCCTTATCATTTTATTGATTTGCATTCCCCTAACTACTTTTTACTGACTTACTGAAGCACAAAATTGGTTTTGTAACCTCAGTGAGCTTTGAACTTCATAGCCAGATGTATCCAATCATAAGAAAAGGTATTTAAGGTGGCCAATTGCAAGTTGATCTCCTATTTGAATCTCCTCTGAAGAGTGGCATCATGGGCTACTCAAAACAACTCTCAAATGATCTGAAAACAAAGATTGTTCAACATAGTTGTTCAGGGGAAGGATACAAAAAGTTGTCTCAGAGATTTAACCTGTCAGTTTCCACTGTGAGGAACATAGTAAGGAAATGGAAGACCACAGGGACAGTTCTTGTTAAGCCCAGAAGTGGCAGGCCAAGAAAAATATCAGAAAGGCAGAGAAGAAGAATGGTGAGAACAGTCAAGGACAATCCACAGACCACCTCCAAAGAGCTGCAGCATCATCTTGCTGCAGATGGTGTCACTGTGCATCGGTCAACTATACAGCGCACTTTGCACAAATAGAAGCTGTATGGGAGAGTGATGAGAAAGAAGCCGTTTCTGCACGTACGCCACAAATAGATTTGCCTGAGGTATGAAAAAGCACATTTGGACAAGGCAGCTTCATTTTGGAAACAAAAATTGAGTTGTTTGGTTATAAAAAAAGGCGTTATGCATGGCGTCCAAAAAGAAACAGCATTCCAAGAAAAACACATGCTACCCACTGTAAAATTTGGTGGAGGTTCCATCATGCTTTGGGGCTGTGTGGCCAATGCCGGCATCGGGAATCTTGTTAAAGTTGAGAGTCGCATGGATTCCACTCAGTATCAGCAGATTCTTGAGAATAATGTTCAAGAATCAGTGACGAAGTTGAAGTTACGCCGGGGATGGATATTTCAGCAAGACAATGATCCAAAACACCGCTCCAAATCCTCAGGCATTCATGCAGAGGAACAATTACAATGTTCTGGAATGGCCATCCCAGTCCCCAGACCTGAATATCATTGAACATCTGTGGGATGATTTGAAGCGGGCTGTCCATGCTCGGTGACCATCTAACTTAACTGAACTTGAATTGTTTGTCCAAAATACCTTTATCCAGGATCCAGGAACTGATTAAAAGCTACAGGAAGCGACTAGAGGCTGTTATCTTTGCAAAAGGAGGATGTACTAAATATTAATGTCACTTTTCTGTTGAGGTGCCCATACTTTTGCACCGGTCAAATTTTGGTTTAATGCATATTGCACATTTTCTGTTAGTACAATAAACCTCATTTCAATCCTGAAATATTACTGTGTCCATCAGTTATTAGATATATCAAACTGAAATGGCTGTTATAAACACCAAAATATTTAGAACTAAAAATGATTAAGATTAATAGGGGTGCCCAAACTTTTTCATAGGACTGTATATATATTATTATATCCCCCATACTTAAAGAGTGAGTGGTAAACTAAATTCATTACTTACCATGCTATTCCATGCTTCTTCTGAACATTTGCAGGCGCCATCCTTATTTTACAAACACAATGAACGCTTCCATCAGTACTGATAGAGGCACTTATTTCCATTATAGGCTCCCTGGGGAAAGAGTGGTAAGCTGCATTCAGTACTCACCACTCTGCTCCCCACTTCCTCTCTGGTGAGTGCTGAGTACTGAAAGTAGGTTACCACTCACTCCCCGGGGAACCTGTATATGCAATGAACACCTCTGTTAGTACTGATGGAAATGCTCATTGCATTTGTAAAGTAAGGATGGCTCCCTTGGGAGTTCATCCTTGGGGGCAGGGGCTCTCACCGCAGTACATGTACCTCAGATTGAGGATCACTGTTATACAGTCATTATACATGTGCAATATATATTAGGATATATAATAGATCAAAATGTTGTAATTTGACAGTTTATTTTATTTAAAATTATTACCATTATAGGTAGTATTCAGGACTTTATATTTATTTATTAATTCATGTCTTCAATATAAAAATCCTTAGAACTGAACAGTTATTATCAAGGGTTATGCCTGTGAAGTTCAGTACATATTTTAGCCACTAGAGGCTACAGAGCTCAAAATAATTCTGTAGCTTTTCAACAAGCTGTATGCCCATGCAGTTATTACAGGAGAACTCCTCTAGTGGCTGCACAGTTAGCAGGTATTGTTAGTACATAACTATACAGACTGGATGCCACAATGACTTCATAATATGATGTTTAATGAAAATCCAGGATTTAATGCCATTGAGTATGATCCCAAAATTTCTTTAGAGACATGCTGTCCAAGGTACTGAAACCAGCTATCCCAAGCATGTGCATGCCATGACTCTTTCATTTGGAATTCTTTACTTGCTGTATTGTTGTATTTATTAATTTGGTTTCATGTATATATGGCAGCAGATCTATTTACTATCATTATTTCACATAATATTCTATTTTGGCACCCCTCTAACCATAAATGTTTTATTGTGCAAGGAGAACAACATGTAGCATTTGCTTTCCTTAACCCCTTTCCAATGCAGCTATTTTAATTTTTTTCTCTAATCTCCACCTTCCCAAATCCATGACATGTTTTATTTTTTAAAACAAATTGTACTTCCTAGTGGCTCAATTTAATATTCCATACACTGTACTGAGAAACTAAAAAAATAGCATATGGTAGAATTGGGAAAACAACAGTGTCATTTTCTTACAGCATATTCAGTAAAAATAGCATGACTACCTTTATTCTCCAGGTCAGTATGATCATGGGGATACCAAATGTATACCATTATGTATATATAGTTATGTTTTATGTTTTCCCAACATCCACATAATAGTACCAGCAGATGTCGGTTTTTTAAATATGGTGACCACTCAGGATATGATAGGATAGGATATGATATGATATGATATGATACAGCTGAAAACTGATAACAATGGACGTGCAGTCAGTGCACACTGATAGCAGACATTAATCGCCCATTTTCCTGTGGATCGCCATACCCAGGAGTTAGATGTAGGGCTGGGGATCCATTACTATACCAGCCTGGAGCCTATTAAAGACTCCAAATCTTGTCTCCTATTAACTTCTATCACATGCTGCTTTATGCAGCCTATAATAGAAGTGCTGTCTTTTCCCACCGAATTGCATTATATGAACAAATAATTACATTAAAAAGTAAAAAAAATAAATAATTCAAATTGCACCTTTTACCTAGAACATATAAAAGTACATAAAAATACATACACATGAGGTATCTCTCTATCTAAAACTACCTGGTCTACAAACTTCTAAAAATATTCTTCCCATATAGTGAATGCCCTATTGAGGGAAAAACATCAAAAGAGCCAAACAGCTGTTTTTTTGTGCCCTTCTATAAAAATTTGGATGAAAAGCGATCAAGGCAATAGACATTCCTCAAAACAGTGGTAAATCTGGCCCACAAAAAAGATGCCTTATACATCCCCTTATACATTTTTTTGGCAAAGTTTTTTTTTAAAGGGGCAAGCACAGTTTATCTCCAATCCCACTCTATTCTGAATTTTTTGCCAACTTTCCAGTACATCGTACATAACATTCAATAGTACCATTATAAAGTACAATTTGTCCTGCAAACATTAAGTTCTCATAGGGCTCTGTAAGTGTGGCTCATCAAAAACTTGAAAGATGCCTGCATCACCATAGTCTGATAGCTGTAAAAAAAATTTATTTCCATGTATAGAGTTGTATAATGGGTCACAAACAGAACTCTATAGCAGAAGCATAAATTGAAGCTCCTGGACCCCCAATGTAAAATCTGTAAAGTGACTGCTTCCTACCTTGTGTCTTTTAAATTATTGTTATATTTTAATTTTCAGATGTAACTTTAAGGCCTCAGGGTCCAGTGCTTAGTAGCAACTGCTGCTGCACCCCTTATATCTACACCAATACTCTATATAGCTCTGACAACTAAATAACTTCTGGCATATCGCTCCTGGGGAGTTGTTCAGCTACAAAAACTAAACCAAAACAGCTGACTGTGGCTTCTGAAGCAAGATTGGATGTTGTCCCCAATTACAGACAATACTCCTGAATCTCTGCTAAAGCCACTATACAGTACATAAAGAGTTCTCTGTAGGATTAACTCCCTATGGGACTCATCTTCCCTGCAGAAGAGAAGGGCTGTACTAGATGCATACATTTTTTATTGAGTGATGATCAGGAGCACTTGCTCTGTACTGACTTATTGCACAGGCTGATATATGCACATGCAGGAGGAATAATTGCCAAGGTGTTCCCAAGCATGTGCGTTCATTGTTTTCTGGCTGTATAGCCTTTATTACTGATACCATTTGTTAAAAAGAGTTATCCTGGAAGTGACATCATATTTATTGGTCAAAACATACATGTGATCAATGAATGTGATGTCACTTCCTGAGAAGAAAGCAGCTATGTTTTCTAATCCTTTCTGAGATCTGTACTCAAGGTGCTGTGTGGCTTCTGCCAGTGTTGTGTCTATGGCGTGGTGTTGGCCAAAGCCTGGGGGCCTTGCCTGGCAGCAGGGGTCACCCAAAAAATAATGTCCATATATAGCTCACCAATCTGACGTTCTGCAGCTAGTGCAGGTTTCTTCAATTATACTGTATGTGCAGCCAATTGGGAGATAGAGAACTTCTTGTTATGCAATCTACAGTTAGGTCCATAAATATTTTGACAGAGATAACATCTTTCTCATTTTGGTTCTGTACATGACCACAGTTCAGATGCCGTTAACATGTGAGGAACTAAAGCCTATAGATAAACACAATCCCTTCATGTCGGGCTCAAAAGTCATTGGACAAATGAAATAATTGTAAATAAAAAGTTAATTTCTAATACTTGGTTGTTCAGCCTTTGTTAGCAATGACTGTCTGAAGTCTTGAACTCATGGACATCACCAGACGCCGCTGTGTTTCTTCCTGGTTAATGCTCTGCCAGGCCTTCACTGCAGCAGGTTTCAGTTGCTGTTTGTTTCTGCCTGAAGTTTCGTCTATAACAAGTGAAATGCTGCTCAATTGGGATGAGATCAGGTGACTGACTTGGCCATTCAAGAATATTCCGCTTCTTTGCTTTAATAAACTCCTGGGTTGCTTTGGCTTTATGTTTTGGGTCATTGTCCATATGTATTATGTATCAGTTTGGCTGAATCTGAGCAAACAGTATGTCTCCGAATCCCTGAGAATTCATCTGACTGCTTCCGTCCGGTGTCACATCAATAAAAACTATTGACCCAGTGCCAGTGGCAGCCATGTATGCCCAAGCCATCACACCGCCTCCGCCATGTTTTACATATGATGTGGTATGCTCATGAGCTGTACCATGCCTTCACCATGCTTTTTTCTTTCCATCATTCTGGTAGAAGTTGATCTTGGTTTCAGCTGTCCATAGAATGTTCTTCCAGAACTCTGCTGGATTTCTTAGATGCTTCTGCCTCTTTATTCCTGAGTCTTATGAGTGGTTGGCACCGTGCAATGAACTCTCTGCACTTACTTTCATGCAGTCTTCTCTTTATGGTAGACTTGGACATTCATACTCCTACATCCTGGAGAGTGTTATTCACTTGGCTGGCTGTTGTGAAGGGATGTCTCTTCATCATGGAAGTTATTCTGCGATCATCCATCACTGTTGTCTTCCGTGGACATCCAGGTCTTTTTGCATTGATGAGTTTACTGGTGCTTTCATTCTCAGGTTGTACCAAACTGTAGATTTTGCCACCCCTAATATTGTAACAATTTCTCAGATGGGTTTTTTATGTTTTTGCAGCTTAAGGATGGCTTGTTTCACCTGCATGGAGATCTCCTTTGACCGCATGTTTTCCTCATAGCAAAATCTTCCAAATGCAAGCAGCACATCTCAAATCAACTCCAGTTCTTTTATCTGCTTAATGACATAATGAAGGAATTGCGAAGACCTGCCCATGAAACAGCCTTTGAGGCAATTGTCCAATTACTTTTGATCCCTTTAAAAACAGGGTGGCACATGTTAAAGGGGCTCTATCAGCAAAATCATGCTGATAGAGCCCCACATATGCGTGAATAGCCTTTAAAAAGGCTATTCAGGCACCGCTAAAGTTATATTAAACTACCTCCCAGTTTTAAAATAGTAGTAGAAGCAGCATGCGCCCAGGCCATTTTTTAGCAATGTCAGTTCGCGACTTAGACGGGACCCGAGGACATCGCAGGAATAGGAGGCGTGGATAAAAAAGATGGCAGACCCTGAATGCTCGCCCACCGTGCACGATGGGTAAGTTGAACACATTCTTTTATAGGGTATCATTTTAAAACAGGAGGGGGGGGGGGGTAGTTTAATATAACTTTAGCGGTGCCTGAATAGCCTTTTTAAAGGCTATTCACGCATATGTGGGGCTCTATCAGCATGATTTTGCTGATAGAGCCTCTTTAAGGAGCTGAAACTCCTACACCCTACGTCCAATTTTAATGTGTAGAACCTCAAATGAAAGCTGAAAGTCTGGACTCTATGTCCATGTCTATTAGATAACTATTGAATATGTTCCAGTAAACAGGTAAAAAAAAATAAATAAATAAAATTTGTGTTAGTGTCCAAATGTATATGGAACTAACTGTATATCAGGCCTGAGTTGACTAGGGATGCACAGATTGGAAATGCAGCATTTTACAGTCCCTGCAACATGGATGAGATATCCACATTAGGCTGAGGCACCACACTGCGGAAACGCAGCCTTTTTTGTGGCATATTTTGTTGCGGTTTTTTGAGCCAAAGCCAAATATGGCTACAGAGGCAATGGAGAATATATAGGAAGTTCTTATACTTCTCCCTTCTGCTCAATGTATTCCTGGGTTTGACTCAAAAAACCGCAACAAAATCTGCAACAAAAAAAAGCTGTGTTTCCACAATGTGTGGCCTCAGCTTTATGGAGCAAAAACAGCAGCAGAAATAGCCCAGTGGTCTAGATTTTAAATCCACAGCATGTCAATGATTTGCATTGCAGATTTCACCCTTGGCACCCTTTGATTAAGATCCACAACAAAAGATTCACCATTTGGTGTGTTTTTTTCAAGCTCTGTAGTATTTAGTATTCTGTATTGTATTTAGCTAATCTAAAGCTAATAAATATGACTTAAGCTGGGGCCCCACGCAAAAACTGCAACATTTTACTGTCTCGGAAAAGTTGATGGGATTCTGGCTAATCACATCCACATATTGCAAAAAAATATCCGTAGCGGACATGCTGTGATTTCATAAACACTTGCATTTTTGTAAATCACAGAATGTCAATTATTCCGACAGAAACGCTGGTTTCTACAATGAGCACTTCCATAACAGTATTAACATTGAAATTTGGCACTGATTTGGTGGCAGATATTGCTGTTTTCATTGGGAGCTGATTCAGTCGTGGAGTCCGTGGCTCAAGACTCCCTACTTAGGCTGATTCATTTGGGCCTAATCAGCGGCAGAAAGTCGGTTCAGTTCTATCTACTTCTCATGCTCTATATTACAGCCCATGCTAGAAGGTCTGCCTCAGTAAGAACACTATGAAAAACAAAAAAATTGCAAAAATATGGGAGATCTAAAAAACTTACATAAGCCCAGTGGGGGATCTCCCTAGTGTATTTATACCCATTGAAATACGTACCATTACCTCTGAAGAAATACAAAGAAAAGCAAAAAATTAGATAAAAAAAACACTCAACATAACAATTTGAAAAAATATATTACCAATTTTTATTCGAATAAAATTTACATATATCAACAAGTAAAAAAGATAGACAAATGGTAGTACAGGAATATTCCCACAAGAGGTCAGCACAGTAGTGGGTAAACCATCTTTTATTAGTAAGAATACACAATGCGTTGTAAATACACATGGGATGAGTGGCCAAAACAGATGTATAACAGCATATCAGTTTATTGTTGTCACAAAACTATGTGTATAAATCCAAGCATGGGATAACAGTGGTTCCTATTGTAATGTCCCGGTACTGCTCGTCCCATTCCCTTTAATAGTCCTTGCAGACTGAGATGGTATGGACATCTGCATATAAGGTAAAAAGTTTCCTCCCCCTTCATTCCTTCTATATATTACCAGAGCCAGCACACAGGGGGTCTATTAATGCGCCATCTTGTGGATGTTTTTGTGAACTACACCTGCCTATACTTGCCATTGTAATTTGAGTTGCCAATGTGAAGGTGTGTCCATTATGATCAGGTGACCTTCAGGACCAATCAAGCTCCCTTGACTGGCCTGGAGGAGGAGGAGTTACAGCCCCCTCTAGGGGGTTGGGGACCTTTTGTCTCTCTTTTTGTGTGGAGCCATCGAACACATGGGAAGCTGAAAATGGCAGCCAAGCCTCAGAGCACTCCAAACAGAGATGGCTTTTCCTCTGTACTCAATATTCTCCTCAGAGAGTGTTTTCCTCTGAAGCCCCAAGCCTACAAGCACTAAAGTTGACGGACCTGTTTTATCCACACATCTGGGACTTCTACACGTATCTCTCTATTCAATTAAGTCTTTGGGACAAATCTATATTTAAGAAGCCCATAGCTAGTCTGGCAGAATTTGAGGGTCTCCCGCTCCTGACAATTCTAGTTGCTCTTCTACATACGTGTACCCAGTTTGTTGAGGACTAACCCCCTGGATACAGGCCATCTTTACAAGTATATACAAGTTTAACTACCCAAGCAACTACTAATTAAACTATCCAAAGCATTCCTGCTCCAAACTCTATCACCTGCTCAATTGGACACTACCTACAAAGATCGCTGTATTGTATGTGAAGAATTACTCCATATGTACATTTGTATTACTTTGTCCTGCTAGTAAAAGAGCAACGTCTACCCCCGAGACCTGGATGTCTGTTGTCATTGTCAGATATCACGTGGGGGTGGGTAGTCAGGGACATCAAAAAGGAGATTTTGTGCACATTTGGGACCCAGGGACCCCCTGAAATCCGGCCACATCTGATATATTACCCGTGATACCAGCCCTGGCCCTCCTGAGTGCTACATCCTTCAACAAACTAAAGGTAAAGTATACCAATACAAATAACAGTGTACGGACATAGTGTCCAACCATATTAGATAGGAATTACCAGTGTTGCTCTGTTATAAAGTACATTTGCTTGGAGTCATATTGCATGTACCATAAAGTTCTAAACTAGAGAATATTGGTGGAAAACAAGAAAAACTTGCATAGAATATTAAATGAGTCACAATTGCTTACCCATGGAAATGGTAAAGAGAGATCAGGGGATGACGAAGGCAATACGCTGAAACGTGTGTCGGGTGGTCAGTGGTGGGTGCCCCTGTGTTTCTCTGTTATTTGTATTGGTATACTTTACCTTTAGTTTGTTGTAGAAACCACTGTTATCCCATGCTTGGATTTATACACATAGTTTTGTGACAACAATAAACTGATATGCTGTTATACATCTGTTTTGGCCACTCATCCCATGTGTATTTACAACGCATTGTGTATTCTTACTAATAAAAGATGGTTTACCCACTACTGTGCTGACCTCTTGTGGGAATATTCCTGTACTACCATTTGTCTATCTTTTTTACTTGTTGATATATGTAAATTTTATTCGAATAAAAATTGGTAATATATTTTTTCAAATTGTTATGTTGAGTGTTTTTTTTATCTAATTTTTTGCTTTTCTTTGTATTTCTTCAGAGGTAATGGTACGTATTTCAATGGGTATAAATACACTAGGGAGATCCCCCACTGGGCTTATGTAAGTTTTTTAGATCTCCCATATTTTTGCAATTTTTTTGTTTTTCATAGTGTTCTTACTGAGGCAGACCTTCTAGCATGGGCTGTAATATAGAGCATGAGAAGTAGATAGAACTGAACCGACTTTCTGCCGCTGATTAGGCCCAAATGAATCAGCCTAAGTAGGGAGTCTTGAGCCACGGACTCCACGACTGAATCAGCTCCCAATGAAAACAGCAATATCTGCCACCAAATCAGTGCCAAATTTCAATGTTAATACTGTTATGGAAGTGCTCATTGTAGAAACCAGCGTTTCTGTCGGAATAATTGACATTCTGTGATTTACAAAAATGCAAGTGTTTATGAAATCACAGCATGTCCGCTACGGATATTTTTTTGCAATATGTGGATGTGATTAGCCAGAATCCCATCAATTTTTCCGAGACAGTAAAATGTTGCAGTTTTTGCGTGGGGCCCCAGCTTAAGTCATATTTATTAGCTTTAGATTAGCTAAATACAATACAGAATACTAAATACTACAGAGCTTGAAAAAAACACACCAAATGGTGAATCTTTTGTTGTGGATTTTAATCAAAGGGTGCCAAGGGTGAAATCTGCAATGCAAATCATTGACATGCTGTGGATTTAAAATCTAGACCACTGGGCTATTTCTGCTGCTGTTTTTGCTCCATAAAGCTGAGGCCACACATTGTGGAAACACAGCTTTTTTTTGTTGCAGATTTTGTTGCGGTTTTTTGAGTCAAACCCAGGAATACATTGAGCAGAAGGGAGAAGTATAAGAACTTCCTATATATTCTCCATTGCCTCTGTAGCTATATTTGGCTTTGGCTCAAAAAACCGCAACAAAATATGCCACAAAAAAGGCTGCGTTTCCGCAGTGTGGTGCCTCAGCCTAATGTGGATATCTCATCCATGTTGCAGGGACTGTAAAATGCTGCATTTCCAATCTGTGCATCCCTAGTCAACTCAGGCCTGATATACAGTTAGTTCCATATACATTTGGACACTAACACAAATTTTATTTATTTATTTTTTTTACCTGTTTACTGGAACATATTCAATAGTTATCTAATAGACATGGACATAGAGTCCAGACTTTCAGCTTTCATTTGAGGTTCTACACATTAAAATTGGACGTAGGGTGTAGGAGTTTCAGCTCCTTAAAGAGGCTCTATCAGCAAAATCATGCTGATAGAGCCCCACATATGCGTGAATAGCCTTTAAAAAGGCTATTCAGGCACCGCTAAAGTTATATTAAACTACCCCCCCCCCTGTTTTAAAATGATACCCTATAAAAGAATGTGTTCAACTTACCCATCGTGCACGGTGGGCGAGCATTCAGGGTCCGCCATCTTATTCATCCACGCCTCCTATTCCTGCGATGTCCTCGGGTCCCGTCTAAGTCGCGAACTGACATTGCTAAAAAATGGCCTGGGCGCATGCTGCTTCTACTACTATTTTAAAACTGGGAGGTAGTTTAATATAACTTTAGCGGTGCCTGAATAGCCTTTTTAAAGGCTATTCACGCATATGTGGGGCTCTATCAGCATGATTTTGCTGATAGAGCCCCTTTAACATGTGCCACCCTGTTTTTAAAGGGATCAAAAGTAATTGGACAATTGCCTCAAAGGCTGTTTCATGGGCAGGTCTTCGCAATTCCTTCATTATGTCATTAAGCAGATAAAAGAACTGGAGTTGATTTGAGATGTGCTGCTTGCATTTGGAAGATTTTGCTATGAGGAAAACATGCGGTCAAAGGAGATCTCCATGCAGGTGAAACAAGCCATCCTTAAGGTGCAAAAACATAAAAAACCCATCTGAGAAATTGTTACAATATTAGGGGTGGCAAAATCTACAGTTTGGTACAACCTGAGAATGAAAGCACCAGTAAACTCATCAATGCAAAAAGACCTGGATGTCCACGGAAGACAACAGTGATGGATGATCGCAGAATAACTTCCATGATGAAGAGACACCCCTTCACAACAGCCAGCCAAGTGAATAACACTCTCCAGGATGTAGGAGTATGAATGTCCAAGTCTACCATAAAGAGAAGACTGCATGAAAGTAAGTGTAGAGAGTTCATTGCACGGTGCCAACCACTCATAAGACTCAGGAATAAAGAGGCAGAAGCATCTAAGAAATCCAGCAGAGTTCTGGAAGAACATTCTATGGACAGCTGAAACCAAGATCAACTTCTACCAGAATGATGGAAAGAAAAAAGCATGGTGAAGGTGAAGAAATCCCAGAGGAGGCCAGAGAAGGTAAAACAAAACAAAAACACTGTTCCTTGTCCTCCAAGACTCAGCGGTCACGTACGGTGCAAAACATTTGGCGAAGGCTTCATACAGCTGGCCAGAAGAAACAGCGGCGATGGACACTGGAGCTCCGGGGACAGGGGAGTATGATATCTTTTTTTTCACCTTCCCCCGCTTCCTACAAGGTTCCTGAAATTCCTGGATAACCTTTTTAAGCCCTAAGGAACCAAACAATTTTGGTCTGTAATGACAAGGCACTGTTCAGAGATTTGGACCATATGGTGATTTAACAATTATTCTTTATTGTATAAATAGTCACCCAAGAATAAGTATAATGTATGTGCAGGAATAGAGATGAGCGAGTAGTATTCGATCGAATACCTCAATGGGTTAAAAAACCTCCCATTGATTTCAATGTATAACGCCTGTAAGCCGGCACACATTGAAGTAAATGGGATCTGCTTTGAGCGCTCACACTCTGACACGTGTCTGAATGTGCGGCGTGTTACTCCATGGGAACGGAGCCTTACTTATGTGCATGAGACCTCAGTTTGTTAGTCTAGGTATTGTAGTTTTTTGATGCAATACTATACACTGGAAATCAAACTTTAAATATATTTAAGTCTCCAAAATTACTTATTTTTGTCCTCAGATTTTATCATCAGCAACAGAAAATTAGATCAGAGGCTTATCTTGCCAGACATGCTCAAAATAGATTAATGCTTATCAACAGTATGTGACTAGAAGAGCTGTTGCAGATAAAGAAAAAAATCACATCACCATTGATTTGTGTAAAAACACATAGTCAATTCTTAATTATTAAGAACATTGCTGAAAAGTTTGGGGGAAATAACAATTCTAGGTGTACATTTTTTGTATTTTTCCTTCTGAATAAATAACATACCTCCTCACAAATGATACCAGTGGCAGATCCAGGCTTTGCATGGCCCTGGGCAACTGACTTTGGCGGGGCCCTGCTTACGGGGGGGTCTGGGGAGTATGTAATACCCCTTAGGGGAACGGGGGGTCTGGGGGTGTCCCCCCAGGATGTTTTAAAAAAAAATAGCCCTAAAAATACGTTTATCAAATGCGATTCATATTTTCTGCCATTACATTCTGACATTACAATAAATACAATGCAGCAATACTTACAGGAGACGTCTCCCCACATTTCTTGTCTCTTCCCTTTGGACCGCCATGACCACTTCTTTCATCTGTGACTTGACTCTGTAAAGTTTGAAACACAGACATCTTTAACTCCTCACTTCTCCACGCACATATATATATCCCACAGCGGCCCCTGCAGCCTATATTATGCCCCATAGTAGCACAATAGACTGTGGGGCATAATAGAGGTTACAGGGGCCACATATATTATACTATTATTATATTATTATACGAGTATAATAATCGGAGCCCCAGGGGAGATGAGGGAACATAATTAACACTGTTACTCACCTCTCCTGGATCCGATGTTAAAGAGGACCTTTCATGGGTTTGGGCAAAGGCAGTTCTACATACCGCTGCAAAGCCAACAGTGTGCTGAATTCAGCGCACTGTCGGCTTT
Organism: Leptodactylus fuscus; assembly: GCF_031893055.1. Taxonomy (NCBI): domain Eukaryota; kingdom Metazoa; phylum Chordata; class Amphibia; order Anura; family Leptodactylidae; genus Leptodactylus; species Leptodactylus fuscus. Next base: position 196,646,967 of record NC_134265.1, read on the forward strand.
CCAGCGGTATATAGAACTGCCTTTGCCCAAACCCATGAAAGGTCCTCTTTAATCCTAGCAGGCTTCGGGCCTATATGGTACTGCTAGCACAGGCTTTGGGCCTATATGGTAATATACCAGACCACGTGACGTCTGGGCATTACCATATAGGCCCGAAGCCAAGCTAAGTAACACTGTTTATTATGTTCCTTCACCTCCCCTAGGGCTCCGATTATTATACTGGGGGGTCTGAAAAGACCCCCGAGTATAATAATAGCAGCAGTGGGATTGTGGCCTGGCCCGGGCCTATTCACTGCCGGCCTCCGCGGCCTATAGTACAAGGGGAAGCAGGCATACCTCCCAACTTTTAAAGAACTGAAAAAGGGACAAAATGTGCTGCGGCAAATTTAGCTCCACCCACTTTTATGTTGACTCCTCCCATTCTCATTCATTTTTCATGTGCCCCCACACAGTATAATCCTCCTACAGTCACCTGTAAATTATATGTCCCCCCTCTATCTCTCCCCCAGTTTCATATACACCCTTCATCTGCCCTCAGTTTCATGTCCCCCTCAATCTCTGCCCCAGTTTCATGTCCCTCCATCTCTGCCCCCAGATTCATGTCCCCTCCATCTCTTCCCCCAGTTTCATGTCCCCCCATCTCTGCCCCAGATTAATGCCCCCCTCCATCTCTGCCCCCAGATTCATGTCCCCCCATCTCTGCCCCAGAATCATGTCCCCCCATCTCTTCCCCCAGAATCATGTCCCCCATCTCTGTCCCCAGAATCATGTCCCCCTCCATCTCTGCCCCAGAATCATGTCCCCTCCATCTCTGCCCCCAGAATCATGTCCCCTCCATCTCTGCCCCCACAATCATGTCCCCTCCATCTCTGCTCCCAGAATCATGTCCCCTCCATCTCTGCCCCCAGAATCATGTCCCCTCCATCTCTGCCCCCAGAATCATGTCACCTCCATCTCTGCCCCAGAATCATGTCCCCTCCATCTCTGACCCAGAATCATGTCCCCTCCATCTCTGCCCCCAGAATCATGTCCCCTCCATCTCTACCCCCAGATTCATGTCCCCCATCTCTGCCTCCAGATTCATGTCCCCCCGTGACGTGGATTCCGCGTCAGAATCCACACACAAATACTCCGTGTGCATTGACCCTCAGTCAGACCATATGCCTGCAGGGAAATCTATATTAAAGAGGACCTTTCACCACTTTTGGGCACAGGCAGTTCTATATACTGCCAGAAAGCTGACAGTGCGCTGAATTCAGCGCACTGTCGGCTTTCCCGATCTGTGCCCGGTGTGAAGAGCTTACGGCCCGGTACCGTAGCTCTTCTATGGTCAGAAGGGCGTTTCTGACCATTAGCCAGGAACGTCCTTCTGCCTCGCGGCGCCAATCGCGCTGTGCTGTGGAGCGGGGAGGAACGCCTCCTCCCTCTGCTCACACAGCTTGTCCGTAGACTAGCATTATCAGGAGAGGGAGGGGGAGTTCCTCCCGGCTCCACAGCACAGCGCGATTGGCGCCGCGAGGCAGAAGGATGTTCCTGGCTAATGGTCAGAAACGCCCTTCTGACTGTAAAGCGCTACGGTACCGGGACCGATAGTGCTTTACACCGGGCATGGATCGGGAAAGCCGACAGTGCGCTGAATTCAGCGCACTGTCAGCTTTCTGGCAGTATATAACACTGCATGTGCCCAGATATGGTGAAAGGTCCTCTTTAAATCTGGATGGCCCTGCTCCCTACACACCCTTGCCTTGCTTCTTTTTTGGGAAAGTGGCGTAATTAACATTACCATAGAGCTGTAATTCCTAGCTCATACTGATTATATAACTGTATGATGTAGATGTTTTGGTATACGGCTAAAATGGCAAAACTTGTGATAGGGTCAGTTCTCACTGAGTTTTTTGCGGGTAATAAAATGCCTTCCATTCATTTTCAATGGGAGTCACTAGCAAATTTTTCCGATTTTTTTTTTTCTTTTTTTCAGCTAGCAGAGAAAAAAGCAACATGATTTATCTTCAGGTGGATTCTGTGGCTGAGTATTGTCTCTATGGTTTGACCCTTGGCTTGTTGACTCCTCTTCTTTGTTGTGTTGTCTTGTCCTGTTCTGAGTATCACTTATCTAGAGTAGGGTTTGCTGTCCAGTTGTCCCTGTCACCAGGACAGTTGCAGCATATAGGTAGGGACTGCAGCTGTTATTGAGAATTACCTTCAGGCAATTCTAACAAAGATATATTACATGTACGGACATCTGTAATGTGGGGCTAGCCATGACTTATTATAGGCATATAAAACGTATTTATTGGACAATGCGTACTTCATTATTGCTTCATAGTCCAAAAGTGAAGATGACACATCCTCTTACATCCTGTTATCCCCTTCATCCTCTTCCTCTATTGACTGTGATCAGCCCCCTACAAGGTGTCACATCAATCAGACTTTATCTGCTTCTTCAACTCTGTGGTTGCTTCAGCCATCTTTTTCGGTGTGGCCTGCTGGGGGAGAAGTATATCAACCAGGGACAAAAATAGAATTGATAGGCTGATCAGGAGGGCCAGCTCTGTCCTGGGGAGCCCCCTGGATCCAGTACAGGAGGTGGTGTGGTGACCTCCATGCGGGAGAACAAATCCCACCCCATGTATGGGACCTTGATGGAACTTGGCAGCACTGTAAGTGACTGTCTGCTTCACCCCAAGTGTGAGAAGGAGCGCTATCGCAGGTCCTTCCTTCCAACCGCGACCAGGCTGTTTAATCTACATCAAACCAAGTGAAGATCACTCCGCTCAGAGAACTAATGATTATGACGATGACCATGAAGTCTTCCTTCTTTCTCTTCCGTTTTTCCTTAGCTGCTATGGACTCCTAGTTTATCTTCTCTTCTCAGCATGTGTGTCTACATCTGTATTATATTACTGTGTATTATCCTGTATCTGTATTACTATGCTGCTGTAACATGCTGAAATTTCCCCAATGTTCCCCCAATTAAAGGATTATCTTATCTTCTGTATTCAATACCCCTGAGTGGGTTTCCTTTGAGGTATGCATATTCAAACCATGGAATTTCTGTGAATTCAGATTAACAATTTGACCCTGACACAGTCCAGGAGCTCAATTTTTTTTTTAATTATTTTTTTTTATTGGCAATTGGGTTGACATAAGAGTCACACAAACCAATCTTTGTTCTCAACAATTTATTAGTAATAAACCAGACTTTTTCTAAACCCCAAAGATGGAGCCCTGCTGATCGATTGCAGAGGAACAAATTTTTTGGTCCTTAATCAGGCCCATGGCTAAGATAAGGAGATATCTATACGGGACTATTGGAGCACATACATTATCTATTTTCCCAATGTTCTGTATGGCTGTGTCCAAGCCAAGGTTTGACATCATTTAAAATTTTCTCCATTATTCACAGTGTCTTCCATGAAATAGCCCTGAGTATAATAGACTAGGTCACCTCCATCATCCATACCATGCTAATGAATAACCTTGTTCTCAGGTCTCATGTTCCTGTATAATATATGGGCCTCATGAAATGTAACATAGGTAGAGGATTTAGCTGCATGGGACCAAATAACTGACCACTGACCGGGCGAGATCTGCCTTCTCAAATCTTCAGACCATTTGTTCATATATTTATGAAAGACTGGAGGTCTCCCCTCAGGAGTGGAGAGGAAATCTGTAAATGGTTGAGATTAAGCCGACTGTGGAGGTACCAGCTCGGCAAAGCCTCTCAAAGGAAAAGGGCGGAGAGATTCTCAGTGAGCAATCTGCTGGCAGTGAAACCACTCTGAAGGTAAGCTGAAGCAGGTTCTGAAGTGAAATAATCAAAGGGCCTGAGCTCCAAGGTCAGCGGGTCTACTAGGTCAGGTATACGGAAGAGCCCTAAATGTCTCCAGGGTCTCACCATCGCTGCCGTGAGCCCAACAGGGAGGAGTGGGTTAAATAGAAAAGAGATCATGGAGGAGCATGGGGAAAGTTTTGAACAAGAAATCCAGATTGCACGCGTAAAGCGTATGGGACCTAAGAGAGGGGCTGAAGGATGGGGGGGGGGGCGGGACCACAAAAAAGCATTGGGGTGAGTCGGAGCCAACCAGAGCTCGATCTCAGCCCATTTCATGTAGGCTTGCTGAGAGGCCCAAAAAACGATACAGCATAGATGAGTAGCCCAATAGTAGTGTAGTATATGTGGAACCGCCAACCGCCCCTCCCCTTTACCAGAAATCACCACCGAATGTAGGATACAGTGGCGCTTGCTGTTTTAGATAAATAGAAAGATAGATTTCTGAAGGGCATGTAATTCTGAGTGCGGGACTGCATTCGGAAGAGTTTCAAAAAAATAAAGAAGTTTTGGGAGAAGGGTCATTTTATCCACTGTGATGTGACCGATAAGAGAGATGGGAACGGAGCGCCAATTATCAAGGAGAGCCTGGAGATTGCTAAACAGACAGGGATAATTAGCTGAATAAAGAGTGGAGTAGGAGGGTGAAAGCTGGATCCCTAAGTAAAAGAGAGAGTGGGTATGCCATTGGAAATCAAAGTTAGACTTAAGCAGCTGCAAGGTCTCAGTGGGGATATTAATGGGGAGGGCTTCTGTCTTAGTGGGGTTAACTTTGTATGCAGAGAGCTGCATGATGTAGAGTACCGTGTGTATCACGGATGGCGTGGGGAACAGAGGAAACCCGATGGTCTCACAAGGTCTTGGCCAAAAGAGTATGGGCCTTGTTGCCTCTCTCATAGTACCGTTGGCGGCTATAGAAAAGGAGGCGCTGTACATTCTGGGCCGCGAGATCTCGAAGGTCTGCTCTGGCCGCCACTATGTGGCAAAGGACAGAAGTCGAGGAGGATACAGCCAAGTGGGTAGAAAGGGATTGAATTCAGGACAACAATGCCGCCTCCCTAGCCTTTCTATCCTTTTTCTGGCGGGAATCTAAAGCTATACAATGCCCTCTCATAACCACCTTGTGGGTCTCCCATAGGGTTGAAACAGAGAGGACCGAATGGGCATTGTGGGTAAAGTATTCCTGGAGAAGGGTACGAAGTGTGTCACGGGAGGTTGCAGAGTGCAAAAGAGACTCATTCAGCCATCAGTGACCCCGCCTGTTGGGGGTGGAAGCAGGGGATAGGGATACTGTGACTGGGGTGTGGTCAGACCACGAAATAGGACCAATGTCAGCATCAGCCATAAGCCTAAGGGTCGGGGTATAACCGAAGAAGTAATCGATCCTGGAGTGGGTTTTATGGGGATGGGAATAAAAGTGAAGGATTGGACCGTGGGATTGTTTACGTGCCAGAGGTCGAAGAGGGAGTGAGAGCGAATCAAACGGCGAAAGTCCCTGTGTAGGCGAAGCTGTGGAACACTGGGGGCCTGACATAGTCAGCCTGTCCGAGTGTTCAGAGAAAATCATATTGAAGTCACCACCGAACAGCAGGGCCGAGCCAGGGAAAGCCTGCAGGTGCTTAAGCACCCGTTTAAGAAAGGGTATCTGGGAAGAATTAGGAGTGTACATATTACAAAGGACTATCGGGAGTCCCTGAAAGAGGCCTTCTAGAATAACATATCACCCGTCAGGATCCAGGTTGGAAGCAGAGACAGAGATGGGGCAGAAGCGGGAAAGCAAAATAGCAACCCCTCCCTTCCTACGGTTATTAAAAGCAGAATAAGCATGGGCAAAGTAGGGACAGGCAAAGTGAAAATTGCCTATGTGGTCAAAATGGGTCTCCTGTAGGAAGGCCTCATCCGCTCTAAGAGAGCGAAATTCACAGAGCACTAGGCGCCGCTTACAGTTGGAGCCCAGGCCCTTAACATTCAAAGAGAAAAATAAGTCCGACAAACTAGGCCGCCACTCAGGAGGTATACTAATATGGTTTAAGGAGGATCTCAAAGAACACGTAAAAGCTACCAAACGTGGAACCAATCACATATGGATAAAAATAAGCAGCGGCCAGCAACACGTCTATCTCTGCGCAGTATATATCCCCCCACCAGGGTTCCCCTACCATGACCCCGAAACCTAAGAGGTCCTACAAAGGGAAGCTGCCCAATTCCAACCCAAAGGCAGAGTACTGATATGCGGAGACCTCAATGCAAGGACAGGCACAGAGATAGACTACCTGCCCCCCGACGACAACCCACATATCCACGGAAGTGAGATCCACCACCCAGAACCCACACAGACAAGAAGAAACAACCTGGACAGAATTGTCAACAAGAGCGGGAGACAACTGCTGAACACGTGCCGAAGCACTATACATAATGAACGGACGTATCAGGGGCGACTCTATAGGACGCTTCACACTAAACTCCCAAGTGAGCAACAGCATGGTGGACTACGCCATTACAGACGCAGACCCGTCAGACATTGAAGACTTCACAATTGCACCTGACTCCCACCTTTCAGACCACAACCAGATCCTACTCTACATGAGACACATGAACAAAACGCCCCCACAGGAGCCCCAACAAACCGGCCTCTACAACCTACCAAGACATTTCAAATGGGCCAACCACCAGGCCGTAGAATATACCAACGCAACCAACCGACCCGAAATCAAGACACTGCTCACAAGCTTCCATACAAACATCTATCAGCCAGACCAACAGGGAGTCACCAGAGCTGTGAAAGATCTCAAGTACATCCTACAGACCACAGCAGAACTAGCAGGCCTGAAACGAACCAAACCCATAAGACAAACCAATAAACAGTCCCACAAATGGTTCGACAGCGACTGCAGAGCATTACGCCATTCCCTAAGAACAGCCTCCAACCAAAAACACAGAGACCCCAACAACGAGGAGGCAAGGGAAACCTACGACAATCTGCGCAAGCGATACAAAGGCACCCTCAGAGACAAGAAACAGAGGTACCTCTCCCACAAAATAGAGCAACTACAGCCATAGCCAAAAGTTTTGAGAATGACACAAATATTATATTTTCACATGATCTGCTGCCCTCTGGTTTTTATGTGTGTTTGTCAGATGTTTTTATCACATACAGAAATATAATTGCAATCATATTATGAGTAACAAAAGCTTATATTGACAGTTAGAATGAGTTAATGCAGCAAGTCAATATTTGCAGTGTTGACCCTTCTTCTTCAGGACCTCTGCAATTCTCCCTGGCATGCTCTCAAACTTCTGGACCAAATCCTGACTGATAGCAGTCCATTCTTGCACAATCAATGCTTGCATTTTGTCAGAATTTGTAGGTTTTTGTTTGTCCAACCGTCTCTTGATGATTGATCACAAGTTCTCAATGGGATTAAGATCTGGGGAGTTTCCAGGCCATGGACCCAAAATCTCTATGTTTTGTTCCCTGAGCCATTTAGTTATCACCTTTGCTTTATGGCAAGGTGCTCCATCATACTGGAAAAGGCATTTTTGATCGCCAAACTGCACTTGGACAGTTGGGAGAAGTTCTGGTACATTCTGGTACCATTCTTTATTCATGGCTGTGTTTTTAGGCAAGACTGTGAGAGAACCGATTCCCTTGGCTGAGAAGCAACCCCACATATGAATGGTTGCAGGATGCTTTACAGTTGGCATGAGACAAGACTGGTGGTAGTGCTCACCTCGTCTTCTCCGAATAAGCTGTTTTCCAGATGTCCCAAACAATCGAAAAGGGGATTCATCAGAGAAAATGACTTTACCCCAGTCCTCAGCAGTCCACTCCCTGTACCTTTTGCAGAATATCAGTCTGTCCCTGATGTTTTTTCTGGAGAGAAGTGGCTTCTTTAAGGCCCCCCTTGAGACCAAGCCTTGCTCCAAGAGTCTCCGTCTCACAGTGCGTGCAGATGCACTCACACCTGCCTGCTGCCATTCCTGAGCAAGCTCTGCACTGCTGGTAGCCTTACCCCACAGCCGAAACACTTTTAAGAGACAGTCCTGGTGCTTGCTGGTCTTTCTTGGGTGCCCTGGAGACTTTTTGCCAACAATGGAACCTCTCCTTGAAGTTCTTGATGATGCGATAGATTGTTGACTGAGGTGCAGTCTTTCTAGCTGCGATACTCTTCCCTGTTAGGCCATTTTTGTGCAGTGCAATGATGACTGCACATGTTTCTTTAGAGATAACCATGGTTAACAGAAGAGAAACAATGATGCCAAGCACCAGCCTCCTTTTAAAGTGTCCAATGGTGTCATTCTTACTTAATCATGACAGATTGATCTCCAGCCCTGTCCTCATCAACACCCACACCTGTGTTAATGGAGCAATCACTGAAACAATGTCAGCTGGTCCTTTTAAGGCAGAGCTGCAATGATGTTGAAATGTGTTTTGGGGGATAAAGTTCATTTTCTAGGCAAATATTGACTTTGCAAGTAATTGCTGTTAAGCTGATCACTCTTTATAACATTCTGGAGTATATGCAAATTGCCATTAGAACAACTGAAGCAGTAGACTTTGTAAAAATTAATATTTGTATCATTCTCAAAACTTTTGGCCATGACTGTAGAGGACTCTCTCAAACACAGCTCATTCTGGGAGACCTGGCACCACATGGGCACAAAGCCCATGAAAAACTCCCTCCACATCTAAAATGGCAACATCTGGCACAACTACTTCAGAGGTCTCTACAAAAACATCCCTGAAGAAGATCTAACCCCAGAACAGCAACAGATAATCACCAAACTGAGGGATATGGAGAAAGTCATCAAGGACTTCCAGAACCTTCTGGTCTCACCAATCACCATAAAAAATATACAGGAAAGAATTGCCCTGAAGAAAGGCAAAAAAGCCAGCGGCCCCAACGGCATCCTACCAGAAATGATCAAACACAGCCCTCCAGCAATACACATGGCACTGGCAAAACTATAAAGCCGCCTCAGTTTCCAATCCAAAAACTGGGTAGCCGGGACTGAAAGCCGTTGCACTGCACTGGCATCCAGTCACGTACTCTGCTCCGGATTAAACCCAGTGAATGGGCCTAGTCCGGAGGAGGGAGTGTCTTCAGGCCGAATTGCGAGGTGACTCATCCTGAAGAATGAGCACCTCGCTTCTTTTTTCTGGGAGACAAAAGTAGCAGCTCCCGGAAAAAAGACCTGAGCGTCTTCCATTGATTTCAATGGGAGCCGTCTTTTTGGTCAGGGTTTTTGAGGCGAATACGGCCTCAAAACCCTGACCAAAAAACTCTGTGTGAACTTACCCTAACGCCTCACCTTTTTTGTTTATTTTCAGGAACCCAATGTTCTAGGCCAAGGTTGAGGGTAGGACTTTTTTGTTGGTGGATCTACAGAGGCATTACTCAATTTAAGTGTTTCCAATGGGAAGGGAGGGTTATTTCTCGAAGAGAATTCCAGAAGACATATGAGTACCCCAGCGAGGAACATTATAGAGCAACAGATCTTGCTTTTTTTTACTTCCCTATTGAGAAGTAGCACATAATCCTGCCCTATGTCTTTTGGAAATACCAGTCAATTGAACTCCTTTGATAGGGGAATAATTTCCTACCCTGCTTCCATTTGACATGAAGCTGAAATGCGTAAATTACAGGAAGCAGATCCAAAGATGGATCCACTGTTATGGCATCCTCTCAAGGTTCAGTCATCAAGTATCTCTGACAGAAACTTGTTTTAGGTTTTTTCTCCAAGTCTACCATGCCCCAGCTCACCTAAATCAAATATTTTCCCTGGTATCAAATAGTTGATTTAGAGGGTGCAACATGTTAGGTTATATGAAGCATGTTTGATGACTTGTCCTGTGGTCTACTCATTTTGGCAGATGGTGAACAGTTTATTATCCACTGCGCTCTCCAGATTCCGATGATACAGAAGAAAATGCTCTTGGAGAATACACATGGGAATAAACATTAGGGCCTTAATAATAAATCCTACCTCCTACTCCAAGATATCACCCAACCTACTAAGATACATATTGCAGCCAAATGATGTTCTACCACCATCTCTTTTCAATCAAGGATCGTATTAATTTGATAGACGATAGAGGCAGCTTTACTGCAGAAGCGTTGTTTGTCTCCTTCTAACTTTGGATTCTTTAAGGCCAGGTTGGTTTATCAGACCTTCATTTCATAATAATTATATGTTGCATCTGGGATCCCCTGCCCTTTGTTCCTTACGTCTATTCCCTGTTTTATCTTTCCCTATTGTTATGTAATAAAATGTTATCTATAGGATTTGTGAAATTGGTTGCCCCCTGTGTGGGGATCTTTTGCAGATTTTTTTTTATACATCTCCATATTTTGTTGTAATTCTTCAATAAAATCTTATAACTAAAGACAGTCAAATAGGTAGTTGAAGCCAAGAATTATGATAAAATAAAACAGTCTGGGCTGTGACATAGATACTATCAATAGTGACAAGATCATAAAGGGGAAATAGAAGCAGATGGTTGGTAGATATGTGGTTACCAGTGTATGATGGAACACATTGAGGTCATCCTTGTGATCTTTATATCTTGTATCATCTTTATCTCAACCATATGCAGGTCAGTATTTTCCAGCCTTAAGTGCGTACTGCATTATTATATCATATTTATCACAAATCACTTGTTAGCTGATATGCATGAAATGGTTTAAAAAGTTGTAGTAAAAACCCCGCTTAGGCTAGAGCCCCACATAGAGAGCCACAGCCACAAAGTGCTGCTGGAAAAACCACATTGGAGAAGCAGTGCTGCGTTTTTTCCTTAAATGCTTTTCACAGAAAGATTTTTCCTCTGTGGATTTTCTGCTTCAATTATACCTATATGGAAATCGCTAGTGTTTCCGTAGGTATAAAGTGCCTTGCAAAAGTATTCCTACCCCTTCAACTTTTTCACATTTTGTCACCTTACAACCACAAACTTAAATGTATTTTATTGAGATTTTAAGTGATGGACAAAACAAAGTGGCAGATAATTGTGAAGTGGAAGAAAAATAATACATGATTTACTAATTCTTGATCAAATAAAAATCTGAAAAGTGTGGCATGCAAAAGTATTCAACCCCCTATATCAATACTTTGTAGAGACACCTTTCGCTGCAATTACAGCTGCAAGTCTTTTGAGGTATGTCACCACCACACATAGCGCTTTGCATTTGGTCCAAAAAGTTCAACTTTGGTCTCATCTGACCTGAGCACCTTCTTCCACATGCCTGCTCCCCTTTATGGCTTGTGGCAAACTGCTAACAGCACTTCTTATGTCTTTCTTTCAACAATGGTTTTCTTCTTTCTACTCTTCCATAAAGGCCAGATTTGTGGCATGCACGACTTATAGTTGTCCTATGGACTGATTCTCCCACCTGAGCTGTGGATTTCTGCAGCTTCTCTAGAGTGACTGTGAACCTCATGGCTGCTTCTGTGACCAATACTCTCTTTGCTTAATCTGTATGTTAAGGTGGACAGCCATGTCTTGGTAGGTTTGCAGTTGTAGAATACTTTTTCCGTTTTTAAATGATAAATTGAATAGTGCAATTTAGGATGTTCAAAGCTTGAGATATGTTTTTATACCCTAATCCTGCTTAAAACATCTCCACCACTTTATCTCTGACCTGTCTGGTGAGTTCCATATGCTGTTTGTTCTCTAACAAACCACTGAGGCCTTCACAGAACAGGTGTATTTATACTGAGATGAAACTATACACAGCTGGACTCTTAAGTAATTAAGTGACGTCTGAAGGCAATTGTGTGCACTGGATTTTATTTAGGGGTATCATGTAATGTCCCGGTACTGCTTGTCCCATTCCATTTGCATATAAGTTAAAGAGATTCCTCCCCCTTCATTCCTTCTATATATTTACCAATGTTTCTATTTTACCAGAGCCAGCACACATGGGGGGGGGGGTCTATTAATGCGCCATCTTGTGGATGTTTTTGTGAACTACACCTGCCTATACTTGCCATTGTAATTTGAGTTGCCAGTGTACAGGAATGTATAGTATGATCAAGTGACCTTCTAGAGCAGGGTTAGGCAACTTTCGGCACTCCAGCTGTTGTAAAACTACAACTCCCAGCATGCACACTTGCTCTGCTGTTCTTGGACCTCCCATGGAAGTGTATGGAGCATGTTGGCAGTTGTAGTTTCACTGCAGCTGGAGTGCCGAAGGTTGCTGACCCCTGTTCTAGACCAATCAAGCTCCCTTGACTGGCCTGGAGGAGGAGGAGTTACAGCCCCCTCGAGGGGGGTTGGGGACCTTTTGTCTGGGTTTTTCGTGTGAAGACATCTACACAAGACATGTGGAGCTAGCAGCACATGGAAAGCTGAAAATGGCAGCCAAGTCTCAGGGCACTCCAAACAGATATAGCTTTTCCTCTGTACTCAAGATTTTCCTCAGAGAGTGTTTTCCTCTGAAGCTCCAAGCCTACAAGCACTAAAGTTGATGGACCTGCCTATCCATACATCTGGGACCTCACACGTATCTCTCTATTCAAGTAAGTCTTTGGAACAAATCTATATTTAAGAAGCCCATAGCTAGTCTGGCAGAATTTGAGGGTCTCCCGCTGCTGATAATTGTATTTGCTCTTCGACATACGTGTACCCAGTTTGTTGAGGACTAACCCCCTGGATACAGGCCATATTTACAAGTATATACAAGTTTAACTACCCAAGCAACTACTAAGTAAACTATCCAAAGCATTCCTGCTCCAAGCTCCATCACCTGCTTAATTGGAAACTACCTACAAAGATCGCTGTATTGTACGTGAAGAATTACTCCATATGTACATTTGTATTACCTTGTCCTGCTAGTAAAAGAGCAACAGCTACCCCCGAGACCTGGTTGTCTGTTGTCATTGTCAGATATCACGTGGGGGTGGGTAGTCGGGGACATCAAAAAGGAGATTTTGTGCACATTCGGGGCCCAGGGCCACATCTGATATATTACCCGTGATACCAGCCCTGGCTCTCCTGAGAGTTACATCAGAGTACGGGGGGGCTGAATGCTTTTGCACGTCACACTTTTCAGATTTTTATTTGATTAAAATTTTGAAAACCATGTATCATATTCGTTCCACTTCACAATTATCTGCTACTTTGTGTTGGTCTATTACTTAAAATCTCAATAAAGTACATTTAAGTTTACGGTTTTAGGTGAGAAAATGTGAAAAGGTTCAAGGGGTGTGAATACTTTTGCAAGCCACTGTAATTGACATGTTGCGATTTACAGAAACACAATGGTTTTTGAAAACACAGCATGTCCGCTGCGGATATATTTATGCAATGTGTGAATAGGAATAGCTAGAATCCCATCCACTTTGCATATACTGTAAAACGTTTATGCTACGTGGGGCCCCGGCCTTAATTTTGGAGCGTATTTGTGCTCTGGCCTTTTTACATATACAGCTGACGTTTTTCTCTTTGAAGCTGATTTTAAGAACTATCACTAGATGGTGAGAATTACTTTATGCATTTACATGTGTTCTCTAATGTTGTTTTGTGCATAATAAAAAAGGAAATTTATTAATATTAACAAATTATTATACACTGGAAGGACAAATGAACTGAATGAAAAAAAACATCACTTTAGTGAAAAAGTAAAGTTTAGAAAAATCTGGTGACATTAAGCTGCAAGGGAGTCTATAACACTAACATCTCTTCTAAACTACTTATTTGCTTTTGTAGAGGCTGTTAGTAACATAGTGAATCTTTTTGTGTCAAAGTGCGGAAAAAAATGTTAATCCATAAGCAAATGAGTTTTTGCTGTATCTCAATGCCAACCCTAACATTGAATGGAAGGTCTCGATGTACCATGACTATGGCAAAAAATACAGACCTGCTCACACCTCTTGTGCACCAAACAGGTCATGCTTAAGGATATTGATACGAAGAAGGCAATAGACCGCGCTCGAGGTCACAGTACAATTTATTGGTTAAAAGGTGTACCTCTTAACCAATAAATTCTACTGTGACCTCGAGTGCGGTCTATTGCCTTCTTCGTATCATTCTCTTTCCCGGTTGTTCCCTGATCGGTGCTCTTTGGACGTGCTGCTCCCTCCATCTATATACAAATAAAGAATTTCTTTACGTGGTTGTGAACGTGTCTCAAATTTTGGATATCCTTCATTTTGGTTTCCACAAATATCTACACTAGAAGTCTGCTCGGTGTCTTCTCTTTTTTGTTTTGAGTGATGCTTAAGGATATTGGTAGCCTCAAATTCTTATAAGAATAAAATGCAACAACTATTATTCATCAGAATTTTTGCATTTGAGACTTGGGCTTAAGCAAAATTGTGCACAATATTTATGTCTTTTACAACATACTAAATTGTAACGTCTTAAATACATTACATCTTAATGAAATCAACAAAATTTGGTGTATATTCTAGAACGAATCCATCATGAGATTATTTAATGGAATGGAGCTGAACCACATTACAGACTTTATATGGCTCACCCTTGGTTCACATCTGTGTTTGGTAATCCGTTCGGGAAGTCCGCATGAGGACCCTCCGAATGGACTACCGAACACACTGGTAAGTGCTGTGCAGTGAAAGGACACGGACCCCATAGACTATAATGGGTCTGTGTGCTCTCCACACACTTCCCGCACGAATCATGTGGAGAGGAAATTAGATCATGAAGTACTTTCATGATTCATGTGGGCAGCGTGCGGAGAGCACACGGACCCCATTATAGTCTATGGAGTTTGTGTGCTTTCACTGCACACACTGCTTGCAAGTGCTTTTGGTATTCCGTTCGGGGGGTCACCATGTGGACTCCCCCGAATGGATTACTAACGCAGATGTGAATGAGGCCTTACTTAAAAATTGGTACCTTTTATTGTGGTGGTTCTCTGATTACTCCAGGTCTTATCTGTCGCCTACTATTATAGGCAAGTTACCCCAATGTATCCTTACACATACTGTATGTTCAGTATCTTTTCTAATATGTAAAGTACAGTTTCCAGTTTCCATCTAATTTTAGACTGTTGTGGAAGCGTTTAGAACAAATGGCTGGTCAGGTTATTTGAGTAAGAGGCAACCACTCATTTATTTAAAGTTACAAATGTTTAAATATTTCTAATTTTCCAGGTCACTGTCTATATATAAATTCTTGCAGCCCTGCAATTTTCACTGAGCCTCACAATAGGTTGACAATTCCTGTATCATAGATATCACTTTTCAGTAGTTGTCTCATTATTCTTACAGACATTACAGTAGAAGATAAATAATCCACCATTGACAATCAGTGATGACACGGCTCCCATCCTACATCTGTGCACAATGACCTCTGCATAGGATACAGAGTATGCACACGCAATTATATAATTCAATGACTAATCTTCAGTCAGTAGGTAGAGATTAGGCTAGGAGAGGTGAAGAGCCAAAGCTGGAAACAGTGCCCATCCAGGTACTTCCCTGTTGCACTTGATCCTCATTTGCATATTCTAAAAGATGCAATCTTCTAAGAAAGTATGAAGGTTATTTATAGTGTCTACTGCATAGTACTGGAACTAGTTTATTTCCATTCTGACAGACTAGCTTCCCAATATGTTCAATACATGTTTATCAGATATTGGGTATTGAACCATGTTCTTCAGGAGCTCAGTGGGTGCTGAGTCTAGTCTGTTACTTAGAGACATCTCTGATTCTGAGCATTATACTTTACATGTCACATTTGACCATGACATCTGAAGGTTTTTATTATTTTGACTTTCACTTGGGAGCTGTGAATGGCTCTTACTTTGGTGAAATATTTTAAAAAAAGATTTTCAAAAATATAAAAAATTATGAAAAAAAATATAGAAATCACCTTTTCATATCGTAGAATACATATAAAATAACAGATACAAAAATGGAAACTCATTAGGCATCCTCAAGTCATAAAATTCCAATGTGAACACTGTAGCAGGAAATAAAATATAAGTGGCCAAATCTCTGTTTTTTTTCCAATATTTTGCCTCCCAAAAAATTTGAATGAAAATGATAAAAGTGGTCAAAACTTCACATATTCCTCAAGATGTTCCAATATATATCACATTTTGTCCACAAATAGGAGACCTTAACTCCCTAGTGACATATGACGTGCCATTATGTCCTGGGCGCCTGATACTTAGCGCCATTGGATGTAATAATACGTCCAGCCCTTAAAGGATCTCCATATCATCTGACACAGGGATCTTAAGAAGAATGCAGCTGCTCATGACAACAGACAATCTTCTTCCTTGCATAGGATGGGGGTTGCTCCTCCACTCCCGATGACATGGGTCACTACAATTGGCGGATCGATTCAGAGGTGATAAAAAAAATCGATGAAAGAACTGTAGGGTTAAACTGCTCGCTATAACCCTTGATAAATTCACCGAGGGGTCTTGTTTCCAAAATGGGGTCATTTGGGATGCGTAAATTCTAGGGTTAAATGAATATATTATTGACAGAAATTGAAAAGTGTAAATTTGACCTAATTTGGTTTTAATCGCTTTTGTTTATAATTTATTCAGGAGTTCAGTTTTGAGAATGGGGTGATTTATGGGGTTTCTGTTAGAGAAGCCTTTCAAGGCCCCTTCAGAACTGTTCTTGAAAATTTGGAGAATTACTGCTTGACTTCTAAGACTTCTAATATCATACAAAAAAGGAAAAGGTGATTAAAGTTTGATACCAGCATAAGCAGAGATATGGTAAGAGAGAGGTATTTTTCGGACTATAAGACGCACTTTTTTCCCCCAAAATCTGAGGGGAAAAGAAGGGTGCGTCTTATAGTCCGAATGTGGCCGCCAATACAGACCCGGCATCCGCCGGGGAGGGTTATACGCTACGATATTTCATGATATATTGTTGAAGGTGAGACTAATCTCCCAAATTTTAATAAGGGTGTGATGAAATATCTTATATCATACTATACAAAATATGTGTTGTAATGGTTGTGTTCAATGTCGCTGAGGAGTTTGTTTCAATGGGTTAGCACAGTCTGTGTAATTTTCATCCACAAATGAAGAAGATCAGTCTAATTTGGGCAGTAATGATAATGTGCAGGCTAAAGAGGAAGACTGTCCCAGGTGATAATTCAGTTATAGTTGATGTAGTTAGCAAGGCATGGATACTAACACTGACCTGACTAAAAAACTGAGACGTGCCTCGCGGGTTGCAGAACGCAACTCCTCTACCCAACTACTTACTGTTCCTCATCCCTGACCTGTTTCTCCTCCATAACTGACGAAAAACTCTCCTCCCTAATCTCCAAATCCCACCTCACCTCCTGTGTGCTCGACCCAATCCAGTCACATCTCATCCCCAAACTCGCTGAAGTCATTACTCCAGCCCTAACCCATCTCTTCAATCTATCCCTAACCAATGGATCCTTCCCCTCAGCCTTCAAACACGCCACTGTCACTCCTATACTTAAGAAACCGTCCCTCGACCCGTCCTCTCCCGCCAACTATCGTCCCATCTCTCTGCTCCTGTACGCCTCAAAACTTCTTGAGCAACATGTCCACTCCGAACTCTCCTCCTATTTCTCATCCAACCTACTCTTTGACAGACTTCAGTCAGGCTTCAGACCCCGGCACTCCACTGAAACTGCCCTAACAAAAGTCACTAACGACCTGCTAACCGCCAAAGCCAAGCGCCATTACTCTGTCCTCCTCCTCCTCAACCCCTCCTCTGCCTTTGACACAGTTGACCACTCCCTCCTGTTAGAAATTCTCTCATCCCTTGGTATCTCAGACCTGGCCCATTCCTGGATCTCCTCATACCTCACCGACTGCACATTCAGCGTCTCCCACTCGCACACCACCTCCTCACCACGCCCTCTCTCTGTAGGTGTCCCCCAGGGCTCCGTCCTAGGACCCCTCCTGTTCTCCATCTATACCCTTGGCCTGGGCTAACTCATAGAATCTCATGGCTTTCAGTACCACTGTTATGCCGATGACACCCAAATCTACATCTCTGGACCAGACATTACCTCCCTGCTGGCCAGAATTCCAGATTGTTTAGCGGCCGTAGCCTCCTTCCTCTCCTCCCGCTTTCTCAAACTCAACATGGAGAAAACAGAGTTTATCATCTTCAGCCCATCCTGTATGGCCCCTCCACCTGACCCATCTATCAAAGTTAATGGAACCACAATTACCCCTGTCCCACAGGCCCGATGCCTTGGGGTAACCTTGGACTCTGACCTATCCTTCAAGCCACATATTCAAGCCCTCAACACCTCCTGCCGCCTCCAGCTCAAGAACATCCACCGAATTCGCCCCTTCCTCACCCAGGAAACTACCAAGATGCTCGTCCAGGCCCTCATAATCTCCCGCCTAGACTACTGCAACACCCTTCTCCATGGACTCCCAGCAAACACCCTCGCCCCCCTCCAGTCCACCTTAAACTGCGCTGCTCGCCTAATCCACCTCACCCCCCGATCTTCATCGGCTGCTCCCCTCTGCCAGTCCCTCCACTGGCTACCTATAGCCCAGCGAATTGAGTTCAAGCTACTAACGCTAACATACAAAGCCATCCACAACCTGGCCCCTCCATATATCTCTGAACTAATCTCCCGCTACCTGCCCACACGTAACCTCAGATCCTCCAATGACCTCCTACTCCACTCTGCTCTCATCCGCTCCTCACACAACCGTCTCCAAGATTTCTCTAGTGCATCCCCCATACTCTGGAACTCCTTACCACGACACATAAGACTGACCCCCACAATCACAGGCTTCAAGAAGGCCCTGAAGACTCACCTATTTAGGAAGGCCTACAACCTCCAATAACACTAACACCTCACTGCCATCTGTACAGTCTCCCCCTCTCCTTCTGTCTCTACCCCCCTTCCCTCATAGATTGTAAGCCTTTGCGGGCAGGGCCCTCTACCCCACTGTGCCAGTCGGTCATTGTTAGTATTATATCTACCTGTATATTCTGTTTATTGTATGTAACCCCCAAATGTAAAGCACCATGGAATTAATGGTGCTATATAAATAAATAAATAAATAAATAAATAAATAAATAAATAAATAATAATAATAATAATAACCAACACAGACATTGCTTCAGTGAACCTGGCTGATTAAAAAGTCATTGAAGTGGTGATCAAATAAATATTATGACATCACAGATGAGAGGTTGCAGGAGGTATCTTGAAGGTCAAGGATCTATAAATTTGATGAAATTTGATTATAATTTCAGTTATTAGTTTCTTGGACTCACAACATAGTGTGGGGTCTGTCCTTATCTCCTTCTGGGGTGCTCTACCTTGAGACTTAAACGACCAAGTCTGTAAGTTAATGCCCTTTTATTTTATATTATTGTATGTATTTGTCTTTGTTTTTATTGCATCTTTTCATTATACACTGTATCTTATGTTGTGGATGTACTGGTGTCTCATTTTACCGTAAGGGAGGGCATACTTAATACTATTGAGAATCGTCACTAGTGTCCACTGCTGTTGTCCGTTACAAGATTTTAACAACAAACACTATCAGAACTGTCATAAGTCTGTTAAAAATCTCATTGATTTCCATGGGATTTTATCTGTTGTCTGTTAGTGTCCATTTACACCAAATCCGTCACATGTTGGTTATTTTTCAAGAATACAAAAAATCTGGGGTGTAGGACTTTTGTGTCCACGAAAAATAGCGGCTTTATGACAGATGTCAGGCATCCATTATTTTTTAACATTATTGTCTATTGGTGACAGACTTATATGGACAGTAACAAACAGTCATCAACATGCTCAGAAAAATCAAGACAACAGTGAAGATACTTGTGGAAATTTATTTTAAAATGTATATTTATGTAAAAAAGTTAAATAAAGGTTATTTTATTACAAATAAATGATTTTTTTTTTTATCAAACAAACACGAGAAGCAGAGACAATAACAGTTTCTTTAAGATATTGTCAGGGGAGGCCTCCTCAGCTGGTTAAAGTGTTGACGTACTAGTATACTTTGACTTCGAGGACCCCTCCCCTGACACCTTCTGAAACCATGTACAAAACACAAGCAGAGGTGTTACAGAATATAGTCTTCATCCCATTGCAGAGTCCTTGAAGATTCTGGAATCATTGGAATTGTATGCCTCAATGTCCACAGCCACAAAACGATACTGAACATCAGCAATGGCAATCAGCACAATCGAAAAATACTTCTTAGAATTGAAGTGCAGAGAGTCACCCATTGCAGGTTTCTAGATAAGGATGAGCTTTCCATCAACTGCTCCTACACAGTTCAGAAAATGCATCACTTCCCAGAACTTGTCTGTAATGTCCTTCCATTGTTCTGTTATTGGATGTGGGATAAATTTGTCACAAAGCAAATCCCAATAGGGCCTGGCAAGTATCCCAGATAATGCAAGAGATTGTTGACTTGGCAACAGGTGGAGAAGCTCTCACCTGTTGCCACATACCTTAAAAGTAAAGAAAAGAAAAAATTGGTGGGCAGCTGGTGGGATATATTTTTATATTTAGAGCGCATATGTCTAGATTAAGTAACTTACCCCTGCACTTGTTTGTGGCTATATTGCTAGTGGTTTGTTTGGCTTGTTATGAATTAAGAATTGATGTATTTCACATCAACCTCTTTGTACTTTATACTTAGCTCCTTTTTTGCAATATGTGCACACACTAGCAGGAGGACCCAACTTTGCACGAGTATATTTAATTTTTTGTTTGTGTAGTGGCCCCATAACAATTGTCCAGTTTTGCACTGGTGTATTTTGTATATTGTTTGTGTTTGTCCATAAGCGTCATGTAATCATGTGTATCTCATTTCGGATATCAGTGAAAAACCTGCAATGTTGTTATGGAGACCTGGAGTAAATCTGTGTGTATGTGACCTTGTGTAACAGTCATTCACAGCTCCTTGCCCCTTTAAGGCTTACATAAAGTAGTGAAGAAAAATGGCTGGGTTGCCATGGAAACTTGGAGTAAAACTCTAATATGTGGTACTCTGTGCAGAGCCGTGTATTTAATTCTCTGGCGTGTGCTACTGTGTGCTGACTTGTGTATCTAATCCTCCAGCGTGTGGTACTGTGTGCAGACGAGTGTATCTAATCCTCTGGTGTGTGGTCCTGTGTGGAGACGCACATATCTAATCCTACGGTATTGTGTAAAGACGTGCGTATCTAATCCTCCGGCATGTGGAACTGTGCGCAGATGCACGTATCTAATCATGTGGCATGTGTAACTCTGTATAGACGCACGTATCTAATCCTCCGGCGTGTGGAACTGTGTGCAGCTGTGCGTATCTAATCCTCTGGCATGTGGTACTGTGTGCAGACATGTGTATCTAACCCACCTCATGTGATATTGTGTGCAGTAGTGTGTATCTAAACCTCTGCCATGTGGTATTGTGTGCAGTGGCGCGTATCTAAACCTCAATTGTGTGGTATTGTGTAAAGATATGCATATCTAATCCTCTGGCGTGTGGAACTGTGCGCAGATGCGCGTATCTAATCCTGCGGCATGTGGAACTGTGTATAGATGCACGTATCTAATCCTCTGGTGTGTGGTACTGTGTGAAGACTCGCGTATCTAATCCTCTGGCATGTGGAATTGTGTGTAGATGCGCATATCTAATACTGTGGCGTGTGTAACTGTGTGCATTGGCACGTATCCAATCCTCTGGTGTGTGGTACTGTGCGCAGACGCGCATATCTAATCCTGCAGCATGTGGAACTGTGTATAGATGCACGTATCTAATCTAATCTGTCGTGTGGTACTGTGTGAAGACTCGCGTATCTAATCCTCTAGCATGTGGAATTGTGTGTAGATGCGTGTATCTAATCCTCCGGCGTGTGGTACTGTATGAAGACTCACATATCTAATCCTCTGGCATGTGGAATTGTGTGTATATGCGCATAGCTAATCCTGTGGCGTGTGTAACTGTGTGCTGAATGTGTGCACGGCATCCTTTCTGGAGGAATCTCCTATTTACTATTCAAAACTGCGGACCCTGGTCTGGTAGCATACGGAGTTGATGCTGTTAATTACCTAAACTATTATTATATGGAAACTGTACTAGAGTACTACTGACACTACATGTCAAGAGTCTGAGGAAGGTATCTGCGAATACCGAAAAACGTTTTACTCTACCATCACGAGTGTGAATAATAAAGAAAGTTCACTAGCACATCCTAAGTATGACGTTCCTTTCTGCATGAACACTGAGTAATAGAGACATATGTGAAAACTGTAGAATCTTCTCTACAAGGAACTGTGATTAGGTTTCTAGCATATTGGTAACAGATTCCCTTTAAGATGATCATATGACGCACCAGTCTTATTAGGTTCCGCCCAAGTGTTTTATCATATAATTTAGATGTTCTCAAATGCAATCACAGCCATTGCTCCCCCCCAATACATTGAAAGCCACCATTCCTTCTTGCCCCCAGCTAGATAACCATATTGCCCCCAGATATACTGGCGACGTCCACTGTTCCATTACTCACCACCTTGTCCTGCAGTAGTTGTTGAGATTTCTCTCATGAAGGTCTGGTGGGCATATGCTATCACCCGTTCTTTCCCGTCTTGCATGTGTGTTAACGCTGCTTCCAGTCCCTTCAGGTTCCTAACAGTCTACAGCATGAATGACAATGGCTAAGATAGGCATGCTCTTCAGCAGTCTCTTTAGTTTGACAAAGACCTGCTCCACCTCCAAACTAAAGGCACTTGTTTTCCTGATTGTTTCTCTTGGGGCACCGCCTTCAATTTGGCGAAATCTTGGATGAAGTGAAACAGGAAGGACAATAACTCACTAGTATTAGCAAGTGGCACCCACTTTTGCTCCACCTGCAGTTTTAACTCCATAGGCTGGACGCCTCTTTGGGCACCAC
The DNA here is from genome assembly GCF_031893055.1 of Leptodactylus fuscus. Lineage (NCBI taxonomy): Eukaryota > Metazoa > Chordata > Amphibia > Anura > Leptodactylidae > Leptodactylus > Leptodactylus fuscus. The sequence continues at coordinate 196,669,645 of NC_134265.1, forward strand.
ATGCCACATGTACTCTATGTTCTCTTCTATGAAATGTATCTTCATGGCCTTAAGCTTCAGCTTTGCAAAACGGGTCAGAACTGTGCTAGCTTCTGATTGGGGACCTCTTTCCAGTATTTAAGGCCCAGTTCCTAGGCCATTAATCTACCTAGATATTACAGCACATTCACACCTAATATCAAAGGACATTACTTCCCCTACTCCACCACTTTATTTTCCGAGTCCACCCCCAGAATTCTATGTCAACAAACATTACTCCAACCTTCCCAGTTGGGAGCTTGTTCACCCCAAAAGGTGGTCTCAAAGGTGGTGAGATAGGATCCGGTATCAATAAAACGGTAGTTTGATTCTGTCAATCTTAGTGTTCATCAGGGATCCTCTCCTTCTATGTCTATAGCTTCCAAATTGGAGCAATAAGTACCAATCTCTGCAATATGCCCCTCAGACTACTTTATCTTACATCTCACCTGGGAGGCACAGACACCCTTCAAGAGATCTCTCCGCATTGTCCCACATTTACGCTACTATCTACTCTTGTGTATTTCTCAATAGACCAAACCTCTTTCACTGTGGCTCCTAGGCCCACCAGAGTATCTTCGTCCCCGTTTTCAGCCAAACTACACATGATCAGGGCACTTGCCTCATTACCCAGTCATAGGAGGGGGAGGTTGTCAGCATAGTCCTTTAGCTCTGCTGATCTTTGGTTGCTTCGTAAAGCATCATCGAACGCCTGCAAAGCGAAGGGAGGAATTGGTCCCTCATTGTGGGCTCCTGATTGGCCTAATAGACAATTGCAATTTGTCCTGCCAGGGCTACATTTTTGGCTCCCGATCCATTACAAACTGGTATACTTCCATGGGACAGACATGCATAAACTGAACCTGTAACATGAGGTCCTCCAGGTCTTCCATAGTAGAAACTAATAATCCTTGGATCCACTGCTGGAATTAGTTTCTGAGGCCATCCACCACAGCCAAGTAGCTGTTAGTAGGATCACGTTGTAACATCCAGAATCTTTTGCGATATACCTCTAGGGTGAGGTTGTTTTTCTGTATTAATGCTTGTTTTAGGGCAACATAATCCCATCTTGGTCTAGGGCAGTACTGACTAACCTATTGAGCTTAGTGTGAAAAAATTCTTTAAAAAAACCTAGTTCAACTTGGGTACCATGTCACTTCAAGAAATATCCACAATTTTGTGATATTTGTAGCTTTAGTTAAAGTTATATTTTTGATTTATGTATTATATGCATTTCTGTCCCATCACTCGGTATATAACCCTCTTTTTATGGCCCATCATATGGTATATGAGAACCTATTTTTTAACCCCACACATGGTATATGACTCCCTTTTTTTGCCCTCCCACACACTATATGATCCCTCTATTTATGGTCCCCCACACAGTATAAGATCCCTATTTTAAAGCCACCCGCAGTATATGACCCCCTTATTTCCCTCCAGCCCCACACATTGAGTAGCAGCTGATAATTTTTACTCACCTGTCCATGCTCCAGGCCTGTCTACCCTCCGCTGTAGGCTATGCTGAAGTACGCTGGGATGCTATATGTACAGTAGTGTCCCAGCATTCTTCAGCATCATGACGTAAGTGTAGCACCACCTAGAGGAGGCAGTGGAGAGTGGCCAGGACAGGAGTGCAGACAGCTAATTAAAAATTATTGGCATCTGCTTATTACAATAACACAATTAGTAGTTGCTGATGTGCATCACCCAAAATATCTTAGTGTCACCTTTGATACATGTGTCATAGGTTCACCATCACTGGTGTCGGGGAAACGCTGCAAATGCTTCCAGGACCTTGCCCCTAAGGCTTGGTGTCAACTACTAAGCCCATTGCTCGCTGGGTAGCTGTTACTGTTTGCAAGTCTGTTCAAGCCTGTTTGCAAGCCTCTTAAGAAAGTGTCCAGGTCCCCATCTTTGTACATCACAGGAAAATGCTCCAGTCAGGGTTTAAACATGGTGTAGAACCATACATTTTGGATTTGAGCCAACTCTAGTTGGTACTGTCTCACTGTCTCTCAGCTTGTCACTCCTCAATCTCTGGCTCTATTTGGCATTCTCATAACATCAGCTGTAATGGAGTTTGCGAGTCACAATCTCCTAGCTGTTGGAGAAGTAATGGAAAACAAGAGTTTACTCCATTCTGCACATTCACGCCACTGCCCTCCTCCAAGTCACACCTTTCTGGGGTAAGGAGCATTGCCAGGTCTTCTCACGCTATATAGGACCCTGCCTTGGGTTCCACATGTCCTGTGCATTAGACAACATCCATTGTGGTGATTGTTTTGTACTGATCCTGCCATTGCAGACAGTTGTATGGTGATATAAGTAAACTTTTATTTGACTATAGATGTCAGATAGTATAGTCTAGAAAGTCCCCTGATGAGTGGTGTGTTACTGTACCAGGAAATGCGTAGGTACTAGGGACATTTAGGGTCTCATTAAGGGTCAGTTTAGTACTGCCTTTGTAAGGGCGGGAGTATTATGGGGTTTGAGGGTCAGCATTGGAGGGTAAATATAGGGACCTCTGTTCTCCCTTTTGTGATACACCCTCACCGTGAGACTCCCGTCTACATACTTTGGTAAGATTGTTCCATTACTTTTCTACTTCACTATCTACTTTATCATTTGCTGAGGTGACAATGTTTTATATGATATCTCTGCAGGGACCTTTTTTAAGTATTATTATTAAATGTTGCAAAAGTGCCTATATACAGATTTGCCTATTTCTGCTGCATATCAGTGTGTCCTCTGGCACTCTGGGTACTACATTGCTGCTTGAGGATCTTGCTACTTTATTTGCAGATGGCAAACACATGACTCAACCTTTTCCACTGCACATACAGCTCTGGAAAAAATTAAAAGACTACTGCAAAATTTTCAGTTTCTCTGATTTTTCTCTTCATTGGTATATTTTTGAGTAAAATGTCCATTGTTCTTTTATTATATAAACTACTGACAACATGTCTCCGAAATTCAAAGCAAAAAAATTTGTATTTATTTGCAGCAAATGAGAAATCATCAAATTAATAAAAAAAAGAAGCAGCGCTATCAGACCTCAAATAATGCAAAGAAAACAAGTTCATATTCCTTTAGAAACAACAATACTAATGTTGTAACTCAGGAAGAGTTCAGAAATCAATATTTGGTGGCATAACCATGATTTTCAATCCCAGTTTTCATGCTTCTTGGCATGCTTTCCACCAGTCTTTCAAACTGCTTTTGGGTGACATTATGCCACTCCTGGTACAAAAATGTAAGCAGTTCTTTTTTGTTTGACGGCTTGTGACTATCCATCTTCCTCTTGATTACAGTCTAGAGGTTGTCAATGGGGCTCAGGTCTGGAGATTGGGCTGGCCATGACAGGGTCTTGATGTGGTGCTCCTTCATCCACACATTAATTGACCTAGATGTGTGGCATGGCACATTGTCCTGCTGGAAAAACCAGTCCTCAGTCCTTGCCTGAGCAGAAGCAAGCAAGTGTTTTTCCAGGATAACATTGTATGCGGCTTGATTCATACGTCCTTCACAAAGATTAACCTGCCCAATTCCAGCCTTGCTGAAGCATCCCCAGATCATCACAGATCCTCCACCAAATTTCACAGTGGGAGCAAGACACTGTGACTTGTATGCCTCTCCAGGTCTCCATCTAACCATTAGACTACTTGGTGTTGGGCAAAGCTGAAAATTAGACTCATCAGAGAAGATTACCTTACTCCAGTCCTCTATGGTCCAATCCTCATGGTCATTGGCAAACTTCAGCCTGGCTCTCCTTTGCTTCTCATTGATGAAAGGCTTCCTTCTGTTCAGGCAATGTTCTCCAACTCTGAGGACTGGGTTTTCCAGCAGGACAATGTGCCATGCCACACATCTAGGTCAATCAATATATGGATGAAGGAGCACCACATCAAGACCCTGTCATGGCCAGCCCAATATCCAGACCTGATCCCCATTGACAACCTCTAGACTGTAATCAAGAGGAAGAAGGATAGTCACAAGCTGTCAAACAAAGAAGAACTGCTTACATTTTTGTGCCAGGAGTGGCATAATGTCACCCAAAAGCAATGTGAAGAACTGGTGGAAAGCATGCCAAGAAGCATGAAAGCTGGGATTAAAATTCATGGCTATTCCACCAAATATTGATTTCTGAACTTTTCCTGAGTTACAACATTAGTATTGTTTTTCTAAAGGAATATGAACTTGTTTTCTTTGCATTATTTGAGGTCTGACAGCACGGCTTCTTTTTTATTATTTTGACAAGTTCTCATTTGCTGCAAATAAATACATTTTTTTGCTTTGAATTTCGGAGATATGGTTTCAGTAGTTTATATAATAAAATGTGCATATTACTCAAAAATATACCAATGAAGAGAAAAAGAGAAACAGAAAATTTTGCAGTGGTCTCTTAATTTTTTCCAGAGCTGTATATCTCTCCATCTGCAGCCATCTTATGGCTGACTGCGAGCACCATTCTGAGTAACAAACGGAACCAGATCTTAGTAGGTTCCGTCACTTCTCTAACTTTCTGAATCATCCCTAAAGATAACTAAATAGGTGGTTAAAGTCAAGAATTGTGATAAAATAAGCCAGTTGCCATTGGTCAGGGCTGTGACACAGATGTTATCAATAGTGACAAGATCATAAAGGGGGAAAAGAAGCAGAGGGTTAGCAAGTTGGTAGATATTTTGTTACCAGTGTAAGATGGAACACATTGAGGGCATTCTGGTGATCTTTCTATCTTCTGTTTTCTTCATATCAACCCCATATGCAGGTCAGTACTTTCCATTATTCAGGGATGTATTGCATTATTATATAGTACAATGAAGTTGCCTTTCATATTATTTGTAACATCTTAGATATAATATTAGAGCTTGATTTGTGCTCTGGCTCTCTCATGTATGTTGCTGAAGTCAGGGACTACAAATAGATGAGGAGATTTACGTATTTACATATGTGTTTTTGTGCATAAGCATACAAAATAAAATGATTAATATTAGAAAATTGCTATTTACCCCTCCACGCCACAGTTATTTTTACAATTTATTTTTTTGCTTTCCTATTCACATGAGGGCTTTTTTTTTTTTTTTTGCACTAATTATACTTTATATTAGTATTAATTAATATTCCATCCAATGTACCAGAAATCTAAAAAAATCAGAATAGGGTAGAATTAGAAAGAAACTATAATTTTGACGTTTTCTCATGGGTAGAGATGAGCGAACACTGTTCGGGTCAGCCGATCCAAACAGCACGCTCCCATAGAAATAAATGGAAGCACCTGTGACGCCCGCCGGCCGGCCTCCGGCAAAGTCAGCCTCACAGGTGCTTCCATTCATATCTATGGGAGCGTGCTGTTCGGATCGGCTGATCCGAACAGTGTTTGCTCATCTCTATTCATGGGTTTATTTGTATGGCAGTCACTGTGCAGTAAAAATGACCCCTACCTAGATTTCTCAGGTCTGTATGATAACGGTGATATTAACTGCACATATTTGTAGTTATGTTATAATGTCTTTACAGAAATTAAAAACTGTGACACTCCAAACTCTTTTTTTTAAAATTTTTGTACATAACTTTGTAAGGCCTCTTTATTGTGGGGCAAGCTGTAATTATTATTGATATAATTATGGGAAATTTCTGATGTTCAGTTTTATTGGGAAGACAAAATGGCCGAAAAACCCCTTGCGATTTAACCATTTATTTATTTTTTCCATATGGCATGAATATTTTTATAATTTGGGCACTTTCGGACACATGGATACCTAATGTGTTTACAGTTTTGTTTTTTTTTTGTTTTTTTTTTATAATCATGTCACGCAATACTAATGTAGTGCAGTATATTGTAAAATTAACCTGTGATAGAACAATACTAATGACAGGTCTGGATATTTTCAGTAGGCTCCTAGCCGTCGTAGTAATGTTCCAGGGAGCAGCAATCTCAAACAATATCGTAGCCCATGTACCGCCATGCATTAGATGCCTTGGTTGCAAGGGAAGAGGTAAATGTCCATGATCAGACCCGGCAGCTATGACACCTGTTCAGCTCCCAAGTGGGCACCATGTTTAAAGACCCTACATCTACTGTACTATTACAGCAGATATCAGAAGGGGTTGGCGTTGGATAGTTATTATAAAATGGAAAGACAAAAACAGAAGGGAATGAAATAGAAATCAATTCAGTGACTGGATATAAAGTGAATTGAAAAGTTGAGAAAAATCTGGAATTGTTTATTATAGAAGACAATAAGGGATTATAGGGAGTCTACCACCAAAATCCTTTCTAAACCACTGACTGTGTATGCTGCTGTAGGCGCTATTAGGGGAATAGGGAAGATTTTTGTTCCAAAGCACAGTCTTCCACCAACATTCATAGGCAAAATAGCTCTTTGGTGTACCACGGGTGTGGTCATATCTGGTTTTTTTATGCTTACTTGTATAGCACCATCATATTCTGCAGCACTTTACAAACATTGTCAGTCACGGTCCCATATAGGGCTCACAATCTACATTCCCTATCAGTATGTTTTTGGTTTGTGGGAGGAAACTGAAGTAAACTCACGCAAACAGCCAGAGAACATACAAACTCCTTGCAGATGTTGTCTTTGTCAGGATTTAAACCCAGGACTCCAGCGCTGCAAGGCAACAGTGCTAACCACTGAGCCACCGTGCTGCCCTGTCACATCTGTCACATCATTACTAAATATTAATGTCTAAATGAATGAACAAAATTTGGTGTATATTGTAGAAAAATTCCGTCATGAGATTATTGGAGGGAATGAAGCTGAACCGCATTCAAGACCTTATATGGCCTATGTGAAAATTGATAACTTTTTTTGTGGCGGTTCTCTGATTTCTCCAGGATGGGTCTTAACTGCCGCCCATTGTTATGGGTAAGTAAACCTTATTTATTCCTACACATACTGTGTGTTCAGTATCTTTACATATATGTAATTTTTAGCTTGCAGTGCCAACCAGAGCCACTACAAGCAACTGACTCCCAACGGCTGCACCAGAAGAGTATAGTAATACCTAGAGTACTACTATATTCCAGCAGATACTTTTGCCATGGGCTTTTTATCATGTCCGGCTTTAAGAGAGAGCGCTGCCAGTGAGGTTGTAACACCTAAAAGGAGATAACTGTTAACTAACATAAAAACATTACTTTTGTCAAAAAGAGTCAGACATGGACCCTTGAGGATTTTCACACACCTCTGGCTGATGCAATTTTGGATAAGGACAATATATAGCTTTCATGGCCCACTGGGTCAATGTTTTGACACACTGTTTCACACACCTTTGGCTTGACTTTGTTGGCAATTTCTCAGTAGGACAGACCTAAACATCTAAGGCACTGGTTCTTAACCTGTGGTATGCGTACTCCAGAAGATACGCTCCACAGTCCCTGGGGGTATGTGCAGTGGCTGAGATATAGCAACCTTCTCTTCCGCCCAGGATAGATGACCACATATAACTACAGGTGACATCCGTACTTTAGAAGTGCAATGAGCACTTCCATCAGTACTGATGGAGGTGCTCATTGCAGTTAGATGTGCCCAGGTGAGTGAATGGGGAGTTAGATTCATTAATCTCCGATCCCCACTCCCTCTTTGCTCTCAGCACTAAATGCTGATGTCACAGCAGGTCCCAGAGCAGAGAGGAAGTATGGAACAGAGTGCTCAGTAATGAATGGAGCTCTGCTGAATGTGTCGGTAGTGTGAGGGCTATTAAATTGAGTATGGGAGCAGTATAAGGGCCATTTTACTGAGGAATGGGCAGAAAGAGAGCCATTATACTGAGTGTTGAAGCTATATTGGGTCATTATACTAAATATAGGGGCACAGTGGGGGCCTTTATACTGTTTCTGGGGGCTTTGTAGCGGCCATTGTACTGTGTGAGGGCCAATATATTACATGTAGTGGTCATTATATGTGAGGACTTGTGGTGTCATTATATTACATGTGGAGCACTGTGGGAGCTATTATATTAAATGTCCAGCACTATGGGATCCATTACATTGCATGTGTGACATACAGGGGCCATTCTACTGAAGGCCATTCATACTGAGAAGGCAAGTATACTACAAGCAGGAGCATTGAAGGTGCCATTACACTACATTTGGGGCACTGATGAGGCCATGATAGTATATTTGTGGGCCTGAAGGAACCATTCTACTGAGTGTGGGGACTATTATACTACATGTGGTGGCATGGAGGCTCCAAACAAAACTTTATCTTGTTAACAGTTATAAATAACCACTAGTCTAGGGGTACTTATAAAGCTGGAGAAACAATGTTCTAAGGGTTATAATTAGAGATGAGCGAACAGTGAAATATTCGAGATTCGATATTCGTTTCAAGTAAAGCCTCAATATTTGACTACTCGATCGAATATCGAATACCATTATAGTCTATGGGAAAAAATGCTCGTTTCAGGGGAAACCACTATTCGACTAAAGGAGAGTCACCAAGTCCACGAGTAGCAGGAAAGTGTTTAGGAGGAGCGCTGTGCAGTTAAAGCGCATGGACCCCATTATAGTCTATGGGGTCCGTGCGCTTTAACTGCACAGTTAACTTGCAGTTGCACTGATAAGCTCCCTCATAACCGCAAGCTGCCAGCTCTCCCAACTAGCAAAGATGAGCCTGCGGCAAATCAACGCTGGTTCTGCAGCAGGCTCGTCCTTGCTAGTTGGGAGATCTGGCAGCTTGGTGTTACGAGGGAGCTTACTTTTTTGTCATAGGAATGCATTGATCAGCGTTGATTGGCCAGTATACAGCATTCGGCCAATCAACACTGGTTCTGACAGAGGCTCGTCTGTGAGGAGGCAGAGTCTAAGATCGGACCACAATGGAGACTGCTGTGGTCTGATCTTAGACTCCACCTCCTCACAGACGAACCTCTGGCAGAACCAGTGTTGATTGGCCGAATGCTGTATACTGGCCAATCAACACTGGCCAATGTTTTCCTATGAGAAAAAGTAAGCTCCCTCGTAACAGCAAGCTGCCAGCTCTCCCAACTAGCAAGGATGAGCCTGATGCAGAACTAGCGTTGATTGGCCGAATGCTATACACTGTATAGCATTTGGCCAATTAACACTAGTTCTGAATCGAACATTTACTGCGAATAGCTAGTAGTATTCAATCGAATATTGAATACGAATATTTCGAATACCGTAGTATTCGATCGAATACCTACTCGCTCATCTCTAGTTATAATAGTTTGTCTGTCTGTCTTCTTTTCTAATTGTCTTTTTTTTTGCCATTATGATAGTAATGTATACTGTCCAAATCTAGCCCTTGAGTGTGCTGCATTCTTTTCAAACACTGGTTATTTACAGTATACAGTATATTTGAAAGTAATCTCCAAAATTTGAAACACTTAGAATAATTTGCAACCAATTTCAATCCATAATTTGTTTTCTGTGCTGCAGAGCAGCAGTCCCTAATGTTTTCCCGAAAGAAGCCCTTTGGTTAAAATCAGAAATTCAGACTATTGTTGCGTTTCAAATGTCAAAAATAACTAGAGAAATTGAAGTGTACTAAAACCTTTGGCTGCCAGAGTATTCTAACTTGGAAATTTTTCAAAAATAAAGAAAAATTGTTTAAAATTATGTTGAACATAAAATTTTGTTGCAAGTTATTAGCCATTCAGGAACTAATATGACCAATGGTCTAAGTCTCACTAGTCACAAGTCCGCTACTAGTAGTCTTAAATTGGTAACAGTGAAGCTGTAGTATAAATTTCAGTTTATTATGTGGTTGGTATAATTCAGCCATAATAACTTGGTTTAATTTATGATAAGAATATGATCACGTTATAATTTTTAAGTTTATAACTTTATTGAACATCCAGTAAGATATCCACCGAGACCCACCAATTTACAGCATTTGTTCAGATGTACACAACCAAGCAAAATAGATAACTTTCATACATCTTTACAGGGACATAGTTGTCATCCTTGGGGCTCATGATGTCAGTCAGCCAGAGGAAACACAGCAGATTCTTGGGGTTGAGAGCTATCACATACATCCAGAATACGATGATGAAGCATCTATGCCATTCAATGATGTCCTGTTGTTGAAGGTGAGATTAATCTTTAGATCTTCTACCAAAAGATATAAAAGCAGTTTTTAAGGCTAAATATATTGATGTCCCATCCTAATAAGTAGTAGTCAATATCAGATTGCTTGGCTCCTGGTATCTCGTTCGACTGATCTGCTGATGTATATTTTTATATACAAAGCTGAGCACAGCATCTTTTTGTGGGGCAAGTTGTAGTTTAAATGTATACCATTTTGAAGATTGTCTGATGTTTTTTTAATCTTTTTTTTTTTTAGAGATTATTTAATGCAGGGTTACCTATAAGAGGAATTTATTAAAGGGGTTGTCCCTAGAGATGAGCGAACACTAAAATGTTCGAGGTTCGAAATTCGATTCGAACAGCCGCTCACTGTTCGTGTGTTCGAATGGGTTTCGAACCCCATTATAGTCTATGGGGAATATATACTCGTTAAGGGGGAAACCCAAATCCGTCTCTGGAGGGTCACCAAGTCCACTATGACACCCCAGGAAATGATGCCAACACCTCTGGAATGACACTGGGACAGCAGGGGAAGCATGTCTGGGGGCATCTAACACACCAAAGACCCTCTATTACCCCAACATCATAGCCTAACAACTACACACTTTCCACAAAAAAACCTCTATCAAAGTGGGAAAATACCTGGAAACCTTCTTTACTCCCCAAATGGATGGACACAAACCCCAATTTAAGCTCAACAAACAGTAACAACCACCCCTTTAAATCACGTTCCCCATGACAACCACGGATGGAATAGACAATGGGAAATCCAAAAGCCCTCACCCTTAACTTTCATTTTGAGTGTGTGTGTGTGTGTGTGTGTGTGTGTGTGTGTGTGTGTGTGTGTGTGTGTGATGTGGTAAGACCTTCCAAAATTGACTTTTCTAGCCCTTAACATGAGCCCTTCCAAACAAAGTTACAGGACCTTAAGCTGAGCTACCAGCAGAGATTGAGGCCCTTGGCATGAGTAGAGCCTTGCACCAGCAGTGTTTTTGGCACTTAGGGTGAGTTGAGCCTTGTACCAGCGTGTGTCCCTTAACATCAGGCGGGCCCTAAGTTCTGCGCTTTGCACAAAAGTTCCACATTAACTAGGCTGAATGGTACAAACCTTAGCAGGCCCGAGAACCAGGAACAGGTCTTGCAATGGCTGTCGGATAACGCTTAAAGCACATTGTCCACCAGCCAGTCAGCCTCTACCTCCTCTTACCCAACAGTCTTGTCCTCCTTCCACCCAAAATTCCCAATCTTCCCAGAGCAATAACCCCAACTGTCCCTGCTCCCCAGAGCTGTTCTCCCTTCCTTTGACTGTACCGCAACCTGCCCCTCCATTTCGCGATTCCACGGACCTAACAGACGAGTATCTGTGTCCAGATGCTCAAACACTAGAGTCTCCTCCATCTCCGGTCGATTTGGTGGCGGATGACCAGCAACCCACCCTCATCGACGACGATGAGACGCAGTTGCTGTCAGGGCAGCCAGTTGACATGCGCATTGTGCAGGAGGAGGAGGCGAGACAGGAGTTGGAAGAGGAGGTGATGGACGACGAGGACACCGACCCCACCTGGACCAGGCGGATGTCAAGCTGGGAAAGTAGTGTGGATGTTGAGGCAGGTGCAGCACCAAAAAGGGTAGCTAGAGGCAGAGACATGTCCAGAGGCAGAGGTCAGCTGCTTTGCCGAAGCCAGGCCAGACCCGGAATGTCCGAAGATGTTCCCTTTTGTACCCAGCCCAGAAAAACTCCCCCATCGAGGGCACGTTTCTCGAAGGTGTAGAGTTTTTTCAAGGAATGCGCAGGACAGATATAGTGTCATCTACACAATTTGCCTCTCGAAATTGAGTAGGGGCCCTGAGAAGAGCAACCTGTCCACCACTTCAATGCACCGTCATTTGGAATCCAAGCACTGGAATCAGTGGCAGGCAGCAACCGCAGGACAAACGTCGCCCGCCGTTCATGCCACTGCCTCTGCTCACAGTGCTGGCGATGCACTCCAGAGGACGAGCCAGGACATCACTTCATCTGCCACTTTGTTGACTTCTCCCTCATCCTCCCCTGTTTCTGTCTTATCTCCTTCTCCTGCACCATCAAAGGCACCATCAGGCGCTTCTTTACAACAACCCACCATCTCTCAGACATTGGAGCACCGGCAGAAATACACCGCTAACCACCCACCCTCGCAAGCCTAGAACGCCAACATCGCTAAACTGCTGGCCCAGGAGATGTTGGCGTTCCGGCTTGTTGAAACTCCCGCCTTCCCAGACCTGATGGCAACTGTGGCACCTCACTATGCCGTCCCTAGCCATCACAACTTCTCCCGGTGTGGCGTCCCCGCCTTGCACCAGCACGTGTCACTCAACATCAGGTGGGCCCTTAGTTCCGCGCTTTGCTGCAAGGTCCACTTGACCACCGACACTTGGACAAGCGCCTGTGGTCAGGGATGCTGCTTATCTTTAAGGACAGGCAGGGTGAATGTGGTGGAGTCTGGTCCCGGGGTGCAAACTGAGGTACCCTATCTCCTCTCCCAGGCCAAAATTCATGGCAGGAGTAGACTGAAACCCTACGACACTGCAACCTCCACCCCAGCTACTAGCGGCAAACGCTAAAACACTGGTGTGGGGAGACATCAGCAGGCGGTGCTGAAGCTCATCAGCTTGGGGGACAGACAGCACAGTGCCTCCGAGGTCAGGGATGCCATCCTGGCTGAGATGGCATTTTTTTTTCCCTGCTACACCTGGGGCCTGGCATTTTTGCACCTGTGATAATGGCTGGAACCTGGTAGCAGATCTGGAGCTTGCCAGACTCAAACACGGTCCACGCATGGCCCACGTTTTCAACTTGTTGGTGCCATGTTTCTTTGAAACCTACACCATGGTGCCTGATATACAGGTCAAAGTGGGGCCATTTTCGTAAGTGAGAACTAGCCTCTGCTAGGCAGAAAACATTCAGAGCACACTCCTCTCATCTTCGCACCATTGGCTGGCGGAGGAAGACGAGGGGGTTGGAGTGGCATCTAATGTCCCTGTCCCACACGAGGCTAAAGGGTGCACTTCAGTGCATCCCATTGCTTCACCACAAATGGTGTGAAGGGGAGTGGAAAATGGAGGAAATGGAGAGTGACCCTTACAGTTGGGGCCAGCAAAGGCATGCCAAGTAACACACTGGCACACATGGCTGACTTCATCTTGGGTTGCTTTTCAAGAGTCTAACACATATTTCACATCATGGAGAACAAATAATACTGGATTTTTACAAGCCTCGAACCCCGGTCTAGGTCTAATTTCTGTTCCTTTCTTATATTAGGGGAGAGGGAAAAAAAATTACTTCAGTGATACGTTTAGCTTACATAGACTGACTATTAATGTGTATCCCACTTAGTGTTGTTAGGGTTACACACCGTCACAACCTGGCTAAAGCTTCTATAGCTGTTAATAAAGTCAACATAACTTTACGGTATCCAAAAAGACAGCTGGTACCGACAGAGAGCAAGACAAATGTCAACCAAAGCTGTGAGCTCTGAACACCCACAGTGACTTTGGCGTCATCATCATTATAAGGGAGCGGGTGGTAATAAATAACTTGGCAGTGCCTAAAACCCAAAAAGCTTATACAACTATATTTACATTAAGATACACAAATGACACTTTTTAGTAGCATGTCATGAGACAAGCTGATAAGATCTTCATTTGTGCAGTGCTATTTGAAAGTTAAACGCTGCCTTCATTTTAATTCTGGAGAAGGTGCAGACATTAGATTTAGAACATGTTGTCTTCATTGTCCAAATCCTCTATATAGGTAATGTGTTTTTCGGGCCGAGCTGTCTGGGAACGAGCTGGTGCAGCACTAACAACCTGGGTGAATATGGCAAGAGCCTGAGATGTAGGGTGAATGAATCCCCAAATTATTTGGGGAATTTCCACTCAGAAACTGGCACTATATGTCAGTGGCAAGAAATGAGGGTATTTGTAACCCCAATATATTCTTTGCATTCCCAGTCAGACAATGGCACTATATGGCAGTGGCAGGACTTGAAGGTATTTGTAACCCCAATATATTCTTTGCATTCCCAGTCAGAAACTGGCACTATATGGCAGTGGCAGGACTTGAAGGTATTTGTAACCCCAATATATTCTTTGAATTCCCAGTCAGAAACTGGCACTATATGGCAGTGGCAGGACTTGAAGGTATTTGTAACCCCAATATATTCTTTGCATTCCCAGTCAGACAATGGCACTATATGGCAGTGGCAGGACTTGAAGGTATTTGTAACCCCAATATATTCTTTGCATTCCCAGTCAGAAACTGGCACTATATGGCAGTAGCAAAAATAGTGGGTGTATATAGCCCCAATTCTATTGCTAGGGGACTTGCAGGGTATTTCTGGGGTGAAGGTGGGGGGGGCACACCGTTGGAACGGGGATCGGGTGTATATATAGGGTATACGGGAATACACTGTCAGTGTATTCCATTCAGGATCCTGGGAAAGCTGGGTTGCAGCGATTGAGCCCGTCAGTGCCACGTTACACTGACAAGCTTCTCCCTGGAATTGAAGTTATATGTAACCCCAATATATTCTTTGAATTCCCAGTCAGACAATGGCACTATATGGCAGTAGGAAAAATAGTGGGTGTATATAGCCCCAATTCTATTGCTAGGGGACTTGCAGGGTATTTCTGGGGTGAAGGTGGGGGGGCACACCATTGGAACGGGGATCGGGGGTATATATAGGGTATACGGGAATACACTGTCAGTGTATTCCATTCAGGATCCTGGGAAAGCTGGGTTGCGGCGATTGAGCCCGTCAGTGCCACGTTACACTGACAAGCTTCTCCCTGGAATTTAGCTCTTATAAGAGCTGTTGGTTGTCTTCTCCTTCCTATCCTAGCCTGTCCCTGCCTACCCAGAATCTAAGCCCTAGCTAACTGGACGGAAACCTCCGTTCTCGGTGAATTGCAAGCTCAGTATGACGCGAAGCTGGGCGTCGCTGTTCTTTTAAATCAGAGGTCACATGTTTTCGGCAGCCAATGGGTTTTTCCTACTTTTTACAACGTCACCGGTGTCGTAGTTCCTGTCCCACCTACCCTGCGCTGTTATTGAAGCAAAAAAGGCGCCAGGGAAGGTGGGAGGGGAATCGAGTAATGGCGCACTTTACCACGCGGTGTTCGATTCGATTCGAACATGCCGAACAGCCTAATATCCGATCGAACATGAGTTCGATAGAACACTGTTCGCTCATCTCTAGTTGTCCCATCACAAGGATCCTAGCTATACTGGTAGCTTATGTAAATTGAAGACGTTTCCCTAAATGTATTGATTTTACAATGCTGCTTTGTTTTCCTGCTGTGTGAAATTATTTCTCCTATTGTTTACACAGTGTTTCCATCTACAGCTCTGCAGTTCAGCTAATTGCAGTTTGCTGATAAAGCTGTATCTATGTATCTATGTAAACACACAGATAACAGAGAGTCTGTTCTCTACAAGTATCTGCATTTTATCTGATCTGCATTTTTTTTATAGATTTCTAGTAATTATAAGTATTGTGATACTTCATAGTGTCCTGCTCAGCAAACTGGTGTGTGTGTGTGTGTGTGTGTGTGTGTGTGTGTGTGTGTGTGTGTGTGTGTTTACCCCTTCAGGACCAAGATGATTTTCATTTTTGTATTTCCATTTTTCTCTACCCACATTCCAAAAGCCATAATTTTTTCAGTTCACAGTCACGTGATGGCTTATTATTTGTGAAACAAATTGTACTTTGTAATGGCACAATTCAATATCCTGTACAATGTACTGGGTAGCCAGAAAAAAGTTCAGAATGAGTTGGAATTGATAAATAAAAAAAAGTGTTTTGCGTAATTTCTTATGGGTTTAATTTTTACGGCATTCACTATGTGGTAAAAATGACATGTTACCTGTATTCTGTGGGTGAGTACGAACATGACAATACTAAATTTATATAGTTTTTGTAATGTTTTGATATCTCCTAAAAAAAATAAAAATTGTAAAATAGAAAAAAAAATTGAGATGCTATATTGTGACACCTGTAACTTTTTCATAGTTATGAGTATGGAGCGAGGTAAGGCATTTTGTTATGCGGGGCAAGATTATGTTTTTATTGATACCATTTTGGGGAAGGCCTGATGTTTTGACCACTTTTTGTTGCATTTTTTATAGAGGCAAAGTGTTGAAAAAACAACCACTTGACAATTTAGATTTTTTTCCTCGCTATGCCATTCACCGTATGGGATAAATCCTATTAATATTATAAAGGTGTGAGTTTGGATGTTTGTGGGTTTGTGTGTTTGGATGTTTGGATGTTTGTTCCTCAATCACGCAAAACCCGCTCCACCTATTTGGCTGAAATTTTCCACAAACATAGTCACTACACTCGATTGCGCAATAGGCTACTTTTTGTCACAATAGCGCACATACGTTTTTCCCAGGACCCCCACAAAACCCAAACTCACATCACTATCTCACACACTTTGGACCATAGCAAGCCACAAAATTCATATTACCCCCTACAGCAGAGTTCAGCAACCCCTGGCACTTGTGCCAAGAGTGGCACTCCTGCCATATTTCACTGGCACACCAGCAGCACAGGACCTGCAAGAGTTAAATGAAGTCCGAGGTCCCTTCAGTGCTCTGCTAGAGCTGAGGCATAAGGACACTCCCCTTTGAGAGGGGTGCAGGAAACCCAGGGGGTGGAGCTTAATCGCTCAGGTCTGTGCCTGCTATAGTGGTCTGCACCCTGCAAAGATTCCCCGAGGAGGAGAGGAAGCTGCTAGCAAAGTGAAACTGAAAAACACACAGGTACATAGGATTACTGTTCTCATTAATGTCAGGCATTTGGGGTTATTAGTTTAGTCTTAGTAACTCCATGTGCCTCACATTAATAGGAATAAACCCCATCATGTCCCTCATATTAACCCCTGTGTGCCTCATATAAAGGTTACTAATATGTGAGACATGGAGGTACTCATAAAAGACCTCAATAATGAAGATACTTAATTATTACCTCCAAGTCTCTCACATATCAGTAACTCTTTCACACGGGTTAATGTGAGGGACATGATGGGGGGTTAATTGCTATTAATAAGAGGACATGGAGTTACTAAACTGTCATGCACAGGGCCAGACTTTATGTTGCTTGCTCAAGAGTATCCTGTGCCCAAAACTTACATGTACTGGCGGAAAATAACAAATCATACAATGTCGTATATCGAAGTATATTCACTTGAAATACCTCTGTCCCAAAGACACTATGTACAGTTTATAACAACACCGTATAGCAGCTGAAATACAAATTACATTCAACACAATTACAGCAACAACAAGATACACAGTTACATTTCATATCCCATTCCTTATACACAGTACAAAAACCTTACCCGCGCCTGTATTTACCCACTTCTACAATCACCGCAGACGAAGTCGCGGGTACCAGCTAGTACATTAATATTTTAATATTTTGGGCATTTTTGAACGCAGGGACCCCTAAAGTGTTTTATTGTTTATTTCTTTTTATATGTTACAAAGGTAAGGGGGGGAATGATTTGAACTTTTATATGTTTTATGTTTTTCTTATACTTTTGAAAACTTTTTTTTTTTTTTTTACTTTTATTTTCAGACTCCCTAGCAGGGGCGTAACTACCGTGGTAGCAGCAGTAGCAACTGCCACAGGGCCCGGGCCATTAGGGGGCCCGGTGACAGCCGCTACCGCTGCGTTTTTTTTTTTTTAAAGTCCGTTACGGGCCCTATTCACTTGCCGATCCTGGCTGGGCCGAGATCGGCAAGTGACACCGCGGGGCCCACAGAGGCTATCATTATACTCGGGGGTCTTTGCAGACCCCCGAGTATAATGATCGGCGGACCGGAGAGGTAAGGTAACATAAAAAACACTGTTACTTACCTCTCCACGATCCTACCAGGCCTCCGTCATTCGTGTCTGACGTCTCTGACGTTACATGACCCAGGCCAGCTTCCCGGGTCATGTGACATCTGACGTCATTAAAGTTGGGCAAGAGCGGCGGCCGACAGGAACAGGTAAGCAACTGTCTCTGTACATTTAATGGTTTTAATCCCCCGGGTCTCCGATTATTATACTCTGGGGTCTTTTCAGACCCCAGAGTATAATAAATGTTTATAGGTGTCCACAGTGGGACATATGGGGACACTATTGGGGATAATACTGTGTGTGCAGGGGACACTATAGGGGTTAATAATACTGTGTGTGCAGGGGCCACTATAGGGGTTAATACTGTGTGCATTGGACACTATAGGGGTTAATACTGTGTGTGCAGGGGACACTATAGGGGTTAATACTGTGTGCATTGGACACTATAGGGGTTAATACTGTGTGTGCAGGGGACACTATGGGGGATAATACTGTGTGCAGGGGCCACTAATGGACATAATACTGTGTGCAGGGGCCACTACGGGACATAATACTGGGTGCAGGGGCCACTAATGGACATAATACTGTGTGCAGGGCTTACTAAGGGACATAATAGAGTGCGGAGGAGGGGGTCAGTCGAGGTCTTCGGCATCGGTTTGGGGAGGGGGGGCCCCATGTCAAAAGTTTGCCACGGGGCCCCGCCATTCCTAGTTACGCCACTGCTCCCTAGGGACCTTGAAACCTATGGGGTCTGATCGCTTATACTATGCACTGAGATTCTAATGTAAGGAATCATGAAAAATGGCGTATAAAAGTAGAAAATTCATTTTGTACCTGTTGAAAAGTCCTCTTTAAGACTAAGGCCCTACATAGCAAAGCGCAGCATCAGAATACGCATCATGTTCTTTTCCTCAGCGGTTTTCATTGTGATTTTGCACAGTTTTCCTGTGCCTCTATTATACCTATGCGGAAAACATCAGCGTTTCCACAGGTATAATTGACATATTGTGTTTTTCTGCTGAAGATTTTTTTCTTCGATGTGTGGACTGTAAAACACAGTGTTTTTTTGCAATGTGATGCTTCAGCCTAAGAACTATCAACTTTGGCCACATCTAACAATGTAGTAATAGAACTCAATTGTTATATACAGTCCTATGAAAAAGTTTGGGCACCCCTATTAATCTTAATCATTTTTAGTTCTAAATATTTTGGTATTTGCAACAGCCATTTCAGTTTGATATATCTAATAACTGATGGACACAGTAATATTTCAGGATTGAAATGAGGTTTATTGTACTAACAGAAAATGTGCAATATGCATTAAACCAAAATTTGACCGGTGCAAAAGTATGGGCACCTCAACAGAAAAGTGACATTAATATTTAGTAGATCCTCCTTTTGCAAAGATAACAGCCTCTAGTCGCTTCCTGTAGCCTTTAATCAGTTCCTGGATCCTGGATGAAGGTATTTTGGACCATTCCTCTTTACAAAACAATTCAAGTTCAGTTAAGTTTGATGGTGGCCGAGCATGGACAGCCCGCTTCAAATCATCAGCCCGCTTCAATGATATTCAGGTCTGGGGACTGGGATGGCCATTGCAAAACATTGTAATGGACTGTGTCCATCAGTTATTAGATATATCAAACTGAAATGGCTGGTTCAAACACCAAAATTTTTAGAACTAAAAATGATTAAGATTAATAGGGGTGCCCAAACTTTTTCATAGGACTGTATATGTAGTATTAAATTTTAACAACTCTCTTCCTGATCTGTATTTAAAATCTTATAACCCAAGACCATTTCTGTTGTCCCTACTAGCTTACATCCCAGGCTGAGATAAATGAGTATGTACAGACAATTCCACTTCCTACCAGCACCAGTGACCTTCCAAAAGATACTCCCTGCAGTATTGCGGGATGGGGGCTGATCGACCAGACGAAAGACACAGATAAATTGTTTGAGACCAATGTTACTATTGTGAGCCGCAGGCTGTGTCGTCGCTACTTTCCTGGATTGGATGATGGGATGATCTGTGCAGGGAGCCACCACAGAATCACAGACTCCAGCCAGGTAATGTGCTATGTGAATTTCTGGTATATAGACCACTTATAATATGTCTCCATTTGTATTCTGTGCCAAGAACAGGGTCAGACAGCACCAAGAGACAGCAGGATAAACTTTTTTATCCTAAACCTGGTAACTTTGCTTGTAAAGATAGATTCCGGTTCTGTTCTTGGCGCAGAACTTTCAGGTTTCCACTTTTGTGTTCATAAAGACATTGTAATTAATCAGTATTTTACATCCAAACCAGCTCATTCTAATGTGTAATGGAAAATATACATCCATACAGCTCATTCTAATGTGTAAGGGAAAATATACACACATATACATGTGGACAAAATTGTTGGTACCTCTCATTTAATGAAAGAAAAACCAACAATAGTCACATAAATAACTTGAACCAGATAAAAGTAAATAATAAAAATTGTTGACAAGCCACAAAGCTTCTGGGACAGGGGCGTAACTACCGTAGAGGCAGCGGAGGCGGCTGCCACAGGGCCTGGGCCATTAGGGGGCCCAGTGACAGCCGCTACCCTGCGTTTTTTTAATTTTTTTTTTATTAGGCCGTTATGGGCCCTATTCATTTGCCGATCCTGGCTGGGCCGGCTCTTTAATATCCCCACACCCTCAAGGGCCCCATACCTTCCCTACCATAAGTAGAAGATCGGCAGTAGATGCAGCGCTGCAGAGGCTTCTTGTAAAAGCTTCCGCACACAGCAGCTTCCTGTTCCGCCCCTCCCCCTCCTCAGTATCGGAGTGTGAAGGGAGACATCGTGTGCGATGTATCTGCTCTCTTCACTGCTAGACAGAGCTGCACAGCCACATGTAAGTATATTTTCAGATAAAATTTGTATAGATGTGTATATGTGTTTACATTATATGTCTTATATACTGTGAGTCCTGTATGTGTGTAGATAGGTGTGTGTATATGTTGTATATGAATGTATGTGCATGAGTAGATGTGTATATGTGTAAGTATATACAGCATATCAATGTCTGTCTATCTATCTATCTATCTATCTATCTATCTATCTATCTATCTGTATTTGCTTCTATACATGTCTACCATTATACATACTAGAATTGTATTTTATAATGAATGGTTATGTAGATAACCTGTTTTCCCTAAGTCCCAACAGCGGCACACTATGGGGTATTTTCTGCCCCTGTGTGCTGGTAGGACAGGCAGAATTTTTAATTAGCCAAGTTTTAATCACCTGGCTGGTCCCTATAAGAGGGCACCACACCCCTCCCCCTGCGTGTTAATACAAAGTAACCAACATAGGTCCTATACATAGCATCTAGTACATTGTTGTGATGTTTATACATCCTTATATACACAACACACATCAGTTTTACATTAAAATGTACGTAACAATCAGTACATGTTTTGTTTTGCTCTCCTCCAGTGATTTCTAGGGAGGGAGACTTGTGTCGCTGTTGGGACTTAGGGAAAACAGGTTATCTACATAACCATTCATTCCCTTGTGTCCCACCAGCGGCAAAATATGGGGAGATAAAAAGTAATTCTCCACTTAGGGTGGGTTTTGGCGCTCAACTGAGCTCAACACCGTCCAGCCAAATGCCGAGGCCTCAGCAGTATGGCTGGCTAGCCTATATTGTTTCACAAATGTGGAGTCTGAGCTCCACGATGCTGCCGCACAAATCTGCTCCAGCGGCAAAGCGCATCTCTCTGCCCAGGAGGTGGCTTCCGCCCTCGTGGAGTGCGCTTTCAGCAAGGAAGGTGGAGGTAAACCTTGGGACGTAAATGATATTTTAATGGCCTCCTTCACCCACCTAGATATGGTGGGTTTAGAAGTCGCCAGCCCTTTCAAGTTCCCAAAGAAATTGACAAACAGGTTTTCTGCTCTCCTGAAAGAGCGAGCGCTCTATGTATATCCTTAGACATCTGGATAAGTCCAATGAGTGCAGCTTGACTTCCTCCGCTGTAGAGGGAGCTGGATGGAATACAGGAAGCGTGACCAACTGACTTCTGTTGGAAGCGGAGGGTATCCTGGGTGTAAAACCCAGGAGGAATCTCAATTGGACCCGGTCCTCAAAGAAACTGGTATAAGGCTCCTTACAGGAAAAAGCCTGGAACTCACCCACCCTCTTGGCCGATGTTACTGCCAAGAGGAATGCCACCTTTAGGGCCCCTTCACACGGCGTATACGCTCACTGCTTTGGAGCGTGTAAACGTTCCGTAGCAGCGGCGTCTAAAGCACTTCCCATTGTTTTCTATGGGAGCCGGCATACGCGCGCTCGCCATTTAAATGAATGGGCTGCTTTTTCCATTCATTTCTATGGGGAGCGCGCGTCTGCCGGCTCCCATAGAAAACAATGGGAAGTGCTTTAGACGCCGCTGCTACGGAACGTTTACACGCTCCAAAGCAGTGAGCGTATACGCCGTGTGAAGGGGCCCTAAGGTGAGAAACTTTAGTTCAACAGTCTCCAGAGGCTGAAATGGCTTTTCGCCTAGTGCCGTCAAGACCGTGCTGAGGTCCCACTTGTGGACAGGCGCAGATACTGCGGGTCTCAATCTCCCTGCACCTTTTAGGAAGGTGCTTACTAGAGAGTTTTGAGAAAAACGCCTCCCCAGACAGGCGGACAGGGCGGCCACGTGCACCTTCAGGGTTGCGACCGCGAGCCCCCTGTCTAGGCCGTCCTGAAGGAAGTCCAGGATCACCTCCACTGGGGGATCCACGGAGTCCACTTCGTGCTCCCGACACCAGTCATTAAATATGTTACCTATCCTCTGGTAACTTTTGTTTGTTGACACTGCGCGAGCACATGACATCGTCTTCAGGACGGCTCTTAAAAGTCCTCTATTCCTTAATAGGGACTGGTCAACTTCCAGGCTGTCAAGTTGAATCTCCTCAGATCCTGGCAGATCAGCTCTCCTTGAGTTACCAGGTCTGGGAGGGGGGGAAGCCTCCAGTATATGCCTTGACTCATCCTCATGAGCTGGGCAAACCAAGTCCTTTTTGGCCAGAACGGGATTATGGCGATACCCGAGACTTGGTCCTGTCTTATCTTCATCAATACCCTGGGTATGATGGGAACTGGAGGGAAGATGTAAATCAGCCTGAACCTCCATGGGATGGACAGGGCATCCACTGCCAAGGGATTGTCCTCCTGATACAGGGAACAGAAGGTTTCCACCTTGGCGTTGAGTCGGGTCGCCATAAGATCGACCTCTGGGCGACCCCATCTTTGGACGATCTGTTGGAACACTCCTGGATGAAGCGACCATTCTCCCGATACGGTGATACCCCGACTCAACTGATCCGCTACTATGTTCAGGGAGCCCTTGATGTGAACAGCAGATAGATGGGACAGGTTCTTCTCTGCCCATGTGAAGATTAAGTTTGTGGTTCTTTGAAGGGCCGGGGATCTGGTGCCGCCTTGCTTGTTTATATATATAACCGTTGTCCTGTTGTCCGACCGGACCTTGACCGCCCTCCCTTTGAGGAGGGGGGCGAAATGACACAAAGCAAGGTATACTGCCTGAAGCTCCTTCAGGTTGAATGACCCCTCTTCCGGATGTACCCAAACGCTGTGTATAGTCCTGTCGTGCAGGTGGGCTCCCCATCCCCCGTGGGATGCATCTGTAGTCAGCAGGATCCATTTTGTTGGAACCGTAGACCTTCCGTCTTTCAGGTGTATCCACTATCTGAGGGAAAGACGGGTACTGGGAGAAAGGCAGATCTTCTCCTGCAGTCCCCGTGAAGACCTGTTCCAGGCGCTCAACACTTCCTTCTGGAGGGGACGCAAATGCCATAAAGCCCAAGGGACCGCCCTGGCCGAGGATGACATCAGGCCTAAAACCTTCATGGTGGTCTGGATGGTCACCCGCCGAGTTCTGAGGAAGAATTGGGCGGCCGCCTCTATCTTTAGTTTCCTTGGGCTGGAAAGATAGATCTGCATGTTCTGGGAATCCAGAATGAACCCGAGAAATTTCTTTAGGGTGGCTGGCACTATCTCGGACTTCTCCCAGTTGATCACCCATCCTAACTTCTACAGGAAGGATACGGCGATCTGAAAATGCTGAAGAAGCACTGAAGTAGACTGAGCTTTTATGAGCCAGTCATCCAAGAAAGGAACCACGAAAAGGCCTTCTAATCTCAGAGCAGCGGCAATGGGGCGACCGTCTTGGTAAAGACGTATGGGGCTGATGATATGCCAAAAGGGAGGGCGGTGAACTGAAAGTGCTCTCTGTGGCCAAATCTCCGGCTGGCAATTCCCAGATAGGCATGTGTAGGTAAGCGTCCTTGGAATCCAGGGTTGCCATCATCTCGTCTTGTTACATGAAGGATGTCACGGAGTCTATAGTTTCCATCCGGAAGGGTTTTCTTTATAGGAACCGGTTGAGAAATCTCAAGTCTATTATCATCCTCCAGTCCCCGGCTGGTTTGGGGACTAGGAAAACAGGGGAATAGACTCCGTGCCCTACTTCTTGAGGAGGGACCTTCTCCAAGGGCCCCCTTTTTACCTGTCTTCCAGGACCGCTGCCTCTAGGATGCTCTGCTGGGCAGCAGGAAGGACCCTTGATGAAATAATTCCACACGGTGGCAAAGTGGGCCAGACGGCCACCCACGATGTTCGGCCACAAAGAGCGGCGTACCTTTAAAAGGTCGGCTTCCTTTTTGGCTCCTCCCTGGCGTGCCCCTGGCCTGAACCTCTGGACCGGAACCTGGACCGCCTTTGAGGTTGGGCTCTGGGAGAGGCCCCGCGACCCCTCACCGGAGGAGGACTTCTACTCCTGGAGGCTTGCGGCAGAGATCTGCCTTTATCCTCAGCCAGACCCTCCATAAGGTCATCCAACCCACCCCGAAAACCTTACCAGGTTGGAAGGGTAAGCCGCAGAGTGCCTGTTTGGACAGCAAATCCGCTCTCCAAGGGCACAGCCACAATGGTCTCCTTGCGGCCGTAGTCTGAGCCATCGTTTTGGCAGATAACCATAACTGCTGTCTTGAGGATTCCCCTAGGAAGTCAGCTGCCAGATGAACAGGAGCCATCGACGCCAGGATCTCATCTCTACCGATGCCAGCATCTATGTCATGTTCCAGCTGCGCCAGACGGGGACGGAGAAAATCCGGACCTCAGTGGAGGATATTGCTACCGCCGACTGCGAAGATGCGGTGGAGTACGCCTTTTAAAGGTGGAATCTATTCTCCTGTCCAGGAGATCTTGCAGATTGGACCCATCCCCAGGGGAACTATGGTCCGGAGGGATAACTTCACCACCGCGAGGTCCACCTTAGGAGGACCCCCGCAGTTGAGCTGAGCCGAGTCCACAGGGTACAGATTTTTGAACGCTCTGGAGGCGACATGAGCCTTTTCCGGGACTTCCACTCTTACTCCCAGATAGGGCTGCGTCTACTTGGAAGGCCCTCTGCCCCCCAGAGGTAGACGCGGAGGCTTCCCCCATACCATCCTGGTCCCTTGACTGGATGGCCTTCAGCAATGTTGACGTTTTATCCCATTGAAAAATGGGTTTGCTGGCAATACTCTACTGCACCTCAGAGGGGCAGGAGTCATCCTCGACCTGCAGTCTTTCCAGGGAGGGAAGGGAAGCAGAGAGCCACTCAGTGCGCTGCTTCTTAGAGAGCTGGGTAATGGAGGTACGAATGTCCTTTAACGACTCATCCTAAAAGAAAGGAGGAGGAGCTTACCAGAAGTGAGGAAACCACTTTTCCACTTGCATTCTGTACCGTACTCACCATATACTCCTTTACCCACACCACTATGTCTCTAGGGGAGTGTTCCTCAGTAGGGGGGCCTCTGCCAGGGAGGACCATACCACCTACACCCCTGTACACGCTTACCAACAGGTAAAGGGATGTCACAGTCCCAACAGGAAAAATGTTTCCTCTTAGCGGAGGATTTCCTTCTCTCCTGGGACCCAGGGGGGTGGTGGAGGAAGACATGGTGGAAAAAGGGTAGCAACTGCTACACTCACCTAAGCAAAAATTACTGGGTAAGAGGAATACAACCATAAGATAATAAGAGATTTCTCACCAGGCGTAGGTGATAATGCTCGAACTGCCCACCGGCGGCACGATACACGACGATGCAAGTTGTACTTAGCTGCTGCTGGACCGTAGTCAAAGACTAGGAGCCCCACTAGGGGATCTAGGAAGGCAGGGATACAAAGCACTGCACTACCTTTTAATGTGCCACCTGGGAGTCCGCCCTTAACCCGCCCCCCCCTTAAACCTCATACAGCCATCCAAAAGAGGGGGGGGGGGAGAGGAGGCCCCTGCCTTCCTATATTCTCTCAAAGCCCCTTTGCCAAGGGGACCATAATTTGATTCAAACGGTCGCCGCCGCGACTGGAAGTGTGGTCGCACCGGAAGTGTGCGCCTGTGAAATCCGTCCTCCCGACCCAGAGGACCCTGACTAGGGTTCCGCCTCGCAGCCGTCCACACGCCGGAGCCAGATACACGCTGGGGAAGCGCCGGACCGCGCCCTCCCCGGCCGAAGATGCCGGCACGCTGCAGGAGGTAAGTGAAGGGAGGGGGGAGGACGGGAGGGAGGATTGAAAGCTTTGCTAATCTCCTCTGCTTCCTCTAGGACCATGGAAGCAGGAGGAGACAAGAACAAGACCCAGGACGAGGTAGACTTACCTTAGCCCTGAGCCCTATAGGAGGACACCAAGTCCTCCCCACCTGTCCACACACAGGACAGAAAAAAACATGCAGGGGGAGGGGTGTGGTGCCCTCTTATAGGGACCAGCCAGGTGATTAAAACTTGGCTAATTAAAAATTCTGCCTGTCCTACCAGCACACAGGGGCAGAAAATACCCCATATTGTGCCGCTGGTGGGACGCAAGGGAATGTGATGTTTAGGCCTGGTTCACATCTGCGTTCAGGTTTTCATTCGTGGAGTCTGCTTGGGACCCCCCAAAACGAAACCTGTACGCATTAAAAAGGTTACTTTTGGGATCTCCAATTATTATACTCTGGGGTCTGAAAAGACCCCAGAGTATAATAATTGTTCATGGGTGTTCATTATGGGGCATAATGGTGTATGCAGGGGCCACTATGGGACATAATAGAGCGCGCAGGAATGTGGCAGAGGTCGGTCGGATGAGGTCTTTAGTGTTAGTCAGGAAGGGAGGGGGGGCCGATATCAAAAGTTCGCCACGGGGCCCCGCCATTCCTAGTTACGCCACTGCTTTTTCCAAAGATCAATGTGGTTATAAACCTGAACAAAGGTTTAGAAAAAATTAATCAGATGCCAACTTACCCGACAGAAAAGGGCTCACAGATAATAACTCACCAAAACCTTGAATAGAAACAACTTCTTCAATGAAGGTAAGAAGTAAATGCATGCAATGACCAGCAAAGGAGAAAGTAGCTAGCAACTAGCAACTGACATGCCAGAACCTGCCTGTGTAACACAAGAAGGCAGGGAATAGAAACCACTGAGAGCTCTATAAGAGCCTAGCACCACCCAGGGGCAGGGCTTAACAGCAACCCTGTAGTTGATCTAAAAGCGCATGCGCAGTCGGCTCTGCCTAGGCCGGATGCCTAGGCAGAGTGAATTCCAGCCGGAAGACGCTGCAGGGACGCTGCACGGAGAAGATTTCTAAAGGTAAGAGAAGAACCAGCGTTGATTGGCAATGTATAGCATTCTGCCAATCAACGTTGGTTCTGCATCGAACCTTAAACTTCGAACAGCTAGTAGTGTTCAATCGAGTACGAGTATTTTGAATACTGTAGTATTCGTTCGAACACCTACTCGATCAAACACTACTTGCTCATCTCTAGAATACACCACTTCCTGTCACAGAGTGAATAAGTAGTGCACTAAGAAAGTGCTCCCCCCGGAACATAGCAGCATCAAAGGTTCTGGCCAGTTAACTTGGCCCCCTACCTGACGGCCTGGAACGGCCGGCGCTTCTCCAGAGAGCCTCCCATGGCAAAAAGGCGAGCTCCATGAAGTCTAAGGCTAGACCCAGCTGGCAGCAAGGAAAACCTCTCCTTTGCAGGAGAATACACAGGACCGCCATAGCTCCCTACCTCAGAGGAGCTGAGGTGGGTGGTAGGGGGGGGGAGTGGCTGGAGGTCTGTGGTGAGGAATGCAAGGAGCAGGAAAAAACAAAGGAGAAGAGAAGGGGGGAGGGGGGGACAAACAATCCCTGAATATAGAGGACCTAGAGATCCGCTCCACCTGTCCTAACACACAGGACAGAACCTAACACGCAAGGGGGAGGGCTCTAGGTCTTATAGGGAGCTAGGCTGCATTTTATTATGCTAATTAAAAAATCCACCTGTCCTATTAGCACACAGGGGCAGAAAATACCCCGTATGTTGTGCTGCTGTTGGGAACATAAGGGAATACCTGTTGAGAGGTACAGAAGTATCATTGACAGTTACAGGAATTGTTTCATTGCAGTGATTGCCCCAAAAGGTTGTGCAAAATGTTAAGTCAAGGGAACCATCATTTCTGTCCAGGCCTGTTTCATCATTTCGTTTTTGTAAAAATTCTGTTGACTCAAAAAGCAATGTCTGACTTTCATTTGCTCATTTTCATAGAATTATTATTTACTAGCAGGAGGACCCGGCTTCCCACGGGTATACTTAATTTTTTGTTTGTGTAGTGGCCCCATAAGAATTGTCCAATTTTGCACTGGTGTATTTTGTATATCGTTTGTGTGTATCCATTAGCGTCATGTGATCATGTGTATCTCATTTCGAATATCAGTGAAAAACCTGCGATCGGTTGTTATAGAGACCTGGAGTAAAGCTGTGTGTATGTGACCTTGTGTAACAGTGTCATTCACTGTTTAATGCGCCCTGCCCCTTTAAGGCTGACATAAAGTATTGAAGAAAAATGGCTGGGTTGCTATGGAAACCTGGAGTAAAACTAATATGTGGTACTCCGTTAAGAGCCATGTATCAAATTCCCTAGCGTGTGGTACTGTATGCTGACGCATGTACAGTATCTATTCCACAGGCATGTGGTATTGTGTGCGTATCTAATCCTCCAGCGTGTGGAACTGTGTGCAGATGTGCATATCTAATCCTCTGGCATGTGGTACTGTGTTGACTAGTGTATCTAATCCTCCAGCATGTGGTACTGTGTGCAGACGCGTGTGTCTAACCCTCCTCGTGTGGTATTGTGTGCAGTAGTGTGTATCTAACCCTCCACCGTGTGGTATTGTGTGCAGTTGCGCGTATCTAATCCTCCATTGTTTCGTATTGTGTAAAGACGTGCATATCTAATCCTCCGGCATGTGGAACTGTGTGCAGATGCGCGTATCTAATCCTACGGCTTGTGGAACTGTGTATAGACACATGTATCTAATCCTCCGGCGAGTGGAACTGTGTGAAGACGCACGTATCTAATCCTACAGCATGTGGTACTGTGTGAAGACATGCATATCTAATCCTCCGGCATTTTGAACTGAGTGCAGATGTGCGTATCTAATTCTCCCCTGTGTGGTATTGTGTGAAGAGGTGCGTATCTAATCCTCATTTTTGGTGCAGTGTAGCATATATCGGCATATTTGGTTTGGGCTAAAATGTTTCAACTTTCTAGACATATGGGTGTGTGTTCTCAGAAAAAGGGGTGTAGCTTAAATGTGCCACATTGCCTTGAAAGTAATCCAACATTATGTTGTAAAATTTTGGCTCAAAGTAAGGCCTCATTCACATCTGCGCTGGTAATCCGTTTGGGGGAGTCCGCATGGGCAAGCTGACAGAAAAGTAGATCATTATAGTCTATGGGGTCCGTGTGCTTTCACTGCACACTGCTTGCCAGTGCGTTTGGTATTCCGTTTGGGGGGGTCCCCCATGCAGACTCCCCGAACGGATTACCAAACGCAGATGTGAACTAAGGGTAAGCCAAAAAAAATGTGGTATAAGGTGAAACTAGACAGTCTACAGATATGCGAGATTTATTATCCATCATCAGCCACTGTGTTAATTCTGGTGTATTTTAAGTTTACACCTTCTAACTTTTAATAAATCTGGGCAAATGTACATTATAAAAGTACAGTTTACGTTTGTACTATTAGTATTTTCTTACAGTTAAGAGTTAACCGAATTTCTGCAATTGGTTAAAATGTTTTCCATGGACTTTCCATTTTTTTGTTATTGTAAAATGTCAAGTGGCTGCAGTTCAACCAATTGCAGAAGTTTAGTTAAAAACACTAACTCTAAAATTATAATACTAATAGTACAAAAGTAAACTGTACTCTTGATTATACTATATGACATACCTCTCTCTCTCTCTCTCTCTCTCTCTCTCTCTCTCTCTCTCTCTCTATATATATATATATATATATATATATATATATATATATACAGTCCTATGAAAAAGTTTGAGCACCCCTATTAATCTTAATCATTTTTAGTTCTAAATATTTTGGTATTTGCAACAGCCATTTCAGTTTGATATATCTAATAACTGATGGACACAGTAATATTTCAGGATTGAAATGAGGTTTATTGTACTAACAGAAAATGTGCAATATGCATTAAACCAAAATTTGACCGGTGCAAAAGTATGGGCACCTCAACAGAAAAGTGACATTAATATTTAGTAGATCCTCCTTTTGCAAAGATAACAGCCTCTAGTCGCTTCCTGTAGCTTTTAATCAGTTCCTGGATCCTGGATAAAGGTATTTTGGACAAACAATTCAAGTTCAGTTAAGTTAGATGGTCGCCGAGCATGGACAGCCCGCTTCAAATCATCCCACAGATGTTCAATGATATTCAGGTCTGGGGACTGGGATGGCCATTCCAGAACATTGTAATTGTTCCTCTGCATGAATGCCTGAGGATTTGGAGCGGTGTTTTGGATCATTGTCTTGCTGAAATATCCATCCCCGGCGTAACTTCAACTTCGTCACTGATTCTTGAACATTATTCTCAAGAATCTGCTGATACTGAGTGGAATCCATGCGACTCTCAACTTTAACAAGATTCCCGATGCCGGCATTAGCCACACAGCCCCAAAGCATGATGGAACCTCCACCAAATTTTACAGTGGGTAGCATGTGTTTTTCTCGGAATGCTGTTTCTTTTTGGACACCATGCATAACGCCTTTTTTTATAACCAAACAACTCAATTTTTGTTTCCAAAATGAAGCTGCCTTGTCCAAATGTGCTTTTTCATACCTCAGGCAACTCTATTTGTGGCGTACGTGCAGAAACGGCTTCTTTCTCATCACTCTCCCATACAGCTTCTATTTGTGCAAAGTGCGCTGTATAGTTGACCGATGCACAGTGACACCATCTGCAGCAAGATGATGCTGCAGCTCTTTGGAGGTGGTCTGTGGATTGTCCTTGACTGTTCTCACCATTCTTCTTCTCTGCCTTTCTGATATTTTTCTTGGCCTGCCACTTCTGGGCTTAACAAGAACTGTCCCTGTGGTCTTCCATTTCCTTACTATGTTCCTCACAGTGGAAACTGACAGGTTAAATCTCTGAGACAACGTTTTGTATCCTTCCCCTGAACAACTATGTTGAACAATCTTTGCTTTCAGATCATTTGAGAGCGGGCTGTCCATGTTCGGCGACCATCAAACTTAACTGAACTTGAATTGTTTTGTAGAAAGAAATGGTCCAAAATACCTTCATCCAGGATCCAGGAACTGATTAAAAGCTACAGGAAGCGACTAGAGGCTGTTATCTTTGCAAAAGGAGGATGTACTAAATATTAATGTCACTTTTCTGTTGAGGTGCCCATATTTTTGCACCGGTCAAATTTTGGTTTAATGCATATTGCGCATTTTCTGTTAGTACAATAAACCTCATTTCAATCCTGAAATATTACTGTGTCCATCAGTTATTAGATATATCAAACTGAAATGGCTGTTGCAAACACCAAAATATTTAGAACTAAAAATGATTAAGATTAATAGGGGTGCCCAAACTTTTTCATAGGACTGTATATATATATATATATATATATATATATATATATATATATATATTCAATGATGTTGGAGCAATATAAATAAAATGTTATTTATATCATTATTACTACTATCACTATGCAAATCATTCCTTGTGTGTTTCTTTCCTCTTGTGTTTATAGGGAGACTCGGGTGGACCCCTTATTTGTAATGGGGCTGTAGAAGGCATTGTGTCATTTGGATATGATCACCCTCCTGGTGTCTATGCCAGAGTTGGAAAATACTTGGAATGGATCAAAGAAACCATCTCCCAATATGAAACAGATGTGTGATACTTCAAATCTTATATTAACTAGGGGACACTTGTTATTCCAAGTCATGTTCATTTTATGTCTTA
This sequence comes from Leptodactylus fuscus, assembly GCF_031893055.1. NCBI lineage: Eukaryota > Metazoa > Chordata > Amphibia > Anura > Leptodactylidae > Leptodactylus > Leptodactylus fuscus. The sequence continues at coordinate 196,701,959 of NC_134265.1, forward strand.
TATGGAATTTACTATTACAGTAAACCAAAACTAAGCAATAAAATCTTTAAATGATCCATAAATTGCTCTGTGTCTTACCTTATGGTCTTCAATATTAATATACTGTATAACACAACAAAATTTAGCAAAGTATGGTCATAACTAAGATTGAGTGATCGGGATCGGAAAAGATCGGATCCCAATCGGCGATCGAGTAAATTTCACTATCGCGATCAGGTTCCTATCCTGCTTAAAAAAAGATTGGGAACGGAATTCTGATCCCGATCACTCAACTTACCTGCACAGAACCGCTGCTGCTGCCCGTTGTGCTCAGTCCTCTCCTTTGTCATTCACACGCCTGCAGAGTGCCGTACGTGCCCCCGCATCTCTAGGCTAGTTTTACAGATGCTGGGAGAAGGTGGTGCTTGTGGCTTAGGAGAGTGTAGGCAGGTACTATGAGGGGAGATGTGAGTGATGCACTCACGTCTCCCCGCCCTGTACCTGCCCACACTCTCCTAAGCTACAACAAGCCCTGCCTACTCCCAGTATCAGTAACACTAGCCTAGGGATGCGGGGGCACGTACGGCGCTCTGCAGGCGTGTGAATGACAGAGGAGAGGACTGAGAACAACGGGCTGTGGCAGTGGTTCTGTGCAGGTAAGCAGACAGCAGGGGGGACTAAGTAGGCGGCAGGTTTTTTAATCACTAAACAGCGTGAAGTCCAAAAATTGGATCATTTTTAAAATCCAATTTTCGATCATTAAACAAATCCCATTGACTTGCATTAGGATCGGAATTGGGATCGGGTTCGGATGGAAAATGATCGGAAATCGGATTTTAAAAATGATCCTGAAATCTCAAGATCGGCTCAACACTAGTCATAACAACCACTAAATCCATGGGTTGTACTATTTAATACTCTACCTCCATAAAAATAATCAGCAGAGCTATCACAAAAACGAGCACCAGAAAAACACCCAAATCGTGCATGTCAAAACATAACAACAGCAAAAAAAAAACATAGATAAAACATAATTTTTATTAAGACTTGTAAATCCACAATCAGCGCCGATGAGTGTTTAAAAACTAAGACTCGCCATAAGCCATAGATACCGGCCCACAAACTGTATGCATATGTAGGTAAGTTTCGTATTACTCCACTCCTCTGTTCATTATGAAACAAAATTGCTAATGGAATAATATTACTAAACTTCAGATGACCATATACAAAAAGAAACAAAGGGGAAGGGGTTTCTGTCATGTGGGGTGCAGACGTCAGCCTAGTTAGATTATCGTCACTTCCACAGTATAGTGTGTAACTCTCTAAAAATGTTGTTTAGCCAAATTGAGGAACTGAACTTCTGACCTTGCTCTGGACCCTAAAAATTCCCACCCTTACAAGGGCAGTAACACCGAAAGCTCTCTTAAATGTCCTTCATAGTCATATATTCATATTTAGTCCCAAGGGCAGTGGGACTCATGAGGGGAAATAACAAGGAAATAATTATCCCAGGTATAAGCTGAAAGCTTAAAACACCATCCTAAAGAAGGGTAGAACATAATCATCTGTTATGGTTTAGTGAACTGTTTGTTCTGATATTGGCTATATTGGCTCCGTCATTGCTTCAGCCATCTTTTGCAGTGTGGCCTGCTGGGGGAGCAGTATATCAACCAGGGACAGAAATAGACTTGACAGGCTGATCAGGAGGGCCAGCTCTGTCCTGGGGAGCCCTCTGGACCCAGTACAGGTGGTGGGTGACAGAAGGATACTGTCCGTGGTGACCTCCATGCTGGAGAACAAATCCCACCCCATGTATGGGACCTTGATGGCACTTGGCAGCACTGTAAGTGACAGTCTGCTTCACCCCAAGTGTGAGAAGGAGTGCTATCGCAGGTCCTTCCTTCCAACCGCGACCAGGCTGTATAATCTACATCAGATTAAGCGAGCAGTCCGCACAGAGAACTAAATGATTCTGAAGTCTTCCTTCTTTCTTTCTTCTCTTCCTCAGCTGCTATGGACTCCTAATATATCTTCTCTTCTCAGCATATGTGTGTCTACTTCAATAATATATTACTGTTTATTATCCTTTACCTGTATTACTATGCAGCTGTAACATACTGAAATTTCCCCAGTGTGGAACTATTAACGGATTATTTTATTTCATAGGCCATGAGCGTGTACAGTGTCTTACCTTAAATAGATCACCTCAATACCTCTCTCTGGACCTCAGTTCATCTAGTCTGTGGAACAAAGAATTGGGTACATTGATGACATTTTTGGAGAGGGGAGAGAGAGGTTTGAAAAATTTGTTTTGGCTCTCAATTTTAACCAGATAGGTTTAAGATTCACATTTGAGATAAAACAAGTTCTCTCTCCCATTTCCCATCACTAAGACACAAGGAGGAAATTTAGTAACTACTGTTTACAGAAAAAACACAGCCACAAACACTCTCCTGAGGTGAGAAAGTCACCAGCCGGCCCCCCTCAGGAGAGGAATCCTGAAAGGGCAATATTTACGAAATTGGAGGAATTGTAGCACTAATCATAGGTTCATGCTGATCAACTGTGGGAAGGTTTTAGGGGTGACGCTAGGTTCACACCTGTGTTCTACTCTCCGTTCTGTGGTTTCCGTCTTCTGCATGCCAGAAGACGGAAAGCACAGACCGGGTCCGGCTGTGTGCGCCGGTGAGCGTTTTATGCTCTCTGTCGCGAAACCGGATTTTCTTTATCCGGACACAGAGTACTGCATGTCCGACTCTGTGTCCGGATTAAAAAACCCGGTTTCGCAGCAGAGAGCATAAAACGCTCACCGCCGCTCACGGCCGGACATCTTTCTCACCCATTCAAATGAATGGGTATGAAAGAGTCCTGCAAGTTTCCGTCTCCTGCTCTGTTTTATGCAGGAAACGGAAACCTGCAGAACGGACACCTGGGCGCAGATGTGAACGAGGCCTTAGAGGGTATCCTGACTACATTCTTAGAAAGGCGTACAAAGGTGAAGGATACTAATCATAGCAGTTTGTTGGCTACCAAGGGAGAGGATAAAACCAAATAAATACTAATTAGAATGATAGCCACAGAAAAATTATGGACAAATATTGTGACATTTTACAAATGGATGAGGACATGGGGAGGTGTTGGCAATCGCTTCCAAATCACGTTTAGAAAAGCACAATCTTTGAGAGATATGCTAGTGCATAGACACTTCTAATCTGGAGAGGGTGGGGATACTTAGCAGGGCTAGATTATATTACCAAAAGCTGTATTCAATGCAGTGGTTGCATCGCCTGTTTGAATATCTTTTTGGAGAAATATTTTACAAGTAATGTGACCAATGTACAATATGAAATAAGCGATTTAATCAATTTTAGAACATATGGTGTGATTCTTGCCCCTATGGCCTGAAGTATGTGGGTAAGACATGGCAGGAAATTTCCTGTGATATAGGAGATCACTTGGGCGATGTTGCCCATAAATGAGACATCTCTCTTGCCAAACATATTAACTTTATACATCAAGGGAACAGCAGAGCCATACAATTCATCCTACTAATATTATAAATGTGAAAGTTTGTGTGTTTGGATGTTTGGATGGTTGGATGTTTGAATCACGCAAAAACGGCTGAACGGATTTGAATGAAATTTGGCACACAGTTTGTAACCTCGATTAACACACAGGCTACTTTTTATCCTGATAAATGACATGGCTTCACGACTGTTATGATTTTATGTTCACGTACTATATTAAGAAGCTGTTGTACCAACTTATCTCAGAATCTGATAAAGCCAGGTCTGTTAACTCTATATGTAAACACTCAAATGCCAAATGTGCAGGAAGGAGGTTAGGACAGGCGTATTTTGCAGGTGGAGATTAAATGGATTTTTAGGTTAGGAACAATCTCCCCAGTGGACTGAATGAGCAGCTCAGTTATAGCCGCTTCATCTAAATTGTCTACTCTGCCACCCTGTGGGACTGACACCACGCTGTTATGATCAGGATTACTGTATGTTGTTTATTGATATACTGTACATCATAGTCTTTGCCCCTCTTTATTATCCGCACATGACATTGTCCCTTTTCTGTTCCCATCTCTCACTTTTGTTTATATAAGTGATTAAATTTCACTGTGTATTTACATACATTTTTTGTCCTGCTTATGTCCTTTCCCTAATCACTTTCCTTTTTCCTTTCTTTCATCTTTTCCATATTGCTTTTATTGAGCCTATTACACGTGATGAGGTTTCTCTAACATATTATGATAGGGGATAATAACACTCCTTAGGGAGAGTGTGCACCTTTACAGGCAAAGGGAGACATACAAGCAATTTCTGCTCCACTGTGGGATTATGGGAAAAATATAGAATTCTGTTCTCCAGGATGTAATTAGGAGACCAGTGCCTCTGTTTGCTGACCTCTAGGGGCAGCCCCCTTAACATCATGCATGACTTTTTTAATAAGCCTAATAACATAATGCAGGAATTATTGCCAAACTAGTATTTCTATTCCAAATGGAACAGATTCCCAGCTGCAGACTGCGCTTTTTCGATCTGTTGGATCTCTTCAGTGCAGCGTAGGGATACTAGTTTGGCAGAGTGAGACACTATAGACCAAGATCAGGGGATAATAACACACCTTAGGAGAGTGTGCACCTTCACAGGCGAATGGAGACTTACAAGCCATTTCTGCTTCACTAGGGGATTATGGGAAAAATATGCAAATCTATTCTCCAGGATGTAATTAGGAGACCAGTGCCTCTGTTTGCTGCCTTCTAGGGGCAGCCCCCTTAACATCATGCATGACTTTTTTAATAAGCCTAATAACATAATGCAGGAATTATTGCCAAACTAGTATTTCTATTCCAAATGGAACAGATTCCCAGCTGCAGACTGCGCTTTTTCGATCTGTTGGATCTCTTCAGTGCAGCGTAGGGATACTAGTTTGGCAGAGTGAGACACTATAGACCAAGATCAGGGGATAATAACACACCTTAGGAGAGTGTGCACCTTCACAGGCGAATGGAGACTTACAAGCCATTTCTGCTTCACTAGGGGATTATGGGAAAAATATGCAAATCTATTCTCCAGGATGTAATTAGGAGACCAGTGCCTCTGTTTGCTGCCTTCTAGGGGCAGCCCCCCTTAACATCATGCATGACTTTTTTTTAATAAGCCTAATAACGTAATGCAGGGATTATTACCAAACTAGTATTTCTATTCCAAACGGAACAGATTCCCAGCTGCGGACAGTGCTGTTTCAATCTGTTGGATATCTTTAGTGCAGTGTAGGGATACTAGTTTGACAGAGTGAGAGACTATAGACCAAGATCAGGAGATAATAACACTGCTTAGGGAGAAGGAAGCAAACAGAAGCACTGGTCTCCTAATTACTTCCTGGAGAACAGATTTGCATATTTTTCCGATACTATGATACTCACACATAGTTTGAATGACTGGCTCAGACTATCTGTCATTGCATCCAGCACTTAGGACCTGCAGTCGACATGAGCGTAGCACATGCTTGTCTACCATCCCTAGTCACTGCTGCACTTTTCTGATCTCCAACTATACCCCATTCTGCCTTCTGATTGGCTGACACCAGCTCGGTCTCCATCAAGTGGACAGTATACTGCGCTTTGAAATCTCGGGCATGCACAGTAACGCTCCCTGCTGAGTGCTACTGTACATGCCCAAGCGCCATTTTCTTGTGCACTTTCTTCCATTATCCACAAGAAAATAGCACTTGGGCAAGTACAGTAGCGCTCAGAAGGGAGTGTTACTGTGCCTTATACTCAGTGTGAATGGACCCTTAGAATTTGAGGCTCATAAAAACCATGTACCTCCTATAGAGCACACAAAAGACTCAAAGTAAACTGTGCAATGAGCAGATGCAAAGTCTACATTCCCTTCCTTTTTGCCAAGGATATTGTCATTGGCGAGTCCAACCTGGACATAAAGGAATGGTTTATGCCACAGATGGACTACATTTGGCAGATCTTCTACTATCAACATGATGGTACACTTCCACATTTCCATTTTGATGTTCACTGATACCTGAATGAAATCCTTCCTGGGAATTGGATTGGCCATGCCAGAAACAAGAATCCAATGACGGTGCATAGGCCTCCCTGATCAAATTCTCAGTGTAACTGCCCAACCTGAGGTGATGCAACAATGAAACAGTGGAGTCCGTATCCAAGAATGTCCTGGCACGCGTTCAGACAGACCTTGACTACCGCCTAGAAATCTGCTGTGTCTCCAATGAAATCACATTGAACATTTGTAGTGTATGGATAAAACTTGGATAGATACAGTGTCTTTTTCATGTTAATAAATGTGTGTTATATTCTCTTGGTTATGAATACTGAGGCTATAATTCCGCATTGGTTTTGACTTACCCTTTATGATATGAGAGATGCACACATGTACAGATTAGCTGGTTCCATCGGTATTCAGCTGTTTTCTCTCATGAAAAAGTAAGTTTTTGTGCTTTATTGTCCTTTTGATGGATCCTGACATCCAACAAAAGTGTGTACTGTGAGAGAGTGAAGGGTGTGGTCTGGGAAGACAAGTACATTCCAGCCAGGCAGCTAAAGGGTGTTTGGTAAAGACTCACACCAGGGAGGTAAGCTGACTAATCAAGGCCTGATAATAGTCTGTGAGTGAGGACTAGCAGTGTGGCACCACACTGACAGAGCTGACCTGTGCAGACCGGACCTCCAAAGCAGGTACTGTGCCACCCGTTGTTGTTGCCAAGGTGGGAGACTGGTAGCCAGTCTCCTGTATAGTCATGGAAAAGTTTCCTTATGTTTAAGTTAGTTTTCTCAGCCGAGAAGGGTTTTGTTTTGTTTATCCTGTGGCTTTGCAAAAGCAGTGTATGTGCTACATGTGAATAAAGCCTGAACTTGTGTGCAATCCAGTGTCTGCGTCCCTGTTTCCTGCACTGCTACAAGCACCTATCTGAGCGATTCCTCACAGTACCCATAGGTCTGGATATGTCTGCTATTGACTTCTATAATGCTTACATTGAAGACAATAGGCACTATTATGCCTCAAAATTATCCACTGTGTAGAAGAATGGGTCTATATGGTGATTTTAGCAGCAATGCAAGTTGTTGTATTACCTTCCAATATCACAAGTAATGTAAAAGTGAATGGAAAAAGTAGAGTGACCAGCAGGATCTCCGTCGTAAAAAAATAATTGTCCACTGATTCATCTTTATTTTGGAGGGGGTTACTGAAAGTTGTAAAATCACCATGTAGCCTCAGCCTAATATGCACCATTAATGAAACTGATAGCATTTATATAATAGTTCTTATAGGGGATAACATGTTTTGTGGGAAAACCCTTTAAGACCAGAGCCTACATAGTGACTGCAGCGTTTTACGGTACCTGCAAAGTGGGTGGGATTCTAGGTAATCCCATCGACACATTGCAGAAAAATATTCACATAGCAGCATGCCATTATACCTACGGAAATGCTGTATAGGTATAATTGAAGCAGGATGTCTTTAGAGGGAAAACTCTGTGGACTTTCTCTAAAAAGTTCTGTGGAAAAAAACATGATGTATTTCCAGTGCGTTTTTTTTCCCAGAGTACATTTGGCTGCAACTTACAATATGGGGCTTTAGTCTAAGGCTGCGTTCATACGAAGTTTTTTGGTCAGGAATCTGGGTCAATGAGAGGCAGAAAAACTGCTAGCAGTTTTTTGCCAAAAAACGCCAGAAGATGGAAACCTGAAAACGGAGATCGAACGCTGGTGTGAACCCAGCGTAAGGCTAAAACCCCAAATTGCGGAAATACAGATTTTTTTGTTGTGGTTTTTTTAAGAGGCAAAAACAAATTAAAACTGAAAGAGAAATAAAATAAATAAATTGTTTCATAAAATAAGCAATACACCACAGCAGCAATTCCTTGTTTCTCCTGTACCAACACAGTTGGTGGACACAGTATTTTCTGTGTGTCAAGAAGGTCTCTGAAGGGACGCAGACAGTAGTGGACCTGCAGCAGCAAGAGATCAGAAATATAGTTTTTTAAAAACATTTTTAACCTTTATAAGCTGTTGGAAAGATATATATTTTCTTTCTAACCCTTTAAGGTTGGGACCCAACATTGCCAAAACGTTTCAAACAAGCCCCAACAAGTGCCAAAACGTATTTTGACCGCAGCAAAAAATGCTGCATTTTCCATTCCCTGCAAAGTGGATGGGATTCTGGCTAATTCCAGTCACACATTGAAAAAAATAATCTGCAGCGCAGAAGCTGTTTTTCAAAAAAAGCCCCTGAAGATCGCAGCATGTCAATTATACCCGCTGGCGTTTTTTCGCATAGGTACAATAAGGGCAGAAAGTCTGCAGAGGAAAGTTTTGTGGACTTTCTGTGAATAACTCTACAGAATATAAAACACAATGCATTTTCGCCGTGGTCTTTTCCACAACATTTTTTTCACTGCAGCTCATTATATGGCACCTTAGCCTTACACTGTCCTGAAAACGTATATTTTAAATATATTAAAATTATATTATATTTGCAAGTACAATTATCTTCAATTATCTTATAGAAACCTGACAGAACTCAATTCAGATGAACTAAGAGGGAGAGAAGCCGCTATGATATTAGTTAAGAATTAAAGGGGTTGTCCACTTTCAGACCAATATTGAAAGACAAATGTTATTGGTTGTACAATATAAAGATATACAATTTCCCAATATACTTTCTGTATCAATTCCTCACAGTTTTCTAGATCTCTGCTTGCTGTCATTGATTCTGTTACTTCTATTGGATAAAACTCTGACCATGGTCATGTGATTTACGGTCCATGGTCATGTGATGAGCACACAGGTGCACAGCTGATTACCAGGCAGATGTCTGATTACTGGGCTGTGACTATAACGAGTGGCACCTGTGTCCTCATCACATGACCATGACTGTAAATCACATGACCATGGTCAGAGTTTTATCCAATAGAAGTAACAGAATGAATGACAGCAAGCAGAGATCTAGAAAATGGAGGAATTGATACAGAAAGTATATTGCAAAATTGTATATCTTTTTATTATACAAACCATAACATTTGTTTTCAATATTGGTTTCAAAGTGGCCAACCCCTTTAAGTGTTGCTAAAATAATTATATGGTAATATATATATTTTTTAATTGTGTAATTTACTGTGCTTGATTTGAGAATTGGGTTATGAATGATGTTTGTGATTTCCCTTCTGTTGTTTTAGTGGTCTGAACTGAAAGCTAGATGTTATATAGATCAAAACAAATGAGCAAACATTCAGGGAAAAAATAAAACTTATAATAATCCCCTATAATGCTCTGCATAAACCGCTGATATGTCAGTGCTCAGGAATACTCCCATACTGAACATAGGAATCTTGGAAACAGATCATGTGCTGTGCCTGTGTTTTGGCAACATATATCAAACATGCAGCATGAACCATAATAATAATTATGTATATTTCATGAAGACCTTGATACTTCTGTACGTGCTGCATCGTTTTATTTTATTTTTATTACAGTGGAAGATACATTTTAATAAAGTGATTGCTGCATTATGCATATTATAAGAAGTTGTATAGTGTACGGGTGTTTTACCAGTGTGCAGTGCCTTGGTGCTGCCTGCCAAAAACTGATTTTATGTTGAAATATAAGAGAAAACTATTGTTCTATGAGAGTTTATGTTATATTTATTAAAACTGGTGCAAGGCAAAAGAGGATAAGTTTATTCATAACCAGAGGCCTGGTAAAAGGTAAAAAGGGCATATGCCAAATTCAGAGGCACTGACTTTACATTTATAGGACCAAGAAACTCCTGACAGCAGCTTCATCCTTAAAAAACAATATACAGCGTGGGCCATAAATATGGATACACCCAGATAAAATGGAAGGGGTTGCTGATATTACCTTTGTTGCATATTAGTACATGGGAGGGGGGAAACATTTGAGGCCGGGTGACACCTATGGCGGCCATCTGCAAAGCCGGCATTTTGGATTCAAGTTTATTTTTTTCAATGGGAGGGGGTCATGTGACACATCAAACACGTGGAGAATTGCACAAGAAAAATAATGTTGTGCTGATTTTTAATGTAGCTTTATTCATTATTGAATTATTGACATGTTTGTGACATGGAGCAATGACAGTAATAACCCACTAAAGGATGTGCTGAAAGTGCTGCCCATTGTGTTGAATTGTCAACACGATTCTCTTTTCCCAGTGTTGACATACCGAGAGCAATACAGCAGAATTGTATCCGTTGTTTCAGGTGCCCGACATCCTGGATCTTCACGGAGTACACCATAGCCTTCAAATGGCTCCAGAGATAGAAGCCCAAGGGAGTGAGATCCGGAGACTGTGGGTGTATACATACTTATGGCCCTCCCTGTAGTTACTGCTTTAATTTTCCAAAGAGTCTTTGAGCTTGAATTCATACTAGCCAGCTGAAATTTTCCTGCACCCCTTTGAAAAAAAAAAAAAAAATACCCCATTGCATGGGCTCTTACTTGCCATAGACCCTTGAAAATGACCCAATGACCAGTGCTTCCCTGCAGAAATCAGTGGAAAACTTACTTTTAACAGGACAATCTATACAAACAATTACATGTCATGTGTTATCAATCATAACTATGTCGTAGTATAATAAGTTGTAACTACTGAATACTTGGATAAGAGATGATGGTTCAGGGATTATTCTAATGGCTTTTATCTATTGAAGAAAATTAATTGCAGCCTCATCTGGGTTTTAGCCTTTGTCTGGATCAACTCTGTGATACTAGGATGAACTGTGTGGTCTTATTTTCAACTTTACTATCCAATATACTCAGTTGTAACCATGCCTTTAAGGCTTAGGCCCCCATATACTGAAGCACAACGCAGCCAAAAAAAGGGCAACGGAAACGCATCACATTATTTTCTGTAGACTTTTTCATTGCATTTTCACAGATTTTTATGCCCCTATTACACTAAAGACTCAAAAAAGTGGATACAAGAATTGTGACGGTGATAACAAAGAAAGGCTTCTATGTTAACGCGTAACTTGGCCCGTTAAGATGGTTTTGATTGAAATAGCTTTTGATTTCAGTAAATGTGGCCTCTAAATGCTACAAATTCATGAAATTACCATTTTAATTTCTCTACAATTGTGCATAATAATTTGAGACAGTAGATTTCGATTTTTTAATTAGTGGAAAAATTTTTTTGGGCGTTTATCCAATAAAATTGTCATTTACATCGACCATTTTGAAAAATCAGAGAAACCTATCATTTGCATAATAATTTGGAACATGGTCTATACTTTTCATACTTTTGATGCACAGCTACATTCACCAAAAAATGCTGCTTTTGCCAAAAATCACATTAGGTCCAGTCCTTGACTGGCGTAGATTTCAATTCTGGTGTACGGACCTCACACAAAGCAGTAGAATTATTAAGAGGCCAGTGCTCACAATATTAAGTCCAACACGCGACTTGCTGACCTTAATAAATTCACCCCAATCAGCCTAGGATAAAGATCTTCCCAAACATGTTACAGGTATCCGCATAGCAACAATCTTACAAGTATAATACATAAAGTGCAAGTGCAAAAGGAAATACACTGTAAGCATGTCTGAAATTCAGGGGTGTAGATATAGGGGGTGCAGAAGTAGCAATTGCTACTAGGCCCTGGAGCTTAAAGGGGGCCCAAAGGCTTCTCTACAATGTTAGAAGAGACAAATATTATAGAAAGCACATGGTAAGTGGGAACCCCATTACAGATTTAGCATTTGGGGCTCTGCTGACATTGAATAGAGATATGTAGAATACTGCAGTATTATAGCAGCAGTCTTTAACAATTAATAAGATTCTGTCTTCTAGTTTGTGATCTGCACTATAGAAAAAACTCAGCGGGGGATTTGTATCTTTTCTGAAACGTAATTTTTCTGAAGATTTAGAGGGTCAGATTGTGCTACGCATGAAGGACGTGGCCTCCTGTAGCGTGGCAGATTTACTATAATTTACACTAGAAACTGACATATATTATAACTCACTAGCTGGCAAAGATTGGAAATTCTGGCACATGGAAGGCAGAAGCAGGAGATTCTGAATAAACTTGATGCATCTTACTTTAGAGTAGAGGAGCCCAATACCAGTCTTTACCTCCACTATTTCTCTGTTTGGTTTACAGTTGAATTGAGGTCCAAAAATATATACATTTCTAAAGGAAACACCTCTGCATGCTTTTTAACTCCATTACATCTAAAACAAAAAGGAAGCAACTATGCAAATAGTATTGACTACAGATATGCAACCATTGTGTTTTTGCAAATAGGTGTGTTTTGCGGATAGGTGAACTGAATGTCCCGAACGCAGATGTGAACCTTACAACATAACACAATGATTTATTAAAGTTACTTTATGACTTAAAGCAACAGTACTAAAAGCATATCTTTCTTGTGTTAATGCACAATCGTACAACTTTTATATATGCGTATTAGCTGTTTGGGGCACCTAAAATGTGGCAATGCCTGCTAGATTGATTTTCTATTGTGGTCTCTGCCCATTAAACAGTTTGCCTCCAATTGCCCCAAACAGCTCAGTTGCATATGGAAGAGTTACAAGACTGTAGTTTGAGACAAGAAAGGTATGTACAGCAATGCAACAGCTCCTACTGCAGCATAGAAGCAAATCATCCCCTATCCATGTAACTCCAACCAATTCCAAGAATGGGGTTACTCCCCCCCCCCATATGAGTTTTGTGGCAGGCCAAAGAAGTACATTGCTGCTCTACTAATCTTTATTGAAACTGTTAGAAATAGCCAAGAGCTGTGTATGGCTTTCCTTGTCAGTCCCATATACAAGAATGGAGCAGCAACATGCCTGATATTTCATTCATATTGAGAAAATGGGACCCCAGACTCAATGGAATCAATGATTCCAGTAGGAACCCTACTGCTTGCATCCACGCCAATCAGCCAATAAGTGGACAGGTTACTTGTAACTTGTTAAGTTGGTCCAACTGCTTTGCAGAATGTGTGTGCCATGAAAGGTAAGATGTCCCCAATGCTAAAGCAATCTGTATATGTACATGCATAATGTGTCTAAGTCATGCGATAAAAGCACCAACCTGTAGAAATGGTATACCTCACAATAATATAGAGAACACATGCAGCAAAAATGAGCACATTCTGGGACAAATGTTACAAGAACTTAACGCAAAGTTTACTCAATGTTTTTGGCTAATGCAATTTGTTTCTGTAAGGGGTTGTAAGAATGGCCTGAGTTGTATGTTTTTTCTTACACAATGTCCTTTGGTTTTGCATGGTAGATAGCATCCACTGACTGGTGAAATTGACCAGATCATGCAGAAGAGAAGAGAAACCAATGGAGAATGTTCATCATACAATTCCAAAGTCTATTAGAAACTTCCTGAGTACATGATCCTTTATGTCATTAAATACTCGGCGGATATTTTCAGTATCTGTGGCGCATGTCTCATGGGGATAAAGGATACGATCCGTTTTCTGTTTTTCCTTCTCCAAAATATCTTTGACCTTTGTCTTTTCAAAGATTTCCTTATAGGCCGATCCAATGAAATCTTTCGCAGCTTTAGCATCTTGGCGAGGACCTAAATAAGAAAGAAGAGGTGCAAATTTAGCATACTGCACTTTGCTAAATAATAAATCTGTCTCCCATATTCTGCAACTACATGTCACGTACTTATTTATATTATTCCTTTTTTTGATTTTCTAACTGCAGACAGGGGTGAACCTACCCCTTTCGCCTCCAGAGGCAAACTACAGAAAGCCGCCCCCCCCCCCCGAGGAGGGGGCGGAGCGAAGGGATGTGGCGGAGCGAAGGGGGTGTGGCGGAGTGAAGGGGCGGGGCTTAGCACCGTTCGCAGGCAGAGAGCAGGCACGGAGAGGACTTGCTCTCTGCCTGAGCTTGAGGGGAGGCTGCTGGAGCAGCGCTGCTCCAGTGGCCTCCCCAAACCACCGCTCGGTGCTAAGCCAGTCCAGGACAGCTTGTCCTGGACTGGCTTAGGTAATCAAAAATGCCGCCCTCCCTGGGGTCCTGACATAGCGCCGCCTGAAGCGCTCGCTTCAGGTCGCCTCATGGTTCTTATTCTTGGGTATTAATCAGTGGCATAACTAGGAATGGCGGGGCCCCGTGGCGAACTTTTGACATGGCCCCCCCCCCAACCGACACCGATGTCGAAGACCTTGACCGGTCCCCTCCTCCGTACCCTATTATGCCCCATAGTGGCCCCTGCACACAGTATTATGTCCCTTAGTGGCCCCTGCACGCAGTACTATCCCCCATAGTGTCCCCTGCACACAGTATTATAGCCCATAGTGGCCCCTGCACACACTACTATGTCCCTTACTGGCCCCTGCACACAGTATAATGTCCCTTACTGGCCTCTGCACACAGTATTATGTCCCTTACTGGCCCCTGCACACAGTATTATCCCCCATAGTGGCCCCTGCACACAGTATTATAGCCCATAGTGGACACCCATAAACAATTATTATACTCTGGGGTCTGGGTTTCAGACCCCAGAGTATAATAATCGGAGACCTGGGGGAATAAAAATATAAAAAAATTACTGTTTCTTACCTGTCCCCGGGTCCTACGCTGTCTTCTCCGCTGTGTTCTGAAATGACGTCAGACGTCACATGACCCGGGACGCAGGCCGGGTTCATGTGACGTCAGAAAGGACGTCTGGACGCAGGCCTGACAGGATCATGGAGAGGTAAGTAACAGTGTTTTTTTATGTTTATTACCTCTCCCGGTCCGCCGATCATTATACTCGGGGGTCTGCAAAGACCCCCGAGTATAATGATAGTATTTGTGGGGCCCGCGGTTCACTTACCGATCCCGGCCCAGCCAGGATTGGCAAGTGAATAGGGCCCGTAACGGCCAATTTAAAAAAAAACAAAAAAAACGCAGTGGTAGCGGCTGTCACCGGGCCCCCTAATGGCCCAGGCCCTGTGGCAGCCGCCTCCACTGCCTCTATGGTAGTTACGCCCCTGGTATCAATCCATTGAATCTCACCTATTACTAACCCAATACTTCCCCTTTCCAATGGTATTGTTTATTCCTTATTGTACAATCATTCTGGTTATTTTCTATGTGTGTAGTCTGACTGGTGAAAGAGTATTTTCATGTATTGCCTCCAGAGAATGACAGCCAAATGGACATATGGACATGACATGCAGCTATCATCGGAACATCACCACTACAGCCAGTAATTGACTTCAGTGGTCACATGTTATGTTGACATTTCAATACTAGAACAGGACCAGCAGGAAGTTGGGGAAGTTTTAGCTCTAAATCAACAAGAGTTTGGTAGGGTAGGCATTGTTTGTAAGTGTTAGCTTGAAAAAGTGCTACCAGCACGAAACGGCTGTCGCTCTCCTCTCCCAGGCGTGCCTCCTCCCGTATTGTATTTTATATGGATGTTTGAAATAAAGGTTTGAAATATTTTTATACTCTTCCAACGGTGAGTGCCCAGCTTTTTCTATTTTCTGGATTATTGTAAGTGTTGTAAGCAATGTTAAAAGCTGGGTTCTTGGTTTTTTTTTTGGGGGGGGGGTTTTCATTTTATAAAAATGAGATCGAACAACTCCTTTATGTGAGTGGCACTTGAAAACAATGCTGTAACTGGGGGTTCATGCCAGATCCATCCATTGTAACTGTTGTCTGCAGAGTATTGTATTTTTGTGTGAGAAATACAATGGTACTGCTGAGCAAATGACAAAGCAGGTTTCCGCCAGGGGTGTCATTTGTCACCAATTATCATTGCCCTTGTTATGGAACCATTGACAGAGTCCATTTGATTAAAACCCAAATATGGTTGGTATCTAGGTGGGAGAATAGCAGCATAGGCCTTTATTCTGATGACATAATTCTCTCCCTCTCCTGTCTACTCCAATCATTATGTTGGAGACCATCTTATATATTATTATAAGATGAAATCATCTAAGTCACAGGCGCTAACAATTAGTGTACCCCTGACTTCTAGAACCAAATTGGCCAGAACATTCCCCTTTAATTGGAGTTTCAGTAGAATCTCTTATCTGAGAATCTCTTGGACAGCTCCGAGTTCTGTGCAATTTTCCCAAAACTATCTCCCACTACTTACTAGATTTTCTACCTTGCTCGCTCATTTTTCTAAACCCATGATTACTTGGACGAGCAGAATAGTGGAAGTTATGATGATGGTGTTGGCCATTATTTTGTACCTCTTCCGCACACTGGTGATACCTCTCCCTAATACATATTTTGCCAAGCTCCAAAAATTAATTTCTGACTTTATTTGGGTAGGAAGAGATCAAGAGTTCTGTTACACACCATGACCAGACCCTGGTCTGGACGTTAAAAAATATTATATTGCAATAGTGCTTGACCAGAGGAAGGCTTGGTACCCAGTGGTGCTTGTATCCGCTGGGTTGACATTGAAGAGATTGTGGTTGGCGTTCCCCTTCTGGGCATCATACACACGAACACTAGCTGTAGACTACCCTTGTCCATGCCACTTATAAGTATTAGGACATCTCTCTGAGCTTGGTAGCTACTTTCCCTCCATCTTCACAATGATGACTATTTTCCCCATAGTGGACTTGCCTTTATTTTATTTTAATGTATTTCTGAAGGATATTAGGCTAACACAGTGATCTAGTAATGGTCTAAAGAGGATCCAACAACTGTCCATAGGTCCCCAACTCAAGATGTTTCTGATGCTGTTTAACAGTACAGCACCATGGAATAAAACTTAACTTTTACTATAGCAATATAAAATAAGTGCCCACATAAAGTCTTAAAACAGATTGAATTAGAATCTCAATTCCATAAATAGCTTAAATTGACAAACATGCACAATCACATGGCCAAATCTCAAACATAATGCATGAAAAAAGAGTCAGAATTGCAGCAAATAAATGTCATACTCCGCTATTTCCGTCCAAAGACAAAAACATCTCAATTGCCAGAGTCTGAGAACACATACCAAACTGTAAAAACAGTGTGACTGTCAGGAAAATAAATGCTTCAATCTCATCAATTTCACATATGTATAGCGGTCCATCTTGTCCAAGGGGGTAGGAGCGGCTACCCCCTTGGACAGCGGCAACTCACCCTTGTACCACTGTCTTACTCTACGCGTTTCATCATTGGGGGCCAATGACTCATCAAGCGATTCTTAGTACATATGTCTAGTATAGCATCTAGTCTCAGACCAAGTTAAAGTTTTAGACTAGTATCCTGCCACTAACAGTCTGCATGTCTCCTATGCGTGGTATCTGCATACCACATTGAGTTTAAATGGACTCACAAAGTACCATATCCGGTGCCAAGGGGTCAATTACCTGGCAACTTATGCAGAGAACAATCATTGAACACATGGCTAATGGTTACCGCCCTACTTCCTGTATCCTGCCACCTCACACTAATCTTCTGGTGTGGGAACGTCATCAGCGGCAGGTGCGGACTCTTACCACACCTCAGTCTTCTAATAGGATGAACTCCAAGTTCTGGAGCTCTGCCCATATCTCAGCTGCCCCTAATATCAGGAGTGGCTTGAGAGGAACACATGGAGACGCGGCTTGTGCTATTTCTAGCTATTTCTTAAGGTAATGAGTTGATCCACAGCAAACAATATTTATAGTCTCAGATCACATCTGTTCCTCCTGACCTGGCAGCCCCTTATCTAACTGCCCACTTTCTACCAGCACCAGTGCCGCACCTCTAATGAGGCGAGGTGAGGCGACTGTCTCTAGCGGCGTGTGGAGGGGGTCGGCAGCACAGGCGTTTTTTTTTTTTTTTCCCCGCTGAACTAACGCAGGAGAGCTATAGAGCAGGAGAGACTCAATACTGGGGTGGGGGGTGGCGTCTTTTGATCATCCGCCTCAGGCAGCAGAGAGGCTAGGTTCACCACTGCACCTAGGCATAGGATTCACTTGGGTGCCAGTTCTGATCACATGTCCCTCCCAGAGGTTTATCTAAAATAAAATCACAGATGGTTTTGGTGGGAGGTAGTCCTTTTCACTTCTGCTTTCCTCCTGATGCAATGCATCATCTTTAAATACACATACTGTAAGGCATATTTATTTCCAGACAATTCAGTTGTCAGAATTTATATCTCAAATGGAAAAAGGATATTACTCATTCTTTACTGACTTTACGTTATCAGATAAAAACTTATAAACGGCTGGCATAAAGTAACGGCAAGTTTGTATAGGCTGTTACTCAAGGTCGGATTTATATCACTGTCTGGTTGTTTGTTTCCACATGAAATTCTATCATTAACCCCTTCCTGTCGGTGGTATTTTTTGTTTTTGACTTCCATAACTTTTTTTATTTTTCTATTCACAGAGCCATATGAGGGCTTAAAGTTTGCGGGACAAATAGCTGGAAAAAAAGTTGAAGAAAAAGTGAATTTGTACGATTTTCCTTCCGTTTTTTATGGCATTCACCGTGAAGGCAAAATGACAAGTTACCTGTAGAGATGAGTGAACAGTAAAATGTTTGATATTCGATATTCGTTTCGTATAGCCGCTCAATATTCGACTATTCAAACTAATATCAAACCCCATGATAGTCTATGGGGAAAAATGCTTCGTTTCAGGGGACCCCACCATTCGACTCAGGAGAGTCACCAAGTCCACTATCACACCCCAGGAAATGATGCCAACACCCTGGAATGCAACCGGGACAGCAGGGGAAGCATGCCTGGGGGCATCTAACAAGCCCAAGTCATTGTATTATGTCGGGATCCCTGTCAGCTTGCGATATGCGTGAGCTGACTTTTTCCCATAGGAAAGCATTGACCAGCGTTGATTGGCCAAATGTCATACAGAGAACGGCATTCGGCCAATCAACGCTGGTTCTGCCGGAGGCTCATCTATGAGGAGGCGGAGTCTAAGAATCGGACCAGAATGGAGACCGCCTCCACTGGCAGAACCAGTATTGATTGGCCGAATGCTGAACCCGCTTCACACTCAGCTCTGCTGCATCGGACTGCTACATTGGACACTGCTACATTGGCCAGCACTGCTACATCTCCGCTGTTAACTCTTACAGCGGAGATGCCGAAGCTCGCTATTACATACCCGGCATCCGGACCCTCCGAAGCGACATACAGACACCGGGGCAGGTCATGCTCATCACGCTCCTGGCAGAGTACTAGAAAGCGAACACGTCACAAAGACGGTCTTACAAGCTGTACCGTGGTGAATAGGTCATTAGCCTTTGCGGTGTGTTCGCTTTCCAGTACTCTGCCTCTGACTCGGAGGGTCCGGATGCCGGGTATGTAATAGTGAGCTTCGGCATCTCCGCTGTAAGAGTTAACAGCGGAGATTCCCTGGCCCCAGGAGATGTCCTCTCCCCGAGGCCCCCTGACGTGTCGGGCCCTGTGACAGCTGCCTCTGCTGCCTCAGCGGTAGTTACGCCACTGAGTACAATTCCAGGGATATCAAATTGAGACTGGGGCCCACATTGCAAAAAACCCCCCCAAAACTCCCATCCACACACTGCAGAGAAATATTTGCAGCAGAAATGTTGCGATTTCAAAAACGTCACATTTTTGTAAATCGCAGCATGTCAATTATACGTGCAGAAATTCTGGCAGTTTCTGTATAGTAGGTGTAATAGAAGCAGAAAGCCCGCAGAGGAAAGCTTTGGGTGAAAAAGAATGCATTTCTGCTGTGGTCTTTTCCGCAGCACTTTTTGACTGTGGCCCATTACATGGAGCCTTAGCCTTATATAATTTTATTTCAATTTTAACCCCTTAACCAAAAAAATTTTGTTTTCTTCTTTTCGTGTACAAATAAATACCAAACAAACCTGGGAGCCTTCAGTAGGCTCTTGGCTGTCATGGTAAAGGATTGCTGGCCCTGGATTTCGTTCCTAGTGCCGGCGATCCTCCGTAAAATTGCAGCGCCCATACGCCTCCAGGAAAATTGTGCCTTAGTTAGGTTTGACTGAGGCGCCAGGGGCCTTTATGTCTGAGATCAGTGCAGGCACTTCTCATGGGCATTAGAACCAGGTCTCTGCTGTATAATACAGCAGAGACCTGGCAGCTATGGAGGCTGCTCAGCTCCTGAGTAGCCACCATATTTAAATTCCTGACATCCGCATATTATTATAGCGGATGTCGGGAAAGGGTTAAAGGAACACTCCACTCAAATCTCACATGTACTCCATTATGGTTTCTCATGTGTCAGCCTCTCAACTATTCTTTTTCTTTCTGCTTCTATTTCTATATATCAGACTGGGATGATTGTATAGCAGCATTGTGATAGGTGCTGGAGACAGAATTTCTCTACTTGAGACTATGGAGATCTATGTGTCACTTAAGCATTAGCGCTTCCTATATGATGGAACTGAATGGACTGTACCACACAAGATTTCCATGGGGGAACAGAGTTATTTATGATGATAATTTCACATAGTTGTAATGAAGAAGATGCCAGCTCAGCCTCTATTATGTATATTTCACAGCTTATTCAGGAAGAATATGGAAGGGAAGATAATCACACTGTTCACCCTTCAAGCTGAGATGACCATATGATGCTGCGCTGCGGTCTCATGGGATTGATAGCAAAGCTCCAGATAGGGCCGGCGTTAGGTGGGGGGGACAACCTGGGCAAATGCCTAGGGCCTCCCATCTCCAAAGGGGCCCTGATATACACAGCACCAGACGTTTGGTCTAGTGACCCAGATCATTGGAGCCTTAGTAACAAATGTATGGGCATGCTATGCACAATGCCACTGATACTGTGAACATCTATACTAGAGCAGGAAGCTGTAAAGTTCCTGCTCTGACATAGGGGACTGCATAGAAGACATCACTGCATCGCACCCCCCTGTGTCGGACCCTGCACTGCAGGGAGATAGTTCAACATCAGGACTCATTGGGGAGTGTGGTAAGGTGAGTAAAATTTTTATTATTTTCTGAAAAGTAAAAGGGCATTATTACTTGGTGCACATATTTCTGAGCAGGGACTAGTTTTAATAAGTGCAGGGTAAACATTATTTATAAGGGGAGGGGGTTATTTATAAGGAGGATCTGTTGTTAATAAAGCTAAGGGAACTATTATACTCCTCATTAAAAATAACTCCCCAAGCCTTATTATTAAAGTGGTAGTCCCGCATAAACTAAAACTTTAACACTAATCTAAACCCCTTCCTCTGCCTAACTTCTAATTTACTCCCTTTAAAAAAATATATATTTACCCATATTCCTGGGGCCATCATGTGACCACCACAAGCACGTTTTCTGATTCCTGGTGATATTCCATTTCTCAACTTCCAGAAATGGAAATCATCAATACTCCTCTCCCCCCCCCCCCCATACCACCATCCCCATCATGGATCTCCCAAAGAAACCCAGAAATCACTCAAAACACTGCTGAAGGTATTTGGGTGCACTTATTTTAACCCATTGATAGCACTAACAGACCTTTTTTAAAAATAACTTTTTTTGCCCGGAAAACCTGTTTAAGGCTAAGGCCCCACGGGATGATACGAAGCGCTAAAGCGCTGCGTGAACAACCGCGACGGGAACGCATCGCGGTTCTTCCCGCATCGCTTTGAACAGAAAGTTTTCCTCCACGAACTTTATGTTACCATTATATCTATGGGAAAGCCGCCGGTGTTTCTGTAGATACAGTGTTGGCCAAAAGTATTGGCACCCCTGCAATTCTGTCAGATAATACTCATTGTCTTCCAGAAAATGATTGCAATCACAAACTCTTTGGTATTAATATCTTCATTTATTTTGCTTGCAATGAAAAAACACAAAAGAGAATGACAAAAAAAGTCAAATCATTGATCATTTTACACAAAACTCCAAAAATGGGCCGGACAAAAGTATTGGCACCCTCAGCCTAATACTTGGTAGCACAACCTTTAGACAAAATAACTGCGAACAACCGCTTCCGGTAACCATCAATGAGTTTCTTACAATGCTCTGCTGGAATTTTAGACCGTTCTTCTTTGGCAAACTGCTCCAAGTCCCTGAGATGTGAAGGGTGCCTTCTCCAAACTGCCATTTTGAGATCTCTCCACAGGTGTTCTATGGGATTCAGGTCTGGACTCATTGCTGGCCACTTTAGAAGTCTCCAGTGCTTTCTCTCAAATCATTTTCTAGTGCTTTTTGAAGTGTGTTTTGGGTCATTGTGCTGCTGGAAGACCCATGACCTCTGAGGGAGACCCAGCTTTCTCACACTGGGCCCTACATTATGCTGCAAAATTTGTTGGTAGTCTTCAGACTTCATAATGCCATGCACACGGTCAAGCAGTCCAGTGCCAGAGGCAGCAAAGCAACCCCAAAACATCAGGGAACCTCCACCATGTTTGACTGTAGGGACTGTGCTCTTTTCTTTGAAGGCCTCTTTTTTTCCCCTGCAAACTCTATGTTGATGCCTTTTCCCAAAAAGCTCTACTTTTGTCTCATCTGACCAGAGAACATTCTTCCAAAACGTTTTTGGCTTTCTCAGGTGGCTTTTTTGTCTCTGGGTAAGAAGTGGGGTCTTCCTGGGTATCCTATCATACAGTCCCTTTTCATTCAGACACCGACGGATAGTACGGGTTGACACTGTTGTACCCTCGGACTGCAGGGCAGCTTGAACTTGTTTGGATGTTAGTCGAGGTTCTTTATCCACCATCTCTCGTCAATTTTTCTTTTCCATCCACATCTAGGGAGGTTAGCCACAGTGTCATGGGCTTTAAAATTCTTGATGACACTACGCATGGTAGACACAGGAACATTCAGGTCTTTGGAGATGGAGTTGTAGCCTAGAGATTGCTCATGCTTCCGCACAATTTTGCTTCTCAAGTCCTCAGATAGTTCTTTGGTCTTCTTTCTTTTCTCTATGCTCAAAGTGGTACACACAAGGACACAGGACAGAGGTTGAGTCAACTTTAATCTATTTCAACTGGCTGCAAGTGTGATTTAGTTATTGCCACCACCTGTTAGGTGCCTCAAGTAAGTAACAGGTGCTGTTAATTACACAAATTAGAGAAGCATCATATGATTTTTCAAAGCAGTGCCAATACTTTTGTCCAACCCCTTTTTTATGTTTGGTGTGGAATTATATCCAATTTTGCTTTTTGACAATTCTTTTTGTAGTTTTCCATTGAAGACAAATTAAATGAAGATAATAATACCAACACTGTATAATTGACATGCTGCATGCCAGTTTTGGAAATTGCATCATGTCCGCGCTGCGCTTTTAAACACAAGGTGGACATCGGTTTCCACCGCGGGCAAATTGTGGCTTTTCTGGCCCGTGGGGCCCTGGCCTAATAGTTATTCCTTATAAATAGCTCCCCTGCTCTCTCTATATATAGCTCCCCCTAGTGGACAGAATAACTGAGACACTGTCTCCCTATTTAAATCTTGGGAGACAGATTTGCATATTCTTCCCATGATCCCTCACAGTGGAGCGACAATTGCTTAGTAAGACTCCACACACCTACATGGTGGTCTCTCCCTAAGGAGTGACAATATCCCCATAATCTGGTCTAGAAGCCTCTCACCTCTGCCAAGTCAGTCTTTCTACACTAGGCTGAAGAGATCCAATCAGATCGAAACAGCTGCTGTCCTTAGCTGAGAGACTGACTTGGTAAAATCCCACATCATTGCAGCAAAGGCCTCTGGGAAGGTTGAGCATGATGTGAAAGGGAGCTCCCCCTAATGGGCAGCATAACTGAGGCACTGTCTCCCTATTTAAATCTTTGGAGACAGATTTGCATATTCTTTTCAAACCCATTCATTTGAATGGGTTTGTAAAGTGTCTGCCCATGAGCGTTTTGTGGTCTCCGCGGCGAAACCGTTTTTTTAACCGGACACAAAGTCCTGCATGTCCGACTTTGTGTCCTGGTAAAAAAAAAAAAAGGTTTTGCCATGGAGACCACAAAATGCTCACGGGCGGACACTGTCTGCCAGGTTTCCATCTCCTGTCAGCAGAAGACAGAATCCTGAAAGTGAAGACCGTGGCGCAGATGTTAAACTGCCCTTATCTATGTATATGGCACCTACTTGCTGCGACTGTGTAAGGACTTCCCAGCGCTAAGAGTTGGAGGTTAGGGCTGGAAGTGTCTATGGCCAGGACAGGGAAGTTTTGCTTGTTTTATTATTTTTATTCAGTCCCGTCACCTGACATCAAAGTTAAATAACTTGGACAACCCCATTCAAGAAGCTGCATAGGAATTTACACATATTTCAGAACTTCATTCTCTCTTTTGTATATGTAGCCCACTAGTCTGATCATGAGGTCATGTATATAACTTAACATACTAACCTTTGAACCTGGGGAAGTGTACAGCCAAGTCGGAGAAGCAGATTTTTTCATCAAGCAAGTCAGTCTTATTAAGGAACAGAATGATGGGGGTGTTTCTAAACCACGGCAGCTCCATTATACTCTTAAAAAGAGCCAAACTCTCCCGCATGCGATTCTATGTTACAAAGACAAATGGTAAAGAAATCACATAAATGACATACATTATATGCAGCACAGTGTGTAGTGAAAATCAAATGTCCACACTGCTCCACAAAATATCATGTGGACAGCGCCTAGATGTGTGTATACATTGCCATACATCTTATAGTAAGACACCTTGCAAAACGTTGTACAATTATTGCTTTAAGATACAGTTTTGTAGAATATATTATGTAAGAAATTCCCTCTCAAAATTGAAACGATCCTTATAAGAGGCCTCTTACACATGACAATAATGTTTTTACACAACTAACATCATTAATAATGATCATTAATGAGAACCATTTTGTATACATTTTGCATCCATTCCATTTTTCCGTTTTTGATGTAATTCATCTTACATCAGCTTTTAGCTTTTTTGACCCAATCCACTGATCCGTTTTTAACACATGTAAAATAGTCATCAGTTTCTTTTAGATCCGTTAAATACAGATCTATTGATTTCTGTTGGGTACGTTTGTGTGTAAACAGTTTTTTGATGAATAGAATGTGAATAGACTTTCTCTGGACAGTGTCAATCTCCACCATTCACTGTGCCACCACTGATTTATGAATTGCCCGACCATTCAAAGCAATCGTGAATATGAGAGGAGATTACGTTTACCCCTTACTATGTGCAGAAATTGTCTACGGTCATAGACAGTAGCTATCTCCGTTTTGTCAATAATAACATGCATGATGTAATAGTGCGTCTAACTGCAGCAACGCATCACCAAAAATGATGTACTATTACTTGTGTGTATGAAGCATTAGTGCCCATAGTTGTTGAAATTCTCACCTCTTGTCTGTTCTCCTCCAGCTGCTGATCATATTCACTGAGTGAAGCCAAATAGATAAGACAATTCACATTCTGAAAGCAATGGATCCACTTCTTCCTCTCCGATTTCTGACCTCCAACATCCACCAGCCTATGTAAATAATATATGATTATAATTAAGAAAAAAATGATTAAATTCCAGTATTTCCTTGGGACACTGAGGCAAATTTATTAAAATGGCCTAAAAGCAAAACTATTTTAGTTTCCTATAGCAACCAATCACATTGCAGCTTTTGGTTTTGGACTGATTCCATAGATCTGCCCAGTGTGTGTTAGGAGCCACAATGTCCATCAATACTTGCATGCCACACTTGCCACTTCAAGTAATAAGGAATTGCAACGATTTATAGCTATAGCAGTCTGCAAAGTCCAGATTTCAATCATGAAAATGGTGGACGTAGAAATTCACAGAATATCCAACAGGACTGGGACAATAGGGGTAGGCAGACACCTACTGAGATAAGAGTTGGGTAAGGAGACAATTGTGAATGACAAAGAAAGTTAAAATGCTGACCATATTAGTACTAAAGTAGTTTATCTTGCCCCTGCATCTAATATGAAGATGACATTCATTTTGTTAGGAATCTCAGTGTCTGTTTCTCCATGTTGCAACCATCAACTTCTTATGAAGGTATACTACATGTGAATAAGAAACTCGTTAATATATCTTATTAATCCATTCTCGACATCCACCTTAATAGTACCACCATAGCAGTATTATACAGAGGAGACCCAACAGCAATGCCTGCAATCACTGCCCACTCGTGATCATGGGCATTAACTCCCCTTGGGCATTAACATGCCGTGGTCAAAGCAGACCAAGGTGCCATTTTCAGTGGATCACCAGCCCTGGATCTCACGCCTGTTGCTGTGACAGCCAGGAGCCTATTTAAGGCTCCCAAGATTGTCTCTTATTAATTTCTTTTACAGTGAAAAAAAATATATATCTAAAAAAAATAAATAAAAGAAAAAGTGATGAAAGCAATAGGAATAATAATAATAATAACAACAACTTATTAAAGGGATTCTATTATTAAAATGCTATTTTTTCGGACTAACACGTAGGAACTCAGGATAACTCATTTGCATACAGAAGAAAACTGGGATTTCTACCGAACAGCGGCGTGGAGAAGACATCTAGAGGTAGGACAAGAATAGCCTCTCTTAAGGCTATTCCTACGAGTTAGTGAGAAAAAATAGCATTGTAATTGCAGTGTAATTATTACATAGGTGCCACATCTCCAAATATAGGAAGTCCCAGGCTGACCTAAACACAGTAGCAAAGGTTCATAACTATCTGTCTGATACTAAAGGTCACTATGGGACCAGACTAATTGCCCTGTATATCCTTAGCAGAATAGTAGTCCCACTAGGATGTATGTGGCAATAAAGTTCAATGTGGCAAATTTTAAATAAATAGATAACTGGCGGTAAAAATAGTGCTGTTGTAGTATGCCCTGATCACCAGCCACAAGTACCAAGCGGCTGCGATATATAGTGAGAGGCACAGCCTAAGTCCTGCACCTCTCGCCGTATAATCATCACATAGGCGCCACGTCTCCATATAGAGAAAGTCCGAAGCTGACCTGGACAAGGCACCAAGGGTTAGGACTAGAGATGAGCGAGTAGTATTCGATCGAATACCTCGCCTGTATAGATATTGGTGTACTCAGTCGAATACCACGCAGTAAACGCAGTAAAAATTCCATCCCCCCCCACACACACACACACACACTTTCCTTGGCGCTTTTTTTTACACCAATATCTATGCAGAGGAGATATTCGATCGAATACTACTCGCTCATCTCTAGTTAGGACCTATAGGGATGTCATGGGTGGAAGCGCTCTACAATAATCTACCAGGTGATGCAGTTAAAACTGCAGTTCTTGAAGGCCGTATGGTAGGCTCCAGTACTAGGAATAGCCAATTATTGTTGATCTTGATAATCCCCCTATGGGTGGCAGGTGAAATGCATACTACTGTATTACAGTGTAATGATGTTTTGCGATTTCTCTATACTATTACTATTATTGTCTATCCCCAGCAGTGGCAATTAGCAGGTTTATATATAGTATTACAGTTGTATGACCCTTGAATTAATCTGCCATTTTGGCTATCACCCCCTTACGTGTATCACATTTATGGTATAATTTCCAGTATTGGAACCCTAATCCATCTCTTCCCACCCCTTCACCCCCCACCCCTCCTGCATTTATTCTGTATTTACTATTTGTATGTGTGAATCCAGGATCTGTGAACCAAATAATCTCCCAAGTGTTTCCCTCTCCTATATGTGATACTAGACTAAGGTGTCAAAACTTTTCTCAAATTATTATCTGCTCTCAGTATTGGCCAGGATGTCCATAATTTCTTTGGTGTAACAATCATACATCCCAGTACATTAATAGATCTAAAGATTTTTGGGGTACTTTTTTTGGCATTGGTTTAAAAGACATTCCATTTCACAATTGAAGGCTTTGCTGTAAACTCGTCTCAAACTTTATTTTAGGGTAACCGATGGTCCTGAGTTTCTGAATGAGATTACTACATTCATTCAGAAAGGAACGTTCACTTGAACAATTCCTTTTTGCCTAAGGTATTGCCCAGTGGGAATGCACCGTTTTAATTATTGTGGGTGATGGATGTCCCAGTGTAGGAAACTATTGGCGCCAATTGCCCACAGGGAAGGGTATACACCCCCCCTCCTCTGTAATCTATCTCCTCTGTCCACATTTACATGGTGAAACATGTTGACGGGGGAAAGTCTCTGTAATTTTTATTATCAGGATTTGCTGGTGGGACTGTTCGGTCTGCAGGATAGAATAGGAGAGGAATTGCTGGCCATCAGTGGTCAGTTAGTTAGATCAGATACCTTGATTTTACCTTCCTCTCCTCAGATGGGAGGGGATGGAGTTCTCACCACCAATTCCTGGGTTTTAATATGTCAAATTTAGGGTTTAATCTGAATTTTTATTGTTCAATCAATGAAAAGATAAGTCTTATTCTGTACAGTGTAAGGGCCCCTTCACATGGCGTAAGTACGCCGCTCATTTAGACACGTATACATGTGTCCCAGCGCAGCGCTTCAAAACAGAGCCCATTGATTTCAATGGGAAGCGCGCGTATATGCCGATATACGCGCGCTTCCCATTGAAATCAATGGGCTCTGTTTTGAAGCACCGCGCTCGGACACGTGTATAGGTGTCTAAATGAGCGGTGCGCTTACGCCGTGTGAAGGGGCCCTAAGTAGGTGCTATACAAAGGGGAAATTATTGCCAATAGGTAAAATGAGTGTGTAGTTACTATATCCCCACACCTATAACATGTATGCAATGGATGCCACTGTGTGTGGTTTGTTATTTTAACCTGTGCTATTCATTTATGAAAAGTTGTTTATAACTGGGGGGACATTTAGAAGCTTTAAAAGTGGTTTGTCCTATTTAAATAGGTGGGACATAAGGTGGCATTTTGTAGCCACGTAATGCTGTCTTCAGAATATCAATTAGATCACTCAATGGAAAGCAGTGAGTACCAACACATATTGGGAGTTATTGCTGCCATGCATACCATGGGTGCAGCCTGCAAGCTCACTGACCATGGTAGGATAATCCCATGTGTTACACTGCTATATAACTGATGGTGTGTGATTTAAATAGTGAAGGGGCCTCATATGGTAAAATATGCTTCCCAGAGCTCCTCCCCCTCCCCCAAAGTACAATTCTTGATAGTAGTCCCACAAAGTATAATATGCTCCTAACAGTGGCACTACACAGTATAATATGCACCTCAAAGCCTACCACAGTATAATTCTCCACAGTCGCTACACACAATATAATTTGCTCCCAACAGTGGGGCCCCACAGCATAATATGCTCCCCAGAGGTCCCACACAGTATATTGTTCCACAGTGGCCCTACACACTATAATATGCTCCCTAGAGCCCCGCTTCCCAAAGTATAATGCTCCAAAGTGACCATAAACAGTATTATATGCTCCCCACAGCGGCCCCACATAGCTTAAAATGCACCCAAAGCTTCCTCTCCCCAGTATAATACATTCTGGAAGCCTCGAGCCGATTCAGGCGAAACCTACAAAAAAATTTTTAGATCAATTCTTCTGGCTTGTATCGGTGCCATTATTCTATGTTCTCCTCAAACTTCAGAGTATAATAAGAAGAGGCCCAGGGGATGTAATATAACAAATACTTGGTGAGAGGTGAGAAGAGGTGGGAATAAGTGTTTGTTACTTTTACTAACAGGCTTTTGTTAGAAAGGGGCTCGGCAGCCTATACATGCATCACACTTTCCACAGGCAACATAGATTAGTGTAGATCTCTGCTGTCTGAGATGTATAACAGAGATAGCAGTCTGGAAACCAGACTTTGCCAGATCAATATCATGGTGCTACAGGGCCCCAGCCATCTCCAGTTGGTTTCAGGCCCCCTACCTCTTTGGGCCCAGTTGCAGCTGCACCCTCTGTAACCACGATTGTTACACCACATCATACAGAATTCCCAATCCCACCCTTTCCTCTAGAAAATTACATTTTTAGTTAACTTAAAAGGTGGTACAAAATGTGGGTTCATATTTCACCTTAGATTAACTTTATCCACTGTGAAAGAATATTCATTGATTCCAGTAGTTGGCATTCGAATCCTCACAATGTCCTCATTTGTTGGCTGATAGCCATCTTGAGTGATCCTTTCCAGATTGGTTAAATAGCTACATGATTAGAAAGAAAACCACAAATTAATTCAGTATTATAGACCTGCATTAGGTAACAACCTTAGTTTTAATATTAAGGGAGTCTGGCACCAGAATCCGACATATCCTGGTGCCGCAGATAGATGAGGTTACCTGAATCAAATGGTGCCTCCACTACCATTTTTGCGAATATGCAAATTGTCCTTCGAAGCAATGAGCACACTGTCATTGCTTCAAAGACATAACTGGTAACACCCTTATTGTTCAAAGAGCTCATTTACATATTGACAAAAACAGTGATGTGTCAACAACGGAGGGATTCACAATGGGAAGACAGTGGTTGATTCAGGTGACTCTAACTTATCTGTCTGACTTTGATATGTTTGGCTCCAGTGACAAAATCCCTTTAGGCAAGGATTCAATTTCACCTTTCATCCACCTTTGTAATGTACAAATATACAAGTATTTGAATTTCCAGTTCCTGGGTTCTCTTTCTTGCTACAATATATTTTGCAGATATATATAGATTAACAACCCCTAACATGTTTGAATGTTCAAATACATTTTGTCACCATTGGAAAATGATGCTTGAATTCGAGGAATCCCTTATTGAAATGTCAGAATGTGGATGAACACAAACCATAAAGAGCTGGTTACTGCAGTCCATGTTTTTTTAAATCCTGATTATCCAAGTTTGTTAACTTACTTCATCCCTTCCACATAGTCACCATAGGTAAGGTACCTGCTACCCTGGACCATGAGGGGGCTCTTGGATCCCTCTGCCACATAAAATATAAAAGGCACAAGGTAGATAGGTGCAGCATCCCAGAGCAATGCTGCTATATGTTTTGTGTTTGTTACATGTACCACGGGGTTGTCTTGTCTATATAAGAGTCTATGGCATACCTCCCAACTTTTGAAGAACCGAAAGAGGGACAAAATGTGCGCCGCGGCAAATTTAGCCCAGCCGACTTTTGTGTTGACTCCGCCCATTCTCATAAATTTTTCATGTGCCCGCACACAGTATAATCCTCCTACAGTCACCCGTAAATTATATGTCCCCCCTCTATCTCTCCCCCAGTTTCATATACACCCTTCATCTGCCCCCAGTTTCATGTCCCCTCCATCTCTGTCCCCAGATTCATGTCCCCCATCTCTGCCCCCAGATTCATGTCCCCTCCATCTCTGCCCCCAGATTCATGTCCCCCATCTCTGCCCCAGATTCATGTCCCCCATCTCTGCCCCCAGATTCATGTCCCCCCTCCATCTCTGCCCCCAGATTCATGTCCCCTCCATCTCTGCCCCCAGATTCATGTCTCCACATCTCTGCCCACAGATTCATGTCCCCCCTCCATCTCTGCCCCCAGTTTCATGTCCCCTCCATCTCTGTCCCCAGATTCATGTCCCCCATCTCTGCCCCCAGATTCATGTCCCCCCATCTCTGCCCCCAGATTCATGTCCCCCCATCTCTGCCCCCAGATTCATGTCCCCCCATCTCTGCCCCCAGATTCATGTCCTCTCCATCTCTGCCCCCAGATTCATGTCCCTCCATCTTTGCCCCCAGATTCATGTCCCCCATTTCTGCCCCCAGATTCATGTCCCCCCATCTCTGCCCCCAGATTCATGTCTCCACATCTCTACCCCCAGATTCATGTCCTCTCCATCCTTGCTTCCAGATTCATGTCCTCTCCATCTCTGCCCCTAGATTCATGTCTCCACATCTCTGCCCCCAGTGTCATGCCGTCCTCTCCTTCACGTTCCACCTTAGTGTATACATTACACTTACCTTCTCCTCGTTCCCCCGCTGCACTCTGCGCGCCTCTCTCTCTCACTGGGGCACAGTTGTAGACGCAATGTGACGTCATCACATCGCGTCTACAAGCCAGTAGCCGGTGGCAGCGGCGAAGCAAGGAGCTGACCTATGTCAGCTCCTTGCTTCAGCCGCGTATGTGTTCAACTCAGATCTGGACGCAGATCTGAGTTGAAATCGGGACATACCTCCCTCCAACCGGGACTGCGGGACATGTCACCGGAATCGTGAATGTCCCGCGGAAATCGGGACGGTTGGGAGGTATGGTCTATGGTGAAGTACATTATGTCTGCCACTTTACTGTACATACGCACTTTCATTTAATGCTGTACTCCTCTTGATCATAGGTCACAGGGTTCTAGGAAAGGGTTTATATTTAGAGATGAGCGAACAGTAAAATGTCTGAGGTTCAATATTCGTTTCGAGTAGCCCCTCAATATTCGACTACTCGAATTGAATATCGAACTCTATTATAGTCTATGGGGGAAAAATGCTAGTTTCAGGGGTAGGCAACGTTCGATCAAATTGTTATTCATCTTGCAAAGCTGCTGGAGCATCTGTTGGCGTTGTTCAATAAAAGTTATTTGGTTTACTTTACAACTGCTGGGCTCCTGAGTCGTTGCCTGAATCACCATTAGGGCATCTCCTGAACAACATCCACACGGCTCAGTATTGAGAGGTCCCCTCTCCTACAAGGAGTACCTCGGGGAAAGACAAGAGCTGCAGGAATCCCCTTTTACTGCGCAGCCTTGAGGAGGATTCGGAGTGTGTGAGTAGCGCACCAGGCCTAGCAGACGGCACAGCCCGTGTTGTCGTATTCAGCACTCTCTGACTCCCTCCGCCGGGTTGCTGCAAAGGAGTTCCACAAATTTTACACTCTTTCCCTTTAGCTTCAAGATACTTCTCTGAGTTGGGACATTTGTTGTTCAGCTGTTTGAAGAGTTTGTGGTGTTTGAGTGAGCTCCACTTCCTCTTTTCAGGCCTGTGACATCATGTTCATTGGTCACATAGCCATGCTGGAGGATAGTCCCATTCAAATGCATGAAACTGAGCTGCAATGCCAAGAATGTCCACTGCACAATGTATAGTGCTATGCTTGGTAAGTAGTGTGCAGGCCACAGTGCTTGTGCAAATGTTGCAGCCTGTTCAATTAGCTGATCTGTAGGGGTTCTATGTGTCCGAAACCAACCAATTTGATACTGATTACCTATACTTAGGACAGTTGATTGATGGCATGGTCCTTGAGAACCTCTTTAAAGTCTTGTGTACTACAGACTACCTAAGTTGAGCAAGGTTGGTGATCCATTGTTGATGTAGAAAGAGGCAAGGTTATTTTGGAAACATTTTCTTTAAATTTATTGAAATCAATTAGTATAGAAGATGTCCAAAATATTACACACACACTTACTAGTTGGCTGAGTCAAGGAGATGGAATTCTCTTCTCTTTTCATAACACTTACGAATTCCAGGATCACTCCATAATTTCTTGATGGCCAAAGCATGATGCTTCTCTAGTTGCTGTATACTGTATACATCCAGGGTTCTGATTATTTTCCCATTCACCTAAAAGGAAGACATATGGTAAAATTTTAAATGATTTGTTTTTATTCATCAATGTCATTACTAGAGATGAGCGAACACTAAAATGTCCGAGGTTCGAAATCCGATTCGAACAGCCACACACTGTTCGACTGTTCGAACGGATTTCGAACCCCATTATAGTCTATGGGGGGAAATGCTCGTTTCAGGGGTACGCAAAATTCGATAAAATCATACTTAACCAAGTCCACGAGTGACGGTCGGGCTGGATTCTGCTTGAAGTCTTCTCCTGGCGCAGGGTCCCCGCGTCTTCTTCCGGGTGGAGCAGAGGCGACTGCGCATGCGCAGTTGGCTCTGCCTAGGCCGGATGCCTAGGCAGAGTGAATTCCACCCGGAAGAAGACGCGGGGACGCAGTGCGGAGAAGACTTCGGAAAGGTAAGAGAAGAACCAGCGTTGATGCTATACATTCTGCCAATCAACACTGGTTTTGCATCGAACCTTAAACTTCGAACAGCTAGTAGTGTTCGATCGAGTACGAGTATTTCGAATACCGTAGTATTCGATCGAACACTACTCGCTCATCTCTAGTCATTACATGGTTGAGGCCATTGCAATTTTGGAAATGGCAGCATGTCAATTATACCTAAGGAAACACCTTATTTCCCTATAGGAATAATGGAAAGTCCGTAGAGGAAACTCTGTGGACATTCTGTGAAATGCACTGCAGGAAAAAAGTGCAATTTTTTTTGCAGCCCTCTATGTAGGACATTAGCCTAAATTATATTGTCATACGTTAATTCTTTTATTGAAGTTTGCCATTCTGGAGACCAATGTTAAGAACAAGGACATCATGCACCTTATTTTGATAGTTAAATTAGAGAATGGGAAATTGACGTTTCACTGTTAAGGGGACGTTCACACTACTGCCGTTGTCCACCCAGGGGTTTCCATCATAAACCGTGGGAAAACTGGATAGGGGATGGTTTGCCGGCAGTCAGCTTTAAAACCCAATCATTTGAAAAATAGCCCTTTTTTGGGGGCTTGTAAGTGTAACAGGTATGTTAATTGAAAAGAAGATGGCTATCAGAAAAAAAAAGGCACCAAAAATTATCCCTTTATGCCACAGCAAAAAAGTATTGGAGGAGTGACAATTACAGTATTTGAAAAAAAAAATGTGGCAGTCAGTATGCCTGTGAACTGAAAAGGGAACAATTTGCTTATTAAAAATAGCTACCAAAAATTATCCCTTTGTGGGAGAAGATGCTGGACCAATAAGTGACAATTATAGAGTTTCGAGAAAAAATTGTGGCAAACTATGTATATATAATAAACTAATCCTGTGACACCAACAGTATGGAGTAGTAGAACGTGAATGACCAGGCCGTGGTAGATAACTGACAGAGTAGTGGCTGTGGCAACATGAGTGGCGGTACAGTATGGAATAATGTGATGGAGCAGACCTGTGTGGGGGCAACCAGAGCAGAATAAACAGTACATTAAATTGAACATGATACTAGGAGAAAGAAGGAGTGGCAGATCTATTCACTGGCATCAGACGAAAGTGTATGAAAATCCTCACAGATCCATGCCTTTATCCATTCATTTTGACAAAAGTAATTACTTTTTTAACCACTTCCGGACCGCCCATAGACTTTATACGTCCGGGAAGTGGTTGCCTAGTTCTGACAGGACGTACCAGTACGTCCGTCAGAACACAGTAGCTGCACGAAGATCGTGCAGCTACTGAAGCTGGGAGCCGGCTGTAACTTCAGCCGGAGCTCCCACAGAGACGGCAGGGAAGATTTATTACCTCCCCTGCCATCTCGATCGCTGTGATCCGCCTGGAGCAGCATCTTACCAGAGCTGCTGGGTCCTACAGGACCCAGATCAGCTCTGTATACTGCGTATACAGCGTGCAAGAGGCTGCATTCCTCCTGCAACTGAGGCTAAATTGACCAGCCTCAGTTGCAGGGGAAATCAGCCTATGTAACAAAAAAAAAAAAAAAAGTGATCAGATGTCCCCAAAGGTCTCTTATGACCTTATGGGGACACAATCTGAAAAAAA
This sequence comes from Leptodactylus fuscus, assembly GCF_031893055.1. Lineage (NCBI taxonomy): Eukaryota > Metazoa > Chordata > Amphibia > Anura > Leptodactylidae > Leptodactylus > Leptodactylus fuscus. The sequence goes on from NC_134265.1 coordinate 196,737,357, forward strand.
TGTAAAATAAAAATATAATTTAAAAGTTTTTAAAAAATGTAAATAAATAATATTGAGAATAATAATACTAAAAAAATAATAATACGTTAATAAAACGCCGTTATTAAAGGTTATAGCTGCACCCCCGACGACACCATACAAAATAAAAATTACTGTAACGGAGAGGAAAAACTATTTTATAAAGTTTTTCAGTGACACTTTGTGTTATTAAATAATAAAAAAAATAAAATGAAAAAAATAAAAAAATAAATAAAACACATTTGAAAATAAAAACAACATAAAAATAAAGCCCTATGTGTCCCCGAAAAAAATTAGTTGACTGAGACATATGAAAAAAATGTTACAGCCCTCAAAACCGCACATACAAAAAAAACCGAAAATGTGTCTGGTCCTGGACCACAAATTGGCCCGGTACTGAAGTGGTTAAATTATAATTTTTCACACTTGAAGACAATTTGGTCCCCCAAGCTGTTACAATGCCAAAGTACAGAACACCCTCTTAGCCATTACACTTGACTTTGGACAAGACAAAATTCATATGGAAAACCCTAACAAATCGAGATTTGGCGTTTAAAGGGTGGCTTGGTCATTCATATAATATAAAACACTGTGAAAGTCACAGAGTATAGTTTAACACTGAAGGACACGGTATGTTTTCAAAGTAAAATAAATGTAAAAAAAACCTTAAACAAAAGAGATTTGGCACTGAAATGATGACTTGGCCAGTGTATGTGTAACACAGTGGACACTACAGTTACAGTACAGTACTTCTCCCCACTCTCCTATGATTTCTCTGCTTCTTTATCTGTTTAAAATTGCTGAAATCGAAATGAACTAGAGTGGTTTAGCGGCCCCTGCAGCCTATATTATGCCCCACGGTGGTGGTCATATACCTGATCACTTGGAACTTGGCATCCACTGACCGAGTCAGGTCTTTTTCTGGTGCTGCTCTATACAACTAATATATTATATATATATATATATATATATATATATATATATATATATATATATATATATATATATATATAGTCCTATGAAAAAGTTTGGGCACCCCTATTAATCTTAATCATTTTTAGTTCTAAATATTTTGGTACTTGCAACAGCCATTTCAGTTTGATATATCTAATAACTGATGGACACAGTAATATTTCAGGATTGAAATGAGGTTTATTGTACTAACAGAAAATGTGCAATATGCATTAAACCAAAATTTGACCGGTGCAAAAGTATGGGCACCTCAACAGAAAAGTGACATTAATATTTAGTACATCCTCCTTTTGCAAAGATAACAGCCTCTAGTCGCTTCCTGTAGCTTTTAATCAGTTCCTGGATCCTGGATAAAGGTATTTTGGACAAACAATTCAAGTTCAGTTAAGTTAGATGGTCGCCGAGCATGGACAGCCCGCTTCAAATCATCCCACAGATGTTCAATGATATTCAGGTCTGGGGACTGGGATGGCCATTCCAGAACATTGTAATTGTTCCTCTGCATGAATGCCTGAGGATTTGGAGCAGTGTTTTGGATCATTGTCTTGCTGAAATATCCATCCCCGGCGTAACTTCAACTTCGTCACTGATTCTTGAACATTATTCTCAAGAATCTGCTGATACTGAGTGGAATCCATGCGACCCTCAACTTTAACAAGATTCCCGGTGCCGGCATTGGCCACACAGCCCCAAAGCATGATGGAACCTCCACCAAATTTTACAGTGGGTAGCATGTGTTTTTCTTGGAATGCTGTTTCTTTTTGGACGCCATGCATAACGCCTTTTTTTTTATAACCAAACAACTCAATCTTTGTTTCCAAAATGAAGTTGGCTTCTCCAAATGTGCTTTTGCATACCTCAGGCAACTCTATTTGTGGCGTACGTGCAGAAACGGCTTCTTTCTCATCACTCTCCCATACAGCTTCTCCTTGTGCAAAGTGCGCTGTATTGCTGACTGATGCACAGTGACACCATCTGCAGCAAGATGATGCTGCAGCTCTTTGGAGGTGGTCTGTGGATTGTCCTTGACTGTTCTCACCATTCTTCTTCTCTGCCTTTCTGATATTTTTCTTGGCCTGCCACTTCTGGGCTTAACAAGAACTGTCCCTGTGGTCTTCCATTTCCTTACTATGTTCCTCACAGTGGAAACTGACAGGTTAAATCTCTGAGACAACGTTTTGTATCCTTCCCCTGAACAACTATGTTGAACAATCTTTATTTTCAGATCATTTGAGAGCGGGCTGTCCATGTTCGGCGACCATCTAACTTAACTGAACTTGAATTGTTTTGTAGAAAGAAATGGTCCAAAATCCCTTCATCCAGGATCCAGGAACTGATTAAAAGCTACAGCAAGCAACTAGAGGCTGTTATCTTTGCAAAAGGAGGATGTACTAAATATTAATGTCACTTTTCTGTTGAGGTGCCCATATTTTTGCACCGGTCAAATTTTGGTTTAATGCATATTGCGCATTTTCTGTTAGTACAATAAACCTCATTTCAATCCTGAAATATTACTGTGTCCATCAGTTATTAGATATATCAAACTGAAATGGCTGCTGCAAATACCAAAATATTTAGAACTAAAAATGATTAAGATTAATAGGGGTGCCCAAACTTTTTCATAGGACTGTATATATATATATACACACAAAATTAGTTGTATAGAGCAGCACCGGAACAAGACCCGACTCGGTCAGTGGGTGCCAAGTTCCAAGTGATCAGGTATATGACCACGTGTAGGCAATGCAGCAAATGAACAGCACTCCAAAAATAAATTAAAAAAGGTGAGGATTTATTCTATTACTTATAATGCTATGGAATAAACCCTCACCTTTTTAAATTTATTTTTGGAGTGCTGTTCATTTGCTGTATATATATATATATATATATATATATATATATATATATATATATATATGTATATGTAGTGGCATAACTAGGAATGGCGGGGCCCCGTGGCGAACTTTTGACATGGGCCCCCCCTCCCCCAGCCGACGCCAAAGACCTCGACCGACCCCCTCCTCCGCACTCTATTATGTCCCTTAGTAAGCCCTGCACATAGTATTATCCCCTATAGTGGCCCCTGCACACAGTATTATCCCACATAGTGGCCCCTGCACACAGTATTATGTCCCTTAGTGGCCCCTGCACACAGTATTATGTCCCTTAGTGGCCCCTGCACACAGTATAATGTCCCTTAGTGGCCCCTGAACACAGTATTATGTCCCTTAGTGGCCCCTGCACACAGCATTATACCCCATAGTGGCCCCTGCACACAGTATTATAGTCCATAGTGGACACCCATAAACAATTATTATACTCTGGGGTCTTTTCAGACCCCAGAGTATAATATTCGGAGACCCGGGGGAATAAAAACATAAAAAATTACTGTTTCTTACCTGTCCCCCAGCTCCTATGCTGTCTTCTCCGCTGCCATCCTTCTTCTATGATGTCGGACGTCACATGACCCGGGAAGCAGGCCGGGTTCATGTGACGTCAGAGAGGTCAGACAAGTAGGAAGGAGGCCTGGCCAGGATCGTGGAGAGGTAAGTAACAGTGTTTTTTACGTTCCCTTACCTGTCCCGGTCCACCGATCATTATACTCAGGGGTCTGCAAAGACCCCCCGAGTATAATGATAGTATTTGTGGGGCCTGCGGTGTCACTTACCGATCCTGGCCCAGCCTGGATCGGCAAGTGAATAGGGCCCATAACGGCCTATTAAAAATTAAAAAATTTTAAAAAAACGCAGCGGTAGCGGCTTTCACCGGGCCCCCTAATGGCTGCCTCCGCTGCCTCTGCGGTAGTTACGCCACTATATATATATATATATATATATATATATATATATATATATATGGGTTGGGTGCTTGGAGAAGGGAGGAGTCAAAGATGTCTGTATTTTAAACTTTACAGAGTGAAGTCACAGCTGCAAGAAGTGGTCATGGCAGTCCAAAAGGAAGAGACAAGAAAGGTGGTAAGACGTCTCCTGTGAGTATTACTGCACAAAATATCACTGCATTGTATTTATTGTTATGTCACCGCTAGCATCCCCAACCCCCCCGCTGTCAAAAGATGAACAGCACCCAACACCCCCACCCCGGTTTCGATACCGGGGGGGGGGGGGGGGCGTCTTTTGATCATCTGCCTCAGGCAGCAGAGAGGCTAGGTTCACCACTACCTAGAGGCAAATAGAGCAGTCCCATATCACCAGAACCTATGCTCACAGAACCAAGACTTTGTGAACCTGGTGTGTATTGAACATCTTCACTGCTCTACTAGTGAGGAAACATAAGTGTCCATGGCCAAAATGTGCCCTGCATTCCGAAAAGAATGGTTGGAAAGAAGGTCCTAGCAGTTGCCCCAAATCACAGCAATGGAAAGGGTCAGAAGATTGAGGAAGAGGTGAAGAGCCAATCCAGTCTGTGTGTGTAAAGTGACATACATGTAGAACATGCTTTGTATTTATGATATAAAAGAAAAGAAGAGCAAGAACAGTCAGGAGATGATGTCTTATTATGGGAGTTATTTATTCTTCTTTATTTGTTTGGATTCTGTGTTTAGTGGTTCTTTATTTAGCTGTATGTCACAAATGGAGCAAGATAGATAAAGCCATGTATTAGGTAAATCACATCAGTAAATATGATCCTGGAGATGGGAAGACCCCTTTAAGGAAAAGGATTAAATAGATTCACTACTTAATTCATTTTTTAATACTATATTTAACTAAAGACTCTGTTACCTTATTTTCCTCCCAGAAATAAGGCACCCTGAGGATCTCCATTGCTCCCACCAGAGACTGGACACAGGTTATGATATTCTGATATATAAGCTTCGCATAAAGTTTACGGTCTTGTTCTGAGAAACCAGATCCATGGATGATTCTCATCTGCTTAATAAACGTGCTCTTTCCACTCTCTCCTGTTCCTGTAAGAATAGACAGAAATGTGTTAAATATGGTCCTTTCATATGTTTTATCATTTCTGTTTACTGTTGCTTCTGTTACAGTATCTTCTATTATCCTACATATTTATATTATTTTTATTACATTTTGAAGCGGTTTTTGGAGCGTATTTTGAGGCTTTTTTAGTTTTGGTGTTTTTTCCTCCAGTACAGTGCATGGACCTTGAAAAAACTGCTAGCGGTTTTTCCGCGTAGTTTTTGCAAATTCCGTTCCCAATCTGCGATGTGGATTTTCCGCCTACCATTCACTGTGTTGGTTTTTGTAAGCGGACTCCGCCTGAAGGAAGCTTGTTTTCTGCTGGCGGAAAAATTCAGCAAGTGGAAAAATAAAGCGAGCAGAACCCATAGAACTCTATGGGGAGGTGTTTTTTCCACATGTATTCAGCATCAAAATCAGCGCCCAAAAACTCAGTGTGAATGGTCCCTTGCTGTGGATGTGATCACTGATTGTGGTTGGAAGTTCCCTCTGGTGAGAACAAGAACAGTGGCAATGCAATGGGAAAACAGCACAGCAGGTGAACCGACTCATAATAAAAGGGAGAAGAAAAGAAAAAAGGGTGGTGGAGAAAACAAAAAAGAGGGAGAGAGAAAATAAAAGAAAGATCAACAAAAAAAAAGGGGAGAAATAGAGCTGGAGGAGCAAAGAAAGAAGGAGAGAGGTTGGGGGAGGACAAGCAGCCCCAGCAACCACTAATCCATGGGCGCAATACCTACAGAACAGAATTGAACTCACCAGGTCTCTATAGGCTTATACATTCCCTTCTTGCCGCATGTCAGTTTTGTTATATTGATTTGGCGATTTTTGGGGTGTTTGTTTTTACATTGTGCAAACTACTCTTTTTTGGTGAATTAAAAAAAAATTGCATTACATTTTACCTTATCAACATGTTACCTTTATTCTGTGGGTCGGTACAATTACAGCAACACCTAATTTATATTCGTTTTTTATGTGTTACTAATTTTTCAGAATAAAAACCCATTTGGGGACATAAATCAATTATTTTAACATCGACATCTTATGAGGTGCGTAACATTTTTATTATTCAGTTGACAGAGTTGGTTGAGGTCTTAATTTTTGCGGGATGACGTACTTTTTATCAGTACTGTCCTGGAGTACATATGGCTTTTTGAACTTTTTTATAGCATATTTTGTAAGGTGAGATGGTGAAAAATCATTACTTCAGGTGTTTTTTTCCATCTATTTTTCCGACTTTCACCGTGCAGGTTAAATAATGTTTCAATATTATTGTACGGGATGTTGCCGATATCTCCTCCACCGGAGTACATACTGGGAAAGCTGACAGTGTGCTTTCTAGTGGTATATAACACCGCACATTCATGAGGACATGTCACATACCTAATGAAGAAAGGTCCTCATTAGGTATGTGAGCCTTGTGACATGAATTCCTGCCCTACAGCTGTTAAACCTGTAGGGTGCAGTATAAAGAATCAAGAACATCCAGAGTGGCTTTGAACACTAAGCCCTACCTTCTGTTACAGCTACAATAGATAGTCCTTTGTTAAATGCTTGTAAGCTTGTTACATTCAAGTAATTGCACCTCAGATGGATCCAGATCTTGGTGTGTGATTAAGATTAAGCATTTTATTCTTATGCAAATTAGCAGAAAAGGCCTTTATGTGCGTGTTTTCTCATGCTAGGGCTTCAGTCTCTGCACTCGATAACCAGCCCTAGCTGCTCCCAGCTTCTCACCCAATTGCTTGAGTGATATTTCCAACAATGTCTGCAGTTAGGGGCAGTTATCTACAGCAGAAGCCCTGGCAGGAGAGGACAAATCCCATAAAGCCTTTTTCAGCTAAATTACAAAAGAATAAAATCCTGATTTTCAGAAAAATGGAGCTGCAATGCAGAATAAGAGAGACATCTTTGGACTGTGTAGAAGCCGCCCTACATGGTACTATCATTAGTTTAGCAATGATTTTCCTGCTGACAGACTCCCTTTAACATGCCTAGCACTTTGTGCCATAAAGACTTTACCATCTGCAGGAGTATTTGTGAAAATATGCACCACTATACATTATACCCTGTTGACACTATACGGGAGATCCTGCAGATTTTTTCCCAGAATAGCATTAACATTACTCCATTTCCTTTGTTACCTCCTTGTACCTTCTCAATGTCTTTAAGCCCTGGAGAAATTATATTGTAATTGATTTATTAAGACTTGTGATCCCTTTACTGCAGTTCATTCACATGACACAATACATCAACCTAAGGGTAAATTCACACGGGAGTTTTTTGGTCAGGATTTTGATGCGGAATCCATGTCAAAATCCTGCTCAAAAAGCCGCTTCCCATTCACTTCAATGGGTGCCGGTCATTTCCTTTTTCCTCAAGTGTTTTTTTCCCACTTGAGGAAAAAAGAAGCAACATGCCCTTTCTTCAGGCAGATTCAGCGGCTGATTCGGCCACAGACACCCGCATCGCGACACTCCCTCCCGACTAGGCTCATTCATTTGGGCCTAATCCGGGGTGGAATTCCACAAGTGGATGCCGGTGCACTGTATACACTGCACCGGCATCCAGTCGCGGCTAGTCGTTTTATGGACCGGATTCTGAGGCGGCCTCCGGTTCAAAAAACTCCGTCTGAACCCGGCCTACAGCGTTCACCCTCTATAAGTGCATTGAATCTTGAGATTGTTGATATTTTTCCACAATTTTGGTTCACAAGTCTTAAACAGTTCTCTTGTCCTCTTTCTGGTCTCCATGCTTAGTGTGGCACACACTAAGATTTAATTTCTCTCCTTTTTATCTGGTGTCAGGTGTGATTTTTATATTGAATGAAAAGTAGCAAGTTCCAGCATGAACAATCAGCCATCCATGTATCATAAAACTTTTATTTTACATATAAAAACTTCATGTGCAGCAGTAAGGGTGACAAGCGCCTACATGTTTCGGGGTTGCCCCCTTTCTCATGGCATATGGATGCGTGGTAAGCTGCAGTCTTTTAAACAATAAAAGGGTGAGTTCACACTGAGTATGCGCCAGCTTATTCTGAACGTAAAACACGTTCAGAATCAGCGGCGTATAAAGCAGTTCCCATTCGTTTCTATGGGAGCCGGCATACGAACACTCCCCATAGAAATGAATGGGCTGCTTTTTTCACTACGAGCGCTCCCATTGAAGTGAATGGAAAGTGCCCGCGTGTATGGCTAGCTCTGCTCATAGTGAAAAAAGCAGCCCATTTATTTCTATGAGGAGCGCTCGTATGCCGGCTCCAATAGAAATGAATGGGAACTGCTTTATACGCCGCTGATTCTGAACGTGTTTTACGTTCAGAATAAGCTGGCGTATACTCAGTGTGAACTCACCCTAAGAGACACAAGTAAAAACAAAGCCCCCCCCCCGTCTGCACAGAAACAGAAACTGATTAATTAAGCATCAAGTGTGGTGCTGGAGAGACAGAGGAAAAAGACGACATAATATGGAGTAATCATTTTAGAATGGTGCATTGAAGTGTAGCATATCAGAAAAAAATAATGATAATAGAAAAGAAAAGAAAAAAAAATTAAAACAAAAAAACAAAAACACAAAAAAAAAAACAAAAAAACAAAACAAAAAAACCTAAACATAAGTATAAAAGGGTAAATGTGGAGGAATTGTTTATATGTCATGCATAGAAATGAAACAATAAAATTAATGAGATGGAGAGAAAAAAAAAAACTAAAATAAAATAAATAATAATAATAATAATTGTATACATATGTATCTGTGTAGGGATCATTTCAGTATATAAAAGCTATATCATTGCGAAAATTCATGCCGCATGGAAATCTGGTTTTAAGCATAACAATCCAATACGCTTCTCTGCGTAAAAGTTTCTTCTGCCAATTTCCCCCCTAATAGGTTTACTGACCCTTTCAATGCCGTATGCTCTGAAATAAGTGGTATTCCCTCCATGTATTTCTCGGAAGTGTTTGGATGCTCCCGAGCAATGCAAGATGTCCAGATTGCTGCTATGATAAAGCGTACTTTTAGTTTTCTGGTGCTACAGCCTACATAATAGATTTGACATGCCTCGCAAGAAATGATGTATACGATGTGACCAGTATTAATGAAAGTTTTAATCTTGAAGATTTTATTCCCATCCGTATTAGAAAAATTCTTAGTTTTTTGGATGAATTTGCAGATATTGCACCTGTTCTGTCCACAACAATAACAACCTGTGGTATCAGAGTTTGTGAGGAAGGTGTTTACAGTTGGTGTTCTGTTTCTGAAATAACTGGGGGACACAAGATTGCCTAGGGACATCCCCCTCCTGGCAATAAAATTGCATCCTCCACTTAGGATGTTCTCCAAGATGTTGTCTTGATGTAAAATATATAAGTTATTCTTTATGATGTTGACTATGTGTTTGTAATTGTCACTGTAATCAGTTTAAAAGACTGCAGCTTACCACGCATCCATATGCCATGAGAAAGGGGGCAACCCCCGAAACATGTAGGCTCTTGTAACCCCTACTGCCGCACATGAAGTTTTTATATGTAAAATAAAAGCTACGTTTTATGATACATGGATGACTGATCGTTCGTGCTGGACCTTGCTACTTTTCATTCATTTGTTCCTGTCTCTGCTGGGAGAGATCTCCGAGCACCGATCGCATTGCATCCATTAACCCACGTTATACCAGCAACGCGATCAAGTGAGTGGATTTGTACTTAACCTTTTGTTACCTTTTTACTATGGATTTGGGCTGTTGCATTTATTGTTTGTGATTTTTATATTGTCCACACCTGTTACTTGCCACAGGTGAGGTTGAACGAGCGTCACATGCTTGTAACAAAGTTATTTACCAACAATTTGAGAAGATGTCAACAATGTTGTCTCAGACTATTTTTGGAGTTTTTTGTGAAATTATGTCCAATTTGCCTTTTGTTCTCTGTTTTTTTGTGTTGTTCCAATACACACAATGGAAATAAACATGTTTAACAAAACACGTGTAACTGCAATAATTTTGTGGAAGAAATACCTCATTTTCTGGAAAACTTTCAGGGGTGCCAACATCTTTGCCTATGATTATACATTCTACTCTACCCATTAGCTCAGGGATAGGGAACGTACGGCTCTCCAGCTGTTGCAAAACTACAACTCCCAGCATGCATACTTGCTCTGCTGTTGTTGGAACTCCCATGGAAGTGAATGGAGCATGATGGGAGTTGTAGTTTCACAGCAGCTGGAGAGCCAAAGGTTCCCTACCCCTGCATTAGCTATTGCTAGGTGCTGTCGTCGTCATGGACACGGCTTATTATGTATCAGAAATCCGTTCAAAACTGGCTGATCCAGCTGTATATATAAACGTATCTCATAAGATCCTAAATTTGAGCTTGCCAGATGCATTGAAAGTCTATTGGGAGAAGCTTTTCGTAATGCAGTCATTGATGAGGAATTGTATAAATTCTTGATAATAGAACAACCTACTACACCTGTATTATATACATTGCTAAAGATTCATAAGAATTTGAATACCCCGCCGGGGAGACCAATTGTGGCTGGTACAAGTTCTATCTTATCAAATATTGCATTATTTCTTGATAGATGTTTGAGGAACTTTGCGATTAGCGGTCCCTCATATATTAGAGATACAGCTGATTTTCTTGATAAATTATCTAATAGTGTCATACCCCAATCTGAGAAAGTTATATTGGCATCCTTTGATGTGGTATCTTTATATACAACATATACGAGGTGAGGACTAAAACTTAGCTTTTATTAATGATAATCAGAAAAAACTCACACATAAAATTACACATTAGGATTACATATTAGGATAACAAGGGTATTGAGCAAAAGTTACCCCGCTCACTGACATAGTCAACTCTTAATAAACGGATAATGCTATCCCCTATAACTGTAAGGGTAAGCCCAAGAGTTGAGCGCGGGGTGACCATTTATTTTCAAATTCAATATGAGCTCCCTGTCATCCACATATACTATCAGGCTATAAGGTCAATACTATACACCATGCCTGAATATTGCCTGTAATAAACAGTACAGCAGCTCTATACTATCAAATGGGTATGTTTGTGGAAGCACTACTGCCCATCATAAATAGTGTTAGGTGCAGTCACACGATATAACGTTGAGCGTGATCTGGCATGTATACACGTGTCGGCAGATGACGCGCTTAAAATGCTCCCATTCATTTCAATGGGAGTTAGGAGCGTATACGCCGTGATGTTTTGCGCCCGTGATTTTTGCGGCCGCAAAATCACGGGTGTAAAATAACGCGGTGTATATGCTCGTAACTCCCATTGAAATGAATGGGATCTTTTTGAGCGCGCAATCTGCTGACACGTGTATACGTGCCAGATCACGCTACACATTACATCATATGTTTGTATGTTTTATTTTATTAAAGTGTTTTTCTTCTGTTAATGATGGCCATTATTATATCTTTTATGTTGATTTTGGATAGTATGCATTTAGTCGGATTATTTCATCATAAAAAAAAAATTTCCTTTTTTTTTTTAAAAAAAGATTTTTTTTCCCCAATTTTTTTTTTCCATTTTTTATTTTCTTTCTTCCATAAATACATCTCTTTTCATTATGGGTTATGTTATATCTCATTGGCATCTTTATGATTATTTAATAATATTTTTTTTTTCTCCCTTTCTTACTTACTACCCAAAGGCCATTTATTGTTTTGCCTTTAAACACTGCGTAGGTCATTCTATGCGGTGGTTGAGACGGATTTTAGGAGACCCTCTCCTGTTCCCTTGGTGGAGTTACAGATTTGGTCTTCACTTTGGTCTGGTTGAAGCATATATGGCAATTGTGTTGGTGGTGACGCTGTTCACATTGTGCATGGCGTTACTGCTTTACATATATCCTAATTTAATGTTGCTGTCATGTTATGATTGTGTCCACAATGTGGCAAATATTTATTTCTTTATACTATATATATATATATATATATATATATATATATATATATATATATATATATATATAGCGTTTTTAACTATAGGGGGTGAGTCTTTAATCCTTTATTTCACTTATATGCAACAAATGTGATTTTATTTCTTACAAGCGGTTCATTAATCACTGCATAAGCTACACTTGTGTTTTTATTATAGCACAGCTCAATTTTATATGCTTTTAGAATATTGATTATATATGCAATATATCACTTGATTCCAAATCTTGCACATTTGACACTTTTGCACTTTATATGTTTGGTGCATGTTTTGATCATTGTGTAATGTAATCTTTTTACTAATGATGTATTTGATTGTTATTGACTACAATGAGTGGCATGTATTTCACTATAAAAGTCTGCACATTGCACTATGCTACTGCTTGAGAAAGGTCCTGCACTTCTGGGACCGAAACGATGCTATGGAATAAATCCTCACCTTTTTGATTTATTTTTGGAGTGCTGTTCATTTGCTGCATATTGCTAGGTGTTACCACAAACTTTTTAATTAATTAAACAGAAGACAACAAAAACAATGAAAAGTCATTGAAAAATGTTTTTCCAATGACTTTTCAGATTTTTTTTTTTTTTTTTTTTTTTTGTGGTATTCTTTGATACTATATTGCAGCAGTTTAACCAGTTGTAGAAGTTCAGGTTAACTCTGCTACATCTTTACATTTTCTCTAGGGAAAGGACAGCCAAAAAGCAGAAGCACCCATCCCAACTTTTGCTCTGCCATCACTCTCAGAAATACTCTGACTTACATAATGTATAACTAATCACTCTGTGACCCTAGGTGTTTGTGTTGCTGAGATGTGGGGCACAAGCACTGCTTAACAGACTAAATGAGTTTGGTAACTGTTTTCTCTCGTATCTGTAATACTCGCTCCTGCATGCTGTGCTGACTGTGGATATTTCTTGTATTTTTAGGGTGCCTTCACACGGAGTATACGCTCACTGATTCTGAATGTGTAACTCGTTCCGAATCAGCGGCGTTAAAACAGATCCCATTGCTTTCTATGGGAGCCGGCATACGTGCGCTCCCCGTAGAAATGAATGGGCTGCTTTTTTCCCTATTGCTTTCAATGTGATACGCGCGTTACACGTTCATAATCAGTGAGCGTATACTCAGGGGCGAACCTGCCCCTTTCACCGCCCGAGGCGAACTACAGAAAGCCACCCCCCCCTGCCGGGAGGAGGGGGCGTGGCGGAGCGGCGGAGGCGTGGTGAAGTACAGGGGCCAGGGCTTAGCGCCGGTCGCCGGCAGAGAGCAGGCACGGAGAAGACCTGCTCTCTGCCTGAGCGTGAGAGGAGGCTGCTGGAGCAGCGCTGCTCCAGTGACCTCCCCAAACCACCGCTCGGTGCTAAGCCAGTCCAGGACAGCTTGTCCTGGACTGGCTTAGGTAACCAAAAATGCCGCCCTTCCTGAGGCCCTGGCATAGCACCGCCTGAAGCGCTCGCTTCAGGCCGCCTCATGGGAGGTGCGGCGCTGCGCATACTCCGTGTGAAGGCACCCTTAGACATACATTTGTCATTTAAAAGGAGACTGCACTTACTCACTAACAAACAGTATATGGAACTTACAATAGTTTTGTCTCTTTGCATTGTAACTAATATCTCTAGTGAATGGACAAGCTCTAAAAAATTCTGAGAAGCCCTGCCTGGCTCATGTTAGGGGAAAGCCCACCGCCATTAGGGCTCACCTGAAGCAGTGACACATGCAGAGTTTTTTCAAATGGAATTTAGAAGGCAGTCACGTGTACCCATAACTTGTTCGGTAACTCTTCTTTCCCTAGATAAATATTTTGACATGTCCACAAGTTATGCCATATATCTGTGAAAGATGCAGGTCCCAGCCTGGGAACCTGAGGGTAAGTTCACACAGGGAGCATAAAGGCGGATTTTGGCACCGAGAGTGAAGCGGGGAGCCGCGTCACTCTTGGGCTAAAATCTGCCTGCCACGACTGTCGCGGATTTTAACAGTCGCGGCTTCCCCCTCCAGAGTAGGCTCAAATGAATGGGCTGACTCCAGAGGTTGCTGCCTGAAGAAAGGGCAGCTCGCTTCTTTTTGCATGTTGCCGCTCACAGATAAAAAGAAGCCTGGCGGTCATTGTGAGGGGGCTGATTATGATGTGGATTACGCACCATAATCCGCCCCCTCTGTGTGAACTAGCCCTTAGGCTAAGGCCCCACGTGGCCTTCCGCAACAAAAAAAAAAGCTGCAGGTAAAACTGCAGCGGTAACAAATTGCGGTTCTTCCCACAGCGCTTTAGACAGAAAGTTTGCGGAGGTTTCCTCTGCAGAATTTCTGTTTCATTTATATATATATATATATATATATATATATATATATACATATATATATATATATATATATATATATATATATATATATATGGGGAAACCGTCTGCAATTCCATAAACATAAATGACATGCTGTGATTTCCAAAAGCATGCCAATATCATGTAATTTTGGACTTAAAGGGATTTTACGGGCGTTAATAACTGATTGCCAAAGGGCCTGACACCCAGGCTCCTGTCTGATCAGTTGTATGAAGAAGCTGCAGCTCGGGAAAAGCTATTCCTGCTTCAAACAGCTTATCCATGGGAGTCCCAGGTGTTAAACGCTAAAGGATCTTCAATTGATGACTTATCCTAAGGATAGATCATAAATTGAAAAGTTTAAGTATACCCCTCTAGGACGAGTCTCAGCTTGAGACAACGCAGCATTTTGGCCTTGGCGGAAATGCAGCAGAAAAAAAACGCTGTGTTTTACATTAACTGAAAAGTTGATGGGATTCTGCCTAATCCCATCCACAAATTGAATTTTAAAAAATCTGCAGCCGAAACTGTTGCATTTTTGTAAATTGCAACATATCAATTATACCTATGGAAACGCTGGCATTTTCTATATACGTATATGTAATAGGAGGGGTTTTTTTTCCACAAAATCATATATATATTGTAAGCCGATGGCTGGTCAGGTAATGGAGGGGGTGTACATCTCACCCAGACTACTAAGGTGGGTGAGATGAGAAAACTCCAGAAAGAACGTTTCTCAGCAGATAACTATTGTCTGCTGAGGGTTATTTCAAAGTTCCGGTTACTGGGCTGGATTTTTAGGAACGGCAGGTAGGTTTGGTAGTGGGACCTGTCATTCCACCCCCCTCCAGTCCACACTTTGGGAATGTTCCGGCAGCGACTCAGCTGCAGAGAGACTGCTCATTAAAAGAGCTTAAGAAGTTGCTCCAGCAGCAGACTGGGGGCAGAGCTTGGCTGGAAAGCCAACAGAGAGGTCATATGTTTGGAGCTGTGTCCTGAATGATTCTACTGGCTTTTGGATTTCTGTTATTCTAGGTGAGGTAACCTGTTCTATGTTTAGTTAGAGCCTAGCCGGGCAGGGATTTATTCTTGTATTGTTTCCTTTTGCTGTAATACTACCTTTTTGAGTGAAAATAAAACTCTACCTTTGTTTTGGACTAAAGAATCTGGACTTTTGTGTTTATGCCACCCCACCTAGCAATCCCAGACCCTGACAGTATATGTGTATATATATGTATTTCTTGTTGCACACCTATAGGAGTGATCAATCTATTTTTACAGATGTACTCTTCTGTATTTCTGTATAATTTTCTGTACTGATCAGTACCTAAACATTTCTTCAAATTCCTGTACCATAAATGGTCATGTTATAAGTTGACTACTCAGCCATAAGCTTGACCACACTGTCCCTCCTTCTCCCTTAAAAGTACTATAAAAACTATAAGGGGCTATTGTTTGGTAATCTCGGTTGGAATCATGAGACAGAAAGATGTCCAGCACCTCTGGAAGTCATTGCATGATGGGTATATATCAGTGCATGATATATAATGGGGCTCCCCATCCAGTGAGCTATTGCATCATCTGTAACCACAGCTAAGTATTATCTCTTTTCATTTATTAAACACTTATTATTTTATTATATTCTGGTGTTATTATAGTCAATCTTAGACTTTCAGTTAACTTGTTTTAAAAAAAAAAACTGTTTCCCTACAGTATAATAGGGTCAGAAAGTCCAGAGGAAAACTCTGCAAAGTTTCTATGAAAAACATTGCGGGAAAAAACATGTCACGTTTCCACTTCTGTCTTTTTCACATAATTTTTGACTGTGGCTCGCTACATGTGACCTTAGCCTTCATAGGGACAGTGTCCTCCATAGTTTATAATATGTATGTTTGCTTTTGCTTTAAGCTTTTTGGTTTGTTTTGATGTTGGTGTCTATTTGGTTCATAAGGGCTTCCTATAATCTATAGCAGTAAGATAATCAGTATATCAGTGACCCCTAGAGATAAACTGGATAAACTGAATGGGATGGTCTTCACATTGCTGTTTGTTGTTTTTGCTGTTTTTCTTTCGTACAGAAAGATTTTTCTTAAAGTTTCATAACTATGTTACAAGTAGGTAGGCACAGTACATGGTGCATGGGAAAATGTATCCATATAATACACCATTACAATGTTATTACAATTGCAAGGCAATACTGACACAAAATCCACCATTTCATGAGATAGTAGAAAACCAAAAGATGAATGAAAGTAGATAAAAGCAAGAGAGGACAACTGAGCACATGAAGAAAAAAGGGGGTGATGATGGGAAAGCTGGTGATAGTGGAAATGACACCCCCATCAGGGTGCCAAGGCTGCTTATTTGGTTTTACATTTCATTTTGTTAATGTGTTGCTTCTAGTATACAGTAAAGTATGAACAAGTTTAATATACTCATTTCTGTGCATGCGCTTTAATTTCCCTCTACATGTTGCCTTCTTTTAGCTTTGTTCTGTACTCTAGTTTTTAGACCCCACAAGTAGCACCTTCCCATTGACATAGTTGTGCCTGCCCATTTACTACATGATTCCCTGAGATGTGGATGTGCAAATGATGTCTTTCATGTTTATCCCATAGCAAAGGGTTGTCCTCAACGAACGAAAATTAAAACATTATTATGCAATACTATTGTGGCTACATATTTCTGGATTACATAATATAACACTGTCTCATCCACTCACAATACTGTATTGATATTCCTAGTCATCAGGTTTACTCTGCACTGGTCTACTGTTTGTAGCAGTGTATATGGAACCAGATGCAGAAGGCTTAATATACTATTCAGTGGCTGAGCATCACTATTACAGCTTAAGGTAGGGGCCCCACATGGCGTAAGTGCCACAATTTGTCCGCAGCAGAAACACCATGGGAAAAATCGCGGCATTTTACAGTAACGGCAAAGTGGATGGGATTGTAGCAAATCCCATGCTCACTTTGTGGCAAAAACTGTGCTGCGACCACGCGAAATCGCAGCATGTCAATTATACCTACGGAAACTCTGGCAGTTTCCACTTAAGCATAATTGAAACAGAGAGTCCACAGAGGAAACCTAAAGCACTGTGAGAAGAACTGCAATGTGTTGCCACCATGGTTTTTCCCGCAGCGCTTTTTTGCTGCTGGACACCATGTTGGGCCTTAGCCTAACTCTTGTTCATTTCAGTGAGAGCTGAGCCTGACTTCATAACTCACTTGTCTGATAGTTTGTCTAGGGGGCCATTCACATGGATGAAAATGGTGAGAAATTTGGCGTGGAATTTCAGCGCTGAAAAAAAAAGCCTCCCATTGACTTCAATGGGTTCCTTTCTCAATGGAAGGCTTTTTTCAGCGCTGAAATTCCACATCAAATTTCACATCATTTTCCTCCGTGTGAATGGCCCCTAACTGTCTGCTCTTGGCCCCATGCTAAAAACAGCTGATCGGATGCAGTGTCATGCTGGTTGGGTGCGGTGTCATCCCCACCTACTTGTTAAACAAGGCCGCGAAACTCTCAGAAAAGTGTCTAAAACTAATTATAGAATGATGGTTCATTTACATTAGTAAAGCTGCCCCAGTAAGTTTTATTCTAACTGTTCATCCCCATACATACAGTGTTGGCCAAAAGTATTGGCACCCCTGCAATTCTGTCAGATAATACGCGTTTTCTTCCAGAAAATGATTGCAAGCACAAACTCTTTGGTATTATTATCTTCATTTATTTTGCTTGCAATGAAAAAACACAAAAGAGAATGAAAAAAAAAAGTCGCTGTGGAATTATATCCTATTTTTGACAATTCTTTTTGTGGTTTTCCATTGAAGACAAATTAAATGAAAATAATAATACCAAAGAATTTGTGCTTGCAATCATTTTCTGGAAGAAAATGAGTATTATCTGACAGAATTGCAGGGGTGCCAATACTTTTGGCCAACACTGTACTCATCAATGTTACTTTCATCTTTTTGCAGCTATACCAATTTGGGTAGCTGATGGTTTCATGGTAGGTGGCCTGTAAGTGCCTATTTAATGGAGTTAGCTATGGAGCCCAGCACAACCCTCCTGTATTTATGTGTTAATGGTTAGCATAGACTGTGTAAGCCATTTAGGAACTGATGAAGACTCTTCTTGTCCTTTTGAGCATTAAGGCAAATGATAAGGGGTGATCCATGAATTACAGACAAAAAGTGTACACAAAATGTCCGTAAATCCTGAAAAGTCCAATAAATATTCCTGAAACTGGATTTTGGAAACTTAAAATGTATACTCACTTTTGATTAGATTTTATTAACATTTCTGAGGGGTCCAAGTGAAAAAAAATGACATTTACTCTGCTTTAAAAATGACACCAACTTTGTCCACCAGGTCTTCACAATTATGGCGATACCATATTTCTGTTGGTTTTGCTGCTTTTACTAAATAAAGGCCTACAACCTCCAATAACACTACTGCCACCACACCATAATTTGAACAGCCTCTAACCTCATCTACTCTCTATCCCTCTTCCCTCATAGACTGTAAGCCCTTCTGGGCAGGGCCCTCAATGCCACTGTTGGTTACTGTTAGTATTATATTTGTTTTGTATATTTTGTGTACTGTATGTAAACCCTCAATGTACAGCACCATGGAATGAATGGTGTGCTATTAATAATAATAATAATAATAATAATAACTTTATGAAAATAATCAATCTTCTTGGGGTTGCCATATGTATGTTAACACCTATAATTCTGTTTTGTTAACAGAGCTCTATCAGGACTCTTTATTTCTGGTGAGAAAAATACATTAATTTTGCTTTTTTTATGGTGTTCACAATATAGGCTAGATAATGCTATTTTTGGACTGTGTGGACTTGTACACACATAGGAATACTTAAAGGGGGTTGTCCAGGCAAAAGTAGTATTTTTTAAATCGGCCAGGGTGGTGAAAAAAAAAAATCATACTCCCCTTTCACCGGTGCTTCAGCGCCCTTCAGCATGGTCCAGATCTCATGTTACTCCTGAAGACAGGGTGCATGCAACCTATTGTACATGGCTCCACCGTGATCTATATCTCCTACACATAACAGAGTGGGCTTGAGAAAGGTTACTCTGGCAACCGAAAAGTCGCCACCTGACTCGGCATAATTTTTTGTGGATAATGTTATTAAACATTGGTGGACAATTACGCAAATTTGTTATCTTGCAATGATAAAACTTTATCACTGCATCTAATGAAGTGAGTGCCGTGACTTTTCTACTGTTGGCCTAAGATTGCAAAATCCTGCTGCACTGCACCACGCTACACGAGTCTTTAACTATGCCCCTGCCCCTGTGCTGCTATATACATAAGTAAAGCAGGTAATTGTCTGCTTAATTACGACATTGTACTGTTCTTACATGGCCTCGTAAACCGAATTTCGACGTAATTTCGCCGTAACCATACGACGCTGCGTAGGAACGGATCAATGTGATTTAGTGTGCAGCGGCTCGAAACCGAGGAAGACTGTACCATGTACAGTACAGTACAGTCTTCCTCGGTTCTGAGCTGCTGCACACTAAATCACGTACTGTACAGGGAGAGCTGGCAGCTTGCATTTATGCGGGAGCTTACTTTTTCTCATAGGAATGCATTGTCCAGCGTTGATTGGCCAGTGTACAGCATTTGGCCAATCAATGCTGGCCAGGAGGCGGAGTCTAAGATCGGACCACAATGGAGACTGCTGTGGTCCGATCTTAGACTTCGCCTCCTCACAGACGAGCCTCTGGCAGAACCAGTGTTGATTGGCCGAATGCTGTACACTGGCCAATCAACACTGGTCAATTCATTCTTATGAGAAAAAGTAAGCTCCCTTGTAACAGCAAGCTGCCAGCTCTCTTCCAATGAGCAAGGACGAGCCTGCTGCAGAACCAGCGTTGATTTGCCGCAGGCTCGTCCTTGCTAGTCGGGAATGCTGGCAGTTTTCTGTTACGAGGGAGCTTTACTTTTTAGCTCATCTCTAGTCGTAACCACAAAACATCGTAACCTGAGGACTAACTGTATATAGTCCTAGACTCCTTGCAGTGAATGACCTTGAGCGACCCCTTCATAGTGCAGCTCTTTTAGCAACCAAGAATCCCTGCCCTATAAAGGAGTTGCTTGTTGTCATTCATCACGTGCAGGCTCCTCTTAGGGCAGTGACGCTTGGTTGCTGAAAGAGTCCCCGCACAAGCTATGTGCCAGAGAAGTGCTCTAATTTTTATTATTAAAGGGGTTTCCAGGAATTGGACAAACCACGGAAGAGGCCGGGAGAGGTGTAACAAAAAAAAAAAAAAAAAAAAAACCTGTCCCGGTGCTCCATTATCCTTTGCTGCTATCCATTTGACCTCATGCCATGCCCTCATGGGGTCACAGTGGGTTAGCCGCAAAAAATTGCTTTGCGGCTAAAACAAAGCAAACTTGCCCCATGTCTCTCAGTCTAAAATAAAAATTGCATTGAATGGGATTTAAATATATCACATCCGCACTTAAGAAAAAAAACTGCAGTGCGAACTGCCCATGAAATCCCTAGCACAAACCGGCTGATTTTGCTAGTTTATTTTTTTGCTTTGGTTGAATCTGCTGCAGGATATTTCAGACATCCCACAGTGGACCTATCCCTTGAGGCTTTAGCCTTAATGTGTTTTGTTGTTTTTTTGCTTTGCAATCTCCTAGGTTCATTTGAATCAGCTCAGATTTGTTGGACTCCATCAATGATCACCATTTTTTTTTTAAAAAAAATAAAATGGTCAACGAGAGATGTGGGAAAGATTTTAAAATAATTATTAGAATTATTTAAAATAAATTTTGTTGTGTATGTGTTTTTTAAAACTTTATTCCCTCTTTAGCAATAGACAGTTGTCACTGAGGTGAGGCTTAGCAAGTAAAAAGACTACTACTAACCATCCATTATTACACTGGTTCGTGTTACCACCCTTATTACCCTGCTAGTGTTGGGAACAGCTGGGTAGCAGCCTGTACCCGACCACCTGATGTGATCGTCAAGCATTGGAGCAGCCTCAGGCTGGTTTTATCACCCAAGGAGTGACCAAAAACTACGAGCCTTCCCATCCTGGAAATGCTGGGCTGTGGCTGTTGGTGGTATCTTTCTTAAAATGGAGAAAGGGGGACCCCAAATCATATTTAAAAAAATATTAAAAAGCCAGCCAGATACAATAAGCACTTTCAGCCGAGCATTAATAGGATGAGAAGGAACACAGTATTTGGTCCTTTACAGCCTGATAATACCAGCCTGTAACCAGCCTTGTGCCTGACCATTACATTACATTGTCTGAAAATTTCAGTTAGCTGACTCTTCCCAGCAACAATGTTAGTGGTTAATAATGTGGGTGAGTGGTGGTATTTTTACTGTTTAACACTAAGACCAACTTTAATAATGGACAAAGTCACCAGACAACTTTCCATTACTAAGGTGGTAATAAAGGTTTAAAATACAAAAAGAAACATAAGATGTTTTTTTCTTATTGAAGTAAAAACTCACTTCACTTGTCCCTCTTAAAAAAAAAAAAAAAAATTGTGAACAGAGTCCATTCAATCTGAAACAGTCCAAAGAATTGTGGAAACCTGCTAAACTAAAATGAAAAAGTTAAGAACATGAAAGTGATTGCCTAAAGTTGTACTTCTGTCTTCATATAGTTTCTGTAAAAACTATTTTTACTTGTCGTGGTCCTAGTAAAATTCTGGTTTTAAGTGAAGGGGTCATTTTGGTAAAAAACTGATGGCAAAAAAATATGACACTTGACGGTTTTGCAGTAGAAAACTAGCCTCAAATATTAGAAAAAAGCATCATGACTAGAGATGAGCGAGTACTATTCGAAACGGCCGTTTCAAATAGCACGCAACCATAGGAATGAATGGAAGCGGCCGCACGCCGGCCAGCCGGCCGCTTAACTCCCTGCGTGCCAGCTACGTCCATTCATTCCTATGGGTGCGTGCTATTCGAAACTGGAGTTTCGAATAGTACTCACTCATCTCTAATTATGACATTTTTGAACCATCTGACAAAACAAATTTATACTGATGCAACTGTTATATGTGAATGCACCCTAAGAATTACTATTCCTAAACCGTCACTTAACACTGAGTCATCCGCAGAAGCACTTCCTTGTACATCTGCACTCTAGGGTGAGGTTAACTGTAAAAGTCATTTGTAAAATGTAATTGTATTACACTGTACAAAACATTCTGATTGTAAGCGCACGTGGGGTGCTCATGTGTTTAATCACATTTATTTATACAGAAAACTGCATGCAGGGTTTTTCTGTCCGCTTGAGAAGTCGGACATCTTCTCTTGCGGACAGGAAAGGACGGGCACGGAGTGCAAAAGAACGCACCCGATGCCCATTCAAGTGAATGACAGGTGTCACGGACACATCTAGTGTCCGCTCCTAATGTCCGTGACAGATTTTGAGCGGACACTAGGAGCGGACACTACATGTCGGACACCGACGGTAGTGTGAACGCCCCCTTATTCATTTGAACAAACTTGGTCATTTTTTCTATGGAAATATTTCAAGGCAGCAACTGTCCTTGAATTGGTTATCCAGCTTCCAAAAATTAACTGCAAATGAATCCAAAGCAGTGCTAAATCCTCACTGTTCCCTTGTTACTTGCTGTTCCTTGTATCATTGTTATTTACATGCAATGAATCTATGGACAAACTACATTTCCCATGATTCATCTTCCTGCTCTCATTCTCTGTGTATCTCTCCCTTCTCTGCTTTCCTCTGTGTGAAAAATACTTCCTGCTACAGGATCGGTTTTGTGTCTAACTTCTTCTTCCATGAAGCCGCTCTACTTTGCATATCTGACCAGGTGAAAATAATCACTCCAACAGAGGTCAGCATAAGCGGCTTCAAGTAACAAGGAGGTGACACTCTGCTGTGCTTTTTTTTTAATTTGCTGGCTGAACTTCTCACAGGGAGGGATAGTTAGCTTGTAAACAAAGCATCAGCTGTGGTCAAAGACCTGAAAATAAATCAGGTAAACTGCTCCACATTTAAACCGGATATATATTAGAAAATGTTTTTAATTGCTACATCCTGTTATTTGGGCCATCTTTATATATATTATACTGCAAATACAGATCATTCACATAAATGGTGCTGAACCAAAATACCAGAAGCAACCAATGCATAGAGAAGAGCGACGTGTTACTATTAGAGATGGTTGAATCGGTTTGCAACAAATCAGTTTCTACCCGAATATTCCAAATTGATAGATTTTTAATTAAACTGAATATCTCAATAAAATACCTTAAGATTGTGCCATCGAAAAGACCCTCTTCCTGCCATTGGGTGAGGGTTGGACCTCAGTGTAGGGTTACACCGAGCTCCTGTGGCATATGGCAGGACCTTATTTCCTTTCCATGGAGTGGAGAACACACGTCACCTTGCAGAATATTTGGTACATGGCGTGGCAATGGCATCAAGTAACATGTTAAGTCTATTTGAGTTGCAAACAAGATTCTAAACATGTGATTAAGTTATGTACTAAAGTTCTCGTTGACGCCCCAAATTACCCATAGTTGGTTTACGTGTCTTCATTTAAATCTATTATATTAAGAATGGGAAGGGGGGTTTGTCATATGTGCAGTTTAAGCCTGGAGGCTCTTGACCCAGGATGTTGGTGATAGGACTAATCTCCTTCCAGTCCCTATTCTGATTGGACTGGCTGAGGGGAAGGAAGAGGTGGGCATAGCAGGTCATACTCTTGGTGCTGAACGGTCCTCTTCCTCTTGTACATTAAGCAAAAGAAATCAAACATATAAAATATAACTTTTGCTAAATATGCTGAATCCAAAAAAAAGAGCCGTCTTACCATATATTTGGTGATACATGAGATACATGGGACACAACAGCAGAGGTACAGAACTCAATTACCCTGTTACAGCCCTTAAAATCCTGGATCCAGAATTCCTGCCTTTACAAGGGAAGTAATAAATCACTTTTTGAACCTATTCACTAATACTCATCAGGGGATTTACAACAAATGAGTAACAAATAAGGGATTGTTCCCTACTTATGGTTATGTTGTCTACCAACAATAACCCACCCTTGGCCCTGGTGTAAAGAAAAACACGTGGGAAAGGAACCTCCACCACTCACCCGTATCACTAACAATATGTTCAGTGCGTGGTAAGGTGTAACTATAACCCCATAATGTTCAGACCAATATGTGCAAGAAAAAATCTCAATCTACACACCATGTAACAAATGCTGCAAAAAGTCACAAAAATTACACCCAAACCAGAACAAACTTAGTGTTAGGCAGAAGTATCGCAGCATGCTTTGATGGTTAGGATATATAGGCTCACCTCCATCATGCAGGGGACCCAATGTGGATTACACATGACTGTGATGTCCAGTTTTTTTTAACAGCTGTCGTACAGCTGCCTTCAATTCTCCGGATGTGAATGGGAGCTATTTACATGACTGATACTTAACAGATTGTCAAAAAATAGGTGATGTTTTATTGAAAAGTATAAGGAGTCCATAAAAATGGGTGCCCTTTGGGTGCAAAATGAATGTGAAACTTTTTGCACGACGTTCATCTGAATGTGGGCTAAAATGATGCAATGCAATGTGATCAACAAGAAACTTCATCCAGCATATCTGCTTAATGGAAGGTGAATGGAAATATTAGGGATTGTCACTGATATGAGACTGTCAGACTAATCTAGGATACCAAAATGTTTATAGTACGTGTAATGCGAAGCCTGATGAATAAAGACGTGATATAAGGATTAGTAATCTCGAAAATAATAACTGCAGCATTGTGAGTCACTGCATTAATGTGCCTGGTGTTATATAATATAAACTGAAAATACAGGAAATAAAAAAAAAAAAAAAGTGCATAAGCTTCCATGTGTAAAGAAATGAGGCATCAAAACCCAAAGAATTTACATTTAGATACCAGCAACATAAATCAAACTGATATATAATATATGGAGAAAAGTATTGGGACGCAGTTTTTAATCAATGAATTCTGTTGGTTTCGTCAGTCATAGGTATAAATGATCCAGAACTGAGCCAAGCAGTCATCTTAAGGCTAAGACCCTACACTGCAAAAAAAAAACGCTTTGTAGTTGCATATTTTGCTACAATTTTTTGAGCTAAAGTCAAGAGTGGCTAGAAAAGGAATGGGAGACAAAAGACGCACTTACACTTTTCCACTCCTGGCTTTGGCTCAAAAAAAAGCAGTAAAACCTTTTCCAAAAAAAGTTGCTTTTCCGCACCATGGGACATTAGCCGTACAAATATTTGTGAAAGAATGACTTGTTGTAAAGCTCAGCAAATTCCTATGTGGTACTGTAATAGGATTCCACCATTGCCACAAGTCAGTTTGTGACATTTCTACTCTCCTAGATATTTCATGATGAACTGTGAGTGTATTTACAAAACAGCAACTCCGACTACTGAAAAAAATCACTATATAATATATGGCTCTATAATTCGGGCCAGACACACCTCTGCAAAATTTGGGGTATATGGGCCCACATAAAATGTATGCTCATATGCATGAGGCCTAACACTGGGAATAGATCGAGACTGATCATTCCTATTAATGCCATTTCACCTAATAATAAACCCATCTAAAATTGTGAAACCTTTAGCCTGGTGACGGGTCCGCCATTGTCAAGCACAATGCCAAGTGTTGGATGAAGTAGTATAACCACCATTATTGGACTCTGGAGCAGTAAAAACCTGTTCTATGGAGAAACTGCAGATTGTTCTCAAATGATCTTTTGTCTCGATCAGATGCTGATGAATATGACCAATAATGCAGGTCTTTTATTTCTTAGAAACCTAGCTATTATTTCTTTGCGGCCAGATTATCTTCGAATGCATGTACTGTCCCTTCCAGATTACCTGGCCGCAAAGAAATTGGGTTTCTGACAAGTACCAGACCATGTAAAGTTTCTGCATTCATTGCTGTATCCACTGGCAACCAATGAAGGCAAAAAACTATCACCACTGATAGCAGCCCACAAAGAAAATCCTTAGGGTCAGTGCACACAGTTTTTTGGCGCTGATTTTGATGCTGAATCTGCTTCAAAATCAGCCTCCAAAAAAAAGCCTCCCAATAGAGTTCTATTGGGAGGGTTTTTTTGGAGGCTGATTTTGAGGCGGATTCAGCGTCAAAATCACTGCCAAAAAACTCTGTGTACACTGACCCTTAAAAGTCTGCAAAAGTTGGAATTGCTTATATTGGCCAAACTGTTCACTGTCTACACAATGATTAACCCCTTCCCGACATCCGCCGTACTAGTACGGTAGATGTCAGGTGTTTACCTCCAGGTCCGGGTCCGGGATTGCGTTGCCATGACAGCGAGGAGCCTTGTGAAGGCTCCCCGGTCTGTCATTCACTGGTATTCACAGCCCAGGTATTTTGTAATGCATTGCATTACTGATCAGACCCCCTAGGGGTTTTGAACCCCTAGGGGGTCTAATAAATGTATAAAAAAAAAAAAATTAAAAGTAGAAAAAAATATAAAAAATTATAATAAATAATAAAAATTCAAATCACCCCCCTTTCCCTAGAACACATATAAAAGTAGTTAAATACTGTGAAATACCTATATGTTGGGTATCCCTCTGTCCGAAAACGCCCACTCTACAAAATTATAAAAATATTTTTCCCGTACAGTAAATGCCGTAGTGGGAAAAAAAAGTCAAAAGTGCCATTTTTTCACTGTTTTGCCTCTGATAAAAATTTGAATAAAAAGTGATCAAAGCAATAACAATTCCCCAAAATGGTATAAATGAAAAGTACACCCGGCTCCACAAAAAAATGATGCCCTATGCATCCCTGTATACGTATAAAAAAGTTAAGAGTGTCAGAATATGACGACTTTTAGAAGAAAAAAAAAAATTGGCACAGTTTTGGATTTTTGTTAAGGGGTTAAACTGTAAATAAAACCATATCAATTAGGTATCCACAGAATCGTACCGAAACATAGAATATAGGTGACGTCATTTTGGTTGCACAATGAACGCCATAAAAACGAATCCCGTAAGAAAATCGCACAAATGCACTCTTTCTTCCACCCCATTCTGAATTTTTTTCCAGCTTCCCAGTACATTATTCAGAATAATTAATGGCGGCATCATGAAGAAAAATTTGTCCTGCAAATATTAAGACCTCATATGGCTCTGGGAGTGGAGAAATAAAAAAGTTATATGGTTTGGAAGTGGAGGGGAGTCAAAAATGAAAAACAAAAATCAAAAAATGCCGTCGGCGGGAAGGGGTTAAAAAAAGGACGTCACATGGCAGCACACGTCACACAGCAGCATTACGTTAAATTCAATGTCAGAGAATGGCAACCATCAAAATATCTATTTTTGGCCGTTTTCAAGGATCCATCCATATACTCATATGTATGGGGAATAAGTTAAAACGGGTGCCCCTTGGGTGCAAGATGGCCATAGAAAATAAAAAAAAATTTGCAGCCATTTTGCACCTCATTCATCTAAATGTAGCCTTATGCCTTAGGAAACGCTGTGTTTTTGGTTGCTGTGGAAACGCAGCAAAAAAAAAAAAAAAAAAACAGTACCAGACAAGTGAATGAGATTCCATTTAGTCTCCTCCAGAAAAAAACTGTGGAGAAGAAAACTACAGAAAAAACTACAAAAGTATTTTCATTGCAGGCATTTTTTCTATTTTCGATTTTCGTTTTTAACTCCCTGCCTTCCATACCCCATAGCTTTTTATCTTTTCATTCACAGAGCCATGTGAGCGCTTAATGTTTGCTTGCCAAATTGTTCCTCATTATGGTATGGTATTCTGTACAATTTACTGGAAAGCTGTAAAAAAAAAATCAGAATGGGGAGGAACTGGAGAAAAATTGCATTTGTGCAACTTTCTTTCAGGCCTCATTTATGGTGTTCATTGTGCAGCCAAAATGACATGTCATTTGTATTCTATGGGTCTGTACTACTCCGGAGATACAAAATTTATATGGACTATAAGACGTACTGGACTATAAGACGCACCCAGGTTTTAGAGGAGAAAAATAGCGAAAAAAAATTTCAGGCAAAAAATGGTAAAATATTTAATGTATGGGAGTTGTAGTTTTGGAACAGCTGCAAGGCCACATTGACAGGTGACCCTGCAGCTGTACGGGGATGTATAGGGCGTTTTTTTTGTGGGGCCAGGTGTACTTTTTAGATATACCATTTTGGGAAATGTTTATTGCTTAGATCACCTTTTATTTAAATCAGAGGCAAAACGGTGAGAAAAACCTGGCGGTTTAGCACTTTTGATTTTGACGTTCACCGTACAGGAAAAATATTAATAGACCAGGCATTTTCAGACACAGGGATACCTAATGTATATGTTTCACAGTAATGTTATACTTTTATATGTATTCTAGGGAAAGGAGGTGAACATTTATTTTATTTATTATTATATTTTTTTTAAGTGTTTTTTGTTTTTGTTTTTTTTACTATTTTATTATCCCCCGCCTAGGGGGCTTGAACCTGCAATCATTTGATTGCAAGTCCCATAGACGGCAATACAAGTGTATTGCCGTCTATGGGAGATTCTATACATTACTATCGCGGAGTGTCATAGACCAGCCGCGATAGTAATATATATCTATGACAGGCCTGGGAGCCTTCATTAGGCTCCCGGCTGTCATCAGAACAGGTCGGCTCCTGCGGCCTCGCCGTGCAGGAGCCGGCCTGCATCACTAAAGGTATGGGGCCGGTGGGGACCGGCCCGGGGCTAACTTTAAACTGCCGGGACCTGCGGAGGAGGAGCAGGTTTGCAGCATGGCCGCGCTACTGCCACCGCTGGTTTTCTTCAGCGGCAGGAGCATGGCAATCTGCAGGCCCCGGCAGCTAAGACAGTCCCTGGCATCTGCTGTAATAGACCGGCGGATGCCGGGGAGTGTTTTAGCTGTCGAGGCCTGCAGTATTGTCACGCTCCTGCCGCTGCAGAAAACCAGCGGTGGCAGTAGCGCGGACATGCAGTAAATCCGCTCCTCCCCCCACATTCGGACGCACCCTCATTTTCCTCCGAAATTTGGGGGGAAAAAAGTGCGTCTTATAGTCCGAAAAATACGGTAGATTACTTTACATTTTTACCACTTAAAAAAAAAAAAAAATCCAAAACTGTGCAAAAAAATATATTTTTTAGACTCACTTTATGCTTTTTTTGCGGAGTCAGATGTACTTTAAGTTATTAAAGATTAAACTGGGGGCAACTAGAGGGAGACATTAAACCATGGAGTTAACTGGAGGGTGACATTAAATTGGGGACAACTAGAGGCAAATATGTCCTCCTCCAGCTACCCTTACAGTTTAGTGTCCGCCTTCAGTTGCCCCCCAGTTTAATGTCCCTTTCCGACTTGCCCCCAGTTTAATGTCATGCTTTATCTGCCTTCTTCATCTGTCCCCAGTTTAATGTCCCCGAATCCGGGATGGTTGGGAGGTATGCCTGATATTTAGGCCTATAACATATGGTCAGATATTTACAATTGTTTTTGTGGTGTCGATTTCATCTCTCCTATATCTCACATATAATATCCTTACTCATCTTATTTCATGTGTAAGCTTTAGACTCTGCCTTGCTATTCACTGAATCATCTTCTTCCTTGTTGGTAATAAGAGGGGTGAGGTAAGGAAGTTAAAGGGTATTTTCCACAATTTTGGTATCATAAATCATATGCTGTTTGTGTATTTTTTTAATGAAGAACACACCCACATATCACTAATAAGAACCAGTTATGTCAGTCTGTCCCATAAAAATGGCTCTAGTCATTAGTCAGGCATCTTTTTCGTTCACAGCAATATTTTCATTTATACCATTTTACCAAATGTCCAATGTTTTGATCACTTTTTACTCAAGTTTTAGGGGAGGCAATATGGTGAATATTCAATATTCTGATTTTTTTATTCTGATTCACTACATGAATTGAATATCTTCATGGCTTGGGCATTTTCGTAGGTGAAGATGTCTAATGTGTTTATGATTATTTTTGATTATTTATTTTTATATCAAATCTAGTATAAGGAAAATGTTTGTTCTCGTACCGTGTTAGCCAGTGGGTAGGAAATATTAAAAAAAAAAAAAAAAAACTTGATAGTCTTCAGTAGTTGATACTTTTTTTAATGGCTAACTCATAATGATGACAGATTACAATGTTTCGGAACTCTCGGCTCCTTTCTAAAGTAAATTTAAAACCATTTCTGAAGGATGCATATTTATATACAAAAGGACACATAGGGATAGACTTCCAGGAGGAAGGGGGGTAGAGGGTTGTTAGTAATTGGTAGAAACAATGTAAGAACAATGTAAACAATTCCAGGTTCTTATCAGTTCTCAGGGTCTCAGGTCAGTGATTTCTGTAAGATGCCATAAAACCATGTGACAGATTTAACCCCTTCTCCAGTGTTTGAAGCAGGGTCATAAGTTTATACTCATAAATCCATCGCTCTTTCTTTGATTTAACCTGAGACCTGAGACCCTGAGAACTGATAAGGTTTGAATCCAGCCAAGGAGAACGTGTAAGGAGTTTGTATGATCTCCCTGTGTTTGCGTGAGTTTCCTCCAGGTACTCTGGTTTCCTCCTGCACTAGAAAGACATACTGATAAGGAATTTAGATTGTGAGAACTATATCTGACAGTGTTGACAATGTCTGTAAAGAAATATGAAGTATGATGGCACTAAATAAGTTTAAGGTAATCTTTGTACAGCAAAGTTATATACAGTGTGGAACTAGTAAGTATCTGACCAATTGCCTTGAAGTTGAATCTGAACTGACTATTTACAGTAGTATCAACCTGGAGAATTACCCAGTATGACCAATATAAGATTAGCTTTAGGCAATGTTCCTCTAGAGAAATTAAGTAGGATCAAGTGGCCACTTCTCATGCCACTACGAAAATGATACTCTAGAACTTCTGCACGGTTAGCTTGCATAGTTGAACATTTGTAGCCATTTTGAGTGAAGCTGTACTACATTTAGTCCCCATGGTGGGACTATTAAAGGATTATCTTATCTTATTTTAGCTCTATTCACAGGACCAGAGTTCACATCTGAATGCTGTCCTTGATCCCTGTAAAGTAGAGAATGGTCTACTGTTTAACAGAATGGAAACATGTTCTGACTCTTCCAGTGAGGGGTCTGTGAAAAAAACACAGATGGCACATGGAATGCCAACTCTGTGATGATAAACACAGGCGAAAATTATCCATAACAGTTCTGTGAATAAAGCCATAGAGTATAACATTTATCCTTGGATTTCAGATAACACAGAACAACACCATACTATATTCGTAGTGGTCTGTTCAGCATATATGCTGAATTAATCTCTACATATCTTGAAGCAAAAAGCCCAACCATCACAGTTAACACTTACCCAAAAGCAAGACTTTCAGCTCCTTTCTGTCTGTCCTTTTCTGTATATTAAGCATTCTTTCGATCTCTCTGTTTACAGCCAATGCCATTTTATCATCCTCAGACAAGCAAGGAGGGCAGAAGCACCAACCACACCACCAAGGCATATCAGTGGTAAGTAATACTTCGAAATGTTCTATCCCAGAAGTCCGGTTCAAGAAGCAGGTAATATCACAAGTTCATTTCTCTAGCCAAAAGTAATTTATCTGAAATCTCTAAGTCTCCTTTTAGTTTCCTTTGATCAGCCGGGATGAGTGAGCATTATGTGGCATATTTGGGGTCCATCCAAAGCCTGTATTATATGGCTTACATATCTTCTTTCTGCAAATGGAAATGTCAATAAATCCTCTGTTTAGAATAACCAATTTCTAGGACTCCTAGTTGATTTAGGTGCTCCGGAGATGAATCCAGAGATGATATTTGCTCAGAAAAGCTCATGGACAGAAGTATAAAAAGATGCTTGCATAGTTCAGAAAAGGTATAGTTACTGTTTATCCAGTAATCCACTTATACCTGTCCTCCTGACCAGATGGCCGCCTACATGAGAGATACTTGAAGTGTTTCTCAGACTGCAGCCAGCCTCAAGTGCTGAATGGATAACAAGTTTTTCGAGCTGACAGTTCTCGACCGCACCTGTGCTATGTATTCCCCTTCATATAAGCCAGCCAAACAGGTTATGAGCACATACCTGCCTTCCTCCCTGCTGAACTGCTGAAGATATTATTACAAATAGAGTGAAAAAGAAGAAGCAGGGAGATGACTTGGGGGTTTACTTCTCCAGCACTAGTGAGACTGATAACAATACACAATATTACAATACACAAAACAAGTCTGACCTAGGAATGATGACAGTCATTTCTCATTTGATTCCTTAACTTTTCTTACAGTTGTCCTTTACAAATATAAATATAGATATTGTCATTTTATGTACTTGTCCCAAAGTAGCTTGTAGTAGTAGTAGTGGACTGGTTTCTGTCGACAACTTCTCTACAGATCTGTGCTTCTCTATAAAACAAACAAGACATGTAGTCTGATCAGTCACACTCACTTTCATTTGTCCTGTACATCTTGGTTCCTTTGATCCCCATTGAAGTCAGTAGATTTTGAAAAATACATACCTGGCGGCTAAGTGGTTATTATTGTTGTGTGGCAGCCAGTGGTGTAAATTGGCATCCACCGTACAAGCTTTTGTCCCTCTGTCCCCTCCCGAGAATGAATTCTTCATAGTAATGGTTACAGGTGTTCCAGTGATATCTCAGATACTTGAAAGGGATACAGCTTTAGTACCAACAATTGTAGTTATAAAGAATACAGTGAGTGAGCAGCACTGGTCATGTAATCAATACTGGGAATGTATTATGTGCTCCACAGTGGCACCTACACAGTACTTTATGCTCCACAGTGGGCCCCACACAGTATTATATGCTCCACAGTGGCCTCCCATACAGTATTATATGCTCCACAGTGGCCCCAATTACTATCATGTTCTCCACAGTGGCCCCCACACAGTATCATATGCTTCGCAGTGGCCCTCACACAGTATTATATGATCCCAAGAGCCCCCACTAAAGCCAGTACTATTATTATATTTTGGGGTCTCCAAAAATAATAAACGCTTATACTCACCTTACCTCACCTCTCCAGGGCATCCTCGTTCCGTCCTTCTGTCTTCAGCATCTTCCTCGGTCCTCTTTTGCCGGACAAATGAGGTCACATGTCCCCGATGTCACAGCTGGAGCCTGTGATTGGGCTTCAATGGTCAAGTGGGGTGCAATGATGTCATTACCTCAGTCCCAGGCCGGAAGAGCTCCAGAGAGGATGCTGAGCCCAGGAGAGGTTAGTATATTTTTTTTTATTTTTAGTCACCTCCGCTGGGCTAGCATTTAACACTGGCCCCTTTCCATTAACAATATGTATAGCAGTCTGGGAACAAGGCTTTTCCTGACTACTATCATGGTGGTCTGGCACTCTGGCCATTTCCAGCTGGTCACAGGCCCCATAACCTTCCTTGCCTGGTCTCACCCTCTGCAACTGTGGTCGTTTTGCCACTGGTTGCAGCATTGGGGTCTTGGACTCTAATCTGACCAAGGCCTGTGAAGGGCGTGGACACTGTCTAAAATATAGCTTTTATTAGGTATACTCTAAAAGTAATGATATACTGGCATGAACTATAATAGCATATATATTCATTCATGATCACATGCTAGGTCACTAGATAAATTAACACATAATTCATTGATGCTGATACATTTTTCTTTCCCCATAAAACCAATACCTAGGGAAGGTGGTAGATGTAGGCAACATTAATCATACTGACATAGAGAATGGCCTCATCCTTCTTTTTCTTTATATTTCTCCCCGACAATTTACTTGAGAAGGCACATCAGAAGGGAGGTCTCCTTATCAAACGCAATAATAACTGCAGTTAGCATTAGATGTGCAGTTGAAATCTCTAGTTCCCGGAACCCTGATGGTAAGCACCAGTACTAAAGGATATGATGCTGTGCACAGCTAAACAATGACTCCATATCTTAATGACACTGGCATGATTACAAGTACCATATTTTTTGGACTATAAGACACACCGGACTATAAGGGGGAATTCACACGGAGTAAAGTGGCGCGCAATCTGGCACGTATACGCGTGTCAGAAGTTTGCGTGCTCAAAAAAGATCCCATTGATTTCAATGGGAGTTACGATCGTATACGGCCCGTAATTTTGCGGCTGCATCACATTCATATACTTGCTATTCTTATACACCTGTTATGGTTATGTGAATCCATTGCACTACACCTACATACTTCATATACTTCAAAATACTTTTGGGGAAGTTGTCCTAATCTTTGGACATTACACCTGCGAAATACATTTACAGCAAATTTACTTAATGCCTATTTCGTGTATGCTAATTATGGTAAGAGATCTCTTTGTTATGTTAATGTGAAACTAGGGCATCACATTCATATACTTGTTCATTTTTATATACTTGCTATGACTATGTGAAACCATTATTTTTGGGCAAGTTGTCCTAATTTTTGAACAATACATCTGCTAATTACATCTATTGCTTTGTATATGCAACATTACACTACTTAGATATTGGATACCATTGTGTATATTTCTCTACCTTTGTCAGTGCAAAAAGTTCTTTGTCTCCCTCATACTATATATATGTACCGTATATGCTTGAGTAAAAGCCGACTCGAATATAAGCCGAGGCCCCAAATTTTATCACAAAAAACTGGGAAAACTTATTGACTCAAGTACCACCATTGCAGATAAAAAGTCTGGTCATGTACGGCAGTGAGAGAGATTATAGCTATTTCTCCTCCTCGTCCTCCTCCTATTCCCGAATTGATTTTTTTCTTGTTGATAAACTAGGCCTGATGCAGACAGAATCTACTGATATTGGGTTGATCACCTGGACTGACCACGCTCCAGTGTCTCTGTCCCTGCATGAGAAATTCTCCACTGCTATACCCACCCAGTGGTGTTTGAACGAATATATTCTAGATCACCCTTCCTATAGCAAGCACCTCCGTGAAGCTTTGGGGGAATATTTTTCCCTCAATACCCCTTCCATGCCAGACCCTCATGTGCTCTGGAACGCTCATAAAGTATACATGCGAGGGATTCTTATTCAAGCTTGTGCAAGAGCAAAAAAAGAACGGTCTAAGGACATAGATGCGGTACTTCTTTCTTTATCCTCCCTCTCCGCAGTTAATAAGCTCAATCCTACCCCCTCCGTCTCTGCGGAGATTACGCGAGGTCAGCTTTGGCTGCAGGGGCTCCTGGCTTGCCAACAAGACTTAGCTTCAAACGTTTCCAGTGTCAGGCTTATATACACAATAGCAGTGCCAAAAAGATCAAAGTCGCGTCCCAAATCTCGCATTGCCTACCTTATGGATGATTTGGGTAATAAAGTTATTGACCCCTGTCTCATTGTGGAGCAGTTCCGCCTTTATTACTAGTCTCTATATAATCTTAGGGAAGACCCCCATACTTATCAGCCATCTAAAGATGAAATAGACGGGTTCTTGGACTCTGTGGCCCTTCCCCGCCTTTCTTCTGCACAAGCTGCATCCTTGGCCTCTCTGATCACTTTACTTGAAGTTACGGAAGCTACCGTATTTTACGGACTATAAGGCGCACTGGACTATAAGGCGCATTGCCCATGAGCGCCTTATAGTCCGTCTCGGTTCATATATAAGGCGCACCGGACTATAAGGCGCAGTCCGGTGCGCATTATATGTTATTGAAAGCGGCGGCACGCAGACTTTGCCAGCGGCCGCTTAACCCTCCGCGTGCCAGCCGCTTCTATTGGAAGCGCTCGGCAGGCGAGGAGTTAAGGGGCTCTATCAGCAAAATCATGCTGATAGAGCCCAACCGTAAAAGTTATATTAAACTACCCCCCCGTTTTAACATAAAACCCTGAAACAGAATGTGAAACTTACCGAACGGTGCAGGGTGGGCGGGCATTCAGGCCTCCTCTTCCTCCGATGTTCCGTCCTCCTCCTCCGGCGCTTGCAAACTGATAATGGCCTGGGCGCATGCGCAGTAGCCGTAGTAGAAGCATTATGATATTGCGCATGCGCCCAGGCCATTATCAGTTAGCGAGCGCCGGAGGAAGTGGTCAGGACATCGGAGGAAGAGGAGGCGGCCTGAATGCCCGCCCGCCCACCCTGCACCGTACGGTAAGTTTCACATTCTGCCGGACACTTCCCATTCATTTCTATGGGAGCCGGCATGCGAGCGCTCAACATAGAAATGAATGGACTGATTTTTTCCATTCATTTCTATGGGGAGCGCTCGCATGCCGGCTCCCATAGAAATG
Organism: Leptodactylus fuscus; assembly: GCF_031893055.1. NCBI lineage: Eukaryota > Metazoa > Chordata > Amphibia > Anura > Leptodactylidae > Leptodactylus > Leptodactylus fuscus. The sequence goes on from NC_134265.1 coordinate 196,773,835, forward strand.
AATGGGAAGTGTCCGGCAGCCCTGCTGTCACGCCGGCGTGTACGGCTGTGATACAAGCTGGCGATCCGTAGTGTGAATGCACCCTTACAGCGCCTTTTATGTATGTATGGAAGCGGCACGCAGACTTTGCCGCCGCTTCCATCCATATATAAGGCGCACCGGACTATAAGGCGCACTTACGATTTCTGAGGAAATCGTAGGTTTTTATGTGCGCCTTATAGTCCGGAAAATACGGTATAGCCTCGTTGAAGCCGTTAAAGTCTCCTGGCCCTGATGACTTCTTAGGGATATATTACAAAAAATTTTTTAGACATTTTGTCTCCCCATTTCTTAGTTGTGTATAGGAAGGCAGCGGAGGAACAGTGCTTTCCGGGGGAAATGCTGTCGGCCACCGTAGTGACCATCCTAAAGCCTGGCAAGTCTCCCACCGTCCCGGCTAATTTTAGACACATTTCACTTCTGAACATTGACGTTAAACTGCATGCTAAGATTCTTGCTGAGCGGTTACTTCACCTTCTCCCTCAGTTGATCGACCCTGATCAGGTAGGATTTCTGTTTGGGAGGCAGGCCCCGGACGGCACGCAAAGGTTCGTAGATCTTATCCAGAAATCCAAAAGGGATGGTATTCCTTCTTTGCTTTTGGCTCTGGATGCCGAAAAGGCCTTCGACAGGGTTCACTGGGATTATCTTGATAGTCTCTTAAATAAGTTTGGAATGGGCCCTGTCTTCAAGTCTACTATACTAGCTCTTTATTCTCATCCGTCGGCTCGTGTGCTCTCCTCTGGCTTTTTGTCTGAGACCTTTCGGATCACGAATGGAACCCGCCAGGGCTTTTCTCTTTCCCCTATTATTTGTGCGCTAGCGATGGAACCCCTGTAGGTCACCAGCAACACAAAATTGGTTTATACGCTGACAATGTTATACTGGCTCTGACTTCCCCTAGTTCCTCCTTGAACGCTGCCACTGACACCCTGGAGAGATTTGGTAGAGTCTCTTATTATAAAGTTAATTCCTCTAAGTCCCAGATCCTGCCTATTGATATTTCACCCTCATTGAAACGCGATCTTAGTCTTAAATTTCCCTACCAGTGGAATGATTCCTGTATTGCGTACCTTGGCATCTCCTTGACGGCCCCTAGTTCTGATATGTTTGCTGCCAACTACACCCCTCTCCTGACTAAGATATCCTCTCTTCTTGCTTCCGTCTCTCAACCGATGCTGTCCTGGGCTAGTAGAATCGCTATAGTTAAAATGACGGCGTTACCCCTTATTTTGTACGAGTTTCGCACAGTTGTCATTCCCCTCCCTAATTTGTACTTTCCTAAATTGCAGTCTATTCTCTCTAATTTTATATGGGAGGGTAAGAGGTCCAGGGTTCTATTTAAAGTGATGACAAGGCCTTGGTCCCATGGAGGTGCGGGCGTCCTGGACGTTAGGAAATACTATATGGTGTCTATTCTTGAACAGCTTAAGGTTGGTTGGGATGAGACCTCTAAATGGCGGTGGGCTGCGGTTGAGGAAAGCCTATTGGACGCCCCGCTTACGAGTATTCTGCGCCCTAGGGATCTGGCCCCCTTCACTTCATCCTTGCCTTTGTTAAGTATTACGGCCTCCGTGATTGCTTGGCGCTATTTCTTGTCGTATACCAGAGAAGACTTGGCTCCATTGTCGAAGTTACCCCTGCTGTACATGACTTCTTTCCTCCCTCAGCTGCGACTTCGTGGGTGGGTCACTAGAGGCCTCTACAAAGTGGCTCATCTTTATTCTGAAGATGGGCTTAAATCGTTCTCTATACTACAGAATGAGTTCCACCTTCCTAGTGCGGACTTTTTTAAATATTTACAACTGCGGCATTTTTTCCAAACCCATGAGCCCTCTAGATTAACCTTCCCTAGACTTGCTTGAAGCTGTGGAATAGATCCTCCCCTGTTCCCACTGGGCAGGTTAAGCCTTGTCATTTGTGCCGTTGGGAAACGGATCTTGACAGGACCATTCCTCTGACGGACTGGTACAAATCGAGTGGTTTTGTCAAACGGGTTTCTAGGGGAGCTGCTCACTTGGAAACGGCCATGAAAATAATGTTGTGATGGTATAGGACCCCAAGCCAATTGGCGCATATAGACTTCTCATGTTCGAACCTCTGCTGGAGGGGATGCGGGCAAGTAGGTTCTTTCCTGCAGTTATGGTGGGAGTGCCCTCCGATTTTAGCCTTTTGGACGGCTGTGTTTCAATTCACGTCCACTATAGTCAGTCTTGATATATGTCCCGCCCCTAGTCTTGCTTTGTGCTTTTTGGATACTGGTAGCTTCCCCTTGGGGTCGCGGGTTGTTCTAGGGCAAATTGTCCTAGCGGCTCAGGCTATGATCGCTCGTCAGTGGAAGTCTGCTCTTTGTCTGACTGTAGCTGAGTTAATCCATTATGTTGCTTTAGCGTGTACTCTGGAACGTATGTTGGCCAACAAAAATCATACTTACTCCAAATTTCATACCCAATGGTCCCTTTGGATCTCGAATATGGAAGCTAGCAAAGCCTTTTCTTCCTTGCGATCTCAGGTTGAACCCGCGGGGACCCCTTAAACTTGTTAAACTTGTTGACTGCTCCATGAGTCCAGGTGGCTTCATTTTCTATATATGCTGTACTCCATGTATCTTTGGTATTGTACCCAGGTATACTGTTCTTGAATATGTGTGGTTTTCCTTTTTCTTTCTGTTGCTATCATGTTTTACTTAACTTTTTTCTCTTTTGTCTCCTCCCTTTCTCCCGTTTCTCTCCCCTTTAGTGTTTCCCTCTTGTTCCCTTTCCCGAGCTTCTGTCTTCCTTTGTTATCTCCGTTCTACCGCAGTATCTGTTATCTAAGCTTTGTATGTATATCCGACTTTCTGGTCTTTCTATATTTGATTATATGTGTGGTGCCTTCACACCCAGTTTGCGTTTTGTTGCATTGACCTTGTATGCAATATTTTACTGTTTGGAACTTTGTGGGTTTTCTTTTGTTTGTTAATGTTTTATATATTGAAAATTTCCCTTCTGTTTTTTCCCTCAATAAAAATCAAATTTAAAATAAAAAGTCTGGTCATGTGCATTACAGCTTAGTAACTCCATGTGCCTCATAGTAATAGCAGTTAACCCCATCATGTCCCTCACATTAACCCCTTTATTAGCATCCCCATGTGTCTCACATATTAGTAACATGATGGGGTTAACTGCTATTAATGTGAGGCACTTGGAGTTAAATTAATAACCCCAAATGCCTAACATTAATAGGAATAGTAACTCCAGCAGGTACCTGTGTGTTTTACTTTCACTTTATTCTAGCTTCCTCTCCTTGATACAGGGCAGCAGCAGGGGCCTCTCGGGTTTTCATCTCTCTCCACAGAGCACAGAGACCTGCAAGAACCTGCATAAATTAAATGAAGGGGGAGGTCCTTTAGTGCTTCAGTGCTAGAGAAGGGGAAGTGTCCTATATCATTACTGTAGCACTAAAGGACCTCTGCCTTCGTTTAATTTATTCCGGCCCTTGCAGGTCTCTGTGCTCCGTAGACCCTGACTCGAGTACCGTATTTTCCGGACTATAAGGCGCACATAAAATCCTACGATTTCCTCAGAAATCGTAAGTGCGCCTTATAGTCTGGTGCGCCTTATATATGGATGCGGCGGCACACGAGGAGTTAAGCGGCGGCCGCCGGCAAAGTCTGCCTGCCACTTCCATACATTGCAATGGGAGCGCGCTATCCAAATAGTATTCGTTCATCTCTAACTTTGATTGTAACTTCTTACAATTGAAGTTAGAGATGCGCAAATACTATTTGAATAGTGCGCTCCCATTGCAATGTATGGAAGCGACAGCCGCCGGCAAAGTCTGCCTGCCGCTTCAAACGATTCTACCATTAAAATAAGTTCTTTCCTCAGACCACGTCGGAATAGCCTTAAAGGCTATTCGTCTCTTACCTGTTACCATAGCCAGCCGCCGCCTTCTTCCCGAGCTGCGTCCGCCCCTTCTGTGTTGTCTTCTATGGGCCTCATGGATGACGCATGCGCAGTCAGCTCTGGCTGCGAGAGCCTGTTCGAGCCGACTGCGCATGTGTCATCCATGAGGCCCAAAGAAGACAACACAGAAGGGGCGGACGCAGCTCAGGAAGAAGGCGACGCTGGTAAAGGTAAGAGACGAATAGCCTTTAAGGCTATTCCGACGTGGTCAAGAGGACAGAACTTTTTAATGGTAGAATCCCTTTAACTCCTCGTGTGCCAAGCGCTTCCATTCATTTCAATGGAAGCGTGCCATTGAAATGAATAGAAGCGGCTGGCACGCGGGGGGTTAAGCGGCCGCCGGCAAAATCGGCGTGCCGCCGCTTTCCATCACATATAAGGCGCACCGGACAGCGCTGTGCCTTATAGTTCGGTGCGCCTTATAGTCCTGTGCGCCTTATATATGGACCTAGGCAGGACTATAAGGCGCTCATGGGCGGTGCGCCTTATAGTCCGCAAAATACGGTATAAGCCGAGGGGGGCTTTTTCAGGATAAAAACTCAAATACTCAAGTATATACGGTAAATTCAATTGGATTATATTGTGTGCTCATTTCACTGTGACTCCCACTCATGTATCAGTCTTTGATGTTTTTAATTGCTTTAAAAAAAAATTCTGTTCAGAATTAAAATAAATAAAGTATATTTTATATAGTCTGTATGGTTGTGGACATTACTGATTGTACTAATAGCCTTGATACTAGATAGGTACAGTATATAAATAAGCAAAAGGTAAGAAACAACATGATTTGTTACATTCCTCATATCGTTCTAAACAATCACAATCTTTGGTAAGATTCATTTCCTCATACGATTGTAGGTGGTATCAACTGAGAAAGATCTTAAATAAACTTTGGAAAATTTTGACATATGATGTCACTTTAAGATGATGTGTGGGTATTAGACCTTCCATCACATACTGCCCTGGAAAGAACTGGAAGAATTTATTGTCGAGTAGCCATTTTTATAAAACACCTGCCATTTCTCTATTTGGATCACAGGGTCAAAAGAATGGTTGTCGGCCATGTGGCAAGTGTGTGGCCTGTGCAAATATTGATGTACCCAGTTTTGAAACTCATAGCCGCAACTACACTATTAACCATTCACTAACATGCTATTCCACTGGGGTGATATATTTTGCAACATGTCCCTGCAATCTTATTTACATTGGCCTTATATTTAGAGAACTTCGTCAGAGAGTGTGAGAGCACGTTTTGGAAGAAGAAACAGATGTGAATAATCTGAAAACAATCCCGAAACACTTCAGGTTAGTGATCTCTCAATCTTTCGGGTTTGAGCCATTGACTGTGATAAGGTTGGAATTAGAGGTGACAATTGGAAAAGAATCCTGCCTAAAGTGAGTGTAGATGAATACATATGTTTAGGACAGTGACTCCTCTGGGCCTTTGTAAGTTATGCCTTGGTTCCTTCTCTATAATGGTATTCATCATATTACTATTTGATCTGTAGTTAAAATATATATTTTTTTATTATTATTATATTATTTATATTTTTTCTTATTTACATTTTATTGTCTTTTTTTCCACTTTTTAGAGTATTTCACATTATATTTTTCCACTTTATATTTCTCTCTCTCTCTCTCTTTATATATATAGATAGATATAGATATATATATATAGGCTGCACTAGGAAACTGTATTACGTGATATGTTTTGCTATTCTCTGCTTTTGTATCTAAGATAATAATTTTATCTGCCTTTGTTATGCTGTTGTCTTTCTACATGTATATAGTGTTATATGGTGGTGGCCATTTTGGGTTAGTCCCTTATAACGCAGTGCATGTGTGGGGCCATCTTTGTATATCCCTTGTTGTTTGTATGTACCTGCTTGCGCATGCTCATATGTCATGTCCACCATTTTTGATTATCCCATATTACTTTTATGTAGATGAGGTGGTCATTTTCTGGACTATTTTTCATCTAGTGCTCAGATGCAGCACTTTTAATTTGGGCATGCTTTTTATTTAAACCTTGGCTGACTCTCACTCTGACAACCCCCCTTCCAGACGAAGCATTAGGAGAAACGTGTGTTGGGGCGCGTCCTTCTATCTTCTATTTTCACATCTCTTTCTTAAATGTATTCCTTGAACCTGAAAAAAAGACCACATATTTAAAATAATGATCAAATATCAAGGTGTGAATGAGACCTAATACAACCAAGGCCAATATATTTCCAAATCCAAGTGTGTATACAAATGTACCTATATATGAGTGAATTAATATATTATTTATTAAGTTAAAAACATATGCATTAATATATACAGCATATGTTGAACAGCATAAATATATACCGGTATATATCTCTTATTAGTCCTGCGGCAGCAAACATGAGTCTCTATCTCTGCCTTTAATTCCTACTAGTACCAGCCCACCTACGTAACAATGAGACAATATCCCCCCTCCTCACCCACTCTCCACCATCTCCTTGGGTTTTTATTTGCCCTCATTTTTTACTAAGTGGCCCACAGGGGGATTTTACTTTTATACAGGTTTTTTGTTTTCTTGTTACTGACATTCCCATTCTAGGTCTGAGGTTCTGAGATAGCTGTTTGTTTATGCGCCTGCAGGCTCCTCCTGTGTAAAGAATGAGCTACTGTAAAACTAGCTGTATGCTAGCTAGTACTGGAAGGAAGAAGCTGAGAGCACTGCATGATAATGCGGCTATAGCCACCATTTCACCAGAGTCCGCTGGTAAAGCGTCCTCCGGCGCCTAGAGTGCATGTACCAGGTAAAGTGGAAGGAGGAGCAAGCAGCAGGAGAAAGCGACAGTCAGAAACAGTAGCTATATCAGCATAAGGATTCCCCGATTGTGAGATGGCCAGTACACAGATCCTGGCAAGGTACTATACCCTTCTGAGGCTTTCCTTGTCTATATTTCTACTTGTGAAAATGCAGTGAACGAAGTCTATTTCTATGCTTGCAGATATCCAGTAATAAAGGTCTCTAAGAGGAAGCATAAGAATTGTACTGAGTGTCAGCAGTTATTACTTGATGACCATGTACCTGACATATGTATTATTTGTACTCAAGACAAACCTCTCCAACCAGTCATCATGCATCTACTAAAACTAAGCAGCAGACTAAATCTGAATGCTACATTAGTTGTCTCCAACATCTTCCAGAGAATTATCCTTCCAATATCTGCAGTCATGTTTCTGAGGATAAGGAGGCTAAAAAGTTTTTTTTTTCTTGGTTAAAATCATGTATGAGGGGCATTCATTAAAGATTTCCCCTGACCCACTTCTATTTATCACAGGACATTGAAACTGCACAAGTCTCTATAGGTTACATGCCAATTTGCAACTCAGAACTGATAACGGTCTTGATTTTACAGGTGCTGAAGTGGTGTGAGGTTTGATAATGGACCCAGTGGAATACAGAGCAGTCATCAAGTTTGTTTACTTGAAAGGCCGCACACCAAAGGAGATGTTTGATGAGATGAAAGAGGTTTACAGTGATGATTCCCCATCATATGATATAGTCAAGAACTGGCATCGTCAATTCAAATGTGGTCAGACTTCAGTGGAAAATGGAAACGGCTCCAATTCCAGGGCAACCCCACTCTGCTATTGATGAACACATCATCCAGAAAGTAGAGGTTGCCATTTTAGAAAATTGCCACATACCCATTCACCACCTAGCCCAAAATATCAACATTAGTGTGGAATCCATAGAGAAAAATCATCCAAGACCATCTTCACATGCATAAGGTATCTGCTCACTGGGTTTCTCGGCTGCTCACACCTTTCCTGAAGCAGGAACGAGTCGAATACTCGCAGGCTCTATTGACGATGTGTCATGGAAACCAGGAGGATGAAAGCTGGGTCCATCACTGTGATCCTGAGACTAAAGTAAAGTTGATGCAATGGAGACACAAATTTCTTTACATCTTTCCTCCAGTCCAGATTATCCAGAGACTTCTGCAGATAATATTGCTGGAAGGTCCATCAGTGATAATATTAGCACCATTGTGTTCAAATTTCAAACAAGCATTGGCATCTTCCATAAGATATGTTAATCCAGAAAGGCTAGTTTCATGGAGAGTTGAGCAAACTCCATCTTTCAGCTTGGTTTGTGAAGGGTCAAGACTGAAGAATACAGGGTTATCTACATCAGTAATTAATACTCTATTGGCAGCCTGGCAGAACTCTACAAATAAGACTTACCATAAAATCTGGTCTAAGGTTGCGTGGCTTGGAATGCACACGAGCGGTCGCATGTTCTGAGCGCTCTGTTCTGTGCTCTGGCAGAATTGGGTCCAGACGGTATATCAATGGGCAAACTGTGGTCTAAATGCACCAGGGGGATCACCTGCAGCCCAAGGGTCCTCTGTCTTCTTTTTTCACCCCGTGGACGGGGCAACGCCGACCGGCTCCATCTGCGGCCTGCTGTGGTAGCGCATATCAGCATCCAACTCGCTTTCTGACTTGCGGTGCCAGAACTCCGCTGACACCGGGACGGTTGCCACTGTACCAGACCCGGCACAGGTACCGACCCTCTTCTCTCCTGCACCATCAGCCCCTGCATCAGCTCCCATGCGGTCCCCACCTCAGCCTGTTTCTGCAGCTCAGCAGGGATCAGCGGCATCAGAGGCAACACTGATCTCCATAGCTTCTCCTTCTCCACCGGACCTCACAGACACCCCCAGGTCACTCCAGCAGACCCCTCCACTGCTTCGCCAAGAGGACTGGCCTGCTGGGACCGGGAGCATGGTTCAGGACTGGGGTGAGTGTCCCCCATACAAGGGGCCCCTGTTCACCTCTTCTGGCGAGGCCCAAAGGCGCCACTCACAGGCTTCAGATCTTTCCTTTGAGGATGATTTGCCTCCTCCTGAAACATGTAAGAGGTTCCCTGGAACTGGTACCAGTACTATGGCTCTCCGTGCGGAGGCACCTGTATTTACATTACGTTCTCCACCCCCTGAAGAAGCGGCCCTTACACTGCAGAAATTTCCAGAACTACAAGCTCTTCTTGCCCTGAGCAGAAGGGATATGGATGGTCTTGCAAATGACTTGAAAAAGGCATGGCATCAGGACTTTAGAGTGGTGAAATCTGATATTTCTGATCTTCAACAGCGGGTGCAGGTTTTGGAGAAATTCCAGTCTTCGGTTACTGCCTCTATTGACTCTCTACAGCAGCAATCCACTGTGCACTCCGCTCAAGTCTACCACCTTGTCTCCCACTTGGACGATATTGAAAACCATAACTGCCGCAATAATGTATGGATGTACTAATGTACGAATGTACGGATATGCGGCCTACCTACCATACCTGAATCTGTGCAAACGGTGGACCTTGTCCCCACCGTTACTGGCATCTTCAACTCTTTGCTGGGCCACCCGCCTGATTCACATATTGAAATGGACCGTGCTCACCATGCCCTGCGCCCACGTAGTTCTGATCTGTCTAAACCCAGAGATGTGATTTGCAGAATATACTTCTATGCTGATAAGGATGAACATATGCGCAGGGTCCGAAACAGTAAGTCAGTGGACTTCGAGGGCGCTTCCCTGTCTATTTTTCCAGACCTGTCCAGATATACCCTCAGGCAGCGCGCAGCTTTGAAACTCCTGCTCTCCATGCTACAAGAACGCCCTTGTAACTGCCCGAATGGTCTTCCCTGCTGGCTGATTCCAACTGTTCCGACCCGCCCCACCTAAGATGGAACGCTATGGACATAACCGACCCTGGGCCTCACCGGTCTCAGAAGTCACAACGCCGTCGAGGATCGCCTCCGGATCGTGAACCCCCACTTGAACGTCCCTCATATGCGGGTTCCCCCCCACACACACTTTGAATTTGTTTCATGCTGCATATGTTTGCCTTACTACTCATCTTTTCATATGTATGCCCATTGTTATTCTATATTTTTCTGTTGTAGGTCTGTGCCTATGCTATTCGGTTTTCTATTAGTTTTACTCCAATTTATTGCCAAAGCCGGAGTAGCTCTTGTTTATGTTCCTTTTATTGCTTTCTTGTACACTTAGGAATTGTGCCCTGACTTGTGGCTCACGTCCTCGTTCCCTCATAGCCTGGTCCAGTTCTGCGGGGCTTCCCCGAGACTCGTGCTCCATCTTCTGTTAGTTCCCCCTGTGGGTGTTATCTAATTTTCCCGCCCGCTCTTGCTTATTTTGTCTGTTGTGTCTTGTAGTGTGATTGCCTGTTTGTTTCCACCTTTCATCTTTGCCTTTCTCTCGTGTACTTCTCCCCCTCCCCTCCACCATGGCGGATATTTCCATCTCTTCATTTAATGTCAAGGGGCTTAATGTTCCTGAAAAACGATGCCAGATTTTATATGACGCACATAAGCGGAAAGTGCAGATTTTGTGTTTGCAGGAGACGCACTTTATATTCGCTCGTGTCCCTGTGATCCGGAATCGGTAGTTTGCGCAGTGGTTTCACTGCAGCAGCCCATTGGGTAAGGTCCGCGGAGTTGCCACATTTTTCCACAAAAATTTACCTGTAAAGATCTTAGATTCCAAGTCTGATGGGGATGCTAGGTACCTGTTTTTCATCTGTGAAATCTATGGGTCGGTCTATACCATAGCCAATATATATGCCCCCAATTCTGACCAGGTCCCCTTTCTTCTGTCTACCCTAACCGACCTGCAGTCTTTTGCCAAGGGTCAGCTGCTTGTTTGTGGTGACTTCAATCTTCCTCTTAACCCCTTGCTTGACACTTCTGCAGGCATGTCTCAGGTTTCCTATGGAGCACTGAACAAAGTGAGGAGACTCCTGAACTCCATGTTGTCGTGTGATGCTTGGCGGATCCTTCATCCTCTTGCTAGGGATTACTCCTTTTTTTCTGCACCTCATAACTCGTATAGTAAAATTGGCTATATTTTCCTTTCACATGACCTCCTTTCCGTTGTGACCTCTGCTGGAATTGACCCTGCTTTCCTTTCTGACCACTCTCTGATCTCCTGTGCCTTCCGTCCCCCCCTCTTCTTCTTGTTCTCGTGCCAATACATGGAGACTTAATGAATTGCTCCTCCTTGATGTGCAGTGCTTGGAGGATTTAAAACTCTCTATCTCTCACTTTCTTCAATGGGAAACTCTAAAGTGTGTACTCCGTGGCATCCTGATGAAACACGGTGCACGCTTGAAGAGAGAGGCGGAACTGAGGTTCTGCTCCCTTCTGAGTGACTTGGCAGCCCTGGAGGCCCAACATAAGCAGACTCTCCAACAGGCGACTCTGGCCTCCCTGACGGCCACCCGACAGAAACTCAAGTCCTTGCTTGAACACAAGCAGCAGCAATTGAGGCAACTGGGCCAGTGTTCCTTCTATGAATGGGGGAATAAGGTGGGGCGTCTCCTGGTGAGGGCGGTGAAGGAGCGCCAGGCGGCCTCCCATGTACTAGCCATCAAAAAATCCTCAGGGGCTCCCACTCACATTACTGCTGATATTGCCTCCGCTTTTCAGGAGTATTATGCCTCACTTTATCATCTGCCCTCACCAGGATCCGTCCATCCTGCTCCCGCCGCTAATCTTTCGCTCTCGCAGTATGTTGCAGCTACGGCCCTCCCCTCCCTCTCTTCTGGGGATGTGTCTTTGCTTGAGGCGCCTTTTTCGTCTCAGGAATTGGAGGAGGGTATCTCCTCTCACGGGAGGAAAAAGTCCCAGCCCGGACGGCTACACAGCTCGTTTTTTTAATGCCCTGAAATCGGAACTGATTCCCCCACTGTTGAAAGCGTTTAATTCTATATATCCTGGTGTAGCGTTCTCCTCTTCGTTCCTTCAAGTGTATATCACGGTCCTCCCTAAGGAGGTTAAGGACAACATGCTCTGCTCCAGTTACAGACCGATTTCGCTTCTTAATACGGATGCCAAGTTATATACTAAATTGATAGCCAATCGTCTGAGCCCGCACATGGGGAGCCTTGTTCACCCGAATCAGGTGGGCTTCATCCCCTGCATGGAGGCCCATGACAATACCTTAAAGGCCTTCTCCGTGATCCACCACGCTCAACAATCGCAGACCCCTATGTTGCTGCTCTCTTTGGACGCGGAGAAGGCTGTCCCCTCTCTCTGTTATTGTACTAGTTATGGAACACCTTTTGGTCGCTATCAGACGTAACCCTGACATCAAGGGCTTGCGAGCTAGAAATTTACACCTGAAGGTTTCTGCGTTTGCTGACGACGTTCTCCTCTTCATCACTCAGCCACTCACCCCACTCCCCTCTCTCCTCCGAGAAATCAGCACTTACAGTTTTTATAGCAATTACAAACTCAATCTGTCCAAAAGCACTGCTCTTGGTGTCTCCCTGCCGGTGTCGGTCCTTGGCACCCCACGCTCCTCTTTTCCGTTTTCTTGGTCTCAAGGCTCCATCAAATATCTGGGTGACACCTACTCATTGAGTTTTCTAACAAATTTGCGCATCCTTCGTGCTGATCTGGAGCGCTGGGATGCCAAGGGTCTTTCGTGGTTGGGACGTATCAACCTATTGAAAATGAACATTCTCCCCCGCCTATTTTTTTTTTCATAGTGGGACAGGCCTTCAACAAATTCATATGGGGATCAAAGCCATCATGCATTGCCCATTTCTGCTGCCTGAGGTTTACAATCAAAAGATGCCCCCCCCACCAGACTGAATAGCGGGGGAGTGGGGGAGGGTGCTAGTGGTAACATTACAGCGAATACAATGCAGTAATATTCTGTGCAATAATACAGGAGACGTCTTCCCACAATTCCCGTCTCTTCCCTTTGGACCGCCATGACCACTTCTTCCAGCTGTGACATGAAATGCCAAAATGCCAAGATTTTTCCCATGGGGCCCAGCCTTGTTCAGGAACTACAGGTTTCAGCAAGGAGGCCGGGGAAGGTGAAAAATAAAACCTACACTCACCTGTCCTTCCACCCCTGTCTGATGGCGCCACAGGGTTTGTTCCAGCAGCAGTCCTCGCCATACCTAACCAATGTGGCCAATTAGGGGCCACAGCAGCCTAAAGAAAGGAACTGGGATGTCTCACATAAGTCACCTGTGATGTCACGTGTCCTTTCCATTGGCTGCTGATCAGCCTCAGCAGTCACGTGTGGCAAGGACTTCTGCCAGACAAAGCACCCGCCGCTGGACCGGACTGCCGCAGGAGACATCGGGGACAGGTGAATATAGGATTTAGCTTTTTTTTATTTTGCACCTTCCCTGACCATCTTGCAGAAAACTGTAATTCCTGGCTAACCCCTTTAACATTTGGGCCATTCTGTTCCCCTCTCTATATGAAAAATGTGGAGAGAAAAGTCCTGCAAGCAACACTTTTCTCTCCACATTTTTTGTGCTGAAACCGCACGGACCCCCTTATAGTCTATGGGGCCAGTGGGTTTCCTGAAGGTTACCGCTTTTTAATGCGTATAGGTTTCCGTTTGGGGGGTCTCCAGGCAGACTCTCCAATCGGAAACCTGAACGCAGATGGGAATCAGGCCTAAACATCACATTATAAAATAGTACGTATAATGGTAGACATGTATGGAAGCAAACACAGAATAATATACTTACCTTTGGGTGTATCGCTGGGTGCCCAGGACGTGGGGGGAACTCATCTGCAGCTCTGTCTGGCAGTGAAGAAAGCAGCAACCTCTCCTCTCACACTCAGATGCTAGGATGAGGGGGAGGGGTGGCACAGGAAGCTACTGTGTGCTGGGGAGGGATTGTACAAGCAGCAATCAGCAGCCCCTGCATCTGCCATTGATTTATCTGCTGCTGAGCTAGTCCTGAGTATCACAGCAGCAGAACTGGCCACATGCTGCAGCATGATCTGGACACTTGCTTTCTTTGTATGGGACTGGCTTCTTTACCAAGTGCGTGCCCTGGTTGCAAGAGGCAGCAGCTCAACAGCGCAGTCCCATCCAAGGAAAGCAAGTGTCTGGATGCAGCATGTGGCCAGTTCTGGTGCTGTGATACTCAGGGTGATGTTTGCATCTATCTGGTACCGGAGCCTCAGAAGGAGGAGAATACAGTGGATCCGTCTGTGAGTGCAGAGACCGGTCAGTAGAACTGCAGAGGTCTAAACCAGCCCAGGAGAGGGCTGCCCAGGTGCTCGGTTTGTTTTCAGAGCAGCCCTCTCCTGCACTAGTTTAGAAAAAAATAAAAAATCTAATTGGCCCAGCTGCTGCCCCCTCTAAAATGCCGCCTGAGGCCGTCTCCTCACCTCGCCTCATTAGAGGTGCGGCCCTGCCCGTGCGACGTTGTCTAGGTCGAAGTGGGGTGGGGGTCTGGCAGTTCCGGATTGTGCAAAGTATTTCCTAGCTGCGGTTGCCACGCGCATTCTTGATTGGCACCGTGGCGCCCGTTCTAAACTTTTGGTTGCCTTGGAGGGATCCTTGTGTTTCCTCCCTCTTACCTCCCTTCCCTGACTTTATAGAAGATTCTGGACGGATGATAGTCCACCCACTTACCTTCGTGGAGCGACAAACGCTTGGAGTGTGTCGCTCGTATGGGGAAATGAGAAAGTTGTTTTGGAACGACGGCCCGCTGACGCCGATATCGGGAACCTGGATTTCCCTGCGGTGCTTGACTCCCCATTCTTAGGGCATTCAGTGGGCGACTTGGTCCACTATTTTAAGCATGTCCCGGGACCGATAGTGCTTTACACCGGGCACGGATTGGGAAAGCCGACAATGCGCTGAATTCAGCGCACTGTCAGCTTTCCAGCAGTATATAAAACTGCATGTGCCCGATTTGATGAAAGGTCCTTTTTAAGTATCGTCTGTGTATTTGACCTTCTGGTCCTTGTTTATTTGACTATGTTTGTGATGCCTCTGCACTTAGGTTGTACTCCGGAGTTCCGACCCTGTAGCCATCATTCTACTGCTCGGACTTTTGTTTTCCCTATGTTTGTTTCTGCTTTATACATTGTAAAATTTTACTCTGTTTTATTTTCCCAATAAAAATCAAATTTAAAATAAAAATAATACAGAATCCTTCTTACCAGTTTTCTATCCTCCTGAGACAAGAACAGATAAGTTTCCACAGCTTAGATGTTACAATTACACCAAGGGCCCATTTTACGCGTTCCACAGCAACTTGATGGCCTAAAACCGCACAAGTATCTATTCTGCATATTTGAATGCTGCGACCTGGAGCTCTTCCTCTACCTTCATCGAGCATTATTGCCTGTACATCCACTCTGCTTTTCCAAAGTTTGGATCCTCAGTACGTAATACAGTTTCCAAATGGTGATTTCCCCCACCCCACATAGCTAGGGCTTACCTGAGCTGCACAGTATGAATAAGAAAGTCAAAATTGGGTTTACTTGAAGGTTTATTTTCTTTGAGTCCAAGACAGCACATTATAACCTTCCAACTTAAATAAATACAAAACAAATAAAAACTTGTCCATTAAAAACACAAGGAGATATTGGAGAGGGGGGGGTTCTTATAACATAATTTATACTAATTAATTGCATCAGTGTTACCTAGGTGGGCTGGGCCTAGAAGGAATTAAAGGCGAGGAAAAAGATCCATCTGTGCTGCCTTGGGCTCGAAGTACAAACAAAACACTTGGACTTCCAGTAGGTCATCGGATCTAGAATTATGACTCTCTACCACCAATAATGATGAACCACAGGAACTTAAGAGGTTGTATCCCTAATATATGAGCAATAAAGTGGCCATGTTACACAAATTTGAAAGTGGCTGTACTTATCACATTAGTTAGGTATAGAGATTTTAATTACTCAGAGTTCCAATTGTAATAGAGGGATAGAAAATTATATTATGCAAGGCCCTATTTAATTTGCATGCAGAAAATTGGTTACCACATTTCTACGATATTTGGCATTTCTGTAACACATCTATTCCTAGAAAAATATATGCACAGTTTTTTGTTTACAAAATGGGATTGCATGAGAATGCACTTAAGTAGCTAATTTTTGCTTGTAATCCAAGTCTGCTGCAAAATTGCATAAATGTGGTTGTATATATGAAATATAACATGTTTTATTATACAGTATCCTGTGCAATCTCAAAATAAGTTAGATTTTGGTATCACAGTTTGCTATGTGCAGTATAGATTTTTAACATATTAGTGAATAACAGCAGCATACGGCTGGTCTTCTGTAACTGTGCTTTTGAGAGTATGAGTTTTTTGTAGGATACATAACTTGTGCACACTTTCATGTATTATTTTGTATGTGTTTTGTGTGTGAATGTACAATTTAAGACAGGTTTAGGTCCAAATATGTTTTAATGCCTTTTCTTTTTTTTTTCTAGTTATTTGTGTTTGTCACAAAAGTTACATGAAGGTGGACATGGCTTTTGAGACACGTAATCTTCAGGTTATATACTTATAAGAAACATAGGGTTTAGAGGTGCTCTCATTTTACTTTTTTTTTTTAATTTAAAAACTTTATGAAGATATGTGCATGCAGGTGTAGGCCTTCGTGATAAATGAATTAGCTTTGTTCATGTTGATTTCTTATTTTTAGGAGGTGTGTTGCATACAGCTCAGCTTTTTGTTTGGTTCCCACTTTTAAAGATTTATATAAATTTGCATTTTATTTTATTAAACAAAAAAAAAAAAAAAACATACATTTTAAACCAAAATTGCATGAAGGAGTCTGTTCCTTTACAGTACCAGGTAATATTCTGACAATGTTGCAGCAGTCCACCTTCAGAAAAAATATAGAAGTATAGTGGAAGGGTAGCATACTTTTTTTTTTGCTTAATGTTGCAATTAGGTTTTATTTGTCCATCTCAAAATATTTGAAAGCCCTAGGAGCAAAAGGGTTAATCTGCAGGAATTATATGATGAATGCTTGATATACTCTGTTTACATGCCATCAAACTGCTTGAGGAAAGCTCAAGTGGCTTAAGCGGAAATGCTGCTTGTATAAAGAAATAAAAGAACCTTAACTTTTTTTTTTTGTTGTTGCCTATTTTTGTTATTTGTAATATCTACACCAGCTTGGAAGAAGGTGGGCAGGACAAGTGCCTAATTTATAAAGAGGCATATACAAACCTTTTAATGAATTAAATCTTATTCCACCACAAGGGAGATCAAACACTAGACTCAGACTCTTATGAAATGCCAGTCTTGATAAAATTTAAACTATATTGGGGACTTTATGAAGTTTTGGTATCTCTTTATTAAATTTTTTCTTTGAGGTAAACAAAAACAATTCACCGTATGGCAATTATTATTTTTTTTTTTCTAAGTATGTAGATCAGGCAATTTGGACACAGGGATACTTAATGTGTGTTTTTTACTTAATTTTCTACAGCTGATCTAGAGTTTGGGATCGACGTAAAAGGTGTGTTTAGATATAACAAGCCAGAGGATGCAACACTAAATAAACTAAGTCAGGAGTAAAGTGCATTCATAAAACTTAATGCTTTCTGGTTATCTCTGATCTGGTTTGGTGGGGACTAATTGCCATGCAGTGCCTACAGAAAGTAGAGGAGAATCCGCTCTATAATAGTTTTTCTTTCCCTCAGAAATTTACAGAACCATGCAGGACATATTCAGAGAGGCAGTGACATTTAATGATGTGAATAAAGCATTTTGGTTGTGATAGTCTGATGTTAGAGCTAAAAATCAGTTTTTCTAAGTGCATTAGAGCTGAAACCTTCACATGTAGTTTATTTTTCATCTGTAACAGGTATATTTTGCCCAACACTCTGAAGTCTATGGTTGGGGAGGTGGCAGCTACTGCTGCCAGCTAGTAATTGAGTTATTGCTTCATTCTGTAAAGTGGTGGAGCATTGTCTTACCAAGATATAGAAGTTAGAGATGAGCGAGTACTATTTCGAGTAGCACGCACCCATAGGAATGAATGGAAGCTATGGGTCCATTCATTGCTATTTGTGCGTGCCATTCGAAACGGGAGTTTCGAATAGTACTCGCTCATCTCTAATAGAAGTGTTAAAGCCATCTTAGGCCTTGTTCCCACGGAGTAAACACATGTCAGAGTGAGCACTTTCAAACAGAATCCCATTGGGTTCTGTTTAACGCGATTAACACATTCAAATCAATGGGTTAAAAAGCCTCCCCTTGATTTCAATGTGTAGTGCGCGTAAGACGGAACCCATTGAAGTCAATGGGTTACTACAGTTTCTAAGCTCTGCTGTATGTTTGTGTGAGTCTCTTCCTCCACCATCCATAGAGGTCTGTTAGAATTACTCATTACTTTTCAATTACTAAAAGGTAAAGTCAAAATTTATGTACAGTTGCTTTATAATTAGAGATGTGCATTGAGGGTACATGCATGACATCTGTGAATCACTTACCCCTGTCCCACAGGCCCGATGCCTTGGACTAACACTGGACCCCGACCTAGCCTTCAAGTCACACATTCAAACCCTCAACATCTCCTGCCGCCTCCAACTCAAGAACATCCACCGAATCTGCTCCTTCCTCATCCCTGAAATGTCTAAGACGCTCGTCCAGGCCCTCATAATCTCCCGCCTAGATTACCGCAACACCCTTTGCCATGGACTCCCAGCTAACACCCTCACCCCCCCCCCTCCAGTCCACCTTAAACTGCGCTGCTTGCTTAATTCACCTCCCCCCACCAATCATCAGCTGCTCCCCTCTGCCAGTCCCTCCACTGGCTCCAGCGAATTGAGTTCAAGCTACTAACGCTAACATACAAAGCCATCCACAACCTGTCCCCTCCATATATCTCTAAATTAATCCACGGCTACCTGCCCACACGTAACCTCAGATCCTCAAATGACCTCCTACTCCGCTCTTCTCTCATCCGCTCCTCACACAACCGTCTCCAAGATTTCTCCCGTGCATCCCCCATACTCTGGAACTCCTTACCAAGACACATAAGACTGTCCCATAATCACAGGCTTCAAGAAAGCCCTCAAGACTCACCTATTCAGGAAGGCCTACAACCTCCAATTACACTATCACCACACCACCATCTGTACAGTCTCCCCCTCTCCTTCTGTCTCTGCCCACTTTCCCTCAGATTGTCAACCCTCGCGGGCAGGGCCCTCTGCCCTGCTGTGCCAGTCTGTCACTGTTAGTTTTATATCTGCCTGTATATTTTGTGTACTGTATGTAAACCCCCAAATGTAAAGCACCCTGGGATTAATAGTGCTATATAAACAATAATAAAAATCATCACCTGTATTTTATAGATACCATTATTTGTAAGAGACCAAACTGCAAAACATTCAGAAAATGAATAGCACACTGATGAAAACTAAGTTATGTGTATAAGAGATACAAAGAGCTAAACAGTAAAAGACCAGCTTACAATAAAAGTCTCACAACACTATAGGAACAAATGTGTTTTCCGATTTCAAACAATTTATTAAGGAGTACAGAATGAAAATCAAATTCCAGTGTGTAGCTGAGCAATAGAGCACAAGGGACATTAGCCATAGCATTCAGGAAAGAGAAAGTGAGGGGGAAAAGAAAAAAAAATACATTATTAACAAAAATAAAACTCCGTATGAGTTAGTTTAAACAAGCTGCAAAATTTAATAAGTAAGAAATTTGTGAAGAGTTCACGTCCAGAAGGGTTTTTTGTCCGTTTTATTGTTATAGGTTATTATTGACAACTTTGCCTTAGTAAGGAAGTTCTGGCAGTGTTTAACAGAGGCAACTACTTCAAATCTGTTGTAGATTCAGCAAGCGACCCGTATCAAATATGTCTACTCCACAAAATAACCAGATTTCATCCTAGTTTGATGTGGGAAATAAGTCTGGTGTTAAATGCAGCACAGCTTTCCAGAAAGGTTTCCCATAAAAGACTTCTTCATAGTGTTTGTCTATTTTTTTTCAATAGTCATCCTCTACCTTTTAAAACCTTTATCAACCCTAAAACACAGGTCTCAATACTGAAAGGAAAATTTTACCTTCAAATAAACAACCATGAACAGTTTAATCAGTAACCATTATGAGCCATCTCAGTATAGACATGAGGCCCGGTTCACATCTGGTATTCATATTTGGTATTCCGTTCGGGAAGTCCGCATGGAACCTCTCGAATGGACTACCAAATGCATTGGCAAGCGGTGAGCAATGAAAGCACATGGACCCCCATAGACTATAATGGCGTAAGTGTGCTTTCCGTGCGGTCGGAAAGTAGATCATGAAGTACTTTTCTGTCCGCATGACTCAAGTGGACACTGCGCGGAAAGCTCACGGAACCCATTATAGTCTATGAGGTCCGTGTGCTTTCACTGCGCACCATTTGCCAATGCGTTTGGTAATCCGTTTGGGGGGGGAAGGGGGGGTCCCCATACTGACTTCCCGAACGGATTACCGTATGCAGATGGGAACCAGGCCTAAGATGAAACTGGTAAAACTGAGCAGTTGGGTTGCGAGCCGAATGAATATGCAGCTAAAATTAAATATGAAGGCTGAGATTTCTATATTGAGGAATGTTTAGGTGATAGAAAGAAGCCCTTATTCATTCATACATATCATAAAATGTATTACATCACAGTCCTTAATATGTAACTAATTTCATGTCAATTTTAACCATTGTGTGTGGGTGTTTGATTAACATTTTTATAATATACTTTATTAAACTATTACTTCCTTTTAGCAGAAAACACGTTCTATTGTTCTTCCTAGTAAAACAGGCATGTAAATTCAGTAGGCCAAACGACTGACTCAAGACTATTTTTTTCCCCCCCCACAGACGGACTCAGAATCCTACTTCAACTTCAGCCAGAAGCCCAGAAGCAGAAAAGATCTTCTAATTCCTTAATAATCTAGTGATTGAATTCCTATGAAGCAAAATAAGCAAACTATGCATTTATAATACAATATCAATATATAATACAAATAATTTTAAAGTCAGGAGTTGGTTACTCAGATTGCAGCCAAAGTTGGTCCCCATTCCACAGCCCTGCTAGAAATATGCCAGTTTAGAGTTGTTATGGGAATCTGTCCTATGTATTGCCAAAAAGTATGGATCTAGAAGTTACCTAACCTGGGTGGTCACTTCAAATAGTTGTATTTCCAGATTTACACCACCTACAAAAATGGTTGTATGAAAGCTGGGAGTCCCACAAAAACAAGTTCGGAATGTCATTTTTATATGTAGAATATACTGCAGTATATCAAGCTCATATTCCTGGTTGTGTTTTACCAGTGATGTCTCAGCTTCTGTTATAGCTAGAAATGCAATCATTGTATAAAAGCTGAAAACCAGGACTCTCTCCTTTCATAGGACACCAGGAGCACTTTTAGTATCCAAACCACTCCCTACACAATAGTTAAAAAATAAATGCAAAAAAAAAAAAATGATAGTTACACTTTAACATGGCATACAAGCAACACTTTAAAAGATAGGATGGTAACTGAAATGAATGTACATTGGGTTGTAAAGCCCATATTTGCCATGATTTTGGCACTTTTAGGTGAAAAATAAAAAAGCAGAAAGTTGTCATGAATGAGTGAAATTGATGTAGATATATAGATAAAAGCCAAGACAACAAGAAAAACAAAGCTTTGCCTATGACAGATACCACTCATGCACACACAGGTCTGAAGACAAGGGAATTGTATTTATTATTTCATTATGTCTTTACACAGTGCAACAAGAAACCGCAATGTGGGAGGGCTGGCATTTCACAATAATTACAAGTGCATATTAAAAAACAAAAAAAACAAAAAATATATATATAAATGTACATCATATAAAACAGCTGTGAAACAGAGAAAACTTATAAGACAAAATGTGATGTCAAAGCCCAAACAGTGCAAACGGGCAGAGAGGCAAGTTCTGAAAACATACTTTACATACTTAAAAAAACAAAACAAAAAACACCCTGCAAACATAGTGATGACATTGGAGGCATTTCGATGTAACCATGTTCTCTAACACTTAACAGTAAGGCTATGTTCACATCTACGTTGGAGTCTCCAGTGCAGAGCCAACCGAAATCAACAAAAGAGTCCTGCAAGCCAGACTATTTTGTTCAGCGATTTCAATTAAAAGGACGGACACCCAAGCGCACCCAATTATAGTCGATGGGGTCCTTCAGGCTCTGTTTGCCATAAAATGGATTTGTTTTTCCCATACTTCCCAATGGACAAGAAGAATGGAGTATGGGTGAACCTTGCACAAGTAAGAATTAAGAGCAACAATTGATCACAAGATATCATTGGCCACGAGGGAACAAAAAGGAACACCGTATTTTGGAAGGAATGGTTCAAATAAAGAACAATGAAGAACAAATAAAAGTAAAAGAACGTAACAGGCATAAAAAGGGCAATGATATATAGTATAAGTATAGTAAATAGACCACAGATTCTCACCATAACACGCCTTAAGTCACAAACATATGAAGACTTCAATACCCTATAAAAGTTGCCCTAACGTGTCTAAATGTATCCTGGAAGTGCTCCAAGGAGGGAGTGGCACAACACTCTTCTATAGCTCAAAGAGCAGATGCCTTAGATGTTTAGTCTCCAATCTGCTTGAAAACTACAATTCCTAGTATGACCCGACAGCTGTAAAGGGAAGCCGGGGTATTACCGTTTTACTACAGATGTTCACCTCAGATTCTAAACGTCAATGGTTGACTGGAACATAAAATGAATACGGAATGGAGCACTGACACTAAACCTTCTAAAGATACTGAGCAATACTTAAAAGGGGTTCCCTAAGCAATATTAAAAATTGCACTGGTAAAAGTGTTAGTCATAACAGAAAGTAGTAATACAAGTCTTCTGCCCTACCGACTTGGCTTCATGGCAGCAGAAGTGATGTCCCCCACTATGTCGCCCTGGCAAGTGTCTGACACTAGTGCTAACATGATGTATATGGGCACTTCAATGCTACACTAAAGCATGCACCGGGACCAGAGCATGGTGCAGGAAGTAGAAGAGAATATTGGTCACTGAACTGCTTCTTGTTATGTTACCATAGAATTAAAATTATTTATGAACATTTTTAAAACCACATATGCACAAATGGAAAGGAAGATATGGCAAAACAGTAGGAAAATACAACAAATCGTACACCAGGGAGATATGGGGGGGGGGGGGGGGGAGATGCTCGGGCTCATTTTAATATAATTTGGACAGTCCTTTTAAAGTCAACAGAGTAGTTAAGGATGGGGGAGGGGCTTCTCAAGTACCATAAATATATGTTTCCATGTCAAAATTGGAATCGACCATACTGGGAAGTAAAACATGCTTCATGTAAGACCACCCTAAAGTGTTAAATACAAACTGACATCTCCTTCCAATTATTTTCATAAGGCACATTAAACCTTGCAGAAAGCAACAACATAGTTGAGAAACTTGCAGAACAGTCTTTTGACCAAACTCAGCAGCAAGTCAAACTTTTTGGAGAAAGGCATTTCCATCTAGAACTGACCTACGTAATAAGATAATTAAGTCTTGCGTCCATTGGGGTATATACTCAGGTCTCCTTAATTCCATGTAAGGAGGAAGGTGAGCTAGCAGACTCTTAAATAGAACTTTGTTTCTACAGTCCTTTATATGAGCTATAGGGTTCTCAGATATGGTAAGTGGCAGCTTCTCTAAGATCACTCAACACTAGTAGACATTGTAAAATCCCAGTTAGAAGCAAATTTTATTAGTGCAAATAGAGTCTTTGCAAAGTTGAAAATGGACAGCTGTTAACACATAAAAGGTGAACACTTCTAGGGTATTATCTTACTATATGTAGTGTATATATGTAGTGTTGCAATTTGACACTGTAGTGTGTTTTATACACACTGCCCCCTAGTGTTACTGTATATGGCAAGTGTGTAGTACATTATGTATTTAGCCTGCAACATGTTTGCATCCATTCTACATCTGCAGTCTGTTACAGCCTGTGTACACCAGCAGTCAGGATAACATGCTGCCATAAGCAAACTGGATATTACACAAACAAATCATAAGGAATATGAGGGCTTGGAATATGAGCAAGATATGTTCACAAATAACTATACATAAATGTCTGAACACAGATGTAACAGAGCTGAACGTGTCAATGAAGCAACACAAGACATCTCAGCATTCTTCAGCAAGTTACCTTGAGAGTTCAATGACTAGTTCAGCTCTACCACATCTATACATAGGAATACCGTACACATCAACAACAAAAAGTACTGTATTAAAAGTCATTTATGGTGTTGTGCTTTTACATGTCATGGAACGCTTCGATTTTTAGTAATGGACATGTTATCTCCTACACAAGTTTTTGTATCTAGTAAACCCCGCTTTACATGGCCAGGGGCTAACAACACATTCTCCTTCCTAACCTCATACAAATTCCAGAGGATCAGTAGATGAATATCCTGCAGGCCTAGAATACAAAGGCATTGTTAATATATCAGCAACATCCACACCATCGGGAACTGGAACATTCCTGAAGATTTGAAGTGACTTCCCATTTCTGCTTCTTAATATGTAAATTAGGTTAAGCACCATCTTTGTTTAACATACACCAAGTGAGACACTCGGGCTAAGTCCACATAAAACATACTTGCAGTGGATTAGAGGTCACAGACTTGGCAATGGCCGATTTGCTATAATGTACAGTAGCAGCAAAATGGATAGAATTGAAATAAATCTCAATACTGCACAAAAAACTGCAGGGCAGATTGACCTGCGGTGCAAGTTTTAAAACGGTAGCCTGTCAAAGGGCACTCTGGGGCTTTTTTTCTTGTAGATCGGCACTAGTTTAATCCTTTAAGGACATAGGGTAATTCATAAGCTTTTTCCCTGTCGAAAAAAATAAGTCATATGAGGGCTTTTTTTTAATTTTTCCACAATGAGTTGTACTTTTAGTTGGCACCAATTTGTTGCAATTTTGCTTTGATTAGCTTTTATTAACCCTTCCCCGACATCTGTTGCTGAACAACTGCCATAGCCACCAGGTCTTCACTGTATTATACAACAGAGACCTGGCACCAATGCCCTCAACGTTAACTGAGGCAGCATTTTCCTAGTGGCACATGGATGTCATGGTTTTGGAGTGGATTGCCAGACTCCTGGAACAAAATCTGGGTCAGCAATCCATTCACAAGACAGCCAGTTAACACCCAGTGGTCAATTTATACATGCATTTTTAAGAACAGAGGAACAGCAAACAGATTTAAAAGGGGGGGAAAAAAAAAAAATCAAAAAAAAAAACTTTAGAACTGTTATTTCGTGGGGCCGCTAACATTTTCTGGGAGCAATAATCAGCAAGATTTGGCTACCAGAAAAATATAGGCTTTGTTTTACAAAAGTCTACCTGACAGCAGATTATTATAGTGAAATGAGAGAATCTACTGTAACATGAGTAACACTGTAAAATTCGTTAGGATGCTGCATTATTAGCAGTTAAAGGGATTCTACCATTAAAGCAACATTTTTTCTAATTACCACGTCGAAATAGCCTTAAGAAAGGCTATTCGCCTCTTACCTTTAGACGTGGTCTCTGCGGCACCACTCCTTAAAAATACTGGTTTTAACCGGTATGCAAATGAGTTCTCCGCAGCAATGAGAGCGGGCCCCAGTGCTCAAACAGCGATGTGAGTGTCCCCACTGCTGCTCGAGAGCTCACTCCAGCGCAGCCTCAATCTTCAGCTGCAACACAGCCTCTTCTGTCTGCCATCTTGGTCCAACTTCTGACACCTGTGCAGTACGCTCCTGTATTGAACTACAAGAGCAAGAGTGGCCGTTCTTGCTCTCGTAGTTCAATACAGGAGCGTACTGTGCAGGCGTCGGAAGTTGGACCGACAGAAGAAGACAGAAGAGGCGGGGTTGCAGCTGAAGATGGAGGCGGCGCTGGAGTGAGCTCTCGGGCAGCCGCAGAGACCACGTCTAAAGGTAAGAGGCGAATTGCCTTTAAGGCTATTCCAACGTGGTAATTAGAAAAAAAAATGTTGCTTTAGTGGTAGAATCCCTTTAAATTTGGCTTAATGGAAGATTTCTAAAAATTGATATATAGGCATCAAGTGGTGCTTTGTCTATAGCAACCAATACAGCTCTCATTTTCTTAAGGCTTCATGCACATCACATAAGAAGTATTACTTGAAACGAAGGATGTTTCAATAATACAGCAGCCAAAACAAATATGGCACAATCTTCTTCTGAGGGATATAAAATTTGACACAATATGCAATCTAAGATGCAGAAGGATTATTTAAAAAAAAAAAAAAAAAAAAAAAAAAAAAAATACCCCCCCCCATTTAAAAAAAAAAACAAAAACAAAAAAACCCCCACACTTTTTGCACATCTATAGGTGTTTTATGGAAACATAATATGATCATGGGCAAGAAGCCTCAAGGAGATTGGAAATTATTGCTATGGGCACCTCCATTTGCACCAGTTTTTGGAAACCTATAAATATAGAATACTTTATGACTTTTTTACACCCCGGAACTGAGCACAGCAGACTACAACTTTATGCCCTGCAATGACAGCTCTGCAAAATGAAGGAATGCTTTAAAAAAAAAAAAAAAACCCACTATATATATATATATATATATATATATATATATATATGTGTTTTTTTTATAATATAATGTTAGTGTTATATAAGATACAATATACAGACACGCGACCAATTTCACCATCCTGAAAAAGAATACATGTTAGCCCTGTCATTTATAATATAATTTAAAATCTGCAATAAAATTTAACAGCATTGACAGAAGAGAATTTTTTAAGTGAGGAATGACTGCAGGAACAAAAACCTAGAGGCAAGAGAAGCGAGGCTGTGAAGACACAAATGGGTACTTCTTGACATGAGAAGGAGCTATCCCACAGCCTCACTCCTCTCACTCATTGTAAAAGACATTTCGGTAGAAACAATTTAAAATACATATATGTGTGCATATATATATTAAAAATCACTTTAATTTTACGACTTCTATCAAAGGCAGACTTACAGCATTATGCTGCATTTTCACAAATTTGGCAAAAAAAATAAAATAATAATAATAGGAGTAAGAAAACAGAATGTCAGATTCTGGTAGTAATAAGGGGCTACCATGCCGTATAGGGAAAGATGGGAAAGCAGAAATCAGGTCACACCAGGTTGTACTCTTTCAGGTTTAGCTGTAGGATGGTGTCTTTAACAGCAGCAAAAACAAAGCGGATGTTCTCTGTGTCTGTGGCACAGGTGAAGTGTGAGTAGATTATTTTATCACTATCAGGATTGAGATCCACAAACATTTTCAGAATGAACTCACGAGCAGTCGTTGCATCTCGCTGCGGGCCTACAGAATAAAAGAAACCGTATAAATATGAGACAGGATTACAAAGGTGAATAATCAACCACATATCCTACTAATCACAGCTGCAGGCAATAGATTACACAAACCACCTCAAAATCCACAGCCAAAAACGGCTCCAATTGACTTCAGTTAGTAGTGGAAAAAGAAGAGTCATACCCCTTCTTCGTGCGGATTCCACGGCGCAAAACTCCCTCCCGATTAGGCCAATTCATTCGGGCCTAATCATGAGCGGAATGCCAATCCACAGTGCTTCATTCACTTGACCTCCAGCAAGCTGACACATGTAGTGGCACGATCCGTTTAAAGGGGAAAGTATTACCAAAACTGGACAGTAATATATAATTTTTAATTTCTAACTGTAGGATTCCTTTTTTTCTTTTGGGGGGGGGGGGGGGGTGGGGGTGTAAATCTTTTGCCTGAGCTGGAATTTACAGCACTGACAGATGGAATTTTATAGCAGCCACACTAGCAAAGGAAGGTGTAGGTTGGAGATTGTCTTTGTCCTTTATGTAACAGTTTTCTAGGTACAGTCTGTGAGCTGTGAAACACTTGCAGACCATGAAGTAACCTGAGAATATGCACACTTTTAGGGCTCATGCACACGGATTGTGATGTGAAACCCATGTCAGAATCCGCACGGAAAAAAAGCATCTCATTGACTTCAATGGGTGTCTCTTGCCGTAAGCGGACGAGAGAGAGCGAGCGAGAGAGAGAGAGAGCGAGAGCGAGAGAGACTGTGAATGCTGCACTGTACTTACCATCAAACTCAGGAAAATAATCTACAAGGTGTGAGTACATGATCTTATCTTCAAGAAGGTCCTTCTTGTTTAGAAAAAGGATGACCGAGGAATTCTGGAACCATGGATATGTAATTATGGTTCTAAAAAGAGCCTTACTCTCCTCCATCCGATTCTATTCAAAGTAATAAAGATCAATTAACATGAACTGTCAGGAAGCCAAAGGACAAAGTGTACCCACCCTTTCATTTTCTTTTTTCTAATGCAAATAAGACCTAAATCCCATAATTTCATAATATGGAGACGACAAAAAAAAAAACAAAAAAACAACTCACTCCCTTCTTTTTACACAGCCATAGAACTAAATGATAAAGCAGCCATTACAGGCAGCTAGATCTTTCAGGAACTCACTGCATAAGGCTGGGTTCCCACTACAGCCGCTGTCCGCCCTGGGGTTTCCATCATAAACCCCAGGGAAACTGGACCTGAGATGGCTTGTCGGTGGTCAGAAATTAATGCGTTTCAAAGCTGACCACCGGTAAGTCGTCCCCTGTTCGGTTTTCCCAGGGTTACAATGGAAACCCCAGGACGGACAGCAGCAACAGTGTGAACCCAGCCTACGTCTTTGATTTCAAGTGGGTACTCCCGCTCAACATTTATGGCTATAGCCTCAGGATATGGCATAAATACCTTGGTTTAACAGCATTATTGTGTGATCGCTTGTCATAATGCAGCCTAAGGCCCCACAGAGAAGTGCTGTGGGTCAGTGTGCTATCCGTGTATTTCACAGTTAGCACACTGAGCCATTCCTCTCTATGGGCCCGTACTTACGACCATAATTTTCACAGTCCCGTGTGCAGGCCAACAATCTGGGCCACATCATATAGGACTTGTCCTATTTTGCGGCCTGTGCTTCCATGGTTCCTATTCATTTAATGGAAGGAGCGTCAGAAGCACGGCCCGTGCACAGGCGACA
Source organism: Leptodactylus fuscus (assembly GCF_031893055.1). Classification (NCBI taxonomy): domain Eukaryota; kingdom Metazoa; phylum Chordata; class Amphibia; order Anura; family Leptodactylidae; genus Leptodactylus; species Leptodactylus fuscus. The sequence continues at coordinate 196,802,748 of NC_134265.1, forward strand.
TCACCCATGTGCAGCCTGTGCTCTATTGTCTGCAAGCAGCCTAAAAGGAGCCTCCCATATTCTTATGAACTTTAGAGACCTGAAGCCATGAAATATCGGCGCAGAACAACACCCTTTGCCATAGTGTCCCCAAATCTGGTGACAGTCTCCCTTTCAATTTAATGGGAGCTGTATATATTTATAAAATAGGAACAGAATTTTCCATTTATATACATTTTTGTTCAAATTTTTAGAGAGGGGAAATGTATAGCAATACATACCTCATTATCAGACTCCACAAGAACTTGGTCATATTCACTCAGAGCTACAAGGAACATGATGGATGTGACATTCTCAAAGCAATGTATCCATTTCCTTCTCTCTGATCTCTGCCCTCCTACATCCACCATTCTTTAATTAAAAGGAGAAAAATAATGAGTAAAAACCAGTCTAAAGAAAGCACTTCCATTTATACTAGATGCGTTAAACTGAGAATAATATCATTAGTGCTACATTAACTTCTAGATATCATGGTTATCAGGTAGCTTGCAAAAATAAAAGTGGAGGTTCAACATGGCCAGAATAGAGGATCCAGTTTCTCCAACCTGCAGGACTATGGCTAGGAGGAGAATTAGTGGGATGGTAGTACAGTGCAAAGCATGTCATAGTTTAGGAAACTGTGGAGCAGATGGCAAAAGTACAGAGCTTGGCCATTTCTGCCAGTGTCAAACTGAACAGAGCGGCAGGGAACACAAGGGATCACCATTCCATTCAAGCAGACTTCTAGCCTTGATCTCAAGACCTTCAGGTGAGTGATAGGAGATAAATGCTTCAGGCTGGAATGCCCCACGACATTCACACATTCCTGGTTTTAAGTGTGGATTTTCCATGCACATCATATAGCCGATACAGGACAGTACAGGAACCTTTTTTTGCATGTAGTAAGGACTGAAAGATTTCTGAAATCAATAACTTTACCTGAAACTAGACATGCATCTTTGTGACTATCACATGCTCACCTAATGGAAGTAAACTATAAAAGGTTTCTATTGAAGAACTGCACATTTGATACAGAAAGCTTGAAGAGGACCTTTCATCAGATTGGGCACAGGCAGTTCCATATACTGCTGGAAAGCTGACAGTGCGCTGAATTCAGCGCACTATCGGCTTTCTCGATCTGTGCCCCGGGTAAAGCGCTATCGGTCCCAGTACCGTAGCGCTTTACAGTCAGAAGGGCATTTCTGACACTTAGCCAGGGACGCCCTTCTCCACAGCAGCGCCTATCGCACTGTACTGTGGAGCACGGAGGAACTCCCCCCTCCCTCTCCTGATAACACTCGGACGAGTACTGTGAGCAGAGGGGGGAGGCGGTCCCCCCCCCACACACACACACTGTACAGCGTGATAGGCACTGCTGGGCAGAAGGGCGTCCCTGACTGTCAGAAACACCCTTCTGACTGTAAAGCGCTACGGTACCAGGACCGTTAGCGCTTTACCCGGGGCACAGATCGAGAAAGCCGATAGTGCGCTGAATTCAGCGCACTGTCAGCTTTCCAGCAGTATATAGAACTGCCTGTGCCCCAAACCATGAAAGGTCCTCTTTAATTTTAGACAAAGAATGACATTTATTTGCTGAAAACCTGTTATCTGTAGGTCAATTCTACACTACAGCTTCAGTACAACATGTCTGCAAACAGCAGTAGATCTGAACTTCCTGGACCAGCTTGGGAGGAGGTGACATGGGAGAGGTAGGCTTTAGTCAGCTTGTACAAAAACACTACACTCAGCAAGCTCAGAAACTTCTAACAGGCACAGCTCCAGTTTCGGTCATTTATGAGAACTACAGCAAATACTAACAGAAGACTGAAAGCGGACAAAAAGCCAATAGATACTGCCAAGGTCAAAACTGTAGAAAACTAGACCAGGAAACATTCACTGAACACATACCAAATTAAAAGGGTATTTTATAGTCACTGGAATAATAATGGAAATAAAAATAAAACCTTATTGCTTAAGACTTTCTTTTAAAAAGCTAAATTTTTGCTTAAATAACAGTTCGATTTTATTAGTATGTTAGGTTTTCTTCATTCATGAAAAAGGTTACCCACTGCAGACCAGATGTGTTTTTATAGCTGTAACGTTACTAATAACTGAAAACCTAGAGCAACAAGTCAAAATTAAAAAATACTTGGTAATGTCTATTGGGTTAGACATTGTTGTGGGAGATGGGTTCATACTATCAGAGGGCATTCACACAATGTAACGCGGCACTGATTCTTGCACCATAACTCGCGTAAGAATCAGCGCTGCAAAACAGAATCCCATGGACTTTAATGGGTTCCATTTAACGCGCATAACACATAAAAAAAAAAAAAAAAAACTCCCATTGATTTCAATGTGTTATGTGCGTTAAACGGAACCTATTGAAGTCAATGGGATTCTGTTGTGCAGCGCTGATTCTTACGCGAGTTACCGTGCAAGAATCAGTGCTGCGTTACATTGTGTGAATGCCCCCTCAGGCTGCGTTCACATCTGTGCCAGAGTCCTCTGAAAATTGGCCGAGGAAAAGTCCTGCATGGAGGACTTTTTTATTTTCTCCACCAGTTTTGGTTTGAAAACTATGGAAACCTGTCAGATCCCATTATAGTTAACAGGGTTCACCTGGCTCTGTGTGCAGCCCCTGTTTTAGTGGTCCGCCTCTCCTTTGTTTGGGGCCCTTGATGGACCCCAACAATGAAGACAGTGTGCTATTGAGGACCATGTTCCAGCTAGAAAAGCTAATACAAATCATTTTAACTGTGAATTAAACTCAAGTTTCAACTTTACACACAAAGGGCCATTCTGAGATCAGAGTAGAAAATTTACTTTACGCAAGGCTGTATAACAAATATGTTCAATAATTCATCTTAGATAGGCCACTGATCCCTTATAGGCACGTTCTCCAACTAGCTGTTATGATCAGCTAATATCAACGAATTTCACATCGCTGGCCGGAAAACCATGTGCAGGCCAGGCAGGCTTACAAGACGGTATAATTATAATGTTTCTGCTTTCTGACATCCTGTACAAATCAAAAGTGCATTCCGATTTTCGGGAAATCGCCTTTTAAAATACAAAACAAAACCAGAACGACAAATAGGCAACATTGCTTTCACCTAAAAATAATGTTTTCCAAGTCAAAAGGGTATTCAATGATACCAGTTGTTGGCACTCTAACTCTCAGAACATCTTGCTGGGTGGGCAGGTAGCCTGGCTTGGAAATGCGATCCACGTCTGTCAAGTAACTGGAAGAACAAACAAATTTTAGATTTTAGCAAATGAAAAAAAAACAAAAAAAACAAAAACAAAGCAAAAACAAACAAATCAGCAGGTGCTTGGCAACTTGTGCCCCTACAAAAGCATGTAAACAAAGAATGGTGGTGGCAGCAGACTCCCTTCAGGTTTTGTCTATTGCAATGACGATGGCTTTACCTAGATCACCAGATTAGGGGTTAAACAGATTGAACTAAATTGTTGGTATGCTTGCAAAACTACAATTGCTGAGATAAATGGAGATTCAGTTAGAAGGGGCTCTCTTTTGAGAAAGTCCTGGCAATCAGCAGATCACATACGATTCTGCTGCCAAATTCCCGATTGTAGCCCGTTAACAAGGAGACTGCATGGCAAATTATTATATTTCCTGCAGTTTTGCAGGAAAGAAAAGTATTACAGAGACCATTTAAGCAATTGACTATTTATGTAAATCTAACCATACACATAGGATAGGTTTCAGCTGACAGCCATCTCGCCTATAAACATGCTCAGGAGAGTGAGAGCTATTGGCTTACCTACCCAGAACCAAAAGCCTGATCATGATTCTCTTCCAAAATCTGTCATTGGGAGAAGTCAGGAGGTACCCACTAAATATCGGAGAGTTAGCTACTGTAATGTGTATGGAGGATGCATCAAACAGGCAAATACACTGTCAACCTGACTAGTCATACAAAAAGTCTGTATATCCTATATATTCAGCAAAGTGATTGGGAGACTGTCACTGAAAATGCTTAAAAACACAGAGAAAAATACAAAGTCCAAGCAAGTCATCCCTTCATGTTCTTTTTAAAGAGGATCTTTCATTTCCTCAGGCATATGCGGTTTTATATACCACTAGAAAGCCGACAGTGCGATGAATTCAGCGCACTGTCGGCTTTCTCGTTATGTGCCCCTGGGGAAGAGATATCGGTGCAGTTATTGATACCTCTTCAGTATCAGAAGGGTGTTCCTGACAGTCTAGCTGAGAACACCCCTCCTGACAGACTGTTCATAGCTCTGTACTGTCACAGGGGGCGTTCCTTACCGCCCAGCCATGACACTGAGCGGTGAGGAACGCCCCCGCTTCCTGACAGTACTCACCCATAGACTAGTACTAGGAGGGGGGTGGACATTCCTTACTGCTCCGTGTCATGGCTGGGAAGTAAGGAACCCCCTCTGACAGTATAGCACTAAGGACACTACTGTCAGAAGGGGTGTTCTCAGCTAGACTGCATATACTTATGAGAGTTTAAACATACATGTTTACTCACCATATGAATTTTATAGTTTGCAATACATAAACTTTATTTACATTAGGATCACACAAGCGTTGGTCTCTCTGGGCTCACATTAGGAGTCCATACGCTTTGAAAAAAAACAAAACACCAGAACACTATTACCAGCAGACGCCATAGACTATAATGGGGTCTGCCGAGTTCTGCAAGGTTTTATTCTGAAACTAGCGAAGAGAAAAAGTCCTTTGTGCAGGACTTTCCTCTTTGCTGATTTAAGGTGGAATCTGCGGTGGACTCTCCAATGCAGATGTGAACCCACCTCATGTAACAGATATTACAGTAAGGAAACTCAGATCAAACATTATTACAAGGAAAAATCCTACGAGAACATACTATTTGGCTGAGTCTGACAGCTGGTATTCCCGTCGTCGGTCATAGCATTCCTGGATACCTGGGTCGTTCCACAGGTTTTTGATTGCAGTGATATATGGCTGTTCAAAAGTGCAGACCCGTTCCACATCCACGTCTCGAACAAGTAGCGCGTTGGCCTGGGGAGAGAGGAAAAAGAAAAAAAAAAAATGTGTGTAGGAGAGGTCAATAAGCAAGGACTCAGGACAATGAACTGTATATTCATACAAGTACTCTGTTCACAGGATAATAGGAGCATAGCTTTATGTAACTGATAAAAAGGGGTGTCTGAGGGTAGAACAGTGGGGTCCGTTGGGTTTCTGTCTGGACAGAGCAAAAATTGCAGAGAGAAAACCGCAAGCGGAATGGGGAACAGAATCTCCAGGTGGACACCCGGCTTTTCTAGGCAGGCCTTTTCAGCATCGGAGAGTGAGAGTGCGCGTGAGAGAGACACACACCAGAGCCCAGGAAAGGTGATAAAATAATAAATAAGAATATAAATAAAATAAATCCTCATAATCATCATCATTTTATATATTTGATGACTTTGATTATCCTGGTTGGTTATTTTCTCTCTTTCCCTGTCTCTACTAAGGGCACAAATATCTCCTGCACCCATGTGCACCTTTGGAAAGCTGACAGTGCGTTGTCAGCGTTCTAGCAGTGTATACCGTATTTTTCAGACTATTGGATGCACTGGGCCAGAAGACGCACCTAGGTTTTAGAGTAGGAAAATAGGGTGAAAGAAAAAATATTTGAAGCAAAAAAATGTGGTAAAATATTTAACAACATAAATAACATGGGAATTGTAGTTTATCAACAGCTGCAAGGCTACATTGACAGGTAGCTGTTACTGTTAACCCCTTCATGCTTTTTGACAATTTTAGTTTTTGACTCCCACCTTCCAAACCCCATAAATTTCTTATTTTTCCATTGATAGAGCCATATGATGGCTTAATGTTTGTGGGACAAATTGTACTTTGTAAAGGTACCATTTAATGTTCTGTACAATGTACTGGGAAGCTGCAAAAAATAAAATAAAATTCAGAATGGGGTAGCACTGGAGAAAGAGCATTTGTGTCCAAACGGAAACCCGACCGCTGATGTGAACCAGGCCTAACACAGTCAGTTCACACTCTGCAATATATATCACCACACATAACTCCTGAACAGACTGTCTAATGGGTCAGTAAAGCACCGAACCCAATATTGCTGACTGAAGAGCCTACATTACACTCTCCCAAGTAATCTAGCTAAAGTTGCATCCTCACTGTCACAGTCTCATATATATTTAGCATAATAAATTAAAAATATTTAATATATTTGCAAAACAAATGCCTGGATAAATTCCTGCAGGGGTGCAGATTGTAACGCTAGGTTCACACCAGCGCTCGGACTCCGTTCTGAGCTTTCCGTCTTCTGCATGCAGAAGACAAAAAGCTGTCAGACCGGGTCCAGCTGTGAGCGCCGGTGAGCGTTTCATGTCCGACTGTGTCCAGTTTAAAAAAAAAAAAACTGGTTTCGCGGCGGAGAGCATAAAACGCTCACCAGCGCTCAAGGCCGTACTCCTTTCAAACCCATTCAAATGAAAGGGTATGAAAGAGTCCTGCAGCTTTCCGTCACCTGCTCTGTTTTGTGCAGGAAATGGAAACCTGCATGAACGGAGACCGGGCGCAGATGTGAACGAGCCCTAACAGAGTTTTCTATAAGTTTCTATGCTGGGGTTTTTGTTCTTTCATTCTAGTTTTATCAGGTAGTTCTTGGAAGCCTTAATTCCGCTTTCTTTTAGTCCATGGTACTTTACATTCTTCTTAATGTTCCCATGTTCCCCTTACGCCTTGTGCGTTATAGAGTATGTCGCACACCAATCCTCCTCAGTGTGAACTCCGTTCTGTTCATGTTTTATCGTGCCCTATTACCATTTTGTGCCTTTGCCCCATGTAATTTTTTTGACCTGGTTAGTCTTCCACAAATTACTCCACATACTACCAAGCTCTATGTGTAAGATTGTTTTCCATAAGGTGTGGGAAACAACGTTGTGAACTCTTTCTTCAATATGAGAACCTGCAACATTCTCTGCATTCAAGAATCCCACTTCACCCCAACCTTGCTCCCTAAATTTTTCCACTGCTGCTACACCCTTATCGGTCATGCTCCTAATCAGTCCGAGAGCAGGGGAGTAGCCGCCCTGGTCAGGAATTCTGTCCCCCACCAAATTGAAACCACTAAAGTGCAGTTAGATTTAGAACACAAACTGTTGGGTCTGGAAACAGCTAACCAACTCCACTCCTCCCGCTATTTGGATACAAGTATCAGGGATGTCAATCTCCAATTAGACTCCACCTTCATGCACAGAACAGAAAAAGCCCTTCACTGGATTCAAAATATTTTTTAGAAACTTGCAAGTAAACCTGATAGACTATTAGCCTCTAAACTGAGAGCTTGGCAGAGACTGAATTCTATATCAGATGCGGGACTCTGGTGGCAGACTTGCGTCTAACACAAATACTATCTAGTCACGTTTCCACCAGCTCTATTAGACTCTATACTCAGCTCCAGCCTCCACTGACCCTTTAGCGATCCCCTCCTTTCTCTAATCACTCTCCCTCCCTACTGTAACATCTGCCCAAGTTACCTCCTTAATCGCCACTATTACTAAGAAGGAATTAGATTCAGCAACTGCTGCCCACAAGAATGGGAAGGCCCTTGGGCAGATGGCTTCTCCCTCTATTAAAAAAAATACATTGACATATTTAGGGGATCTGTATACAAGGAGGGGGTCTAGTCTGTGCTTTATTTTACCTTAGGAGGTTGGGTTTATTTAGGGGATCTGGTCTAGGGTCAGCATTTCTTAGGTCCCGTTCACACAGGGCAAGAGGGGGCGGATTTTGGCGCTGAATCCACATCATAATCCGCCCCCTTACAATAGCAGTCTATGTAGACCAATAAGCGCTCACGGAAAAAAGAAGCGAGCTGCCCTTTCTTTAGGCAGATTCTGCGGCTGATTCAGCCGCAGCGTCCACCTTGCGACAGTACCCTCCAAACTAGGCCAATTCATTTGGGTTTAATCCGGAGCAGAAAGCCGCAACGGAATATGCACCGCAGAATCCCCGTGTGAGCGGGGCCTTAGGGGTTGTCTCCAGGCCGCCTTTTAGCTTAGGGGGTGTAGGGTCTGCCTTCATTCAGGGAGTCTGGTATGTGCATTCATTTAGGGGATGCGATCTGGGCTCTCCATTTGCATAGGTGGTTTGGGTTGTGTAGCAGCTTGCAGGGTTGGTATTGCTTTAGAGAAAAAAAAAAATAAAAATTTAAATCCATTCTCTCACCACACTTATTACATGTTTAATCCAGTGGCTTTTTCTACTTTTGTGCCAGGCCCCCTACACCTCTCCTAGAGCAAATTCTTGATAGTGGCGGTTATGGGTACTGCAGCGATATCTCATATTTGTAAAGAGTTTTTACAGCTTTAGTACCCGCAACCGCGGTTATCAAGAATATGGTGAGTGAGCAGAGCAGCACCCCGCATGTAAACAACAGTATCACATGCTTGGCACCCACACAGTATTACGTGCTCCCAAGGCCCCCCTCCCCCACATTTCAACTTGGACTTTAGGTAGTCCAGAGAGCGGGACTTGGAGACCTCACTTACTTCAACCCAATGGTTTGATTGCCGCACCTTGATTAGTAAGAGCATCTGGCAGGTTATCCTTCTAGAAACTTCCCTCAAGATCTTTCATACAATGTACAGTATTTGGTCCCCACTAGATTACATGGTTTTAACTTTACAGTCTCTGCTGTTTTCGAGTCTTTTCCGCTATGGGTGATACTCTTCACATCTGGGGGACCTGCCCTATAGCCCGTCACTCTTGGACGTCCATGCATAAGCTAGCTCAGATTCTCCTAGGACTGTGAATAACACTGTATACTGCTCGGACATAAGCTGCCTGCTTTCCTATATGCACAATACAAATTGTTTCAATTTATACTGCTGTCAGAAAAAATCCATATCTCCAACAGGAAGAAACTAAACGTTTCTCTGTCGGAGGTCATTGACCGTGTAGACAAATTCATGCTCTGTGAGGGGCAACACAGTGGCTCAGTGGTTAGCATTACAGCCTTGCAGCACTGGAGTTCTAGGTTCAAATCCCACCAGGAACAACATCTGCAAGGAGTTTCTATGATCTCCCTGTGATTGTGTGGATTTCCTCCCATTCTACAAAGACATACTGATAGGAAAGATAAAAATAAAATGTACATTGTGATCCCTATATGGGGCTCACAATCTACATTTAAGGAAAAAAAAAAAAAAATTTAAAAAGTCATGCTCTTTGAGAAAATGCCACAATATCTGAGACCCTCCCACACTTTGACAAGGTCTGGTCCTCTTGGATCGACAAGTCCAATGCCCCAGGCCTCTCATACTATCTCCAACTTTAATATATTTCTGATGCAAGAGTTATACCCCTCCCCTCCCCCCTACTGTTCAGGTACTTCTTGTCATACTTCTGTTTTATACTGTGTACATTTTAAGTTAACAACTGCCTTTTACCACTATCATTTCATAACCTGTATGTTGTACTTTATACTGTTATAAAACGAATACTTTTGAAACAAAAAGTCTAGATCTGTGTGCCAACAGCCACCACATATTATACATTTATACCCACATATGGCATTAAGTGGGTTATCCTAGGTACAACAGTATAAACTGCTGTTTGGGCACACAGAAGTGAAGAAGTGTTATATGGCTCTTCTAGATTGCAATTTTTTTGGCTTTGGATGTCATGTCGGGGGGGGGGGGGGGGGAAGAGATTACTGTCAGATTGTGCAAGCTATACTTTAGCCACATGTTTTCACCTTTGGCTGGATGAGATGCATTTTTTTTAATTATACAATTTTGGAGCGCTTATAACTTCACTAAGCTTTATTGACTCCTTCTTGCAGGGTTGGGTATATAAATAAACATCAATTCTGGCATTTATTTTTAAACATTTCAAATGTTTTGCTGTAAACTAACGTACAAGTTAACAAGTAAACATGTTCATCTATAGGAATCATTGTAATTGTGATGACCCAATGTATGTTCCTTTATGTTTTAGTAATTTTTCACAATAAACATTTCTCTTTCTGGAGCTGGCTGAAGGCTTGTTTTTAGTGGGATAAGATGTACTTTTTATTGGCATTATTTTGGAATACATGCATCTTTTTGATCACTTTTTAGTCCATTTTTTGGAAAGATTAGTTTTTTTTTTTGTTACATGGTTTTATGGTTAACCATACAAGTTAATTAATGCTTTATTTTTATGCTATGGGGCATCCTGATTGTGATACCAAATATGAATTTCTTTTTATATAATTTTTATTCTTATTCTTATTAATTATTATTTATTTATTTAACAGTTCTAATTTAGCCTGTACATATTGAGCGTAGGCTAAATTCCTGGCCGCATGATAGGGACCAAAGATGATGACTTTAACCAGAAACCCATCAGGCTACGTAAGGGAGATCAGCACGGCTCACTATCCCCACCTCGCTGGGGACACTAGCACAGTGATTGCCATAAAGTTAATAACTCTAAAAACCTCTTAGATGGCACAGCCAATCATGACCACAGCTTCTACAGAGCTAACACTCATGAATGGAAGTTAGCTTAGACTGCGGGTATTACGGCATGGATGTGGCACCTGCCATACAGCGAATAGTATGGCATGGTATGTTTATTAGCAACTTTACCTATCATACTATTACAATGTAGACAGGTAGACTGAATAAATTAAAATTTGTTCCTGCTTTTGCATTCTCCCAGTACCCACAAATTTCATAGATGTAGAAGCACTCATCGGTCTCAAGCTGGAAGAATACTTAGAATCAGTGCTATCTAGAGCATTGGCAACTTTATGATCAATACTAAAGGTCTTACCTTGTTCTGCTCACACTTATAGAGGATTTTTAATGTGTCCATGGCACGAATCATAGACTGCATGGCAGTAAAGATATTCTGATACACAAGCTTGGTAAAGCCCTTTTTATCTTCTTCAGAGTAGCCAGAGCCATGGATTATTCTCATCTGCTTAATAAAAGTGCTTTTCCCACTTTCTCCAGTACCTAGAACACAAGCATTAATTAGTTAATGACTAGTACAACTTTATCTTAATGAAATTAGACAGATCAGACCATGTCTTTTCTTACTCCATCTCATAGTTGTGTTTTCTATAATGAATATAGTATAACCATTGCTAGATATACACGTTATAGAACATGATCAAAAGCAGTTTAGCGCTGAATTTGTTTATATAGTATCAACATATTCTGCGGCACTTTACAAATCATAGGGGTTGCATACAAACCAAATGAGATATCACAGAGTAATAATTCACACAAAACGAATGAGCCCCACTTGCAAGAGCTTACAATCTATGAGCTTTCATTAATATAGCATACACCAATTTTAACAACACAGACTGGTCAAAGAACTGGAAGCTCTTAAACCATAAGTACTGTTGTGACAGTGATGGAATAAGCTGAAAGGCCTGCTTTAAGATGGGCCCAGCACTGGCTGGTTTGGTCGGTTTCCATGGAAATTGAGAAGCTAATACAAGAACATTAGTCCTTGATCTGGGCATCATAGTAAAGCTTTGCCACGCAGATCAAGCGAAGCATGATAGATAAGCTTTAGCACTATGTCAATCATGCCCTTTGTCTGCCAAGACAACCATTTGAATGTAGAGCGCCCAAGTATCATTTCAGGCACCAAAACTAACTGCACTGATTCCTCAGGAATGGAGGGGCCATGACAATGCATCAGAATCAGTGGAGGGACACCTGATAAAGAATGCAAAGAACTGGGGGTTGGTCAAGATAGTGAAACGCCCTCTTTAAAATCTGCAGCATATCAACTGCTTGTATTTTTCTGCAGAGTACTAAACAACAAAACCGCAGAGGATAAGCAACAAAACCTGCATGCATGTTTAGATCCCCAATAACATACTGATGCGGCTCTGTCAGCCATACAGACACCACTACAACAGCTCAAAATTAGTTGACATGTTCATGACCCACTGTCCTAATGGATGCCATTACGCAAGATGCAGTTGGAGTGTGAGGCGTTCTTGTTAAACCAGAGTCCAGCTTAAACTAAACCTAAAAACTTGATGGGACGGGATATTTCCCTCAGCTACCTTGTGTGTTTCAAAAACTCAAAACTCTGGACCTTGAAATTAATGAATGCTAAATAATAGAACCAATACAATGTCATTGTGGGAACATCCCCTTAGGATACAGATACAGTCCTATGAAAAAGTTTGGGCACCCCTATTAATCTTAATCATTTTTTAGTTCTAAATATTTTGGTGTTTATAACAGCCATTTCAGTTTGATATATCTAATAACGGATGGACACAGTAATATTTCAGGATTGAAATGAGGTTTATTGTACTAACAGAAAATGTGCAATATGCATTAAACCAAAATTTGACCGGTGCAAAAGTATGGGCACCTCAACAGAAAAGTGACATTAATATTTAGTACATCCTCCTTTTGCAAAGATAACAGCCTCTAGTCGCTTCCTGTAGATTTTAATCAGTTCCTGGATCCTGGATAAAGGTATTTTGGACAAACAATTCAAGTTCAGTTAAGTTAGATGGTCGCCGAGCATGGACAGCCCGCTTCAAATCATCCCACAGATGTTCAATGATATTCAGGTCTGGGGACTGGGATGGCCATTCCAGAACATTGTAATTGTTCCTCTGCATGAATGCCTGAGGATTTGGAGCGGTGTTTTGGATCATTGTCTTGCTGAAATATCCATCCCCGGCGTAACTTCAACTTCGTCACTGATTCTTGAACATTATTCTCAAGAATCTGCTGATACTGAGTGGAATCCATGCGACTCTCAACTTTAACAAGATTCCCGATGCCGGCATTGGCCACACAGCCCCAAAGCATGATGGAACCTCCACCAAATTTTACAGTGGGTAGCATGTGTTTTTCTTGGAATGCTGTTTCTTTTTGGACGCCATGCATAACGCCTTTTTTTTTTTTATAACCAAACAACTCAATTTTTGTTTCCAAAATGAAGCTGCCTTGTCCAAATGTGCTTTTTCATACCTCAGGCAACTCTATTTGTGGCGTACGTGCAGAAACAGCTTCTTTCTCATCACTCTCCCATACAGCTTCTATTTGTGCAAAGTGCGCTGTATAGTTGACCGATGCACAGTGACACCATCTGCAGCAAGATGATGCTGCAGCTCTTTGGAGGTGGTCTGTGGATTGTCCTTGACTGTTCTCACCATTCTTCTTCTCTGCCTTTCTGATATTTTTCTTGGTCTGCCACTTCTGGGCTTAACAAGAACTGTCCCTGTGGTCTTCCATTTCCTTACTATGTTCCTCACAGTGGAAACTGACAGGTTAAATCTCTGAGACAACTTTTTGTATCCTTCCCCTGAACAACTATGTTGAACAATCTTTGTTTTCAGATCATTTGAGAGTTGTTTTGAGTAGCCCATGATGCCACTCTTCAGAGGAGATTCAAATAGGAGATCAACTTGCAATTGGCCACCTTAAATACCTTTTCTTATGATTGGATACATCTGGCCATGAAGTTCAAAGCTCACTGAGGTTACAAAACCAATTTTGTGCTTCAGTAAGTCAGTAAAAAGTAGTTAGGGGAATTCAAATTAATAAAATGATAAGGGTGCCCATACTTTTGCACCGGTCAAATTTTGGTTTAATGCATATTGCACATTTTCTGTTAGTACAATAAACCTCATTTCAATCCTGAAATATTACTGTGTCCATCAGTTATTAGATATATCAAACTGAAATGGCTGTTGCAAACACCAAAATATTTAGAACAAAAAATGATTAAGATTAATAGGGGTGCCCAAACTTTTTCATAGGACTGTATATCTGCAGAAGAGCATCTGTTTGGACAAAAGTGCTCTATGTATGACTTGTGTTCTGCACTTTCAGTTAGAAGGAACGGACCCCAAACAGACCCCATTACAGTCAATGCAGTCTGTCAGGCTCCATTCATTGCTCGCAATTTCAGTGGCCCATTTGCCAACGGACCAGAACAGACAGACACCCGCTGCCACAAACCCACACAGAAACCTTGGCTTTTATACTGTGCATTTCCTGACACCTTTGCCCCACTACATATAAAGAAGATTTCTTTCAGTAAAAATGCATTAGAAATGCCAACACAGAAAACGACACCTAATTTGGAAAAATGGACGTGACCAGCGTGAAACACTGCTGGCACATCTTAATGTTGGCTGGAAATCAATAGCATATGTTTAATAACAGAGAAGAATAGAGCAGGGCAGAGGTCTAACACAAAGGCCTCCGCTGTCAAAACCAAAGCAATGTGGCCATGAACGGTGCATCATATATGTAAGTTCAGAGCACAAGATAACAAAAGAGCATTGCAAGTCTACTAGTAACTACCCAAAACCGATCTTCAGCATTGACTACAGGGAGAGACCGTTTACGCTTACCAGTAGGGCAAATTCAGCTGTTAACGCCTTCAAAGCAAAGCCAAGTAACATGTATATTGACACTAATACTTCCATAAATATACATAGCATCCAACCTCATGTGTGCCCTCCATTCATAGACAGTTTTCCCATTTGACCCATTCAGCCCCTCCCACCATTTTTACAGTGGTCACCTGTTACATTTGTCCTGTCTGTTAACAGTTTATATTTAGTAAAGTTTCCTTATATTGTTTTACCTGATGAAGGTCCCAATCCAGGGTTAAAATATGCTGAATAGTCAATGGAATAAAAGGCTATTGGGGCAGTTTCATTATGCCTCCCTCGAGTACAAGGCACCATTTATTTTTATTTATCGAATTATGAAAAGGCAGATTTTTACAGAAGATATAAAAACAAACAAACTCATTTTTGAGGAGTATTTTTAGCCAAGAAGGATTAAAAAAAAAAAAAAAAAAAAAAAAAAAAAAAAAGCTTTTCTTGCCCCATCACTGTTGTATTCTTCATAGCAACAGTTATGGGCACTGCAGTAGGGTCTTATAAATTTGAATGGGACTGTACCCGCAACTACTGTTACCAAGACTACAACAAGTTCGTAGAACAGAACCCCCACATATAAAGAGTGCCAGGAGCTGTGTGTGCTGGGAAACACCTGATCATTGGAACCCAACTTATCTTATCAATAGGGAAGATAGATGATATCCACTAGCATTACAATACAGCTGCAGCAACAGATCAGAGGTAAGAGTGGTGACCTGAAGCCATAGCCCCAGTGCACCAACTGTCTCATTTGCATAAGTCTTCAAAGTTATTTTTCAACAAATTTACAAAAGTATGGTGGGAAGGGGTTAATATTACTTGCAGTTCCAGATGTAGCTATACCAGGACATACAGGAAGCAGTCCAAATAAAACATCTTGGAGGGTAAATAAAATCTGGAAGTTTGCATTCTTAGTAGAGATGAGCGAATAGTATTCGATCGAGTAGGTATTCGATCGAATATTACGGTATTCGAAATATTCGTACTCGATCGAATACTACTAGCTATTCGCAGCAAATATTCGATTCAGAACCAGCATTGATTGGCCGAATGCTATACAGCAGTCTCCATTGTGGTCTGATCTTAGACTCTGCCTCCTCACAGACAAGCCTCCAGCAGAACCAGCGTTGATTGGCCGAATGATGTACACTGGCCAATCAACCCTGGTCAATGCATTCCTATGACAAAAAAGTCAGTTCTCTCGTAACAGCAAGCTGCCAGCTCTCCTGACTAGCAAGGAAGAGCCTGCTGCAGAACCAGCGTTGATTTGCCGCAGGCTGGTCTTTGCTAGTCGGGAGAGCTGGCAGCTTGCGATTACGAGGGAGCTTACTTTTTATCAGCGCAACTGCAAGCGCTGTGCAGTTAAAGCGCACAGACCCCATAGACTATAATGGGGTCCGTGCACTTTAACTGCACAGCGCTCCTCCTAAACACTCTCCTCCTGCTACTCGTGGACTTGGTGACTCTCCTTTAGTCGAATAGTGGTTGCCCCTGAAACGAGCATTTTTTCCCATAGACTATAATGGGATTCGATATTCGATTGAGTAGTCAAATATTGAGGCTCTACTTGAAACGAATATCGAATCTCGAATATTTCACTGTTCGCTCATCTCTAATCATTAGGCCTGGTTCACATCTCAGTTCGGTATTCTGTTAGGGGAGTCTGCATGGGGACCCCCCAAATGGAATACCGAACGCATTGACAAGCGGTGAACTTATAAAAGCACACAGACCCATAGACTATAATGGGGTCTGTGTGTTTTCTGCGCAGTGTATGCACGGAACATGTGGAGAGGAAAGTACTTCACCATCTACTTTCCTCTCCGCATGACTCGTACAGACACTGCGCAGAAAACACACAGACCCCATTATAGTCTATGGGGTCCATGTGCATTCATTACTCACCGCTTGTCAATGCGTTCAATATTCCGTTTGGGGTGGAAACCCGGAGCTATTGCCTGCAGAGTTCAAATAGATTGCAGCCTCCCCCCAAAAAAATAAATAATTTATGAGTAAGAAAGTCGCACAAATTCACTTTTTCTACAATTCCACCCCATTCAGAATTTTTCCCAGTACATTGTACAGGAGTAATAAATGATACTAACATGAAGAACAATTAGTCCCGCAGACACTAAGCCCTCATATGTCTCTGTGAACTGAAAAATAAAAAAAAGTTACGGGGTTTGGGAGGTGGGGAGTTAAAAATGGAAATAGAAGAGTCACCGACAGGAAGGGGTTAAATATATGTATATTAGAAATAGAAACTGCATGATTTTCTATACTCTTCAAACAAACAAATTAAGTCAAGTCCATATAAATGCAGTGTATGGGCGTGTTAAGCAGACAAACAATACAGGTGCTAGACCAGGTATAAAAACTGAAACCATGCAGACGTGGTCACAGACCTGGAATTCCTTAAGATGTTCACAAGTGGGCAAAGGGGCGGAGTTTGACAGCGGATTTCGCTTCAAAATCCGCCCTTTGCAATGGTGGTCTATGAAGACCGCCGGGCTTTTTTTTTCCGCTAGCGGCGGGCTGCCGCTAGCGGAGAAAAGAAGCAACCTGCCCTATCTTCAGGCGGAAGCCGCGCGGGATCAGCCACGCGGCTTCCGCCCCCGGCAGCTCCCTCCTATGTCGGCTCATTCATTTGAGCCGACAGCGGAGGGGAAAGCCGCGACCGCGATGGTCGCGGCAGGCGGGTTTTGACAAGAGAGAGACGCGGCTCGCCGCGGCTCTCTCAGTGTCAAAACCCGCCCGGGCAGTTCACGTGTGAACTGACCCTTAGAAAGCGTGATTTCTTGTTTACAGATGGAGGGTGGGGGCAAATGGTCCTCAGCCAATCAAAAATGCAATAAAACCAATAAGACTATAATAAGCTGTCAGATGCAGACTGAAGCCACTTACACAGCTATGGGTGAACAGCAGCCTTACATGATAGGATTGTCTCAGAATACCACAAAGCACCAACAACCCAAGAGCTAGGAGAACTTCATTTTATGTAAACCTACTTACACCTTTTTGTTGCATTTTTGGTTTTTACTTCTTGCTTTCCAGTAGCTGTATGGTTTGAAGGGGGGAAGGGGGTTGGGTGAAATAAAATAGTATATGGTAATGCTACAATGTAATATTCCTTTCAATGCATTTGGTACACTGACTAAAATGCCAATAAGGTACCTGTAATTTGGATTTTCCAGATCCATAGAGAGCGTATTTACCCCCAGGGACAGGTAACCTACAGAATAAAAAAGGTGAAGCCTCGCCTTCCCCCAGCACATATCATAGAATAGAGAGAGACCCTAGATCAAAATAAGTTACATGCAAGTCATTTTCTTCACCTAAATATTTAGGGAGGGACCACTGAAACTGAGGGATTTTCATGGAGGTAGAAGTGGATGAATCTCCCTAGTGGTATACAGAAGTATTTTAGGGAAGAGCCCCTCCATTCATACAGAAAGTGGATTTAAGCAGCACTATACATGAATCTCTCAATAACTTTATGGAGATTTAGTAAGTAACATTTTACAGTCACAGCAAAGTGGATGGATTCCCGTCCCCACTTTGCGGAACAATACGCACAGCAGATAAGCTGCGGTTTCCA
Organism: Leptodactylus fuscus; assembly: GCF_031893055.1. Classification (NCBI taxonomy): domain Eukaryota; kingdom Metazoa; phylum Chordata; class Amphibia; order Anura; family Leptodactylidae; genus Leptodactylus; species Leptodactylus fuscus. The sequence continues at coordinate 196,820,793 of NC_134265.1, forward strand.
AAACCATTGCAGTTTTGGAAATCTCAGCATGTCTATTATACCTATGGAAATACCGGCAGTTTGCCTATAGATATAATGAAAGCAGAAAGTCTGTGAAAAGTGCTGCAGGAAAAAACGCAATGCATGGCCACTGTGGTTTTTCCTGTAGTGCTTTTTGCTGTTGGATGCTACATGGAGTGTTAGCCTTAGGGTGCATTCACACGATGTAATGTGCCGCATGATATGGCACGTATACAGCGTGTGAGTTTGCGCGCCGTAAACGCTCCCATTGATTTCAATGGGAGTTAGGATCGTATACGCCGCGTTATTTTGCGGCCGCAAAATCATGGCCACTAAATAACGCGGAGTATACGATCCTAACTCCCATTGAAATCAATGGGAGCGTTTACGGCACGCAAACTCTCACACGCCGTATACGTGCCATATCACGCAGCACGTTACTCTAAGAGTGCGTTCACACAATGTGTTATTCTCTGCCTTTCGGCAATGACCAAAACCCACCTGGTCCTTTTGAAAGATTTGGGGCAACAAGAAGCTGAATTGGTCAGCCAGGATCTCGGTAAATATTTTAATATCAGAGTTTAACAGGGCGGCAATTAGAGCATTCCTTGGGGTCCTGTCCCGGTTTCAGAAAAACAGAATCCAAGCATAGATTGCTGGATCTCTGTGGTGGAGTTATTAACCTCTTCCCGACCATAATAGGATGGCAAATGTCGGATTATTTAAAAATGCTGGGCGCAGAAAGTACCGCTTATGTGCTCCCTTACAGCACATGACAATTATTCGGATCGTGCCGACTCTTTGGCGCTGTACAGAAGCTGTTCCAGAATGAAGGCCTCATGACCTCTATATCGGGCAACCCAGACTTTCCTGCTGCATTTTGCTCTGCCTTTCTCTCGCAAACCATAGACCAACCACCCCTTACATTCCATCAAGTTACTTCTGCCTCTTTCCTGCTCCCCCACTCCACACGCAGACCCTGACTCCACTACCTCCCACTGGCAATATGCCCAGCTTTCCCACTTTTATGCCACTCGCAGGAAATCACATTCTTCACAAAGTGCTGCTTCCTTTTGAACGTGGGTGCCTCTTACCTAATACTCTGATCCACACTGTCTCGCTTACATATAGCATGCTGATGGAGGACTCCTCTCCCATTGGGCCACAGGAAAATGGCCGACGGACATGCGTACGCTTTTTGAAAAAGAGAAGAGGATCGCAAGAGAAGATGCGGAGAAGAAGACAAAGGCCATCACTGGAGAGTTTTCAAGCAGAGAAAACTCATTTGCATCAGTAAGAAAAGATATTTCTAAGGAACAGTGGCGCGGATCAGAATAATAAAAGGTAAGAGAAGAAAAGCCTTTCTTAAGGCTATTCCTATGTCTATTTAGTTTTAAAAGATTATTCTAGTGATAGAAAGCCTTTAAAAGGGATTCTACCATTAAAACCCTTTTTTTGTAGATAAGATGTCAGAATAGCCTTTAGAAAGGCTATTTGTCTCTTACCTTTAGATGAGATCTCTGCCGCGCCGTTCCTTAGAAATACCGGTTTTCACCGGTATGCAAATTAGTTCTCTCACAGCGATGGGGGCGTCCCCACTGCTGCTCGAGAACAGGATCCTGCGACACCTCTATCTTCTGCTGGATCTTCCCCTTCTTTCTTCGGCATCATCTCTGACACCTGCGCAGTTGGCTCTGCCAGTGAGACACTAGTAGAGACGACTGCGCATGCGCACAATTGCGGGGTCGGAACTATGGCCGCGCAGTCGGCTCTACTAGTGTCTCACTGGCAGAGCCAACTGCGCAGGCGTCGGAGGTGACGCCGAAGAAAGAAGGGGAGGATCCAACAGAAGATAGAGGCGTCGCAGGATCGTGTTCTCGAGCAGCAGTGGGGACGCCCCCATTTCATTTCCAGCGCTGGGGCCCACCCCCATCACTGCGAGAAAACTAATTTGCATACCGGTAAAAACCGGTATTTCTAAGGAACGGCGCGGCGGAGATCACATCTAAAGGTAAGAGATGAATAGCCTTTCTAAAGGCTATTCCGACGTGTGAATCCTTTTAAGGAGTTAAATAAAAACTATATAAAGTGGATACCCCCAAATTGTACCAAAACATAGAATACAGGTGACATGTCATTTGAGCTGCACAATGAACTCCGTAAAAACTAAGCCCGTAAGAAAGTCACTCACATGCACTATTTCTCCAATTACACTCCATTCTGAATTTTTTTTCCAGCTTCCCAGTAAATTATACAGAATGATAAATGGTACCATTTTGAATAACAAATTTATCCCGCAAACATTAAGCCCTCATACAGCTCTAAGTAGAAAAATAAAGTTCTGGAGATTGGGAATGTGGGGAGTCAAAGTGTCTCCAGCAGGATGGGGTTAAATATAACCACATGCAGAAAAAATATCTGCGAGTATTTTGTAATAAAAGTATGTCAGCATATCTAGGCCAGCTGAATTACCCTCAGGAAGATAACCAACCACCTCACTCCTCCATTGTGACCTCCTGATTAAAATGATAAGGCGTGCTGCAGCAGGTTAGGAAGCACACAGGAGCTAACAATCATCTACATCTCTTTACAAAGGGTCTCATGGAAATGTGTGGGAGAGAGATAGTAGTAGTAGGTTTCATAAAGCTATACTTTTTGGACCGTATTGAGGAATCCTTAAAGGGATTCTACCACTAAAAAATTTTTTTTCTAGTTACCACGTCGGAACAGCCTTTAAAAAGGCTATTCGTCTCTTACCTGTGGAAGTGCTCTCCGCCGCGCCGTTCGTTCAAAATACCGGTTTGTACCGGTATGCTAATTAGTTCTCTCGCAGCGATGGGGGCGTCCCCATCGCAGGAGCAGCGATGGGGGCGTCCCCATTGCAGCTCGAAAACCGACCGCAGCGCCGCCTCTCTGGTCTTCTGTATCCTCCCCTTGCCTCTTCAGCGTCTGTCGGACGCCTGCGCAGTATGCTCTCTGTTCGGCGAAGATTGCCGAACGTACTGCGCATGCGCGAAAGTGCGGTGCCCGCACTATGGCTGGGACCGCAATTTTGCGCATGCGCAGTACGTTCGGCAATCTTCGTCGAACAGAGCGTACTGCGCAGGCGTCCGACAGTACGCTGAAGAAGCAAGGGGAGGACACCGAAGACCAGAGAGGCGGCGCTGCGGTCGGTTTTCGAGCTGCAATGGGGACGCCCCCATCGCTGCTCCTGCGATGGGGACGCCCCCATCTCTGCGAGAGAACTAATTAGCATACCGGTACAAACCGGTATTTTGAACGAACGGCGCGGCGGAGAGCACTTCCACAGGTAAGAGACAAATAGCCTTTTTAAAGGCTATTCCGACGTGGTAACTAGAAAAAAAAGTGTTTTAGTGGTAGAATCCCTTTAATTGTCTGATGGTTAAAGGGGTTGGCCACTTTCAGACCAATATTGACAAATGTACAATAAAAAGATATACAATTTTCCAATATATTTTCTGTATCAATTCCTCACGGTTTTCTAGATTTTGGCTTGCTGTCATTCAGTTAGGGCTCTTTCACATCTGCGCCCGGCACTCAGTTATGAAGGTTTCTGTTTCCTGCATAAAACAGAGCAGGATACGGAAACCTGCAGGACTCTCACCCATTCATTTGAATGGGTGAGAAAGATGTCCAGCCGTGAGCGGCGGTGAGCGTTTTATGCTCTCCGCCGCGAAACCGGGTTTTTTAATCCGGACACAGAGTCGGACATGCAGTACTCGGTGTCCAGATTAAAAAACCGGTTTCGCGGCGGAGAGCATAAAACGCTCACTGCCAGACCCGGTCTGTGCTTTCCGTCTTCTTGCATGTAGAAGACGAAAAGCACAGAATGGAGTGCTGAACGCAGGTGTGAGCCTAGCGTTACTTGTAGAGGATAAAAGTCTGACCATGGTCATGTGATTTACAGTCCATGGTCATGTGATGAGTACACTCTCAGAGCCATATGAGGTCTTAAATGTTTGCGGGACAAATTTTTCTTCCTGATGCGACCATAAATTATTCTGTACAACTTACTGGGACGCTTGGAAAAAAAAAAAAAAAAAAAAATTTCTTTTTCTAAAAGTCACCATATTCAGACACCCCTAACTTTTTTATATTTCTCTGTACAGGGATGAAAAAGAGGCTTTTTTTGTGGGGCCAGGTGTGCTTTTTAGTTATCCCATTTTGGGGAATGTCTATTGCTGTGATCCCTTTTCAGTCAAATTTTTACCAGAGGCAAAACAGTGGAAAAAATGGCTACGGCGTTTACCATATGGGAATAATATTTTTATAGATTTGTATAGCAGGTGTTTTTGGACACAGGGATGCCTAATGTATAAGTGTTTCACTGTATTTAGGTACTTATACTTGTGGTCTAGGGAAAGGGGGGGGGGGAATAATTTGAACTTTTAATTTTTTTACATTTATTATACCCCCTTGGGGTCTTCTTTACTTTAAAAAAAAAACAAAAAAACAGCATTTCTATTGCAGGCTACATAGCGCAGCCTGCAATAGAAACATACTAAAGACAAGGCCAGCGATCCCCCGGAAAATGGCAGCACCCGTACGGCGCCAGTAAAATGGTGCCTTAGTCAGTTTTCAGGCGCCAGAGGGATTAATGCCCACGATCAGTGCAGGCACTGATCACGGGCATTAGCAGCATGTATACACCTGCAGACACCCAACAACTTCTCGGCTCCCGAGCGGCAGCAATATTTAAACACCCGACATACTATTACGGCGGATGTCGGGAAGGGGTTAACAGTAAAATAGTTATTCAAAACAGTAAGTAATTTATCCCTGGCTATACGGTTCGACAGCAAGGATACGTTACGGTATGTTCATACAGTTTTTTTGCCAGCTGATTTGGAGACAGTCTCCAACAAAAAAAAAACATGGGGCGACATGACCCACCTTCAGGTGGATTGTGCCCTTGATAAACCCACTAAAATCAATGGGAGAAGGAAAAACCGCAAGTGTATTTTTTAGGCCATTTGACCTTTGGCACAGCCTAATAGGATTATACTGGGGCATGTAAAGGCATCAGACCCTTTCAATTTAATTTACATGGTTGCCAATGCCTCCAGAACCGTACAGATGCTGCAGTTGCTATAGACCACAGCATCTAAGGGGTTAAACGCACAGGATCAGCAGCAGTTTGCTTATCGGTGGTGTTAAGTGCAGGTACCTAGCTGTGAATACAAACCTGGGCATACACACCTGACCATGTGGGAGACCCTGCATTATCCCATAGCAAGGGGATGAGAAAGTGAATGTGATTTTCGTAGAAAGTCTACATGTCAGACACTAATGAGTAAAGAATGCATGACAACAGTGTGGCTAAAAAGTCATTCGTTTACACAGAACACCATCAATGTCAAGTGTGTAATTGTGTAGGCTTAGGGAAAAGGATGTAAAAGCACAGTGTGCACAGTACCGTAATCAGCTCTTTTTTTACTGGGTGTAGTGAGCGGCATTATATTGTACCTAGAACAAGAAAGAATACTCATGGCGAATGTTTTATTCACAAATCCACTTTTAATAGATGCAAAAAGCAGGGCTGTGGAGTTTGGAGGCAAACTTAGGTTTGGCACAACTCAACTCAAGCAGACCTATTTTAGTGGGGCTTATTTTGAACCATGGATGTCCATTAAAATCTGTGGGTCTGGAACAATCATGGACAACACATGCCCCAAAAAGAAGTAGGATTGTATACTGTCACTGTGTCACATTTCTGCTGTAAAAGGCATTAGGTGTACAACATGCTGGAACTTTTGTCCCTACCCCACAAAAATTTTAAAAATATATATATGGCTATATGCGTGCCTTCTGTACACATGAACCAGAGTGGATATACACTCACCGGCCACTTTATTAGGTACACCTGTCCAACTGCTCATTAACACTTAATTTCTAATCAGCCAATCACATGGCGGCAACTCAGTGCATTTAGGCATGTAGACATGGTCAAGACAATCTCCTGCAGTTCAAACCGAGCATCAGTATGGGGAAGAAAGGTGATTTGAGTGCCTTTGAACGTGGCATGGTTGTTGGTGCCAGAAGGGCTGGTCTGAGTATTTCAGAAACTGCTGATCTACTGGGATTTTCACGCACAACCATCTCTAGGGTTTACAGAGAATGGTCCGAAAAAGAAAAAACATCCAGTGAGCGGCAGTTCTGTGGGCGGAAATGCGTTGTTGATGCCAGAGGTCAGAGGAGACTGGCCAGACTGGTTTGAGCTGATAGAAAGGCAACAGTGACTCAAATAGCCACCCGTTACAACCAAGGTAGCCAGAAGAGCATCTCTGAATGCACAGTACGTCGAACTTTGAGGCAGATGGGCTACAGCAGCAGAAGACCACACCGGGTGCCACTCCTTTCAGCTAAGAACAGGAAACTGAGGCTACAATTTGCACAAGCTCATCGAAATTGGACAATTGAAGATTGGAAAAACGTTGCCTGGTCTGATGAGTCTCGATTTCTGCTGCGACATTCGGATGGTAGGGTCAGAATTTGGCGTCAACAACATGAAAGCATGGATCCATCCTGCCTTGTATCAACGGTTCAGGCTGGTGGTGGTGGTGTCATGGTGTGGGGAATATTTTCTTGGCACTCTTTGGGCCCCTTGGTACCAATTGAGCATCGTTGCAACGCCAAAGCCTACCTGAGTATTGTTGCTGACCATGTCCATCCCTTTATGACCACAATGTACCCAACATCTGATGGCTACTTTCAGCAGGATAATGCGCCATGTCATAAAGCTGGAATCATCTCAGACTGGTTTCTTGAACATGACAATGAGTTCACTGTACTCCAATGGCCTCCACAGTCACCAGATCTCAATCCAATAGAGCATCTTTGGGATGTGGTGGAACGGGAGATTCGCATCATGGATGTGCAGCCGACAAATCTGCGGCAACTGTGTGATGCCATCATGTCAATATGGACCAAAATCTCTGAGGAATGCTTCCAGCACCTTGTTGAATCTATGCCACGAAGAATTGAGGCAGTTCTGAAGGCAAAAGGGGGTCCAACCCGTTACTAGCATGGTGTACCTAATAAAGTGGCCGGTGAGTGTATATTCGGAAAGAGGATGCAAAGTGCCCATATAAGTACCAAGCTAGCACAAAGAATGTTTAATTCAATACAACCAGTCTACTGCTCAGGATAAGCTGAAGTCAAACGTACTCTCTAAACCTTGCCAAGCAGTGAAACTCACAGCAATTCCATTCTTGGTAGTACCATGCACAGGTATTACAGTGTGGATTGCATCATTTCAATACTATACAAGTTTCAGCAACTGCTGGCTGAAAGGTAGGAACTTTAAAAAAATATACATACAGACATCAGAACCATTTTCCCCTTTGATAGCCGGGTTTACCATGGAAATGCAGAAGTACTAGTAGCTACAAGGACACCAGTTATGAAGCACTCCCAAATATACAGCCACTATAGGGGTAGTGTAGATATAGTTACATCCAATGTCTGGGCCGCTGCAGCTTTCAATTCTCGGTAAATGAAACCCCATTTCATTTCAACTATATATAATCACTGGTCGTATGGTTTCGCTTTGTGGCTGGGTTTTTTTGTTTGTTTGTTTTTTTAACTGAAGACCTGCACAAAGGTTTTAACTGCAGTAATGCATAGCCCATGTGACTATACATCTCACCTGTGTGCTAATAGTCAGTAAACCAAAGGAGGGACTGGCAAGTCAGCGGTCACCACATGCAGCTGAGGACTCCCAGGACTTGAATATCATTGTGAGCCTGAACAGACAACAGAGCCCCGGGAAAAGGAGAGTACGCTTTGACTGGTTGGTCCAATTCCTTTAAGTGAAAGCCCTGGTTGGTCATTGCCTTTTCAGCATTACAGGCCACAAAATTCTGCAGGTTGTTAAAGAGGTTGGCCACTTTCAGACCAATATTGACAAACAAATGTACAATAAAAATATATGCAATTTTCCTATATACTTTCTGTATCAATTCCTCCCGGTTTTCTAGATCTCTGCTTGCTGTCATTCATTCTGTTACTTCTAGTGGATAAAACGCTGACCATGGTCATGTGATTTACCGTCCATGGTCATGTGATGACCACACAGGTGCCACTCGTTATAGTCACAGCACAGTAATCAGACATCTGCCTGGTAATCAGCTGTGCACCTGTGTGCTCATCACATGACCATGGACCATAAATCACATGACCATGGACCGTATATCACATGACCATGATCAGAGGTTTATCCACTAGAAGTAACAGAATGAATGACAGCAAGCAGAGATCTAGAAAACTGTGAGGAATTGATACAGAAAGTATATTGCAAAATTGTATATCATTTTATTGTACATTTGTTTGTCAATATTGGTCTGAAAGTGGCCAACCCTTTTAATGGCAATCAGAGGCATTATTACTTTGGATGACGTCCCCGTAGTCTGGAAATGTCATTGCCTATGCTGAGCTGAAGCCACTCTTCCTGCACAGAGAGTAGGTGAGCAGTTAGCAGAAAAACCGTCAACACTGCGTTTTTGGGGGGAGTTTTGAAAATTTGTTGTATTCAATAAAACGTGACCTGCAGCACAGTGCCATAGGGTAAAAGTAGCTGACCAGATCCCTTTAAATAATAAAAACAAGACTCCCAGGAGAGACAGTGGGGGGAATCTATTCATTTCCTACTCCGGTCTTAATTCCCCAGATGGTCTCTGGCCTCTTAATAATTCAAAAGCATCCCATGCACCCCAATTCAAACCTATAGCAGTCAGAAACTGGCATACATTTATAACTCAAATCAGCTTTCTCTAGTAAATTTTAGTGGTCAAAGCTTCTACACCCAGGGCCACATTGTTCTCTGCCCTGCTCCACCCACTTTCGGAAAAAGCAGGATAGAAAAGGAACATTGTGGCACATCTTTGGTGCAAGAAAGGACTATGCACCACATTTACGCCAAAAAACCAGAGCAGAATAAGTAAATTTCCCCTCAGCAAGTCCTGCTTACCACACCGACACAGGAATGGCATTTCTTCTCTATATTATGCACACAAGGCTGTCAATCATCCTGTGTGGACAGGATAAGCAGGACTCAGTCTCTCCGAGGAGTCCTCAAGATTTATTGTGCTTTTATAGTCATTTTTCACATGCTCATTATTAACTGTTCTGAATCTGAAAAATTCACTTCAATTTTCCCTGGACATGTCATCAAAAGTGCTCTGCTTTCTTGCAACCCACATGTCTCTTTATGTTCAGACCTTATACATTTTAAAAGGAGTCTGTCTACAGGAAATATGGCATCTTGTCCCTTGTATGGTGGCTTCTACACTTTCTAAAGACTCCTTTCTTATTATGCATTGCAGCATCATTTTTATGAGAATCAGCATTTTATTCTTATGCAAATTAGCTGAAAAGGGATTGAGGGCTTTAATCTCTGCTGTAGATAACCAGCACTGGCAGGGGAACCCTAAAGCCTTTTTCAGATAATTTGCAAAAAAATAAAATGCCAATTTTCATAAAAATGAAGCAGTTCGCCAGAATTAAAAAGACATCTTTGGAAAGTGCAAAAGCCTTACTACAAGGTGGTGACAGGTTGATATTGATTTTTCCTGCTGACAGACTCCCTTTCAGGCTATGGACATCTGTAACATGAAATAAATGATTCTTGCATACGTTAGCGGTTACGGTACCTTGAGTTAATAATTTCACTAAAACAGCCCATACACATTAGATGTAGGTCTGCCAAACCTGCAGATTTCAGCAGGTTCAGTTGACCATTCAACAAGGGTGGTCCAGGACGTTTAACCCCTGATATCCACCTGTTGGATTCCCTCTTTTATTCATATGGAGATAAGCTGTTACCAGATGTGTCAGCAGCATATTCCCCTGTCTTATTCAGTACACATCCAAGTCTCTGCCAAGCATGCATGCATGTAGGAGAAGTCTGGCAAGAAAGCAGTTAGCTGTCATCTGAACTCTGGTTTGGCTATCTTAAGTTTCAGACTGTAATCACCATTTGGTCAGTCATTTTCGGAGTTCTTGATTCTAATTTCAGACTTCCAGTAATACATGCCTGATGTCAAATCTGTAAGCACAGCATGAAGCAGCACTGATTTAAGTAGTACTTTTTCTCTGCTGACAGACACTGATGTTGAGGACTGAGAATCCCACACCCCCAACCTGACAAGAATTCTCTCCTCTCTTTAATCTGATACCTAGGCTGTGCGATTCAATCTTCTCCCCCTGCAGACCACTGAAGTTTCTGTCTCATGTACAGCAAAGCATGTGTGTGTGTGTGTGAGATCTACCCTCTCCCTGAACACTTAGCTGCTTCTCTTTACTGTATACATCCTCCTCCCACCTCTAACACAAGGACAGTTGGCAAAGCTAGGAGCAGTGTGCTCTGCCATCTAATCGAAAGAAGAGCATTCAGGAAGTTCTTAAGGGGGGAAAAAAAAAAGTTGCCAGTTTTGGGGGTTTTTTTTTTTTTTTTGGGGGGGGGGGGGGGGTGGCACATAAGAGCCAGGTATACACTAACACTGAGTCTGATCATATTCGTTTTGTGAACGGCCCCTAAGGGGCAGAAAGGAATAACTTGGGGACAGACACCTCTTGGTTTGTCTCCCTAGGGAACAAAGAACCAGGCAACACTGACATCCAAGTGACTGGCCACTCTGGTTACTAGTGAAGGCTGGGTTCATATCTGCATTGGAGTCTTGCACCTAATCAGTTTTTGAGATCTGTCAAAAGATCATAAAAACTAAATAGAATGGATCACATAAAAAACAAACAACAACATTGATTTCAATGGGTTTTTAAAGCCACCTGTTGGTGTCCATTTGGAGTATTTCCACCATTTAGCTACCCTTTCAGATGGAGACAAAAGTCGGGCTTACAGCACTTTTGCTTTGTCCAAAAATACATAAGTTTACATGATGGACAGTAATTTTTTTTTCCTTTATTAAATATAAACACTGAGTTGTATGGAAGGCAGTCACAAATGGATTGCCAACAAATGGTAATCGGTGTTCGTTTTCCATATTCATCCTTCTCTGTGCATGGTCAGAATGAAGACAAGTGAGGTTAAAAAGGATCTGCCATAAACAGACAAATGTACGCTTTTTTGACGGACACCAGTAGATGCTTCCATCAAAACCAACGGATTTTACGCATCTTATTTGACGAATTCAGAACGAGCGGACATCCAAGCACAGATGTGAACCAAGCCTTACGCTAGGTTCACACTAGTGTAATTTGAGTCCGCATGGGTAACCGAAAGACGGAGACCCTGTCTGCTTAAAAAGCGGTTATCTACAGAAACCCACACACCTCATAAGCTATAATGGGTTCCACCAGTTTTATACTGATACTGGCAGAGGGAAGTGCCCTCCTCACAGGACTTTTCTCGGACAATATTCAGCAGAATCTGCAATGGAGTCTCCAACGCAGATGAGAATCTAACCTAGTAGCACAAGACAATACAGTAATACAATGACTAGAGAACCAGATGGGCAGAATCCACAGGGCTGGCGGTGTCTAAAAGCATGATGCAGCCACTGGCACTACAGCAATATGGGAAGCTTCATTGTTTCCTAAAAGATGCCAAGGGGCACTTGAATTCCATTGACGGGATTGGTGTAAATGACAGATGGTTCCTATGGCACGGTGACAGAAATTCTCCCACTATAACCTGAGTCTCTACATACATGTCAGTCTTCCCTGTGTCATCCAGCACACATATGCCACCTTCTCCCGGCCCCACACCTTCCTCCCTAGTACCTAGCAGCAGCAGCTTGAGCTCTCGCCGAGACTCCTTCTTGTCCCGCTTGATTTTCTTCTCGATCTCAGCGTTGATCCTCTTGGATTCCTTTACCTCTTCGCTCAGACAGCAGGCCATCATGGAGTCCAGAGTCATCCCTTCCCCCGGCACCACGGCCCGCACCGGGGGCCTCTCCCTCCCGGGGGACACTTACTCACCGCCCCGGTCTCCGAGCCTCCTCACAACAAGGCGCCAGACATCCAGCCTCAGATACAGGAGGAGGGAGGGGGGCGGACACCAAGCACTTCCCCTCCCTGCCTGGCCGTGACCGGGGTTTCCGCTTTCTGAGGCCCCGGAGAAGCCACAACCTAACCCTCTGTCTGAAAACACTCCGTGAAAGGCAGCCCAGCCGACCAATCAGCGCTCCCACTGTCACACGTCCCCGGCTGGGAGGGACGTGATGCACGTCAGGGTTGGTTGATCTCTTCCCGTAGCTGCTAGGGCGTGGGCGCGGGGAATTGTGGGTAGCGTAAGAAAGGCGCTGGATTTATTGGGTTTCCATGGAAATCATGGCCTAGCATAGCTTCTGTGGTAACACGTCCTCACCTAGCCGCCTCGTAGGCGTTAGCTCCTTGTGTCTTCATGTCTCCAATAGCATGTCAATGTAGTGATATAGAAGAATACATTCAAGAGTAAACCCTGTCCAAAGCCACCTGGACCGCACATTGCTAATCCCATATCTGATACTGACGTGAGCAGTGGTTACATATAGTATGCCTATGTGCATATAACCCCACCCCTGAATAATCTGGTCATGCCCTCCACATGATATATAATGGTTCAAAATCACCAACAGCTAATGGTCTTCTTGAAACGATAGTATGGAAAACTGAAAATTGTCTGCAGAAAATGTGGTCTGGGTAAGGGAGTGGTCAGTGGTGTAACTAAGCTCTTGTGGCCTCCAGTGCAAACTTTTCTCCGGGACCCCTCCTTAGAGCGGATTCTTGACAGTGACAGTTAATGCTGCAGTGATATCTCAGATACTTGAAAGGGATACAGCTGTAGTATCCACAACTGCAGTTATCAAGAATACGGTGAGTGAGCAGTGCCCAGAATATAAACAATACTGGGACAGTATAATATGCTCTGCAGTGGCCTCCACACTGTATTATATACTCTGCAGTGGACCCATATAGTATTATATAAATCACAGTGGCCCCACACAGTATTTCTCTGCAGTGGCCCTGACACAGTATTATATGATCCACATTGGCCCCAACAAAGTATTATGGCCCCCATACAGTATTATATGCTGCACAGTGGCCCCCCACACAGTATTATATGCCCCATAGTGGCCCCGAAATACAGTGTTATGTGATCCACAGTGGCCACCACACAGTATTATATACTCCACAGTGGACCCATATAGTATTATATAAATCACAGTGGCCCCACACAGTATATTCTCTGCAGTGGCCTTGACACAGTATTATATGATCCACATTGGCCCCAACAAAGTATTATGGCCCCCATACAGTATTATATGCTGCACAGTGGCCCCCACACAGTATTATATGCCCCGTAGTGGCCCCGAAATACAGTATTATGTGATCCACAGTGGCCACCACACAGTATTATATGCTCCCAGGAGCCCCCCACCTCAGATCTGATGCTATTATTATACTCTGGGGTCTATCTGCCAGGAATATTATCTGTCTGCAGCAATAATCACAGAGCCTGGGAAGTCTACCAGTCTGGTACTAATATTATCAGGAAATAGAAACAAACATTTCACAGAGTATCTCGCTTTACATAAAAGCTAAAATGTTTGGGCACCCCTATTAAAAAGTTTGGGCACCCCTATTAATCAAGAATCAGTGACGAAGTTGAAGTTACGCCGGGGATGGATATTTCAGCAAGACAATGATCCAAAACACTGCTCCAAATCAACTCAGGCATTCATGCAGAGGAACAATTACAATGTTCTGGAATGGCCATCCCAGTCCCCAGACCTGAATATCATTGAACATCTGTGGGATGATTTGAAGCGGGCTGTCCATGCTCGGCAACCATCTAACTTAACTGAACTTGAATTGTTTGTCCAAAATACCTTTATCCAGGATCCAGGAACTAATTAAAAGCTACAGGAAGCGACTAGAGGCTGTTATCTTTGCAAAAGGAGGATCTACTAAATATTAATGTCACTTTTCTGTTGAGGTGCCCATACTTTTGCACCGGTCAAATTTTGGTTTAATGCATATTGCACATTTTCTGTTAGTACAATAAACCTCATTTCAATCCTGAAATATTACTGTGTCCATCAGTTATTAGATATATCAAACTGAAATGGCTGTTGCAAATACCAAAATATTTAGAACTAAAAATGATTAAGATTAATAGGGGTGCCTAAACTTTTTCATAGGACTGTATATAGTACTGGAAAACTAATATAGCGCAACATGGTTTTTCTCTGTCAGAGTTCATCAGGATTCAATAGCCAACAAATAAAAAACAAGTATGGACAACAATAGTCATCGTCACACAGACACTGATCTAGATAACAGTTCTCTATTGCTAGAAGGGATGCTTTACTGGATTATATACACAAATATTGCAATATAGAAAGATAACACATCAGTATTTTCACAAATATTCCCTGACCTCTCTTTGGCAGCTGGGATACGGATGAATGAGTAGCTTTTTATTGCATTATAACTTTCATGTGGCTATCCTCTGCTGGTTATTATCTATGATCCTCAGACTGATTACACTGGTCAACAGCCAAAATGTTTCGGGCATCAAACCAGTTGTTCTTAACTAATTTTGGGGTGCTGAGATTGAAATTGATGCTAAAATTTTAAAATTGGCTTTACTTTTCATGATATAGACGTGCATTTTATATTTCTATTTATATTTGGTTAAGAAAGCCTACCACCTGTATTTTGGCTGCAAAATAGGCGACCAGGACAAGAGTTGGGCTCCACACATATGCTGTAATACATGTTCTTCAAATCTCAGACAGTGGTTGAACCGGAAGAGACAGTCTATGCCGTTTGCAGTGCCAATGGTCTGGAGAGAGCCATCTGACCATAGTGGCAATTGCTACTTCTGCAAGGTACCTCCAATTGGGAAAGGAATTTCAAAAAGAAAGAAGTGGACTTTACAGTATCTGAATATTCCATCTGCGATACGCCCAGTAGCTCATTCTGAAGAATTGCCAGTTCCAAATGCTCCAGAAACATTCTCGCTCGATTCCACTGATGAGGAAGAAGGAGGAGTTTGTCATGAACCATCTACCTCGTCAGATCCAGACTTTCCTGCATCACTCTCCACTGAACCGCACCTTATATCGCAAAGTGAACTTAACGATCTTGTTAGAGATCTAGACCTGCCCAAGAGTAAGGCCGAGCTCTTAGGTTCCAGACTTCAACAGTGGAATCTGTTGGCAGATGATGTTCGAATTTCTTTCTTTAGGAACCGTCAACAGTCTCTTGTCCAATTCTTCTTCATGGAGGGTCATCTTGTTGTATGCAGTAACGTTTGTAGTTTAATGGATGCTCTCAAAATCAGCTATAACCCCGATGAGTGGAGGCTATTTATCGATTCATCAAAGCTAAGTTTAAAGCTGTCTTACTTCACAATGGCAATGCACTACCATCAGTTCCAATTGGTTATGCTGTTCACATGAAGGAAACCTATAACAACATGAAAGAGCTCTTGAGATGCATAAACTATGATCAACATCTGTGGTGACTTGAAGGTGGTAGCGCTAGTGCTTGGTCTACAGGGAGGATACACCAAGTACTGCTGCTTCCTATGTGAGTGGGACAGTCGTGCAAGATCAGAACACTACAAGAAAAGAGACTGGCCACTCAGAAAGTCACTGCAGCCAGGGACTAAAAATGTTATGCATCCAGCACTTGTTCAAGCAGGAAAGATTCTGTTACCTCCTTTACATATCAAGCTTGGTCTTATGAAGAATTTTGTAAAGGCAATGGATAGAAATGAAGAGGCATTCAAATATCTCCTCTGTAAGTTTCCAAGGTTGAGTGAAGCGAAGATAAAAGCAGGAGTCTTTATTGGTCCTCAGATTCGTATGCTTCTTCAAGATGACGAGTTTTACCATTTGCTGCGTGGCAAAGAAAAGACTGCATGGGAAGCATTCAAGTTAGTCGTGACTAATTTCTTGGGAAACACCAAAGCAAATAATTATGAAGAGTTGGTTGAAAATCTCCTGAAGGCATATAAAATCCTGGGATGTAACATGTCTTTAAAGATTCATTTCTTACACTCTCATTTAGACTTCTTTACACCAAACTGTGGAGCGGTGAGCAATGAACATGGTGAACAATTTTATCAGGAAATTGCGACTATGGAAAAGAGATATCAGGGTAAATGGAACCCATCAATGCTTGCAGACTATTGCTGGACAATTATCAGAGACAATCCCATGTCTGAATACAAGAGACGTGAGTAAAGGAGCCGAATAGCAATTCAATAAGGATCTACGTTCGAAAGTTCAATAAACATACTTCATTTGTAAAAAATTCTTAGATATGACTATAAATTATAGTTGATTTTAGATAGAACTAAGTTTCCTAAGAATATATTTCTAAAATTTTAAAAACAGTAAACTTGCACCTCTATTATTGCAGAAGTAATAAATATGTATCATATTCTATACAATTCACAAAACAGTAAAATGAGAACTCTTCGATATCATAGAAACTAGAGCCAATTGACAGTTTTCCTTGTGATATTTGAATTCAGCACATAAAAATCATTAGGGAATGACTCATTTCATTTCAGAAACAACCAACTTTTGAAAATTTGTTGACCAGTGTTATTGATATGACCATTAGGGTGGTTGTTGAGCTAACACTTTTTCAACTGTAACTAATTGTTATTAGCTGTGGAAGTGACAGTAATTTGTTTTCGTGCTTTCCATACTGAGTGGGTGATTTGCCATAATATCGCATAATATTTGTAAATACTGTTATCTTTATATATGGTAATATTTAATCTGAACCACTTAAAGGGATCCTAGCAGTGGATACCCTTTCTTTCTTGCTAACACATAGGAATAGCCTTAAGAAAAACTATTATTCTCCTGCCTTCAGACGTCTTCTCCGGGCCGCCGTTCGGTATAAATCCGGGTTTTCTTCGGTATGCAAATGAGTTCTCTTGCAGGACTGGGGGCAGTTCCAAGTGCTCAAATAGCACTGGGGGCATCCCCAATGCTGTGAGAGAAATCTCCAGTGATGCCTCCATCTTTTCTGGAACGCCCTCCCCACACTGTCTTCTTCCGTCCTGGGTTTCAATCTTCTAGACATGCACAGTCGGCTCTGCCATCAGGCCTCGGGCAGAGCCGACTGCGCATGCAGATTTACGGTGCCTGAATAGCCTTTTTAAAGGCTATTCATGCATATGTGGGGCTCTATTAGCATGATTTTGCTGATAGAGCCCCTTTAAAGAAAATAAAAAAAACCTAATACCCCTTATATTTTCCTTGCTTTTCTGCTGCATTTTTCTTTTTTTTTCAACCCTCATATAACTTTATGGGGAAAATGCAGCATTTCCACAGGTAAAATTAATTCTTTTTTTTTAAATGTAGATTGTGAGCCCCATATAGGGATCACAATGTACATTTTTTTTTTCCTATTAGTATGTCCTTGTAGAATGGGAGGAAATCCACGCAAACATGGGGAGAACATACTAAATCCTTGCAGATGTTGTTCCTGGCGGGATTCGAACCCAAGACTCCAGCGCTGCAAGGATGCAGTGCTCCCCTATTTTCCATCCGTAATGGTACCTGCCAGGGTCCAATCCTGATATTACTGGGATTAAGATGCTTGACTGCGACTTTAAAATCTGCCTTTTTGTGGATGATGTTTTGTGGTCCCTCACAAATCCCCTCACTACCCTTCCCAACCTCTTATTGACATTACAGGAGTATGGCTCCCTGTCGGGTTATAAGATTAATTCCTCAAAGACAGAGGCGGCTCTCCCCCTGAATATCCCTGGTCCGGCCCTCCACCTGTTGCGCCAAAACTACAGGTTTCAGTGGCGTGACCGCTCACTTAAGTATCTGGGTATTCAGCTCTCCTCATTCTATTTTACTTACTTACTTGTACTCTGCTAACTTTCCACGCCTATTTAATGAATTGTGCTTGCTTATGGATAAGTGGGGTCCTCTCCACATCTCCCTCATAGGTCGTATCACGGCCGTTAAGATGACCATACTTCCCAAACTTTTGTACTTCTTTGAAACTCTTCCTGTTGCTGTTCCCTGCTTTGGTCCCTTCAGAAGGCTATTTTCCATTTCATTTGGAACAAGATACGCCACTGTATACCTTGATCTGTTATGCTGGAGGGTAAGGCTGAGGGGAGACTTGTGGTTCCACATCTACTTTATTATTACTGGGCCACCCACCTGCGTTGCATCCCCTTTTGGGCTGCATCAAGGGCTTTCACCAGATGGGTCAAAATTGAAAAATTTTGGCTAGCCCTGACCACCCCAATGCCTTCCTGTGGTCCCGCTCGCCTCCTGCTCCGGCCATCCCCCTTCTGGGTCCCATAGAGTTTACCAGATCTATTTGGACTACATGTAGTAGGTTATTTCCGCTTGCGTCCCCTGGCTCCTCTTTGATTTCCTTCCTTTTCAATCCTCTCCTCCCAGAGGGGCTGGGTGCTCGTATGGTGCACCCTTGGGGTAGTCATGGTTTGTTCCATGTGGCAGATCTGGTCGATCCTTTCTCCTTGGTGCTCAGGCCCTTTGACTACTTTATTAATACCTTGCGGATGCCTAGATCGAAGTGGTTTCACTGTCATCAGATTGCACACTTTTTGTTTACTATGTTTGGGGCTCTGAGGGTTTCCGTCCCCACTAACTTTGAGAGGTTGTGCTGTGCTGGCACCTCTACTAAGGGTGTGATTTCAGACATCTATCGATTATTATCCTCTCTGGATGGACGGACCCCTCTGGCTCACAAATATATGACTTGTTGGTCGTCTGATTTGGGCAGGCAGGTTTCTTAGGCCCAGTGGCAGATCATCTGGTCTCGTGCTATTAAGTCGGCCACCTGCATAACTTACTGTGAAACCCAGTATAAAATTCTTCTGCATTGGTACCACACCCCAGCCCTCCTTCAAACGTTAAACCCCAATATTCCCTCTAATTGTTGGAGATGCCTTTTGGGTCCAGGTACTCTTTTCCATATTTGTTGGGACTGCCCTCTGATCCGTCCTTTTTGGCTGGAGGTGAAGTCCATGATAGAAGCAATATTCCCTCACGCTGTCCCCCTGGACCCTCTGGTTTATCTTCTTAACTTACCTCCCAGGCCCCTGTGTAAACACCTTGCTGTTTTTATATATTTGTACTGCGGCTAAGTCCCTTATAGCTTGTCACTGGAAAAGTACCCAACCCCCCTCGGCCCCCTTTCTGCTTGCTCGTATCAAAGATGTTGCCTGAAAGTGCCTGGAGTTTCTCACTGCCACTCTGAATAATTGTTAGGTTGGGTCCCGCAGGTTTTCCGTCCAGGGCACAGCGCCACCTGCGGGACAATCCAACCCTTGCCCTTGTCTTGCAGTGAGCTGTATGCACTCTAAGTTAAGCTTTCTGCCTACTGAGTGTGCTCAGACTTTTTGGAGGCGCTCAGAGGCTAAGTACCATTCTGCCCATACTGAGCATGTCCGGCGAAGTTATGCTACCGCCTCTGTGGGCGGGGACTTGCCTTTATATAGTGTGAGCCGACGCCCACCCGCTGCTCACACTTTGACTAATATACTTTGAGACAAGAGGTCAGGGCTAGGTTCCAGTGAAAGGCAGGAGCAGTTTAGGGATCTAGTTAGGATTCCTTTGCTCTGCCAGTGGGAATCTGAATAGCTTGCTTGAACTGTCCAGTATACAGTAGCTCCAAAGCTGTTGTGGAGCCATTTGTGTTGCTGACCAGGGGTGATGTTTAACCCTTGGCAGCCTTTCCTAACAATGATAGTGAACAAGTCGTAACCCTAGCTGGCTAATGAAGGTCTGAAACCTACAATCTACAAGGGTTCCCAACCTTTTGCAAGGTACTCCTTTCCCTTTTTCTCTCTAAAATTGTACTCAAACATTATAATTTTAAGCAATATGAGTGTATTATTGACAAATGTCTTTAATCAAGATACAAATTAGCGTTCCCAAAGAATAAGACATTTGGTGTTGCCAAAGCATAGGGTGGTGGGGGGGGGGGGGGGTACGGGGTCCATGAGTTGGGGGGTTTGAGTGTCCTTAGGGTCTCGTCTTTCTGGTTTGGTCTCGTCGTTCTTGTTTGGGGCGTGTGGGTATGGGGTAGACAGTTGATGGGGGGGGCTTAGTGGTGTGTGGGTGGGGGGTTTAATAGTCCATGGAGGATGGGTGGTTTGACAGTCCATGTGTCTCATCTTCCTCTTGTTTGGTGAGAGCTGGACACGTATTGGGCAGTGATCTCCACAGTGGCCTCCTCTTCTCCTAGTAGGCTGTAGTTTGTTAGTTAGTTTGGATGAGTTTCCTCTTCTCGTCTGCAGATGTGAAGTCTGGGATATGGGCAGAGAGTCTTTGGAAGTAGATGGCCCTCACAGCTGAGTATTTGGTGCAGTATAGCAGGAAGTCTCGTCTTCTATGGCCCCTTGGTCACATTGCTGGCACAGTCTCTTCTCCCGTGACTTGTACGTCTGCCTGTGCCGCCCTGTTTTGATTTCTAGGTTGTGGGCACTCAGTCTGTACCGGCTCAGGGCTTGTCTGTGTTTGGGGTGGCGTATTTTCTCCAAGTAGGTGACCATGGTGTAGTCCCTTTGTAGGGAATGGTACATGGTGAGTTTCTTGGAGTTATTTATTTAGTTTCTCCATGCTTCGATGTACTGCTCTCTGTTTGCCTCTGTGGTTGCCTTTATTTGGGCCTTGGTCATCGACTGTTAGTGTTTTTGGTTTGGTGGTTGGCTGTTGTTTGGTTGAGGGGTGTCTGGTTTGCTCAGGGCTCTGTGGCTTAGCCATGCTTGGTGGTGGTAGGAGTCGGGGTTGCTCCCCTGAATGTGCACCTGGTAAGTGAGTGCTCTCTTCTTTATGGTGAGCCATAGGGGGAGTCTACCTAGCTCTGCCCTGCAAGCTATGTTGAAGGTGCTACGATGGACATGGAGCAGGTATTTGCAGAACTCCAAGTGGAAGGTCTCTGTTGGACTGGAGTCCCATTTTGGCTGGTCTGGGTAGGTGGCTGTGCCCCAAACCTCGCTGCCATAGAGAAGGATCGGGGCGATGACTGTGCCAAATATCTTCAGCCAGACCCTCGCCGGTGGTTTGAGGTGATACAGTTGTCTTGTGATGGCGTAGAATGTTCTGCAGGCTTTTACTTTCAGGGTTTTTATTGCTGTTTTGAAGCTTCCTGATTGGCTGAGCTCCAACCCCAGGTAGGTGTAGCTGTTGGTTTACTCCAGTGTGGAGCCGTTCAGTGTGAATTCTGGGGTGGGAGCTTTGTTGTGGCCCTTCTTCTGGAGTACCATGGCTTTTGCTCTTCTTGTGGTTGATGGGTAGGGCCCATGTTGTGCTGAATTTTTCCAGCACTGACAGATTTTCTTGGAGGTCTTTCTCGGTGGGGGACAGGAGTAGGAGGTCGTCGACATATAGCAGGAACTTCACCTTACTGTCATTCAGGGTGAGGCCTGGGGTTGGTGATGCCTCCAGGACTGTGGCCTGTTCATTGATGTAGATGTTGAAGAGCGTTGGGCTCAGGCTACAGCCTTGTCTGACCCCTCGGGCCTGTTGGAAGTATGCTGTCCTTTTCCCGTTCACCTTCAAACTGCATTGGTTTCTGGTGTTGGAGCTCTTGATGACGTCATGCGTTCTTCCTCCTATTCCACTCTCTAGGAGTTTTAGTAGCAGGCCTGGGTGCCACACTGAGTCGAATGCCTTCTTGAGGTCCACGAAGCAGGCGAATATTTTGCCTTTTTTGGTATTGTGGACGTGGGTCTTGATGAGACTGTGCAGGGTGTAGATATGGTCCGTGGTGCGGTGGTTTGGCATGAACCCTGCTTGGCTCTTGCTGAGGACCCTGTGTTGTGTGAGGAAGGTGAGGATTCTGTGGTTGATTATGCTGTTGAGTAGTTTCCCCAGCGTGCTGCTGACGCAGATCCCTCTGTAGTTGTTGGGGTCGTATTTGTCTCCATTCTTGTAGATGGGGGTTATGAGGCCTGTGTTCCAGTCTTGGGGGAGGTGCCCTGCATTGAGGATGAGGGTGAATAGTTTTGCCAGTGCCGTGTGTATTGCTGGAGGGCTGTATTTGATCATCTCTGGAAGGATGCTGTCAGGGCCGCTGGCCTTTCTGCTTTTCATCAGGGCGATTCTTACTTGTATGTCTTTTATGGTGATTGGTGAGTCCAGAGGGTTCTGGAAGTCCTTGATGACTTTCTCCATATCCCTCAGTTTGGTGATTATCTGTTGCTGTTCTGGGGTTAGGTCTTCTTCAGGGATATTTTTGTAGAGACCTCTGAAATAGTTGAGCCAGATGTTGCCGTTTTGGATGTGGAGGGAGATTTTCTTGGGCTTTGTGCCCATATGGTGCCAGGTCTCCCAGAATGAGCTGTCTTTGAGGGAGTCCTCTAGTTGTTCTATTTTGTGGGAGAGGTACCTGTGTTTCTTCTCTCTGAGGGTGCCTTTGTATCGCTTGCTCAGATTGTCATAGGTTTCCCTTGCCTCCTTGTTGTTGGGGTCTCTGTGTTTTTGGTTGGAGGCTGCTCTTAGGGAATGGCGTAATGCTCTGCAGTCGCTGTCGAACCATTTGTGGGACTGTTTATTGGTTTGTCTTATGGGTTTGGTTCGTTTCAGGCCTGCTAGTTCTTCTGTGGTCTGAAGGATGTATTTGAGATCCTTCACAGCTCTGGTGACTCCCTGTTGGTCTGGCTGATAGGTGTTTGTATGGAAGTTTGTGAGCAGTGTCTTGATTTCGGGTCGGTTGGTTGCGTTGGTATATTTCATGGCCTGGTGGTTGGCCCATTTGAAATGTCTTGGTAGGTTGTAGAGGCCGGTCTGTTGGGGCTCCTGTGGGGGTGTTTTGTTTGTGTCTCTCATGTAGAGTAGGATCTGGTTATGATCTGATAGGTGAGAGTCAGGAGCGATTGTGAAGTCTTCAATTTCTGACAGGTCTGCGTCTGTAATGGTGTAGTCCACCACACTGTTGCCCAATTGGGAGTTTAGTGTGAAACGTCCTATGGAGTCGCCTCTGATACGTCCATTCATTATGTATAGACCTAGGCTCCGGCACATGTTCAGCAGTTATCTCCCGCTCTTGTTGACAATTCTGTCCTGGCTGTTTCTTCTTGTCTGTGTGGGTTCTGGGTGGTAGATCTAACTTCCGTGGGTATGTGGGTTGTCATCGGGGAGGAGGTAGTCTATCTCTGTGCCTGTTCTTGCGTTGAGGTCTCTGCATATCAGTACTCTGCCTTTGGGTTGGAATTGGGCGGCTTTCCTTTGTAGGACCTCGTAGATGTCGGGGTCGTGGTAGGGGGACCCTGGTGGGGGGATATATACTGCGCAAAGATAGATGTCTTGTTGGCTGCTGAGGATGGAGCTGCTTATTTTTATCCATATGTGATTGGTTCCACGTTCGGTAGCTTTTACGTGTTCTTTGAGCTCCTCCTTGAACCATATTAGTATGCTTCCTGAGTGGCGGCCTTGTTTGGTGGTCTTATTTTTCTGGGCGGGCACAGAGAATTCCTTGTAGCCCTTTGGCGTTAGGGACTCGTCTTCTGCCCGGGTCCATGTCTCTGGGAGGATTTGGATGTCTATATTTTTTATTCTGTCTATGAAGTCTGGATCTTTTGGTTTAGATCCAAAGGCTGAGGCTTTTAGCCCTTGTATGTTCCAACTACTGATAGTTAGTGGTGTCATTTTTGGTTGGTAAACCTTGTACTGCTGTCCTGCAGAGGGCACGCTGGATTCTTGGTTGGTAGCAGCGTGGCCAGGTAGCAGTGTGGCCAGGTAGGTGACAGATTGGTTTATGTGCACTACTGTTGTGGCCATTGTAGTGGCCTCATGCTCTATTCTCTTTATTGTCTCTATGTCAGTGTTCTGAGCTGTTCTGGTTGGTTTTGGCTTTTTCTTGCTAGGTGACCTCTTTGGGGGGGTTTTGTCTTGTATATTGGCGGTTGTTGGTTGTTGTTTCCATAAGTCTTTGTCTTGTTTGGTGTCTAGGCCCAGGGTCCCTATTGAGCACTAAGTCTTTGAATTCCTTCGCTAATAGGCTAACTCCATGTTTGTTGAGGTGTTTGTTATTATATAGGTGACACTTTTCTATGGAGGAGTGTTGTTCCAGGGTGATGCCTGATGTTGATCTGATGGAATCGTGATAGGCATGTCTGAAAAGATGTGTCTTTAGTTTACACATGAAGCTGTAGAACTTGGGAGTTACTCTGATTGTCTGGGGTAGAGCATTCCAGAGAAGTGGCGCAACTTGGGAGAAGTCCTGGACCAGTTGGCCCGCTATCTGTTGGTGTTGGTTAGGGAGACCTTCTGTGCCTGTGTGTATGACGATGTGCTTGGGGGTGGTAAAGAAAGGTTTGTTGATGATGGCTGTTGTTTTCTCAATTGTTGGGCAGTGGATTTTCTTGACTCTTTGCCATGGGAATAGCTTTCTAATTAGCTTGTGAATGTATTTGCCATTGGAGTCTATGATCAGGACTATATCTGGGTTTGAGATTTTCATTGTTTGGGTTTGCCCTTGCTCTATTTCTGGGGTGTTGGACAGTTCTGATCTTTCTTGTGTTGTGTCAGACTCTTCTGGTTTATTGGTATCTTGACCACAGTCTGTTGTGTTGTTTCCCTCCCCCTCTTTCTTAGATCTTATCTCTTGTTTGGGGTGTTGTGTCTGTAGTTTCAGAACTGTTAACTCTTTCTTCAAATCTGCAATTTCCTGGAGGCAGAGTGTCATATTTCCCCACAGTTTCGTGTTCTCCTTGTGGCAGGCTGTTATCTTTTCTTTCAGATTTGCATTTGCCTGGTGAAGTTTGTGAATGGTTTCTTCTATTGTGTCTCCGTTTATGCTGGGGAGTTCTGTGACTGTATGGCTATGTGTGTTGTTGCCATTGGAATTTCTCTCATAGTCCTGTTTAAGCATAGTGAAGTCAATCTCCAGCCGTGATACAATCTCTGCAATGGACTCCAGTGAGAGGTGTGAGGGGGTGGGATTGTTGGTTTGTGTCTGTGTGCAGGTAAATGTCTTTCCTGTATTGGGGGCGGTTGTAGGAGATTCTCCAGGGTTGGAGGATGGTTCTGTGTCTGTCTCTGTTTTGTTTGTCTGAGCTAGTTTTTTGATCTTAGAGAAAATGTCTAAATTCCTGGAGCTTGGTTTCCTTTCCTTGGATCATTACTGTCCCGGTATCATAGCGGTACGGTGAGCGACACTTCACCCAACTCTTCTGTATTTTTTATTTTGATTGTTTTGCTGTTATCGGTATCTTCAGTCGTGTACTGTATGTAGCAGTCACATATAGCTCTGTGTCAGGTTTGTGTCTGTTCTGAAAATATAGAAAAAACTTGGCATTCACCCTATGCGCTAAAAAATCCTAACTTTATTGTAGATGTCCAGGTAAAAATACATACACGGGAGGAGGCACGCTCAGTGAGGAAGAGCAACAGCTGTTTCGTGCTGCTCAGCACTTTATCAAGCTCTGTATGATTCCTCAAGGCGTGCTACCTTCTACTTATAGCAAGTTACACAGCAGTAGATTTAAAAACACTGATTATTAACTCTTTCATTGCTATAATAACAATTAACATAGAAGATACACCTCTGTAAAAGCAATTCTTTAGTGACCATTTATATAGAAAGTTAAATATTAAGTATTGCTTTTTATTCATGTATAGAAAATTAAGTATTACTTTTTATTGGTATATCACTTAATAAATTCAAAACTACTATAATTTATTCAAAGAAAGAGTGCAAAATCTTTGAAGAAGGCCGAGCATTCGATTGGTCTGAAAATAGTGCTACAAACAGAAAAAGAAGTTTTGATACTAAAAAGAAGTCCAGAAAAAAACGCAATAATACTGCAGGTTATACAAAGAATCTCAGTAAAGATTACTGGACCACGGATACCAAATCTAGCAATTCAGACGATTCAAGCACTTTTGTTTGAGGGGGCTAGAAAGAAATTCAGAAATTAGGAAACTCCCTTTATTCAAAAACATGTCCGGCGAGGAAGAGGAGGAATTAAGAACTGGCACAAAAAGAAAGCAAGTCTCATACTCAGAATTACTCAGAATTACACAGATGACACAAAAAATAATGTTATAAACTTGACTGATATTCAATTAAATGACAGTTGCATTTCACTCCTTTCAAAGGGGCTTAATTTTGGTATTGTAGAAGACTTTAATCCTGTTGAATTCGAAATTGATTTATTTAAATGTGTTAGAAGTCTTAATTTAAAGAAATACTACCCACAAAAAAATGCTGCATCAAATAGTTCTGGTAATGATCAAACATACCTGATAGGTGAGCAACAATATGAGATAGGTCCATGAGGATTTTTTTGTTCTAACACCTTCTAAGTGCAAGAAAAACAGGCTATACTTGACTTGACTGAGTTGAGCGATCCTCAGGAAACTGTGGACTTTAATACTTGTTCAACTGCCTGTAATACTTATTTCAAAGGAGGAGTTCCCTCCAGATTTAATTTAATTCCCCTGTTCCAGCAGGAAGTAGTATTTACATTTTTCATAAACAAGTCCTACAGGATACAAAAGCCTTAATATACAGAAAAGATAATCCTAATTTAACACCTCAAGAAATGAAAACTTTAAAATGGTTAAAAAATAATAAGCACCTTACAATTAAAAGGGCAGATAAAGGAGGGAGTACAGTGGTCATGTCACGAACATACTATCTAGCAGAAGCTAACCGTCAATTAAGTGATTCAATTACATACTGTATGTTAAACTAGAAAAGTCACCAATTATTTCTATTAATAATAATAAGATTAGAACATTTCTTCGTAAATATGTAGAAAAAAAACATTATATCAAAACTATTGGCCGAAAAATTACTTATTGAACATCCTAAAAAACCTGATTGGTACTTCTTACCAAAAACACATAAGTCTTTAAAAAATCCACCTGTCGCCCTATAATTGCCAGCATTAATTCTGCAACAGAACCGCTTTCACAGTACCTCGATTGGCTTCTTAGACCCTTACTTCCCAGTATTCCCTCTTATATTAAGGATACAAAAGATTTCCTCTTAGCCATCAAAGATGTTAAATGGGATAAGAACTATAAATTGGCTTCAATAGATGTTGAATCGCTGTATTCAAGAATACCACACGATAAAGGAATACTAGTGGTCAAAACCGTTTTAGAACATGCCAAAAAAGATAAAAACTTAATCGAGTTTATTTTAGAGGGCTTGAACTTAGTCCTCACAAACAATGCTTTCACATTCAATAATAAGTGGTACAGTCAAAAGACCGGAACAGCCATGGGAACGCAGTATCATGTACTTTTGCAAACATCTTTTTAGCGATGTATGAGGATAAATATATATTTAATCTAAATAATTATTTTTCTAAGACTATTCAGTCATATTATCGTTATATAGATGACGTGTTTATAATTTGGTCAGGTACCCTTACTGAGTTTGAAAGCTTTGCTGAATATCTAAATAGAAATGACTTCAACATGACATTCACTTCTAAAATCAGTGAAGATAAATTGGAATTTTTGGATGTACTTCTTTACCGAACCTAATGAAATACACACTGAAGTTTTAAGAAAACCTACTGCTAAAAATACACTTACATTTTGACAGTTACCATCCGTCCCATGTGAAATCTGCTTTACCGTATAATCAATTTTTGCGTTTAAAATGCATTAATAGTAAAGAAAGTACATATGAAAAACAAGCCAATGATTTGAAAAAAAAAAAAACGTTTTGAAGAAAGAAAATATCCTAAAAGAATTGTTGATGAAGCTTTTGACAGAACAAAAAGTCTAGATAGAAAAAACGTATTAGCTGTAGGGAAAAAAAGAACAGATAACACTCGATTCTGTTTTTCTTTTCGACATAGCTCCATGGCTAACGCTATGAAAACGGCCATTAGAAAAAATTGGCATCTTATAGAAAATGTCCCTGTATTAACCACTATAGGCAAAAACCACCCTATAATAAGTTTCAAGAAATGTAAAACTATTGGCGACTGTTTAGTATCAAGTACTTATTCTTCTGCAACTGATAATTGGCTGAACAAAAATCTTACTAAAGGCAACTATAGATACCAATCTTGTTCATTCTGTAGCTATAATTCTGAGATGAAATATTGTAAATTAGGAGGACAAGAGATCTTAGTTAAACAGTTTATTAATTGCCGCAGTAAGTATGTAGTCTATGCGATTTTTTGCCCCTGCGGCTTTTTTATATAAGAAAAACTATAAGAAATCTATTCATAAGGATTAGAGAACACTTTAAATCCGTTGAGACCAAAAAAGGATCCCAAAGGTTCATCAATCATATCAATGATGTACACGGAGGCGACATTAGTAGCCTAACATTTGCAAGCTTAAAATTAGAACCATCAGTTAAAGGAGGCGATTTAAATCAATACCTCTTACAACAAGAAGCTAAACTTATCATATCAACAGGTGCCCCTTGGGGCTTAACGATAAGCTCGATATGAGCATCTTCTTGTAAAAGTAATTTTTCATATAATCTATATAATTTAATGTCCTAGTATATATACCATCTTTCCTTAGTGGATTATGTATTTTATTTCTTCCTTTTTGTATGTCACATTAGTACATCTCTTTCTTTTTCTTTTTTTTTTCTTTTTTTTTTTTAATGTAGATTGTGAGCCCCACATAGAGCTCACGATGTACATTTTTCCCTATCAGTATGTCTTTGGAATATGGGATGGAAATCCATGCAAACACGGGGAGAACATACAAACTCCTTGCAGATGGTTTTATGCCCTTGGCGGGATTTGAACACCAGGACTTCAGCGCTGCAAGGCTGCAGTGCTAACCACTGAGCCACCGTGTGGCCCCGTCTCTTTCTTTTCTTATGCTTCCATAACGATAAGGAAAAACTTCTTCCCCATTTGATATAATGGACCTAGTAGGCGCTCTTTTGATTGGCCAACTTTGGGTCACATGTATGATATACGGTTTCCATTCAGGTCCGCTCTACAATATAGTAAGAATAGGAGGAGTCACGAGTAGGCTCCTCTATGATTGGCTGGTATATTTCGTTTACATGTTTCAGAGGTTGGCAGTAAGCTGATTGGCTGGCATGAGACCATTCATGAGATATTTTCTGTCTAATGAACGTAATGTTTTGCGGTTTTCATTCTGGTCCGCTACTTCATATACTCCTACTGTAGGAGGAGTCTAATGCCAGCTTCATGCCGATTGGTTTAATGGTTCTTTGAACAAAAAATTAATACTCAAGGATTTTACACTCTTTTTTTGAATAAATTATAGTAGTTTTGAATTTATTAAGTGATATACCAATAAAAAGTAATACTTAATCACTTCGGCTCTGGTAAAACCCTGGAGCAAACTGGGTCTTTTCCGTATTGCTGACCTTGTTGACCCGTTGTCCTTGGAGATCAGACCTTTCGACTATTTTGTAACTGACCTGCACCTACCCGCCTCCGAGTGGCTACACTATCGACAGATAGTTCATTTTGCCCATACCCAATTTGGCTCCTTGAAGGTCTCACGACCGACATCCTTTGAGAGACTGTGTCGTGCGGGTACTTCCACAGCTGGTCTCATCTCCAGTATCGTTTGCATCCGCACGTCTTCTGAGGAGTGGAGTTTGGTCTCTCATAAATATATGAAGAGGTGGTCTAGGGCATTGAATAGGCAGATCTCTCCCTCCCAATGGCAAATTATCTGGTCTCGTGCAGTCAAGTCCTCCACCTGTATTACGTTCCGTGAGACCCAATACAAATTGTTGATGCATTGGTATCATACCCCCTCCTTGCTTCATTCTCTCAATCCCAATATCTCTCCTCAATGCTGGCGATGTGGGGCGGGGGTGGGCACCTTGTATCACATTTTCTGCAATGCCCGGGAATTCGCCTCTTTTGGTCAGAGGTTGAGTCCCTTACGGACAATTTGTTTATCCGTGGGGTCCCGCTTGATCCCCTCATATACCTTCTGAACCTCCCACCTGTACATCTTAGCAAACAGTCTTCCAAGTTGTTCCTCCTTCTATGCACCGTGAATAAGATGCTTATCGCCCTCCGTTGGAAGGCCCCCCTTCCTGCTTGGACCTTATTGCTCGAGTAAAGGATGTGCGTAGCCTGGAGAATCTGACAGCCTCACTTAATCATACCGTTGAGGCTTTCAAGGCTGTATGGTCACTCTGGGACACTTATTGTGCTTTGAATGGTCCCCTTCCTCTTACTTCCACATTCATAGTTTTGTTGTTTGTACTTTATCCCCATCGCTGAACTGATTTAGTGCTATTTGCTACTTTCTACCATACGTTCCTGTTTTCTATATATATATTTGCCCCTTGTTTTTGTAATGTTTTGTAACATTTAAAACTCTTTCAATAAAAATTACAGTTTAAAAAAAAAAAAAAAGTAGGACATAAAATATGCAACACTGAATGTAAAAAAATAAATAAATAAAAGTAATACTTAATTTTCTATATATGAATAAAAAGCAATACTTAATATTTAACTTTCTATATAAATGGTCACTAAAGAATTGTTTTTACGGAGGTTTATCTTCTATGTTAATTGTTATTATAGCAATGAAAGAGTTAATAATCAGTGTGTTTAAATCTACTGCTGTGTGACTTGCTATAAGTAGAAGTAGCATGCCTTGAGGAATCATACAGAGCTTGATAAAGTGCTGAACAGCATGAAACAGCTGTCGCTCTTCCTCACTGAGCGTGCCTCCTCCCGTGTATGTGTTTTTACCTGGACATCTACAATAAAGTATGGACTTTTTAAAGGGGCTCTATCAGCAAAATCATGCTGATAGAGCCCCACATATGCGTGAATAGCCTTTAAAAAGGCTATTCAGGCACCGTAAATGTTATATTAAACTACGCCCCCCGTTTTAAAATAAAACCCTAAAACAGAATGTGATAAACTTACCGAAAATGCACGCTGGGTGGGCATTCAGGGACCAACGTCTTCTTCATCCACGCCTCCTCTTCCTCCGATGTCCTCGGGTCCCGTCCTCCTCCGGCGCTCGCGAACTGACATTTGCTTAAAAAAATGGCCTGGGCGCATGCGCAGTAGCCGTAGTAGAAGCAGCATGCTACTGCGCATGCGCCCAGGCCATTTTTTTTTTAGCAAAGTCAGTTCGCGAGCGCCGGAGGAGGACGGGACCCGAGGACATCGGAGGAAGAGGAGGTGTGGATGAAGAAGACATCAGACCCTGAATGCCCGCCCCCCCCGTGCACGATGCGTAAGTAGATCACATTCTGTTTTAGGGTTTTATTTTAAAACGGGGGGGGGGGGGGTAGTTTAATATAACATTTACGGTGCCTGAATAGCCTTTTTAAAGGCTATTCACGCATATGTGGGGCTCTATCAGCATGATTTTGCTGATAGAGCCCCTTTAAAAAGTCCATACTTTATTGTAGATGTCCAGGTAAAAACACATACACGGGAGGAGGCACGCTCAGTGAGGAAGAGCGACAGCTGTTTCATGCTGTTCAGCACTTTATCAAGCTCTGTATGATTCCTCAAGGCATGCTACTTCTACTTATAGCAAGTCACACAGCAGTAGATTTAAACACACTGATTATTAACTCTTTCATTGCTATAATAACAATTAACATAGAAGATAAACCTCCGTAAAAACAATTCTTTAGTGACCATTTATATAGAAAGTTAAATATTAAGTATTGCTTTTTATTCATATATAGAAAATTAAGTATTACTTTTATTTATTTATTTTTTTACATTCAGTGTTGCATATTTTATGTCCTACTTTTTTTTTTTTTTTAAACTGTAATTTTTATTGAAAGAGTTTTAAATGTTACAAAACATTACAAAAACAAGGGGCAAATATATATATAGAAAACAGGAACGTATGGTAGAAAGTAGCAAATAGCACTAGATCAGTTCAGCGATGGGGATAAAGTACAAACAACAAAACTATGAATGTGGAAGTAAGAGGAAGGGGACCATTCAAAGCACAATAAGTGTCCCAGAGTGACCATACAGCCTTGAAAGCCTCAACGGTATGATTAAGTGAGGCTGTCAGATTCTCCAGGCTACGCACATCCTTTACTCGAGCAATAAGGTCCAAGCAGGAAGGGGGGCCTTCCAACGGAGGGCGATAAGCATCTTATTCACGGTGCATAGAAGGATTGTCCATGATTTTGCTGATAGAGCCCCTTTAACGCATAGGGTGAGTGCCAAGTTTTTTCTATTTTTTCAATACTATTTGAACTTTTTTTCACTTAGAGCACCACCCCTATACAACGTTTTTCATCGCCCCTATCCAGGCTATTGCTCATCCAAGTAGTGCCAGCTTGCTTCATATATTCTGCTTTGTGTCTGTTCTGTATACATGATTAGATTGGTCATTTTCTTAATTAGCCCTTTTGAAGTGTAATCAGCAAACAGGGTCTCAGGGTGGTCTTTGAGATGCAGATGCTTCCTCTTTCTTCTGTCACCTTGGCTTAGGTTACAGGCAAAAGTTATCTCTATTATTTCCTGCCCCCCCCCGCTGTGCACAGAGACTGTTGTGTAGCTGGTTCCAGCATCTATCTCCTCAATCCCTCCATCTTGCTCAGTATTTTGGTGGTCCATTTTTGTGGATTTCTAGGATCTGTATGTATTCCTTGATACTAGTTCTATGTGTATTCCTTATTCCTTAATCTGTTGTCTGGTGAGCTGGTTGTTTTGTGTGTAGCCAGATGGCCTTACCTTGCTCAGATGTTCTGTTTGTTGTGGTGGTGGCTCTAGAGTTTAGTTCAGCTTCTCCATGATGTGTTTCCCTTCTTGTCTGTATTTCTTCATTGGGATATTTTAGTCTATCTATGGTTTGTTCTCCAGTTGGTTCATTACAAAGTTTAGAGGTGTGAGCTCAGCAGCTCATGTTCATTCTGCTGCTGCTGCTCCTGTTTGTTCTATCTGCTTGTTCAGGCTCTTCTTCACACTCAGCTGTGGTGTAAATCTTTAACTTTATGCCTTTTAAAGATAATTTCATGCTCAACTTGCTTAAAGAGGACCTTTCATCACTTGGGGCACATGCGGTTTTATATACCGCTAGAAAGCCAACAGTGCGCTGAATTCAGCACACTATCGGCTTTCCCATTCTGTGCTCCCGGTGAAGAGCTATTGGTGCCGATACCGTAGCTCTACACCGTCAGAAGGGCATTCCTCACAGTCAGTCTATGGACGAGTACTATCAGGAGAGGTAGGGGGCATTCCTCCCCGCTCTCACAGTACAGCGCTATGGGCGCTGCTGTGAGGAAGGGCTTTCCTGACTGACTGTCAGGAACGCCCTTCTGATGGTGAAGAGCTACGGTACCGGCACTGATAGCTCTTCACCGGGGGCACAGATCGTGAAAGCACATTGCTGGCTTTCTAGCGGTATATAAAACTGCCTGTGCCCCGAGTGATGAAAGGTCCTCTTTAACTGTTCTCATTTTGATCAGGGCTGTCCAAACTTTTGCATGCCACTATATACTGGCTTCCATATTCTTGTGCATTTGCAGAACAGATGCCACAGTTTAATTAAAAAGCAGGCACAATTGAGACATTCTTCACTCGGATACAATTCTTGGAGGGGGACTTGTGCTCTTAAAAGTAAGAGAATCCTTCTAGTAGCTACATTCATTGGCAGATACAAAGTAAAAGCAACTGAGTGGCATCTGCTATTACTTGAATTCATACTCTTCTATTCTACCGGGTTGAAGATATGGTATACATGTAGGGAGGATACTGTTAAGACATTCCCTGATAATACTACATAAACTCGAAGCCTTTGCACTGGCCCTTGTGTTGCCAGCCTTATAATATTACTCGGAGAGCCATATTTATTACTATGTCCATTCCCAAGTTACAGTCAAGCAAAGCATGGCTGCAGATCCTGTGCTGATGTCTGAAGTAAGAGATCATCCCAAGTAATGTATGTCAGTGTAAGTGTAGAAGCCGATTCTATAGTTGTGCCTCAACCCCTTAAGGACTAAGCCAATTTTTGTTTTTTGCACTTCCGGCTTCCTCCCCCCCCCCCCTCCCCATTCCAAGAGCGATGATTTTTTAATTTTTAGTTCAGAGTCACATGAAGGCTTATTGTTTGCAGGATAAATTGTACTTTGTATTGGCACCATTCAATATCCTGTGAAATGTACTGGGAAGCAGGAAACAAATTCAGAATGAGGTGGAATTAGGGAAAAAAAACATTTGCATTAATTACTTATGGGTTTAATTTTTACAGCAATCACTATGTTACTATGGGATTGAAGACCCTGTTTTCAACAGCTTACAATCTATGAGGTAGAGGGGTGACACAAGGGGTAGCAGGGTTGGCATCGGAGGTGGCATTGCTTATACAGTGGTCCAGACATTTTTGTGATAGAGTTTACATTCATTACACATAAAAAAGGTGTATAAGCCGTCACCAGTCTTTTTATGTACACATGGTGCCTGGACATATAAAGTTACAGTCTGATACAGCAACATATCTTGTGGGGTAATATGGGAGCATGAACAGAGGAGGGTTCATTTTAGGGATTCTAACTGCAGAAGGGTTTACATCAGGAATCGTGATAGGCATGTCTGAAAAGATGTGTCTTTAGTTTACGTGTGAAGCTGTAGAACTTGGGAGTTACTCTGATTGTCTGGGGTAGAGCATTCCAGAGAAGTGGCACAACTTGGGAGACATCTTGGATACAGGAGTGGGAAGTTCTGATAATAGATAATGTTAGTCTTAGACCATTGAGTGAATGGAGAGCATGGGTTGGGCGATAAACAGAGATGAGACAGGAAATGTAGGGAGGTGCAGCATCATGGAGAGCCTTGTTGAGCATCATGGAGAACCTTGATGAGGGTGATAAGTTTATATTATATTCTGTATTGAATAGGAAGCCAATGTAGTGATTGGCACAGACCGGAGGCATCACTGTAGCATCTAGACCAGGGGTAGGGAGCTTTCGGCTCTGCAGCTACTGCAAAACGACAACTCCTGTCATGCATACTTGCTCTGCTGTTTTTGGAACTCCCATGGAAGTGAAGGGAGCATGTTGGGAGTTGTCATTTCACAGCAGCTGGAGAGCCGAAGGTTCCCTACCTCTGATCTAGACTGATAGATGAGCCTGGCCGCTGCATTCAGAATAAATTGTAGAGGGGATCATTTAGTAAGGGGAAGACCGTTTAGAAGGGAGTTACTGTTAGAATCCTGTTGTATTTTGCTAATCTACCACCAGTGGTCGCTGTTTCTCTCACTCTGAACTATTGTGTTGCACTTTCACTCCTCATCACTGGAAGCTGCTGTGTTTATCGTAGGAATTGCCTTTAACAAAGATGAACAATCTATGCCAAAGTGAAGCCATCTTGTTTTCTGTTTAGGCTTATTTATACTCACGAGGCAGTTCAGCCTTTGCTCGAGTATTGTGACTTGTTCCAGTCTCCTGCTTCTCAGAATTTCCTTTCCCAGACTGTTCTACTCTTCACTAAATATTCACCTTGCGATCCACAATTCAAGCTGCACCCTGGACTACAACTTTGCTATTCCTGACTGTGCCTACTTTATTCCATCTGGTCCAGATTCCAGCTGTGTCTACGAGAATCATATCAGTTACAGTGCTCAAAGTGAGAGTGAATCAGGGTGACAATAAGGGTCTTTAATGTATCTGTGGTAAGGAAAGTGCAGATTCTGAAGATGTTTTTGAGGTGGAAATTACATGAGCGTCTGAGTGATTGGGTATGATGGGTGAAGGAAAGGTCTAAGTCAAACATAACCCCGAGGCAGCGGACATACTGCCTAGGAGTTATAGTAAGGCCGGAAACTGCAATGGATATATTAGGGATAGGTCTATTAGATGGTGGAAACAGCAGTAGTTACGTCTTTGAGAGATTCAGTTTCAGATAGAGCGAAGACATGATATTTGAGGTAGCAGAGATACAGTCACTGGTGTTCTGTATTAGTGCAGGGGTGATGTCACAGGAAGATGTATATAAATGCCTGTCATCAGCATAAAGAAAGTACCGGAAGCCAAATCTGGTGAAAGTTTGTCCAATAGAGCAAGGTGCCTAGGAAAGATCCCTGAGGAACCCCAATGGGAAGAGGAGAAGAGACAGAGCCTGCAAATGATACACTGAAAGTGTGGTCTGAGAGATAAGAGGAGAAACAAGAGATCGTGTTGTCCGCGAGGCCGACATAGCGGAGTATAGTGAGGGGGATTTGATAGTCAACAGCCTCAAATGCTGCTGAGAGATCTAGAAGAATAAGAAGAGAATAGTCACCATTAGATTTAGCCATCAGGAGATCATTGGAGACTTTTGTAAAGACTTTTTCAGCAGTGTATGGAAGCCAGATTGTAAGGGGTAAAGAAGAGAGTGCAAAGATAACAGATTAAACGAGAAAAGGCCAAGTGTTCCAAGATTTGAAGATGAAGGAGAGGTTAGAGACAGGTAGATAGTTAGCATGACAGATCAAGGGAGGATTTCTTCAATAGCGGGGTTATGACAGCATGTTTGAAAGAAGATGGAAAAATTCCAAAAGAGAGAGAGGTTAAATATTTTACTCAGGTAAGTCGTGACTGTAGGCAACAGAGACGTGGAGAAGGTGTGAGGGGAAAGGGTCACTTCTGCAGATCGTA
This sequence comes from Leptodactylus fuscus, assembly GCF_031893055.1. NCBI lineage: Eukaryota > Metazoa > Chordata > Amphibia > Anura > Leptodactylidae > Leptodactylus > Leptodactylus fuscus. The sequence continues at coordinate 196,857,336 of NC_134265.1, forward strand.
AGGCAAGAAGAAAGGCGCTTGGAGACTTCCTCTTCTGTAACTGATGAGAATGTACAGAATGAAGTGCAGTAGATAATGGGATCAATACCGCCTTGGGATTGGGAGTTATTTCCTTATGGCTCATAGGAATTTTGTCATGGAAATAGGTGGCCAGGTCCTCTGCACTGAGGTCTGTGAATGGCACCTGCACCTTGGGAGTGAGTAATGAGTGGGAAGTTCCAAAGAGCCTTCTAGGGTTAGAAGAGATGAGAGCGGTGAAATAGACTTGTTTAGTGAGGTGAAGGGTACAGCTATAGGTTTTGAGAATAAACTTGAAGTGGATTAAATCTGCAGGTGTATTCAATTTTTTTCCACAGACATTTAGCACACCTAGAGCACCGCTGAAGAAAACGGGTCTGTGGCGTGTGCTAAGTTTGCTGCCTCCTGTGTCGAAATTTTCGAGGGAAGGGGGAGCCACTTCCTCCAGTGCACTTTGATTATAGTGACTAATGGCCAGATTGGAACAGGAGCTTGAAGAGATGGGGGACAGAAAGGAGTGTAGTAGGCTGGAGTATCTGAGAGGTGCTGGATGTTAATAGCAGGTAAATTCCTATGTGTATGATGGGTAGGTTTGTCCTGTGAAGGAGAGAAAGTACTGATGGTGAGAGACCATTTTGGGGAAGATCTGATTCTCAGGAGCAGGACCGCCAGTCCAACAGCAGCTGCCAGTCCTCTCCTTCCTGCTCTCCTGAGTCCCCTACTTCCGGGTCTCGGAAGGCAGTCCGGAACCTCCGCAGCGTTGTTTCCAGTTTTCGGCCTCACGGCTGTGCAGAGCCTATTTAAGGAGGGCTCTGGCTCTGGACCACCGCTGGCTATTAGATTGTACCTAAGTGTCCTGGTAGTAACCGTTCTCCTGTCCTGTTTGCCTATGCTCTGACCCTCTTGCCTTGACCTCTGCCTCCTGATTTTTGTACTGTGCCTGCACCTGTTTATGACTCCAGCTTGCCTTTAGACCTCTGCTGTTATGGTCTGGGGATCTCTGACCATGGATTGGCTTCTGACTGATAATCTCTCTGTCAAGTATATAAGAGAAAACACAAAAGAAAAAACAAAATCTAAAATATGAGCCATTTGAAACTTGTGTGTGATACACCTAATCCCTGCCTTGCACACTAGAAGTAGCCTTGGGCCCGTTTAACTAGTCTGAGTGGGCACGAACACAGCCGGAGAAATAACTACCCTACAAGTGAAATAGAAACCCTGACTTGTTTCACATTTATCAAGGAGAGGAAAAGATACAGAAAAAGCCTCCCACAGATGTCCAATTGGACTAACGGTGAATATGAGGAACACAAAGTCTAGAGGAGAAAATAAACGTGAAACACAGAAAACTGACACTATGCTAAGGAATAGGAAAAACAGAAGTTAGTATCACACACCAAAAACAGAAAATAAGACTAGGATTCACTGCACCCGGAACAACTATGTTTGAATAAGTGAGCTCAATACTTAGCAAATATCTGTATGGTATAAATAGGCAGCAAGGGAAGCTGAATGGGCCAGGACTCAGACGCAGATGAATAGCAGCTTCAGGCAGACAGACCATATCAGGAATGTAGGAACTGAAGTTTAAGAGCGGCATCTGACAGCATGCATAGCGGATTTAAATAGGAAAGAGCAGGACTCAGAACCGCCCACAGCCTGTAAGCCGTCAGCACTGCTGAGGACTTAACCCCTTCAGAAGCAAAGACACACTAAAGCACTGACCCACAAAGCAACTCATCATGTGATCCATGCATGAGTGCTACCGCAGAAACAGCATGCCCAGTGTGAACATTCCCCTGCAGCACATCAGATGATTCATGTGCCAAATGCCGTTCAGACACTCCACGCCTGAACCTAACAGGCTGAGAAAGCAAAGACCGGGTCATAACATCTGCTTTCTGAATATCAAATTTATACTGCTCCACCATTCCTGCTACCGACTCAGACTGCCTGCCGTTCCCTTTGGATTTCTCACTGTACTGCGTTGCCCTCTTGTTGACGACCCGAACCGTTCGACTATGCTTTGACTCTCTGCTGTCATCTACTGACCATCCGCCACAGCCTTCTGGATCTTTGGACCTGCACCGCTACCCAAAATATCTGCTGATAACAGTTCCCAGTTCCTGGCTCTACTGTGATTTGTAGTGCGCTGTGTGTTCGGCGTTTCCTGACATGTACCGCTCTGCCCAGCAGTGCTGCTAAGTCCATCCCCACAATCTGGGGCTCTGATGAACACCATTATGGGGCAGAACTTTATACTCTATTCAGTGGTATTTCTGGAATCAGTTATGGAACCCATGCAAGCATTAGTGGATTAGATGCAGTTTGACACAGTTGGTCCAAGATTTGGAAGCAGGAAAAGTCCCAGTCTCAAGCTGCTTCTCAGGAGTTTGTCCTTATGGAACCTAAGATTAATTTGCCTGACAGGTTTTCAGGGGACTAAAAATCTTTTACTAATTATTGGAAAGCCTGTAAACTGTACTTCCGCCAGTAAGTTGCCATGGTGGTTTCTCTCCTGCAGAGAGAAAGCCTGGGCTTTTTCCTTGGATCCCCGTGCTCCTGAGTTGACTTCTGTGGATAACTTTTTCAAAGCTCTAGGTCTGCTATATGATGAACTTGACCAAAAAGCACTCGCGGAGACCAAGCTGTCTTCTGTTCGATCAAAGTACCCGACTAGCTGAGGGCTTCTGCACAGAATTTAGGAGGTGGTCAGTCTAGCCTCAATGGAATTCTGCTGCTCTCTGCTTCCAATTCCGCAATGGTTTGTCTGACTCCATCAAAGACATCCTGGTCAACTTCCCAACTCCAACAGCCCTTGAAGCAAGTATAAATCTTGCCATTAAATTGGATAGGTGTCTTTGAGAACTCAGGAGAGAGCACATTTCTTTATAACCAACCTTTCCTAAACCAGCTCAACCTCTGGAGGCCGCTCCCGAGCCCATGACTGCGGAAGGCCGCAAGAAATTTAGAAGGCAGAAGGGCTTGTACTACTATTACTGCGGCAAGGTAGGTCCTATGCTCAATAGGTGTCCCAAGAGGCCTAGGTCAGATGGTCCACAACGCCCAAGTGTCCCTCAGAAGGATCGTCTGGGGGAACAGTTACTGCCTTTTATGTCCTAAGTTTGTGTTGCTGAAATCTCTGTCTCTGGTTCAGGTGTCCAGGGTAATGTTTTTGTTGACTGTGGTTCCATGGCTAATTTTACTGATTTAAAGGTAACTCAGTCTTTGTGTGGGTCCCTGATTCTGAAAAAAAAAAAAAACCTGTTTTCATCTCTGCCATTGATTCCACTCCTCTTGCTCAACCCTCAGCTAGGTTTGTTTCTCCTTCCCTCAAGAAGACTCCACGAACGGAAACCTGAATTCAAATGTGAACCGGGCCTAAACATCACATTATAAAATACAATTCTAGTATATATAATGGTAGACATGTGTAGAAGCAAATACAGATAGATAGATAGATAGATAGATAGATAGATAGATAGATAGATAGATAGGAGATGATAGATAGATAGATAGATAGATAGATAGATAGATAGATAGATAGATAGATAGATAGGAGATAGACAGATACACAGACATTGATATGCTGTATATACTTACACATATACACATCTACTCAGTGGCGTAACTACCACCATAGCAGCGGTAGCAGCTGCCACAGGGCCCGGGACATTAGGGGCCCGGTGACAGCTGCTACTGCTGCTATCATTATGCTCGGAGGTCTTTTCGGACCCCCGAGTATAATGATCGGGGCCCCCTGTTGGTGGAATACTTTCCACCAACAGGGGGCCCCGAAGCTGCAGCAACGGCTGAGACACAGGAGCTGCAGCTCTGGCTCCTCTCAGCGCTTCAGGACGCTCCCCCTCTCTCCCCCCTCCCTTTCTCTGCTGTCCTCTGCCCACCAAAGAGGAGGAGGCGGGGCTTATCCCTGCCGTCCTGCACAGAAGAGAAGAGGAAGAAGCTGCTCTAGGAAAATGAAACTGAAGATACACAGGTATGTACTGGGGTTACTTATTACTATCAGGCATTTGGGGGGATTACTTGTGTTTTAGTAACTCCATGTGCCTCATAGTAATAGCAGTTAACCCCATCATCTCCCTCACATTAACCCCTGTTTGCCTCACCATAAGGGTTACTGATATGTGAGACATATGGGGGTAATAATAATGAAGATACTTTATTATTACCTCCATGTCTCTCACATATCAGTAACTCTTATGGTGAGGCAAACAGGGGTTAATGTGAGGGAGATGATGGGGTTAACTGTTATTAATATGAGGCACATGGAGTTACTAAATTGTAATGCACAGGACCAGATTTTTTTTTATCCACAATTTGTCCTGGTATAGCGGTCAGCGGTGACAGTATTTAGTCCTGTAGGGGCCACTAAGGGACATAATACTGTGTGCAGGGGGCCACTATTGGGTATAATACTGTATGCAGGGGCCACTAAGGGACATAATACTGTGTGCAGGGGCCACTAAGGGACATAATACTGTGTGCAGGGGCCACTAAGGGACATAATACTGTGTGCAGGGGCCACTATGGGACATAATAGAGCGCGCAGGAATGCGTAGGAGGGACTCGGTCGAGATCTTCGGTGTCGGGGGGGCCCCATGTCAAAAGTTCGCCACGGGGCCCCGCCATTCCTAGTTACGCCACTTCATCTACTCACACACATACATTCATATACAACATATACACACACCTTTCTACACACATACAGGACTCACACAGTATATAACACACATAATGTAAACACATATACACATCTATACATATTTTATCCAAAAATATACTTACATGTGGCTGTGCAGGTCTGTCTAGCAGTGAAGAGAGCAGATACATCGCACAGGATGTCTCCCTTCACACTCCGATACTGAGGAGGGGGAGGGGCGGAACAGGAAGCTGCTGTGTGCGGAAGCTTTTACAAGAAGCCTCTGCAGCCCTGCATCTAGCAATGATTTGTCTTCTGCCGGTAGGGAAGGTATGGGGCCCTTGAAGGTGTGGGGATATTAAGGAGCCTATTAAGGAAAAAAAAAACCTGCAGGGGTAGCGGCTGTCGCTGGGCCCCTAATGTCCCAGGCCCTACCACGGTAGTTATGCCACTGCCTGTTTTTGATTGGAATTTGGGGGATGTGGTTAAATGGGGGTCCGAATGCATGAGTCCATGTTTGCCTCTCTGTGTCTCCACTGTTGCCTCTCCTCTGCCTGACTATATCTCAGATTTTGCGGATGCTTTTGCGGAGTCTGGTGCTGAGTTGTTGCCCCCTCACAGGCAGTATGATTGTACGATTCAGTTGGTCCCTGATTCAAAACTCCCTAAAGGCCATCTCATTAAGCTGTCTGAACCTGAGAGATTGGCCATGAGGGAGTATGTTAAAGAAGCTTTTTGCAAAGGACATATTCGTCCCTTCACCTCTCCAGCAGAGGCAGGGTTCTTTTTTTTGTCAAAAATAAAGATGGTGGCCTTAGACCCTGTATTGACTACCGGGGGTTAAACAAGATCACTGTAAAAATAAACAGTATCTACTGCCTCTTTTCCCTGATTTATTGAATCAGATTGCTGGGTCTAAGTTTCTCTCTAAATTAGACTTGAGAGGACCTATAATCTTATTCGGATTCGGGAGGGAGATGAGTGGAAAGACTGCTTTTAACACATCTGAGGGGCATTGTGAGTACTTAGTCGGGCCTTTGTTATTGACATTTTCCGGAGTTTTGAGGGCCGTTTTGTTATGGTTTATACAGAGGATATTTTGATTTTTTTTTCTCATGACTGGGAGTCTCATTTCAGGTCTGTTCTGCAAGTCCTTAGGAAGAATAAATTATTTGCTAAGTGGGAAAAATGTTTGAGGTCCAACAGTTATCTTTCCTAGGTTATATTCTCTTTTCCTCGGCCATCGCCATGGACCCAGCTAAAGTTCAGGCTGTGACTGATTGGGTTAGACCCACCTCCCTAAAAGCTTTGCAGAGATTCCTCCATTTTTCTTTTAGAAAATTCATTGCCAAATTTTCCACTGTAGCAAAGCTGCTGACGGACTTGACTTGAAAAGGAGTAGATTTGGTAGATTGGAACCAGGAGGTGGTACGTGCATTTGAGTTCCTAAAGCAAGCTTTCACTAAAGCTCTAGTTTTGGTCCAACTGGATCTTAGTAAGCCATTTATAGTGGAAGTAGACACCTCTGAAGTAGGGGTAGGGGCCGTCTTGTCTCAGGGATCGACCTTACTCACCAATCTGCCTTTTTCTCTAGGACTAGGGACTAGGCCCAGAATTACGGTCTCAGTTTCAACACCAGGTGGGACTAATCCGCCTTCTCCAGGGGAACATTTCCTGCCCCCAATTTCACCAGGCTTTCATGGTTGTAAGGTGAAGCATAGATTGAGTGGCACTGTGGCACATGCTGGAGCATCAGTTTGAGCAGCAGTAAACGGTGAACGATTACTGCATGGAGCAAATCACAGACATAATGGCGCAGATGACTGTGAGAGGAAGAAGAACTTGTACCTCATGATCACTTTTGGAAGATAGTTCAGCTTTTTCAGCTGACTATGCACAATGACAGTGTGCCACAAGCATATCTTGAAATTTTGTAAATTGTCACTGTGCTGCATGTGCACCCATATTGGGGTAATTTTTTGTGGCTTCTTATTATGCTCAGTTCTTTATTACTTTTCAAATGGCAGCCACACTGATGGTAAGCCATAAATGTTTGTTGAAATTCTGTAAATTGTCTCTTCAACAACACAATATTGCTGTGGCATATTCCCCCATACAGGGAAAATATTCTAGCATTTTCAGCTGACAAGCCAGGCACGTTGATAGCGTACCACAAATTTTTCTTGAAATTCTGTAAATAGTCTTTCCACCAACATGATGTTGATGTGACATATGTTCCCGTACAGGGATAACCAGCTTATATTTTGGTTCCCAAATGCTTTTCTCACGGCCATCAAATTATTTCCATTTCAGAGTATATTCTAGCCAAGTCAGGTCTTTAACACTTCACTTTTCAAGTGACAGGCGTGCCACAAATTTTTAGGTAAATTTCTACAGTTGCCACTACACCTTGCCACTGCCATTCTGGTGCACTTACAAGTCATCAAAAGGGGTTAATTTTTCTATAAAGCCATTGCTTTTTGCAATAAAACTGCCATCTCTGTCCAAAAACCACAGGCAAGCAACTTCCCCCAAAAAAGGGTAATTTTGGGAGCGTTTTAAACCATAAAAGTGAATGTTAGTGTAGCGTATGATTAAATTAGGAGTTTCCAACCACTGCTTACCAACTGTTTTTTGATAGAAATACAGATCACTTTTACTTTGACATAACGTCCGATGTGTTTGCCTTAGAGAGCTAGAAAATGGATGGATATGTTCCTAGGAGCCCTGAAAGTGCTATACACTATTTAAGCCAATTTAAGCTGTGGTTCATACTCAACTTGTTTAACCAAAACTACCCCAACCCGAAACAAAACAAATTTTGAGATGTTTGCCCATCTCTAGCCACCAAACAGCATAATGCCGCATACTGGCCTCCACACAGTATACCCTCTTAGTGTCTTCTATACAGAATATACACAAGTATTACCAAGAAAAGGTATTAGTCACATACAGAAGCATAGCTAAGGGTTCTGCACGGGAAAGGGGTGGGGCAAACATGTCTAAGTGGGCCCCCAACTTAGGTATGCCTATATTATCACTATACTGTGACTGTATAGTGATAAATAGCGGCTGTACATTGGGCTCTGCAGATGATTTAGGTGAATACATTGCAGCAACATTTAGCGACTTACAGGTGAAATCTCTGACTAATTGTTCATATTTCCATTCCATTTCTCTTCCATTTGGACCGCCACGACCACTTCTTTCAATCTCTGTAAAAGTTTGCAGTACAGACATCTTTGGCTCCTCACTTTTCTAGGCACCTGACTCAAATGGTCCTCACCTGCACACCCATTTGAATGCTACCTCCAATTATAAAATATAATATAAATATAATTATAATATACCGTATTTTTCGGACTATAAGACGCACCCAGGTTTTAGAGGAGAAAAATAGGGAAAAAAAATTTTCAGGCAAAAAATGGTAAAATATTTAATATATGGGAGTTGTAGTTTTGGAACAGCTGCAAGGCCACATTGACAGGTGACCCTGCAGCTGTACGGGGATGTATAGGGCGTTTTTTTTGTGGGGCCAGGTGTAGACCGGGCATTTTCAGACACAGGGATACCTAATGTATATGTTTCACAGTAATGTTATACTTTTATATGTATTCTAGGGAAAGGAGGTGAACTTTTATTTATTTTATTTTTTATTATATTTTAAGTGTTTTTTTTTTTTTTTTACTATTTTAATATCCCCCGCCTAGGGGGCTTGAACCTGCAATCATTTGATTGCAAGTCCCATAGACGGCAATACAAGTGTATTGCCGTCTATGGGAGATTCTATACATTACTATCGCGGAGGGTCATAGACCAGCCGCGATAGTAATATATATCTATGACAGGCCTGGGAGCCTTCATTAGGCTCCCAGCTGTCATCGGAACAGGTCGGCTCCTGCGGCCTCGCCGTGCAGGAGCCGGCCTGCATCACTAAAGGTATGAGGCCGGGGGGGGGGGGCTAACTAACTGTCGGGACCTGCGGAGGAGGAGCAGTGGGTTTGCAGCATGGCCGTGCTACTGCCACCGCTGGTTTTCTTCAGCGGCAGTAGCGCGGCAATCCGCAGGCCCCGGCAGCTAAGACAGTCCCCGGCATCTGCTGTAATAGACCGGCGGATGCAGGGGAGTGTCTTAGCTGCCGGGGCCTGCAGATTGCCGCGCTACTGCCACCGCTGGTTTTCTTCAGCGGCAGGAGTGTGACAATACTGCAGGCCCCGGCAGCTAAGACACTCCCCTGCATCCGCCGGTCTATTACAGCAGATGCCGGGGACTGTCTTAGCTGCCGGGGCCTGCGGATTGCCGCGCTACTGCCGCTGAAGAAAACCAGCGGTGGCAGTAGCGCGGCCATGCTGCAAACCCACATTCAGACTATAAGACGCACCCTCATTTTTCTCCGAAATTTGGGGGAAAAAAAGTGCGTCTTATAGTCCGAAAAATACGGTAACCCCTCATAATGAATAATATCCCCAAGTGTATCTTTAGATTAATAACTTCACTGTTTACTCCCTTTTAACCCTTTCCCGACATCCGCTGTACTCATACGGCGCATGCCGGGTGTGTAACTATGCCAGGCGCCCGGGAGCTGGGCGGCCGCCATAGCCGCCAGGTGTCTACTGCTTTACACAGTAGACAACCGTCGCTAATGTCTCCGATCGGTCCCCGGCGGCGCATGGGCGCTGCCATTTTGGTGATCGCCGGGACTGAGAGTAAGCGCCGGCACCGATGTTGCGTTACTATGACAGCCGGGAACCTTGTGAGGCCTCCCCGGCTTGTCATTACATTGCTTCTATTGCAGGCTATGCTACATAGCCTGAAATAGAAGTGCCGGTACTTTGCAATGCATTGCAAAGCATTAGCATTGTAATGCATTGCATTAGTGATCAGACCCCCCTGCAAAAAAATAAATAAAAAAAGTTTTAAAAAAATATATAAAAAAATTTAAAAAGTATTAAAAATTCAAATCACCCCCCTTTCCCTAGCAAGCCTGATGAAATGCTTACTGCATGAAATGATTGTCACTTGATCTGTTTGTTATACCATCTACTCTATCCCTATGCACTGGATGTTTTTAAAAAGATGAAATAAAGCCTTCTGCTTTTAAAGATCCCGTTGTTTGGTGAGTGCCCTGCACTTTTTTTTTCTACTTTTTGCTACTTTTTGTATGGAGAAATAAAAAATTTATGGGGTTTAAAAGGAGAGGAGTCAAAAACGAAAATCAAAAAATGCCATCGGCGGGAAGGGGTTAAATAACGCATCTTATTAATAACTAGCCTTTGCCCACGATTTTGCCTGCGTGTTGCCGTTAATAGTTTGCCTGTTCCGGCATTTCAGCAGCTCTTAAGCTGTCCTGGTGCTCAACTTGTTCCTCACACCGTGCCTGTGATTGTTCTGGCATCTCAGTAGCTCACAATGAGCATGTTGTTGACGTGATGATCCGCCTGCTCTGGTGTTTCAGCAGCTGTCAAGCTGGCCTGCTACTGAACTCATTCCTGGCACTTTGCCCATGATTCTTCTGGCATCTCAGCAGCTCGCTGGGAAGCCATATAATGAGCATGTTGATGGCGTTGATAATCCGCCTGCTCCGGCATTTCGGAAGCTGTCAAGCCGGCCTGCCGCTAAACTAGTTCCTCACGCTATAACTGTGATTGTTCCGGCATCTCAGCAGCTCACTGGGACGCCATATAATGTGTGTTGTTGGCGCCGATGATCCCCCTCAGCTCCGCTTGAGGAGAACTTCTGGCTACCTGCATAGCTGTTGTTGTTTTAGAATTTTGCAAAAAATTAGATTTTCTTTTTCTCCTGGCATGTTTAAAAGTAGCGAACTGCCAATTTGGATTAAAGGGGTTTTTCCATCCAGTGTGTCAGCATGTTGCCTGGAGCAGATCAGGTAATATGCAAATGCATGTGCACAAAGGACTGAATGTTTGCTGATTGTTTACATAGAGAGATAACAGACCTGGCTTTATCTGAACCTAAGATAAGCAGCTGCCAAGAACAGTTTAATACAGTATGTGAACATTAATTTATAACAGTCATGAAGCCATGTCATTTACCGAGATAAAAAGTAGCCTATGTTTTAATCGAGGTTACAAACTATGTGCCAAATTTCATTCAAATCCGTTCAGCCATTTTTGCGTGATTGAGGAACAAACACACAAACTTTCACATTTATAATATTAGTAGGAATAGGAATTAGTAGGATAGGATGCCCCAGGTGTTTCCTAATTAAAAGGTAAAAAAAATTATTGGGGTTCCAATACCTAGGACCATCAGGATCAGCTGTTTACATGGACCATGATGTATGTGTAAGAATTGTGACCCCCCTTCTCTGTTTATATAGTATTTTATACATTATACATTTCATAGCGGCTGTTGGGGAAATGTCCTGGGGTAGATGCCATCGGTTTCCAAATCTGGGAAAGATGGGTTATGTTACGAGCTTGGAGAACACAGAATACAGACCACTCACATGCTGTATATCAAAAGTGTTCTGATTTAATGGCGGGAAAAAGGTAGTTTAAATACAGTATAGACAAAGAACAGGTTTGGCTATTCTAATTAGCATAACATGATTGGTTGAAGAGTTATAAGATAAGTCTGGCACATGACTATTAGATGAGGCCTAATGTAATGTACATCTCATTATAGTTTCCAAGGGGGGATGAGCTTTCTCATTGAACATAGAAGAATACAAAATACTTAATATGTGAGCTGACATCCTCAACACTATGTCTAGATGTATATATCATGGCAAGAGAGATAAGGAGACCTGCTAGGTGCCAGACTACTCCTTTACTGCAGCCTTCAAGATAACAAACAATAGCCTACAGAAAGTCTGTGCCTATATCCCTTCACACTCAGAGTGACCTCACCACATAGTATATGTGTTAGAATACAAAATGGGTGACATATACAAAATGGAGTATATAGAGATACATGACTAAACTTGCCCCTTACACGGCCATGTAATGTAACTACAGGCTCGTCCTATACACATCTATGTGACAAGGCTGGAATTACATCACACGGTCACTATAAACAGACAGCATGTGATATAAACAGGCACCATAGTCCCTTCATAAGCTGATCAGTGGGGATTCACTGATCTTCTTGATTAACTTTTATGTGGATAGGTCATCAATAAAAATGAGGCAGAAAATTCTTTAAGGCTGGGGCCGCATGTAGCATAAATACCATGGTATGACCATGGTGTAATTGCCATGGAAAAAATGTAGCATTTTACACTTCCTGTACAGTTCGAGCAAATTCCATCCACACATTGCAGACTGCGGGGATATGAGACCTTGAAACCTAGGATACCTCCCCTACCCCTTAATAACCCGCAAATGAAGACACGGACTACCTTATAACTTTTTGCGTGGGTGTAGGTCGGCCACAGCTATTTATTTATAAAACATTCATAGTAAAACAAGGGTTGCCATGGCAACGGTTACCATGGCAACCAACTGTAAACATCAACTGTAAACATATGCAGATCAGGAGAGGGGGAGCCCGGCCCCCTTCCGAGGAGGGGCGGGGTCACCCCGCCTCCCCTACTTCTTGTGCATAACCGCCACGGAGGTACCCGAGTGGCTACACCGGGTGCCGACCCCCACCCAACAAAAACAGGGCTTGCTCTATACCATCCTACAAACCGGAAAGGAAGATATCGAGCCCGATATCATTAAGGTGGACACCATCATCCCTCAAAAGGCGACGGTTGTCGCCTTCAAGTTGCCTATGTCGTATCACCACCCCCCCGCGGGAACGAATAAAACGGGACATGCGTGCATTGACAGAACGCCTACATCGTTCAGCAGACTCGGGGTCCCTAGAGCCATGCCAGCGAGATCTCGGAACAATCTCGGACCATACCAGAACCATCTCCGGGAAAAACCCGGGTATGCGCTCCAAGTCCGACCGCATGACAGCCAACAACTCTGCCATGCGGACGAAAACCAGGTCATTGCCGCCGGCATGGATAACTAGGATAGCCGGGCCATCTACACTGCGGCTAAACTCCACAGTCTCGGGCAAGATCTGCGACCACCTCATTCCACGAATGCCCCTCCAAACCACTTGGATCCGTTGAAATCCGAGGTTGCTCCCACCCGGTCTGCCTTCGGCCCTCTGGGCAGCCCAATAAATATAGGAATGGCCCAACAGCAAAACGACGGGGTCATGCTGATCTGAAAAAGAAGGAAAAATGTTATAAGACCAGCTCAGGCCGGATATAACGAGCGTAACATCCGGATTTCCACCAGCCGATCCGCTTCAAGTCCTCCTCAGACAGACCCGCGCGAGCAGCCTCCGTCGCCGCGCCTATCCGAAAAGAGTGCGTCCCAAATTCCGCCGCTGGCAGACCGATGAAGGACAAGCCCTTTTTCAATAACAACTCGAATTGGCACCTAGTAAGCGGGGAACCATCCTCGTGGGAAAGGAAAGCCGAGGAGGGGGGGCGCACACGACAAAAACGATCCAACATCTGAATCGGGCAAACCGGACCGGAAACCGCTTTGAGCAGAAGCCACTCCCCTTTACCCAGCACGTCGGTCTTCGACCGCCGAACCCGAGTCCGGAGCGAGTCCGAAGCTAAAATCACGTCACCGTCCAAAAGGCCGCCCGGCCTGTGTTTTGCCGGGGAAACCAATTCCCCGACGCGTAACGCGCCGAAAAAGGCGAGGCAACACGCCGACGAAAAAAGGACCGCCTCGTAAGGACCGCTGCAAAAAAGGGGGGAAGAAAAAACCAGGCGAGAGAGGGAGTCATAGGTAATCGGTCGCCTACTGTCCTTACGCACATGCTCCTTACGCCAACCCTTCAACACCTGTCGTATGCAGAAACATCCCGTGACATCCTCAATACCCGACAGCTTCAGGAAGAACCCAACCCCGGCAAGACGCCGCTGCGCCACGATCGCAGATACCCCCGCCCGCCGTAAACTAAGCAGGTAATCTATCGTCAAACTAAGCAAAAAGGCGCGATCATTCCAGCGGAATTCCCCCTGTGACAACGCACACCATTCACCCCAGGCATAACCGTGTCCTCTCCATGTGGCAGGGGCTACCGAAGACTGGATCATGGGCAAGAGCCTATCTCCACCAAATCCCACAAGTGGGATGGGAACTGAACACCCTCCTGTGCAGCCTGCGGACAGGCCTCCCGGAATTCCTGCCAACGAAAACGGGATAAGGCGTCAGCCACACCGTTGTTGACACCTGGAACATGACGGGCCCGAAACCAAATGTTAAGCTCCAGGCACCTCAGCACCAGGCGCCGAAGCAACGAAAGGACTGGAAGAGAGGATGAAGAAAGGTGATTAATGCAATGAACGACCGATAAATTGTCGGTCCAGAAACGAACCCTACGATCCCGAAGCTGGTTCCCCCAGATCTCCACCGCTACCACAATGGGAAACAACTCAAGGAGCGTAAGGTTTCTACACAGACCCGCGGATCGCCAAGAATCCGGCCAAGGCTCAGCACACCAATTGGACCCCAGGACCGCCCCGAAACCCAGGCTGCCGGATGCGTCGGTAAACAAGGAGATGTCAAAATTAGAGACCTCGCTCGTTTGCCAACAAGTACGACCATTGTAGGAATCCAAAAACGTCAACCACGTGGACAAATCCGCCTTCATGGATCTCGTAATCCAAATACGGTGGGACGGGGAAGTGACTCCTCTAGTCGCCAAGGACAGGCGCCTAGAAAATACCCTTCCCATAGGCATGATTCGATACGCGAAAACCAGGAGACCTAAGAGGGATTGCATCTGCTTCAACGTGACTTTCCTGACGGCCAGGAAACCCAACAAAAGATCGCGAAGACGAAGGAGCTTATCCTCCGGCAGGCGAAAAACCATGGCCTCAGTATCGAATTCGATACCAAGGAACGATAAACATGTACAGGGACCCTCTGTCTTATCCTCCGAAAGGGGAACCCCAAATAACTGCATAAGGGAACGAAACGTATGGAGGAGAAATTCACAACGCCCATCGCCCGGAGGAGAGACAAAAAGAAAGTCGTCCAGGTAATGGGTGATGGAAACAGAACCCGTCTCAGAACGAACAACCCATTCCAAAAAGGAGCTGAACACCTCAAAATAATGACATGAAATTGAACAACCCATGGGGAGGCAAGTATCGTAAAAATACTTACCATCCACCATGCAACCCAGCAAATGATAGCAGTCCGGATGAACGGGAAGAAGGCGAAAAGCCGATTCGATATCGGACTTTGCCATCAGTGCCCCTTGGCCCGCGCGGCGAACAAGATCCACCGCCCGGTCAAAGGAGACGTATGAGATGGAAGCCTCGTCCTTCGGAATGCCATCATTCACTGAGGAACCTTTCGGGAAGGAAAGATGTTGAATAAGCCGAAATTTACCCTGCTCTTTCTTGGGAACGACGCCAAGAGGGGATACACGCAAATTGGAAAAAGGGGGGTAATCAAAAGGACCAACCATTCGCCCCAGGGATACCTCCTTGAAAACTTTATCCCTGAGGGCGTCAGGGAAATCCCTGGCGGATTTTAAATTTTGTGACATAACAGGTTCCCTGGAAAACAAAAAGGGGATGAAAAACCCGAACGAAAAACCAAAGCGCAATTGTGCCGCAGCCTGGGCATCAGGGTACCGTTCTAACCATGGAAGCATCTTTAGGACGTTCACCGGAGTTCTTGGATTCCGCTGCAGGCTTTGATGAGAGCCTGGAGGCCTTGTTGCACCTGGATGCGGCATGGGGGCCCCCGCAAGAGGAGCACTCATGCTTAAATTTGCAGAGACCGAAGAAACGGCAGTGCCCTTCATTAAAGAGCCAGCACGTTCCCGGTCTCCGCACGGCCACCGCATCGGGAGGGGTAGAAGCCCCCGGTCCGGTGGCCCCAGGTTGAAAGGGCGAAGGCCTCGGGGACATCATCAGCCTTAGCCACACAGTGGTAGCTTGCACAGCCCAGCCAATTTCGGGCTGCAAAGACAAACGCCTCCTGAATTCTTCGTCATAGCGCCACCAGGCGGTGCCGCCATGAGACTTGTAAGCACAATAGATCATATATATGATAATGTGTTTTTCCAGCTCACCCTCTCATCCAGCCAAATGCACGGAAACGCAGGTGGACTTCAACCAGCAGGAATACAAATTTTTCGCAAAAAGATGAATCCAGCATAAGGATGGGTTAGATGAATAAAATTTAACTTTTATTAAATCTTCATAAAATATAGTAACGTGCTTTTAGCAAGATCCAAATTGCATGGCTACGCGTTTCGGAGCTGTATTGCGTGCTCCTTCTTCAAGGCATGCTACTAACATTTTACACATCACTTTTAAAACCCCCTTAATTATCCGATCCACCCATAAAACCAGGTGATACGCATCACAATAAAAACAAAACATACTATTGCAGATCTTTAGACCAATGCAAAACACATTACAATTTACATCATATAATACATTATACACTTACACTTGTGATTACAAAAATCTGTATCCATGGCTATATATACATAGATTGTAAATATATATATACTAGCATTAACGAGCGACAAAGATATTCTATTCATAGGGAAATTGTATCTCCTATATACACATTTATAATTATATTCTCCCTGTCGTACATCTCCCAACAATAACCAGGAAACACTTATGATTGTTTATAAATAGATGTTCTAACCATACCACCAACCTTATATATATCATGTACACTCCCATATTCTCTGTAGACTTTCAATCCGAAACACTAGTAAAGGATACTTCCGGGATATCACATGTGTACCGATCACGTGATCATATCCACTATCACATGATCGGCCGACACCATTGACAATGAACATATAACGTATTTGTATGTGGAAATATGTTCATTGTCAATGGTGTCGGCCGATCATGTGATAGTGGATATGATCACGTGATCGGTACACATGTGATATCCCGGAAGTATCAAAACAGAGGCCGGAGGGGCCGCCACGGATTCCTTGGAGCCCATGTCTCCCATGTGCTGCGCACCCTGAGCTGCTGAACCGTGTAAAATGGCCGGCGCCGCTGCGAAACCGGAAGGGGAGGGGCCTAATGCCGGTGGGAGGGGGCTTAGGCCGCGCCGCAGGCACCGCCCGCCCCTCAGAACGCTCCCCGCCACGTCTCCTGTAAGAAGGGGAATTACTGGGGCTAAGGCGCTCCGGTGGACGGGAGCGCCTTCCAGTTCGTCGCCGCGACCCGGCATCATGCTGCCCAGACGGAAGGGGAGGCTCTTCCCTAGCACCCGCTAGCAAGCGGACGAGGAAAGAGTCCCCTTTGCTCCGGATGCCCTCCCGGATAGCTTCCAGGAGGGCGCTCTCACTCGGCCTACCTTCCGACATCCGCAGAGACGATTCCACGATGTGTTCAGCTGATGGTTGCCGGACAAAGAGGAAGAGGGGCGTGGCTACACGGGACTAAGAAGGAATAGGACGATACCAACAGACACAGAACACAAGGGGGGAGACAGACGAAACCACATCTAGAGACAAGGTAACAAGGGAAAAGCACAAGGAAGAGGGAGGGGAGGAGGAACAGAGGAGATAGCATAGAAATAAACTTACCCCGCAGTCAAAGGTTTTCTCCTGCCGTCCGAAACCTGACAGAAAAGTATGTGCAGTGGGCACACTGCGATTTTCAAAACTGTTGCTATTTTGGAGATCTCAGCATGTCAATGATACCTAGGGAAACACTGTCAGTTTCCCTATTGGTATAATGGGAGCAGGTAAAACCTCTGCACCCCACATCTCCCCCCCCCCACACACACACACACACTCACAGTACACTCATGTACCCCATCTTACACCCTACATCTCTGCCCCCCACAGTACACCTTACACCCCACATCTCCCTGCCACACTACACGCATGCACCCCACATCTCCCCACACACTTCCCCCAATGCACCCACATCTCTCGCCCCAAATTACACCTTACATCCCACATCTCTCCCCACACACAGTACACCCATGCACCCCACATCTCTCCCGCCACAGTACACATTACAACCCACATCTCTCTCCCCACAGTACATTTTATTAACTCTTTATTGGTGGGATGTAAAAGAAAACATCAATGCTGGCATTGCTTTTTAGCATTTTTTTTTTCCGTGCAGCGAACAGCACAAGTAACATGTTACCTTTATTCTGCGAGTCGGTACGGTTACGGCGATACCTCATTTATATTATTTTTTTTAATGTGTTGCTCTTTGTGCAAAATAAAATTCAATTTAGGGAAGAAAATCAATTATTTTTGCATCGCCATCTTCTGAAAGGCATAACATTTTTATTTTTTTGTTGACAGAGCTGCTTGAAGGCTTATTTTTTGCAGGATGACCTCTGCTTTTTATTGGTACCATTTTGGTTTTCATCTGACCATTTGATTACTTTTTATTGAACATTTTTTAAGGGAAAAGTGATGAATAATCATTATTTTGTGCGGTTTTCTACATTTTTTTTTTTAATGTCATTCGTCATTCGGGTTCAATAATGTTTTAATTTTATTATTGTATTGATTGGACACAAAACATACCGAAACCCCTGAGATGCCGGCATCTCAGGAGTTACAGGGCAGTGCCAGCCGTATGTTATGGCTAACACCCACAGGGCATGTTGCGCACACAGTTTCTGTGTGCGGACAATGCAGCGGTACTACGCGGTTTGCAGGAAGTCCTTCCCCGCAGTCCCGTACTATTACAGCGGATGTCGGAAGGGGTTAAAGGGCAATCCTAGAGCTGAATGAGCCGTGTGCCTTCCATCTAATAGAGTGGCCACAATCTCAGATGATGCAACAGCCAAGGCAATGTCATTATTTAAGCCAGAACCTTCTGATGCATCTAGGAAAAATAGTCCCTCATTTCCACTGGAAATCTGAGCCATAATTGCCAAAATTCACAGCTTTATGCACAGAGAAATCTATGGAACCACCAAATCCATGGGCCAGAGGCCCGTGAAAAATACTGTAGTGTGCAAACAGCCACAAAGGATACCAGATGTGTTTTGTCAGTGTGTGCGTGTATGTATGTGTGTGTGTGTGTGCGCACACGTGTGATCCATGTGTATGTATGCGTGTGTGCATTCACGTGTGTAATCCGTGTATATGTATGCCTGTATGTGCACGTGATCCATGTGTTTGTTCGTGCACAGTGCAAGTGTCCATCCGTGCAGTAGTTGTGTGTGAGTACGCATGTGCTCTATTCGTCCGTATGCGTAGTGTGCATTCATCTGATTGTGTTTGCGTGCGCGTGGTCCTTGCGTGTGTGTTTGTATGTGTGTGGTGTACTTGTGGTATTTGTGGGGTGGTCTTTGTGTTGTGTGTGTCTAGAGTGCTCTGGTGTTTGTGTGGTATGTTGTGGCATTTGTGTGGTGTTGGTGTTGTGTGGGTTGGTGTATGTGTGCTGTCTGTGTGATGTTTATATGGTGTTTGCGAAATGGTTAGTGTGGTGTTGCGGCCCCTTTAGCAGCGACTCTTTGGCGCCGTCTCTATAATCCATCCCTGTCAGTCACAACTCTTGTTTTTCCCTCAGCACTTTCGCTTTCACTTTTCCCCATTATATGTATAGGGCCTAACTTTGGGGGCCTCAATCTCATGACGGAGGGGTGCTAGAGAGATGTAATGTGCGCAGTATTCTGCTTCTGTGGGTGGAGAGGGGGTGTGCCAAATTTCACTCAAATCGGGCAAGAACTGTGGAATTGTATAGAGCAGACTACTACAGAATTTGAGTTTTATATATATAGATAATTATATTTAATTTTTAATTTGAAATCAGCTTTTTATTTTAATTTTTGATAGTGTGGTAAAAAATAAATTGTCCAAAAAAAAAAAAAAAAAGGCTTTTATCACTTTCAACTCACGCACCCCTAAACCGTACATCCAGTTTTAAAAATTTGCTTTGGCTTTGGGAACTGCAAACTAAAAACCAAACCATGATGTAATTAACTCACAGACACAGCCCAAAAGTGTGTTAAGGACCAGGCCTCTTTTTTCAAATCTGACATGTCACTTTAAATGGCAATAACGTTGAGACACTTTAACTTACACAAGTAATTTTGAGACTGTGTTTTCGTAACACATTATACTTCATGTTACTGGTAAACACTAATCAATATTTTTGTATTTATTTATAAAAAAAAATAGGAAATTTGATGGAAACGTGGAAAAAATGTAAATTTTCAAAATGTGAATTCTCTGCTTTTCAAGCAGATAGTCATACCACCCAAATACATGAATAAATATTATCTCCCATATCTCTGCTTTATATTGGCATCATCTTTTGATTGTCTTTTAATTTATTTTGGACGTTACAAGGCTTACAAGTGTAATAGTGATTTTCCAGATTTACAAGAAAATTCCCCAAACTAATTTTTAGGGACCGCTTCAGTTCTGAAAGGAATTCTAAAGGCCTATATAATAGAAACCCCCATAAATTACCCCATTTTCAAAACTGCGCCCCTCAAATTATTCAAAACAGCATTTGGGATGTTTGTTAACCCTTTAAGCTTTTCATAAGAATAAAAATAATATGGAGGTGAAATTTAGACATTTAACTTTTTTTCACTAATGCACTCATTTAGACCTAAAATTATCACATTCACAAAGGGTTAAAGTAGAAAATGCATCTGTCAGTTTATCATGCAATTTGTCCCTTGCACAGAAATACCCCACATGTGGGTGTAAACTGATTTTTGGGCAGACGGCAGTGCACAAAAGGGAAGGAGCGACACTGGGATTTTGAACAGAAGATTTTGCTGGAATAGTTTTAATGCGCCATGCCTCATTTGCAGAGCCCTTAGCGTACCAAAACAATGGAAACCCCCAAAAGTGACCCCATTTTATAAACTAAACCCCTCACATAATTCATCAAGGGGTATAGTCAGCATTTTGACCCTACGACTGTTTCACAGATTTTACGAACATTGGAATGTGTAAATGAAAAATGACTAAAATGTCACATTATACCCAAAGTTTTCATTTTCACAAGGGGTTAAAGTAGAAAAAGCCCCCCAAAGTTTGTTAAACAATTTCTCCTGAACGCGTAAATACCCCATATGTAGTCATAATCTGCTGTATGGGTACATGGTGGGGCTCAGAATGGACAGAGCGCTATTTGGCTTTTGAAGGGCAGATTTTGCTGGAATAGTTTTTAGGGGCCATATCGCATTTGCAGAGCCCCTAGAGTACCAATACAGCAGAAACCCCCTAAAAGTGACCCAATTTTGGAAACTACACCCCTCATAGAATTTAGGGGTAGAGTGAGCATTTTTATTTATTTTTTTTTATGTAGATTGTGAGCCCCACATAGAGCTCACAATGTACATTTTTCCCTATCAGTATGTCTTTGGAATATGGGATGGAAATCCACACAAACACGAGGAGAACATACAAACTCCTTGCAGATGGTTTTATGCCCTTGGCGGGATTTGAACACCAGGACTCCAGCGCTGCAAGGCTGCAGTGTTAACCACTGAGCCACCGTGTGGCCCGATAGAGTGAGCATTTTCACCTCACAGCTGTTTCACAGATTTTATTAACATTGGGACGTAAAAATGAAAAATTACTTTTTTTCCAATAAATCGTCCATTTAGCGCCATATTTAAAATTTTTGCAAGTAGTCAAAGAATTAAAAGCCCCCCACAGTTTGTTACACAATTTCTCCTGAATTAGCAATACCCCATATGTGGCCATAATCTGCTGTATGGGTACATGGTGGGGCTCAGAATGGAAAGAGCGCTATTTGGTTTTTGGAGGGCAGATGTTGCTGGACTAGTTTTCGGGTGCCATGTCGCATTTGCTGAGCCCCTAAAGTATCAATACAATGGAAACCCCTCAAAGGTGACCCCATTTTAGAAACTACACCCGTCAAGGAATGTATCAAGGGGTGTTATGATTTTGAGACTAAAAATGCTTCCCAAAAATAGAAAATGTAAATTTTTAAAGAAATATGCCATGTGCCCAATACGTTGCACCCACTTTGTGTTGTCAGAGATCTGCACTCCTAAAACTATTAAGGGGCCATCCCGAAGGGCAAAAAATTAAATATGTAGATGTAAACTGCTGCTTGGGCACACAGAAGGGAAGGAGCACTGCGCTTTTTAGCTTTTGGGGTACAGATTTAGAGGGACTTTCTGGGCGCCATGTTGTTTTGTAGAGCCCTGGAGGTGCCAGTAAACTGGAATTCCCCAAGAAGTGACCCCATTTTGTAGGGGCCATTTTAGGGTCTCTGCAAAAGTGTCATGGCATCCAAAAACAAAACCGTCTAAGTCTGTGCCCCAAAAACCAAATAACCCTTTTTCCCTTCTGTGTCTGGCTGTGCCCTATTATCAGTTTAAGATAAGATAAGATAATCCTTTAATAGTCCCACATTGGGGAAATTTCAGCATGTTACAGCAGCATAGTAATACAGATACAGTATAATACACAATGATATAATACAGACATAGACATACATATGCATGTCCATAGCAGCTAAGGAACAGAAGAGAAATTTGTTCTCCCACATGGAGGTCACCACAGACAGTATCCTTCTGTCACCCACCACCTGTACTGGGTCCAAGGGGCTCCCCAGGACAGAGCTGGCCCTCCTGATCAGCCTGTCAAGTCTATTTCTGTCCCTGGTTGATATACTGCTCCCCCAGCAGGCCACACCGAAAAAGATGGCTGAAGCAACCACAGAGTTGAAGAAGGCCCTAAGAAGTGTCCCCTAGACTCCGAAGGCCCTCAGCCTCCTTGAGCAGGTAGAGTCTGCAGTGGCCCTTTCTGTGCAGCGCCTCCAGGTGATCAGCCCAGTCTAGTTTATACCCACATATGACATTACGTACGTTATCCTGGGTACACCAGTGTCATACATGTGCCCTGATATCAGTTTATACCACATATGACATTACGTACGTTATCCTTGTTAGGATCACATCCTCCATCTTGTATTCTGTCAGCCATCTTGTAACCTTTTTCTTATATAAACTTTATAAGAATGTCTGTTTAGAGTCTAAGAGACCCCTTTAGGGGATAAGGCATATGGAATGTTAATGGTTGGGTTATAAATCCTTATCTGTTTGTGGTAAGGGTCTCATCTTTGAAGGTGTGTGTAGAAACAGGTTCTATAACCTGTTGATCGTCAGCCTAAGACCGGAGTAGTCAGTCCAGAATGTGATCATTATCCCTCTTGCTGTGATATATACATCTAGAAATAGTGTAAGATGTTGGTTTACGCATAAATATTTTAGATTCTTCATGTCATGAGAAAGGTCATCCCAGTTTGGAAAGTAATAATAAGATGCAGATTACATTAGGCCCTATCTAATAGTCATGTGCCACAGCTTATGTTATAACCAATCATGTCATTGGAATAGTCCAACCTGCTTTTGTCTGTATAAATACTACCTCTCTGTAACAATAAATCAGAACTCACTTGATACACTATCATTAATTGCCTTGATGTAGTACTACCTCATGGTGCGCTAAGTACCTAGCGCCCATGAGGTAATAGTACGTCAAAGGTCACTAAGGGGTTAAATAACTTAAGGAAGTGCTTAAGGAAGTTAGACGTTGAGTTTATTTGACCCGTGAGTAACTTGTTTGGACAGGCCTAGCAGTAAGCATACACTTTTTTTCCTGCCCCTGCCGCTTCGGATTTACTCTTGTTAATTTTGAAAAAAGTTCCGTCCAAAATTGCAGGGAGATGTGGGTCTTCCAGATATGAATCATTGTTGGTTGCGTCCCCTTCACTGGTATTACGATTTTCCTCCATTTTTGAAGTAATTTTACGGAATGGATTATGCGATCGGGATGATTAAAAACTGAAAATAAATCATGCTTCACTTCAAGGCGGACTTGCATTGCTGGAAGCACTGGAATTTTCCCTCCTCTCAACGAGAAACGAGAGTGATGACGTGACTCACGCTGTTGTTTTTTTTAAATGCGGTGAGGCGGGTTATCTAATTTACAAAATTTGTTTTGAATTTAGACAGTAATTAAAATACGTAAAATACTTCCTAAAAGTATTTTAATTACAACTACAAAATACTGAATAAAAAAGTATTTTAATTATAAAATACAAATACCTAACAAGTATTTTAAATACTATTTTAATTACTTGTATTTTAAATACTCCCGAACACTGCAAATGAACATTTGTTACTTGCGTATGTGGTCCTAGTCTGCATGGATTAGACTCCGACAGCACGTAGATTGACGACAGATTGTAAACTCTTGTAAGCAGGCCCTCACTATTGATTGAATTGATGATTAAAAAAAAAAATTGTTCTCTGGCCTATGAGAAAGGCACAAAGACATAAATTGTAGTGCAAGTAATCTTCTTTATGGAGGCTGTATTTGTGAGTTATCTACTCTTTTCTGGGCCACAGCTGTGTCATGTGACCAACAATAAGACTCTCCAACTGACACAGCTTGTCATGTGTGGACAGGAAGTCTGTTTCTCCATTTATTCCTATAATACTCACATTGAGGCTCTCATAAAAATGAATGGTCCTGGTAAAAAAAAAAAAAAAATCCTAGTGAATCCCATCCACACCTTGCAGAAAAATACACGCAGCGAAAATGCTGCAATTTCCAAAACCGTTGTGGTATTGGAAATTGCAGCATGTCAATTATACTTACGGAAATGCTGACAGATTCCCTATAGGTATAACGGAAGCAGAAAGTCTGTAGAAGAAACCTCTGCGGACTTTCTGTGAAAAGTGATGCGGGAAAAAACACATTGCGTTGCTGCCTTGGTTTTTCCCGCAGCGCATTTTTTATTGTGGCCCACTACATGGGGCTTTAGTCATAATTTACAGTCTAAAATTTCTTCAATATGGAGTTGCACATGTTATGGTTTGCAGACAGCTATAGTGCTTACGAAGGCCAGAGTTGCACGATTGTGGGGTACTTTGGGGTTGGCGCTGCAGCCAGAAGCAAATCAATGTCTGCCATGTATGTATGCCTACTAGGACTTGCTTAAAGGGATTGTCCAAGATAAAACAATAATTTTATCCTAAGCTGGGCTGAGTTAGTTACTTAGGAAGGCCTCATAGTGGGTGGGCTAGCTAGGGAAACAGAGAAATGGTGTGAGGGAGGGGGGAGTGAGAGGGAGATGTAGTGTGTCAGCTAAACTTTGTAAACAGATGCAGAGGATGCCAGGAGCTCTTAGGGAAACCCAGAAATCACTCAAAACTAGAGATGAACGAACACTGTTCAGATCAGCCGATCCGAACAGCACGCTCCCATAGAAATGAATGGAAGCACCTGGCACGCAGACTTTGCCACTTAACCCCCCGCGTGCCGGCTGCTTCCATTCATTTCTATGGGAGCGTGCTGTGAGCGTGCTGTTCGCTCATCTCTACTCAAAACACTTAAGGTATTGGTGTGCACTTATTAACCTGTTAATAGCACTAACTGACTAAAACTAACTAACATTGCCCAGAAAACCCCTTTAAAAGGGACCTAGCTATGCAAACTGTCAGTTAATATATCTTTGTTAGGACTGTGTGGCAGGTGCGGCCAAGGGATCAGGCTCGCAGCGTGTTCCGCTGTTACTGCTCAGTTCAGCATAACAGGGGTTAATTCCCTTGCAGCCTTTGGGTGTGGTAGGTCTGCTGACTGACAGGGGTGTTAGCCTATGGGCACCTGGCTTGGGCACCTGGACTGGCTGAAGTGGTGAACCTGATAAGGTCATAGTCGTGTTTATGACTAATTGACCAATAATCTCGGGTAACTGTCATCGTCCTAATTAATAAGGCTGAGGGCCGGCGGTCAAGAAATCACACCACTGTATGTGTTGGTATTCATTCTTCTCTCAACCAAAGAATGTATGCCAGTGATAGCGAAACTTTTAGAGACCGAGTGCCCAAACTACAACCCAAAAGCCACTAATTTATCACAAAGTGCCAACACAGCAATTTAAGCTTAATAATCTGCGGATCCACAATTGCACACAATTACAGACCTGCAAAACATGGTCATACGAATGGGGCTTTATAGAGCTGCTCCATAGTGACACACACACAATACAATACAATCAGCTCCACACTGGGCCCAACACAGTATAATCTGCTGCACAGTGGTCCCCACACAGTACAATTTGCTCCACGGTGGCCCCCACACAGTACAATTTGCTCCACGGTGGCCCCCACACAGTATAATCTGTTTCATGGATGGGTGCCCAAAGAGAGGGCTCTGAGTGCCACCTCTGGCACACGCGCCATAGTTTTGCCATCACAAATGTATGCTAACGCACTTTTTATTGAGACTACAGAGTTATATAGTATCAGAGAAAGGAAGTGATTTAACAACAACGTAAGTTTTCATATTCACTCCTGATTGGCATGGTACATCTCAATCAAACAGAAATAGTCTAAGCAGAGCCATATATAGCCAGCTGGTCCCGCTCCTGCATGGTGACCTTGGGAGATGTCTTGTGGCAGCAAGCCAAGCATTTGTTTTTCTTGCACCCATCTTGGATACAGGCACCATCTTATCATATAACATTATAGCAGTTTCAAGCATAAGCAACTATATCTAGCATTCAGCTTTAAAGGATAACAATGTTTTTCATATATTACATAATTATAAACTTCACAGTCCCCCCTAAAAACATTGTTATACTTTCCCTAAGTCCCTGGGGCCTATTACCAATCTGGACGCAGACAGGTTTGGGGCAGGGGATTTTTTTATCAGGTTAAGACAAGCAACCCCTAATGGGCCACCCCCCTTTATACTTGGACTTATCCATGGTCCAGAAGCCTCCACTAACTGTCCCTTCTTCTCTCACTACTGGACTGTAAGAAAATGCCTCTCTGATCTTACAAAAAACATATATATTGACTATTGTCAGACCAATAAACAGTATGAATGTAATAACTATAGACTGGAACATAAAATTCATGATCTATTTTGCTGAAGGAGAAAATCCAGCAAAAATATCCCAGCAATGATGTCCAGTGAGATCCTGTATGTCTGAGGCTAAATGTATCAGTCGCCCTCGGCTTATAACAGCTTGTTGTTTTACTCTTTGTGTTTTAACCCTTAAATACTTAATTGGATATATATATATATATATATATATATATATATATATATTTCCTCAATAGAGGTCATATTCACTTATTTCTCCTTCTCACAAATAGTAAATTTCTTGGAGACAGATTTGCATATTCTTCCCATGTTCCCTTGCAGTGGAGCAACTATGGCTATATAAGTCTCCACACACCTGAGAAGGTGGTCTCTCCCTAAGGATGGACGTTATCCCCATAATCTGGTCTCTCAGTGTTATGGTCAGCAGGGTTTATTAAAAAAAACGGTACTATTCCGTTATCGGGCCAGCAGAGCTGTTCAGCACTAGTATCGGGACAGCAGCAAGCAAGGCCGCATACCCGCATCGCAGTACAGTTCCGGACAGCATCGCGCATCGCAGATGAGTTTGGGACAGCATCGGGTTCAGCAGCATTCACACACACACACAGCTAATTGTAAGTGGATATACTTTATTTCGTAATTGCCGGCAGAGATGCTCAGCACTAGTTATCGGGACAGCAGCAGCATCGTAGTGAGAGAAATGGACGTGTCGGGCTGTGTTATATAACTTGTCTTAAACAGGAGGCATGAAATTAGCGATCTCTTTTAACAAATCTGTGAACATTGTTTCTTTGGAATGATTTTGTCGCCACATAAATTCGGCTAAGTATGACTCCAGATGCTGGCGGGCTGTTCCGCGCTGTCTTTTATTGCGCCATTTAGCACTTCCCCACAAACGTTCCACATTTTGCGTGTGGCACTGAGTGTTTGGGTCAACAAAATTGTACTTGTGGTTCACTGTTAAATGGTCGTAGCCAGCAGCTTTTAAGTCTGTAGTATTATACCCCTTCCAGCAATCAGAGTATATTATACTCCCATCTGCCACGTTGGCTTTAATAGAAGCTATCAATGTTGTAGCTGATCTTTCTGGGACTGCAACAACAAAACACTCCTTAGTCTCACGGCACAATCCTCCAAAGATCCATTGTGGTGGCAGAACCCGGCCGCTGTTGTTTTTCCTTTTTGTAAAAAGGCTTTCATCCACCTCAACCACTTTGTTTAGGCCTCCTATTTTTGTAGAAGGTCGGGATATTAAGGCACTTGTACACACTTCGCGGAGGTAATTATTCCAATCTACGAAGGTGTTGTGATTCATCTTCAATTGCTGTTCACAAAACTCTACGGATGTCAGCTCTTGGCACCAACAATATATGAAACGGGCAGCCGTAAGAAAAGGAATGCGTGAGTTGGCAAACCAAGTTTGCGATCTCACACCCTTTTTTTCGTCACACGGACGTTTGCTGCACCGCCATTTTGGAGATGCTTTGGCCAAAAAACACATTTTCATCTGGTGGTTACGAACACAAAACCGGCTCTTATGGATCAGACCATTGGCTTGGAACAGTTCAATTGCTGATTTTTCATCTGCAGGTAAATCCCACAGCGTGTAATCCATCTGACAAAACTGCTGAGAACTGTGACTGAAACAATGGTGAGTACTGTGACTACAACTACGAACACACTAATTTGGCGCCCAATTTTTCTGTCAGCATCGGACCAGCCCGGCACGTCCATTTCTCTCACTACGATGCTGCTGCTGTCCCGATAACTAGTGCTGAGCATCTCTGCCGGCAATTACGAAATAAAGTATATCCACTTACAATTAGCTGTGTGTGTGTGTGTGTGTGTGAATGCTGCTGAACCCGATGCTGTCCCAAACTCATCTGCGATGCGCGATGCTGTCCGGAACTGTACTGCGATGCGGGTATGCGGCCTTGCTTGCTGCTGTCCCGATACTAGTGCTGAACAGCTCTGCTGGCCCGATAACGGAATAGTACCAAAAAAACAACTTAAATGAAAACCCCACGGAGCCCTCTGGGCCACTAACTGCAAACCAACCTGGTGTGAACACCGACTAACAGTTCCAGTCACTGCTAGCCAAATTAAAAGGACCAGGTGCGCTCTGTTGAAATTCACAGAGCCCTGTGCAGTCAGAGCAGCCGCATAAATAAACAAGCTGGCTAGCCTGAACTCCAGGACTAGCCAGAGACCAAGTAAACCCTGTGTGCAGTTCCACCCAGCCACCCAGGCAACTACTGCCAAGCCCACTCTCAGTCACCCTGTCTGGGAAGTATTGCTAGCTGCCCCTACAGAGTTGCACCACTAACATACAAGGCAGCATGCTGCCTGACTACCAGTGGCATTGCTAGCTCAGGGGTCTTTTGCTAACTAGGGAAATTTCTAATATTTCAGGTAGGAACCCAAGCACACACCACACACATCATTTCAGGGTTTTGAATGAGATCATAGAGCGCCGGGCGTCCAGACCAGCCCCCTTATATAGGCAAGGGGCGGTCACCAGCAAATAGCCCAGCTGCCCAATCCAAGCGTCTATTGGTCGACTCCTATGTCAATCAACCAGTCGACCACGCCCGGCTGTTGCAAGGCAGGTTAACCCTTGCAACCCTGGATTGTGCAGAGGAACAGACAGCGACGCCCATATCATAGCCGCAGTCTCTGCACAATCCTAACACTCAGCCTCTCACTTCTACCAAATCAGTTCTCTCTAGGCTTCGCTGAAGTCCAAAGAGACAGAAACGGTGCCATCCGTAGCTGAGAAATTGATTTGGTTATAACCCCGCATTATGCAGTAAAGACTTCTGGGAAGTCGGGCATGATGTTCAGGGTGCTTCCCAATAGAGGGCAGCATAACAGAGGCACTGTCTCCCTGTTTACATCTTGGGAGACAGATTTGCATATTTTTATCATTATTACAGTGAGGCCTTTTGTATATTTGCAGATGTCTGCATACACAATTTTGTAATGTTCCGGTCCTGCTTGTGCCCATTCCCTTTAATAGTCCTTGCAGACCGAGATGGTATGGACATTTGCATATAAGGTAAAGAGGTTCCTCCCCATTTACTCTATAGATTAACAGTATTTCTACTTCACCAGAGCCAGCACCCAGGGGGGTCTATTAATGTGCCATCTTGTGGATGTTTTGTGAACTACACCTGCCTATACTTCCCATTGTAATTTAAGTTGCTAATGTAAAGTAGTGTCCAGTATGATCAGGTGACCTTCAGGACCAATCAAGCTCCCTTGACTGGCCAGGAGGAGGAGGAGTTACAGCCTCTCTAGAGGGGGTTGGAAACCCTTTGTCTTGGTCTTTTTGTGTGAAGACATCTAGACATTTGGAGCTGAAAATGGCAGCCAAGCATCAGGAGACTTCAAACAGAGATGTCTTTTCCTCTGTACCCAAGATCCTCCTCAGAGAGCGTTTTCCTCTGAAGTTCCAAGTCTATAATTACCGTATTTTTCGGACTATAAGACGCACTTTTTTTCCCCAAAATTTTGGGGGAAAAGAAGGGTGCGTCTTATAGTCTGAAGGTGGTGCCTGGCATCCGCTGTAATAGAGAGGCGGAAGCCGGCAAGTGATAGACGCCATTACAGGTGCCGGGGCCTGAGACATCGCTACGATCCTCTGCCATGCATGAAGCCAGCAGCGGCAGGGGCTCCTCCGTCCCCCCGCCGCTGGCTTCATGCAGGGGAGAGGATCGTAGCGATGTCTCAGGCCCCGGCGTCTATCCCTCCCCGGCATCCGCCTCTCTAGTACAGCGGATGCCGGGTCAGTATCAGCGGCCCCTTCTCCCCCGGGGCCGGTCCCCACCGGCCCCGTACCTGTAAAGTTGCAGGCCGGCTCCTGCGCGGCGATATCGCAGGAGCCGACCTGTTCGGGTGACAGCCGGGAGCCTAATGAAGGCTCCCAGGCCTGTCACTCTATATTAGTATTGCGGCTGGTCTCTATGACCAGCCGTAATACTAATAGACAGAACATCCCATAGACGGCAATACAGTTGTATTGCCGTCTATGGGACTTGCGATCAAGTGACCGCAGGTTCAAGCCCCCGGGGGGGGGGAATAAAATAGTAAAAAAAAAAAAAAACCTTTAAAAATATGAAATAAATAAAAGTTCTAAATCACCTCCTGTTTTTTTTTCAATACAAGGTGATCTAAGCAATAGATATCCCCCAAAATGGTATAACTAAAAATTACAGCTGGCCCCGCAAAAAAACGCTCTATGCATCCCCGTACAGCTGCAGGGTCACCTGTCAATGTGGCCTTGCAGCTGTTGCAAAACTACAACTCCCGTATATTAAATATTTTACCAGTTTTTGCTTCAAAATTTTTTTTCCCTATTTTCCTCCTCTAAAACCTAGGTGCGTCTTATAGTCCGAAAAATACGGTACTAAAGGATATGGACCTGGTTATCCATACATCTGGGACCTCTGCACGTATCTCTCTATTCAGGTAAGTCTTTGGGACAAATCTATATTTAAGAAGCCCACAGCTAGTCTGGCAGAATTTGAGGGTCTCCCGCTGTCGACACCCCTATTTCCTCTCCTACATACGTGTACCCAGTTTATTGAGGACTAACCCCCTGGATACAGGCCATCTTTACAAGTATATATAAGTTTAACTACCCAAGCAACTACTAATTAAACTATCCAAAGCATTCCTGCTCCAAGCTCCATCACCTGCTTGCCTGGACACTCCTACCGGCATCACTGTATTGTATGTGAAGAATTGCTCCATATGTACATTTACCTTGTCCTGCTAGTAAAAGAGCAATGACTACCCCCGAGACCTGGTTGTCTGTTGTCGTTGTCAGGTACCACGTGGGGGTGGGTAGTCAGGGACATCAAAAAAGAGATTTTGTGCACATTTGGGACCCAGGGACCCCCTAAAAGCCGGCCACATCTGATATATTACCTGTGATACCAGCCCTGGCCCTCCTGCGTGTTACAATTTACTATACTACAACTCTACCTAATCCTGTTGTGTCTGCATGCACAATTTACTATACTACAACTCTACCTAATCCTGTTGGTATCAACTGTGTATTTGAGTCTCACTGGATAGCTGACCCATTTGGTCTGTGTGCTATAGGCTTACAAATGTACATCTCTCTATTATCTGTACTTTATTATTATTATTTAGGGCACCATTGGATATTTTGCTGTGCTCATTTTTGTATATTTACTGTTGCCATTTGCATCATATATTTTGTATAATTTTTTAATGTGGTAATATTAAAGTTTGTATATTTTATTCATATGAATCTTGGTCTTTTATGACCTCATTATTCTGAGTGTCTGTTTACCTTTTTTTTTGGTTTCTCTATATTTGTCTTTGGTATAGACACGTTATCTTTGATAAAGGACCTCTATTTGGGATCGCACTATGTGTATAAAAAAACACATTTTTTTCTTCCCTCTCATGTGCTAAGTTTTTTGTTATCTTCTTCCCAGCAGCTCCTATAGCGCTGTACAGTGTGAGCGGGGAGGAATGCCCCCTGCCTCTGCTCACAGTACTCGTCCATAGACGAGTATTATCAGGAGGGGAGGGGGCGTTTCACCCTGCTCACACTGTACAGCACTATAGGGGCTGCTGGGAAGAAGGGCGTTCCTTACAGACTGTCAGGGGCGTCCTTCTGACTGTGAAGAGCTACAGTAGCGGCACAAATAGCTCTTCACCCGGGGCACAGATCGAATTCAGCGCACTGTTGGCTTTCCAGCAGTATATAAAACTGCCTGTGCCCAAACCCATGAAAGATCCTCTTTAATCCTAGCAGGCTTCTGGCCTATATGGTAATATACCAGACCATGTGATGTCTGGGCATTACCGTATAGGACCGAAGCCTGCTAGAATTAACATTGGATCCCGGAGAGGTAAGTAACATTGTTTATTATGTTCCATCACCTCCTCTGGGGCTCCGATTATTATACTTGGGGTCTGAAAAGACCCCCGAGTATAATAATAGCAGCAGTGGGATCGCGGCCTATAGTACAAGGGGAAGCGGGGGCCGCAGTGAGCAGGTCTGGGGAGGTTGGTAAATAGGCCGCTACCTGCTGGAGATACTCCAGCAGGTAGTGGCCTATTACAAAACAAAAAAAAGTTATTATACTTACTGATCTCGCTGCTGCTCACGCTGCCTCCACGATCCTCTTCTCTCGGCAGTCAGATGTCTACGTATCATATATATTTCTGATACGTAGACATCTGAAACAGCGCAAGGAGAGTGGCAGCTCTCTTGCGCTGGTTCAAAGAAAAAATAGTTAAAAAAAAAATCGCCCGCCCCCTCCCATGCGCCGCCTGAGGTAGGCACCTCACCTCGCCATTAGAAGTGCGGCGCTGGCTGGCTGTTCAGTCCCGCCTTCCCTCAATTTAAGGAGGCAGGTTTGGATGCCCGGTGCTCTAGCTTTAAATTCCAAACAGGGGTGAACCATGGCTTTCTGCTGCCTAAAGCGGAAGGGGCCGGGCCGAGCGGAGAGGGTGGAGCTGAGCGGAGGGGGCGGGGCCGAGCAGAGCGATCGTCTTTAGCAGGCAGAGAGCAGGCACGGAGAGGACCTGCTCTCTGCCTGAGCGTGAGGGGCGACCGCTGGAGCAGCGCTGCTCCAGCGGCCTCCCCAATCCACCGCTCAGTGACGGTGACCCTAAGCCAGTCCAGGACAGCTTGTCTTGGACTGGCTTAGGTCAGCAAAAATGCCGCCCTCCCCGTGGCCCTGGCATAGCGCCGCCTGAAGCGGTCGCTTCAGGTCGCCTCATGGGAGGTGCGGTACTGATTCCAAATGCCATATGGTGCTGCGGCTCTATGTGTGGCCCATCACTGTTATATGTTCTTGTCTGTGTCTTATATGTTTGTGGAAGTGGGTCTCCCTTCCGAAATGTATGTTCCTCTTAGCCCTATCATTTGTAGGGATAGGCCAGGTGTAGGGGAGACACTCATCATTTATAGGACCTAGTGCACAGTGTGTCAGCTTCCAGGCTGTGCTGCAATAGCAGGTGGCTGAAGTGAATGCGGCCCAGTAAATTAACTGGGAGCACACGGTCTTATTTTGTGTTTGTCTTGCAAGACACTGCAAGACTTTTGTGTTCATTTGCGGCTGCTCTGTCCCGCAGAGAACTTATATATTTAGTTTCTGTGTTAACCAGTTGGTGTAGTAGCCCGGCAGTTACATTAACTGTTGGGGTCCTGTTTACACCAGGGTAGCTCTGCGATTCAGAGCCCAGTTGGGCTCCGCAGGATATTATTGTTTAGTTGTTTTTTTTTTTTTAAAGTATCCTGCTGACCGTAACAATCTTAACACCACACAATTACAGTGTATTTATTGAGATGAAAGGGGATAATTTTTTTAAAAAAATGCATATTTGGTGTTAATACATATGCAATCACCAGAACAATAAAATTATCACATTATTTATTGTGAACACTGTAAAAAAAAAAAAAAAAAAGCAGTTTTTCCGCAACGTAGGGCCTTAGCCTAAAAGTGATCAGAAATTTGCATGTGTCCCAAAATGGCACCAATGAAACATATAAGTTATCTACTATAGTCCTCACACAGCTGCACTGACAAAAAAAAAAAAAAAATGAGGAGGATTTTTGAATACAGAGACACAAAATGTGCCCAGTAGGGTCCAAGCTGGACATTGTCTGAATAAGCCCTAATTGCCTACTGTGGAAACAAAAAGGGGGGAAACACTGAGTGCACTAAGTGTAGTAATGGCCTCTCACCTTGTGGGGTTGTGTCAGTCACAACTCCCTATGATGCATGAAGATATCAAGGTGAGGGTGGCTGCAGTTCAACCTGTTTGCACTGGTGAACCGGAGAGAACAATGGACAACAGACAGGACCTAGTTCCATAACAGGGAATCCGTGCTTACTGGTTGGCAGAACAAAGCCGAGTTGATAATCCAAGTAAAAAAAACTTTTATTGGGTAGAATATAAAAACAGGAAAAGCACGAAGCGTTTCGGGCCACCTAAAAGCCCTTTCTCAAGTGCAGAGTAACTGTAAAAACATATGATAGAACAGGACATAAGAATCTATGTGAGAAATACATAGTGACGCATCAAGCCCTTAAAAATATATATAAAATACAGAGATACAAACGTTCACGAATGTCTAAAAAATTCTAAAAGTCTTTTGAAAACTGCATGTGATCAATAATTCTCATAGTACCAAAATTTGATCGGTTATGATTAAAAAAAAAACCCATAGTGAAGGAGGCTAGCGGTGACTGAACCTTATTTGTCCCCAAAAATAAAGTGTCCACTGTAGGCAAAGTACAAATATGCCCCAACAACAAAAATAAATAAATAAATAAATAAATGCCAAGAAAAATATATAAGAGGGCCAAAAAATATTATGAGATGCATACCTGATAGAATGAGTCTTATTAGCAGCTCTTAACTGGTCACATTGGGCCAAATGCGTATTGAGCCAACAGTGACTGAGGCATTTATCTTATTGGTGGCAGTGGGGTGCAGGGAATTGCTTCCCGCACCTGAGCATGCTCAGAGCGCTTGTCACGGTTCCATGGACAAATGTAAAAAAATAGTATTTTAACAACGGAACCGCTAGACTGCAGGTCACTGCAGTGAGGTCCACAAACCTCTGGGGCGGCCGTGTGTCTGAGCAAGCCGCAGTACTGCGCTAGTGTGCACAGGGGCAACACTCATCCACCAGTTAATTTCACTGGAGAAAAGAGGCGGTGCAGCTCCTAATGTGAACAGTGCTGCAAAGGGAATTCAGGCCTAACCTGTCCACTTAGCATTGCTGGAACCTAGCCCTGCAGTGTCCTTCCCCAGTTTGAGATTAAGTGTGAGCGCCGGGCGTCAGAAACTCAAGCTATTTAAAGGGAAGTCCCCGCCCAGCAGGGCGGTGCCCATGACATCACCTGACATGCTCAGTGTGACCAAAACAGGACTTAGCCTCTAGTCATCTCACCGTCCGACGTCGAGGGCGAGGGTTGAACTGGCCTGCAGGTGGCGCTGTGCGCCTGAAGGCGAACCTGCGAGAACCCATCCTAACAGCGCTCCACGTGGAGCCGCTCTGTGCATGCTACGGCGTCCTAGAAAAGGCGAATGGGAATGCGCGTGCCAAGACAGATGCGCATGTGCATTCGCCTTCAGTAAGCTCCGAATTGGTACAGGGCAGGGGTGGAAAAAGCCAACGCTGTCTGAGGGGATGTGCTTGCGCATTCACTATGGATAAGTTCTGAACTGGTCTAGGGTAGCAGCGGATGGAGCCGGTGCTGTCCAGAGGGACAGAATGAGGAAAAGTGAATATCGGCAGTGGTGTGGTTCAAAAAGTCAGGGAAATGTAGAGGCAGAGGACGTCAGCACATGAAGACCACCCAATCTGATGTGGATCATGAGTGCCGGTGTGAAATGAAAGGAAAAATAAAAATAAAATAAATTAATAAATATTTGAAATAAGATGAAAATAGAAATAAAATGAAATGAATGACTGATGAACAATGGAAATGGACGAATGAAAAAACTGAGAATAGGAGTGATAAGAGCAATGAATGAGACTGGGTATAGAATGGACAGAAACATGGATGAAATTCATCATTGAAAATATTGGGCAGGTTGAGTGGAAATGGAATGAAGGATTCACAGATGAAAAAGTGTATGATAGGCAATGGATGGGCATCAAGAGTAGTGACAGCTAAGAAAATATGGCAGATGAATGTGACATGGGAAAAACTGATTGGGAGTGAAGTGAGTGATGAGGAGTTGGATGGATATAAAATGGATGTGTAGGATACTGAGGAAGGAAGAAAAAAAAAAAGAAGAAAATAAATAAAAAAAAATACAATGGTTGGCATGAAAAAGAGGAAATAAAATTAAAAGGAAAAGATAGGGAAATGCGTGGTGTAAGCCGATGGCTGGTCAGGTAATAGAGGGGGTGTACATCTCACTCAGACTACTAAGCTTGGTGAGATGAAAAAACTCCAGAAAGATCATTTCTCACTTTGTGGATGATCTTACAGCAACTCAGCTGTTCAGAGTCTCCTCGTCAAGGAGGCTTAAGAAGCCAGCTCCAGCAGCAAACTTTTGGCAGAGCTTGGCTGGAGAGCCAAACAGAGAGGCCTTTTTTTTTTTTTTTTGGAGCTGTGTCCTGAATTATTCAACTGGATTTTGATTTCTGCTATTATAGGTGAGGTAACCTATTCTATGTTTAGTTAGAGCCTAGCCGGGCAAGTATTTTTTTGTATTGTTTCCTTTTGTTGCTGCACTACCTTTTTTTGAGTGAAAATAAAACACTACTTTGGTTTTGGACTAAAGAAACTGTGTGTCTATGCCACCCCACCTAGCAATACCAGACCCTGACAGTGGATAAAGAATGATAGGGTGAAAAAAATGAATGGGTTGATAAAGAATGGGTAGAAACTTGAATAAAAAAAATATATATATGTATTTTAATAATTTTGGAGTGTGCTCTTACTTGGTGACGTCCTCAGAGGTAATGTTGAGGCCCGCAGGGTGGAGGGTGTTCAACCTAAAAATCCAATACATTTTCCATCTGTTCAGGGCATGTAGCCTGTCCACTACCGATGGGGGAACCATGTCAATTGGTGTCACCCTAAAACCAGAGAAATATTTTTTTGTGGTAAACTAATGCATGGCAGGAGACACTGTGTTTAGTAAAACCATTAATGACATTGGATCTATGCTTATTGATACATTCCCTTAGAGACCTTAGGGTCCAGTCCACATACTGGAGGCCACAAGGGCACTCCAGTATGTAGATTGTTAATTGTCTAATGTGAGACTCTTCATCTGCCTGAATTACACACTGTAATCACTACAGAACAGTATTTTGCTGGGAGGTAGGGACTAGATAACTATAATTTTGGGAATCTCTCTCCTGCAGGGGTGAACCTAGCCTCTTTGCTGCCTGAGGAAGACTAGAAAAAGGCGCCGCAACCCCCCCTCCAAAAAAAAATTTAGTTTACATACTACTAGCTTCATACGCTGCTATCATCGCACAATATACACAAAGTTATAAAAGTTTTTAAGAATTCTTCTTCCTGTATTCCCTCAGTATCAAAGATCAACAACACAGCATTAATTCCATGAACATAATCATATCTATATTTGTAGATAACTAAAAGTTAAGCATTTTTGCAAATATAAGTAGTTAAAAATTTTGCAGAGTTTTAAAGATTCTCTCTAACTTTCTTAGTGGTGACAGTCTGTTGTCTTGATCGGTTGCCATTGGATACGATGACAAATGCAGAAACTTTCTATGGTCTGGGGCTTGTCAGGAACCCAGCTATGATTTTCTTATTGTAGCCGGTGTCAGGGTCTGGAGTTGCTAGGTGGGGTGGCATAGACACACAAGTCCAGTTTCTTTAGCCCAAAACAAAGGTAGGGTTTTATTTTCACTCAAAAATATAGTGCAGCAACAAAAGGAAACAATACAAGAATAAATCCCTGCCCAGCTAGGCTCTAACTAAACATAGAATAGGTTACCTCACCTAAAATAAGAAAAGTCAAAAAGCCAGTTGAATCACTCAGGACACAGCTCCAAAAATATGACCTCTTTCTTTGGCTCTCCAGCCAAGCTCTGCCCACAGTCTGCTGCTGGAGCTGGATTCTTAAGCTCCCTTGATGAGCAGACTCTCTGAAGCTGAGTCACTGCCAGATCATCCCCAGAGTGTGGACTGGAGGGGGGTGGAATTACAGGTCCCACTACCAACCTACCTGCCATTCCTAAAAATCCAGCCCAATACTGAGCATTTACCAAAATGCTCAGCAAACGAAAGTTGTCTGCTGAGAACGAACATTCCTTCTGGAGTTTTCTCATTTCGCCCACCTGAGTAGTCTGGGTGAGATGTACACCCCTTCCATTACCTGACCAGCCATCGGCTTACACCGGGTTATCATGCAGGGACACTACATGTATCAGAAGATATCCCGGCCACTATAAGGAAATAATGGTGGATTTTCCTACCTTAGAAAGTTCATGCATTCATGGTCATATCCACTGGCAACCGATAAAGACAACAGACTCTGACCACAAGATATTTACAGAAAATCTTTACAACTCGGCAAAATGTTTAGTTACTTATATTTGCAAAAATGTTTAACTTTTAATTATCTACAAATTTAAAAATAATTATGTACATGGGAATACCCTTTCAACAATGAAAATAATTTCTCACATCTTCTGCTTGGTGGATGGACGAGCTTACATGGCCTTCATTCTCTTTAATAGGAGCGCAGCATATAGCTGAGTACTGGACTTCGGCTATCTCTGGGACTCCCATCGAAGTGAATGTGAGCGTGGGTTCATCCATCCACCAAGCTACATACCTATATTCAGCCTGGCTTCTACTAAGTAGAAGGATAAAAAAGCCAATTTTCAGGCCCAGTGGGGGTCTCAGCAGACATCCCCCCATCAATCAGGTATTTATGCTCTATTATTTAGGTGAATTTTGTGACTTACAGGTCTTACATCTTTGACTAACCATTCACATTTCCTTTCTCTTCCTTTTGGACCGCCATGACCACTTCTTCCAGTTGTGACTTGTCTCTGTAAAGTTTTCAACACAGACATCTTTGGCTCCTCACTTTTCTAAGAACCTAACTCTCTGTTAGGATTGTGCAGTAACTGCGGCCATGACATGGGCGTCGCTGCCTGTTCCTATGCACAGTCCAGGGTTGCAGGGGTTAATCTGCCTTGCAGCAGCCGGGCGTGGTCGGCTGGGTGATCGACTTAGGAGTCGACCAATAGACGCTCGGATTGGGCAGCTGGGCTATCTGCTGGTGACCGCCCCTTGCCTATATAAGGGGGCTGGTCTGGATGCCCGGCGCTCTATGATCGCATTCCAAACCCGAAATGATGGGTGCGGTGCGGTCCGGCCTGTAAACATTGCCCTAGTTAGCAAAAGACCCCTGAGATAGCAATGCCACTCTTTGTCAGGCAGCATGCTGCCCTGTATGTGTGTGTTTGTGGTAAAACTCTGTAGGGTCAACTAGCAGTAATTCCCAGACAGGGTGACTGGGAGTGGGCTTGGCAATAGTTGCCTGGGTGGTTGGGTGGAACTACCACACACAGGGTTACTTGGTCTCTGGCTAGTCCTGGAGTTCAGGCTAGCCAGTTTATTTATTTGTGCGGCTGCTTTGACTGCACAGGGCTCTGTGAATATTAACAGAGCGCACCTGGTCATTTAATTTAGCTGGCAGTGACAGGAACTGTTAGTCTGTAGTCACACCAGGTTGGTTGCAGTAATGGCCCAGAGGGCTCCGTAGGGTTTTCATTTAAGTTTTTTTTAATAAACCTTGCTGACCATAACACTCTCATTGTCCTCACCTACACAAAGCCCCCATCCTGCTGCTACCCCAATTATAAAATATATAATATAACAACCCCACAATGAATAATACCCCAAGTGCATCTTTATAATAATAAAGTCCATGTATACCTTATATAATACTCTTATTAATATTTTCCATTGATAAAAAAAAAAAAATCAATGGGGTTCAAATATCCAGGCCCCCCACTAATCAGCTGTTTGAATGAACCGTGGTATCTGTGTAAGCACTGTGACCGCTTCTTGTTTTACAATTTGTCATTCATCTCATACCTTCCATGTAATGTAACTACAGCCTAGTCCTATACACGTCTATGTGACAAGACTGTAATTACATCACATGGTCACTATAAACAGGCGCCATAGTCCCTTCATAAGCTGATCTGGGTGGGGGGGGTCTACTGATCTCTTGCTGATGATGTGTCCTAAGGATAGATCATCAATAAAAATGAGTTGGAAAGTCCCTAAAACCTAATTGCCACCTTAAAGGGGTTGTCCAGAATAACCACTTTTTTAATATGATGCTGGGGAAGGTGTTCCAGTGTCTTCCAGTGTCTTCCAGCGCGTTCCAGTCCTGCTGCTCTGGTGTTTTCTTCCAGCGGAAGCCCCACAACTCTGTGACGTCCCATGTCAGTGACCACAGTGTTGATGTGCGGTGGGGACTTCCGCCAGAAGAAAACATTGGAGCAGCAGAACTAGACTGCAGTGGTAGACATTGAAGCACAAGGTGTTATGGCCCACAGCGACGCCTGTACATGGTATTATGCCCCACAGTGGCCCCTGCACATAGTATTATGGCCCACAGTGGCCCTGATCACAGAACACGGATGGACACGTTCAGTCGGCTGTTCTGTTGGCCATTTTATGGTGGTCTCCTGTAAGAACAGGAGGAGAATAGCTGACGGAGCAGAAGAAAGGCGGCGCTGGAATGGATAACAATGCTGTGCTCAGAGCACAGGGGGAACGACCCCTATGCTTTCTGAGCACAGAGAGAATGAGGAAAAATTCAAAAACAGTGACGCAGACCTTCAAGTTAAAAGGATGAGATGAATAGCCTTTAGAAAGGCTATTCCTGTGTGCTTTTAGTTTATAACGTGCCTTTTAAAGACAGAATCCCTTTAAGACTATATAAATAGTAAAAATGCCGCCCCTCCAAACAGTGACTTCGCCTAATTAGAGGTGCGCCCCTGCTCTCCTGGCATAGTGTTCAGGCCGGGAAATCCAGTGCGCACACGGACCGAGTCTCAAAGGTGTTAATCTATGCTTAGACCTTATTCACATGACAGTGCTGTTCTTTAAAAGCGTCCGTCAACATCTGTTGTTGGTGCCCATTTTACATTTATTCCATTTTTGATGGCCGTGTCCTCCATTTTGTATGTGTTTTTAATGGATGAATTTAATTGGCCTTTCCTTTATCAACCAACCCACTGATGCATTTTTAACCCCTTCCTGACATCCGCCTTTATGCGGTTTGTCATACAAATGCCAGTATTTTATAATACATTAGCATTGTAATGCATTGCATTAGTGATCAGACCCCCTACAATCAGTATAAAAAAATAAAAAATTTAAATCACTCTCCCCTTTCCCTAGAAAACATATAAAAGTATTTAAATACTGTAAAACACATACACATAAGGAATCTGTATGTTGAATGCCATAAGTAAAAAATAATCAAAAGTGCCAAACCACAGGTGTTTTTTTTGCTGTTTTGCCTCTGTTAAAAATTTGAACAAAAAGTGGTCAAAGCAATAGAAATTTCCCAAAATGGTATAACTAAAAAGTACACCTGACCCTACAAAAAAAGACACCCTATGCATCCACGGAAATATAAAAAAAATTACAGATCACAATATGGCATCTTTCAGAAAATAATTTTTTTTTTTTTGCAAAGTTTTGGATTTTTGTCAAAGGGTTAAAGTGTAAATAAAACTATACATAGTTACATTGTTACATAGTAGATGAGGTTGGATGAAGACATCAGTCCATCAAGTCCAACCTATAACCCTACAATCCTTACAGTGTTGATCCAGGGGAAGGCAAAAAACCCCATGAGGCTCATGCCAATTGCCCTATTTCAGGGAAAAATTCCTTCCCGACCCCAATCTGGCAGTCAGTGTAAAACCCTGGATCAACGTGTCCTTAATATCTAGAGTCCATAACCTGTTATATTTTTATTTTCAAGAAAGGCATCCAGGCCCACTTTGAACTTGTTCAGTGAATCCGCCATCACCACTTCCTGGGGCAGAGAGTTCCAGAGCCTCGCTGTTCTTACTGTGAAGAATCCCCTTCTATGTTGCTGCTGAAACTTTCTCTCCTTCGGACGTAGAGGATGTCCCCCTGTCACTGTCACTGGCCTAGGAGTAAAAAGATCCTTAGAAAGTTCTTTGCATTGTCCCTTCATGTATTTGTACATTGTTATTAGATCTCCCCATAGACGTCTTTTCTCTAAGCTGAATAACCCCAAGTTTGTTAATCTATCGTTGTACTCCGGTCCACCCATTCCCCTAATCATTTTGGTTGCCCGTCTTTGCACTTTTTCAAGTTCACTTATCTCTTTCTTGTATATTGAGGCCCAAAATTACGCACAATATTCTAAGTGTGGCCGTACCAGTGATTTGTATAGAGGCATAACTATGTCCTTGTCATGAGAATCTAGACCTCTTTTGATGCATCCCATAATTTTATTTGCCTTGGCAGCAGCTGCCTGACTCCGGTCACTAAAGGTAAGCTTGCTGTCCACCAAAATCCCTAAGTCTTTTTCATTGGCAGTCTTACCCAGTAATTTACTATTAAGTACATAGTCATACATTTTATTACGTTGCCCAAAGTGCATTACCTTACATTTGAAGAATATGCAAATCTGTCTCCCAAGATGTAAACAGGGAGACAGTGCCTCTGTTATGCTGCCCTCTATTGGGAAGCACCCTGAACATTATGCCTGACTTTCCCAGAAGTCTTTACTGCATAATGCGGGGTTATTATGCAGTAAAGACTTCTGGGAAACACGGGCATGATGTTCAGGGTGCTTCCCAATATAGGGCAGCATAACAGAGGCACTGTCTCCCTGTTTACATCTTGGGAGACAGATTTGCATATTCTTCCCATGTTCCCTAGCAGTGGAGCAACTATGGCTGTATAAGTCTCCACACACCTGAAAAGGTGGTCTCTCCCTAAGGAGTGACATTATCCCCATAATCTTACCTTACATTTGTCAACATTAAACTTCATTTGCCAAGTCTCCGCCCTCCTCATGCTTCCAGTTTCCTTAGATCCCCCTGTAATATTCTACTATCCTCCTCATTATTAATTACCCTACAAAGTTTAGTATCATCTGCAAATATGGACACCCTGCTTTGTAACCCCTCTACCAGGTCATTAATAAAGATATTAAACAAGAGAGGACCCAGTACTGACCCCTGTGGCACCCCATTGGTGACTGTGACCCAGTCTGAATATTTACCATTAACAAGTACCTCGTTTCCTATCAGTAAGCCAGTTGCTACCCAAATACATATGTTTTCCCCCAGTCCCAACATTCTCATTTTGCACCTTTTATGGGGAACAGTATCAAAAGCCTTTGAAAAGTCCATGTACGCCACGTCTACTGCATTACCCATGTCCAGATACACCACGTCTACTGCATTACCTATGTCCAGATACACCACGTCTACTACATTACCCATGTCTAGATACACCACGTCTACTGCATTACCCATGTCTAGATACACCACGTCTACTGCATTACCCATGTCCAGATACACCACGTCTACTGCATTACCCATGTCCAGATACACCACGTCTACTGCATCACCCATGTCCAGATACACCACGTCTACTGCATCACCCATGTCCAGATACACCACGTCTACTGCATTACCCATGTCCAGATACACCACGTCTACTGCATCACCCATGTCCAGATACACCACGTCTACTGCATCACCCATGTCCAGATACACCACGTCTACTGCATCACCCATGTCCAGATACACCACGTCTACTGCATTACCCATGTCCAGATACACCACGTCCACTGCATTACCCATGTCCAGATACACCACGTCCACTGCATTACCCATGTCCAGATACACAACGTCCACTGCATTACCCATGTCCAGATACACCACGTCCACTGCATTACCCATGTCCAGATACACCACGTCCACTGCATTACCCATGTCCAGATACACCACGTCCACTGCATTACCCATGTCCAGATACACCACGTCTACTGCATTACCCATGTCCAGATACACCACGTCTACTGCATTACCCATGTCCAGATACACAACGTCTACTGCATTACCCATGTCCAGATACACCACGTCTACTGCATTACCCATGTCCAGATACACATAGTCCACTGCATTACCCATGTCCAGATACACCACGTCCACTGCATTACCCATGTCCAGATACACAACGTCCACTGCATTACCCATGTCCAGATACACCACGTCTACTGCATTACCCTTGTCCAGTCCTGAACTGACCTCCTTATAGAAGCTGATCAGATTAGTCTGACAGGACCGATTCCTCATAAACCCATGCTGATTTGGTGTTATAAGATTATTTACATTGAGATACTCCAGGATAGCATCTTTTAGAAAGCCCTCAAATATCTTACCTGCCACGGAAGTCAAACTTACTGGCTTATAGTTTCCAGGCTCATTCTTACACCCCTTTTTGAAAATTGGCCCCACATTTGCTATTCGCCAATCCTGTGGAACAGACCCAGTCATTACTGAATCCTTAAATATTAGATACAAGGGTCTATATATGACCATGCTTAATTCCCTCAGAACTCGGGGGTGTATTCCATCTGGACTGGGTGATTTCTCTATTTTAGTGTTTTGCAGGCGACGCCGCACTTCCTCCTGGGTTAAGCAGGTGACATTTAATTGAGAGTTAACATTACCCCTAATCATGTTGCTGGCCAATGGATTTTCTTGTGTAAACACTGTAGAGAAGAAGGCATTTAGTACTTGTGCTTTT
Organism: Leptodactylus fuscus; assembly: GCF_031893055.1. Classification (NCBI taxonomy): domain Eukaryota; kingdom Metazoa; phylum Chordata; class Amphibia; order Anura; family Leptodactylidae; genus Leptodactylus; species Leptodactylus fuscus. The sequence goes on from NC_134265.1 coordinate 196,902,201, forward strand.
TCCTCATCCTCCTCCACCATTACACCCAGATTATTTTTGAGAGTGCCCACATTGTCAGTTTATATTCGCTTATTATTTATGTAATTGAAGAATAATTTTGGATTATTTTTATTTTCCTTGGCAATTTTTCTCTCAGCCTCAATCTTCGCCTCCTTTATTTGTCTTTTGCACAATTTATTTTTCTCCTTATAGTTTTTAATGCTGTCGCTACTTTCTTGTTTTAGTACTTTAAATGCTTCCTTTTTATCCCTCATTGCACTCCTTACCGTTTTAGTTAGCCATATTGGTTTTCTATTATTTCTCTCCCGCTTATTCCCATAAGGTATGTGTTTTTTACTGCTCCTATTTAGAATGTGTTGTAAACGTCCCATTTTGTTTGTGTTCCCGTCACGTTTAGGACATTGTCCCAGTTTATGCTGCTAAGATCCTCTCTCAGCTGGTTAAAATTGGCTTTCCTGAAGTTTAGTGTTTTTGTACCCCCTCTACTAAACATCTTCTGACGCTGGGTTCACACCAGTGTTCGGTCTCCGTTCTCAGGTTGCCATCTTCTGCATGCAGAAGACGGAAACCTGTCATGCTAAGTCCAGCTGTGAACGCCAGTGAGTGTTTTATGCTCTCTGCGGAGAAACCGTTTTTTTTAAAACCAGACACAGAGTACTGCATGTCCGACTCCGTGTACGGTTTAAAAAAAACGGTTTCGCCGCGGAGAGCATAAAACGCTCACCGACGCTCACAGCCGGACACTTTTCAAACCCATTCAAATGAATGGGTTTGAAAGATGCCGGCAGGTTTCCGTCTCCTGCCCAGTTTTGCACAGGAAACGGAAACCTGCAGAAGGGAGTCCTGGGCACAGATGTGAACGAGTCCTTAATGTGTACAAGAAAACTTATTATGTTATGGTCACTATTAGCCAGATGTAATAGTGACCATAACATATGCCAGTGTAGTATAGAAATTTGGTATCCCTGGAATCGTACTGAAACACATGGTGACATGTTATTTTGGTTGCACAGTGAACGCCGTAAAAATGAAGCCCGGAAGAAAGTCGCAAAAAATGCATTTTTTTCTCCCATTCCACCCTATTCTGAATTTTTTCCAGCTTCCCAGTATATTGTACAGAATAATAAATGGTACCATTATGAAGAACAATTTGCCCCCACAGAGATTCGTAAGTCCTTATATGGCTCTGTGAAAAGAAAAAGAAAAATAAAAAATTATGGGGTTTGGGGAGTCAAAAACAAAAATCAAAAACTGAAAAATCATTCCATTTTATTTTTGTTAAAAACAGATCCTTTGACGTGGGTCTGTCAAAATGGACATAGATAGAGCATGTGTTAGGATTGGGTCCCGCAGGGTCCACTCTCAGCGCACAGTGCCACCTGCGGGTCAATCTAACCCTCGCCCTCATGTAGTGAGGTGTCTGGAGTGTAAGTCCAGATTTCGGCCTACTGAGCATGCTCAGACCTATTGGAGTCGCTCACAGGCTAAGTGCCACTTCTTGCCTACTGAGCATGAGCAGTGAGGTCATGGCCACTGCCCTGTTGGGCGGGGACTCCCCTTTAAAAAGTGTGAGCCGACGCCCACCCGACGCTCACACTTTGAATCAGAATCTCTTAGGTTGTTAAAGACAGTAGTTCAGGGCTAGCTGCAGTTTTCAGGCAGGTGCCAGACTAGGCCTCTGGGTGGGGTTTTCCTTGCCACTATCTGCTCTGTAGTTCAGTACCTGTAAATCCTGAACTATCAGCCCTACTCCAGGCTAGGAGCCGTGGACTCTGTTCCAGCCTGAGGCGCTGATAGCAGGTGTGGTTTCTCAGATAGCTCCTTTTACTGTCTAACTACCTTAGTTACTCCTGGCTGTTGCAGGAGCTGCTGTGGTCGCTGACCTGGGGTGAGTTAACCCTTGGCAGCCTTGTTTGTTTTCAGCTGTACTGTGCACCTGTCCAGTGAGGTTAACTGGGAGGGCACTGTTGCAGCGTGTTCACTTTAAGTATTGCGTCACTTGTCTGCCAGTGCAGTTTTAACTGGTAGCACACTATTCAGACATACAGCCACCCATCATTGGGCCTGTGGACCTCACTGCAGTGCCTTGCAGACTAGGTTCTGTCGTTTAAAAATATTAATAAATACACAGAACCGTAACAGCATGTCAGTTTTTTAATCAGCTGTTTATTGAAAAAGGACATGTGAATGTGCTTATACTTTTTTTTAGAAAATGTTTGTTTTATTTTTTTAAACCTGTCGTGTAAATACTTTAGGCTATGGCATTAAATTCAATATCAGTGTATGGGGGGGGGGGGCTATTCACATGACTGTTATTTTGATGGTCTATTGCAAAAAAATAGGTCATGTCCTATTTCTGGTCGGCTTCATGTATCCCTCTATACACTCACATATGGGGAATCAGTGAAAACAGCTGCAAGATGGCTCTGAAAAATGGACATTTTCCATGGTCGTTGTACACCTGTCTAATACCGGGTTCACACAGAATTTTTTTGGACCAGATTTTGAGGCGGAAGCCTCAGAATCCGGTCCAAAAATGGATAGCCACGAATGAATGCCAGTGTAGTGCATACAGTGCACTGGCATCCAGTCGCGGCATTCCGCTCCAGATTAGGCCCAAATGAATGGGCCTAGTCAGGAGGGAGTGTTGCGAGGCGAACGTCCACGGCTAAATCAGCTGTGGAATCCTCCTGAAGAAAGGGCATGTCACTTCTATTTTCTACAAACGGGAACAAACCACTCGCAGAAAAAGGAAATGACCAGCTCTCATTGATTTCAATGGAAGGCGGGTTTTTGAGCCAGATTTTGACGTGGCCCAAAAAACCCAGCCTGAACCTGGCCTAAATATAGCTTTAACATCTATCATTGCATAAACGTACCCTGGCTGTGGGGCTCCAGCTTTGTAGCAATCCTTCATATGATTACAGGCGAACCGGTATTGGTATCTACAAGGCAAACTGGGCACATGGCAGGAGGGTGCATGCAGGGGTGTAACAATCATGGTCGCACAGAGTATGACTAGGCCTGGTAAGGTACGGGGTACGCGGCCAGCTGGAGAGTGCCCTGTACCTTACAACTATGACAGCCTGGTTCACCAAACGCTATACATACTAGCCTAGAGGAGATGACTTAAAATAATAAATAGTTATACTCACCTCTCCTGTGCTCAGTGTCCACTCCAGTGCTCTTCCGTCTCGTGACTGAGGCCTGTGATTAGGCCCCAGTGGTCACATGAGGCGCGGCGGTGTAATGACGTCAGTGCGCCCCCACGTGACCGCTGAGGACCAATCATAGGCCTCAGCAGGGACATCGGAAAGGTAGCCGTAGATGCTGAAGACAGCTGGAGCCAGGATGCCTAGGAAATGTGAGTATTAGGGCTAGTTCACACGTGAACTGCCCGCGCGGGTTTTGACACAGAGAGAGACGCGGCGAGCCGCGTCTCTCTCTTGTCAAAACCCGCCCGCCGCGACCATCGCTGTCGCGCCTTAACCCTCTGCTGTCGGCTCAAATGAATGAGCCGACATAGGAGGGAGCTGCCGGGGGCGGAAGCCGCGCGGCTGAACCTGCGCAGCTTCCGCCTGAAGAAAGGACATGTCCTTTCTTTTCTCCGCTAGCAGCAGCTCGCCGCTAGCGGAGAACAGAAGCCCGGCGGTCTCCATAGACCACCATTATAAGGGGAGGTTTTGGACGCGAAATCCGCTGTCAAAAACCTCCCCTTATACTCACGTGTGAACTAGCCCTTAGTGTTTCTTATTTTTATTTACCTTCCCTGGGCCTCTGATTATTACGACAACAGTTTGCACCTGGGCCCACAAGACACTTGTTACCCACTGGGTGCATGCATACATATGGATAGCTTCTCAAACAACATCAGTTGCTTAGTCAGGAAGTTCTTACAATTGTTTGGTGTAGGAGTTCTAGAGGTGTAAGATTTTGGTATAGATGTAGGAAGTCTCCGCGCAGTTCCGCTGCTGACCTGCAGAGGGGGCCAGAGAACCACCGAGCGGCAGTCGCCATTAAACAAAAGGATCCTGATTAGCCTGAGAGCTGGGATCGAGGCGCAGAGCTGGGACAGGCCGGGGCCTGAGGGGAGGGGGTGAACCGGGTGAAAGAGCGGGGCAAAGCATCGGGGAGGTAGGGGATAGGAATACGGTGCACGGGCGAAGGAGTAGGAGACAAAGGGTAACTAAGCTTGTGAAGGCCAGGGCTGAGGGCACTGATCTCTGGCAGACCAGCAGGAGAGGCTGGTGCTGGAGGCACTGACACTGGGTACAAGATCACCACAGACCGGGGCCAGAGTGGGACATGATGTTTCCTCAAAGCAGCAGCCGCCACTCGGTGAGGCCAGGCCCGTCTAGTATTGTGTGGCTTTGTATGTATGTCTGTGTCCTGTATGTATATAGCACACGGGTGCCCATGTTCTATCTGGGCCAGCATTGCCTTCCTCTACCTAAAGCCTATTTCTTTGTAATGTTTGCAAGTTCCTCATTATTTTCATAGCTGATGTCTTTAATGTCTGACCTGTGGGCGTAACATTGTATAGTAGATATTACTTCAGGTTATATGGCTCCATACATGTACCCGTATCCTGCTTCTATGTGGGTGGTTTTTTTTTTTTTTTTTAAAGAAATATGATTGCCTTAGAAGATTTTTATATCAATGCTATCGTATCAGGGCCAAAAAATTTACTACACAGAGAAAAAATATCTGGTAGCGGAGAACACGGCGCCTTATGTATGGCTTACGGCTCCGTAATCCAGACGAGTACTCCATGTGCTGCTGGACAGGCTTTGCCATGTGTATAAGGCCTTAGTTGTACGTGATCATTTTGGTAGCATAGATGTGGTCACCATGGCCAGAAAATCTATGGCCCAGTTATTCTAATATTTATATACCGGCCAGGTTTTTACATAAGTTATTAGGCCACGGTCACATGCTGACACAGGAAACCGCTTCAATAAGCAAATCATTGTAGAAACTTTTACAGACCTAAAAATATGTTTCTTTACCGACCAATAACCTGCACATACTAAAATGAATTTCTCCCACGCATTTCTAGACCATTACCTTCATGCTTACTGTCATCTTTTAGAAAATTTTATTGTTCTGATGCTTAAACCTTTGGGGTTCGTATTCTTTTTATTGCACTGGACATCTGACACAGTATTAGGAAGTCGCTGTAGAATTGTATTCCTTGTCATTTGCTTTCAGTAGTTGCATAAAAAGTAATTCCCTAATGTAATGTAGTTATCTAAGTCACCCTTTATGGGCAGTGTTTGGATACGATTCTATGGGATCAGTTCCAGTTTATTTCCAAGGTGAAGCTTTAGGTTTCTGACTACTATCGATTAATATATACTATAAATGTCTTTCCACACACTTTGCAAGTAGGGTGGATTGCTCACGCTTTATCATTGCAGTGTGAACAGCCGTCTTCATTACCGCAGCAATCACGTCATCTACCTGGGCCTTTAATTGACTTGTATTATACCCTGCTGTGCTGCACAGTAGGGTGAAGTGACAGGGCTAAGACGCTAGTAGTGCTCTACATCTATATGTCATTATCTGAAGTCTCCTCTCTCATTCTCAGAGCTCCTCTCACCTGCCCCAGCAACTCAAGTTCACCACCTCGGATTCCTGTGATCGTATTAAAGATGAGTTCCAGTTGCTGCAGGCACAGTATCACAGGTAGGAGAAGGCATATTTGTAGCCTATGAGACATTTGTCTTTGCTAGCTTGCTCCCTTGCTACAGCCTCCTGTGCCGTTATTCATCCAGTCTAATGAGTGTGTGCCATTCTGCCCGCATGCTCACCAGTCCCCACAATCCTGCTTGGCAGCTAGCTTGTATATTCCTCCACTGCACTTCCCACAGACACAGTTGTCTCTTCACCTAAATCCTGGCCCGCAGCCAAGGCTCTGCTACTGTAATGAACTCTGCTACGCAACTGTCACAGCAGCTCCCTCAGCTACTTCTGTATTTGTCTTCCACAGTGCTATGATGTAGATAGGTTTATTTTTCAGATGCGGAGGGTATATATTTTGGCCCTTTTTAAAGAATTAAGTAAAAGTTACCACGTGTGGTTTTGGACAGTCACGATGTGGTCGTTTGGAAGATCGTGAGGTTGTTTGTATAAGCCCTCCCACCATCAATGTTAGTGACTACACTGCCAATCAGGGGGTGCTATAGTTAACAATTAAAAAAAAAAAAAAAAAAACTGAGTGTGAGCAACCGGTCTGATCGGACAAAAGTGGCAAACTATCATTTTGGGCAGTCTGAAAATTTCCAACAAGGTTAAACTATCTTTGGCAGAAAAAAGTTGTACATCGGTGGCAAATATTTATTTATTTTTTTAATAGGCAAAATTATCCATTTCAACCAGCTATAGTCTAACTTGCATGGTATCTTTTAGTGAACTAAAAACATAATTTCCTATTTACTGTAATACTTCAGTCAAGAGTCAAAGATGTTAGCTTGCAGACAGTTGCATAGCGTATGAAACTGTCACTGGTGACCACTGTCTCGTCTATATGGATTTTTAGCCTTTATATGTAACAAGAATGTTTCTGTTCACCGACAGCAGGAAACGGTGAGATTAGGACGACAATGTGTTAAAGAAGCACTCTGATGTGTTTTTTTTGTTTGTTTGTTTTTTTAAACCTCCAATACCTTTTTACCCCAATATAAATAATTTAGTCAGTATTACCTTGTTCCTTTTCGTTTGCTAGGTCATGTGACTATCTCCGTGACCAGATAAAATGTACAGAAACTAATGTACAAGCCCCTGATTTCTTGTCCAAAGGGGAGACCAAAACTTCTGTTGCTAATTACTGATGAGCACAGCTAAGGAGCAGGAGCTCATAGTTTATCCCCTCTAGCTATATACAGATAGTCTCTTAGATTATTTAGGAGAATACAGAGAGAGATAATCACACTGTCCTTAAGCAGGTAGAAATTGTACAGTCTACAGCTGCCAAAGTGACCCTGTACTCCTGCATCATCTGATTAATGGCATAGCAAAGAGAAACACAAGAGCTGAGATGGAATCTGATAAGGAGCAGAGGAGAAACTGGATTGTGGGGATATGAGGACAGTATACATGAGTGACAATCAGATGAAGAGATGAAAATTGGTTCTGCTGTATTTGTTCTTAGGCCTGATTCACATCAGTGTTTGGGGGTCTGCTTTGGGCCCCCTGAATGGAAACCTAATCCACTTAAAAAAGCAGAAACCCCCAGACCCCATAGACTATAATGGGGTCTGTTGGGTTTCCGTTCAGTTTCCGCCTGAAAAGGGCAAAAAATGCAGAGAGAAAAGCGCTTGCAGCGCTTTTCTCTCCACATTTTTCATTCGGAGAGGGGAACGGAATCCTCATACAAAGTACAGCAGCTGGTGTGAACCAGCCATCAAAGGTTTCATTGTGTTACGTCATGCTGAATCTTTATATATGACAGAATGGTCCATTGTAAAGCAGAGCTTACATGCTTTCTACCAAATTATGTACTTAATCAGTATACTGAATGTACAGTGTACTTGGTCATCCCTCACCCCCCCCCCCCCCCACTAGTTTTTTTTGCTGCTCTTAGTGTTGCAGTACTAATCTTCACAATGCAGTGGCTTCATGCTGAACTTTATGCGTGTGCTTGTACATAGTAGCCAGTCTATACAAACTGAGCTTAGTTATTAAATTGTCACTAACTTTTCGACTTAGTCTCATTCTGTATGTGATTCTGGACCAAAATATAATGCATTCTAACTAAAAATGTGGCCTGAAAAACATGCCACTAGGTGTCTCCCTTCTAGCCAATTTGCTCTTTGTGTGTGTGTGTTTCTAAGGAAGTCCATTCCTAGGTGCTTTCCGTTCCATCTTCTTTAGCTCAGTTAGTATAGAGGGCAGTCATTTTCACTCTTCACGCAGTGAATGTAGAGGGGAGGGGTTGATTCTGCTCATAGCCTGCACAGACATGTCTGCAAGCTGTTGTGTGCAAAAGACTGAGGATTCTGTAAATCTCACAGGTTACATTGTAAGAAAAGTCTATGTACCCTATTTATTGAACCATAAGATGCACCTGGGTTTTAGGGTCCATTCAACGGAGTTTCCGTGCATGGATTCTGACGCGGAAGTCGTGTCAGAATCTGCGTGGGGGAAAAAAAAAGCTTCCCATTGACTTCAGATGCTGACGCAAATTCCATGTCAGAATCCTCGCATGGAAACTCCGTGTGAATGGACCCTTAGAGGACAAAAAATTGTGGGGGTGGGCATCTGCTGCTGGAGAGCCACAGGTTGTGCAACACTGTAGCTGTGGCTCTGCAGCTGTTGTTAAACTTCAGCTCCCATCATACCCAACCTGTCCAAGCGTAATGGAAGTTGTAGCTTTGCAACAGGTGCAGGGCCACACGGACAGGTGACCATGCGGCAGTATTTGCCTATGTTAATGTGAGACCAGTCACGTGATGGAGGTACATATGGGTGACACATGCTTTCTTCTAACGGGTCTTCACCGCTTGGTCCTCACACATTACAATATGTTTCCGACAGTGGCCCCCACACAGTACAATATGCTCCATGTGCTAATATACACTGGAGTATTGTCAGACCCCAATGTATAATAATCAGAGGTCCAGGGGAAACTATTAAAAATAACAAACACTTTTATACTCTCCTTATACTCACGTGTGACCTCAATTACAGACCTGGAAATTGATAGAAAAATTACATGGAACATTCATTTTGGCTATGAGTAAGGGACAGGTTTGGTCCTGAAACATGTCAGCCGTTAGCGATTTTTTAATCACTTTTGTGTTATTTTTCTGATTTCTACACTTTTGTATGTAATTTTTCTATCAATTTTTAAACTAATGGATTAAAAGCTACATTTTATAAAGAAGAAATTCAAAGAGTGTGGACCCCTTTTTCTCTATGTTGGAATTTATCAGAAAAACTACTAGGACATCATGTATGAAGACTAATACAGTCATAGTACAGACTGCCCAGAAAGACCTTCAGATATTTCAAGTTTTCATGAAAATTTAGGTACCCTTTAAAGGGATTCTACCACTAAAACCTTTTATTTTTTGTGGATACAACTTCGGAATAGCCTTTAGAAAGGCTATTTGTCTCTTACTTTTAGACGTGGTCTCCGCTGCGCCGTTCCTTAGAAATACCGATTTTTACCGGTATGCAAATGAGTTCTCTCGCAGCGATGTGGGCGGGCCCCATAGCTCAAACAGCGAAGGGGGCGTCCCCACCGCTGCCAGAGAAGTGTCTCCTGCGACACCTCCTTCTTCGTCCACAGCGTCATCTTCAACGTCTTCTTCCGGTGCAGGCTCATAACTTCTAGGCCTCGGGACTTGGGCAGAGCAGGCTCACAGGCCACGGGAAAATGGCCGCTAAAAATACTGTGCAATCGGCCATTTTCCCATGGCCTGCGCAGTCTGCTCTGCCTGAGGCCTAGAAGTGACGAGCCTGCGCCGGAAGAAGACGCTGAAGATGACGCTGCGGACGATGGAGGGGGCGTCGCTGGAGGAACTTCTCTGGCAGTGGTGGAGACGGCCCCATCGCTGTTTGAGCGCTGGGGCCCTCCCCCATCGCTGCGAGAGAACTCTTTTAAACCGGTATTTCTAAGGAACAGCGCAGCGGAGACCACATCTGAAGGTAAGAGACAAATAGCCTTTCTAAAGGCTAGTCCGACGCCTTATCCACAAAAAAAAAGGTTTTAGTGGTAGAATCCCTTTAAAGCATTGTGCATGTACAGAGCAGAAGGTTGGCGATCTGATAAAGTAAAGAATTGATTTCCAACTGCCCCATATCCAAAAGTCTCTGTTCTTCTGTCTGCCCTAATGTGGCACAGTTGAAAAACTGCCAAACTACTCCAATGTAGTTTTACTCTATGAAAACTCCATGGGCAGATTTAGTGGTGACACATGCAGAAGTCTGCAGGCTGTGGTGGGGTTCACTATTGTGTAAGTGAAACACAACAATGAATTTCAGCTGCATACGCAGCTACAGCAAATTTGTGCAGCCAGTATTGATATCTGGCTAAAATGCTTCAATGTTTTACTTGCACAACCTGGACCCAGAATTTGCACAAAACGTAAATTATGTGCTGTGCATTAAATTTGTAAGTTGCTTTAGACACTTTTTACAACCTTGACTGACAAGAATGTAGGGCCTAGCTGGAAAGGGGAGGGCTGTCGCAATAATGGTGTTAATTGGTGGTATAAACTTAGTCTAAGGCTGCAATCATCATCAAGCTCCTATCGCTGAAAGTGCCAAAAATAATGGCAGAGTGAAGTCCTGCATTGTGGCCTTTTCCCTCTGCTGCTTTCTGTTTTGAAAGAGCAGACTCCGTTATAGTCATTTCGAACAATAGAGAGCACAACAGTAGTATGAACTTAGCGCAAAACTGCACCACTCATATCATCCAGAATTCTGCTAAGTTTGACAGAAATCAAAGTAATGACTAAATTGAGCGTTTTACCCCAATTACAATTAATGAACAATTGTTTTAAGACACTTCCCTTTTCACATACCACTGAATTTTGGTTTGTTATTCACATCAGCAGTCTTCATTGGATAGTATACAATTGGTGACCTATCCTTTAAAGGGGCTCTATCATTGGGAAAAGTCACTTTTAACTAATCACATCCTTGCATAAAACTCGTAAAAGATTCAGCTCACCCATAAGATGTGAAACAAATTTTAAAGATGATGTGCTCCTGGGAGACTCGGAAACTGGCAGGACTTTAACCAGTGATAAAGTAGAATCCAATAGTGTAAAAATCCAGCTCCACCAGGCGACACGATGAAAATTACTTAAAAAAATAACTTTTATTGTAGCATTCCAATAAAAAGTGTTACAAAGTAACATCCAGTGGACGGTCAGAGATATCACATGAAAAAAGGCTACGCGTTTCCGGACATGACGTGTCCCTTCTTCCTGGCCAGTTTACATACAAAATTTACATACAAAAGGTATTTGTGGAATAGCATTTCTAAGGGCTATGCAAGTAGGTGCTTAGCTAAAAATGACTTTTCTCAATGATAGAGCCCCTTTAATGGCAGTGTTAGGACATGGATTCAATAATAGAGATTTGATAGATCAGCAAATTCATATCCATTACATTAGATTATTTTTAATAATGCATGTATCACACTGTGATACATTATCAAGTCTTCTACACTATTTTGTGCAGCACAAACTTGGCTAGCTAAAAAAAAAAACCACAGTAATTATAAGGTACGATAACTGAAATAAATTAATGTATAATGACTTCTTAAAGGGCAGACAGCAATACACTTAGATCAGAGGTTAGCCCAGTGCGACATTCTAGATAAATGTCAGAATGCAGCATGAATAACACCAATGTGACATATCAGCTGTGTGATCTTCTCCTAACAGATCATTTATGTATTTCAGTCTTAAGTTGGAATGTGACAAGTTGGCCAGTGAGAAATCGGAGATGCAGAGGCACTATGTCATGGTAAGTAGTTAGAGTATTGGACGATTTCTTTTCATCATGTACGCTCACATGCGTCACAGGCTAAGAATATAAAGTGCTGCAAATGAGGGAAATTCAGTCGTGACTTCCATTCTGACTGATGTGTGCACCTACCTTTAAAGGGATTGTTCAAACAAAAATGGACATCCAAATAATTTTTTTTTAAAATTGTCTGGGGCGGTGAAAATGGTGCCTCCCCCGCACAGTCTGGTCCGGCAGTTCTATTGTTGCCATCTGGCTGCACGTGATTGCTGAGGCCCATCATTGGCCTCAGGAAGGGAATGGGGCAGCAAGAAGGCAGTCAAGCTGCAGGACCAGACCATATGAGGAGGACTCCAGAGCATGGGGGACAGGTGAGTGACTTTATTTTTTTTTTTTTTTCTCCTCTCCTCCTCCAGCCTATCTTAAAAATAAGGTTGTCTACAAAGCATAAAATATTTCCTTTTGAATGAATGGGGTGAAATTAGATCTGATTTTTGACCTGTTTGTGTGGGGAGGCACTAATGGGACTTTATACCATGTGGGGAGGCACTGACTGGATATTAGTGGCCTCCATACAGTATATTGCCCCATTAGTGCCCTCCATATGTTATAATGAATAGAGATGAGTGAGTACTGTTCAGATCAGCCGATCTGAACAGCACGCTCCATAGAAATGAATGGATGCACCTAGTACTTCCGCTTTGACGGCGGCCGGCCGCTTAACCCCCCGCGTTCCGGCTACGTCCATTCATTTCTATGCGAGCGTGCTGTTCGGATTGGCTGATCTGAACAGTACTCACTCATCTCTAATAATGTACTATTAGTGGCCCTTCACAGTCTAATGTTTGTTAGTGACACACACAGTATATGTCTCCATTAATGCCCCTCATACAATATACTGCTCTTGAGTGTCCACCACAAAGAATGGACATTAAAGGGATATTCCCATGTACATAATCATATCTATATTTGTAGATAGTTAAGTTAAACATTTTTGCAAATATAAGTAGCTAAAAATTCTGCAGAGTTTTAAAGATTTTCTCTAACCATCTTCATGGTGACAGTGTGCTGTCTTGATCAGTTGCCAATGGCTACGACCACAAATGCAGAAACTTTCTATGGTCTGGGACTTGTCAGGAACCCAGCCATGATTACCTTATTGTGGACACATTATCGGACAGGGACACTACATGTATAGGAAGATATCCTGGACACAATAAGGAAATCATGGCTGATTTTCTGACCTTAGAAAGGTCCTGTGTTCATGGTCGTATCCACGGGCAACCGATCAAGACAACAACTTGTGACCACAAGATATTTAGAGAAAATCTTTAAAACCCTGCAAAATGTTTAAGTTTTAATGATCTACAAATTTAAAAATAATTATGTACATGGGAATACCCTTTTAACTAAGATCGGTAGAAACATTCATCTCACAACTGCAGTCCCCTAAACACAAATACCGTACAATAGTGGTAAAAGTGGATTTAACATGTGGAGGCATCTAATGGGGCATTATACTGTGTAGAGGGCACTAAAGTCCCATTATTGGCTCACTGCACAGTGTAATGCCACTTCCGGGCGTCATGCACAGTATAATGTCATGTCATAATGAACGGGTCCAGACAGCTGGTGGCTGTGGTCTGGGTTAAGATGGTGGTCCACCTGTTGAATATCCTTGTTACAGGCTATGCTATTAGATGTAGTACCATAACTAAGGCAAAGCAAGGCTACGGTGTTTGTGTGCCTGACCCACTATTTTTTACCAGATACTTGTTAGGGCAAATCACCCCTAGCTGTAACATTTTGAGTTCAGGTCTACAAACATGCATACATTCAATTGCACAATGATATGGCCATTTAAATTATTGTTGTCATGCAAAACCAGAAAGTAAAGCCCAATGTGAAGGTTGAGACTACAATTTGAGCTTCATTACACTATTGAATAACTTCAACATTTAAAGACACGTTGTCCTTAGGGAAATGTGTAAAGTCAACCAAAGAATATTGCTAAGGGCCCTTCACAAAGCTGTAATTAGGCAGAGAAATCTGGTCTGTCTGACCACAGAACTTGCCGTATCATGCTGATTTAGCGCTGTGAGATTTGGAACTTCTTCAGCTCTTCTGTACTGCAACATAAGCATAATGTGAATGCAGGATATTAGAGCTGCGGTAATTCTGAAACTCACAGCATTGTAGATCAGTCTGATACTCTCAATTCAGGTTACAAAATACAAACACATGGACAATATTTCTTGACTAAATACAGCTGTGTGAATGGGCCCTTACCAGGGCTGGGCAATTAACCAAATGTCACCTTGGATGTCCAATGTGACTTTGTGCATGTTGCTTATTATATTTGCAGTGTTCCACTGGCAGTTTCGTTTAGACCAACATGTTCAAACCAAAACTGCTATTATACTGTGGGTCGCTTCAGAGCCCAGAGTATAATGAGTAGAGGGCCAGGGGAGATGATAAAACACAAAAAAAAAACAGTTATTTGCTTCTCCTGGACTCCTGCAAGATTCCTTGTTCTTTGGGTCTTCTGACTGTTGTCAGGGACTGCTGAGACCTGTGATTGGGCTCAAGTGGTCATGTGAGTCACATGGCTTCACAACACTTGTGTCTATGCGTCACAATGCCATGTGATCGCTGATCAGCAGTGGTGCAGAGTCTCTGACCCCACCAGTCTATTGTTGTACCCCTTTTAGGCTGAAGCCACATGTTGTGGAGGTGTAGTGCTTTTTGGTAGTTTTGGAATCGTAGCAGGAAAAAACGGTTTTAGGCCGGGGCCCCCACAAGACGGAAACACTGCAATTTGCCCATGGCATTTCCGCCGTGGGAAAATCACAGCGTTTTACAGTAAGGGCAAAGTGGATGGGATTCTAGCGAATAATATGCCCACTTTGAGGTAAAAACCGCTGTGCGGACATGGCGTGGTTTTGAAAATTGCAGCGTATCAATTATACCTACAGAAATATCAGAGTGGCGGAGAAAGTCTGTGGCGGAAACTCTGCAAACTTTCTGTTTAAAGTGCTGCAGGAAGAAAGCGAAGCGTGGTCACTGCGGTTTTTCCCACAGTGCTTTTTTGCTGTGAGACCTTAGCCTTACAATACCATTAAAGCAAACAAGATTTTAATCTCATCCCTACTGTAGGAAAAAAACTGTTTAGAAAACGCAACATGTTGATATTATTCAGGAAACTGCTACGTTTTCCACATGGCCCTATACGGGTTAGGGCAAAATGGAAGCGTTTATTGGATTGTGTTTTCTGCAGCATTTTGTAGCTGGTTTTGCTACATGTTGCCCTAGCCCCAAAGACCATTTCATTTGTCATCCCCCATCCCCAGGATAGATGGTTAATGCTTGACCGCTTGGGACCTCTGTCCTGAATCCTTGTTTCATACATTTGTGGTCACGTGTCCTGTCACTGCTTTCAGGATCTGTGGGAGCGGCTGGTTGGTAGTCTCTTCAGCACAACTACTTGTACATCATAGAGGCGTACTACCAGTTGACTATACCCTTCTGTTGGCTACTCATGTAATAACATGAGCTGACTGTGATGGGTCACTTGTAATACACCTCTTCAGTAGTTCTGAGTTGCATAGGATGGAATGTGGATTTAGGACAGGCCCTCATTAGCATACAGGAAGCAGATGCTAGAAGGGCATAGAAGCTACATGGACAAATACTTTAAGAAGCACTCCAGAATAGTTTTTTCTTCATTCATTATATAACAAATATATATTTATATACTTTAAATAAGGTCATAGAAGCTGAAATTATAGTTATTCCTCTATCAAAAAATCATGGTTGGCATCTTCTGGTTTCTGTTCTGTCAGGGGGTCACCATCTTACGAAACAGACCTCTCATATCATTCAAACAGCATGGATTGTACCACACAGGCTGTATAGGGAGGGGGGACTCAAAAGCTATCAGTAGTCACTTGTTACACATCCTATAGTGCAGATCACAGTCCAGCCACCCTGATTGTATCTTTTTGGTCTCCAATTATTTTGGAGAATATGTAAAGAGAAAAAAATCCTCTCCCACCCCTTCCCCAGCAGCAGTGATGGTACAGTCCTCTTGCTGCCCATGTGATACTGCTCTGAGGCATCATAGGATTGATAATGGCACAGAGAGAAATAGAAAAGTCAAAATGGAGTTTGATAAGGAGTGAGGAGAAGCTGGATTGTAGGGATATTTGTTTACTTATATAGCCACAACATAATTTGCGCTTTAGATGTTGTCAACACTCTCCTAAGCTGTGCACACAATGTAAATTCCCTATTGGTATGTCTTTAGAGTGTGGGAGATACCTGGAGGGAACCCACGCTGACAGGCAGAGCATACATAATTCCTTTCAGATGTTGCCCTTAGCTGAATTTGAATCTCCCAACGCTGCAAGACAAGGGCAGAATACATGAAAGAAGCCTGGAGTGTGACAGTCAAGTGAGGGGTGCAGAGATGGAACATGGTGTCTTGCCTTGAGTGCTTCTTTAATAAATACTGAACTTCATTTCAGTTCAGGTATCTGGTGAATTGCATAACATAGAGTGACTACCCAAGGTCACTTCTACCAGACAGTAGCTCCTGCTTTAGACTTTGGGGGTCTCCTAGTATCCATTAAAGCACATCTTCTGTGATTTACACATGTATTTGATTCAGTTTGCATAATTTTATTCCCACTTAAGAGGCCAGCTTCTCATTCAAGGGTCTCTGCTAACGCCAAGTTATTGTGACCAATTTAGGAGGCCTCCCTTATTTTATCCCCTCGGAGAAGCTCTTTACTCTCTCAGTTCAGGGCAATTAGATCTTTAATTATGTCTGCCAAGATGTAGCTGCAGATGTTTAAGCAGCCAGCAGTGCTCCTGCTCTGCATTAACCCCTGAGGGCAATTACAGAAACCTTCCTGTTTTTATATGGGGTAATGATCCTTGCCTCCTAAAATCCATCTCAAGGGACCATAATGCCAGCAAGTGTAAACAAACAGAGCTTGTGAGTAGGTATTGTTGAATTTTGGTTGCTGGTACTGGTTGCTTTGGTCTGCAGCAAGCTCAGGACTGAAGATAAACATGCAGATCTTATGTTGGAAGAGAAGGGGTTATATCAGATAGCCAAGACTTGGAAGCAGGAGAAACCAGAGTTTGAGTAGTTTAGAGCTGGCTGCCAAAAAATAAATCCACCTCCCTTCTGACCCCCCCCCCCCCCCCTTCCCCTCTCAGCAGGTCTCCTGGCTTATCCCTCTCTTGTGGGGTTATGCCATTCATTCACTCTTCCAGACAGCTGCTTGTTACAGGGTGGGGAGGGGAGAGGGCCAGGGCACAGTGTAAATCTGCCTAAAAATCTTTCTGGGACTTGTAAGACAAAGAGGTCAGACTTTGGGGAGGAGGTGGAGGAGGCATTTTCCCAGACAGTGGATTTTTTTTTTTAACCGTTTCAGACCCTTATATTACTGTTTGTAAACTATAACATGGCCGAATCCATAGATCCTTGGTCCTCCTTATAGTAATGTGACTAAACTGGCAACATAAATATATCTTTGGTAAATCTGTTTCCCTCTGTATAAACCTAAAAAAAGTAAAAGAATGCTTTCATGTCTCTGGGCTGTTGCAAAGACTAGGACTGCATGTGGACCTGTAGTCTCCTCTGGTTATAGTAGAGACCCTAAAATCTTCTATCATATCTAATGGTAGCAAATGGGGTTGCACTGCGACCTGGAGGGTGCTGTAATGACAATTGGAAGAAATCCAACCCTCCATCATTTGTTATAATTAGCTATGATGGGCAACATGACTCTTGTATTAATGTTGCTTGCCCAAAAGACACGGTCTAGCCATAGCCTATAGGTGGCTTTTCTGTGTTTGATAACGATTTTGACTATTTTCAGTAGTTCATTATGATTATCTTTAAAGGATTACATGTTAAGACCTGGTGTGTGCATCCCTTAGGCCTTACTTTAGGTTCACACTAGCATCATGGTCTCCGTTGTTAGGGTTACCCACAGAGACCAGAGAACCCCACTGACTATGGTGGTGTCAACTGTTTCAAAACTGAAAGAGGCTGAGAAAAAGCCCTTTGTGCAGGACTTTTCTCTTTTTGCCGATTTTAAGCGGTTTCTGCAGCGGAGGCTCCAGCGCATGTGGACCCAGCCGGCTTCACACAAACGTCAAACAGCCACTTAATGCTAGCTTCTGTAACAGCCAGGGTGTAGCCATTTAGAACATATTGATTGTAATGTGTCTATTCACATGGCCATTTTCTAACAGGCTGTCAGACAAAAGACATGTCTTATATTTGGCCATATTCATGGATCCCTAAATAGACTGAAAATGACCATGGAGGGAAAAAACGTGCTATTCGTCCTTTTCGCAGCGTTTGTTCAGTGTTCGTGTGAATGCAGCTTTATCAAGAACTATAGTGGAACAAGTGGTCGAGTGGCTGAATTGTATGCTTTAGAGAGGTTTGTAAGGTCACACTAACTAACCATCTAATAGGTTTGTATTTAAAGAATAATCTGTGATTTCTGTCTTCACAGTACTATGAAATGTCCTATGGACTGAACATTGAAATGCACAAACAGGTGAGTGCTTGCCTTGAAGTCTGCTTAGAACTCATGGGACGACTCATTAGTTTGAGATCCTTCTGAGCTTGGGTGAAATGTAAAGTTTTAAAGCAAATCTGTCACATTAATAGAGCATTGCAATCCTGCAGACAGCATGTTATAGAGGAGAAGAAGATGAGCAGATTGCCTAGTTTTGTGGTAAAGGATTCAGTAGAACTGAATCTTATCTATCTGAATCCATGCTCATTTGGAGCTTAGCTGAAATGTAGGCAGTCCTATCAGTGATTGACAGCTGTCTATATACTCACTTGGAAAGGCAGTCAGTCGGTGAGTAAGAACCTCTCCTGAGCACAGATTGAGTAGGGCCAGAAATGACAAATTATATATAGTTTTGTAGAATCAAGATTCAATGTCAGTTCAGCTCCCCTGCTCTGTAACATGCTGCCTGCAGATTACATTGTATTGTGTGTCAGGTCCTCTCTAAAGGCAATTTTATAAAAAGAAATTAAGCTAAATGCCATTTTTGGGTTGCATGTTCTTTGTAGAGGATTAAAAAAAAATTTTCAATCCTAATCAAGAGTTCTCCATTCACTTTAACTATACTGTTTATGACTGTAATTTTTCAATTGATTCTATGCACCACTTCTCATTCTTGTCCACAAGGTTTACCTTTTAGCTATACAAGATTAGGTAGGGCTCTATTGTCAGTAATAGAAAGAGGCTTTACAAAACACACTTTTTTTTGTTTTTTACCTTTTCAGTCTGAGTTTCTGCGCCACATATGAATACAGGGGAAAGTGGGATCATTTATACGAACAAGTCCAATATCAACATTTACAAATGAACTGGGGGCAGTTGGGGAAAAAAAAAAGCAGTGAGTCTGCTCAGGTTGGCTGAGGGCTGCTTTTGGCCATTTAATCATGCTGATGTTCTATTTAATCTAATGTGCATGGCCAGCTTAAAGGTCTATGTATTTTGGACAACCACTGCTGCCACGAATATGCTGCAGCAGTTATTTCCTCTGGGTGCACGTAGACTGTAGAAAATTAGCGTTTGAAGAATTTTTGTGGAAGCTGGTCCCGTTATTACTTTTAATATCGTAAGGGAGAATACAGTGCTTCCACAAGGCGCCTCAATGGGATATATGGTATGTATGGGGTATATGGTATGTGAGTCTGTATTACATTCCAACACAATACTTCTTTCTTTACCTTAGCTTGCCAATAGATACATGACTGTGTGATAAACAGTCAACTAGGGCACTTGACACTGCAAGGCAGAAGTGCTGAACTTGACCATAATGGAAGGAGCTACACCTTACATTTAGTAATAAAATCTCAGCTCTTCCTAGAGTCCACATTTTAATATAACAATTCCTGAAGATTTGTGTACTGAACTTGCTCTTTCACACTAGCCGCTAGCTTTTCCACTAATTGCAGGATAAGGAGCTATATTTCTGATTTAGGGTGCATGCACACTGAGTAACGCCGGGCGTGTATCACAGCCGTACACGCCGGCATTACAGCAGACTGCCGAACACTTCCCATTCACTTCAATGGGAGCACTCGTAACAGCGGCGTTTATGAGCGCTCCCATTGAAGTGAATGGGAAGTGTTCGGCAGCCCTGCTGTAACGCTGGCGTGTACGGCTCTCATACACGCCCGGCGTTACGTAGTGTGCATGCACCCTTACTATGTGCCATATTATATATGCCCACACCATCAGTCAGTCACCTCACATCTGAGATAAGCTGTTGCCTTGAGACTCTTTACTATACATAAAGAAATGTATTAAAATAATGACACTCTGACTCCTTCATTTCATATATGTTGCTTCATAGTTTTGGTGTCATCAGCATGTATCTACAATGTGGGAAATAAAATAAAATAAAATACACGAAAAGCCATGGGATGAAAAGTGGTGTCCAAACTGACTGGTATTGTATGTATTATAGAAGCTATATGGACTGTAAATAGAATAAAACTACAAAACTGATTGGGTCATCTGTTTAACTGTCTATTTAGCCAGCACAAATCCATTATTAAAGAGAAAATCTTATGTATAATTATATGGTAGAATAGTAATAATGGGACTTAATAGGTTTATATGAGTACATTAATGAATACTCTATGTAGAATTGACTTTTTTTTTTTTTTTTTTTTTTCTGTAAACGAATCTGTGACCCTTCATTTCTTTTCTACCAGGCTGAAATAGTCAAAAGGCTGAATGGAATTTGTGCACAGGTGCTGCCTTATCTTTCTCAGGAGGTATGTTTGTTTGTTTTTTTCTTTTTGTTTTTTTTTTTTCTGCAATGCTGATACTAAATATATACCCCCTTTCCAGACACTGGATATAACAATTTGAAATGTTGTGATACTATTGCCTTAGCAATTTATTCCCTATCCACAGGATAAGTAAGTTGGAATCAAATTGATCACATGCCCACCAATTAGAAGAATGGGGATGTTTAGGTTCCCAGTCTGTATGGAACAGGGGTTAGAATGGTTCACTCCATTCATTTCAGTGAGGCTGCTCAAGATAGAAATTCAGGACTGCAGCTATCTCTGGCAGCCTCTTTAAACTGAAAGGAGCAGGGTGTGCTTTTCCAGTTATGCTCCATTTTGACTGGGGAGAAAAACTCCACATACGTTGTTGATTGATGTGGGACCCCCACTAACTTTCAACTTATTCCGTATGCTGTGAGCAGGGCATAAGTTGCTAAGGTGGGAAAACTCTGTTCATGCTATGCTAGATACCTTGTGTTTTGTACATATGTGACATGGTATCATAAGAAAGATGCATTATATTGTGTAATAGTATTGTAATGATTGGAAACAGTGTGGCAAGTTTTGTATCTTCTTAGAATATCTAATACAGATAGTCATAAAATTTCATTAATTTTAAAAACTTCTTTTCCTTAATTAATAGCTTTCATTGTTTCTAAAGACAAATACCCCATACAAATATAAATAACAACAAAGTATCACCAGGGATTATATACTGTTCTGTACAATAATGGCTTAGCATGAGGGCTTTGCTTGTCCCCTACAATACATGGCATGTCACCAGTATTAATATTCCAGTTAAATAAGTATCAACACATCACCCCTTATTCACAGAACAGGTGGTAATTTTCTGTTCTCTGGGTGTCAATCAACTGCTGGCTCCCCAATGATCACAAGAATTGTGGTGTTTTGCCCCCCAATTTGACTGGAAAGGCAGGTTGAAAATGCAAGCTGTGACTCCATTTATTTCATCTGGAAGCTCTGGAGGTAGCCAAGCACTAGACGTTGGCTGTCGTTCCCTTCCCATTGAAATTAATCAAATGGGGGCTTGCTTTCTGACCTACCACTTAAACTAGGGCGCAAAACACCCAAGATCTCATGATTGGAGAGGGGCTCAGAACTCCGACCCCAACCAATTGGCAAGTTATTCACTTTCCTTGGGGATAGAGGTTAAAGGGGTTCTGCTTTTATGTACACATCACCTATCTGCAGCACGGGATAAGTGTAAAATTGTTCTGGCCCCAACCGCTGGTGACTGGTGTGCTATTTACTGTTATGGGGCTGCCAGGACTATAAACTCAAGCAGTGCCCACAGCCCCAAAGAAGTAAATAGATGTCCGGTTACACAAGTGCACTGGTGCTCCATGATTGAGCCCTTCAGTGACTGGACACTTGTCCCCTATCCTTAAAGGGATTCTATCATTGGCTCTAGTGATTTTTAACTAAGCATATATTTGCATAGCCTTTAGAAAGGCTATTCCAGACATACCTTTTATTTAGTAATCCTCCCAGCCATTTTTGAATTAGCCAGCTTTTATTGATATGCTAATTAACCAGCACTGACTGCTGTGTGTGTAAACAGAGGGAGGTGAGAGCTAGGTAAGGCTGATGAGGAGTCATCAGCTGCAGCAGCCTCCCTACTCTCACCTCCCCCTGTGTACACACAGCAGACAGTGCTTAGCGAGCTTCTGGTGCTCCGTACTGGTTAATTAGCATATCATTAAAAGCGGGATAGTTCAAAAACAGCTGAGAAGATTACTAAAAATCACTATAGCCAATGATAGAATCCCTTTAATTGCACAACCTCTTGTTACGTGACCTGTCTTTCAATAAAGTTAAAATCCATAAGTTAGAAATTTTCCCTGCCATTTTCCTGTTCCTACAGTCATGAAATTAACCTCCTATTCCGTCTCTAGTCTACATCAGGAAAATTATAGTCTATGCGGTCTGTGTGGTTTCTTAGCTAAGCGCTTCCCAAGCGGACTGCCCGAACGCAATACTGAACGCAGATGTGAACCAGGCCTTAGGGTGCCCTAAATTTACCCTGAGTAAAGATGACCGGAGAAAAAGGGAACATTTCTAACCCTTTCTTTTTCCTCAGAATATTGGTCACAAGAGGGTTGAGCTGACATACTGTAACTGTCACCAAACAAGCATCTGGATGACAGATATTTAAAGGGAGCCCTTCATTGGCGATATGCATTTTAAACTAAAGACATGTCGGAATAGCCTTTAGAAAGGCTGTCACTCTGCCACTACGGGTTCGGGCAGAGCCAACAGAGCTTGCTCCACTGACCATCTTTATTCTATTCCATACTGCAGGCGCAATATGGAATACAGATGGCCAGCGGAGCATGCACTGGCCGAAGTGCATGAATGGGATTTCAATCCCGATGACCACCGAGGCTACTAGCGCAGCTAAAAGGAAGAGCAAAATATGCAGGGGACATGAATGACAATCACTGGAGGTGGCATACAGGGGATGACTATGGTGCACTTGGAGAATAATTTTCAATTGAGTATAGAACTGGATTTCTTTTTCTCAAAAAACGGTGACAAAGATAAATGAAGGTAGGAGTAGAATAGCTAACATGGCTTGAGTTAAAAATGTGTTTGAGCAATGATGGACTCCTTTTAATCTGTATGTTTGGGGGGGGGGGGTTGAAGAAAATTATCAGAACATGTTAAAGAGAAGCAGAGGATAATAAACTCTTATTCCTGTGCTGCCACCTGTATTTTTGCAAGATTGGTTTACTTATATGAAAAAATAGTGATCTTGAATTCTGTTTATAGCACCAGCAACAGGTCCTTGGAGCTATTGAGCGGGCAAAGCAAGTGACTGCGCCAGAACTGAACTCTATCATCCGTGTACGTGAGAAATATGCTGGTGGTGTTTAAAACAGTTAATATAAGGGGTTTTTTTTATGGGCTACCTTGACTTAAAGATTACATTATGTTGGCAAAGCAAGCAAGGTCAGTTTAAGGTGTTTTGTAACCAGTGAGGGCATCAATGGAAATCAGGAAAAAGTTAAATAGGTCTGGTTGGGTTGTTATCCAAAATTTCAAGTTGTCCATAGACTGGTAAACCCAAAATTATAGAGCCCGCAAGGTGACCGAGTGCAGCCATATATTATATCTATGAGAGAGTGTCATTATATCAGTATCCTTAAACAAGGTGACTACCAACATTTCCTGTCATTTTTGGCATATGTGGCCACCACAGTTAGAGTAGAATTCTGCCAGTAAAAACATTTAACTATCTGAAAGTATATGTATATTTGGTACATCGTCTATGTTCCAGAAGCAAACTTCTTTATATTAAACATATTATAAGATTTTACTTGAGTTGCTTCAGAACTTCCAGTTGTTTTATGTTCTCTGGTTGTTAATGGCCACAGTTTGATGGCAGAGTACTCTACTGTGTACACTGCTATCACCAGGATCATGCTTCCACATTGAAAACCCATTGTAAAAGTGATCAAGAACTGAAATAATGTAATGGCAAGCTGTGCTTTCATTAGGTGTTTTGTAACATCCTGAGTTTCTATGAGACTGCAACCGGCACAGACTGCAGAGTAAACGTTGCATGTGTCTTCCCTGTATTTACCTATGTTCAAATCACTAAGTGGATAGTTGAAATATAGCCCCTATAATGGTTTCCAAGATTCTATCTTGTCAAAGTTTAACACTGTATCGTTGTCTGAGCTAAGTAGCCAGAACAGTGTCTACTATTAGGAAACAACTGGTTGACCATGTACCTGCCTTTACTGTTTCTTTCGATTTAAGCTTTTCCAATGGTGTCTGGCAGCCAGTCATCTCTCCCAGTTATGTACATTCAGAAATGTTTTCTGTCCCAATATGCCCCTTTCTTTAATAGTTCTATATAGTTGAATCTCTTACACAGGATGGGTTATAAGTAGTATTTGTAGATATATTAAAGGGGTTGTTCAGGCAAAATTGAACCCCCTCCCCCTTTAACTCTTAAATCATGTGACCAATGAGGCCAATCAGTGGGCCTCTGCAGGCTTCAAGAAAAGACGCAAGTAGTGACATCACATGCAATTCACTGACTGGTCTCATTGCTCACGTGAGTTCAACCGGCAGCTTCAGCGAGACTCCTTCAGCAGAAGGACCAGGAGCTTCAGGGATATATATATATTTTTTTAATTTTTTTTTCCACTTCCCCCATCTGATTTAAAAGTTTAAAAGGGTTGTCCATCTTTGCCTGGACAATCTCTTTAAGGAAGTACCGTCTGTAGAATCCAGCAATACTATAATTTTCTTGTAACCCAAGAGCTATAGTTTTCATAAATATTTTCATATTTTATTTCTAAAACATTTGGATATGCCTGGTATGGTAGCTTTAGAAGCACATTCTCTAAAGAGGTTCAGTTTGCTTGCATTCTAATAGTATATCTTTTTGTAGCTCTTTCTGGCAGTGGTGACTGTCCAGGTTCACGTATTGTATTTTTTTTTTTTAATTCATTTTCCTTTCGTACAGCAGCAGCTTCAAGTTCATCAGCTGTCTCAACTACAGGCGCTTGCCCTCCCTCTCACACCGCTACCTGTGGGGCTACAGGCGCCCTCTCTGCCTGTCAGTGCCAGCAGTGGGCTTCTTTCCTTGTCTGCCCTGGGCTCCCAAGGACATCTTCCAAAGGAAGACAAGAACGGTCACGACGGGGATCCTCGACCTGATGATGATGGTGACAAATCAGATTAAAAACAAGGCTGACAATTAGATGGATAAGGGTGCAGCGCAATTGTAACTCTAGCACTGCCAGGTGGAGTTACATTGTAGAGCCTTATCCCATCATGCACTGGAACAGCTTCTTGTGTCCAAGAGTTTATGAAAGCAGGACACTGGCAGCCAAGGGGGTTAATGCATTTCTTGACACTGTATATGTGTGTACATATATGGGAATGTACTGCGAACTGTATTGTAAATTGGCTGATTTTACTTCTTCTAAAAGCACAACCCCCACCTTTTCTACAGAGTTTACCTTTCCATGTTGATACATTAGTGTAGTGCTTATGTTAACTGCAGCTCTGGGGCACCATTATTTGGAGGCTATTGTGAGGCTCCCTTGCAGAGGTTTCGCTATAGATTGTGTGGAGAAGAGTTTAGCTGGCCCCTTATTTACTGCTGTGTAATTGGCTTTCTTTCCACCTCACCCTTGTCGCATGGCAGCCGAATGTAATCCAATATAAAAAGTGTGGAGGCCATTTTAAAGTGCATCCGACAACTACTCACAATAGAGGCGGCTGTTCTTTGTGTCGATTTTTGAGAACAGTGTTAAATTTATGAGAAATAGTCATCTCCAGTCTTTTTCACCCGGGAGAAGCCACTTCTAGGTTTAGGGACTGGCACACTAAATCTTTAATGGGGTCAGAAATTTAGAATATTAAGTAAAAGGAGAAGCTCAGTTCATTTTACTACAAAGTAGGACAAGAAGTCAGCCATTGATCTGGGGGAAGGTTGCTTTTGATTTATTTTTATTTTTTTTTTTATTTCACAGTGGAGGCCTTCTTGCTGCACACCCCTGTGTTTCTATTGTTCAGTTCTGTTGGTTTTCTGTGCTTTTTTTAATATTTGGGTGAATGGAGCTTTTTTAGATATTTCTCTGCTTTTCCCTCCAACTTCTACTGCTACTTGGAAGATATTTTTCTAATTGCTGACAGGAAGGATTATTTATTTTTAAGGTAGTATAAATCTCCATCATTTAGTTTCCATTAACTTTGATCAATGAAGGGAAATTGATATGTTATTGACACATATGCCCATTTAATGTAAGTTAAAAGCTGCATTCAATTAAAAACGGGAATGAAACAGCCTGCGGATAAACATAGTTTACTGATGGGTTCAAAAAAAGGAAGCTGTGAGCAGGTTTGTCCCTGTAAAACTGCTGGCAATGCTAGGCAGGAGCCTTGGAGTGCTGTTTACCACTGAGCATGATTTTATTAGGAGCAGCACTGGTGCAGTCTGCTTCCTCAAGTGCCCAAAAGGTTTCCTTCATGCGGTCATTCTCCTACTCCCTGCAGTAAGTTGCTTTATAACCTTTTCGCTCTACTTTGAAAGGTCTCTGGATTGAACTCTACAGCTGTCACTCAGAGGGGAGGGACTCTGAAACGGCTCACTAGAGACCCAAGAGTTCTTCAGTGTAAGGGACTACCAACTGGGCACTTGTGAGAGTAGTCCACACAAGATTATTATCAGCAGCACCATGACAAAAATAAACGCAGCCAGAAAAATCTCTATAAACAGCTTTCCAGGTCACTTTTCTAGCACTGTCCACTGTTTTACAGGGTCAAAACTGCTGACAGACACCTTTTTACATTGATCCCGTTAAAGATGACCTTTCATCACCTCCAACAAGTCTATCTCTTTACATAGAATAGATAGATTCTGGAAAAGTTGGAACTTTTCCTCTAGCCCTCACCATTCCCAAGCTATCAATGCTGTTAGTTTTGGTGGCTGATACACTATTTAGGCTCTGTACAGTCAGGAGGGCGGTGTCAGGCAGGAGCAGACAAGGGGTGTGGTTCTGAGCTCTGACACTATCCACCTCTGATTGGAGCTCTGAGTCACACCCCCTGCCTGACACTGCTCTTCTGACATTACAGAGCTGAAGTAGCAGATCAGGCACCAAAACTAACTGTGATTGTTGCTCAGGAAAGATGAAGGCTAGAGAAAAAATTCAAAATCAGTGAGACGGCGCTTATTAACAGATGCTTGGAAATAGAATTAGTAGAGGAGGTCCTCTTTAAGGGTGGTGTTTCCAATAAATGACATTAGTTCATAAATGGGTTGTCCAGTATCATAAAGTGCTGCATGGTTAACCCTGCTGAAACGTGTTGCTTTGTGACAATTTGTCCCCATACGGAGCTCTCAAGGAACACTTCTCTTATTGTATAAGTTACCATAGCATAATAACTCCTATGGTAACATACACACGTAGACAAAATTGTTGGTATCCCTCGTTTAATAAAAGAAAAAACCCACAATGGTCACAGAAATAACTTGAATCTGACAAAAGTAATGAATAAAAATTCTGTGAAAATGAACAAATGAAGGTCAGACATTGTTTTTCGCTTCAACAAAAAAATTTTTTTTAAATAAAACTGAAACAGGCCTGGACAGAAATGATGGTTCCCTTAACTTAATATTTTGTTGCACAACCTTTTGAGGCAATCGCTGCATTCAGACGATTCCTGTAACTGTCAATGAGACTTCTGCACCTCTCAGCAGGTATTTTGGCCTCTCCTCATGAGCAAACTGCTCCAGTTGTCTCGGGTTTGAAGGGTGCCTTTACCAGACGGCATGTTTCAGCTCCTTCCAAAGATGCTCACTAGGATTTAGGTCAGGGCTCATAGAAGGCCACTTCAGAATAGTCCCTTGTTTTCCTCTTAACCATTCTTGGTTTTTTTAACTGTGTTTTGGGTCATGCAAGACCCATGACCTGCGACTGAGACCAAGCTCTCTGACACTGGGCAGCACATTTCTCTCTAGAATCCCTTGAAAGTTTTGATTTCATTGTACCCTGCACAGATTCAAGACACCTTGTGCCAGATGCAACAAAGCAGCCCCAGAACATAAGAGCCTCCTCCATGTTACACAGTAGGGACAGTGTTCTTTTCAAGATTAGCTTCATTTTTCCGTCTGTGAACATAGAGCTGATGTACCTTGCCAAAAAGTTTGATTTGATTTTTTTTTTAATGTAGATTGTGAGCCCCATATAGGTATCACATTGTACTTTTTTCCCTATCAGTATGCCTTTGTAGAATGGGAGGAAATCCACGCAAACAGGGGGAGAACATAGAAACTCCTTGCAGATGTTGTTCCTGGCGGGATTCAAAACCAGGACTCCAGTGCTGCAAGAAGAGTTCTAACCACTGAGCCACCGCGTTGCCCCTAAAAAGTTAGATTTTTGTCTCATCTGTCCATAGGACATTCTCCCAGAAGCTTTGTGGCTTATCAACATGTAGTGTGCCAAATTCCAATTTGTCAGATTCAATTTCTGTGACTATTGTGGGTTTTTCTTTCTTTAAATGAGGCGTACCAACAATTTTGTCCACGTGTGTCCACATACTGCATGTCTATTCTCCCATAGTTCTAAAGATCTCTGTCAACAAACATTGACTGTAGTATAAATTGCATAGTTTCATCAGCATTACCCTAGTTGCATTCAGTAATGCCAGAAAGCCCCTTCACTTTCAAGTAACCCCACTAGTAAATGTATACTGGCAATTCTTTACTGTGGAATAAATTAAACTCCGTCTCTGCAAAACAGCGTTGCATCTTTAATCCCAATGGCAAGGAGGAGCTTAGGTAAAAATAACAACCTTCTGTCTGCCAAAACATTGCTTGGCATTGTATGAGTTAAAAAGTAATTAAAATAAAACTATATAACACCCTTCCATATGTTTGTAAGGTAGCGTGTACCCAGACCAGGTGTGTGCTCTGTACATAGTGTCTGAGTATTTCTACAAGACTATCTTTCTATTTTCTTATTTTGTTCAATTTTTTTTTTAATTTTTTTTTTTTTTTTTGTCTGATCACTGACCATGTTGATATTCTGTGTGGAGGGTGAGGGTGTGACTGTGCCTTTTTCAATAAATTGTTTTAATGCCTGCTCAGATTGTATGCCTCTCATTGCCTATTGGGTTGTTGTATATGGAGTAGTCGGAGCAGTCGAACATGGTCTGGAACTTCTACTGTTGGTAAAATAGGCTTTTTTTTAAATATAAATAAAACACCTGTTTATTGTACTGTGATACAAGGAAACTCACCCAGCTTTCCACTGCTTCCTGGTTTATAGGTCATGACTGCCATTATCGTTGAGTTCTGTTCTATAATACAGCCATTCAGGGTTTGTGGAAAGCAGCAGTACAACACCTGTGGGCCGTTTGACTACCACTTTAGATTGTTCTCCAGTATCCACTATCTAGAGACATAGATAAGTAAGCAGAATTAGAACATTTTAAGGCGCTCGGTTTACATTTCCATACATTTGTCCTGCCTTCTGTATACATAGCGCATATTTTCCCTCCACTTTGAAGGTACGTGCAAATGTATGTTCAGAGGGTACAGACACACACAGCGGCTGTTCAGACGGGACGTAAAGTTTGTCCCTCAAAATGTTAAAATTGTGTGAATGTGACTTTTGATTTTTTTTTTCAGTCCAGATTTCCTATTTTCATCCTGAGAGAACTCTCCCATATTGACAGATACAGATTTACTTAGCAGATTAGTTCATATAACATATACAGTGCAGAATGTCTTGCATAAATACTTGTACTTTCCTGTAGATAGAGGAAGGCTATGTGTTTGATGCCAGCTCATGGTTCTAGGTCTTCCCACATCAATCCCTACCTCTTTTCGTCTTCTCATCAGGTTCACGATTTTTTTGGAGGGAGGAATTCAGATCCTGCCCAACTCACAGCCTTGGCTGGCAGAGTAGAACCATTAAACTGTAAGATTGTGCCAAGGAATCCTCAGAGGGCTGGCAGTGCCTTCTCAGACCGCCTGATTAAGCTTTGGCAGGAAGAGACAAATTCCTTAACCCTGTAATTACTAAATGAAGGAAAAATGCTAAATTTACCATTGATGCTTTAGAATTTTTTTTTTTATTTTTTAATATAGTATGGGAATGCTCTTAAACTTGTAGAAATATTACTCAACTCAGCCTACAGGGAAACTCCACCCAAAACAAGTTTTCCATCAGTTGTATTAAATATGTGGAATTACCGTAATTTGTTGTTAAAAAAAAAAAAATGTATTATGGCATATTATAATAAAAGGACAACTGCATTTGAAGTTGCAAAATGTATTCTGTTGCTGTGTTGTCCCCTTTTGTTTACACTGACAAGCAGCTCACTGTGACTAAGATGTTAATTAAAGGCATAGTCCAGTCCAAAGCAATTATTACCTATCTATTGGCCGATCAGAAGACAACCGCTAGAGTAAGTTTGAGTGGAATAGACCTGCCGCTCTATCAAACGGACAGCAGATTCCTTCAGTACAATAAAGTAGGGCACATATTCAGATGCTCTATTCCAATGTTTCCTAACATCGCATTGTGGCTGAGGAAATTAGGTGAACAAGGTTCCCCATTTTGGCAGTTGGCGGAGGTCTTAGCAACCTGGCTTCTACCAATCTATCATTTTATCTCCTTTCAGTGGATAGGTGATGAATGCTTGAGATTGGAGTATTCCTTGGACAGTGTGACAGCACTGTATTGAAGTGACTGCTTCACTGAAACCATAAAAACGCTATTTGCTTTTATTCTGGGCATGTTACTAAAAGTGGAATCTCTAAAAAAAAAAAAAAAAAACCTGGAAAACAGGTATTTAAGTGCTTATGGATTTTAGACCAATTTCACACGTCATTTATATAATATGAACAGCCAGGTCAGGAGTGTACGCTAGAGAAGCAATACAAGGCAATGTGATGCTTTAAGCAGAGTTCTGCTAGGAAAACCTTGGGTCTTGGCATTCATGTGGACTTGCGGTAGTTATGCCCACCGATCCTGAGAATGGGGAAATTTTACCCCTATTGTGAATTAAGCCTAAAAGTTGGAGGCCCATGTTTTAAGGGGAAACTTGAGTAGCCAGGGGAAACCCACACAAACACAGGGAGAACATATATGCAAATGATCTCCTTGGCTGGTTTCTAACCCCAAAGTATATAGGAAAATTGTATAATTTTTCATTATACAAACAATAACACTTTATCTCTGTCTGAAAATAGACAACCTCTTTAAGGCTAATCAATGGAGGTCCCACCTTTTAGCCCAAGGCTAAAAGAATCTGTTGCTGAAGATATGTATGCAGAGTCAGCTAAATTTTTTTAACCTGTATAGAAGTGTGTGTGTTGGTCATAGTCATAAGATTTATAGCAGATGCTAAAATCTGGATCTGCAAAATAAATATTTTATGACCAGCTTTACATATTAGTGCTAGATACCACAGGGCCCCTTCTGAGGCCTTAAAGGAGTTATATCTATCCTTTTATTGATGATCAAATACAGGATAGCACCTGAGATGGCAGAGTGTGATCTCCATCGCTCCCATTGAGAATGAATGGAGCAGGAGAATCTGAGCCCCATTCTCAATCAGTGGGGTTCTCAGTAGTTAAAGAGGACCTTTCTTGGTTTGGGGCACAGGCAGTTCTATATACTGCTGGTAAGCCGACAGTGCGCTGAATTTAGCGCACTGTTGGCTTTCCTGATCTGTGCCCTGGGTAAAGAGCTTTCGCTGCCAATACCGTAGCTCTTTACAGTCAGAAGGGCGTTCCTGACAGTCAGTCAGGAACGTCCTTCTCCACAGCAGCGCCTATCGCGCTGTACAGTGTGAGCTGGAAAGAACACCCCCTCCCTCTGCTCACAGTGCTCGTCCATAGACAAGTACTATCAGGAGGGGAGGGAATGTTCCTCCCCGCTCACACTGTACAGTGCGATAGGCGCTGCTGTGGAGAAGGACGTTCCTGGCTGACTGTCGGGAACGCCCTTCTGACTGTAAAGAGCTATGGTAGCGGGACCGATAGCTCTTTACCCAGGGCACAGATCGGGAAAGCCTTTCCAGCAGTATATAGAACTGCCTGTGCACAAAGGCACGAAAGGTCCTCTTTAAATCCACTGCAATCCTGAAGAATAAATCTAACGCACTGCTCTTTATCCTATTGATAAAAGGATAACTTTATAACATGCCTGCCACTTCATCAGGATGGGAGAACCACGTTCTCAGAAGTGGTGCGGTACCCAGTGTACAGTGATCTATAGACGCTAGGACTCCCTGCCTCCCAGTGACACTACCCCATACTGTAATTGGTATAGGACAGTATGTCGCTGGGAGGTAGGGACTCCTACCATGAAAGATAACTAGGATGCTAAGAGTCCCACTCCCAGCAAGAAGTTCAAGCCAGTAAATCTGGCGAAAATACGGCCCTTACCTCATCAGAGCTGTTTTAGAAGGACAAAGTGGGACCTGCAGCTGTATTAGGTTAGTGGTTTTAATGTTATGGTTGATCAATGCATATCTGCATTGGGTGATTCTCTGGGAATAAATATTTTTTTCTTAGCTTCCCATGATAGGATCTGATCCTTTTTTTTTTTTTTTTTTTTTTTTTGGTTCTAAACATATCTTTTAGGTGTCAAGATCCACAATACAGCGCTAATACACTGCTATAGAATCCTGCAGGGTGAAATACGTATTTCAGTACGATATACTGGCAGGGTACTGAACTAATAAACTTTCTCTGAATTATTTGTAAGCTGGTAGGATTTGTTAACTTTTGTCCGTATTATTGCTGCAAGTCTTAGACCAAGTGCGAGACTTTTGACCCAAACTATTACCATCATCCCTAGTGTCACTTTGGGAGACAATCTAAATGATGTATTCTGAAATAGCTAAGAATGCTCCTGGCTGCAGGGAGAGTGAACAGTGAATGTATAATGCCTGTCTATTGGAATGTGTGCATTTTCAATAAACTGCAGTTTCTATAACCACTACTTTTTTGAATGGACAGCCGTTGGGCATGTTAGGCCTCTTCAGTAGAGATGAGCGAACACTAAAATGTTCGAGGTTCGAAATTCGATTCGAACAGCCGCTCAATGTTCGTGTGTTCGAACGGGTTTCGAACCCCATTATAGTCTATGGGGAACAGATACTCGTTAAGGGGGAAACCCAAATCCGTGTCTGGAGGGTCACCAAGTCCACTATGACAACCCAGGAAATGATGCCAACACCTCTGGAATGACACTGGGACAGCAGGGGAAGCATGTCTGGGGGCATCTAACACACCAAAGACCCTCTATTACCCCAACATCACAGCCTAACAACTACACACTTTACACACTCAATACCACCTCTCTGACAGTAGGAAAACACCTTGAAACATGTGTATTTGGCACTTGCAGTGAGGAGAGCTTGTCACCAGCAGTGAATTTGGCCCTTGTAGTAAGTTGAGGTTGGCACCAACATTTGTTTTGAAAATCAGGGTGGATTGAGCCTCTAACCAGCAGAGTTTGGGCAAATTCATGGTGGAGGGAGCCTCTAAAAACCCCAGTTTGGACCAATTCATGATGGAGGGAGCCTCTAAAAACCCCAGTTTGGACCAATTCATGGTGGAGGGAGCCTCTAAAAACCCCAGTTTGGACCAATTCATGGTGGAGGGAGCCTCTAAACAGCCCAGTTTGGACCAATTCATGGTGGAGGGAGCCTCTAAAAACCCCAGTTTGGACCAATTCATGGTGGAGGGAGCCTCTAAACAGCCCAGTTTGGACCAATTCATGGTGGAGGGAGCCTCTAAAAACCCCAGTTTGGACCAATTCATGGTGGAGGGAGCCTCTAAAAACCCCAGTTTGGACCAATTCATGATGGAGGGAGCCTCTAAACAGCCCAGTTTGGGCAAATTCATGGTGGAGGGAGCCTCTAAAAACCCCCAGTTTGGACCAATTCATGGTGGAGGGAGCCTCTAAAAACCCCAGTTTGGACCAATTCATGGTGGAGGGAGCCTCTAAACAGCTCAGTTTGGGCAAATTCATGGTGGAGGGAGCCTCTAAAAACCCCAGTTTGGACCAATTCATGGTGGAGGGAGCCTCTAAAAACCCCAGTTTGGACCAATTCATGGTGGAGGGAGCCTCTAAAAACCCCAGTTTGGACCAATTCATGATGGAGGGAGCCTCTAAACAGCCCAGTTTGGGCAAATTCATGGTGGAGGGAGCCTCTAAACAGCCCAGTTTGGACCAATTCATGGTGGAGGGAGCCTCTAAAAACCCCAGTTTGGACCAATTCATGGTGGAGGGAGCCTCTAAAAACCCCAGTTTGGACCAATTCATGGTGGAGGGAGCCTCTAAAAACCCCAGTTTGGACCAATTCATGGTGGAGGGAGCCTCTAAAAACCCCAGTTTGGACCAATTCATGATGGAGGGAGCCTCTAAACAGCCCAGTTTGGGCAAATTCATGGTGGAGGGAGCCTCTAAACAGCCCAGTTTGGACCAATTCATGGTGGAGGGAGCCTCTAAAAACCCCAGTTTGGACCAATTCATGGTGGAGGGAGCCTCTAAAAACCCCAGTTTGGACCAATTCATGGTGGAGGGAGCCTCTAAACAGCCCAGTTTTGGCAAATTCATGGTGGAGGGAGCCTCTAAAAACCCCCAGTTTGGACCAATTCATGGTGGAGGGAGCCTCTAAAAACCCCAGTTTGGACCAATTCATGGTGGAGGGAGCCTCTAAACAGCCCAGTTTGGGCAAATTCATGGTGGAGGGAGCCTCTAAACAGCCCAGTTTGGGCAAATTCATGGTGGAGGGAGCCTCTAAAAACCCCAGTTTGGACCAATTCATGGTGGAGGGAGCCTCTAAAAACCCCAGTTTGGACCAATTCATGGTGGAGGGAGCCTCTAAAAACCCCAGTTTGGACCAATTCATGATGGAGGGAGCCTATAAAAAGCCCAGTTTGGACCAATTCATGGTGGAGAGAGCCTCTAAAAACCCCAGTTTGGACCAATTCATGGTAGAGGGAGCCTCTAAACAGGCCAGTTTGGGCAAATTCATGGTGGAGGGAGCCTCTAAACAGCCCAGTTTGGGCAAATTCATGGTGGAGGGAGCCTCTAACCAGCCCAGTTTGGACCAATTCATGGTGGAGGGAGCCTCTAAACAGCCCAGTTTGGACCAATTCATGGTGGAGGGAGCCTCTAAAAACCCCAGTTTGGACCAATTCATGGTGGAGGGAGCCTCTAAACAGCCCAGTTTGGACCAATTCATGGTGGAGGGAGCCTCTAAAAACCCCAGTTTGGACCAATTCATGGTGGAGGGAGCCTCTAAAAACCCCAGTTTGGACCAATTCATGGTGGAGGGAGCCGCTAAACAGCCCAGTTTGGACCAATTCATGGTGGAGGGAGCCTCTAACCAGCAGAGTTGGTGGAAATCAGGGTGGAGGGAGCCTCTAACCAGCAGAGTTGTGGGAAAGCAGGGTGGAGGGAGCCTCTAACCAGCAGAGTTGGTGGAAATCAGGGTGGAGGGAGCCTCTAACCAGCAGAGTTGTGGGAAAGCAGGGTGGAGGGAGCCTCTAACCAGCAGAGTTGTGGGAAAGCAGGGTGGAGGGAGCCTCTAACCAGCAGAGTTGGGGGAAATCAGGGTGGAGGGAGCCTAGTATTAGCAGAATTGTGCAACGCTTATGGTGGATGAGTATGAGGATGCGGAGGAATTGGAGAGGTTGAGTACAGACATGGAGTTTCATGTTGGGGTGCTTTACACAGGTGGGCCCAAAAATGAAGGCTCTATCCAGTGGTGGTTCATTTTTATCAAAGTGAGCCGGTCGGCACTCTCAGCTGACAGACGGGTGCGCTTGTCAGTGATGATGCCACCGGCTGCACTGAACACCCTCTCAGATAGGACGCTGGCGGCAGGACAGGACAGCACCTCCAAGGCATATAGGGCAAGTTCAAGCCACAGGTCCAACTTCGACACCCAATACGTGTAGGGCGCAGAGGGGTCGGAGAGGACAGGGCTGTGGTCGGAAAGGTATTCCCGCAACATGCGCCTATACTTCTCACGCCTGGTGACACTAGGACCCTCCGTGGCGGCACTTTGGCGAGGGGGTGCCATCAAGGTGTCCCAGACCTTAGACAGTGTGCCCCTCGTTTGTGTGGACCGGTGAGAACTTGGTTGCCTACTGGAGGAACTGCCCTCCCTGCCGCCAACGTCACATGCTGGAAACATCTCCATCATATTCTGCACCAATTGCCTGTGGCAAGCATTGATGCGATTGGCCCTCCCCTCTACCGGAATAAAAGACGAGATGTTGTTTTTATACCGGGGGTCAAGGATAGCAAAGATCCAGTACTGGTTGTCCTCCATGATTTAGACAATACGCTTGTCGGTTGTAAAGCACCCCAACATGAACTCAGCCATGTCTGCCACAGTGTTAGTTGGCATGACTCCTCTGGCCCCACCGGAAAGTTCAATCTCCATTTCCTCCTCATCCTCCATGTCTACCCATCCGCGCTGCAACAATGGGACGATTCGAAGTTGCCCGGAAGCCTCCTGTATCACCATCACATCATCGGACAACTCTTCTTCCTCCTCCTCCTCCTCCTCCTCCATTAAACGCAGTGAAGCGGACAGATGTGTGGACCTACTCTCCAGCTGTGACGGATCGGATGCTATCCCTAACTCCTCTGTGTGATCTGAGTTATCCCTGATGTCAATCAGGGATTCTCTCAGAACACACAAGAGCGGGATTGTAAGGCTCACCATCGCATCCTCAGAGCTCACCCTCCTTGTGGACTCCTCAAAGACCCGTAGGATGTCACAAAGGTCTCTCATCCATGGCCACTCATGGATGTGAAACTGAGGCAGCTGACTTTGTGGCACCCTAGGGTTTTGTAGCTGGTATTCCATCAAAGGTCTCTGCTGCTCAACCACTCTATTCAACATCTGAAACGTTGAGTTCCAGCGTGTGGGGACGTCGCACAAAAGCCGGTGTTGTGGCACATGCAGGCGTTGCTGGAGAGATTTTAAGCTAGCAGCGGCTACTGTCGACTTGCGAAAGTGGGCGCACATGCGCCGCACTTTCACCAGTAGCTCTGGAACATTGGGGTAGCTCTTTAGGAAACGTTGCACCACTAGGTTGAAGACGTGGGCCAGGCATGGAACATGTTGGAGTCCGGCAAGCTCCAGAGCTGCTACCAGGTTCCGGCCGTTATCACAAACGACCATGCCTGGGCCCAGGTGCAGCGGCTCAAACCATATTGCCGTCTCATCGAGGAGGGCATCCCTCACCTCGGAGGCAGTGTGCTGTCTGTCCCCCAAGCTGATCAGCTTCAGCACAGCCTGCTGACGTCTACCAACGCCAGTGCTGCAACGTTTCCAACTCGTAGCTGGGGTCAATCTAACAGCGGAGGCGGTGGCGGAGGAGGAGGCGGTGGCGGAGGAGGAGGCGGTAGAGGAGGAGGAGGAGGGGGGTGTTCTTCTCGTGTCCCTGCCAGGAATGTTAGGCGGGGAGACGAGGTACACCGGGCCAGTTTGGGAAGCAGTCCCAGCCTCAACTACATTCACCCAGTGTGCCGTCAGTGAAATGTAGCGTCCCTGTCCGCATGCACTTGTCCACGCGTCGGTGGTCAAGTGGACCTTTGTGCAAAGCGCGGAACTAAGGGCCCGCCTGATGTTGAGTGACACGTGCTGGTGCAAGGCGGGGACGGCACACCGGGAGAAGTAGTGACGGCTAGGGACGGCATAGCGAGGTGCCGCAGTTGCCATCAGGTCCAGGAAGGCGGGAGTTTCAACAAGCCGGAACGCCAACATCTCCTGGGCCAACAGTTTAGCGATGTTGGCGTTCAAGGCTTGCGCGTGTGGGTGGTTAGCAGTGTATTTCTGCCGCCGCTCCAATGTCTGAGAGATGGTGGGTTGTTGTAAAGAAGCGCCTGATGGTGCCTTTGATGGTGCAGGAGAAGGAGATAAGACAGGAACAGGGGAGGATGAGGGAGAAGTCAACAAAGTGGCGGAGGCAGATGAAGTGGTGTCCTGGCTCGTCCTCTGGAGTGCATCGCCAGCACAGTCAGCAGTGGCAGAGGCAGAGGCAGTGGCAGTGGCGTGAACGGCAGGCGGCCTTTGTCCTGCCGTTGCTGCCTGCCACTGATTCCAGTGCTTGGATTCCAAATGACGGCGCATTGAAGTGGTGGACAGGTTGCTCTTCTCAGAGCCCCTAATCAATTTCGAGAGGCAAATTGTGCAGACAACACTATATCTGTCCTCGGCGCATTCCTTGAAAAAACTCCACACCTTCGAGAAACGTGCCCTCGAGGTGGGAGTTTTTCGGGGCTGGGTACGAACTGGAACATCTTGGGAGATTCCGGGTGTGGCCTGGCTTCGCCTAAGCTGCTGACCTCTGCCTCTGCCTCTAGCTACCCTTTTTGGTGCTGCACTTGCCTCAACATCCACACTACTTTCCCCGCTTGACATCCCCCCTGTCCAGGTCGGGTCAGTGTCCTCATCATCCACCACTTCCTCTTCCAACTCCTGTCTCATCTCCTCCTCCCGCACAATGCGCCGGTCAACTGGATGCCCTGACGGCAACTGCGTCACATCATCGTCGATGAGGGTGGGTTGCTGGTCATCCACCACCAAATCGAACGGAGATGGAGGAGACTCTAGTGTTTGAGCATCTGGACACAGATGCTCCTCTGTTAGGTTCGTGGAATCGTGACGTGGAGAGGCAGGTTGAGGGACAATGAAAGGAGCGGAGAACAGCTCTGGGGAGCAGGGACAGTTGGGGTTATTGTTCTGTGAAGCTTGGGAATTTTGGGAGGAAGGAGGACAAGACTGTTGGGTAATAGGAGGAGAGGAGGCAGAGTCTGACTGGCTGCTGGACAATGTGCTGTAAGCGTTCTCTGACAGCCATTGCAAGACCTGTTCCTGGTTCTCGGGCCTACTAAGGTTTGTACCCTGCAGTTTAGTTAATGTGGCAAGCAACCCTGGCACTGTGGAGTGGCGCAATGCTTGCTGCCCCACAGGAGTAGGCACGGGACGCCCTGTGGCTTCACTGCTACCTTGCTCCCCAGAACCATTCCCCCGACCTCGCCCACGGCCTCGTCCACGTCCCTTTCCGGGAGCCTTGCGCATTTTGAATTCCCAGTTAGAAATTGGCACTATATACCAGTAGCAAAAATTGTGGGTGCACGTAACCCCAATATATTCTTTGAATTCCCAGTCAGACAATGGCACTATATACCAGTAGCAAGAAATGAGGGTATTTATAACCCCAATATATTCTTTGAATTCCCAGTCAGAAACTGGCACTATATGGCAGTAGCAAGAAATGAGGGTATTTATAACCCCAATATATTCTTTGAATTCCCAGTCAGACAATGGCACTGTATACCAGTAGTAAAAATTGTGGGTGCACGTATCCCCAATATATTCTTTGAATTACCAGTCAGAAACTGGCACTATATGGCAGTAGCAAGAAATGAGGGTATTTGTAACCCCAATATATTCTTTGAATTCCCAGTCAGAAACTGGCACTGTATACCAGTAGTAAAAATTGTGGGTGCACGTAACCCCAATATATTCTTTGAATTCCCAGTCAGAAACTGGCACTATATACCAGTAGTAAAAATTGTGGGTGCACGTAACCCCAATATATTCTTTGAATTCCCAGTCAGACAATGGCACTATATACCAGTAGCAAGAAATGAGGGTATTTATAACCCCAATATATTCTTTGAATTACCAGTCAGAAACTGGCACTATATGGCAGTAGCAAGAAATGAGGGTATTTGTAACCCCAATATATTCTTTGAATTCCCAGTCAGAAACTGGCACTGTATACCAGTAGTAAAAATTGTGGGTGCACGTAACCCCAATATATTCTTTGAATTCCCAGTCAGAAACTGGCACTATATGGCAGTAGCAAGAAATGAGGGTATTTGTAACCCCAATATATTCTTTGAATTCCCAGTCAGAAACTGGCACTGTATACCAGTAGTAAAAATTGTGGGTGCACGTAACCCCAATATATTCTTTGAATTCCCAGTCAGACAATGGCACTATATACCAGTAGCAAGAAATGAGGGTATTTATAACCCCAATATATTCTTTGAATTCCCAGTCAGACAATGGCACTGTATACCAGTAGTAAAAATTGTGGGTGCACGTAACCCCAATATATTCTTTGAATTCCCAGTCAGAAACTGGCACTATATGGCAGTAGCAAGAAATGAGGGTATTTATAACCCCAATATATTCTTTGAATTCCCAGTCAGACAATGGCACTGTATACCAGTAGTAAAAATTGTGGGTGCACGTAACCCCAATATATTCTTTGAATTACCAGTCAGAAACTGGCACTATATGGCAGTAGCAAGAAATGAGGGTATTTGTAACCCCAATATATTCTTTGAATTCCCAGTCAGAAACTGGCACTGTATACCAGTAGTAAAAATTGTGGGTGCACGTAACCCCAATA
Source organism: Leptodactylus fuscus (assembly GCF_031893055.1). Lineage (NCBI taxonomy): Eukaryota > Metazoa > Chordata > Amphibia > Anura > Leptodactylidae > Leptodactylus > Leptodactylus fuscus. Next base: position 196,942,499 of record NC_134265.1, read on the forward strand.
TATTCTTTGAATTCCCAGTCAGACAATGGCACTATATACCAGTAGCAAGAAATGAGGGTATTTATAACCCCAATATATTCTTTGAATTCCCAGTCAGAAACTGGCACTATATGGCAGCAGCAAGAAATGAGGGTAATTATAAACCCAATATATTCTTTGAATTCCCAGTCAGACAATGGCACTGTATACCAGTAGTAAAAATTGTGGGTGCACGTATCCCCAATATATTCTTTGAATTACCAGTCAGAAACTGGCACTATATGGCAGTAGCAAGAAATGAGGGTATTTGTAACCCCAATATATTCTTTGAATTCCCAGTCAGAAACTGGCACTGTATACCAGTAGTAAAAATTGTGGGTGCACGTAACCCCAATATATTCTTTGAATTCCCAGTCAGACAATGGCACTATATACCAGTAGCAAGAAATGAGGGTATTTATAACCCCAATATATTCTTTGAATTCCCAGTCAGAAACTGGCACTATATGGCAGTAGCAAGAAATGAGGGTATTTATAACCCCAATATATTCTTTGAATTCCCAGTCAGACGATGGCACTGTATACCAGTAGTAAAAATTGTGGGTGCACGTATCCCCAATATATTCTTTGAATTACCAGTCAGAAACTGGCACTATATGGCAGTAGCAAGAAATGAGGGTATTTGTAACCCCAATATATTCTTTGAATTCCCAGTCAGAAACTGGCACTGTATACCAGTAGTAAAAATTGTGGGTGCACGTAACCCCAATATATTCTTTGAATTCCCAGTCAGACAATGGCACTATATACCAGTAGCAAGAAATGAGGGTATTTATAACCCCAATATATTCTTTGAATTACCAGTCAGAAACTGGCACTATATGGCAGTAGCAAGAAATGAGGGTATTTGTAACCCCAATATATTCTTTGAATTCCCAGTCAGAAACTGGCACTGTATACCAGTAGTAAAAATTGTGGGTGCACGTAACCCCAATATATTCTTTGAATTACCAGTCAGAAACTGGCACTTTATGGCAGTAGCAAGAAATGAGGGTATTTGTAACCCCAATATATTCTTTGAATTCCCAGTCAGAAACTGGCACTGTATACCAGTAGTAAAAATTGTGGGTGCACGTAACCCCAATATATTCTTTGAATTCCCAGTCAGACAATGGCACTATATACCAGTAGCAAGAAATGAGGGTATTTATAACCCCAATATATTCTTTGAATTCCCAGTCAGACAATGGCACTGTACACCAGTAGTAAAAATTGTGGGTGCACGTAACCCCAATATATTCTTTGAATTCCCAGTCAGAAACTGGCACTATATGGCAGTAGCAAGAAATGAGGGTATTTATAACCCCAATATATTCTTTGAATTCCCAGTCAGAAACTGGCACTATATGGCAGTAGCAAGAAATGAGGGTATTTATAACCCCAATATATTCTTTGAATTCCCAGTCAGACAATGGCACTGTATACCAGTAGTAAAAATTGTGGGTGCACGTATCCCCAATATATTCTTTGAATTACCAGTCAGAAACTGGCACTATATGGCAGTAGCAAGAAATGAGGGTATTTGTAACCCCAATATATTCTTTGAATTCCCAGTCAGAAACTGGCACTGTATACCAGTAGTAAAAATTGTGGGTGCACGTAACCCCAATATATTCTTTGAATTCCCAGTCAGACAATGGCACTATATACCAGTAGCAAGAAATGAGGGTATTTATAACCCCAATATATTCTTTGAATTCCCAGTCAAAAACTGGCACTATATGGCAGTAGCAAGAAATGAGGGTATTTATAACCCCAATATATTCTTTGAATTCCCAGTCAGACAATGGCACTGTATACCAGTAGTAAAAATTGTGGGTGCACGTATCCCCAATATATTCTTTGAATTACCAGTCAGAAACTGGCACTATATGGCAGTAGCAAGAAATGAGGGTATTTGTAACCCCAATATATTCTTTGAATTCCCAGTCAGAAACTGGCACTGTATACCAGTAGTAAAAATTGTGGGTGCACGTAACCCCAATATATTCTTTGAATTCCCAGTCAGACAATGGCACTATATACCAGTAGCAAGAAATGAGGGTATTTATAACCCCAATATATTCTTTGAATTACCAGTCAGAAACTGGCACTATATGGCAGTAGCAAGAAATGAGGGTATTTGTAACCCCAATATATTCTTTGAATTCCCAGTCAGAAACTGGCACTGTATACCAGTAGTAAAAATTGTGGGTGCACGTAACCCCAATATATTCTTTGAATTCCCAGTCAGAAACTGGCACTGTATACCAGTAGTAAAAATTGTGGGTGCACGTAACCCCAATATATTCTTTGAATTCCCAGTCAGACAATGGCACTATATACCAGTAGCAAGAAATGAGGGTATTTATAACCCCAATATATTCTTTGAATTCCCAGTCAGACAATGGCACTGTATACCAGTAGTAAAAATTGTGGGTGCACGTAACCCCAATATATTCTTTGAATTCCCAGTCAGAAACTGGCACTATATGGCAGTAGCAAGAAATGAGGGTATTTATAACCCCAATATATTCTTTGAATTCCCAGTCAGACAATGGCACTGTATACCAGTAGTAAAAATTGTGGGTGCACGTAACCCCAATATATTCTTTGAATTACCAGTCAGAAACTGGCACTATATGGCAGTAGCAAGAAATGAGGGTATTTGTAACCCCAATATATTCTTTGAATTCCCAGTCAGAAACTGGCACTGTATACCAGTAGTAAAAATTGTGGGTGCACGTAACCCCAATATATTCTTTGAATTCCCAGTCAGACAATGGCACTATATACCAGTAGCAAGAAATGAGGGTATTTATAACCCCAATATATTCTTTGAATTCCCAGTCAGACAATGGCACTGTATACCAGTAGTAAAAATTGTGGGTGCACGTAACCCCAATATATTCTTTGAATTCCCAGTCAGAAACTGGCACTATATGGCAGTAGCAAGAAATGAGGGTATTTATAACCCTAATATATTCTTTGAATTCCCAGTCAGAAACTGGCACTGTATACCAGTAGTAAAAATTGTGGGTGCACGTAACCCCAATATATTCTTTGAATTACCAGTCAGAAACTGGCACTATATGGCAGTAGCAAGAAATGAGGGTATTTGTAACCCCAATATATTCTTTGAATTCCCAGTCAGAAACTGGCACTGTATACCAGTAGTAAAAATTGTGGGTGCACGTAACCCCAATATATTCTTTGAATTCCCAGTCAGACAATGGCACTATATACCAGTAGCAAGAAATGAGGGTATTTATAACCCCAATATATTCTTTGAATTACCAGTCAGAAACTGGCACTATATGGCAGTAGCAAGAAATGAGGGTATTTGTAACCCCAATATATTCTTTGAATTCCCAGTCAGAAACTGGCACTGTATACCAGTAGTAAAAATTGTGGGTGCACGTAACCCCAATATATTCTTTGAATTCCCAGTCAGACAATGGCACTATATGGCAGTAGCAAAAATAGTGGGTGTATATAGCCCCAATTCTATTGCTAGGGGACTTGCAGGGTATTTCTGGGGTGAAGGTGGGGGGGCACACCGTTGGAACGGGTATCGGGGGTATATATCGGGTATACGGGAATACACTGACAGTGTATTCCATTCAGGATCCTGGGAAAGCTGGGTTGCGGCGATTGAGCCCGTCAGTGCCACGTTACACTGACAAGCTTCTCCCTGGAATTTAGCTCTTACAAGAGCTGTTGTGGTTGTCTTCTCCTTCCTATCCTAGCCTGTCCCTGCCTACCCAGAATCTAAGCCCTAGCTAGCTGGACGGAAACCTCCGTCCTCGGTGAATTGCAAGCTCAGAATGACGCGAACCTGGGCGGCGCTGTTCTTTTAAATTAGAGGTCACATGTTTTCGGCAGCCAATGGGTTTTGCCTACTTTTCTCAACGTCACCGGTGTCGTAGTTCCTGTCCCACCTACCCTGCGCTGTTATTGGAGCAAAAAAGGCGCCAGGGAAGGTGGGAGGGGAATCGAGTAATGGCGCACTTTACCACGCGGTGTTCGATTCGATTCGAACATGCCGAACAGCCTAATATCCGATCGAACATGAGTTCGATAGAACACTGTTCGCTCATCTCTACTCTTCAGCACTTGCAACCTCAAAAATGATTGCCACATTTTTGGTATTGGTGTAGTTACCTAAATTCTGGATGGCATTATTGCACATTTAATAACCTTGAGCTTGTGCAATCAGGGTATATTATGCAATCTCCACATGACGCATCCTCCAATACTTGCCTTGCAAATAACTTGATGCTTATTTCAGCCTCCTACCAGACCTGCTGTCGACTAGTCATTTGTTTCTGAAAGATAAATTAATTCCTTCACAGTCAATCTTTTTTTTTTAATATATATATATATATATATTTTTTTTATATTTTTTTTTAATTTATGTTGAGCTTAGCCTGACGCTGTTCCAGACACACTTTTCTTCAGCTCCAGCGTCACCTACCCAAAAAGTGCCATGGGAGTTCCTCCCGCTACCTATTGCACCCCTACACACCACAAACTATCCGGGTTCCTTTTTGAAGGGGTCTACCAACTCCGCGGTTGTGTCCCAGCAGTGCCCCGAAATTCTCATACTGCGGCCTCCAGATGTGGAGCACCACCATCTTCCTGCTTGTCCAAAGTCTGGAATATCATCAGTGCTAGCAACCTCCAGGTGCCATCAGCACTAAAGCATTACATCCTCCCCTCTCCTGTCATTGTGGATCCTGCCTGCTGCCCTTCTCAGTCTGAATTGCACTCATCACAACAGCTTCTCTCCATTTGGATAATGGACGCTGGTACTGATACTGGTTGCTCCCAGTGGGGTCTGAAAGTCTGCCACAACCTGCAATCCACCTGCAAAGTTAAAGACGACCTAGTATCCTGGAACACCCTGCCTGAACTCCTGGGCCTTGTGACCAGAGAAAGGAAGACTGCATGATGGTGCTACCTCACCCACAGCCTCTGACAACAAACCCATGGTGTTTGCTGAAATTTATTTAAAAAAAAAAAAAAAGTTGAGGGATCCAGATCCATAGTCCCAGCAATTATTTTCTTCTTATCTTTTGAAAACTGTAAACTATTTCACTAAAAAGATCCAAGAGTTGGTTACAAGGGTCGACGAGGTGGAGGAGAACAGAATAGATGAAGTTGCTGACGATCTGAAATAAAAGACAGGCGTTGACGAACTTGCTCAAAAACTTGGTGCCATCAAATTAAAATTAGAAGACCTAGAAAACTGATTCAGGTGAGTCAACATCTGTATCAGAGGAATCCCTGAGTCTGTTACTATGCTGTGAGAGTCTATCACCGCTATAATTGCATCTCTGCTCCCGCAAGTTGACCTTGAGTTACTGCATATGGATCACATTCATTGTGCCTTGGGGCCCCCTAAGAAACTAAACACCCCTAGAGACATCATCCTTAAGCTTCACTACTAACAGTTTCTGAGTTGGCTCTAGCTACCCTAGACAGATGCAGTACTATGCTCCCCATGACCCTGCACTCAAGAAAGCTCATGTGCACTACCAGTGGGACCTGGACCTGATTGTCGTGGGTTTACTGTAATGGTTCAGATGTGTTATCGTTTACCTTGTTCACTGAGTCAGCAGTCCCAGAGTCTGGAGTTAAGCTCTTCTAACTTGTCCCCGATACCTAATTGATGCTTTGGCACCCCGGACCTGCTGCTGTTCTCATACTGTCTTATACACAGATGTTACTGTTCCTGTTATTGTTACATACTCTTTGCTAGGGCGGAATTCCTATTATTTAAGAGGAGTGAGCTGTGACTGTGGTCCCCATGTCCCACCAGTAGAGTTGAGCGAACACTATTCGAAACAGCCGTTTCGAATAGCACGCTCTCATAGAAATTTCCATTCATTTCTATGGGAGCGTGCTACTCGAAACGGCTGTTTCAAATAGTGTTTGCTCATCTCTACCCACCAGTACTACAGGGTTTACCACTCTCCATTTATTCCTTCAGTGCGTGCATTGATGCTGAGTTTGTTATTGTCTTTTCCTGTTTTAACCCCTTTTTCCTTACAGTCCTACTCTCTACCCTATTTATGTCTTGTTTCATGTTAATGACCTTTTTTTCTTACCATGCTATCCTCTCATTGCCTATGTCTAGGTATATGTTAACACCCTGCTTGATTTACCATTTGTACCTGTGCAGACTCCTTTACAAATGGATTACTTAGCTCCCACTTTTCACCCCCCTCATGTGAAAGATTATTTCCCATAATGTAAGGGGATTTAATTCCCTGCAGAAGTGTCGAAAGGCATTTCTCCAGTCCGAGAACCTGAAACCCAATATTTTGTGTATACAAGAGTCCCACCTCTATCTAGTTAAATCCTATGCTCCCATTGAATTCCGTTTTCCATGAACTATGTAATTTTCTAGGACAATTAGATTACTCTAAATTGATTTGGTATGGGGACTTTAATTTCACTGTTAATACTGTTTTAGACCAGTCCTCCCTTTCCGCTGACTCTTCTCCAGGGTCAGAGGAGAGGTCTACTCTGCCCAGCACAGGATACACATTTTTCTCCTGTGTACATCGCCACTACACTAGGATTAACAGAATTCTTTTTTACCTCCATACTACCGGACCTCACCTACGCCCATCATGTTCCTTGTGCCTAGTTGAATCATGACCTGGTTATGATCACTTTTCAACCCCCCTCTTGTACTAGCTGGCACTTAAACTAATCCCTCCTAACCGACCCTGGTATCCAAGGACATACCGGAAATGTACTTAATCATTACTTTGCCCTTAACACAGCCTTGGACACTGACCCACCTATTAACTGTGTGACCCATAAGACCATAATGTGAGGTACCCTCATAGTGGAAGTCTCTTCATAAAAAGACAGCAAATTGAGGTTCAAGCGGACTTGGAACATAAAATCATGAAACTTGAAATTGCTAACCAGCTTCAACCCTAGCAATACTTAATTAAATGCATGTTAAACTGCAGCTTTGCTATGTCCTAATAAAAAGAAAACCTGGCGCCCGTAGATGGGTTCAGGTGTGGACAAATGGTGACAGTTGCAGCTCCTACCCGGACACCAGTCAAGAACGGTAGTGGAAACAGAAAATGAGGTGCGAAAAAAACCCAAGAAATTGTATAGAGTGCTACTGTGAAAGGATGCAACACAAAAAGTAACTTTAGGCTGGAAGGCCTGATTTGGTTCCAAGGCTTTTGCTGGGCACCTGCTGCTTGGCCTGAAGAAGATACCCGCCCGGTGTCAAAATACATAGCCCTGTCTTCATTGTCTTTGGAACTGAATAAACACGGCTTTGCAGCCTAAACTTAGTTTTTGTGTTGCATCCTTTCACAGTAGTGCTCTATAAAATTTTTCCTGTTTTTTTTCGCACCTTATTTACTATATCCTTAGGCACTGGACCAAGAAGGCTGAGTGTTGGACCCAGTCACGCTTTTATAGACTAGCTAACAAACCCGATAAACTGTTCGCATCCAAGTTGAAGACACATCAAAGACTGAATGCTGTTTACCAAATACGTGAACCTGGGGGTACTGTGACCTCTAACCCTAATTTTATTTATGCCCAATTTCCCGAATTCCATGAGAAACTCTACCCTTTCCCCAATACTACGTGCCCTCTGGAGATTGCCTCTTTTCTCAGCTCTCTCCACCTCCCTACCATTTCCTCCACCCAGATGGATATTCTGAATTGTCCCAGAACTAGAGAGGAATTGGATACCACTAGAGATGAGCGAACAGTGTTCTATCGAACACATGTTCGATCGGATATCAGGGTGTTCGCCATGTTCGAATCGAATCGAACACCGCGTGGTAAAGTGCGCCAAAATTCGATTCCCCTCCCACCTTCCCTGGCGCCTTTTTTGCACCAATAACAGCGCAGGGGAGGTGGGACAGGAACTACGACACCGGGGGCATTGAAAAAAATTGGAAAAAGTCATTGGCTGCCGAAATCAGGTGACCTCCATTTTAGACGAATAGTGGATTTCAAATCCGGGTCATATGAGAATGTGAACTTTGTGACTATGAGACAGGGATAGCTGTACAGGCAGGGATAGCTAGGGATAACCTTTATTTAGGGGGGAATGTTATTAAAAATAACTTTTTGGGGCTCTATCGGGTGTGTAATTGTGATTTTTGTGAGATAAACTTTTTCCCATAGGGATGCATTGGCCAGCGCTGATTGGCCGAATTCCGTACTCTGGCCAATCAGTGCTGGCCAATGCATTCTATTAGCTTGATGAAGCAGAGTGTGCACAAGGGTTCAAGCGCACCCTCGGCTCTGATGTAGCAGAGCCGAGGCTGCACAAGGGTTCAAGCGCACCCTCGGCTCTGATGTAGGAGAGCCGAGGGTGCACTTGAACCCTTGTGCACCCTCAGCTCTGCTACATCAGAGCCGAGGGTGCGCTTGAACCCTTGTGCACACTCTGCTTCATCAAGCTAATAGAATGCATTGGCCAGCGCTGATTGGCCAATGTATTCTATTAGCCTGATGAAGTAGAGCTGAATGTGTGTGCTAAGCACACACATTCAGCTCTACTTCATCGGGCTAATAGAATGCATTGGCCAGCGCTGATTGGCCAGAGTACGGAACTCGACCAATCAGCGCTGGCTCTGCTGGAGGAGGCGGAGTCTAAGATCGCTCCACACCAGTCTCCATTCAGGTCCGACCTTAGACTCCGCCTCCTCCGGCAGAGCCAGCGCTGATTGGCCGAAGGCTGGCCAATGCATTCCTATGCGAATGCAGAGACTTAGCAGTGCTGAGTCAGTTTTGCTCAACTACACATCTGATGCACACTCGGCACTGCTACATCAGATGTAGCAATATGATGTAGCAGAGCCGAGGGTGCACTAGAACCCCTGTGCAAACTCAGTTCACGCTAATAGAATGCATTGGCAGCGCTGATTGGCCAATGCATTCTATTAGCCCGATGAAGTAGAGCTGAATGTGTGTGCTAAGCACACACATTCAGCACTGCTTCATCACGCCAATACAATGCATTAGCCAGTGCTGATTGGCCAGAGTACGGAATTCGGCCAATCAGCGCTGGCTCTGCTGGAGGAGGCGGAGTCTAAGGTCGGACCTGAATGGAGACTGGTGTGGAGCGATCTTAGACTCCGCCTCCTCCAGCAGAGCCAGCGCTGATTGGCCGAATTCCGTACTCTGGCCAATCAGCACTGGCTAATGCATTGTATTGGCGTGATGAAGCAGTGCTGAATGTGTGTGCTTAGCACACACATTCAGCTCTACTTCATCGGGCTAATAGAATGCATTGGCCAGCGCTGATTGGCCGAATTCCGTACTCTGGCCAATCAGCACTGGCTAATGCATTGTATTGGCGTGATGAAGCAGTGCTGAATGTGTGTGCTTAGCACACACATTCAGCTCTACTTCATCGGGCTAATAGAATGCATTGGCCAGCGCTGATTGGCCGAATTCCGTACTCTGGCCAATCAGCACTGGCTAATGCATTGTATTGGCGTGATGAAGCAGTGCTGAATGTGTGTGCTTAGCACACACATTCAGCTCTACTTCATCGGGCTAATAGAATGCATTGGCCAGCGCTGATTGGCCGAATTCCGTACTCTGGCCAATCAGCACTGGCTAATGCATTGTATTGGCGTGATGAAGCAGTGCTGAATGTGTGTGCTTAGCACACACATTCAGCTCTACTTCATCGGGCTAATAGAATGCATTGGCCAGCGCTGATTGGCCGAATTCCGTACTCTGGCCAATCAGCACTGGCTAATGCATTGTATTGGCGTGATGAAGCAGTGCTGAATGAGTGTGCTTAGCACACACATTCAGCTCTACTTCATCGGGCTAATAGAATGCATTGGCCAATCAGCGCTGGCCAATGCATTCTATTAGCGTGAACTGAGTTTGCACAGGGGTTCTAGTGCACCCTCGGCTCTGCTACATCAGATTGCTACATCTGATGTAGCAGTGCCGAGTGTGCATCAGATGTGTAGTTGAGCAAAACTGACTCAGCACTGCTAAGTCTCTGCATTCGCATAGGAATGCATTGGCCAGCCTTCGGCCAATCAGCGCTGGCTCTGCCGGAGGAGGCGGAGTCTAAGGTCGGACCTGAATGGAGACTGGTGTGGAGCGATCTTAGACTCCGCCTCCTCCAGCAGAGCCAGCGCTGATTGGTCGAGTTCCGTACTCTGGCCAATCAGCACTGGCCAATGCATTTCTATGGGGAAAAGTTAGCTTGCGAAAATCGCAAACTGACAGGGATTTCCATGAAATAAAGTGACTTTTATGCCCCCAGACATGCTTCCCCTGCTGTCCCAGTGTCATTCCAGGGTGTTGGTATCATTTCCTGGGGTGTCATAGTGGACTTGGTGACCCTCCAGACACGAATTTGGGTTTCCCCCTTAACGAGTTTATGTTCCCCATAGACTATAATGGGGTTCGAAACCCATTCGAACACTCGAACAGTGAGCGGCTGTTCGAATCGAATTTCGAACCTCGAACATTTTAGTGTTCGCTCATCTCTAGATACCACCATCAACGCCCTTAAAAATGGGAAGGCACAAGGTCCAAACAGTTTATCCTCCCTTTATTCTAAAAAGTTAAAGTTCTCCTATCCCCACAGCTCCTTCTCATGTTTAACCATATCCTCCAGGGAGGAAAATTTCTCCAGGTCATGCTTAGTGCATCCATTACCGTTCTCCCCAAACCTGGAAAGGACATCACTACCACTGCTAATTATTTATTGCTCCTAAAACTAGACATGAAAATGTTCTCTTCCATCCTTGCCACTTGTTACAATAGCTTTTCTCCCGTCACTTATCTATCCTGTCCAGGTGGGGTTTATCCTCGGCAGACGGGCCTCTAATAGTATCAGAAAACACTGTAATATTATTTACTAGGCCATTTCCTTATTGCCTCTGCATATAATAAGATTTTTGATAGTCTCTCCTGGACATACCTCACTTATGTATTGAGATCATCATTATTTGAGGGCATCACAGCCACTTTTAGAAAGCCCTTTGGTCTCTCTATTTTGGCTCCATTGCGTACTTGAAATTCCCCACAGACTCTCCAACACTTATTCGTGTACAGCGTGGTTACTAGGTAGGGTTGCCCTCTTTACCCTAGTGATAGAGCCATTGGAGGTGGCCATTTGCTGCCACCCTGATATTAAGAGCTTGCAAATTGGTTATCATGAATATAAATCTAATCTTATCGGATGATAAGCTGTTTACCATTGCTAACCCTTTAGTTTCCTTCCAAAACTTGATTAATACCCTATCCCATTATATACAGTTGTCAGGGTTTAAGCTCAACACATCTAAATCGGAGATTCTTCATTGCAGCGTCCCTCCAGCTACTGCTAAACTAATCGTCCTAAACTTTGGCTTCCAGACTAGAGATAAATGTCACGTTCGTGTCTAAGTCCAGACCCAGAATCCGGACTGCAGACTGCACCGCTAAGGAAACAGGAGAAGGAGACTATCCCTGATGCTATGGCGGCTAGCTAGGCCCTGTCTGCGGGTGGTGGTCAGCTGTTCCCAAGCTAGCCTTGGCCCCGACAACTCCTGGCTCTCTAACACGAAGGCCTAGCCGACAGATAGGGCAAGAGCTACAAGAGAGCTAGGGACTGGGGCACGGTGGCTCAGTGGTTAGCCTTGCAGCGCTGGAGTCCTGGGTTCATATCCCACCCAGGACATCATCTGCAAGGAGTTTGTATGTTCTCCCTGTGTTTGCGTGGGTTTCCTCCGGGTACTCCGGTTTCCTCCCACACATCAAAGGCATACTGATAGGAAATTTAGATTGTGAACCCTATATGGGACAGTGACTGTCAATGTCTGTAAAGCGCTGCGGAATATGATGGTGCTATATATGTAAGCATAATAAATAAACAAATTCTAAGGTGGTCACCCCTACAGAAACCAAGGTACACGCAGCACAACACAATACGCAACAAGAGAATGAGGAGAGGGACAGTGGAGAGGTGAGGAAAGGGTTAACACAGGACTGGGGCAAAACAAACTGGAACCCAAACCTCAAACAACAAGATAGTGCCAGGCAAACAGAGCTGAAGGACAGGGTTGAGTAGAAGTGTGGAGGGACAAACCAGACTCAAACACAAAGCAACACTCATGCCACTTCCTAGACAGTTGAAGTACTAGCAAAAACACTCCTCCTCCCAGGGCCACAAATTCTAGGTTGTAACCACAAAAACCAGCAACTGGGGAAGCCAGCCCTCCTCCTAATAAAGGCCCCAGGATAGTCCCATTGGATAATTATAATGACCCACACCTGAGGTTCGATTCATAGAACCTCAGGTATACTCCAAAGGCTGATACTAAATGCCCAAGCAGACAGCCCAATGGCAAGAACACTACCACAAGACCCCAGACCACCGGATCAAATCCCCAACAGAATACACACCAATATATACAAACAATCAGGTCATGACAATAAATTCCTGCCATACCTAAGAGTTTAATCTCTGTCACTCAATAGAAACCCATTTTAAATGGAACTATGCTACACTGATCCAGAAGCTTTTAAGAGAACTCATTTATGGCACTACCCAACTCTCTGTTAAATTGGATGTATCCACTCAGGAAAAATGGTTACCTTGCCCCGTTTCCTCTACTTCTTTTGCACCCTCCCAACCCCGGTGACCTCTGCCTCCCTGACCTCTAGAAAGAAATCTTTGATTTTATTTGGACTTATAAACAACTGTGAATTCACAGGTGAGTCGTGCACTATTATAGGAGGCTGGGTGGGTTGTCAGTTCCCCATCTTTATAAATACTGCTTTGCTGATACGCTCTCCCAAGTTCTATCCATAAAGAGACCAACTGCCCACAATGGGTAACAATGGACTTGGCACTAATAGCCCTGACTTCTTTACAGGCCTTACCTTGGACTCCAAGGTCAATAGCCCTTAATGTTCCGGCTGAGGCCAAGGTGACTGATTACATGTTACAATTGTGGCAGACTGTTTATTTTCAACATGGCCTTCAAAGCCAGATTTTGCCTTTAATATGAATGTTATGTATCCTTCTCTTCCGTCCTGGCCTATCCCCCGAGGTGTTTGGTGGAGATGCGTTCAGTTCCACCACCTTCATGACTTCCTCTGTAACAGGTGGGTTTACACCAAAGACTAATACCTTACTACTACACTTTCCCCACCTTCCTCAGATTACCCTTACTAATTTTGAAAGACTCTGTCTACTCGATGCAGAGAGAGGGGATCTATATATGGTTTATGTCTCATCCCTGATGCTAAACACAACTTTATGGTGGCCTGGGAGCAAGACCGTGGCTTTATTCTAACCCCTGCCCAATAGACTGACTGTTGCACTGCCATTATCAAAGGCGGCTGGCAGTTCTCCCTTATGGAACCATTATTGAAGGTCCTTCATAGGACCTATTTGGTCCTTCAATGATTACATAGCTTTTATCCAGCGGTTTCAGCCCTCTGCATCTGGGGTTTTAATGCCATAGGCTCTACGTTCCATATGTGGTGGTCCTGCCCTCATGCCTGTCGCTTTTGGACAGCCATACATAGAATGACTCGCTAACTTTTTTCAATGGTCCCTTCTTATGTCAACCTCCGTTTTCTTTCTTAGTTTTAAACCCGTGAGCCTCAGATATGCACAGTTTAAACTATTTCAGTATATCTTGATGGCCACCAGAATTCATATCACTTTCAATGGGAGGAAACCTTCTCTCACATTGACTGACATTATTCGAAGAGTCAATACTGTCATGCTCCATTAAAAAATTAATGCCTGTCTTGCTGATACCTGCCTGCTTTTCAATAAGATCTGGACACCTTGGATTAACAGGTCTCGCATTCTGGGTCTGCTATATTGTCTACAGCTTTGATTTGTTGAATAAAATTCCCAGAATGCTTCATCCCCTCTCCTCCTTAATTCAGCTAGTATCTTCTTCCCACCAACCTCTTATTTGTTTGTGTAAGAGCACTCTGCCCTCCCACCTCTATAGTTGGTTTAAGGTATTAGTTATTTTAAACCTCTTTCCCTGTGTTATGTTTTTTACTGACTTCCATTGTTTATAGACAACCTGTTTGTATTTCTGTTATTTCACACTCTTACACTTGTATTACGATTGTCTTATTGATTGGATTATCATTGTTGCAACATTTCAATAAATACTGTTGAAACTATATTTCTCAATGTGAACCCATGTTCAGAAACACGAAACTGTTGGTTCCTTATTGCTAATGGATTGGTCAAATTGGTCAGTGTATGGACATGTACCTAGGGTACCTTACTGTGTTAAATGGGCCCTTGGTGTAATAACCAGATCCACCAGTAATGTCTACACTGAACTCCTGTTAGTAGGCATTTAATCTGTACCCCAAGTAGAAATTCACCATTCAGGATGTGATTTCATAGACCATATGCACACTCCTATATTTTTTATCTCAGACTTGAGTCTGGCTTTTCTCCAGATGACAGCACAGTTGGGTTTACAAGAGACATATTTGTGTGGTAGGACTCCAGGTGCATTGGGATTCTGCAAAGATCCCTAGTGTGATAAAATGATACCGCTAATTACAACAATAATCATCCATAACACTAACAGATTATATTGTGTTTGACTTGAAGCTACTGCTCTAAATGACATAATACACCCCTACTGCGTAATATCTATATAATTGAGACATAAACTATATAAAAGCAGTGGGCCTATTGTGCATCTTTTGGTTATATAATATACATAAAAATACTAATAAAAAATATGTTGTAAATAAATATAACTAATAATGCCTAGAAAACAACCCACTGGATTATTTTTAATACAGGAATGCATTAATCTGAAGGATATATACATATATATATATATATATATATATATATATATATATATATACAGTCCTATGAAAAAGTTTGGGCACCCCCATTAATGTTAATCATTTTTAGTTCTAAAAATTTTGGTGTTTGCAACAGCCATTTCAGTTTGATATATCTAATAACTGATGGACACAGTAATATTTCAGGATTGAAATGAGGTTTATTGTACTAACAGAAAATGTGCAATATGCATTAAACCACAATTTGACCAGTGCAAAAGTATGGGCACCCTTATCATTTTATTGATTTGAATACTCCTAACTACTTTTTACTGACTTACTGAAGCACAAAATTGGTTTTGTAACCTCACTGAGCTTTGAACTTCATAACCAGGTGTATCCAATCATGAGAAAAGATATTTAAGGTGGCCAATTGAAAGTTGTTCTCCTATTTGAATCTCCTCTGAAGAGTGGCATCATGGGCTACTCAAAACAACTCTCAAATGATCTGAAAACAAAGATTGTTCAACATAATTGTTCAGGGGAAGGATACAAAAAGTTGTCTCAGAGATTTAACCTGTCAGTTTCCACTGTGAGGAACATAGTAAGGAAATGGAAGACCACATGGACAGTTCTTGTTAAGCCCAGAAGTGGCAGGCCAAGAAAAATATCAGAAAAGCAGAGAAGAAGAATGGTGAGAACAGTCAAGGACAATCCATAGACCACCTCCAAAGAGCTGCAGCATCATCTTGCTGCAGATGGTGTCACTGTGCATAAGTCAGCAATACAGCACACTTTGCACAATCAGAAGCTGTATTAGAGAGTGATGAGAAAGAAGCTGTTTCTGCAAGCACGCCACAAACAGAGTCGCCTGAGGTATGCAAATGCACATTTGGACAAGCCAGCTTCATTTTGGAAGAAGGTCCTGTGGACTGATGAAACAAAGATTGAGTTGTTTGGTCATACAAAAAGGCGTTATGCATGGTGTCCAAAAAAACAGCATTCCAAGAAAAACACTTGCTACCCACTGTAAAATTTGGTGGAGGTTCCATCATGCTTTGGGGCTGTGTGGCCAATGCCGGCACCGGGAATCTTGTTAAAGTTGAGGGTCGCATGGATTCCACTCAGTATCAGCAGATTCTTGAGAATAATGTTCAAGAATCAGTGACGAAGTTGAAGTTACCCCAGGGATGGATATTTCAGCAAGACAATGATCCAAAACACCGCTCCAAATCGACTCAGGCATTCATGCAGAGGAACAAGTACAATGTTCTGGAATGGCCATCCCAGTACCCAGACCTGAATATCATTGAACATCTGTGGGATGATTGGAAGCGGGCTGTCCATGCTCGGCGAACATCGAACTTAACTGAACTTGAATTGTTTTGTAAAGAGGAATGGTCCAAAATCCCTTCATCCAGGATCCAGGAACTGATTAAGAGCTACAGGAAGCGACTAGAGGCTGTTATCTTTGCAAAAGGAGAATCTGCTAAATATTAATGTCACTTTTCTGTTGAGGTGCCCATACTTTTGCACCGGTCAAATTTTGGTTTGATGCATATTGCACATTTTCTGTTAGTACAATAAACCTCATTTCAATCCTGAAATATTACTGTGTCCATCAGTTATTAGATATATCAAACTGACATAGCTGCTGCAAATACCAAAATATTTAGAACTAAAAATGATTAAGATTAATAGGGGTGCCCAAACTTTTTCATAGGACTGTATATATATATATATATATATATATATATATATATATATATATATATATATATACAGTCTTGGCCAAAAGTATTGGCACCCCTGCAATTCTGTCAGATAATACTCATTTTCTTCCAGAAAATTATTGCAATCACAAATTCTTTGGTATTATTATCTTCTTTTAATGAAAAACCACAAAAAGAATTTTCAAAGCCAAATTGGATATAATTCCAAAGCAAACATAAAAAAGGGGGTGGACGAAAGTATTGGCACTGTTTGAAAAATCATGTGATGCTTCTCTAATTTGTGTAATTAACAGCACCTGTTACTTACCTGAGGCACCTAACAGGTGGTTACAATAACTAAATCACACTTGCAGCCAGTTGAAATGGATTAAAGCTGACTCAACCTCTGTCCTGTGTCCTTGTGTGTACCACATTGAGCACGGAGAAAAGAAAGAAGACCAAAGAACTGTCTGAGGACTTGAGAAGCAAATTTGTGAGGAAGCATGAGCAATCTCAAGGCTACAAGTCCATCTCCAAAGACCTGAATGTTCCTGTGTCTATTGTGCACAGCGTCATCAAGAAGTTTAAAGCCCATGGCACTGTGGCTAACCTCCCTAGATGTGGACGGAAAAGAAAAATTGACGAGAGATTTCAATGCAAGATTGTGCGGATGGTGGATAAAGAACCTCGACTAACATCCAAACAAGTTCAAGCTGCCCTGCAGTCCGAGGGTACAACAGTGTCAACCCGTACTATCCGTCGGCGTCTGAATGAAAAGGGACTGTATGGTAGGATACCCAGGAAGACCCCCACTTCTTACCCAGAGACATATAAAAGCCAGGCTGGAGTTTGCCAAAACTTACCTGAGAAAGCCAAAAACGTTTTGGAAGAATATTCTCTGGTCAGATGAGACAAAAGTAGAGCTTTTTGGGAATAGGCATCAACATAGAGATTACAGGAAAAAAAAAGAGGCCTTCAAAGAAAAGAACACGGTCCCTACAGTCAAACATGGCGGAGGTTCCCTGATGTTTTGGGGTTGCTTTGCTGCCTCTAGCACTGGACTGCTTGACTGTGTGCATGGCATTATGAAGTCTGAAGACTACCAACAAATTTTGCAGCATAATGTAGGGCCCAGTGTGAGAAAGCTGGGTCTCCCTCAGAGGTCATGGGTCTTCCAGCAGGACAATGACCCAAAACACACTTCAAAAAGCACTAGAAAATGGTTTGAGAGAAAGCACTGGAGACTTCTAAAGTGGCCAGCAATGAGTCCAGACCTGAATCCCATAGAACACCTGTGGAGAGATCTCAAAATGGCAGTTTGGAGAAGGCACCCTTCAAATCTCAGGGACCTGGAGCAGTTTGCCAAAGAAGAATGGTCTAAAATTCCAGCAGAGCCTTGTAAGAAGCTCATTGCTGGTTACCGGAAGCGGTTGTTCGCAGTTATTTTGTCTAAAGGTTGTGCTACCAAGTATTAGGCTGAGGGTGCCGATACTTTTGTCCGGCCCATTTTTGGAGTTTTGTGTAAAATGATCAATGATTTGACTTTTTTTTCATTCTCTTTTGTGTTTTTTTTTTTATTGCAAGCAAAATAAATGAAGATATTAATACCAAAGAGTTTGTGCTTGCAATCATTTTCTGGAAGAAAAAGAGTATTATCTGACAGAATTGCAGGGGTGCCAATACTTTTGGCCAACACTATAAATATATATATATATATTAGCAACATCATAAGAATGCATAGCAACTATAGACCTACAGAGCCACATAAGTAACATGTAGAATAATTTAATAACATGCAGAGAGGTCTAGGCTTCTGCCATTTTTATTCCACCCACGCTCTGCCCTTGCATCCGGCAGTAAACACGTTCATTCATAAAAGATGAGGCTGCATGAAATATTCAGAAGCTGTATCTCTAGGGAAAATCCTTGCCAGACAGCTCAGTGACTTAACCCTGTCAGATCGCATGTATGTAGGGGAATTTCTGCAGAGGCATTAGACCTATTTAAAGCACAAAGACCTCAATCAGGCAGTACTATATATATATATACATATATACTGTATACATCTAGTGGGCGGGGGATTTGTAATTTGGCTTTCAATTTCTGTTAGAGCTTTAGTGCATCTTATTATTAAATCATGGCCAATTTTACCATTGTAAGAGATATATAGTTTGTAGCATGATGTTGTTGGCAAAAATGTTTAGTTTGAACTTACCCTAAGGCTGAAACTCCACATTGCAGAAACGCAGCTTTTTTTTTTGCAGATTCTGTTGCGGTTTTCTGAGCCAAGGGCAGGAGTGAATTGAGAAAAAGGGAGAAGTATAAGAACTTCCTATATATTTCCCATTCCATTTGTAAGCCACTCTTGGCTTTGGCTTAAAAAACCGCAACAAAATCTGCGACAAAAAAAAGCTGCGTTTCCGCAATGTGGGGCCTTAACCTAAGTTGCATCCATGAATCCAATGCATTGATTCCAAGCTAATATGTTTTACTTATAGTGATATATTGTAACCCACAGATTTGTGTAGCTACTACTTTGTATTATGTGCATGACAAGTCAAATCAATTGCATGCACAAAAGAGCAGCCAGACACACAACTTTTAATGATTACCATATGTGGCAACATAATGCAGACTGCAATTGTGGAGTAGAGTAGTCCACAGTTTGCATATTTATTATTTTCACAGTGCCATTAATTTCACAGCACTGTGCAAGTTAAACAATAATTTCTAAATTATAATAAGGTGGGTTTTCAGGTTGCCTTTGAAAGTTTTGAACTTGGATGAGAGTTGTTGGGGTAACAAGTTCCAGATTATGGGGGATCCACGGGAGAAATCTTGGAGGGAAGTGTGTGTGGAGAAGACAAGAGGAGAACAAAGGAGGAGATCTTATGTATGGAGTGGACAAGTTATAGCCAGCCTGATATGTTATTATTAACCCCTTAGCGACCCTTGACGTAACTGTACGTCATGGGTCGCATGGGGATGTATGGAGCGAGCTCACACGCTGAGCTCGCTCCATACACGGCAGATGCCGGCTGTATAATACAGCCAGGACCTGCCACTAACAGCAGCGGTCGGTGCCCGAGCCGATCGCTGCTGTTAACCCTTTACACACTGCGGTCAAACGCGACCGCAGCGTGTAAACAGCGCAGGCGGCATGGGCGCCGCCATGTTTTGCCGATCGCCGCCCTCCTGAACGTCACAAGAGGGCGGTGATCGGTTGCTATGACAGCCGGAAGCCTATTGAAGGCTTCCAGGCTTGTCTCTGCATGAGATCTATTAGACGATGCCAGAGGCATCGTCTAATAGAAGTGCTGGGATTTTCCTATTCACTGCAGTACTGTAGTATTGCAGTGAATAGTATGAGCGATCAGACCCCCTAGGTTTCAAGGTACCTAAGGGGTCTGATCATAAATGTAACAGAAGAAAAAAAAAAGTTTTTAAAAGTATTAAAAAAATAAAAAAAATATAAAAGTTCAAATCACCCCCCTTTCCCTAGATTAGCTATAAAAGTAATTAAAGAACATTAAACATAAACATATTAGGTATCCCCGCGCTCCAAAATGCCCGAACTATTAGAATATTAAAACATTTATCCTGTACTGCGAACGGCGTAGCGGCAAAAAAAATAAAAACAGCCAAAAAGCGTTTTTTTCAACACTTTGCCTCCTATAAAAAATTGAATAAAAAGTGATCAAACCATCAGATCTTTCCCCAAATGGTATCAATAGAAACGTCATCTTGTCCCGCATAAAAAGACACCGCAACCAGCTCCA
The DNA here is from genome assembly GCF_031893055.1 of Leptodactylus fuscus. Classification (NCBI taxonomy): domain Eukaryota; kingdom Metazoa; phylum Chordata; class Amphibia; order Anura; family Leptodactylidae; genus Leptodactylus; species Leptodactylus fuscus. Next base: position 196,962,813 of record NC_134265.1, read on the forward strand.
TACATGGAAATATGAAAAAGTTACAGGTGTTAGAACATGATGACACAAAATTTTTTTTCTATTTTGCAAAGTTTATCATTTTTTTAAAAGTATCAAAACATTTCAAATACTATATAAATTTGGTATCACCGCGTTCGTACTGACACGTAGAACACAGGTAACATGTCATTTGTACCAAACAGTGAACGCTGTAAAAATTAAACCCATAAGAAAATGGCGCAAATGCATTTTTTCTCCAATTGCACCTCATTCTGATTTTTTTTCCAGCTTCCCAGTACATTGCACAGCATATTGAATGATGCCATTACAAAGTACAATTTGTCCCGCAAACAATAAGCCATCATGTGACTCTGTGAACTGAAAAATGAAAAAGTTATGGCTCTTGAAATGTGAGGAGGGAAAAACGAAAATGCGAAACCAAAAAATGGCCTGGTCCTTAAGGGGTTAATATTTGTAACTGAATTGGCTGGGTGCTGAGTAGCCAGTAAAATCTCTGGCAGAGAGGAGACGTAGAGCATAGATTGTAAGAGTACAAGGGAGTTAGATGGGAGACCATTGAAAATGATGTTACCATAGTCTAGGTAGGAGGTGACTACGGCATTTACTTACATCTTTCCTGACTCAAAGTCGAGGCAAGAGCAGATTTCAGAAGCTTCAACAAGGTAGTAAGGGCTTGGATTTACAGTTTGAAATTAAGGACCAAATCAGATATTATCCCAAGGCAGCTTTCACTCCTGTGGGAATGAAAAAGGTGTTCAGGCTATTCACTGTGATTGATAGGTCTGGAGGGGCAGGTTCAGCAGATTTGGGAGAAATTATACATTTATGTATTTCCATGCTGAGTCTTAGAAAGTGGGATTTGAAGGAAGATATATTGATATACTCTCTAGTATTTTAGATAACAAAGAAGTAAATTTGAGAGTCATGCTGTAAAAGTGGTAGAGATGGAAAGGGGTAGGGTCCAAGAAGAGAGCCTTGAGGGACACCAACAGAGACGTAAAGAAACAAGGATGTAGTGTTATGCAGAAGATGAACAAGTCTGTCATGCCATGGAATCATAGAGTTTAACAAAAGCAGGAGCACAGAGTAATTTTGAGGCTTTGGCCTAATTAGTTACTTTGGATTTTAAACATGCAACCATCAGACTAGTTCATGACCCGGCCTCTTTCTCCAACTATTGCCATCATATTGACTCCAAACTGTCCTTCAAACTACAATCTGTCTTCTGTTCCCAGTCCTAAAACCACCCCATCCAAAGTACCGTAAGAACAAGAAAAAGAACATAGCACACCGGGGGGAAAGAATTACTTACAACTCACTTCCAAGTGGATAATCCCCCACTAATACCATAAAGCCCTCAAATAGGCGTGTCCCTACCAAACAGCTGATTCAGAAAAAGAGGTAAGTACAACACTCAACATATCACAAAAATATACACACACAAAAATCTATAGAAAATACAAAACTATTTTATTGAAAAATACAGAATACATTAAATTCATATGAAAGGACTTCCAAGGCATGATAGAACTATACAACTACAGAGGTCTGATCTTAGATATTCTGAAAACAAATCTCCCCTCTAGACAGCTATCCCCTTTTGAAAATTCTTTAATATCTACTCCAACTTCAACTAGGAAGCTCGACACTTGTAAAACATTTATAACCTCATCACATAAAGTCACCAAACCCTCTTTCCTCCGGTCATGGGGAAAAGGTTTACACATCAATTTACTGAGCAAGAGACCGCCTTTATCTTGACCCTCTCACATGGCTTCTCCACTTGCGTGAGGCTTCAAGAATCACATTATAAACTCTTAGTTAGGTGGTATAGGACGCCCACATGGTTATTCAACCATAAGTTGGCCACCTCAGATCTATGCTGGAGGTGCAAACAACACCCAGGCTCCATGCTACACTTATGGTGCAGCTGCGATCTTATTAAACCTTTCTGGAAAGACATCATGAACAAATAAACCACATCCTTGGGACTAGAATCCCACTCACTCCAGACATGAACCTTCTTGGGGAGACCCACTGGCCAATTCTCTCCTTCCAAACGTATCCTCATGACGCACTTAATAGAAGCAGCAAAAACTCTCATACCACTACAATGGCTACAACAACAACCTCCAACTCTGCAGATGTGGAGAGAAAAGATACACCAAATTGCGAGATTCGAGGCGCTAATAAGCTGTAAAGACAGAACACATGACAGATACCTTCAAATCTGGACACCATTGTGGAAATATTGCTCTTAATCCAAGTTTGTGGGACAACACCTCCTTAAAACAGCTCCCCCCCCCCCATTCACTTCCCTTTTTCCATTAGTTAATAACATAACAACTGAGAAAACACGGTTCTAATGCTTTCATTGAAAAAATAATTTTGATGTATGAATATTAGATTTACGCGTACCTTATCAATTTAAAGTTACGTAAATTATAACTCTTGTATTGGACCGCTGCATCAGCACATCCTTTTCAACTTCATTGTTTATTAACTTGTTTTAATTTCGATGTTTACAATTATCTGTAAACTCTATTGTAAATATTTGTAAAAAACTTAATAAAACTGAGAATTGAAAAAAAAAAAAAAGAAATATACAAGAAAAAATATACCAGGTCAGCAAGATCAGAGACTGCGAACCTAACTCAGATGCACCCCCTGACTAAGGCAAGCGTTGCCGAAACGTGCGTCGGGTGATGGTCAGCACGCACTCCTGTTCTCCTACCCTCCTTTTGCATACTATTCACTATGGGTAAGATATATTTACTTTTGTTATCTGACTGTTTTGTTGGAGGTATATTGGTCATACAATAGGTGACAACTAGGGTTGAGCGATCGGGATTGGAAATGTTCGGATTCCAATCGGCAATCAAGTAAATTTCACGATCGCGATCAGAATTCCGATCCCGATCTTTTCTGGCGGGATTAAGGTCGGAGGTTATTTCCCACAATGCTTGGCTACTGGCCAAGCATTGTGGGAAAAGCTATAGTATCAGATGAGCAAGCATGCACCCATAGGAATGAATGGAGGCAGCCGTCACGCAGACTTTGCCGGCATCCAGCCGCTTAACCCCCTTAGTGCCGGCTGCGTCCAATCATTCCTATGGATTTACCGCAGCCTGCCACTCTTCTGCTTCGTCCCTGTTTTACCGTATACTCAGTTCTGCTACATCTGAGATGCTGGGAGAAGGCGGGGCTTGTGGCTTAGGAGAGTGTGGGCGGGGACTAGGAGGGGAGACGTAAGTGATGCACTCACGTCTCCCCGCCCACACTCTCCTTAGCCACAACAAGCCCCACCTACTCCCATCATCTCTAACACTAGCCTAGGGAGGTGGGGGTGCACACGGCATGTCAATGAGAGAAGACTAGACCGGCAAGAACGGGGAGCGGCAGCGATCTGTGCAGGTAAGTGGACACCAGGGGGGCTAAGTAGCCGGGGGATTTTTTTTAATCAATTTTTGGACTCCATGCTGTGTAGTGAATAGGATCGTTTTTAAAATCCGATCTTCAATTATTAAAAAAAAAATCCCATTGACTTGCATTGGGATCGGGTTCGAATGGAAAATAATTGGAAATCGGATTTTAAAACGATCCTGAAATTTCAAGATCGGCTCAACCCTAGTGGCAACGACTAGACTCTTATGGACTTTTGGACTTTACCGATGTAGTATTGTGTTTGCTATGTGACTATTTTGTTATACTAATGTGTCTAGTTGTGTCACCTCTATTGGACAATAAACCTTTTTGGGCCTTATGAATGTTCTTAGGGACCCTGTCCAAATAATTTATGTATTGATGATCGCTAACATATTGTAATATCCTTGTATGTATTGTATTGGAGGTGCATCTGAGTTAGGGTCGCAGTCTGTGATCTTGCTGACCTGGTATATTTTTTCTTGTATAGTTTTATCATGCATTGGTAGTCCTTTTGTATGAATTTTACGTATTCTGTATTTTTCAATAAAATAATGTAGTATTTTCTATAGGTTTTTGTGTGTGTATATTTTTGTGGTATGTTGACCGTTGTTCTTACCTTGTTTAACCTCTTTTTCTGAATCAGCTGTTTGGTAGGGACACGCCTATTTGAGGGCTTTATGGTATTAGTGGGGGGATTATCCACTTGGAAGTGAGTTGTAAGTAGTTCTTTCCCCTGGTGTGCTATGTTTTTTTCTTGATCTTACTTTGGATGGGGTGGTTTTAGGACTGGGAACAGAAGACAGATTGTAGTTTGAAGGACAGTTTGGGGTCAATATGATGGCAATAGTTGGAGAAAGAGACCGGGTCATGGACTAGTCTGATGGTTGCATGTTTAAAGGAAGACGGGAATACACAAGTGGTTACCGATAGGTTGATAAGAGATAATTTAGGTCTGTGATAAGTGGTAAAGTTAAGGATGAGATGGGAAGGAACTGGGTCAAACACACAGATGGTAAGGTGCGATTTAGAGAAGCAGTACAGAAAAAAACATTTTATTTAATCCCGGCCCTCTCACCTCATTGTCTGTAATAAATAGAAATGAATGGACAGACACTTCCCATTCATTTCTATGCGAGCCGGCATGCGAGCGCTCCCCATAGAAATGAATGGACAGACACTTCCCATTCATTTCTATGGGGAGCGCTCGCATGCCGGCTCCCATAGAAATGAATGGGAAGTGTCTGTCCATTCATTTCTATGGGGAGCGCTCGCATGCCGGCTCCCATAGAAATGAATGGGAAGTGTCCGGCAGCCCTGCTGTCACGCCGGCCTGAAACAGAACGTGAAACTTACCGAGCGGTGCAGGGCGGGCGGGCATTCAGGCCTCCTCTTCCTCCGATGTCCTGACCACTTCCTCCGGCGCTCGCGAACTAATGGCCTGGGCGCATGCGCAATATCATAATGCTTCTACTACTGCGCATGCGCCCAGGCCATTATCAGCTAGCGAGCGGCGGAGGAGGAGGACGGAACATCGGAGGAAGAGGAGGCCTGAATCCCCGCCCACCCTGCACCGCTCGGTAAGTTTCACATTCTGTTTTCAGGCTTTTATTTTATTTGATCTAACTTTTACGGTTGGGCTCTATCAGCATGATTTTGCTGATAGAGCCCCTCCTCGCCTGCCGAGCGCTTCCAATAGAAGCGGCTGGCACGCGGGGGGTTAAGCGGCCGCTGGCAAAGTCTGCCTGCCGCCGCTTTCAATAACATATAATGCGCACCGGACTGCGGCTTATAGTCCGGTGCGCCTTATATATGAACCGAGACGGACTATAAGGCGCTCATGGGCAATGCGGCTTATAGTCCAGTGCGCCTTATAGTCCGTAAAATACGGTAGTCTAGTGTTGGTGCAAGTGAGTGATGTGTGTATATGGGCAAGTCACTGCTGCAAACATGTAAATGAATCCCAGTGGTCTTGTGTCAGACAGGTAAGTGTAAGTTTAAAGGGGCTCTATCAGCAAAATTTTGCTGTATGAGCCCCACATATGCGTGAATAGCCTTTAAAAAAAACTATTCAGGCACCGCTAATCTTATTTTAAACCCCGTCCCGTTTTAAAATAAAACTATAAAAATATATAGGTAAATCATACCTGAACGTGCACCGACGTCATCTTCTGGCATGCCTACCTGTTCTTTCTTCTTCTTTCGATGACACCCTCCGGTCCTGGCTCTTCCCCGGCTTAATCTTCATTTTCTTCCGGCGGTTCAAATCTGATTGGTTGAAATCCTGCGCGTGCACAGTAGCGCACCCTCCAGAGCTACTGCGCACACTCCGGCGGCACTGCCATTGAGAAAAATGACGCTGGAGTGTGTGCAGTAGCTCCGGAGGGAGCGCTACTGCTCACGCGCCGGATTTCAACCAATCGTATTTGAACTGCCGGAAGAAGATAAAGATGAAGCCGGGAAGAACCAGAACTGGAGGGCGTCACCGAAAGAAGAAGAAAGAAGAGGTAGGTGTGCCAGAAGATGATGACGTATCGTGCACGACCGCCCCCCGTGCATGCAAAGGTATGATTTACATATATGTTTTTATAGTTTTATTTTAAAACGGGACTGGGGTTTAAAATAAGATTAGCGGTGCCTGAATAGCCTTTTTAAAGGCTATTCACGCATATGTGGGGCTCATACAGAAAAATTTTGCTGATAGAGTCCCTTTAATTTAACTCCTTTCATTTGGATAGATTTTATTATTACTTAGTTTAGGCTAAGGCAATACATGTTGGGCCTGCAACAGTCCCATACCATATACAATTGCAATTCCCAGGCTGTTGGTCCCAGCTTTCAACCTCTGCAGTGTGGACGGTAAAAACTGTAACAGCAAACAGCAACAATGGACATATTGCATGTTGTTTCTGCAGTCAGTGGATTGGATTTATTTGAACTATTGTACTTGTGCATTCCCAGCCTAAAGAGTGGTTAACAGCCTGCAACCTGTACCACACCCTCTTGCCAAGTATATGCCTAAACTGAACTTTATTTTTGTGTACTGAACTGTTATTGTGAGGATAACTAGGACTGACAACAACTTGAATCTCCTGGACCCCAATGAAAATCCGTAATAGGAACCCCACTTACTATGTGCTATATATAATACTGGGGTCTTCTTGTGTGGTAGGGAAGCCTTTGGGTGCAATGTTATATTTTTTCCTGTGTTCTACCTTACTACCAATGTCTATTACAGAATGTAAGCACTGTGGTTCTGACAGCAGCTAGTTTATATTATGTACATAGTGTGCAGGCAGGCTGTACACACAGCGCTGCACCTCTAATGAGGCGAGGTAGGGGCTCGCCTCGAGTGGCGCCCCGGAGGGGGCGGCAGCCCGGGTGATTTTTTATTTTTTTTAACTTTTTTTTCTTTGAACCAGCATAGGAGAGTTGCTGCTCTCCTTGCACTGGTTCAGACATGCACGTATCAGCATAGGCGGCGTCATCACGCTGCCTATGCTGATACACAGATGTCTGCCGGGAGAAGAGGATGCGGCGGCCGGAGCAACATCAGCATCGAGGTCGGTAAGTATAATAACTTTTTTTGTTGTTTTATAATAGGCTGCTACCTGCTGAAGTATCCCCAGCAGGTAGCGGCCTATTTACCAACTTCTCCGGACCTGTTCACTGCCGCTCCCACTTCCCCTTGTACTATAGGCGGGGGCGGTAGTGAATAGGCCTGGGCCCAGGCCGCGATTCCACTACTGCTATTATTATACTCGGAGGGTCTTTTCAGACCACTGAGTATAATAATTGGAGCCCCAGGGGAGGTGAGGGAACATAATAAACAATGTTATTTACCTCTCCGGGATCTGATGTTACTCCTAAGAGGTCTATATGGTAATGTGTCAGATGTCATGTGGTCTGGGATATTACCATATAGGCCAAAGCTTGTGCTAGCAGTACCATATAGGCTCGAAGCCTGTGCTAGTAGTAATAGCCTGTTACTGCTAGCACAGGCTTTGCGCCTGTAGGGCAACAGGCTGTTACTGCTACCACAGGCTTTGGGCCTATATGGTAATATCCCAGACCATGTGATGTCTGACACATTACCATATAGGCCCAAAGCCTGCTAGGATTAACATCAGATCAAGGAGAGGTAAGTAACAGTGTTTATTATGTTCCCTCACCTCCCATGGGGCTCGGATTATTATACTCGGGGTCTGAAAAGACCCCTGAGAATAATAATAGTTCATGGGTGTGCAACTAGGGGGAATAATAAAGCTTGAAGGGTCCACTGTGGCCCCTGTAACCTCTATTATGCCCCACAGCGGCCCCCCTGCAACCTCTATTATACCCGACAGTCTATTGTGCCACTGTGGGGCATAATATAGGCTGCAGGGGATGCTGTGGGATATATATATATATATATATATATATATATATATGTGTATATATGGGTTGGGTGCGTGGAGAAGTGAGGAGTCAAAGATGTCTGTGTTTCAAACTTTACAGAGTCAAGTCACAGCTGGAAGAAGTGGTCATGGCGGTCCAAAGGGAAGAGAGGGGAAATGTGGGAAGACGTCTCCTGTGAGTAGTACTGCATTGTATTTATTGTAATGTTACCGCTAGCACCCCCAAACACCCCCCCCCTCCGCTGTCTGAGGCAGACGGTCAATAGATGAACGGACTTAATACGGGGGGGGGGGCATCTTTTGATCGTCCGCCTCAGGCAGCAGAGAGGCTAGGTTCATCACTGTGTACACAGTGCATTGTCTTTGGTTCAAATACAGAGCTATAAGGAAGGCTGAGGAATGCAGAGCTGGAGTAATGGAGAGCTGCAGCAGCAAACTGGCCTAGTCTATGTTAATAGAGTTGGGTGTGGCCAGCAAGCCACACTAGAGCTGTTGTTTCTGAGATACTGCAACCCTGTTTGCATTGATCTTCTTTAAGCTAGCTATACACAAGAGATATTTATCTGCAGTTCATTGTCAGATCCAGCTTATTTCAGTAGCATCTGCTGTTTATTTTGTCAGGTACACAAAGGAGGAAGGAACACTTCAATGTAAAGCAAAAGCAAACATTTTTTATCTGGATTTGCTTCACTCTGAACTCTGCTTCCTCTTTTGTGTACCTGGTAAAGTACAGAGGAGTGGTCTAACCTGAGAAGGTTGGCTCATCTGAATTTGATGCTTTGGCTGTGCAGCATCCCAGAATGCTCCTGCTTATATTGTGCTTGTCTTTGTGCTTCTGGGCTATCTTTGTACATCCTGTCTATATGCTCTGTGTTACATGTCATTTGTTTGCAGCTCTCCCCTTGTTACCCCCTATACTTGGTGCAGCCCTGGCCTATCACAGACCACTGGGTGGGGTCTGGGAGATGAAAATTGTTTCAGAGAGTTGTGTGGTAGTTTGCAGTAGAGTTAGAGCAACCCAAGTTTGTACTCTGAGATCCAGCAGTTTCAGGAGGAAATTAAAGGGGTATTCCCACATCGCATACTCACCAGTCTTCACTGCTGTAAAATCTTCTTTCTTCCTGGTTTCTTGCATCATTTGGTGGTCGGGGTTTCACAAGCAACCTGCCGTTCAGCTCTGCCCCCAAATTAGCGTGTAGCTCCGCCCACCCATATTGGACTATGAAGTACAGGCAGCAGCAACTCCATTATGTGTTACATACAGAGACTGCCTGTCTCTGCCATAATGAACACAATTGAATTAGCTAGCCTGATAACTGGGAGAACAGAAGAAATGAAAGCAGCTCCTCTTCCCTATCTGAAAGCAGGAAGGTAGGTCACGTGGTGTAGACACACGAATAGCTAGAAACAGGATGGCTCCTGTGCACTTAGCCCCTCCCTCCTCCCTCCCCCCTGAGAGCAGGCAGATACATCACTTGACTTTTGAGCAGATAAGTCAAGGGCTGTGTCAACAATGAATTGAATAAAGTAAGATAGTGGACAAACAAAGCAGTTTTGCTGAAGCAGTGTATTTAGGAAAAGTCTTACATTCACATTAACAAGCAGTATAGATAGGATCCTTGTGATGGGACAACCCCTTTAAGGCTGTACAGAGACAGGCCTGAGACAGGGATCAGCAGTCCATCACTAGGACATTGTGCCAGAAGGAGTTAAGTAGTCCTATACCATGAGGCGTTATCTGGGACCTGCTAAAAGGTATCCAGACACCTGCCAGAACTACCTTGGAGTAGAGCTCCCCAGCATCTGCAGCTGCAGGAGGCTGAAATTTGGAGTTAGTTTTGCAGTGGAGCATTAGAGCTTGAACATCACTGGATTATCCCTCTCAAGACCAAGGCTGGGACATTGAATAGTGGGAGACTACAACCCCCATTTGGAAGCTGCTTATTTCACTGTTACAGTTGCTGAGTAAAAGATAAACCTGATCAAACTGCACATCTGTCTTTGTTCCTGCATTACCGTCAGGGTCCTGTGGGCAAAGTGAAGCCCTGGAGAATACAGCTGTCTGTAACCAGACACTGTGGGAGTGATGGCTGTAGGTGCTGTGCCTAGTTCAGATAATAAGACCTGGTATTTAACCTGTTTAGATTGCATGGAATGCACTATATGCCCTCAGATAGAAACTACATCCAATATGTGGTGTGCCCTCAAGTAGTGGCTACAACCAATACACTGTGTGCCCTCAGACACAGACTACAACCAACATGGTGTGTGCCTTCAGACATAGACTACAACCAATTTGCTGTGCCCTACAACCAATACTGCATTTGCCGATCCTGAAAGTTGATCCTGCTACTAGTGCAATCCTTAAAAATGGTGTACAGTGTGTAGCCATACGTGGATATACAATAGGGGATATGGTTTCGCCCAGTTTATATGTAAATAGGGATAATCAAGTAGGTAGAACATGGCTAGAATTAAAAGTTATTTTTAGGTTGTGGCATGAAAAGATGCACTATGTGTACTTATGTGAAAAAAAACTAAAAATGTATATAATTCTAAACATACAGGTAACTTTGAGATATGTACCTTTTTAAATTGTAATAGCGATCATATCGTATATGTTATTGAATGCACTCAATGTTGTCTATTATATGTGGGGTGCTCAATTAGAAATGTTAAAGTAAGGGTGGCAGAACATATCCAGGGTAGTAGTAGAGAAGGTGAAAATTCGTCTAATGTTTCAAAACATTTTTTCCAAGTCCATAAGGAACATGTATCTAGCTTGAAATTCTATGCTATTGAACAAGTTGAGAAACCGAGTAGAGGGGGTAATTGGCTAAATTGTAATTGTTGCTATGTGAGGCATTCTGGATTATGCAGTTAAATATGAGGCATCTGGTCGGATTGAATATCCGATCGGATCTCTCGTATATTTACTAGTGTGAGATCGACTTATGTCTTCATTTTTGAAACAGGTCAAAGTGTTAGTAGTGTGGAGCGATATAGTTTGCCCGGTTTAGTACTGTATAAATCATTCCTGTATCATGTGATCGGGTTGCCTAGATATTGATCATGTGATTTTATCACGTGGTTTGCGTTGCCAGGTGGCGGAATCGCGTGGCGTAGTCACGTGGTTCTGTTGCCGAGGACCTTGGTTTACAATTTCCGGGTTTGGATATGAAGCCTGTGCAATATCGTGGATTAATCGGCATTAGAGAGAGTGTAGATTTTGGGTAAGAGGTAACATTTATTCTGATCTCTATGACGCTGTATTGGTTTGTGAGATGTTTATATATGTATATGTGTAAAAAGATGTAGCTATGGAATTACATTAATAAGCAAGAAAAAAGGTTTCTCTTGACTATTGGCTCAACTTTTTTCCACAGTCTTCGGGGTGCACGATCCTACGCCTTTGGACTTCAAAAGGCCATACATAAGTAGACAAAAAAAAAAATGGATAGAAGACCATGGCACGTCCAGACTTCAATAAAGTATAACTTTTAATCCATAATCGTAAAATTACAAAGAGAGACACAAAAAATGTGAAAACTTTTGTGTTTTTTCTTACTTTTACGATTATGGATTAAAAGTTATACTTTATTGCATTCTGGACGTGCCATGGTCTTCTATCCAGTTTTTTTTTTTTTTGTCGACTTATGGAATTACATGTTGTAGATGTTGTACATGTTGTTTTTGATTATGATAAAATACGTGGTATTGAAGTATGTGTTTTTTAATAATATAAATATTGTTATACGTTGTATATGTGACATATGTGTTAGTTTGGTAATGATCGAGTTAAATGAGTTGAGAGGAGTCCGTAAATCAGGTGTGCTTTATAAAGAGTCAGTGTTGCATATGCTGGTTAGCCATGAGGAAGGGAATTTTTCCTGAAACGCGTAGCTTTTTCTTCTACTGATTCCTAAGGTTACTATGTAACTTTTTAATACTTTTTTCAATAAAAATGATTTTTTATTATAACCACATACAGTCTGGATGAATTGCATCGCGGTTGAAGCTGGATTTTATTATCAATATACTATTCCATTGCCTCCAAATCCACAAGGGTTCCGTGCCTCCTGGGATTCAATGCTTATATAAGTGAATATGGTAAGCTGGATTGATACATTTGTTTTGTAGTTTACAACCAATACGATGTGTCCCCTCAAACACAGATTCCAACCTATATGCTGTGTGCCCGTAGACTATAGCTAATGCGTTGTGTGCACTCAGACAGACTACAACCAATACACCCGGTGTCCTCAGAAACTAAAACCTCTCTGAACCCTCAGATACATAATATAGGTAATATGCTGAGTGCCCTCATACACAAACTACCAATATGCTACCAACCGATAGGCTGTGTGCCCTCAGACAAAGACTACAACCAATATGCTGTGTGACCTCAGACGGTAACTACAACCAATACACTGTGTACCCTCAGACAGTGACTACAATCAATACGCTGTGTGCCCTCAGACAGTGACTACAACTAATATGCTATGTGCCCTCAGACTGAAACTACAATCAATATGCTGTGTACCCTCAGACTGAAACTACAACCAATATACTGTGTGCCCTCAGACAGTGACTACAACCAATATGTTGTGTGCCCTCAGACAGTAACTACAACCAATATGCTGTGTGCCCTCAGACAGAGACTACAACCAATACGCTGTGTGCCCTCAGACAGAGACTACAACCAATACGCGGTGTGCCCTCAGACAGAGACTACAACCAATATGCTCTGTGTCCTCAGACAGAGACTACAACCAATACGCTGTGTGCCCTCAGACAGAGACTACAACCAATACGCTGTGTGTCCTCAGACCGAGACTACAACCAATATGCTGTGTGCCCTCAGACAGAGACTACAACCAATACGCGGTTTTCCCTCAGACAGTGGCTACAACCAATATGCTCTGTGTCCTCAGAGAGACTACAACCAATTTGCTGTGGCCTACAACCAATACTGCATCTTCCCTCAGACAGAAACTACAACCAATACGCTGTGCACTCAGACAAACTACAGTCATTACGCTGTGTGCCCTAAGACGACAAATTATATGCTGTGTGCCCTCTGACGACGACCTAAACGTTGTGCGCCTTCAGACGACAACCAATACGCTGTGTGCCCTCAGACGACAAACTATATGCTGTGTACCCTCAGACTGAATCTACAATGAATATGCTGTGTACCCTCAGACTAAAACTACCACCAATATGCTGTGTGCTCTCAGACTGTGACTACAACCAATATGTTGTGTGCTTTCAGAGACTACAACCAATTTGCTGTGCCCTACAACCAATACTGCATTTGCCCTCAGACAGAAACTACAACCAATACGCTGTGCACTCACAGACAAACTACAACCTATATGCTGTGTGCCCTCAGACTGAAACTACAACCAATAATAGTAATAATAATAAATTTTATTTATATAACGCCAAGAAATTCTGCAGCGCTGTACAATTTGTAGGGTTCAAATACAGACAGAAAGATACATTACAAAGAAAGTCATTTCACACAATGGGACTGAGAGCCCTGCTCGCAAGAGCTTACAATCTATGAGGTAGAAGGGGTGACACAAGGGGTAGCAGGGGCGGCATTGCTTATGAAGAGGTCAGACACTTTTGTAATAGAGGTTACTGTCATTACACAAACATAAAACTTTATGAGCCGTCAACAGTCGTGTCTTTAACATGTGGATGGAGCTTGGACCTATAAAGTAAGCATGAGATGACATCATATCATGTGGGGAAATGTGGGAGCGGGGACAGAGGAAGGTTACATTTTGGGGATTCTAATTGTAGTATGGAAGGGTTTACGTTAGAAATTGTGATAGGCCTGTCTGAACAGATGCGTCTTTAGTTTGCGTTTGAAACTGTAGAAATTGGGAGTTAATCTGATTGTCCGGGGTAGAGCATTCCAGAGAAGTGGTGCAGCTCGGGAGAAATCTTGTATACGAGCGTGGGAGGTTCTGATAATACAGGATGCAAGTGTTAGGTCATTGAGTGAATGGAGAACACGGGTTGGGCGGTAGACAGAGATGAGGGAGGAAATGTATGGAGGTGCGGCATTATGGAGAGCCTTGTGGATGAGAGTGATAACTTTATATTTTATTCTATAATGAATAGGCAGTCAATGTGGCGACTGGCACAGACCGGAGGCATCGCTGTAGCGTCTAGCCTGATAGATAATCCTGGCTGCTGCATTCAGAATAGATTATAGAGGGGAGAGTTTAGTGAGGGGAAGACCGATTAATAAGGACTTATACAGTAGTCAGAGCGAGAATGAATCAGAGAGACGTTAAGTGTCTTTAGTGTATCTCTGGTAAGGAAAGGGCGTATTGTGGAGATGCTTTTGAGGTGGAGGTGACATGAACGTGCGAGTGATTCAACATGAGGGGTGAAGGAAAGGTCTGCGTCAAATATGACCCCGAGGCAGCGGGCCTGCTGCCTAGGAGTTATTGTAAGGCCTGAGACTACAATGGATATATCAAGGACATATCTATTAGATGGTGGAAACAGTAGTAGTTCAGTCTTGGAGAGATTTAGTTTCAGATACAGTGAGGACATGATATTTGAGACAGCAGAGAGACAGTTGCTGGTGTTCTGTATGAGTGCAGGGGTGAGGTCACAGGAGGATGTGTATAATTGGGTGTCATCAGCTTAAAGATGGTACCTGAAGCCAAATCTGGCGATGGTTTGTCCAATGGGGGCTGTGTAGAGAGAAAAAAGCAGGGGGCCTAGGACCGAGCCCTGAGGAACCCCAACGGTAAGGGAAAGAGGGGAGGAAACAGAGCCCGCAAATGATACACTGAAAGTGAGTCTGAGAGATAAGAGGAGAACCAGGAGAGTACAGTGTCGTTGAGGCCGACTGAGCGGAGCATAGTGAGGAGGAGTTGATGGTCAACAGTCTCAAAAGCTGCAGAGAGGTCCAGATGAGTAAAAAGAGAGAAGTCACCAATACGCTGTGTGCCCTCAGACAGTGACTACAACCAATAAGATAAGATAAGATAAGATATTCCTTTAATAGTCCCACAATGGGGAAATTTCAGTGATACAGTTTCATAGATGGTACAGTAGTATATAACAAGAGAGAAACACATACAGCTCATGGCAGATAGAGAAATCCTAGGAATCATAGCAACTAAAAAAGAAAGAAACAGACACACTGCAGGATCATTTAGTTCTCTGTGCAGATGGATGTTAATAATAATAATTATAATAATAATAATAATACAGCCGACTTGGTTGTAGGACACGAGGAGGGGGGTCACAGCATGTGGATATAACAAGCAGAAATTTTTAGCAGAGGTGGGGGACATATGCAGCTATCATGATAACATGTGGTAGTTCCTTTGGTAGGTGGTGAGATCTCCTGCTCACAGCTGATAGTTCGGTATCTTGCATCAGCACTATTGTCCTTTTAACCACAAAAAATGCCCCAAATGTCCTTCATCACAAGCCGTCCTCCTCCTCCTTACCACAGTGTTCTACTGCCCCAAGGAAGTCAGAGACCATCCAGGTATACAGGGTGCTGCTCTCTTGCCAAGCTTCCATAACTCCTGGGGTAGGTGGGTGATGGTAGGTTCCCAGGCTGTAGCAGAGTCCCACGTGTCCACAGTAATAGAAAGAAATACCAGTCAGCTGTAGCATCTTCACACAACAGCAATTGACGCCAGAAATCATCTCCTTGAACGAAGAAGTCCGCATTTCCATGTAGGTTTCTCTTCCATGCCGCATGTTGAGCCATGCTGTCCTAGCTGGGGGGATGGTAACAGGCACATGTGGAAACCAGCTGAACCAGGTCTTGAGTCCATGCTTTACAATGGAAACAAAAGGAACAAAAAACTCCACAGGGTCTTCCATTCGATTTATAGTTGCTAAATTCATAGTGCTAGATTGCTTGGTTACCGGATTCTTGAAGATATAGAGAAAAAGAGTGAAAAAGGAAAGAAAAAGTTTGCTCCCAGCTTGGAGCACTGCATCAAAGGCAGCCAGCCTCTCAGGGGGCGGCGCCTCTTATTATGCTGTGTGCCCTCAGTGACTACAATCGATATGCTGTGTGCCCTCAGTGACTACAACCAATATGCTGTGTGCCCTCAGACAGTGACTACAACCAATACGCTGTGTGCCCTCAGACAGTGACTACAACCAATACGCTGTGCACTCACAGACAAACTACAGCCAATACGCTGTGTGCCCTCAGACGACAGACTATATGCTGTGTACCCTCAGACTAAAACTACAACCAATACGCTGTGTGCCCTCAGACTGTGACTACAACCAATACACTGTGTGCCCTCAGACAGCGACTACAACCAATATGCTGTGTGCCCTCAGACAGAGACTACAACCAATTTGCTGTGCCCTACATCCAATACTGCATTTGACCTCAGACAGAAACTACAACTAATATGCTGTTCAGTCACAGACAAACTATAACCTATACGTTGTGTTCCCTCAGACGACAAACTATATGCTGTGTGCCCTCAGACAGAGACTA
This sequence comes from Leptodactylus fuscus, assembly GCF_031893055.1. Taxonomy (NCBI): domain Eukaryota; kingdom Metazoa; phylum Chordata; class Amphibia; order Anura; family Leptodactylidae; genus Leptodactylus; species Leptodactylus fuscus. The sequence goes on from NC_134265.1 coordinate 196,979,145, forward strand.
CAACCAATACGATGTGTGCCCTCAGTGACTACAACCAATATGCTGTGTGCCCTCAGACAGAGACTACAACCAATTTGCTGTGCCCTACAACCAATACTGCATTTGACCTCAGACAGAAACTACAACTAATATGCTGTTCAGTCACAGACAAACTATAACCTATACGTTGTGTTCCCTCAGACGACAAACTATATGCTGTGTGCCCTCAGACAGAGACTACAACCAATACGATGTGTGCCCTCAGTGACTACAACCAATATGCTGTGCACTCACAGACAAACTACAGCCAATACGCTGTGTGCCCTCAGACGACAAATTATATGCTGTGTACCCTCAGACTGAAACTACAACCAATACGTTGTGTGCCCTCAGACAGAGACTACAACCAATACGCTGTGCACTCACAGACAAACTACAGCCAATACGATGCGTGCCCTCAGACGACAACCTATACGCTGTGTGCCATCAGACGACAACCTACAGTCCTATGAAAAAGTTTGGGCACCCCTATTAATCTTAATCATTTTTAGTTCTAAATATTTTGGTATTTGCAACAGCCATTTCAGTTTGATATATCTAATAACTGATGGACACAGTAATATTTCAGGATTGAAATGAGGTTTATTGTACTAACAGAAAATGTGCAATATGCATTAAACCAAAATTTGACCGGTGCAAAAGTATGGGCACCTCAACAGAAAAGTGACATTAATATTTAGTAGATCCTCCTTTTGCAAAGATAACAGCCTCTAGTCGCTTCCTGTAGCTTTTAATCAGTTCCTGGATAAAGGTATTTTGGACAAACAATTCAAGTTCAGTTAAGTTAGATGGTCGCCGAGCATGGACAGCCCGCTTCAAATCATCCCACAGATGTTCAATGATATTCAGGTCTGGGGACTGGGATGGCCATTCCAGAACATTGTAATTGTTCCTCTGCATGAATGCCTGAGGATTTGGAGCGGTGTTTTGGATCATTGTCTTGCTGAAATATCCATCCCCGGCGTAACTTCAACTTCGTCACTGATTCTTGAACATTATTCTCAAGAATCTGCTGATACTGAGTGGAATCCATGCGACTCTCAACTTTAACAAGATTCCCGATGCCGGCATTGGCCACACAGCCCCAAAGCATGATGGAACCTCCACCAAATTTTACAGTGGGTAGCATGTGTTTTTCTTGGAATGCTGTTTCTTTTTGGACGCCATGCATAACGCCTTTTTTTATAACCAAACAACTCAATTTTTGTTTCCAAAATGAAGCTGCCTTGTCCAAATGTGCTTTTTCATACCTCAGGCAACTCTATTTGTGGCGTACGTGCAGAAACGGCTTCTTTCTCATCACTCTCCCATACAGCTTCTATTTGTGCAAAGTGCGCTGTATAGTTGACCGATGCACAGTGACACCATCTGCAGCAAGATGATGCTGCAGCTCTTTGGAGGTGGTCTGTGGATTGTCCTTGACTGTTCTCACCATTCTTCTTCTCTGCCTTTCTGATATTTTTCTTGGCCTGCCACTTCTGGGCTTAACAAGAACTGTCCCTGTGGTCTTCCATTTCCTTACTATGTTCCTCACAGTGGAAACTGACAGGTTAAATCTCTGAGACAACGTTTTGTATCCTTCCCCTGAACAACTATGTTGAACAATCTTTGTTTTCAGATCATTTGAGAGCGGGCTGTCCATGTTCGGCGACCATCAAACTTAACTGAACTTGAATTGTTTTGTAGAAAGAAATGGTCCAAAATACCTTCATCCAGGATCCAGGAACTGATTAAAAGCTACAGGAAGCGACTAGAGGCTGTTATCTTTGCAAAAGGAGGATGTACTAAATATTAATGTCACTTTTCTGTTGAGGTGCCCATATTTTTGCACCGGTCAAATTTTGGTTTAATGCATATTGCGCATTTTCTGTTAGTACAATAAACCTCATTTCAATCCTGAAATATTACTGTGTCCATCAGTTATTAGATATATCAAACTGAAATGGCTGCTGCAAACACCAAAATATTTAGAACTAAAAATGATTAAGATTAATAGGGGTGCCCAAACTTTTTCATAGGACTGTATACGCTGTGTACCCTTAGACTGAAACTGCAACCAATATGCTGTGTACCCCATTTTAATCCATGTGTTACTGCTAAGCACTGCACCCAGTGTTGGAGTCCACTGCCGGTCCATCGGAGTTAAAGAACAATGGACACACAGACCTCTAAAACATTATGACTATAATGGAATCCATTCGGTATCCATTGTTTTAAGCCAAATTTGCAGAACTTGTTCATCTGGCAATTTGTAGCGGTTGCTGTGACATAGTCTCCCAACAGAGACTCCGGCACAGATGTGAACCCCGCCTGTCATAAAACAGATATATATAGCGGTTAATCGATTTTGTAAGGCAAACCACATGAAGAGTCAGAAAGCGTGGGGTAATCTAAAGAGTTGGTTTGTAATGTATGTATGGTATGTATACACTATAAGTGTTTAATCCTAGAAATCCGAACGTTTACATATGGCGATACGCGGCGAAGGCGGCCACCGTGGTAATTACGTGAACCATATGCGATATCACACTGTAAAGGTAGATGACTATATCGCTGACATGTATTGTCATTCTACAGGTATGATTCATCCAGTTGTCAGACAGCAGCACAAGAACTGCAGATATTAATCTGGAAAGAAGCATCGCCATGAGAATCAGCACATAATAAAAACTTCTCAGGGATGGAAGGGGTTAAGAGGCGCGCTGGCTGGGCCCGCACGGGTTAATGGCGCTGGAGCGGCTGCCCAACACAGCCGTGTGCCTCATTTATAGCGGGGGGCGGGGACGAGCCCACGTTACTTTGAGTGACAGATTTAGGGGAAGCCGCTCGCAAGGCGTTGTGGGATTCCTAATGTGACCAATTGCGGTCTCGTTGTGCGGTTGGTGGATTAACCCCTTCATAGCGCCGTTAGGTGTACGCTACTATGGAGGGCTGAGGACAATACAGCCTCGTGTTCGTTCTCGTTATGACTGGCCTTACAGGTCGCATACACGCATACCCCCTATAAGCGCGCAGAGACCTCTGGAGGTGCGAGCTATCTCCTATGACGCGCTTTTGGAAGGCAGCAGAGGGGTTAATAGAACACGCCTGCCAGCAATGAGCAATTTCAACTCCCATCAGCCCCTGCCGTGACGGGGAAGCTTCACAGTGGACGGCTCCTGATTGGTCCACTAAATAATTGCGTCATTCTCCCCACGTGGGATCCCCGCCTATTATTGGTCCCTTCGCTTTGGCAGCTGCAACCAATTGTGCAGTGATTGGAGGAGAAGGCGGGGTGGAGACATCACACAGTAGGCCTGAGGTGGGGGTTAAGGGGACCTGGGTGACTGTCAGGGTGTCACTAATTGTATAGATCGGCAAAGGGAGGGAGCATGTGCAGCCTGGAGATGAGGAGAGCTTTCTGCTTAGCATATCGGAGTAGGAGGGATATGGGACTTAGTAGGACTTGCACTGTGTGTATGCAGTAGTCCTATGAGGACTGGACTCATGGTGGAGGCTTAATAGTACCAATGCATGCTTACCTCAGATGGGCTTACAAGGCCGCTTCATTGATGGGGCAGTGCCTGTTATCTGGAACAGGAATGTGACCTGGGTTCATGGCTCCCACTCACACTCATCATGGTTGTGTGCAAACAACAAAGCACACTGCTGAAAGCTAAAGCTGTATAGATGAGGCCTAAGCTGGAGTAGTCTTGTAGATTACACTATGTACCTGACACCTCTTTATACACATTGAAATAATAATACAGTTTATGTATATAGCGCCAACATAGTCCACAGCACCTTATATAGCGTAGTAAGCCAATTCACACAATGCGACTGAGGACCCAGCTCGCAAGAGCTTACAATCTATGAGGTAGAGGGGGTGACATCAGAGGTAGCATTGCTTATACAATGGACCTGCCAGCTTTTGTGCTAAAGGCTATTTTCATCACGCTGTATGAGCCGTCACCCGTCAGTGTCCTTTAATATATAGATAGTGTCTGGACTTATAAAGTTAACGCTTGATAGGTCATTATATCTTGTGGGATATGTGGCCTTTCTGAAAAGTTGTCTTTATTCTTCGATTCAAGTTGTAGATATTGTTAGTAATATGATTGTCCGGGGTAGAGCATTCCAGAGTAGTGGTGCAACTTGGGAGAAGTCTTGGATATGGGAATGGGAGGTTCTGATAATATAGGACCCTGCACTCAAAGGAGGGCGTTTTATAGCAGTCTCATCTCCTGAGTGTGACAGAGCCATGCAATATTTTCACACATGTGCAGTATGTGGCATCATTGGGTGTACTGAAGATGAATTTAGCACACGTGTAGTACAAGGGATGTTGATGCTCATAGGAGGGAATGTACTGTGCATGTCCAGTACACGTATGATATTTGATTGAGAAGCTCTATGACATGGGACAGGGTTGAAGATATCGGTCAAGGCCAAAGAGGCCAGATTGGGGGCAGGGCTTAGCAAGGGTTAGCTCAGTGCCAGATGTTAGATGAAATTGCTAATTTCCTATATATGTTTCTCTATTGAAACAGATGTGTTAAAAATTTGATGAATATTAAAAATATGCCTCCAAAACTACTAAAAAGTCTAAAAAGAAAATTAATAACTAGAGATGAGCGAATACTGTTTGGAACAGCCATTCCAAATAGCACGCTCACAGCATGCTCCCATAGAAATGAATGGAAGCGGCCGGCACGCGGGGGGTTAAGCGGCCGGCTGCCGGCTAAGTCAGCGTCACAGGTGCTTCCATTCATTTCTATGGGGGTGTGCTGTTCGGATCGGCTGATCCGAGCAGTGTTCGCTTATCTCTATTAATAACGCTTGAAATTTAGCTAAGAGTAGCAAAAAACGCTACTGAAAAACTGCAGTGGGAACGCATCATGCCTTTTTCTTCAATGTTTTTATTTGCAATTTCAGAGTTTTCCTTCTATTATACTTTTGCTGAAACCACGAGCGTTTCCATAGGTATAACTGACATGCTGCGATTTTCAAAAACGGATATTTTTCTGCAGTGTGTGGATGGGATTGGACAGAATCTCATCCACTTTGCAGGTACTGTAAAACAATACGTTTTTGTAACGCGGGGCCCCGGCCTCGTGTTGTTTTTTTTATAAACCAAGATAATGCCACAAAAACAGCTGACTGTCCATTTGGGGATGTGTCCTGATCGAGGCTGGAATCTGGGTTGTGTGAAAGAAGCATGAATCATGAAAATGTTAATGTGAGCTAGACCTAGATTGGTCCTGGTTGAGCCATTTCGCTTTCAGGCACAGCAGATGGATTAATTGCAGAGCACATTAGGACCTGTTCTTAAAGTCAGGTGATGTTTTCACATGCAGGCCAAGAATTGACAGCTATATTGCTTGCAGGATTCTACAGGCAGCAGATTATTCATTGCAGAGGAGTCATATAGGAAAGTGTTAGATGTTAGAGCTGTCATAAGACTTGCTTTCCCAGTATTCTTACGTGTCTCATTACTGTACCTGCTGGCCTTATTAGCCAAAAGGCACCATGTGTTCAGGAAAAGACAAGCACTACATAGAGTATATTTTTTATTAACCTATGAGATCAAATGTATGCCACTATGTTCACCTTGTGGATATCTTGGTCTTCAACAAATTTTACCCAAAAATTTATTTTTAGGGCAAGTCTTTCTCCAGTGCACATTGTACGTGTACTTCCTACAAGAGCTTGAATATAGTCACATTTAGGTAGCATAAGGTCACACTTAGTCATTCAGTGGTCTGAACAAAGATTCAGTTCTCGAAGGACCATTGGGGCTATGTGGCAAAAACAATACTGACATAGTGGTGTGCATGGATGCTTATTCGCTGTTGTTTGAGATCGCCTCAACTTTGGAGCGCAGGTTGTGGAATGGGCAATGGATAGTGATATCTTTTTACGTATTTGTTATACATGTTTATACTAGAGTGAGACATCCTTCTTAGGCTAAGGCCCCACACTGCAGAAATGCAACTTTATTTTGTTGCAGATTTTGCTGCTTTTTTTTTTTTTTTTTTTTTTTTTGAGCTAAAGCCAGAAGTGGATTTAGCAGAATGTACAAGTGTAAGTTCTTCCTATATATTTTCCATTACATTTGTAGCCATTTTTGGCTTTGGCTCAAAAAAAAAAAATTCAGCAAAAAAGAAAAAAAAAAGCTGCGTTTCCATAACGTGGGGCTTTAAGGCCTTAAATAGGTTTCTTTTAACCACTTTGGGACAGCCTAAAAGTACCTTAAGGACTAGGCTTCATTTTTCAAAACTGACGTGTAACTTTATACACCAATAACTTTAACTTAGAAAAGTGATTGAGATTATTATTTCATGACACATTGTACTTAGTGATAAACAATGATCAAAATTTTTGTATTCATTTATAAAAAAAAAAAAAAAATTTTTTTGATGGAAACGTGGAAAAAAATAGCAATTTTCAAAATGTGAAATACTCTGCTTTTCAGATAGTCATACCACCCAAATACATTATTATTTACCATATCTCTGCTTTATATTGGCATCATCTTTTAACCTTTTCCCTGCCGAGGACGTAGCTCTACATCCTCCTAGGGTGGCACTTCTGTAGCCGAGGACGTAGCTGATACGTCCTTACTTCTATTGCCGATATCTCAGGACCAGAAGTACACATCATAATGGAATCTCATCTTTAAAATACCAAGAACTTCATGCAGCGGAACCCCCTCGAGCTCACGCGGGTTTTCAGTGGCCCATATGCGACAGTTCTGTGTGTTGACCGTTCCATTCAGGTAAAAATGCGCTTCGTCGCTCCACAGGATATTCCATGGCCAAGCGGTATCCACTTCCACTCTGGCCAGAAACATTAATGCAAATGTCATGCGGCTGTCATTGTCACGAGGAAGTAGTTGATGATTTTTAGGTTTGTTTTTTTTTGTTTTTTTTTCATGCCGTTCGTTTCCCCATGCCTTGATTAGTACACATACAAATTTTCAGGCAATTCCGTCCATTGGGTCAGCTTGCACACGACTCCAAACACCTGAGGTTATATTATAGCCACCCTGTATTTTGTATACGAATGCAAATATGTGTTTTAGCGCATTTTTTTCAAAAGATTATTTGTCACAAAGTTGCATGAAGGTGGATGTGTCTATTAATGACCCATTGTGACATACAGTATGTAGTCTTCAGGTTGTCTACTTTCAAAAAAATATATAGGGTTTAGGGGTTCACTTACTTTTCATGGTGTGTAATCCCTAGATTTTATAGGATGATACTTTAACATTTCCAGCTTCAAAGCAGATTTTTGTTCCTTCCAGTTCTAGTGATGTTCTGAAGACTCGTGCATGCAGGTTCAGGCCATAGTGATATGAATGAACTCTGCACATGTTGAACTCTTACTTTTAAGAGGTTTGGTGCATATATGCATATAATTTATTTGGTTTCCACTTTTAACAACTAATATAGATTTATTTGCATTTTTTTCATAAAACATTCACTTTAAATCAAAATTGCATGAAGGTGCCTGTTCATATACAGTGCGAAGTGGCATTCTGACAATGCTGCAGGTGTCTACTTTAAGAAAATATATACACTCACCGGCCACTTTATTAGGTACACCTGTCCAACTGCTCGTTAACACTTAATTTCTAATCAGCCAATCACATGGCGGCAACTCAGTGCATTTAGGCATGTAGACATGGTCAAGACAATCTCCTGCAGTTCAAACCGAGCATCAGTATGGGGAAGAAAGGTGATTTGAGTGCCTTTGAACGTGGCATGGTTGTTGGTGCCAGAAGGGCTGGTCTGAGTATTTCAGAAACTGCTGATCTACTGGGATTTTCACGCACAACCATCTCTAGGGTTTACAGAGAATGGTCCGAAAAAGAAAAAACATCCAGTGAGCGGCAGTTCTGTGGGCGGAAATGCGTTGTTGATGCCAGAGGTCAGAGGAGAATGGCCAGACTGGTTCGAGCTGATAGAAAGGCAACAGTGACTCAAATAGCCACCCGTTACAACCAAGGTAGCCAGAAGAGCATCTCTGAACGCACAGCACGTCGAACTTTGAGGCAGATGGGCTACAGCAGCAGAAGACCACACCGGGTGCCACTCCTTTCAGCTAAGAACAGGAAACTGAGGCTACAATTTGCACAAGCTCATCGAAATTGGACAATTGAAGATTGGAAAAACGTTGCCTGGTCTGATGAGTCTCAATTTCTGCTGCGACATTCGGATGGTAGGGTCAGAATTTGGCGTCAACAACATGAAAGCATGGATCCATCCTGCCTTGTATCAACGGTTCAGGCTGGTGGTGGTGGTGTCATGGTGTGGGGAATATTTTCTTGGCACTCTTTGGGCCCCTTGGTACCAATTGAGCATCGTTGCAACGCCAAAGCCTACCTGAGTATTGTTGCTGACCATGTCCATCCCTTTATGACTACAATGTACCCAACATCTGATGGCTACTTTCAGCAGGATAATGCGCCATGTCATAAAGCTGGAATCATCTCAGACTGGTTTCTTGAACATGACAATGAGTTCACTGTACTCCAATGGCCTCCACAGTCACCAGATCTCAATCCAATAGAGCATCTTTGGGATGTGGTGGAACGGGAGATTCGCATCATGGATGTGCAGCCGACAAATCTGCGGCAACTGTGTGATGCCATCATGTCAATATGGACCAAAATCTCTGAGGAATGCTTCCAGCACCTTGTTGAATCTATGCCACGAAGAATTGAGGCAGTTCTGAAGGCAAAAGGGGGTCCAACCCATTACTAGCATGGTGTACCTAATAAAGTGGCCGGTGAGTGTATATCCCCCAAACAGAATACAAACACAATTGCTAGCGCTGTAAAAGCACACAGACCCCATAGACTATAATGGGGTCTGTGTGCTTGCCGCGCAGAGCCCGCACGAATCATGCAGACATACATGCAATGCATACCGTACTATACATTGCATGGGCTTCATTCACAGCTGCGTCCGAGTTTCCTTAAGAGACTCTTTCACTGTATCCCACAAAAATCAATGGAGAGACTTGTAGGACTTTCCCCCCAAAGGAGACAGAGTGCTGGTGTGAACCTAGCCTTACAAATACTTACACTTGTTTATTTTGGTATCTTCACACAGTAGAAAACATTTTCCGCTGCCACATACAGTATTTGCCTGTATCTTTCCTCTGCTGATTAGGCCCAGATGAATGGGCATAATCAGCAGGGAGTCTCAAACCGCAGAATCCACAGCAAGATTGAGCAGGATGCTGATTTTTATTTTTAAATCTTGCTTTGATCACCTGTGATTGTTTGCAGTGAGAGGCAGATTCTTGATGTAATCTGCTGTGGATTTGGGGGCAGGATCCGCTCACGAATCCACAGCAAATTCCACCTTAAAGGTCCATTCACACTGAGTTTTTTGACACTGAATCTGCGTCAGAATCCATGTGGGGAAAAAAGCCTCCCATTGACTTCAATGCGTTCCTTTTTCCGCAGAAAGCTGTCTATAGCGCTGTACTGTGAGAGGGGATGTTGTTTACCGCCCAGCGAGGACGCTGAGCGGTGAGGAATGCCCCCCCGCCCCCCAGTACTCCTCTATGGACAAGTACTAACAGGAGGGGAGGGAGGCATTCCTCATCGCTCTCACAGTATAGCGCTATAGATGCTGCTATGAGGAAGGGCGTTCCTGACTGACTATCAGAAACTCCCTTCTAACAGTGAAGAGCTACAGTGCAAACACAGCTTATCACCAGGGGCACAGAACAGGAAAGCCGATAGTGCGCTGAATTCAGCGCACTGTCAGCTTTCTAGCGGTGTATTAAACCGCATGTGCCCCAGATGGTGAAAGGTTTTCTTTGAACTGTAGGTGCAGCAGCAGCCGCCATCACACTTACAGTTCATTGACTCCTCAATCTAGAGACCCTCAGGAGTTGGACAAGCTCCAGAGTGGCTAGGGGCAGGTGTAACAAAAAAAAAAACCCACAACAAATTCCCTGGTGCTCTAGTGTCCGCTGCTTCAAACCCATTCAGTCGCTAACCATGCCTCGGTCCTAGAAACTCCTCGTACCCCACATGACTGCTGAGGCCAGTAGTCACTGGAGAGGGACTGGTGATTTACATGAGTGCCATCACTGGTCCCTCTCCAGCAACTGCCTAATTGGCCTCAGCAGTCACGTGGGGTGCAGGGGAAAGGAGGTACGGTGCATGACCAAATGGGCTGCAGTGTCAGATACTGGAATGCTGGGGACAAGTAGTTTTTTTTTTCCTCTTAATGTTCCATAGTGACCCTCACACAGTATAACCAATTAAAAATAAATAAAAAAAAAAATTTAAATTGAGTCATCAGTAGTTAATACCCGTTTTAATGGCTAACTAAAATGATGGCAGATTGCAAGTTTTCGAGACTACTTAGGCCTCTTCGTCAGGCATGGTTTAAACAATTTCTGAAGGAAGCATATTTATGCAAAACCGACACACAGGAATAGAATGTTTGGTGGGAGAGTAGGTGGTCCCTTTTTGCATAAATATGCTTCCTTCAGAAATTGACAATTTTTTATATTATATCCACTCGCTAACACAGTACAAAGATATATTTTTCCTTATACAGTATAATCTCCCATAGTGTTCCCTCTACACACTATTAAAGATTTTCTTTATGAATGTTCCAAAAATTTCAGGCTTTCACTTAAAATTTTGGGGGAGGAGGAGATTTAAGCCATTTTTTCCAAGTATCTACATATGGTAGACAGTAATAATTTATAGAGAGCCATTTGGGAGTTTAAAGGACCGGCTCCTTTTAGTGAGTGGATGAAGTTCCCATCACCAGTGACCAGTGCTTAGCTTTTTTTTTTTTTTTTCCAAGAGCAGAGGGGCTTAAGCCAGTCATTTTGAAGCTGGGCACAGGACTGTGAGGAGAACGGATAAGATCTGGAGACACAGATGACTACATATTAACAAAAAAAAAAAAGTCATAAAAAAAAAAAAAAATTCCCAAAGATGGTATAACAAAGTATGCAGTCTAGTATGCAGAAGTGTTACGGGTTTTTTTTCCCTCTTTAATTCTACCCCATTCATTTTTTTTTCTTACTTCCCACTACATGGAATGGAATATTAAATGGTAAAATTACAAAATACAATTTGATTTTTTTTAAAAAGCGGAGCAAGATCAACAACAGGAATATAACATACTATGGCAGTGTTTTTTGCATTAGTATTTGCAAGTAAAGCCAGGAGTGGACCAGAAACAAAGAAAAAGTGTGAATCTTTCCATTATGCCTTATCTTTGTGCAGTCTAGTCCCTGCTTTGGCTTATAGACACTGATGAAAATCGCAGACATGTGAATAGAGCCTTAGGCTGGGGACATACACAGCGTAATTCCTGAGGGTCAGCTGCTGTGAAATCACCAGAGGTGAACCCACGGCAATTTCCATTTACAGCATAGTTGATAGGTTTTAAACAAATCCTTTGAACATGCTGTGTACAACCCCAACGCACATATCACAAAAGAAACAAAAACAGCAGCATAAAGTAAGATGCACTTGTAACTTTTTGCAATATAACTACTGTATTTTCCGGACTATAAGGCGCACATAAAAACCTGCGATTTCCTCAGAAATCGTAAGTGCGGCTTATAGTCCGGTGCGCCTTATATATGGATGGAAGCGGCGGCAAAGTCTGCGTGCCGCTTCCATACATACACAAAAGGCACCGTAAGGGTGCATTCACACTACAGAACGCCGGCGTGTATCACGGCAGTACACGCCGGCGTTACAGCAGGGCTGCCGGACACTTCCTATTCATTTCTATGGGAGCCGGCATGCGAGCGCTCCCCATAGAAATGAATGGAAAAAAGCAGTCCATTCATTTCTATGGGGAGCGCTCGCATGCCGGCTCCCATAGAAATGAATGGGAAGTGTCCGGCAGCCCTGCTGTCACGCTGAAACAGAACGTGAAACTTACCGAGCGGTGCAGGGCGGGCGGGCATTCAGGCCTCCTCTTCCTCCGATGTCCTGACCACTTCCTCCGGCGCTCGCGAACTAATGGCCTGGGCGCATGCGCAGTATCATAATGCTTCTACTACTGCGCATGCGCCCAGGCCATTATCAGCGAGCGGCGGAGGAGGAGGACGGAACATCGGAGAAAGAGGAGGCCTGAATGCCCGCCCACCCTGCACCGCTCGGTAAGTTTCACAACATTACGGTTGGGCTCTATCAGCATGATTTTGCTGATAGAGCCCCTCCTCGCCTGCCGAGCGCTTCCAATAGAAGCGGCTGGCACGCGGGGGGTTAAGCGGCCGCTGGCAAAGTCTGCCTGCCGCCGCTTTCAAGAACATATAATGCGCACCGGACTGCGCCTTATAGTCCGGTGCGCCTTATATATGAACCGAGACGGACTATAAGGCGCTCATGGGCAATGCGGCTTATAGTCCAGTGCGCCTTATAGTCCGTAAAATACGGTAATGGATTTTAACTTAGAGCTACCAATTCAGTACAAACAAATGCATTGTGTAGTGTACAATATAGTGGGCTGCAGCTACCACTCAATATTGCACTATGAAACCATAGTTCTAGCCTCAAAAGGGTTGTCCAGGGAGTTTAAACTAACTTATCCAATCTGGCAGATGATTATTATGGATAAGGAGTTCCAGCTTTGTCGCAACCCCTAGATCACGATAAGAAACGGCTTACTATGGTCATCCATAGCATACTTTACCTGTGAGATTAGGGAGGGAGCAGAGTGACTATCATCATCTGCTGGATCAGGTAAGTGAACTTAAACCCACCCCTCTGGGACAATCTCTAAACCCACAGCATGTCAATTATTGCTGCAGCTTCTACCTACAGATTTTAATTGTTGCAATGTAAAAGGTTGAAAGTTACAGGTGGATTGCAGAGAAAAAAACATCTAGTTTTTTGCAGTAGAAAACACTAAATGCCAGATGTGTGTGGATATGAGCATGGATAGGATCTTCTGGTGTTCATATACTTTTGGCCACGGTGTGTAGTCTGGGCAACAGTTGGCAGGAAAAATAATCTAATTCATTGAATTAACTTGCCCTGAATGTTTATAACTATTCTAGTTTAACAGAATTGTCCAATTTGATTTTTCCCCGACATCCACTACAATAGTAAAGCAGATACCAGAACGTTAAATATGGTACCCACAATAGCTGCAGTTTCACAAAGCAGAGACAGCGGCAGCAGTGACTGCGATTAGACACATCTCTGATTGCAGGCACTTAAAGGGGTTGTCCAGGCCATAAATATATCATCCATGGGGGGTTGACACTCAGTCCCCAAACCAATCACCTGTACAAGTTGCTTCCAACACCCATGTTGAAAACAATATGGGGCCAGAAGCAGAAGGCTTCATCCTTCTGCTGTCTACCGTCACTGAAGCTCAGCCCCCACTAACTTCAATGGGAGATTTGCTGCAGTGAAGGCGCCCAACTGCCAGACTACTGATGGAGACTTTCTGATTCCAGCCCCATATTGTGTACTGGACAGATATCAGAATTGGCTCTGTACAGATGATCAGTCCATGGGATGAGGATAGGCCATATAAAAAAAAGTTACATTAGTATACATTAAATCTCATTTCAGCACATATATGTGTGGGGTGTATATATATTATACATCTATGTATCTATAGGGTTATATGGTATATAAATTCCTTACTTCCTATACATTGTTAGTCTTACATGGTATATAGTGATCTTCCCTCTGTTCAGAAAGTTATGTCCAGCTGCGTTGTTCACAACCTCTCTCGCCACTTAGACATATAAAGACATGTAGACTATTGTACTAGTTAGCTGCAGTTGGGCTCATGGATGCCCTGCAACCTCTAGATGTCATTGAAGGAGATGGGTATATACACAGCATAATATACAAGAGATATCCCCATTTCATTGTGGGAAACAACTCATCTTCTATAACATCTGTAATTATAGTGAAGTTTTTGCTTTTAAATTGTTAAAAACTTTTATACTTTGATGTGATCTTAGTCTTTTTTTTGACCATCTTAGAATTAAATTACAGAATACGGTTCGCCTATAGCACTGGGCACCATTTACAGTCCTATGAAAAAGTTTGGGCACCCCTATTAATCTTAATCATTTTTAGTTCTAAATATTTTGGTGTTTGCAACAGCCATTTCAGTTCGATATATCTAATAACTGATGGACACAGTAATTTCAGGATTGGAATGAGGTTTATTGTACTAACAGAAAATGTGCAATATGCAATAAACCAAAATTTGACCGGTGCAAAAGTATGGGCACCTCAACAGAAAAGTGACATTAATATTTATTAGATCCGCCTTTTGCAAAGATAACAGCCTCTAGTCGCTTCCTGTAGCTTTTAATCAGTTCCTGGGTCCTGGATGAAGGTATTTTGGACCATTCCTCTTTACAAAACAATTCAAGTTCAGTTAAGTTTGATGGTCGCTGAGCATGGACAGCCCGCTCTCAAAGGATCTGAAAACAAAGATTGTTCAACATAGTTGTTCAGGGGAAGGATACAAAAAGTTGTCTCAGAGATTTAACCTGTCAGTTTCCACTGTGAGGAACATAGTAAGGAAATGGAAGACCACAGGGACAGTTCTTGTTAAGCCCAGTAGTGGCAGGGCAAGAAAAATATCAGAAAGGCAGAGAAGAAGAATGGTGAGAACAGTCAAGGACAATCCACAGACCACCTCCAAAGAGCTGCAGCATCATCTTGCTGCAGATGGTGTCACTGTGCATCGGTCAACAATACAGCGCACTTTGCACAAGGAGAAGCTGTATGGGAGAGTGATGAGAAAGAAGCCGTTTCTGCAAGCACGCCACAAACAGAGTCGCCTGAGGTATGCAAAAGCACATTTGGACAAGCCAGCTTCATTTTGGAAGAAGGTCCTGTGGACTGATGAAACAAAGATTGAGTTGTTTGGTCATACAAAAAGGCGTTATGCATGGCGTCCAAAAAAAAACAGCATTCTAAGAAAAACACATGCTACCCACTGTAAAATTTGGTGGAGGTTCCATCATGCTTTGGGGCTGTGTGGCCAATGCCGGCACCGGGAATCTTGTTAAAGTTGAGGGTCGCATGGATTCCACTCAGTATCAGCAGATTCTTGAGAATAACGTTCAAGAATTAGTGACGAAGTTGAAGTTACGCCGGGGATGGATATTTCAGCAAGACAATGATCCAAAACACCGCTCCAAATCGATTCAGGCATTCATGCAGAGGAACAATTACAATGTTCTGGAATGGCCATCCCAGCCCCCAGACCTGAATATCATTGAACATCTGTGGGATGATTTGAAGCAGGCTGTCCATGCTCAGCGACCATCAAACTTAACTGAACTTGAATTGTTTTGTAAAGAGGAATGGTCCAAAATCCCTTCATCCAGGATCCAGGAACTGATTAAAAGCTACAGGAAGCGACTAGAGGCTGTTATCTTTGCAAAAGGAGGATCTACTAAATATTATTGTCACTTTTCTGTTGAGGTGCCCATACTTTTGCACCGGTCAAATTTTGGTTTAATGCATATTGCACATTTTCTGTTAGTACAATAAACCTCATTTCAATCCTGAAATATTACTGTGTCCATCAGTTATTAGATATATCAAACTGAAATGGCTGTTGCAAACACCAAAATATTTAGAACTAAAAATGATTAAGATTAATAGGGGTGCCCAAACTTTTTCATAGAACTGTAAGTCCTGCCACCGGCCCTCCATCACGGCAATAACTCACAGCCCATTTATTCATTGTAAACAGATTAAAGTTTGAAAATCACCCATAAGCTTTATTTAAAAAAAAACAAAAAAAAAAAACTTTTACCAGTTGTGCTGAATTTCGTAGAGTTCAAACCAAAGTCCAGCTATGTCTACATCGCTTAGCAGATCTGAACTTACCTGAACTGCCAGTACCATGCCACACTTGATTTTCATTCATTTGGGAATTAAAGCTACAGCCATTGAACTACTTAAGCTTCATCAGGCAACTTTAGCTGCACAGCATACGGTAGGTAGTCAAATGGACTTCGTAAAGCCATGCAAATTGCTTCTAGTAATGCACAAAGATCACCCTGTGAATGTGCTCAATCTGATGCACTGAAGAATGGGCTCCTGTAGACCCACCAGTGTGCTCATTCACAGCCATTGATGGATATTGACTGCCTGCTGCAGGAACAAAAGCATTGCTACATGCTGCCCACTGGAGCGTCAAGCATTAAAAGCATACCAATAAATTTACATAAATATGCAGTGTCCCTCCACAACATAATTGTCCTAGTCATGCATCTATAGAAATGTTTGTTCCAAAAGCACTTGATGAATTATTTATGAATTAGGTTTATTGGCGCAGTATGAGACACTGCAGATTTACCGGGTTTGAGAAGTTTCTAGTAATATTAATTTGTGGAAAGTATATGGAAAGTGGTTTAATGAGGTTTTCTTTTGAAACATATCCCCACCCAAAACCTTAAAAAAAAAAAAAAAAAATGGCTGCCAATCTATAGATCTGAATAGAAGAGTAAAGCATGAATGACACTCAATCCTTATTTTCTCCAGTTTTATTATTAAATACACGCTGGCTGATACTGATAAAATATACACCTAAAAACAGAACTAACCCAAAGGACAGTTGATCACCCTTTGTGGGTTCGTGCAGTAGAAGGGGAACCCAAAATGAAGACTGAGGCTTTAGTAGATAACCTCATAGACTGTGGCTTTCTTGTCACCGGAACCTGTCACAATGAACTGGTCATCAGTGGATACGTCACAGCTCAGAACGGATGAAGACTCTTTTGACTACAAAAGAAACAGGGATAGTTAACAAAAGCTGTGATCAGAAATTCCAGATATATCTTCATAAGTAACCCGAATAGGTTGTCTACATCATCCTTACCTTCAATGACACAGTAATACACTATATGCTGTCATTAAGCTATCAAAAGGTGATGAAATAGTTTTTTTCCCCCAACAGCTAAAATAAACCGTTCCTCTTTTACATGTGTGTGCGCTATTCCTGGGTCTGGCTACTCAAAAAGCAGCTGGTCCATTAGTACGAGTAGTAGTAACAAATTCTAGCTATATTACACTGGTACATGCCCAATTACTATTCCATTATGTGCTTTGATTTAACAGAAAAAAAAATATTTTGATCATATGTTTTTGTGTATTGAGATGGGACAGATGTTAATAGATAATCCTTATTATAGCTCTTCCATCTCTAATACTTCCAATAATGGAACTGAAGGTGGACAACGAACATGGACCCCCCCCCCCCCCCCAATAAGATGCACCTTTTTCAGATGTAGCTTGTCTGGTGTTCAGCAGTTATCACCTGGAAACTTTGTACAGCTGTTTATTTACTTTGCTGGGGATACAGAATTACAGGGAACTCCCATTCATATAATATAATATGTGGATGCTCCAAGCCCACCATAGCAGGAGCTATGAATCGTGAAGGGGTAGTAGTGCCTCCCTACCATATCAGTCATATAGCCTAATAAGGATAAGATTTCGCCAAACACTACTTGCCCTATTATGTTTTTTGTATAATTACATACCAACTTATAGCTGACGCCATTAAAAACCGTATGTAGTGTGCATTATATATGCCTCCCTCCCTTCCCAGTAGACAACTTTGAAAGTCTTTGTAAGGGAATATGGACAGAATGCATTGCATTACTAGATTCCTGCTGGGTAATCCTTACTTTAATGCTATAGTGTGTGTGTGTGTGTATATATGTATATATATATATATATATATATATATATATATATATATATATATATATATATATATATATATATATATATATATAAAATCATAAATGCTGCCATAGTGGAATGGACAAAGTTCAAGCATGGTACCTCTACCAATACAAGATGATCTAAGCTTTTTGCCACAGCCAAAAAGTGCTCCAGGAGTGTGGCAGAAAGGCATTGCAGTTTTTCCACATCAGGTTCTTCACACAGCGTCTGCAGTTTTCACAGATAAGGTATCTATGGAAACGCTGGAGTTTTCCATATGATAGACATGCTGCACTTTACAAAAATGTGACTGTTTTTGAAATTGCAGCATGTCCGCTGTGGATATTTTACTGCAATGTAAGGATAGGATTAGCCAGATTCCCATCCTCTTAGCAAGTACTGTAAAACACCGTGGCAAAAATCGCAGTATTTGCGCTACAGGGGGCCCTTGTCTAAGGCAGAGTATATTTGTTATTACGGGTCACTCACCTGGAAAATGCTGGCTCCATACGGTGTTCGCCAGGCATTCAACAAATTGTCCTTCCCAGTACTTACAAACCATTTACCTAAAGAAACACAAGCGCTACTTTTAAGTCACCTCCATAGACTACAGAGCTCAAACTACATATTCTAAAGTGTACATCCATTAACAATAACAGCAAACATAGCATTAGAAAGGGGGTGTTATTGGTTGCATCTGCAGCGGTGAAAGAAAACCCGTCATTACAGCATTAAACCTGGTTTACTTGTCAAAAGAAGCTGTGACGGTTGAATACATAAAACAGACACAACGGCCTCTAAAACATCCCACTTCACATACATATATAATAATTTGATGGCTCATGCAAACCAAACCTGGATACACAGAAAAGATTAACTGTGGACAGACTCACCAACAGCCAGTGACCCTGAACTTCCCAGAAACATGCATACCCAGCTGAACATGCATTTGTTTCAGAGGGAAGGAGGAGACCAATGACTGGCAGGGCATATTAAGAGAACCACCCTTACAGTACTCACCACAGGAAGCAAACTGCAGAGACAGGACACAGCTTTCGTGAAGATGCAGCTGGTACTTATCAGGTTTGGACACATGTAATACTTCAACATTGCTGCTCTCCATCCCTACAGCCAGCCACTCGCCTGTAGGGCAATAACCCAAGGAGAAGATCTATGGGGGGAAATAAACATGTCAAGTTATATATGTGCATCATTCTAATTCCTACCCCAGTGTTCTAAAATCATTAAAATGAGGCAGTTTTCCTCCAGGCTCCCAATGACTCTTTTCTGTTGACTCGACCCAGTACCTGAGAGTTGAAGTCATGCTGCTGAAGCTGTCTGCCTTCTCTCAGGTCCCAACAACGAACTGTATTGTCCAGACCACCAGTCCATAGTTTGGTGCCATCATGAGAAATATCTATACAGCTGGCCCCATCTGTGTGTCCTTGAAATTGTCTAGAAAAACGAGTAAGAATTTCAAGAGCTGTTGCCTAGGAAAGTCAGGTAAGAACAGTGGTCATATACAGTACGTCCCTGCTAAGGCCCCTGACAGCATACAGTGGTTAAGTGAATCGTACAAATTTTCACTTCTGCAGGTAAGTGACTAGAACAGTGGGCGACTGAACTGCAGAGTATAGAGGTTTTTTTTATTATTATTTCAACCCATTGGTTACTCTTCCGTTGAATTTGTTAATGAAGACTTTCAATGTACCGTGTAATGGATTTGGATGAGTAATGCCATGTCATACTAGATCTAAACCCAAGATAATCCCTACTTTAACCCCTTCCCGACATGCGCCGTAATAGTATGGCGCGTGTCGGGTCTGTAACTATGGCGACCGCCCGGGAGCCGGGCGGCCGTCATAGCCGCCGGGTGTCTACTGCTTTAAGCAGTAGACAACCGGCTCTAATGCCTCCGATCGGTCCCTGGACCGATCGGAGGCATTAACCCCTCCGGTGCTGCTGTCAAAGGCGCCGGAGGCGCCATCTTCCCGGTGGCGCATGGGCGCCGCCATTTTGGCAGGGATCGCCGGCTCCTGGAGCAAGCTCCAGGGCCGACCCCCCGTTGCCATGACAGCCGGGAGCCTTGTTAAGGGCTCCCAGCCAGTCTGCAAATTCTCTCTTTTGCAGGCTGGTGTATACAGCCTGCAAAAGAGATGATGATTTTTTGCAATGCATTAGCATTGTAATGCATTGCATTAGTGATCAGACCCCCTGGGGTTCAACACCCCTAGGGGGTCTAATAAATGCAAAAAAAAAAATAAAAAAAAAAGTAAAAAAAAAAAAATATAAAAAAATATAAAAAGTATTAAAAGTTCAAATCACCCCCCTTTCCCTAGAACAAATATAAAAGTAGTTAAAAACTGTGAAACACATACATGTTAGGTATCCCCGCGTCCGAAATCGCCCGCTCTACAAAGCTATACAAATATTTTTCCTGTTCGGTAAACGCCGTAGCAGGAAAAATAGTCAAAAGTGCCAAACCGCCGTTTTTTCACTGTTTTAATTCTGATAAAAATTTGAATAAAAAGTGATCAAAGCAATAACATTTCCCGAAAATGGTAGAACTAAAAAGTACACCCGACCCCGCAAAAAAAGACGCCCTATGCATCCCCGTACACCTATGTATAAAAAAGTTACGGCCGTCGGAATATGGCGACTTTTGGAAAAAAAATTTTTTAACACCATTTTGGAAATTTTTTTAGGGGTCAAAATGTAAATAAAACCATATAAATTTGGTATCCCTGGAACCGTACCGAAACACAGAATACAGGGGACATGTCATTTTGGCTGCACAGTGAACGCCGTAAAACCAAAGCCCGTAAGAAAGTCGCAGAAATGCATTTTTTCTTCAAATCCACCCCATTCTGAATTTTTTTCCTACTTCCCAGTACATTATATAGAATAATTAATGGTGGCATCATGAAGAAAAAATTGTCCCGCAAAAATTAAGACCTCATATGACTCTGGGAGCGGAGAAATAAAAAAGTTATGGGGTTTAGAAGGAGGGGAGTCAAAAACGAAAATCAAAAAATGTCATCGGCGGGAAGGGGTTAATGCTACAGTATCTTATTTAACATATATGATAATGCGGGGAATGGACATACAAAGTTTAAGCAATTCAAGATTGTATTTACACATTTTGGTCCAAGAACTGTGTCTACATTGACTTGTACATGGACCCATAGTACCAAATATTACAAGTTACACTACTGTTTTGGAACACGAACATAGCATGCACCATTTCAGTCCATTTTGTGCAGGATGCATACTTTGAGATCATTGGCAACAGCTTTCTTCAACTGCTTCCAAATTATTCTCCTCCACGGACATACTTCAACTTGGACACAAATGGATAACGCTTAATACTTTACATTTGTTATGCCAGGTAGCCATCCCAATGAAACATTACTTGGACATGCTCATATTGGTTTATGAAGCTGAAATACAGTAAGAAGTGTCATGCCTCACCTGACAAGGGTCTGGTTCTGCAAGTCCCATACTACAATGTTGCCATCTGAGCAGCAGGAGAAACAGACTTTGGCATCAGGGCTAATGGCAAGAGCATAACAAGCAGGAGCAGAAGAGGTGAGCTCTGCTTTTATTCTTGGAGTAGGTGAAGCCAAGTCCCATATAGACAAAGTGCTGGCCTCTCCCCCAACAATAAGGCTGCGACCATCTGGAAGGAGTTTACAGGAGCGAATATAGTTATCACGATTCTGTATAAGAGCAAAACAAAAAATACATATTATGTCACTCCAATGTATAACGCTTAGATAGATTTGCACAGACTGCAAAGTAGTGACAGTTATAGGGAACCAAGTAATCCCAGCAACTTCAAGAGGAAATCATAATTTATATTACATCAAAAGCAATCACATCTTATTTCATAATATACCACAACCTGGTGGAATTCCTCACCGCTAATCTGCAGAAATTTATCATACAATTCATGTCAATGTGGTCTTCAAAATCACATTCCCATATAGGGGAAAAATTCAGCATAGAAATTCAGAGCATGTTCATTATCATGCAGAGAAGAAGGAAAAAAAAAAAAAAAGTGGTAATGTGGCATGAGCAGATTTTATTATGGGTCTGCTGCAAAATAGCTGAGTACATGTGGACTCAGCCTTAGTGCAGGAAGCCCTAGCTGTTGAGAAAGCAGTACCTTACCAAGCAGTCAAGTTGTGCCACAGGAGTCTTTGTGCCTGGTTGTCCAACGTCCCACACTTTTACACAACCTTTGCCTCCAGTGTAGACATGACGTGTAGAGTTGCTTATAGTCACAGCACAGACGACTTCTCCATGGTTTAATGTATGGAGTTGGCGAGCGTGACGAGGGATTCCAGAACCTATTAGAGCATCTGGAGGAAAGGGGACAGGCTGCATCTGCCCATCTGCACTAACATGGAAAGAGTAAGCTCTGCAAGAGAAAACACAATGAGAATACTTAAAAGGTAACATGTCATGAGAAAATCACCTACTCTTTAAATAAAATTCTTACGTTAAAATACATTTAAGAATTTTTGGTGATTTTTAAAAATTTTCTTTCCAAGTTTCCTATATTTAAAAATAGCCAGGGACAATAGTCTGGAGCGGTCCCTATGGACTTCTATGGGAGAGTTTTTTTTTGGTTTTTTTTTTAATCTATGATGGAAAATTTTAATCATCAAAATGTCTTACAAATATGTGAAACGTAAAACAGATTTTAAAAAATGTATTATATGGTTATGTGAACAAGTTGCGTGGAGAAGGAAGGAAAGGTTAATGATACATCAGCCCTTGAACATATACATAATGTGGAAATGATCAAATACTGTTAAGTCACCTTTAAGTGTCTGTGGCTTGTGGGTCACTTAGAGCACACAGAGGCAAACTGTGGTTTCTTAAAAGCATTATTGATCGTGAATATCTGCCGCATATAGCTTCTGCTTCGGTCCTCACACACCAAAACTGTTACGTATGGAGTAACACAAGGTAATTCTAGAGAGGCGTATGACTTCACGGTACAATTTAATCTTTATCTTCATCCCTCGTCTAGACCCAGTCATTAGCCTGCCCACACAGTATGGAAATGTGTATTCAACACACTTAATCCAGCATAATATGTTGCTAAACTGACACGAGCATAGTACAATGGTACAAAAACTGCATGTATTGAAGCCCCTTTAAGTACACTGGAGAACTGCATTATGCAGTGTCCTTATGTAATACATATTGGAGCTTTCGTGATAAACTCCAAAGTATCAAAAGAACAGATGCATATACAGTACAAGCTATGGTTTAGACACAATACATCCCTTCAGGATTCAGCAGTATATGACCCCAACTTATTAATAAAAGAGCACTCACGGTTTTCCAGAGGCAGCTCCTGGAATAGTAGCCCCCAAACTTCGCATATGTGCATGAGGGTCATAACCAACCTACAAGATGAATAAAATAATAAGCAATAACACACCAAACAAAAGTATGCAATACAAACCAAGAAGTGACTAAAACCTGTCATTCTAATGAAAAGACAGCTAGTCACTTACTAAAGAGGATCTTCCATAATTTCCAGCAGCAGCTGCCCCATTTATCTGTGGAGACATGAGGTGAAGACCAGCATAGGCCCCAGCTCCTTCAGCATTCACAGAAGGATGAGCAATACTGAATGCAGCTGGATAACCACCCTGGGTTCCCAAGGGTGCCCGAAGTCCCAGGGCTGTGAAATAATTTTATATAGAGATTCCATCAGACACAAAGCTTGACTGAGGTAACACACCTTTTCCACCAATACTCTCTACTCACCTAAGGGGTCAATAGCAGGTTTACTGGAGAGAGGTCTAAACTGAGAAGAAGTAGCCCCACTAGGACCAGGTGTGCTCATATCGCTCTGAGAATTTGGAGTGCTAGACTTCAGGCCTGGCGTCCCAGCCTTTTCTACTTGCTAGAAAATAAATTTATCATCACCTACACAATACAATTAAATGGCGGGATAATATTATACAACACTGTACAAGTCCTTGCTGTAAAATACTACACATGTGGTACCCCTTTGTACAATCGAGTTCAGAATGTAAGTACCGTGGGAAGATCCTTGCTCCTGGAGGGGGATACACTGCTAGAAGACGTCATAGAGTTTGGACTTGCTGGAGGAGGGTCCTTTCTTTGTAGGTTAGTTTTATCCACACCATTTTCTCGCGAGGAGTAGGAGTGGACACTGTGAGGTGAAGCAGGATCCTGGGGAGAAATTGTGGTTATTAATAGTTTACGGGGTTTTCTTTTTTCTCTTTCTTTAAAAAAGAATTTTGTCACCAGAATATCAACTCAGCCCTGCAGATATACAGATTAGTGTTACCTAAATCAAGTAGTGCTTTCCCCTTGTGAACCAGTGCCTGCGTTGCCAAGACTGTTTTTTCAATATGTAAAGGAGCTCTTTGAAGGAATGAAGACATAGCTCCAAACAGGTGTCAACACCCTCATTGCTCCAAAGAGCTTATTTACATATTGATAAAAAACAGCAATATCTCAGCAATGCAGGCACCAATTCACAAGGGGTAAACATTGTTTGGTTCAGGTAACACTAACCAACTTATGCAACTGGGTTGATATGCTGATTTCTAGCGACAAACATCCTTTAATGGTGCAGAATTGCCTTTAAAAAAAAGTAACTTGCCTCATCCACCACAAGATTGTCTTCACTGCGGTCTGCATCACTACCCTGCAAAATAAAACAAGACATGAAATTAGGAGACTACCAATCTATATTGTGCGCATTTTGGGAACAAGCTAGTTTGACTTTTGTTCCCATAACACATCTGAGTTGTTATCATGGTCTCCAGCAACACTCCAGTGATCAGACAGGTTCCTACTGAAATATTGTGGGTGCTGCTGTAAAGCTTATAGTACATAGAATGAAGATGGGACTCACGTAATCTGTTCCAAAGTCTTTCTCCTCTGTTTTGCGTTTTTTGTTGCTGTTCAGGTAATCCGATAAAGTTCGCACTCTCTCCCCATTTGGAAGAGTAACACAACTCTGTCAAGGATAAAATAATAAAAAAAGTGTTAAAATTAAAGGGGTTGTCCCATCACAAGGATCCTATCTATACTGCTTGTTAATGTGAATGTAAGACTTTTCCTAAATACACTGCTTCAGCAAAACTGCTTTGTTTGTCCACTATATTACTTTTTTTTTTTTTTTTTTTTTTTAACACATCCCTTGACTTATCTGGTCATAAGTCAAATGATGTATCTGCTGCTCTGAGGGAGGAGGGGCTAAGTGCACGGGAGCGAGCCTGGAAGGGGGGGGGGGGGGTAGTTTACACTTGGGGGGGGGGGGGGGGGAGGGACCACCTATACAGACCCAGCTTACGCTGTAATAGAGAGGTGGATGCCGGGGAGTGTAGATGCCGGCACAGGTGAAGCCAGCAGCGGCAGGAGTGATGCTGCTATTCTGGAGGGGGGTCGCGGAGGAGCGGAATAGCAGCATCGCTCCTGCCGCTGATGGCTTCACCTGTGCCGGCGTCTACACTCCCCGGCATCCGCCTCTCTATTACAGCCGATGCCGGGTCTGTATTACATTGTGAAGGCTGTACGTCCGATGCCTAGTGCATTGGCAGCGCACACGCAAGGCCAGCGGCATAGAAGCGACGACTTCTCGCCGCTGGCTTTGCATATGTAACCCCGCCCACCAATGACACAACAAAGCCAGAAGACAGAAGAATTTACTGCAGCGAAGACTAGCGAGTATGCGACATGGGAATACCCCTTTAATTATATATTATAATTCTAAATATATATATATACATATATATATACATATATATATATATATATATATATATATATATATATATATTTATATTTACACACACACAGCAGTCAGGTATCTTGAAAATGACAACGATATTTTTTTTTTTAGAGGAAAACACTCAAAATAAATGAAAACTTGAAGTATCTCAGCATTTCCTCCCTTTACCACCCTTTCCCTTGTCCTATTTTAATTGACACAATAGTTACAACTGAGAAATCTATGCAGCTTCACGCTCAGTTATAGGACAGGCTGTATGACAACTGGCCAGAGCAGCAGTCTCCACAATCAGTAATCTGCAGAATTAACCTCTTCCCGATTAACCTCTCTGTACACGCCAAGAGGGCTGGGCAAGGACCACAGCTCCAGATTCGTCACATATAAAACACCCTCACAAACGTTAATTAAAGAACATAACCTTAACATGCTAAAATTACATATATTTGCACTCAAACTACTAGTTGAAACGTAGAAAAACAGCATTTTGGTGACAGACGCTCTTGAACTTGACCAGCAAAATGGCAGATAAGACCGGCACAAGAAAAAAAAACATTTTGCCAGATCTGAAGCAAACAAAGGACAGCTAATCGCATTTATTCCAGCAAAACCCCAATCTCTAACTATTACAGATTAATCAGAAAGCCTAAAATACAAGACCGTGATCTAAGGAAGACAATATTCCCCACATCCCTCACACACAAAAAGCCCACACAGTACAGTGGTATACTTACAGGCCCTGGGTCTCTGTCTGTCTCCATGGAAACGCATGAGAAGAGAAAAGGGAAAGATCTGGTTAATTTTAGTCAAGATTATTAATTTATCATCTTTCTTTCCCACTGAGAAATCTCAATCTTCTTTACAGATCTAGATCTCCCCATTTCTCCTGCAGAAACCCCCCAGCACTGCAAATGCCCTTCCCTTCTGTAATAAATTGTACACATCATCTCACAGTCAAAAGGAAAAACTAAAATTTTAATTTCCCTCTGTGGCTAAAGTTTCTTTCATTTTGTTTTTCTTGCAGAGAGATTTTTAATATTTAATATTAATTCATCATATGACTTGCAGCTTCTTGGCGCTCGATCCTCTTAAATTACTTAATGTAGTGTTGTATACATGCAGTGACACTAACGTAATAGTTTTTTGGGGGGTTGTTCAGGATTAGAGAGATGCACTTTTTTTTTTTTTTTTTTTTAAACCAGAAACAGAACCATTTTTAAAGAGTCCAATACCAGACAGTACTTATGAACACGGTCCTTGAGGGGGGGGGGGGGGACAAACCTATCATCCATAACCTCCCCTATAATATAAATTTGTGGTATCTTGGATCTATTGTACGATCACAGCCTTCACCATAGCTCATACAATGAGGCAGGAGCATGTATTCGGTCATACCAAATTGTCATCACCCAATTTCAAACACTTCAGTAGCCAAAATTGGGACATTTAAACTCCATCCCAGGAACGCCCCCAAAATGAAGGCAAAAGGCTTGCCACTAAGTTGCTCATTGGACTTATATGCATCACTCATTGCCAATTCATGTCTGCCCACAGACAAGGACACCATCAGACCCAAAAGGAAAGATTTATGAATCCAGGAATGTCCAAGTTAAAGAGGACCTTTCAACACCTCCACCAATTCAAGTTCTTACTTCCTGACTTCTTGGATTTCCTTTTATGCCCCCCCCCCCCCAAATAAAATAAATAGAACAGACGAATAATAAACTGGGATTTCAGGTCCAGAGATGCAAAGAAGGAGCAATTGTTGTATAGAATTACCTCTGTGCTCCGAGTCGGTCAGTCCTTCTTTTGCTGCCAGCTGCGACTGCAGTCCAAGAACACCAGAAAGGGCCAGCAGACTGGAGGCACTGGTGGCAGCAGCCAGGTTGGGAGGCTGCAAACTAGACGGGTGAGGTGTTAGTGGAATAGGAGGTGCATGGTGTGACAGGTGCTGAGCTTGGAGCTGGTGCTGTTATTCACAATCGGTGGTTTGCACATGAAGAGTGAAGACAATTTTACAGAAGAAAAAAGAAAAAGAAACCAAAAGGCAAATACAGTTTAGTGTTGGAATTCACAGTAAACATGAAAACATATGAATGTATTAATCTCAAAACCCTCCCAATCTTTGACTATCAATGCTCTTGACCAATCAGAATAGCCAATACAAACAGAACCAAAGGAAGCGAGCCAAAACATACCCCAATAGCTGCATTTAGCTCTGCCATTGTCACTTGTTTAGCTCGTTCAACTGCCTGGACCACTTGTTGTTGATGCTAGATTGATGAAAAACAAGTAATCAGGCCAAGTCAGGGGGTGCAGGCGACAAAACTGGTGTTGGAATCTGGCCACAACTTACCTCTTGAGACAGAAATGGCACCAACTGGGCACATATAACATTCAGACGTTTGGCAATTTCAGTCTAGAAGAGAATACAATACTGATCTATAAGTCAACATGGTTTGAAAGGGGTATTCCTATCTTCCACAGGATATTCCATAAAAAGAATGGGTGTCCTCTGACCCAAGTTTGTTTAACTGTTAGGTACTATCATGGTTTCTAACCTAATGATATGTCTATGGTAGTGGTGTATGATAGACACCACGATAGTACTTAAGGGTTAAAGTGGATGTTTTTCCCACATCCAGCTGAGGAATAAATTGAGGTGTGGCCATGCAAGTTCCCTCAGTTGAAGTCTATACGAGCCACAAGACCCGGTAAGCACGCTTGTTTGCAGCCATCACATAACTACAATCCTCAACGCTGAAACTGCAACACCAAAAAGGACCAGCTGTAAGGTTATACCAAAAGAGGAAGCAGGTGGTATCACCAAGATGTGCAAACGGTCAAAATTTCAAGCAATTAGCTTTAATCTGTGGCATTCCACAAAAATATCTGATTAAATTAAAGTAAAATGATTGTACATTGCCTCCTGTTCTTCAACATGACAGTTGTTGCCACTTGTCACAAACTGAGAGGCCTTGGTTTATCACTCTGGCAGACCGCTATCTACCTATGCACAGATATTAGCACTGTTCAACATCGCATGTCCCAGTGGTTGGAAGAACATCAAACGAACTAGAATGACAGTAATAGGTGAGCATAGGCAAACCTCTGCATGGATAGAACGTCTGACTGGACGAAGGGCATGTACTGATCCATACTGCAATGCAAACAAAATTCAGCGCCACATCTGAAACCTAAGGTAGCAAACCGTATCAACCAAATTCATCAGAAGGCATTTGCACGACAATGTGCTGTGAGTCAGACATCCAACTACAGATATCCCATTGACTTCACGTCAAGCAGGAGATTAATATGGAGACCATGTGGACAATACCACGCAGCATCCTTCACAAGGGAACATCACACCAATCCTACTTCTAAGACTATGGTATGGGGTGGCATAATATACAGTAACTGGGCTACTCTAGTATTCATTTAAGGTACACTAACCGCTTGGTGTTACATTGATTTGGTTATGGAAATAGTGGTATGCCTATTTCTCCAAAGTGATCTGGTTATCAACAGGACAATTCTGGGCTGCATGTTGCTCCTGCTACACTGAAGAGCTTCAGTGGTCACAATATAACGGCCATGTCATTGGTCGGCCACTGCAATGAAGATGCAAGCAGCCAATCTTGATTTGCATGTCTAAGTGCTCTCAGCGTGACGTAACATTCCGCAACCCACCATTCATAACCTATAGCACGCCAAGGCGTTTAAGTACGTGTATTCCTACACATAGAATACAGAAATCATGCTATTCACATGACTATTCCTTCCTGGTGTTTGAGTTTCAGTATTGACAAGTGTAGGTGCTAAATACAATACACCGTAAATACATGGCTTTTACTGTGTCTACGACCAAGTCCTCAGAGCCCAGGCCTGTAAGTATATATCCACTAGAGATACCTTGTATGCATGCCACATCACATTGTAAGCCTGAAATGCTACCAATTTGGAACCAGAGAACAACGTAAAATTCAGCAAAAGGTTCTTTATAAATGACCCAAGTAGCCAATATTTAGTTACATCAGTAGTGAGAGAGAGGAAAGAAGAATGAAGATATTGGCCCAAGAAATACAGCAAGGTTTCTAGATCCTTCTGCCAAAGTCAGAACAGCCGTACAGGGTCTAAAAAAACCTGGCATTCAATTACAGAAGGAAGTATTAACAAAGGATATATAAACCCAAAATATAATTTTACAACATGATACTTCCAGTCAGAAAGAATAGGACTTCGAACTTTCTCTTTAAGATCACTATCATTGTAGATACTAGGCAAGAAAGCCTGTGTCCATTCTTATAATATCAGCACATTAAAGTACTAATCACAAAGACTCATCCATATCACAGCAGAATTTTGATGTGAGAAAGCAAGAAGGAGGGGGCGGGGGACACCTAGCTGAGTGAGGAATGTATTATGTGAAGGACACAAGAGAGGACACCATGAGACACAAACGTCTTTCCCTGTTGTCTTAATGGCACCGATGCCAGGGAGGAAGCTGCCTCAAGGGGTTGTGATGGATTTTACTTCCTTGCAGAGAGAGGAGGGCCTCGCTCATTAATGTGCAATTTACTGCTACTTTACCTCACACAGCATGAGGAATGAGTAAGCTGCTACCACAGCAAGGAAAGCAGGGAGAACCTGATAAGGGAAGGAGTGGGAGGAAGAAACAACACACAAACAAACAGGTGTGGTTCACGGCAAGTACAAAAGGAAAAGAGGCTGAGGATCGCGGTAGAAAGCATGCAAAACAAACTCTGGCGCCAGAAAATACTGAAGGCATTCCAGGGTGCTTTAGAATTTACCTGTTTGTGCATTTCAATGTTCAGCCCGTAGGACATTTCATAATACTGCAGGAAATAAGAAAGGTGTATTATTATTGACATAACCGGTTAGAAGCACTCCCTTTCCAACACAACAACATTAAGACATGAAACATCTTCAAGGTATCCAATCTAACCAAGCTGAGTTAGTGGGCAACTGAGGTGCCCCTCAGCAGCCAAACAAACAGTAAGCCCTGGCCTGATTCCAGGGCACTTCCTATTTCATAGCAGTCAGGGCCATGTGGCAATTTCTTCAGTCTTCAAGAGAAGGGGCTTATATGGTTAGCAGTTGCCAACACTCAAAGAAGCCATTTAGTGGGCATAACTGTGCCTAGAAAGTCATTATACGGAGAATAAAGCAACAGGCCCCAGAACGCTTATGCTACAACAGCAAACATTCATAGTATTATTAAGCAGTGTCTTTGTTTATGCCCTGTACATAAAAATCACAGTGGTTGTGTTCATAGAGGTTCCAGATAGTTAACAGTTTCGGCAGTTGTGTGTCCAACTTACATGAGAAGATACTTGAACTGGTAAAACGTGGCTCTGGCTTTCCTTTGGCTCCTCACTCTCCAGACAAGAGACCCTATACAAAGCCTCTAACATCAATGATACTGTACATCCTGATGTTAACTCACCATGACATAATGTCTCTGGATCTCTGTCTTCTCTGTCGCTAGCTTCTCACACTCCATCTTTAAGCTTCAGACAATGAAAGAAGAGCAGGACCATCAGTAAGGAGCATGTATAATTTAGTCAGTCTAAGGCCAGTTTTAGACAGCAATAAGTCCATGTTATGCTGAAGTGAACCTGGAGCACCATATTGTACTACAGTGACAAACCATGGTGTACATCATTACATGGACTGCACAATGCAACTGTAATACAGTAGCTTGACGTAAAAAAACTACAATGTTAGATACACATTTAGAAGCGAATTCTGATTTTACTTAAGCATTCCCTGTCCATATAGCATCCTGTCATTACAATAATGGAGAACCAGACAAGGCCCTCACAATACAATATGGCATGTTCACCAAAACTATCTAAAAATTGGACAGTGCCAAGTTAGACTACACAGTGAAACTGAACCAGATCGCTTGCCGTGTTAAATACGGGTGGTAGAAACTTGGTCTCTACATAAAAAGGGTCTTACTTTAGGTACACTCTGTCAGATCACATACGCTGTCCCCTTTTTGGCAAGTTACACTCCTTTTCAATAAGCCCTAATCCTTTTCAAGCAAGGCACAACAAGGGTCTAAAAATATTAATATATGTGGTGAATCTAAAGCATGTTTGCAAGTACTTTGGTGCAAACTGGATCAGAATTCTGGTGTATTTTTAATGTACATTTTTGTTAAAAGCTTTTCCCGTAAAACCAACGGCCCTTAATTTGTATATAAAACTATAAACATCTGGTAAATGTACCCAATTCCCATCTGCGTAATCCCGGAAGTGGCCTGTTATATTGCTAAAGGGACATCTAAGCTAAGCAGAAATTTGAGAATGTGCTGCTTGACTTCCTGCTGACAGTTCCCAAGGTGTGCTCTTCTTATTGAGTAGGTTCAACTATGTCCATAGACTTTTATGAGATTCATTGATCTCTTAAAAAAATAAATAAATAAATAAAAAAAATATATATATATATATATATATATATATATATATATATATATATATATATATATATATATATATATATATATATATATATATATATATATATATATAGCAGATGCCTACAGAAAAGACACTGGAAGTGTTTTAGCGTGAGCAGTATGACTCGCTTAATCACCCCTCCCTCCTACCAATACAAATTCTTTTACCAACTCAGCTACTCCAGTCTGTTGGTGGACTAGACTGACCAATCTAACGCCCCTCACTCATATATTCAATGTGTGTGTACAAACGTATTAGACTTTAAAGAGGACTTTTCACCACTTTTGGGCACATGCAGTGTTATATACTGCCAGAAAGCCGACAGTGCGCTGAATTCAGCACATTGTCGGCTTTCCAGATCTGTGCCCGGTGTAAAGAGCTTACGGTGCCGGTACCGTAGTGCTCTATGGTCAGAAGGGCGTTTCTGACCATTAGCCAGAGACGTCCTTCTGCCTCGCGGCGCCAATCGCGCTGTACTGTGGAGCGGGGAGGAACTCCCCCCTCCCGCTCCTGATAATGCTCGTCTATGGACGAGTACTGCGAGCAGAGGGAGGGGGCGTTCCTCCCCGCTCCACAGTACAGCGCGATAGGCGCCGCGAGGCAGAAGGACGTCTCTGGCTAATGGTCAGAAACGCCCTTCTGACCATAGAGCACTACGGTACCGGCACCGTAAGCTCTTTACACCGGGCACAGATCGGGAAAGCCGACAGCCGTCGGCTTTCTGGCAGTATATAACACTGCATGTGCCCAAAAGTGGTGAAAGGTCCTCTTTAAACCAGAATGGGAAAAAAAAAAAAAAAAAAAAGTATTTTAGTGCACATAGGGATAAAAGAGGGATAGAGGAATGAGGAAGTGACCACTCATTACATTTCATAGGTATCAGTGCCCGCAGGGGCAATGACCATTGATCTTTGATATATTTTATTGAGAGAAAGCGTGTGCCCGGCTGCTGCTGTCTTTCCCCATCATGCACTGATCACTCACTACATAGCAGACCCTAGCCACATGTGCTGTATATGCCTGTAGGGTGAGCGGCTACCTGTGCTGCCTCCTCTCCTCTCACAGCGCCCAGGAAAAGAGCACACATTGGGCTGTCACCCTCCCCTGTGCAAGATATTGGGAGTATAAAAAAAGTTTCGGAACATGGGGGCACTGAGTAGATCATGTGACAGACATGGCACTGGGCTGGGGAAAACCTTTGGCCTTCCCATATTTTCAGAAACAGACAAAAACTTGTAAAAAGATGCCCTTATGTGTTGAAATGTACTCTACATGCTGTCTCAGTTTTAACTAACGGACTAACTTCTGATAATAATCCGAAGTATTTTATGGCTAAAATCTAGTAACTTCATACATCCTTAGTTCTACTTACATCATACAAAAATAGAACATCATCAGGATCTTTCCTACCGGTCCAGTTACTAGATAACAGTTATACAGAACAACAGTTCTTGGGTCGGCATTGTGCTCTAGAAAAACTAAGAAAACACACATTTTTATGCCGAACCTTACCTGTGGTACTGACTTTGTAGGAACTGAAACTCCTCCTTAATGCGATCCAATGTCTCAGGGTAGGTAAGCTTGAGGCTTTGAGGAGGGCCTGAAGCTGCTCCAGCTGCCACTGATGCTTGCAAGTGCGTCTGGAGAAGAAACAATATATTCAGAGCAAGTTCTGTACTGCTATAGCCATAAGGCTTCAGAAAACAAAGGGCAATACAAATTACTGTAATCTATAGAAATCTGATCATTTTTATTTATATAGCATAAACATATTCCGCAGCACTTTAGAAATCAGAGGGTGCATGGACAATGTTTGACATTACAAGGTGACAAAAAACTAACATATCAAACAATAGGAGTGAGAGGCCTGCTCACAAGAGCTTACAATCTATGAGGAAATATGGGGACACAAGAGGTCAGAAGGCTTCTTTGGTACAATGGTCCGTCCATCTATTAATAAATAACTGAAGCTGTATGATCCCATCACCAGCCTTTATCTGTGATTATACAGATACTAAATGTGTGGAGTGCAGGGTAACCTCTAGATGAAGGGGTCAGGTTCTGAGGATTAAAGTAAAAAGGATAGATAAGAATAAGAAATGTTAGCTTAGCATGCAGAGGTGTAGAACAATGTGATCGGGTCGTGTGATATTCCTGCCTAAACAGATGTGACTTTAGTGCATGTTTGAGGCTACTATAGTTGGGTATTACATCAGATTGTACGGAGTAGAACATTCCAGAGCACCGATGCAGCTCAAGGAAAGTCTTGGAGAAGAAAGTGGGATGTTCAGATAACAGATGATACGAGTCTAAGGGCATAGGCAGAATGGAGAGGACAGTTAGGGTGGTATAAAGTGACAAGGGAGGACATGGAGGGAGGTGCAGCAATACGAATGGATTTATGGGCAAGTGTGATCATGGTATATTGCATTCCGTGATGGATGGGCAATCAGTGCAGCACCGTAGATGCATCTATGTACCAGTTTCACAGAAAGAAGAGTCTGGCAGCTGCATTCAGGACAGATTGCAGAGGGAGAGTTTAGCAAGAGGAAGTCCAATTAGGAGAAAATTGCAATAGTCAAGTCAAGAGAATCAGTGCGACAATGAGGGTTTTTGATGTTTCCATGGTGAGAAAAGGTCAGATTCTGGAGAGGTTTGAGGTTACAAGAGCATGCAAATGTCTCAATATGTGGGGTGAAGGTCGTAGTCTGCAGAATCAGAGGCCATTTATAAAGATGGAACTTTTAGCCACAGAGGAACAAGACCGTTCCTATTAAATATCTCTCCATTGGCTACTTTGGAAAAAAAAAAAAAAAAACAAAAACAAAAAAACCTTATGTTGCAGGTACTCTATATTTTAAATAATTTTCCAGTTTGGGTCTCCATGGGATATTTCCAAAAGAGCCGTACAATTATCTGGTGGCTCAGATACAGCAATTCCATGTATGTGGCAGGGAAGGGGCTGTTGGGGTGACAGTGTGACTTGTTTCCCAGGTATCAATTGGATATACCCAGTGTACTCATTACTGTATTAAAAAGCATGCAGCTATTGATTTAAAAAAAAAAAAAAAAGCAGTGTGAACCAAGCCTTAAAGTTATTATCCAATCAAATCTAATACATGATGCTTTCCTGTATCCATCCATATTCTACTGTAGTTGATATATATATATATATATATATATATATATATATATATATATATATATATATACACACACACACATACCGTATTTTTCAGACTATAAGACGCACTTTTTTTCCCCCCAAAGAAAAGAAGGGTGCGTCTTATAGTCCGAATGTGGCCGCCCGGCATTCGCTGTAATAGAGAGGCGGATGCCGGCGAGGGATAGACGCTGCATGAAGCCAGCAGCGGCTCCTGCCGCTGCTGGCTTCATGCAGGGCAGGAGCGTAGAGATGTCTCAGGCCCCGGCACCTGTGCTGGCGTCTATCCCTCGCTGGCATCCGCCTCTCTATTACAGCGGATGCCGGGTCTGTATTGGCGGCCCCTTCTCCCCCGGAGCCGGTCCCCACCGGCCCCATACCTGTAAAGTTGCAGGCCGGCTCCTGCGTCGCGATATCGCAGGAGCCAACCTGTTCGGGTGACAGCCGGGAGCCTAGTGAAGGCTCCCAGGCCTGTCACTGCTATATTACTATTGCGGCTAGTCCATGGGACTTGCAATCAAATGATTGCAGGTTCAAAAAAAAAAAAAAAAAAAAAAGCTTTAAAAATATATAATAAAAAAAATGAAATAAGTAAAAGTTCTAAACCAACTCCTTTCCCTAGAATACATATAAAAGTAGAAAATCATGTGTCAAACACATACACATTAGGTATCCCTGTGTCCGAAAATGCCCGGTCTACTCATAGTTTTCCTGTACGGTGAACGTCAAAATCAAGAGTGCCAGACCACCGGGTTTTCTTTTCAATAAAAGGTGATCTAAGCAATAGACATTCCCCAAAATGGTATAACTAAAAAGTACATCTGGCCCCGCAAAAAAAAAAAAAAACCACTATGCGTCCCTGTACAACAGCAGGGTCACCTGTCAATGTGGCGTTGCAGCTGTTGCAAAACTACAACTCCCATATATTAAATATTTTACCATTTTTTTTCCCCTATTTTCCTCCTCTAAAACCTAGGTGTGTCTTAAAGTCCAGTGCATCTTGTAGTCCGAAAAATACAGTGTATATATACACATACATGTATATGTTATTGAGCATTTAAACAGTCCAGTGATACAGAAGAAGGACAGAAATAGGATAGGAAGTGGTCTGTAATATGCAAACACTATAAAGTTCACCACATTTTGTACCCATGTCAAAAAAGCAAAAAAAAAAAAAAAAAAATACGATGCAAGCAAAAGCAACCACATCCAGCATACTTTGCTTGTCTGTATGTAGTATGCATTATTTTTCAGCCAAATTCCCCACCAAAGCCCCAGTTTCAGGGAGCAACTATGCCTAATATATAGGATAAGAGCAGGGCGTTTTATACTATACAACCCTGCCCAAACGTACAACCACAAACACTCCTTCCGATTCTCAATGGTCTAAGTAGCATGGAACGTTTCTTCATTGCAACAACTTGTAATGTCTTATGATGGAGATTCATTTCAACGCATCTACATCTCTACAGCAACAGAACGCTTAATGTTGTCTAAGAGACCATCTCACTGTCATCGCTCTGCCACTGGCTGCCTGCCAAGGTTTGCTAGGCAATGCTTCACTAGGGACAGTGAACTATGACCAGTCACCCACAACCACTGGTGCACCACTACTTGATATTTTGCTCCAATTTCTGTAACTGCTAGGCCCCTCTGGGGACACTTACACTGGCTGCTATCAAGCTAACAGCCAACAAGATAAAGTAGTTGTTCGGTCAAAGGGACAGCACTCGTAGTGAGAGGGGTCATGCTTTACAGCAACTGAAAAGAAAGACGAAAGCCCATGATAAACGTTGTTGCTCCTTAATAGATACGACCAATAAAAGGCCATTTATACTCCCCATATACCGCATTCTTTTATATAGAAGAAATCAGGACAGCAAGTATTTACTATTCAGTATAACTACAACTAGAAAGGGAAAATCCACTGTAAAAGGTAATAGTAGTCAACATCCAAAAACTATTTTCATAAGCACTTGGGGTCATCACCTATACAATTAGGCTACTTTCACCCGCCTGGAGAGTATGCCAGGCCATTATAGTCATCTATGCTTCTACGAGTCCCTGCCTCACAGCAACATATTGTTTTGTACTGTAGTCACTACTTGGAGGCAGGGACTCCTACCAGTATAGGAGAATATAATGCTAGAAGTCCCTCTCTCGGCATACTGTTTAGCACAGTAAATCCAGCCAACACACCGACAGTTTCACAGGTGAAACTCGGTTGTATGAAAACAACCGAAATGTAATATATATTATAGAAATACTCATATAAAACCCTAAAATCTTCCAAAAACAAAAAGGCATATGGAGGAAATTCTACAGAATATTCCAGCAATCTGAGGAATCAAGCAAACCATCTACCGGTAATTTGGGCGATAGTAACACGGCTGCATTAATGTTATCCCAGTTCTCAGCCTGACTGTGGACCTAAATGCACAAAATGCCCAGCATCAAAGGAGTATATTATGCTATAAATTTGGGTTATTAGACCTACAGTCTTGCTCATAATCGTAATAAATAACAAGAAAACTAAAAAGTGGCCACATTTATGGTCATCTGAATAAGCAATTAGAAACACTGCTTCCAGGGAAGAAAATCTCACACACAAAACAGGGGCTGAGCGCCTCCATACGGGCTCTGTTCTAATGTGTTGGGGAGAGCCAAACTGGGTTAGGCCTGGTTCACTTCCGCGTTTGGTATTCCGTTTGGGGGGTCCCTGGTATAACCCCAAGGGAATACCGAACGCATTGATAAGCGGTGTGCAGTGAAAGCACTCGGACCCGATAGATTATAATAGGGTCTGTGTGTTTCCCGCACTAAACATGCAGAGAAAAAAGTACTTTATGAACTTCTTTCCTCCCTGCATGACTTGTGTGGACACCGTGCGGAAAACACACAGATCCAATTATAGTCTATGGGGTCTGAGTGCTTTCACTGCACACTGCTTATCAATCCATTCGGTATTCCGTTCAGGGGGTCCCCATGTGGACTCCCCGAACGGAATACCGAACGCAGATGTGAACCAGGCCTTAGGACAGGCTAGATCACTTCTCAAATCCTTTGTCAGAACTGTCTGCCAGCTGTTTATTACTTGACTCCTTGTAAACCTGCATGTTTGAGGTAAAGTGTCTTATATGTATGGGCAGCACAGGGATATGCCTGCTTTATGGGACAGAAATGCCAGTCATTACATAATTCCAAAAAGGCTCAATATATTAAATAAGGACATCAACAATAATGATTATTAAAATCACAACTATGCAAATATTTTAATGCAAGAAAATTGCAGGCTCAATACACTTGCCTTTTTACTGCTCTATGCCCCATAAGAATGGTGTTTCCCATCAACCCCAGCCTCTATTCTGTGACGTACCATATTAATCACTGGCACAGACACATTCAAAATTTCCACTGAAAACTGCATCCATGCCATTTGTGGGCAGGAAGCCTAAGGCTGAGGCCCCATGCAGCATTTTTGTGGCAGATTTTGCTGCAGTTTTTTGAACCAAAGCCAAGAATGGCTACAAAAGGAATGGGAAATATATAGGAAGTTTATATTCTTATACTTTTCCCTTCTGCTCAACCTACTTCTGGTGTTGGCTCAGAAAAACACAGCAAAATCTGCAACAAAAAAAAAAGCTGCGTTTCTGCAACGTGGGACCTCAGCCTTAGGCTGGGTTCACACTAGCGTCGGTGTCCTACATGTAGGGTTTAGCTGTCCACTTGAAAAATCGGACATCTTTGTAAACGGACAATTAAGGTCACACACGGACAGTAAAGTACACTACATGATGTCACATTTAAAATAATGCAAATTGTAAACGGACACAGCTAGTGTCCGATGCTAAAATCTTGCGCGGACATTAGCATCGGACACCAACGCTAGTGTGAACCCAGCTTTAGGCTTCCTGCATACAAATGGCATGAATGCAGTTTTCACTGACCCATGCATTAAAAATGAATTGACAGGGCTGCAAATGCAGGACCTGCACCATAATTTGTAGGTCTTCCATTTGGCCTAGACACACAGCTGCAAAAGCAATGTCTATGTGTATGGGCCCATTGAAATATAATGGTCTATAATTGTGGATAAAACGTCTGGTCATGTGCATTGCAGTTTAGAAACTCCATGTGACTCATATGAATAGCAGTCAACCCAATCATGTCCCTCCCTGTGTGCCTAAGATAAGGGTTACTGATATGTTAGACATATAGACGTAATAATTAAGTAAATATCTTCATTATTGAGGTCCTTTAATAGTACCCCCATATGTCTCACATATTAGTAACCCTTAAGTAAGGCACAAAAGAGTTAATGTAAGAGACATGATGGGGTTAATTACTATTAATATGAGGTATATGAAGTTTTGGGTTTTTTTTACTTTCACTTTGCTGGCAGGAGTTTTCTTACTTCTCTTCCATGTCTGGCAGCCTTTGCAGGAATGGACATGGTAGGAGCTCATCTCTGTAGCAGGCAGGGTTCTTGTGCTGTACAGTGATGAGCTCCTGGGCTTCATTCACCCCTCTCATTGGTGGACAGAGAAGGCAGCCAGAGAAGGGGGAGCGTCATAGACCAGTCTCTTCTTTTAATACCTGCAGGTCCCATGCTGGTTGACGTGCCATCAAAATATGCCTCGTGTGCCACTCTCGACACGCATGCCAAGAATTGCTGACCCCTGATCTAGGTGCAGAGTATCAAACTATAAACCATGATACACTGCATCAACCACAAGTTGCAGATGCTTAAGACTGTTGGAAAGCTCAATAAAAGTAAAATGTAAAACATTCAGATGACATGTCAAAGGCTTACAGTAAACAGTCTACCTCATATTAGCCACAACGAAGGTTTTGTTTCTGAGACTGAGGATGATGCCAAGGCAAACACCAGGTAAGTATGTACTGTCCCATGCTGTGCAAAGCTGGATGTATCCTATAGAAGAGCCTGGGGGAATTTATCAAGCTTTCTATGTCAGTTTTCTACTGTAAAACATCATAATATATGGTGCATTCTGGGTGTGACAAGATTTCTAGAAAATAACAATAACTCTGGTTAGGGCCAATCACACCACCCCCTGCATGCCCTCACCACACTCTTTTCGAAAAAGTGGCAAAGGCAGTGCAGAAAGAATTTTAAACCAAAAAACGCAAAACAATTGTGACTTTTTATGCAGGGTACACTAGTTTTCTAGTCCATTGTTTTTAAATATAGGTGGATGAACAGGTCTGGTAACAAGACCCTCCATCAGTGGTCATTTCAAGATGGTAGCTGTGTGGTCTGAGGAAACAGTTTTACCAAAGTAAGAGAATGGCAGGTAAAAGTAGATCAGTAAAGAATAGTGACACTCCCTACATAGTGGTTAAAACAAACTGCAAATGGCCAACCCCTTTAAGAACACTCCTATAATGTATTAATAAAACTCATTAATAAAATATGCATAAGGAAAATGTTTGTTTCTGTACTGTGTTAGCCAGTGGGTAGGAAATATAAAAAAACTGAAAGTTTTCAGTAGTTGATACCTTTTTTAATGGCTAACTCATAAGGATGACAGATTATAACGTTTTGAAGCTCTCTGCTTCTTCTTCAGCTATATCTAAAAACAATTTCTGAAGGCTGCATATTTATGTCCAACAGGACACTAGGAATAGAATTTTAAGGGGGGGGGGGGGGAGGCTTATTGGTATATACACGTAAACAATTCCAAAGTTCCTAGGTTCTTATCAGTTCACAGAGTGTCTTTATGGCTGTCTCAGTTCAGTGATTTCTATAGGATGCCGTGAACCCATGTGAGGTTCATCCCATTCTCCAGAGTGTTAAATAAGGTCATCAGCTTGTGCTCATAAATCCGTCTGTTCTTCCTGGATTTAAAATTCCCTCTTAGAACCAAAATTTTCATGTCATTGGTTATATTATGATCTTCATTGCAGAAATGTTTTGACACAGGAAGGTCCATTCTCTGTTCTCTAATTGTATGGCAATGTGAATTAATTCTCATTCTGAGCTACTGACCAGTCTCTCCAACATACAAATTTTCAGTGGAACATTTGGTGCACATTATTAAATACACTACATTAGGTGTGTTACAGGTGAACGTACCTGGTAAAAAGAAGCCGAGAGCTTCAAAACGTTATAATCTGTCATCATTATGAGTTAGCCATTAAAATAAGGTATCAACTACTGAAGACTTTCAAGTTTGTTTTTTTTTAATAAAATATGATCTATTCCAGAGAAATTTTCTAGCAATGTGTGTCTACTGATCACTTACATCATTGCTCCACTGTCATTCAAGCCCATGAGAGAACTTTGGACATACAGGTACAACCACACTTTGATAGTGCAAGCAAGTAGCTCCATTCACCGGTAAACCCCATGCAAACAACCATGTGCTTTTCAGAGTGCTAGTCATGTTTTTAACAATTAGCGCACAGAATTATTCTTTTCTTTAAGAGAGTCTTTCACTGCCCCAGATACTTTGAACCACTTTCACAGTGCTGTAGATGATTTTAGCAGAATAAAAACCATACCTTCCTTATGTTTCAGAGACCCAGGGAGGGGCTTTTTTTCGTTATTCATATAAGGCTCTTGGAGCTCAGGGGGAGTTTCTTCTAATACTGAGCACTGCTGCATCATCACTAAACACCCATCCTGCATTCAGCTCGTTCCCCAGGGCAGTGTGAAGATCAACTAAGGCTAGGTTCACACCTACGCCTGTATTCCGTTCTGGATTTCTGTTACGGAATCCACTTGAAAAATGTGCATTTTTCGGTCAGAAACCTGATGGACCCCATTATAGTCTATGGGTCAGCAGGTTTCCACGGGTAACCGCTTTTTAAAGCAGATTAGGTTTCCGTTCTTCAGATCCCCATGTGGACCCAAAGAACCAAAACCCGAACGTAGGTGCAAACCTAGTGTCACACTGGATCAGCTCATACTGACCAGGGGGGGGAATGAGCTGAATGATGGATGGGCATGTTTAGTGATGATGCAGCAGTGCTCAGTAAAAGAAAAAAACTCCATGTCGCCAAGATCCTCATTTCAATAAAGAAGAAAAATGTTTTCTCTCTGCATCCCTGGGGCTCTGAAACATAAGAAAGGTACCGTTTTTATTCTGCTTACATTATC
Source organism: Leptodactylus fuscus (assembly GCF_031893055.1). Lineage (NCBI taxonomy): Eukaryota > Metazoa > Chordata > Amphibia > Anura > Leptodactylidae > Leptodactylus > Leptodactylus fuscus. Next base: position 197,021,451 of record NC_134265.1, read on the forward strand.
TAAAGAACTGTGGGAGCGGTTTAAAGTAGCTAGGGGCAGTAATAGACTCCCTTTTAAGGCCCCAAGCACACAACTGTGTATTATGGGTCTGTGAGCCCAAAGGCAAAACTCAGGACAGGTCTTTTTCCTGTCAGTTTTGCAGCCTCAGCGTATTAATAAAATGTATGGGTTGGTGGAGGTCACACATTGCCATCTTTCTTACAGACTCCTATATGAACATATTTGTGTGCACTTAGTCTATCCAACAGTAACTACCATAATTTCTACCCTTCCATAAATAACCAAGCCGTGCCACAAAGAACTTACTGGTGGTCTGTTCTGTGGAAACATCTTCACAGGAGGTAGTAGGGCCAATCTCAGAGTGAATTAAGGACCTCTCCTGCAAAACAAAAAAAAAAACATTCAGAACATACACTTAGCTAACATAGTAGATATTCCTGTACATAAAATACTAATATATGGTGGGGGATGGGCGATCCAAAAGGCTGTGAGCACATTTGCATAAAAAGTTTGACTAAATATAAAAAGTACATTAATGCAAATGTGTACAGAAGTTAATCCGGTAATAGGTATGGAAAGAAAGGGTGGAGTAGTCAAAGAGGTGTGTGAATGGAGGGAGGTGCAAGTGTCCTGAAGGTAGGGGGAAGACGTGACAGGCTATCTGATGGCGGAGAAGATTTAGACAGGAGAAATTCCAACTGATCTGCTGGGCATGATACAATAAAGCCTGGTACAATACATAGAGCCAGGGTGGTATTGTTCCAGAGAGGGAACATGGCCACAGAGGGAGCAAGAGAGCACAGCAAGAGAGCACAGCAAGAGAGCACAGCAAGAGAGCACAGCGCCATGATGAAACGTTTCTGGAGGCACAACTAAAGACAAATAGTCACAAAATGTTAAACTCGTCAATAAGGGAGCCATTATGTCAGTAACAGCTATCCAAGAAGACGCTGCAGACTATGGGACTGGGAAAACGTGTATATACCATTTGTTTCTGCCACAGCGGAACTCTGATATATAGCCCACCAAACAATAGATCTCTGAAAAATATCGTCTATCCCTAATGGTCATCCTATAGAGTATTATCATGAAAATTAGAGATCGCATATTATAAGCAGAGTATTGAATAAGGCCAGAGGAATGTCTTAATAGCAGAATATTTCCATGCACATTAAGGTCTGTGTATTACAATCCAAATATAAGAACTGTACGAATATCATTGTGTAAGGAGATAGTAATGGGCTGCAGGCAGGCTATGATCATATACGGTGGGTCATATATAATAAGTAGCAGAGTATAATCATGTAAGGCGGGGGTCATATATTATAAGCAGCTGAGTATAATCATGTAAGGCGGGGGTCATATATAATAAGTAGCAGAATATAATCACGTAAGGTGGAGGTCATGTATTATAAGAGTCATTGTATAAAGTAAGGACCAAGGATAAATTAGGGTCAGGTAACAGAAAACATTCAAAGTAGTACTATCTTGTTAGGTTAGGGGTCAATATTACAACTATGGTATGATCATGTAAGGTGGGGGTTTGGAATTACTTAAAGACCGAGCAATACTGTGGCTCAGTGGTTAGCACTGGAGTCCTGGGTTCAAATCCTACTAAGGACAACATATGCAAGGAGCTTGGATGTTCTCCCCAAGATTGCGTGGGTTTCTTCTGGGTACTCTGGTTTCCCATGTGCCTAAAACATGTAGATTGGGAGCCCTAAATGGGATATGGCTGTAAAGGGCTGCGGAATATGATGGCACTATACTAAATAAGATAATAATAGAGAATATAACCCTGTAAGGTAGTGGTTAGACATTATAAACCGTAAAATAGGGGCAGATATAGTAGATGCAGGATACCATTATCTAAGGGGGAGGTGCTATAGCGTATGAACATGCAAGGAGGTCATGTAAAGTGTGGCCCTGTATTATAAGAAGAATCATGTAAGGGACATATTACAGGGAATCATCAGATAAGATGGACTAGGTAGGAAGCATGCAATTTAAGATGCGTAGCTCAATATAAAGTGAAAGAATAAAAGGAGAATATCATACGGCACAAATATGTACTGAGTATCGTCATGTAACATATGGATCGCACATCAGCAGAGTATTACATAAGGAATGGTTTATATATTATAAACTAAAGTTATCATGTAAAGTGGGGATCATAATTTATAAACTGAATATTTTCATTCATGGCAGGAATCATATCATATAGTGGAGTATTTGCATATATGGTAATGTTTATATATCATGAACTAGGTTGTGCTGTGGAGGGTAGGGATCATATATTATAAGCTGATTATTATCATAAAAGGCAATAGAAACTTATCACTGAAGGTAATTATACATTATAGCCAGTGCATTATACGACTGATAATCATACAATACAGGCAGAGTAGTATGTGAGGTAGGGATCATACATTATAAGCTGAGAATTTTCATGTAAAGCAGGGCTTGTAGAGTATTATGATGTAAAGTAGGGATCATACATTACAAGTAGAGTAATATCAAGCAAGATAGGGATCATACATTACAAGTAGAGTACCATCATATATGGTAAGGATCACACATTATAAGGAGAGCATTATCATGTAAAGTAGGGATCATACATTATAAGAAGAGCATTATCATGTAAAGTAGGGATCATACATTACAAGTACAGTGTCATAATGTATGATAGGGATCATACATTACAAATAGAGCATTATCATGTAAAGTAGGGATCATACATTATAAGGAGAGCACCATTATGTATGGTAGGGATCAAACATTATAAATAGAGCATCATGTAAAGTAGGGATCATACATTACAAGTACAGTGTCATTATTTATGGTAGGGATCATACATTACAAATAGAGCATTATGATGTAAAGTAGGGGTCATACATTATAAGGATAGCACTATTATGTATGGTAGGGATCGTACATTATAAATAGAGCATCATCATGCATGGCAGGGATCATACATTATACAAAGAGCATTATCATGTAAAGTAGGGATCACATATTATAAGGAGAGCCCCATTATGTATGGTAGGGATCATACATTATAAGAAGAGCATTATCATGTAAAGTAGGGATCATATATTATAGGGAGAGCACCATTATGTATGGTAGGGATCGTACATTATAAATAGAGCACCATCATGTATGGTAGGGATCATACATTATACAAAGAGCATTATCATGTAAAGTAGGGATCATATATTATAAGGAGAGCCCCATTACGTAAGGTAGGGATCATACATTATAAGAAGAGCATTATCATGTAAAGTAGGGATCATATATTATAAGGAGAGCCCCATTACGTAAGGTAGGGATCATACATTATAAGAAGAGCATTATCATGTAAAATAGGGATCATATATTATAAGGAGAGCCCCATTATGTAAGGTAGGGATCATACATTATAAGCTGAGCATTTTCTTGCAGGGCAGTTGCCATTGGCATTACAGGCTGCCATCAGTCACATGTAGCCTGCACCCCATTATTGCCCCTGTCCATATCCCTCCCCACAGCGGATGCATGCCCCCCTCTCCTCACAAGTCCCCAGACATGTGTCGTCCTTTCCTGCCCTGGCCTCCCAGTCTCATCCCCCAGATCCCAAGCCCCTCTCCCAGCTCGGTGTTTACTCTGGCCTCCCCACGTCTTCTCCCGCTGCCCACTCCCCCAACAGCCCCTCTGCTTGTTGCCTCTATTCGACCACCCCACATTTAAACCTACCTCAGACCCCTCTCCCCAAATTACCTCTCATCCCATTCCCTGCGTCCTCCTCTCCAGCAGATCCCTCCCTCGACCACCACAGGCCTCTCTCTCCCTATGTATCCCAGCCACACACCAAGATCGAACACGCGCCCTCATATTTTCCCCGCTCTCACCGGGCCCCGAGGTAGGAGGAGCCGGTGTCCGGTCGGGCCCAGTCTCCCGGTGCTCGGTGCAGCCCCTCCCTCTAGCTCAATCAGCAGCCGCCAGCTCCACGTGGGTCCAGGCTCCTGCAGGCTGCCCAAGCTACCTCCAACCAATCATAGCTTGTCTCGCCCCACGTGGGTCGCGCTTGTTTTACTCCAATTGGCGGCTGGTAACGGGGCTGCCAATCAAGCGAACCACAGAATCTTAGCTGCTTAACCATTGAGTGTCCAGACCATATTGAAAGCTTGCTGGACTTAACCCCTGCCTGTCCTCGACTCCGCAGAAGTGTATTTCCTGAGCAGGCCCTCAATGATCTACAATGGAGGAACATTTCATTTACTTGAAACCATCCTCACAGGGGCAGTATTTATCATCACCCCCATGTGACCACCTGGAATGTTAAAGGAGAACTTTCCCGCCCTCATATAGTGTTATATAGTTATTAATTCCCAGGACTGTCTGATTAATATCACATCATTATTAGAGGTTACATATTATGTACAAAGATAGATGTACAGCCGAGCAGATTCCGTACAAGACTCCGCCTCAGAGTACACCTAAAATCGGCAAAGGCATTATAGTCTATAAGATCTGCGGGTGTCCACATGGAACCGCTTTTTGAGGGGGCGTTGACACAAGCGCCGCTGTCCACCCACCATGATTCCGCCAAAATTGCAGGAAGAACTGCTTAGGGACGGCTTGCATACGGTCAGTTTAAAAACCCATTCAAACCCATTCAGAGGCTGCATACGGACACCGGCGGTTTGCTTTAAAAACCCATTGGAACGGATTGGTTTTCAAACTGACTGCCGGGAAGCCATCCCCAAGCTGTTCTTGAAATTTCAGCAATATCATGGCAGGCAGACAGTGGTGCAAGTGTGAACACACTCTAAGTGGACAGGGTCTCCGTTTTAAGGGTCCCCATGGACGGACACTCAAACGTTAGTGTGAACCTATCAATAGAGTAATGGCTGTGTTCACACTGTGCTTTTATTAATCAATACCTGCACGTTTTTTACAGCGGTTATGAGTAACACAGATTTCTATACATTTCAGATAATGCCAAGTTCACATTAGCATTGGGTGTCCATTGACAGATCCCATTGACTGTAATAGGGTCCATTGGTGGTCCATCGTTTTAAAACTGAAACCAGTGGATAAAAAGACTGTGCACAGGAGTTGAGTGCAAATGTGAACATAGCCTTGGTGACATATTTTATGCCATTACACCAGAAGTTTTCAGTTTGATGACCATTAGTGTAGAGATAAGATGCATAGTAGCATGCTACTCATTACTGCAACTAAAAACTGCATGCAGGTATTGATTAAAAACAGCACAGTGTGAACCCAACTTTAAAGGATGAAGAGAAATTTGAGTGACTGACAGATATCTGAAACAGAGACAGAGATCTGAAATTTCCCCACTGTGGGACTATTAAAGGATTATCTTATCTCTTATCTTATATGAGAGAGATCTACATATTATAAATAGATATTAGATAAAGATATAGATAGCTAGATAGATAGATAGATAGATAGATAGATAGATGAGAGGTATGGGAAAGATTGAGATAAATATAATATGCAGAAACAGAGAGAGATATTAGATAGATATGACATAGAAAAATAGATGAATTGGTTACAGAGTTAGCATGAATGTCACATCCTGATATTTGGAAGATCAGTCAGCTATAAAGATTGTATGATATCAATTGTCTGATGATATACCTAGTAATGTATTGCATTATTAGTCCCCCCATACATACTGACAGTTTCCTTTCCTTTGTAAACAATGATCCATGACTAGTTAAGTGCTATTACAAATGATGTCTCATCCCATTAAACCAGAGGTGTGTTCTTCTAGGACAGAGTAAATAGAAATGTATGAAATATTGTCTATTTGTTTTACACATCACAGAAGCTGTCACCATTAAAGTGAGCACTAGGTTGCACTGGTGATAGGTGACCCCCTAGGCTTTTATTTGGGAGTCTAGTCTTCAGACTCTTAGCAGGTGGCAGGACATCAATGGTTAGTTGGGGGTCATTCGGTATTCTGTGATAAGAGCAGTTGTTGTGATACCCAGATACTGTGATGATGATGATGATGGTGAAGATGATGCTTCTCCTATATCCAGACCTGGTATCTACAGCTCCCCCTCTCCTCTGGAGACTGCTAACAGGAGAGAGAGAAGGGAGGGGGTTGTTCTTTTTATTGCTCTTCCCTAATCCTTCATCTTCCCTCCTCTCATCCATCTTTTCCTGAATCTGCTCATCTCCCCTCCCCTCACATACCTTCTTGTTTGCATGGAATGCTCATGGGGATGGGGGTTAACCCTGAAGAAGGATAAACAAGATTAATACAATAGAGACCCTCCCTCCCCTCCCTCTGCCTATTCTAGCCACCTTCTCCCTCCTCCCTTCCCTCCATACCCCCCTTTCCTTCCTTTTCTCTTTCCTTTTGTTTCCTTTTTCTTGGCCTCTGCCCCCTCCTCCTCCTCTTTATAACAAGGTCCCTCTAATTACATCCTAAGGGTGCCTTGCTGTTAACCCTTTCCTCAGATCTCTGCCTTCTATGAGATCACTCTGCATATTCTATTTAGCTTGCAGAGGTTTTTTCTAATACTATAATATAAAGCTACATGTCTGCGGACTCTTTATCTCTATCACACACTTGTCAGCTTTTTAATTGTGAAGACTTTTCTTATTGCGTTATTTTTGCATCATAAGACAGTTGTCAAATATGTCCTCAGCACAAAGCTGCCTCTGATGGGAAACATTGTAGCAATGAAATATTCCTGAAAAATTTTCCCGTTAGTTGTTTACAATATTATTCATATCAAGAAAAAAATGGCATTTTCCATAGAACAAGACTTCTTATATGTCGGAAATGTTTGTGTTATTCAGTTATTCAGCCCCACAACTATATAGTACCTTAGTCTTTCTTATATCTATTGTTAGGTTGTCTTAATAACAGATCTTTTTGGGCCGTTGCAAGAGGGAGAAGCTTCTGCCAAAGTCAAAACTTATAAAATCTTTAACAGGACCCCTTTAACATTATGTGACATGGTATCATCACAGCAAGCAACTTGTGTACCTTCTGGTGCCAGCCGACATTGTCTTCTTCCACTTTTCTATGACACTTGAACAGGGCTCATCCTCTTCACAGATAAGCCAACATGGGAGCCATATTGTATATACTGTATTTAAGATTTGTTGTAAAGTGGTTAGTTAGATCACGTATGTCATCCGCTGAATCTCACACTAAAGTAACAGACTTTTGCACTGGCCTGAAGTCCATAAATACCGTGTACTTAATGGGGTTTTCACGGGCAAAAAACGTTTTTTTTTTTTTGTTTGTTTTTTAAATGTGTATTAGTATTATTAATGGGTTAATAAATGTACCCATATACATTTTAGCGTGTTTTGAGTGATTTCTGGGTGTCTCTGGGGGCCCTTAGTGTCTCCTACTTTTGTTTACATTCTTCTGCTTCCTGCTATGTAATTCCTAACTAGAGATGAGCGAACACTGTTTGGAACGCCCGTTCCGAACAGCATGCTCCCATAGAAATGAATGGACGTAGCCGGCACGCGGGGGGTTAAGCGACCGGCCGCCGGCAAAGTGTACGTGCCAGCTGCTTCTATTCATTTCTATGGGAGCGTACTGTTCGGAACGGCTGATCCGAACAGTGTTCGCTCATCTCTATTCCTAACCTCTCTTCCCCCTCCTTCCTCACTCCCCCCATACATCCCCTCCCTGTCTCTCTAGCTATCCTAGATGTCTTACCAGTGGCATAACTAGGAATGGCTTGGCCCTGTCGCGAACTTTTGACGTGGGGGCCTCAACGTCACCCCCACACACACACACACACACACACACATTCCTGTGCACTCTATTATGCCCCATAGTGACCCCTGCACACAGTATTATGCCCCATAGTGGCCATGCACACAGTATCATGCCCCATTGTGGCCCCTGCACACAGTATTATGCCCCATTGTGGCCCCTGCACACAGTACACAGTATTATGCCCAGGGGCGAACCTGCCCCTTTCGCTGCCCGAGGCGAACTACAGAAAGCCCCCCCCGGCGGGAGGAGGGGGCAGAGCGGAGGGGGCCTGGCGGAGCGGAGGGGGCATGGCAAAGTTCAGGGGGTGGGCCTTAGCGCTGTTTGCCGTCAGAGAGCAGGCACGGAGACGACCTGCTCTCTGCCTGAGCGTGAGAGGAGGCTGCTGGAGCAGCGCTGCTCCAGTGGCCTCCCCAAACCAGCGCTCGGTGCTAAGCCAGTCCAGGGCAGCTTGTCCTGGACTGGCTTAGGTAACCAAAAATGCCGCCCTCCCTGAGGCCCTGGCATAGCGCCGCCTGAAGCGCTCGCTTCAGGTCACCTCATGGGAGGTGCGGCACTGATTATGCCCCATAATGAACACCCATAAAAGGTTAGACTGGGGTCTTTTCATACTCCACAGTATAATAATCAGAGACCAAGGGAGAATACAAACATAAAAAACACTGCCACTTACCTATCCCCGGCTCCGCTGCAGTCCTCGGTGGTGTCGGCCATCTTCAATGATGTCAGGACATCACATGACCCATGACCTGCATCCCGGGCAAGTGACGTCAGGGGTGTCATACAACTAGGCCCGATGCCTGTATGGAGTGTGGAGAGGTAAGTAACTGTGTTTTTTATGTTCCCTTACCTCTCCCGGGCCTCCAATCATTATACTCGGGGGTCTGCAAAGACCCTGAGTATAATAGTGTTGGTGGGGCCCGCGGCGTTCTTCTCCAACCTTTAGAAGTCTTCTCCGTGCAGCTTCCCTGTGGCGTTTTCTGGCTCTGAATTCACTCTGCCAGGCATCGGGCCTGGGCAGAGCCGACTGCGCATGCCCGCTTGTAGTGCGGACATGCGCAGTCGGCTCTGCCCAGGCCCGATGCCTGGCAGAGTGAATTCAGAGCCGGAAGATGCCGCGGGGATGCTGCACGGAGAAGACTTTTCGGAGGATCCAGCCCGACCCTCACTCGTGGACTTTGTAAGTATAATTTGATCGAACGTTGCCTACCCCTGAAACAAGCATTTTTCCCCCCATAGACTATAATAGGGTTCGATATTCGATTCGAGTAGTCGAATATTGAGGGGCTACTCGAAACGAATATCGAATCTCGAACATTTTACTGTTCTCTCATCTCTAGTAAGTATGAGTGAAGTAGATGGGGGAAGTAATAGTGACGATCTGTTTTTGGAAATGCGGAAACGGATCGTCACTGGATAATCAGAAAATATCTCTGGGGCGGTCACATGACAACCCCAAGGATATGGGTAAATATACATTTTTTTTTAATTAATAATGTAATTTAGAAAGTAGGAGGGGCGAGGGTATTTAGAGATTTCAAAATATCCTGGACAACCCTTTTAAAGGTATTATTTATGTATTACTACTTATTATGTATTTTATTATGCTTGACCCTATGTCCCTCTGAGTAAATAAGCCATTTCCAGAAGTATTTGACAGCAGCTTAAAAGAGTTGTCCAGTCTTTGGTAGTGATGGCTATCTTCAGGATAGGTCATCAATATCAGATTGGGGGGCGGCCCCATACCGATCAGCCACTGCTGCCATAAGTTCACAGTGGACGTAGCCAGAAGCAAATTGATTTGTCCACTGTGTAGCGGTCATGCTGGGCTGCTACAGCTCACTTCCCAAGATCTATGAGTATAGGTTATCAATATCAAAAAGTTGGACAACCTGTTTAATCTTCACCTTTAAAAATGCATGCATGTCTGGTTGAGGCAAGAATACATATGTATCCTGGAGTCAGGAGGAATAGCTGTTAGCTGTTTGTTTCATTGAACTGAAAGCACAGTATTAGGAAGTATATGAAAAAAAAATAAAATGATGAAGCTTCTTGATGACATCCTAGGTGACAACCCCAAATTAATCCTGGTGCTAGTTACAGTTACCAGGGCTGCACCTCTAATGAGGCGAGGTGAGGCGACGGCCTCAGGCGGCACTTCGGAGAGGGCAGCAGCTGCGGCAATCAGCTTTCTTTTTCTTACTTTTTTTTCCCTAAACTAGTGCAGGGGAGAGGGGCAGCTCTGAAAATAACCCAAGCAGTCATATCCTGCTCTGGTTTAGACCTCTGCGTCTCAGTTCAGGTGGGTCATCACACCTCCTGCGCTGATACGCAGACGTCTTATTGCCGGGGAAGTGAAGAGTTGGCGGCAGCAGGAGCAACGGCAAGGTCAGTAAGTTAAATACTTTTTTTTTGTTTTGTAATAGACCGCTATCTGCTGGAGTATCCCCAGCAGGTAGCAGCCTATTTACCTACCTCGCAGGGCCTGCTCACTGCCGCCCCTGCTTCCTCTTCCACTATAGGCCGCGGAGGGCGGCAGTGAGCAGGCCCAGCCCCAGGCCGCGATCCCACTACCTCTATTTTTATACTCGGGGGTCTTTTCAAATCTCTGAGTATAATAATCAGATCCCCAGGGGAGCTGAGGGAACATAATAAACAGTATTTCTCACCTCTCCGGGATCCAATGTTAATCCTAGCAAGCTTCGGGCTTATACGGTAATGTCTCAGACGTCATGTGGTCTGAGACATTACAATATAGGCCCGAAGCCTGCGCTAGCAGTACCATACAGGCTCGAAGCCTGTGCTAGTAATAACAGCCTGTTACTGCTAGCACAGGCATTGGACCTGTATGGTAAAAGGCTGTTACTGTTAGCACAGGCTTCAGGCCTGTATGATAATGCCCCAGACGTCTGGGACATTATCATACAGGCCCAAAGCCTGTGCTAGCAGTAACAGCCTGTTACTACTAGCACAGGCTTTGGGCCTGTATGGTACTGCTAGTGCAGGCCTGAAGTCTGCTAGGATTAACATCGGATTACGGAGAGGTGATTATTATTATATTTATTATGTTCCCTCACCTCCCCTAGGTCTCTGATTATTATACTTGGGGGTCTGAAAAGACCCCTGAGTATAATAATACTTCATGGGTGGACCACTGTGGGGCATAATAGTTGGGTGGGCAACTGTGGGGAATAATAGAGGTTGTAGGGACCACTGTGGCCCCTGTAACCCCTATTATTAATGCCCAAAGCGATCCCCCCCCCTCCGCCAAACTCTATTATGCCCCACAGTCTATTGTGCCACTGTGGGGCATAATATAGGCTGCCGGGGCTGCTGTGGAGAAGTGAGGAGTCAAAAATGTCTGTGTTGTAAAGTTTACAGAGTCAAGTCACACCTGGAAGAAGTGGTCATGGCGGTCCAAAGGGAAGAGACGAGAAATGTGGGAAGACATCTCTTGTAAGTATTATTGCACGAAATATTACTGCATTGAATTCACTGTTACCACTAGCACCTCCCTCCTTCCCCCCCTCTGCCTGAGGCAGATGATCAAAAGATGAATATCATGAACATCACCCCCCTTCCGGTATTCAGTCGGGAAGGGGGGGACGTCTTTTGATCGCCCGCCTCAGGCAGCAGAGAGGCTAGGTTCACCACTGATAGTTACTCTTACTATAGATGACACATTTCAACAATTACATGATAGTTGAAATGAGATATTAAGCGCTATGGCTTCTAAATGCTTGTGAGTAGATATTGAACATTTCAGCATTTTGGAATATTTCATGGATGCAACCAGTGTCTCCTTTTGCCTTAAAAGAAGAACACTTTCCACCACCTCCATTAACTCCAGCTCTAAGCCGCTCCACTGATTTCTGTGCAGTTGGAATTTTCTCTTTAGCTACCTCTGTTCCCGATCAATCAATGCTGTTAGTTTTGTGCCTGATATGCTACTGAAAGGGTTTTTCCAGGCAGATTTTTTTTTTTTTTTTAATAAAGGTCTGTTAGTGCTAGTAATGGGTTAATAAGTACACCTATATACCTTTAGCAGTGTTTGAAGTGATTTCTGAGTGTCCCTGGCTGCTGTTGGCATTCTCTGCCTTTGTTTCAGTAATGCAGCTTCCTGATGTGCAGCTTCTTGTGAAGCTGCAATACCTCTTCCCTCTCACTCAGCCCTCCTCCTCTCTCACTCCGTTACACTGCCCCGTCTCACTAACCTAGCAATCCTGCTCATTACTAGCCCCTCCCACTCGCCCCTGTTTCTCTTTAGCCTATCAATCCCACCCATTACTAGCCCCTCCCACCCTCCCTCCGTCTCCTTAGCTAACCTATTCCACCCACTACTAGAAGACAGGAAGAGAGGAGGAGCCGCCACAGACACAGGAAGGCTTGGTAAGATAGGGGAGGGGGAAGAGTAATGGTGACATTCCATTTTGGAAGCGGTGAAACGGAATGTCACTGGATTAAAAGAAAGTGTCCCTGGGGTGGTCGCATGACTGCTCCAGGGATATGGGTAATTATAGATTTTTTTTTATAATTGAAGGAAAGGAAGTTAGGTGGAGGAGGGGGTTTAGTTTAGGGGTTTGGTTTACCTTGGACAACCCCTTTAAGCTCTGTTCTGTCAAGTGGGCATTGTCAAGCAAAAGACAACAAGGGGGTGTGATTCAGAGCTCCAATCAGAGGTGGACAATGTCACAGCTCAAAATCATGCTTTTATCTGACAGTACAGAGCCTGAATAGTATATCAGACATCAAAACTAACAGCACTAGACTAGAGAAAAAATTCCAACTGTGCCGGAATCAGTGTAGTAGCAACTATTAAATGATGCCAAGAGATGGACTTTGCAGAGATGGTGAAAAGTCCTCTTTAACCCCTTTTCTCCCCACTGATTTCAGTATAAAATAGGCAGAAGCCTGGTGTCTTCCCGTTCTGTGCATCCACTGAAGAGCTATCGGTGCCGGTACCATAGCTTTTCAGGGTCAGAGCACTGTCGGCTTTCTAATGGTGTATTACACCGCATGTTCCCCAAGAACGTTAAAGGTCCTCTTTAAGCGGACATTTTTTCCATTTTTCGGTTCCGCAGGCTAACCCAGAGAACAGAAACCAGAATGCTAGTGTGAACCTAGAGAAAGGCTAGTTTTACACTTTTCAGTTTGTTGTTATGATGGAATGACAGATACAGACAGAACATCCTTCATTTGTATCCACCACCATTCTCTGCAATCTTAAAAACAAGATGGAAGCTTTCTTTAGTTTTGCTATTTTTTAAAACAATGAATAAAGTCTGATCATAAAAAGCAGATATGCTGTTCTGTATGAATCGTAGTGCTCAGGCCTGCTGAGAGTGTCCACCAGGGGCACACCAAAACCTGGGGCTGTCTCTGAGTAGAGTGCTGCAGGGCCAGAAGATCTTTAGGGGGAAAAAAAATTGTGTCGTCTGCCATTAGTGTAAATCAGGGGTGCTCACACTTTTTCAGCATGTGAGCTACTTTATAAACTGACCGAGGCAAAAGATCTACTACCCACTTCTTGTGGGCGGTGCCGGGGCGTGTCTGTGGGTGGGGCCAGTCATGTGGGCGGGGACGGGTGGAGCGTGAGAGCAGGAGACAGCGGCGTTCTGTGGCTGCCCAGGGATCCCCGGTGTCTGCTTGTTCACAGTGCAGACTGAGAGTTATCTCTGGACACTGGCAGGCTGGGGCTGCAGCAGCCCCGCCTGCCAGTGTCTGCAGATGACTCTCAGCCTGCGCTGTGAACAAGCAGCACCCCGGCTCCCTCCATCCCTAAGAGCGGGGAGCGCGTCATCCCCCGAAGCTGCTGCTGCCTGGCCTGCAAGTGTCTGGAGTGCTTGAGATTCGACTCAGCCTGCACTGTGAACAAGCAGACACCGGGGATCCCTGGCTGCATCCCGCGATCGACCCATACGTTCTTTGCGATCGACCTGTAGATCGCGATCAACGTATTGGGCACCCCTGGTGTAAATGAAACATTTGTATATGCCTACCTTAAATCTAAAATCTAAAAACAAATCTTTTATTAAGACATTCCAGCATTTTTTCTCTTAAAGGGGTTTTCCAATTTCAGACAGATATTGTTTGTATAATGAAAAGTTATACAATTTTCCAATATATTTGTTTATTAATTCCTCTGGCTAGGTGCACATCTACGGCTCTCCGTTGCTCAGGTCTGCTGGGGACCCAAATGATGAAGAGCTGGACCGCTAAAACAGCGGTTACCTGCGGGCATTGGCGGACCTCGATGACTATAATGGAATCCACCATTTTCACACTGAAAGCGGTGGAGAGAAAAGTCCTATGTGCAGGATTTTCTATCCGCTAATATTTGGCTGTTTCTGTAGCCTCATGGTTTTCTAGATTCTAGAGTCTGATTGCTGTCACTCATTCTGCTTACTTCCAGTGGATAAAAAAACATTTTAGCGGTCGCTTCAGGTCGCCTCATGGGAGGTGTGGCGCTGGTCCCAAGCCTCTCCCTGCTACTTCAGAGCAGGTCCGCACGTCGATGCAATGACGTCATCGCGCTCAGACTTCTTTCATTCATCTATGTCAGAGCATAGATGACTATAGTATTGGCGTGCATAGCGTGCATGGCGTGTTTTCAATGGAAGGAAGAGATTGCAGTAGGGTGCTAATGAAAATTAGCATTCGCTGCAGGCAGCTTTGAGACAGAAAATTAAAATGAATCTGAGGTAGATATCCGCCTCAAATTTCTTTTCACTTTCTGACATCTGAACTGATTTTTTTTTTAAGTTTTTTTCTAAAGATTTGCCTGTCTCTGCATCTGTAGGATGAACCCCCAGGGTATAACTAGGAAAGACTGGAAGATTTTGACTGGGCCTCCTTTACTGGCCCCCACCTAATATGTGGACCCCTTCAATGGCCCAAACATGATTCAGCGCCGCACCTCCCATGAGGCGACCTGAAGCGACCGCTTCAGGTGGCGCTATGCCAGGGCCTCGGGAGGGCGGCATTTTTGCTGACCTAAGCCAGTCCAGGACAAGCTGTCCTGGACTGGCTTAGCGTCACCGTGTCTGCAGCCTGACATGGGAAGCAAGCGGTGTATTGGGGCGGCCCTGCTGGACGCAGCGCTGCTCCAGCGGCCGCCCCTCACACTCAGGCAGAGAGCAGGTTCTCTCCCTGCCTGCTCTCTGCCTGCGAACGCGGCTCGCTCCGCTCAGCCCTGCCCCCTTTCCGCTCGTCCCTGCCCCCTTCCCAGCACCGCACCTCCCATGAGGCAACCTGAAGCGACTGCTTCAGGCGGCGCTACGCCAGGGTCTCGGGGAGGGCGGTATTTTTGCTGACCTAAGCCAGTCCAGGGCAAGCTAGGGTCACCGTCACTGAGCGGTGGATTGGGGCGGCCGCTGGAGCAGCGCTGCTCCAGCGGCCGCCCCTCACGCTCAGGCAGAGAGCAGGTCCTCTCCCTGCCTGCTAAAGATGCTCGCTCCGCTCGGCCCCGCCCCCTTCTGCTCGGCCCCACCCCCTCCTACGGGGGTGGGGGGGCTTTCTGATGTCTGCCTCAGGCGGCAGAAACCAATGGTTCACCCCTGATGGTCACCCTGGGACATGTATTGTACTTTGAATGGACTCTAATCTCCCCCCCTTCCTTTTTTTCCCCTTCTTTCACATTTATGTTTTTGGTTTTTGTGTTCTCTATGCTTAAATGTTTTGTATATTTCAAAAAATTTCAATAAAAATTACAGTTAAAAAAAAAAAAAAAAGAAAAAAAGAAGCTCCTCCTCCTCCTCCATTTTCAGTGGGATCAAAATCCTGTGTATGTGCTGTACGCGCGACCACATCAGGTTCAGGCCACGCGTACAGCGCATGCTCTGCCGGCCATCCTTTTTATAGTCCGACAGGAGTGAACAGCGCATGTGCGGGATTTGGATCCTGCTGAAGACAGAGGCAGCTGCTAGGCAGTGAAGAAGAAGAGCTAATCTGGAAGGAAGAGCCCAGGTGGCGGCATCAATGGTATAACATTGTGGTGCTTGGGCACAAGGTATGACACTGTGGTCCTCCCTGACCTTCATGTACATATTTTCCAAAAATTATATTTCAAAAACAGCTGCAAGGAGGCAAGAAAGAGATGTAAGACTAGAATAGCCTTTCTAAAGGTTATTCCAACATGTGCCTACTTAAAAAATGATAAAATGATAGACTACCTTTAAGCAAAAAAAAAAAAAAAAAAAGCACCTTTGTAATAAATAATGGTTAAAAAATTTCTACTGTTTCATATCTACAGCTCCTTATCAGAACATTGCGGATCTTTGGTAACAAATATTAAACAAAGCCTATGTAGTCTTATGCAACAATCAAACTCCCTTTCCTGTATTTCTTGCCAATTTACTAAATATATGTAAGGAACAGCAGGCCACAGATGGACCTGTGATACCAGATCAGACTATGCAGGTGTAGTGGTGGCCAAAGCTGTAGCTGGCATGTCCTGCTTCTCTCCACTGGCTGCCGACTTCTTGTAACGTGGACCCAGAAGACCCCAAGTCTTAGTGCTAATACAGTTTCCAAGACATGTACACACACCCTCTATATTCTTTTAAGGGCCGGCGTTCTAGTCATTCAGTGCATCAATCACAACGCCCACCCCACCTTATTATATAAGGCATAAAGTACCTAGTGTGCTGCAAAGGTGTCCACCATAGAACTGTCATCTGTCCATGTTTGACCTCTGCTTATGTTACCGGTCTCTGAACCTTTTTCACCTGTCACTCTGTCCATGCTGCCAACTGCTATAACCTCTGCCTGGATTGTTGTTATGCACAAACCCTGCTAACTCTGACCTTGGCCTGTCTCCTGTGTCCCTTATTGTGCTGCTATCTACCTACCTGGGTCATCTATCACTGAATGGAGACTACTCCGAAAATGTAGCAACCTGAGATTTCCCTACATATACACATGCATGTTATCCTGTCTCGACGACAAGAAAGTTATCTATATGCCAAGCTGGAAAAGTGTGTTTCCCTGTCGTCCCACCAGCGGCACAATAGAGGGGTATTTTCTGCCCCTGTGTGCTGGTAGGACAGGCGGAATTTTTAATTAGCCAAATAAATTACACATGGCTGGCCCCAATAGACGACCTGATGGAAGGCCTCGCAGAAGACAAAGGAAGATCTTTGCCTCAGGCCTATAGAGGTAGAAGACCGACCCCAGCTAGGGGTCATGGAGCCTCTTCCTATCCTAGAGTTCAGCCTCAAAAACGAGCCAGATTACGCTCTAGAGGCGCAGGTCAGGGCCACACTAGGGAGGAGCCAAAGAAAAAGTCATCCTTTTGAAGGTGCGCTGCTCTCAGTGGCCGAATGACCAGTGGGGGGCCATCTTGCCCACTTCGTCACTGCGTGGAAACATCTCATAGAAGATCCTTGGGTTTTGAGGGTGATAACTCATGGCTACGCCATAGAGTTCAATCAATATCCCCACGACCAGCGGATGGAATCCATAGACTCCATAACGTCCTTCCTTCAATAGGATGAGGTAATGATACCCCTGGATCTAAAGGATGCTTATCTTCACGTCCCAATCTATTATCCACACAGAAGATATCTAAGGATCGCCATCCAGATGTCTGGCCACAGAGAGCACTTTCAGTTCACCTTTGGAATTTCTTCAGCTCCCTACATCTTCACCAAGGTGGTCGCTCCCATCGCCGCCGCACTGAGAATAAGAGGCCTATTCGTGGTTCCTTATTTGGACGACTGGCTCAAAAAAGCTCAGTCTATTTCAATTCTTCAATATCATCTTCAGATCGCCATAGCCTTCCTTCAAGAGTTAGGATGGCTGATCAACTAGGAGAAATCTAAAATAGTGCCAGCTTCCCAGAGGAAGTTCCTCGGTTTTATTCTGGATTCCCAGAACATGCAGATCTCTCTCACCAGCCCAAGGAGATTGAAGATAGAGGCTGCCGCCCGTTTCTTCCTCAAAATTCGGCGCGTTACCATCCGGGCCTCCATGAGGGTTCTTGGCCTGATGTCATCCTTGGCCAGAGCGGTCCCTTGGGCTTTATGGCATTTGTGTCCTCTCCAGATGGAAGTGTTGAGCGCCTGGAACAGGTCTCCATGGGGAGTGCAAAAGAAGATCTGCCTTTCTCCCAGTACCTGTTGTTCCCTCAGATGGTGGATACACCTGAAAGACAGAAGGTCCACAGTTCCACCAGAATGGCTCCTGCTGACTACAGATGCATCCCAGTGGGGATGGGGAGCCCATTTGTACGACAAGACCATACAGGGACATTGGAAATGACCAGAAGAAGGAACCTCCAATCTGAAGGAGCTTCAAGCGGTATACCTTGTCTTGTGTCACTTCGCCCCTCTCCCCAAGGGGAGGGCAGTCAAAGTCCGGTCGGACAATATGACCACAGTGATATACATCAACAAGCAAGGGGGCACCAGGTCTCCACCCCTCTTGAGAACCACAAACTTAATCTTCACTTGGGCAGAGAAAAACCTGTCCCATCTATCCGCTGTTCACATCAAGGGCTCCCTGAACATAGTAGCGGATCAGTTGAGTCGGGGTATTACTGTATCCGGAGAATGGTCTCTACATCCAGACGTGTTTCAACAGATCGTCCAAAGATGGGATCTCCCAGAGGTCGATCTTATGGCGACCCAACTCAACGCCAAGGTGGAAACCTTCTGCTCTTTGTACCAGGAGGACAATCCTTTGGCAGTGGATGCCCTGTTCATCCCATGGAGGTTCAGGCTGTTATACATTTTCCCTCCAGTTCCCATCATACTCAGGGTATTGATGAAGATATGACAGGACCAAGTCTCGGGAATCGCCATAATCCCGTTCTGGCCGAAAAGGACTTGGTTTGCCCAGCTCATGAGGATGAGTCAAGGTGTTTACTGGAGGCTTCCCCCTCTCTCAGAACTGGTAACTCAAGGAGAGCTGGCCTGCCAGGATCCGAGGAGATTCAACCTGACCGCCTGGAGTTTGACCAGTCCCTATTAAGGAATAGCAGACTCTCAAGAGCCGTCCTGAAGACGCTTACATGTGCCCGGGCGGAATCAACTAACAAAACTTACTGCAGAATCGGTAATATATTTAATTCCTGGTGCCGGGAACGTGTGGTGGACTCCTTGGATTCCCCAGTCAAGGCGATCCTGGACTTCCTTCAGGACAGGCTAGACAAAGGGCTCTCTGTTGCCACCCTGAAAGTACACGTAGCCACTTTGTCCGCCTATCTGGGGAGGCATCTATCTCAAAACTCTCTAATAAGCACCTTTTTAAAGGGTGCTGGGAGGTTGAGACCAGCAGTCACTGCCTGCGTCCACAAATGGGACCTCAGTAAAGTCCTGACAACACTATGTGAAGACCCTTTCGAGCCTCTAGAAGACGCAGAGCTGAAGTTCCTCACCTTTAAAACAGCTTTCCTCCTGGCCATAACTTCGGCCAAGAGGGTAGGTGAGTTGCAGACATTCTCCTCTGAAGAACCTTACACCATCTTCTTTGAGGATAGAGTCCAGCTCAGGTACCTCCCTGGATTTAGGGCTAAGGTACCTTCTATTTCCAACATGGAGCAGTTGGTTACGTTACCGGTATTCCACTAGTCTCCGTCTTCAGTGGATGAAATCAGATACCATACCTTGGATTTATCCAGATGTCTGAGGATCTATATAGAGCGCACTCGCCCCTTCAGGAAAGCAGAAAACCTCCTCGTCAACTTCGTAGGAAGACAGAGGGGCCTCAAGGAGTCTAAATCCACCATATCCAGGTGGGTGAAGGAGGCTGTTAAAACTGCCCTTTCAGCTCAGGGCCTGCCTTCCTGAGAGCACATTCTACGAGGTCGGTGGCGACCTCATGGGCCGAGAAGCAGGCTTTGCCTCTAGAGCAAATCTGCGTCACTGCCAGGGGCGTAACTACCGTGGTAGCAGCAGTAGCAGCTGCCACAGGGCCCGGGCCATTAGGGGGCCCGGTGACAGCCGCTACCGCTGCGGTTTTTTTTCAATAGGCAGTTACGGGCCCTATTCACTTGCCGATCCTGGCTGGGCCGGGATCGGCAAGTGACACCGCGGGCCCCACAGGGGCTATCATTATACTCAGGGGTCTTTGCAGACCCCCGAGTATAATGACCGGCGGATCGGGAGAGGTAATAAACATAAAAAACTGTTACTTACCTCTCCGCGATCCTGCCAGGCCTCCGTCCTACTGTTGTCTGACGTCACATGAACCTAGCATGCTTCCCGGGTCATGTGACGTCCGACGTCATTAACGAAGGACGCGAGAGGAGGACAGCACAGGAGCCGGGGAACAGGTAAGAAGCAACAGTGGGTTTTTTCTTTAATGTTTTTATTCCCGATTTAGTCTCCGATTATTATACTCTGGGGTCTGAAAAGACCACAGAGTATAATAATTGTTTATGGGTGTCCACAGAGGGACACTATTGGGGTTAACACTGTGTGTGCAGGGGACACTATAGGGGTTAACACTGTGTGTGCAGGGGACACTATAGGGGTTAACACTGTGTGTGCAGGGGACACTATAGGGGTTAACACTGTGTGTGCAGGGGACACTATAGGGGTTAACACTGTGTGTGCAGGGGACACTATTGGGGTTAACACTGTGTGTGCAGGGGACACTATTGGGGTTAACACTGTGTGTGCAGGGGACACTATTGGGGTTAACACTGTGTGTGCAGGGGACACTATTGGGGTTAACACTGTGTGTGCAGGGGACACTATTGGGGTTAATACTGTGTGTGCAGGGGACAGTAAGTAAGGGACATAATAGAGTGCGGAGGAGGGGGTCAGTCGAGGTCTTCGGCGTCAGTTGGGATGGGGGGGGGGGCCCCATGTCAAAAGTTCGCCACGGGGCCCCGCCATTCCTAGTTACGCCACTGGTCACTGCTGCATGGTCCTCAGACTCCACTTTCACCAAACACTACAGATTATGTAACCGTTCTGTAGAAGCCTCCAGGCGTGCGGTACTAAACTCAGTTGAGTGACAAAACCCGCCCTAGGGGATTATTTGATATCTCCCTGTATTGTGCCGCTGGTGGGATGATAGGGAATGGATGATTATGTAGATAATCTGTTTTCCCTTAGTCCCAACAGCAGCACAAGGCTTCCCGCCCTATTTTTGCAATGACTATTGTGAAAAAAAGAAACAAACAACTTTTTTAACAAGTATGTATATTAATGACCCAAAACCAACAACAAAGTAAGTATGACACCTTCTTATATAAGTAGCAATGAAGCAACTATTATAATTTCATATCAAAATTTATGAGGCATCAAAAAATATGGACATACATGAAAAAACAAATGTAAGTATAGGGAAAAAATTGGAAAGATAGGGTACCAAGATGAAATCAGATCCCCATGTATTGCTACATAGCACCTAAAAAAGGTATATACACTGTCTCAATATTGCCATTTTGTACTAGTCTCATGCTGTTACCCACAACCAATGAAGCGGCCGGAGTGGATATAAATACTGTATGCCAATATATCAATAGTCAAGTACCCCTCAGCAGGGAAACATATCCTGGGCCACTAATAGCCGTGAAAACTGTCTCTGCATAACACTAAGAGCAGCACAGAATAAAGAAGACTCAAGACTTACCCATGTGGGTAGTGTGGTGTGAGCAACCAGGGGACCGGTCCCTATTCTCCAATGGCGCGACGCGCGTTTCGGCACGCAGCACGTGTGACGAAGGCTGCGTGTCGAAACGCGCGTTGGGCCATTGGAGAATAGGGACCGGTCCCCTGGTTGCTCACACCACACTACCCACATGGGTAAGTCTTGAGTCTTCTTTATTCTGTGCTCTATTTATATCCACTTCGGCCGCTTCATTGGTTGTGGGTAACGGCATGAGACTGTCTCAATATTGCCATTTTGTACTAGTGTATATACCTTTTTTAGGTGCTATGTAGCAATACATGGGGATCTGATTTCATCTTGGTACCCTATCTTTCCAAATTTTTTCCCTATACTTACATTTGTTTTTTCATGTATGTCCATATTTTTTGATACCTAATAAATGTTGATATGAAATTATAATAGTTGCTTCATTGCTACTTATATAAGCAGGTGTCATACTTACCGTGTTGTTGGTTTTGGGTCATTTGCTATTATGGTAAGGACACAAAAGTGGGTAGGGCCAGTTTACTATAATTTCATTAGGGGATACAGTACATCACAGTTATATCCCTATTTTGTTTTGTGCATCTTTTGTTCGATACTTGTCAAGTATGTATATTTGTATATAAAATTGCGTGTATATTATACTCTTGTACTAACACACAGGGGAGGGTCATGGTGCCCTTTTATAGGGGTCAGCCATGTGTAATTTATTTGGCTAATTAAAAATTACACCTGTCCTACCAGCACACAGGGGCAGAAAATAACCCCGTATTGTGCAGCTGTTGGGTCTAAGAGAAAACAGATTATCTATATAATCATCCATTTCTGTCTTCTGCCTTTCTTGGGACACATTGTTTCAGATCAAGGTCTGCAGATGGACGCAGAAAAACTTACTATGATTCTGAACTGGGCTCTTTCTTTGGGACTATGCTTTAAAAAGATTCATTGGCTTCATCAATTCATAGTTTATTCTGGGATTCTCAACTTGTGTCTTTAGCAGCACTTACCAGGATGGAGGTGAAAGCAAAGAAAGCAGAAAAGCACCTTTCTGGAATTGTCCCTTTGAATGGCAATATTATTGTTAGGGCACAATGAACAGAATACAGTGATGATCCCTCTCTAGTTTCCAGCACACAGTATAAGGTCGCCTAGATGGCCCCATTTAGTATTAAGCACCCTAAGTGGCCCACAAAAAGTATAATGCCCCTCAGTGGCTCCCACATAGTATAATGCTACCTTAGTGGCTCTCATAGAATATAATTTCCTTCAGTGGCCATTGACATAGTAAGATGCTGTAGCACTGACATTCTGCCTGATGAAGGTCCTAGAGAGACTGGTCCTGACACACCTACGCCCTCTAGTGTGCTCTGGACCCCCTCCAGTTTGCCCACCGGCCGGGCATTGGGGTAGATGACGCCATCCTCCACCTTCTCTCTCACCTGGAGAAACCCAGAAACACTGTGAGAATAATGTTCTTTGATTTCTCCAGTGCTTTCAACACCATTCAGCCAGGGTTATTGAGGGAGAAGTTGAACTTTGGTGGAGTGGACCATCACCTGTCCAACTGGATCCTAGACTACCTCACAAACCTCCCTCAGTATGTGAGAGCCTGGGACTGTGTGTCTGACACTGTGATCTGGAGTACGGGGGTACCACAAGGCTGTTACTTACAGAAGTACTCCGATGACTCTACTATAGTAGGCCTTATCACTGATGGTGATGATAGGGAATGCAGAGACTTAAACCGGGATTTTGTTGAATGCTGCCAGCAGAACCATCTCAGGATTAATACTGGGACGACCAAGGAGATGGTGGTGGACTTTAGTAAACGGAGAGGTGCTCCGACCCCAGTGGAGATCCAAGGATCCATGCATTGAGATAGTCAAGACCTATAAGTACCTGGGCGTGCTCCTCAATAATTAATTAGACTCGGCTGATCACCTGGAGGCACTGCACAGAAAGGGCCACAGCAGACTCTACCTGCTCAGGAGGCTGAGGGCCTTCGGAGTCCAGGGGACACTTCTTAGGGCCTTTTTCAACTCTGTGGTTGCTTCAGCCATCTTTTTCGGTGTGGCCTGCTGGGGGAGCAGTATATCAACCAGGGACTGAAATAGACTTGACAGGCTGATCAGGAGGGCCAACTCAGTCCTGGGGAGCCCCCTAGACCCACTACAAGTGGTGGGTGACAGAAGGATACTGTCCGTGGTGAGCTCCATGCGGGAGAACAAATCCCATCCCGTGTATGGGACCTTGATGGCACTTGGCAGCACCGTAAGTGACCGTCTGCTTCACCCCAAGTGTGAGAAGGAGCGCTATCGTAGGTCCTTCCTTCCAACCGCGACCAGGCTGTATAATCTACTTCAGACCATGCGAAGATCACTCTGCACAGAACACTAATGATTATGATTATGAAGTCTCCTTTCTTCTTCTTCTGTTCCTTAGCTGCTATGGACTCCTAGTATATATTCTCTTCTCAGCATATGTGTGCCTACGTCTGTAATATATTACTGTGTATTATCCTGTATCTGTATTACTATGCTGCTGTAACATACTGAAATTTCCCCACTGTGGGACTATTAAAGAATTATCTTATCTTATGCTCCAGTATTGTACAATATAATGCCCCCTTAAAGCGGACCTTTCATGTCCTCGGGCACATGCAGTTTCAAATACTGCTAGAAAGCCGACAGTGCGCCGAATTCAGTGCATTGTTGTCTTTCCTGTTATGTGCTCTGGCAAAAGAGATATCGGTGTCCCTAACAATATCTGTTCATTGTCAGAAGAACAGTCCTGACAGCCTAGTTGGGCTGTGAGGAATGCCCCTACTGACAGTCTGTACTGTCAGAGGGGGTGTTCCTTACCGCCCAGGAATGGCACTGAGTAGTGAGGAACACCCCCCTCCTCCTGACAGTACTTGCCCATAGACTAGTACTGGGGGCGCTCCTCACAGCTTAGCATCATGGCTGGGCGGTAAGGAACGCCCCCTCTGATAGTACAGAGCTAGGAACAGGACTGTCAGGAGGGGCATTAAAGGGGTTGTCCCATCACAAGGATCCTATCTATACTGCTTGTTAATGTGGATGCAAGACTTTTCCTAAATACATTGCTTCAGCAAAACTGCTTTGTTTGTCCACTATCTTACTTTATTCAATTCTTTGTGGCCACAGCCCTGACTTATCTGCTCAAAAGTCAAGTGATGTATCTGCTGCTCTCAGGGGGAGGGAGGAGGGGCTAAGTGCACGGGAGCGAGCCTGTTTCTAGCTATTCCTGTATCTACACCACGTGACCTACCTTCCTGCTTTCATTTCTTCTGTTCTCCCAGTTATCAGGCTAGCTAATTCAATTGTGTTCATTATGGCAGAGACAGGCAGTCTCTGTATGTAACACAGAATGGAGTTGCTGCTGCCTGTACATCATAGTCCAATATGGGTGGGCGGAGCTACACGCTAATTTGGGGGTGGAGCTAAACGGTAGGTTGCTTGTGAAACCCCGCCCACCAAATGATGCAAGAAACCAGGAAGAAAGAAGATTTTACAGCAGTGAAGACTGGAGAGTATGCGACGTGGGAATACCCCTTTAATCACAGCCCAGCTACACTGTCATGAACGTCTGAGGGTGAAGAGGTATTGGTAATTGCACCGATATCTCCAGCCCCAAGGCACATAACAGGAAAGGAGAGTAAAGGTCCGCAGCTCTTGCTCGTGATAAAAAAGTATATTTTATTCCATTATTTTAAAATTTGGCAAAGAACACCATAACAAAAAAGTAAGAAAGAAAGAAAATACAAAAAGTAAAAATAAAAACGTTAAATATCACATCTCTGGCTTGGCTGACGCGTTTCAAAACCGCAAGGGTTTCTTAATCATAGCCTGATGGTTGCCATCTTGGCAACCATCAGGCTATGATTAAGAAACCCTTGCGGTTTTGAAACGCGTCAG
Source organism: Leptodactylus fuscus (assembly GCF_031893055.1). Lineage (NCBI taxonomy): Eukaryota > Metazoa > Chordata > Amphibia > Anura > Leptodactylidae > Leptodactylus > Leptodactylus fuscus. The sequence continues at coordinate 197,046,756 of NC_134265.1, forward strand.
CCAAGCCAGAGATGTGATATTTAACGTTTTTATTTTTACTTTTTGTATTTTCTTTCTTTCTTACTTTTTTGTTATGGTGTTCTTTGCCAAATTTTAAAATAATGGAATAAAATATACTTTTTTATCACGAGCAAGAGCTGCGGACCTTTACTCTCCTTTTCACATTTGGATTCTTTTTTCTTCTCCGAGTCCAGAAGAAATAGGTCGTGCACCTTGCATCGGTCGGTGAGTTCCTATATTGGTTCTTTTTTCCTTTTTTTTTGTTATTACATAACAGGAAAGTTGACAATGCACTGTTGGCTTTCTAGCGGTATATAAAACCGCAAGTGCCCGAGGACATGAAAGATTCTCTTTAATGGCCTATCAGTAAGTAAAAAACATCTGTAGTTGCGTCATACAATATAATTCTCCCCAGTGGCCCACCACACAGTCATATGCCCCTGCAGTAGCCCCCCTAGAATATAATGACCTTTCAGTGGCCTATCACAAAATAAGAAATAAAGAAAAAAAAAAACATGCACACACTCACCTACCCCATTTCCATGGATCTGTCTAAAGACTCCTGCTCCAAACTGTCTCTGGCTCAGCGTTCATCACACCTTCCTGGTAGCTCCACGGTGCTCCTCCACTGTATTCAACTGTATCTGTATCCTGAGGAAGCAGATAGAGTTGAAATCAAGAGCTAGAGCTGCTGTTTGAGACAGCGGGATGGTGCCTGAAATGTAAACTGTCCTGTTTTATCTGGAATAGCCATAGGACCAGATGAAGGTGCAATGTTGGCCATATGCATAAAGCAGTTGTGGGAGAAGAGGGAATAAGTAGGTGCAGTTAAAATTAGGAAACAGACTATCTCTCTTTAACCTTGAGGGTCTACTTTGACAGGTTTGTCCCCAAACACACGGCATGATCCCTAGAATATGCTGATAACTACGGGGCAGATGTATTAAGACTGGCATTTCTATCACTCACTGTCACCATTAGGGCTCACAAAATAAAATTCTTTATCAGTATGTCTTTGGAGTATGGGAACCGCATGGGACCGCAGAAAAGTTTTATTGCTCCCAATAAGAGAAATTAAATATTAGGCCTAAAGTTCTGATATTCTTTGATAGCTGACTGAAATAAAGAAGACGTTCAAGACTTTTAGGTATATTCATCAACTTCATATATACTATATATACACACACACACATATATATATATATATATATATATATATATATACACAGATTTGGAAGCCGTTTGAAGAAGTGAGATTGAATAATGTCGCTGAGAAAGTTAAGCGTGTACTTCTCAGTAAGTTAGTAATAATAACAAGGGTGGTGAGAGATTAGAGTAGTAGGCCAGGACTCTTGGTCTCTTTGTAAATACTTGAGGTGGGTGTGGTTGGCTTGTGTCGGCCAGTGCCAGGATGTGTCTGATCACCTGTCTACGGCATGTGCTGAGAGAGGAGAAGCAGTCAAAACAGGAATGTGACCCCCTCTCTGCCGGAAGTGATGTGTGTCTTGTTTGTATCTATGTTAGTACTTTACTAGAAGAATGTAGAAGGCTCTGATTTGCTGCCATCTGGTGGCAAATGCTGGAGCTACAGTGACACTGCCATTTTTGTTCTTTCCCTGAGGGTGCCATACAAACTAATTATAATGTAGACACATGGCGTCTTTGTTCTCATTCTGCTTCATTAAGAGGCCACAATAACATTTTTAAACAATGTCTACTACAACTTAGGGTACATTTAGAACTGAGGGAAATGAGTGTTCTATATATATAAAACTTTACAACTTGTGCTGTGCTGAGCTGAGCTGAGCTGTGCGAGAGACTACATGGTGATGTGGGATGTGAATCAGAATATTTTGTGGCTTGGAAGCAGGTAGGGCTATGTAGTAACATCATTAAATTGCATCTGTTGCCCCCAAGCTACTAGCAGCAAAGCCAGGAGTGGACTCTAGGAGAACGGGGAGAGGTCAGTATTATAGTGCACTAGCTTTTACCCGTGACTTCGTCCGCGGAACCCTGTCCCCCTGCGGGACCCACCTGGTGCGCAGGCTTGTTCCTTTGCCTTGTGTCCGCAGTGGGCCCTTCCTACACCTGTGGGTTCATGGACCCTCGGGGCCCACCCTGCGGCCCGCTGGAACTGTTTACCTCCTCTCCCTCCTGGCGCCCGCCACCCCCCTTTCTCCCTACCTGCTTCCCCATGTGGTCAGTCCTTCCTCCTACCCCGTGCCCCTTTGCCCCCCAGGAACGTGCCCCCTTCCCCCTCTAACCCATTGCCCCCTTCTCCCGTGTTACCTACTCCATGCCCCCTTTTATCCCCTACCCCATGCCCCCTTCCTCTGTCTTACCTACCCTGTGCCCCCCACCCTGCGGCCCGCTGGAACTCTTTACCTCCTCTCCCTCCTTGCACACGCCACCCGCCTTTGTCCCTACCCGCTTCCCCATGTGGTCACCTCTACCCCATGCCCCCTTCCCCATCTTACCTACCCCGTGCCCCCTTTTCCCCCCACCAGACCCTGCCGACCGTGTGTCCCCTTTTCCCCTACCAACCTGTGGCCCCAGCCTCACCACAGCCTGGGCTTCCCGTGCACCGATGTTCCGACTTGTAGCGTCCAGAGACGGCAGACGCTGCGGGACTGCTGGCTGAACCGGCGTTCCAGAGCGCAGCGCAGACAACCCCCTGTCCAGCCGCGGCAGAATACTGCGGTCCCGTGGTGAGGCCACACAGGTGGGGCAGCGTATGGACTTGTCGCTGGCCCAGAGAAGAGGCCCCTGTGCAGGACGCTCCGGACCTCTCAGAGACGCCATGTTGGTGTGGACGGCGGCCGGATGATAACTCCGCCCACATAGAGAAGCGGCACCCAATCAGGTGAGCTGCTGAAGGGGCTGGGATGATGTCATCCTAGGTCCTACAGCATGGCAGGTCCTGCAGCGAATTGAACCGTGAGAAGCAACGGGCACGGGAGTGAATTGCGGTGGTGTATGGGAATTCCATGTAGCCTATCGTTCAATCCGGGACCCAAGATATGTATGTACGCATTTTCAGACAAATCCGTTCACCTGTGTAGGTGTGATTGAGGAACAAACATCCAAACACACATACTTTCACCTTTATAATATTAGTAGGATACCTCCCAACTTTTGTAGAGCAGAAAGAGGGACAAAATGTAAGCTCCGCCCACTTTTATGTTGACTCCACCTATTCTCATTCATTTTTCATGTGCTCCCACACCGTATAATCCTCCTACAGTCACCCGTAAATATGTCCCCCTCCATCTCTCCCCTAGTTTAATATACACCCTTCATCTGATCCTAGTTTCATGTCCCCCTCCATCTCTGTCCCCAGTTTCATATCACCCCAATTTCATGTTCCCCCCGTCTCTGCCCAGTTTCATGCCGTTCTCCCCCCCTTCATCTGCCCCTAGTTTCATGTCCCCCCTCCATCTCTGTCCCCAATTGGGAGCCACAATAAGAGGGTATTATAGTGTGAGGCCCGCAAGAAGAGGGATTATAGTGTGAGAGGCACAAGAAGAGGGCATTATAGTGTGGGAGCCACAATAAGGGCTATTACAGTGTGGGGCCCACAAGACGAGGGCATTATAGTGTGGGAGCCACAATAAGGGAGTATTATAGTGTAAGGCCCGCAAGAAGAGGGATTATAGTGTGGGGTCCACAAGAAGAGGGATTATAGTGTGGGGCCCACAATAAGGGGGTATTACAGTGTGGGGCCCACAAGAAGAGGGCATTATAGTGTGGGAGCCACAATAAGGAGGTATTATAGTGTGTGGAGGTTACACTGAAGGACAGCTATATTGTATGGGGGCCACAATGATGGTGCATTGTTATGTGTAGGGGTCACATTTAGGGGGATTATAGTGTGTGGGTCATATTGAGGGAGCATAATATTGCGCAGTGGCCACAAGGAGGGAACATTGTACTGTGAGGGCCTCAAGGGGGACAATATACTGCATGAGGGTCACAGGGAGAACTTTCTATTGTGAGTGTCACAAGGGGGGATTATAATGTGTGGGGACATAAGGAGGCACTGTATGGGGCACTATGAGGGCATTAAACTCTGTAGGGTCCACTGAAGAGGCTTTATACTATGTGGATGAGAAAGGGGACTGGATGGGACTGAACATGGCCCAAGGGGCCATTGATGGAAGTATTCTTGAGTGTCTTACTGTACTGTACAGTGCAGCAGCTCCATGAATTCTAAGAGTCATATAATTTCATACTGTACTGTGTGTGTCCATGAAGATCAAAGGCACTTTTTTTTTTGCACATTTCTAATAATTTGGCTACAGTTTTTCCCTAAGTAACTCCCCCCCTCACCCAAAAACAAACAAAAAAAAACCCCAGTGATATACATTATCACTACCTCTTTTTTTCCCCCCTACAATGGGTCTGTTTTATCATTACAAAACTTTAGTCATACACAAGTTACAACACCCCTGCAGGGAAAAGTGAATTCATGTACTGCTTATGCTAACACTAGTACGGTCGCTGTTTCTTTCCATTATAATGAACTTTTTGTTGCGCAAGACTTGTTTGTTCTTTAAAAATTGCCCTACATTACACTACATTTAGTACTCATTTAATTGAGTTTTTGTTGCATAAAAGTGTCAATATAAAAAAAAAAAATGATAAAAATAAGGGTAATTATTAAAGAAAATGTGGTGTTGGTAGTTGTAGATAGGTTTCAAGTTCAGGCATCTCCTATATGGGAATTTTTCTCGATTGCCATATGACCAATCTGCTGTGGTTGTCCAAACACAAGTGCAGAAAGTTTAGGAACCTTTTGTACAAGCTTGAATCAGAGTCTTCTGAGGCCTCTTCCAATTCCATATAGTGAGCCACAGCCAAAAAGTGCTGCAGGAAAAACAGAGGTGAAAACGCATTGCAGTTTTTCCCACAGCACTTTTCACAGGAAGGCTGCACGTCCACTGCAGAAAAAAAAAAAGTTTCCTCAGATCAGAATTGATAGGTTTTTTTAGCGCAGTTTTTGAAATTGCAGCTGGAACCACATCAAAACTACATGCACGTCTTCTGTTGCAGTTTTGATTCAGTTGTAACTACATCACAACTTCCCCATGTGACTGCATGCTCAAAGCTACATCAACCTATACTTTCCACCTAGAACAGGGGTGCCCAATACATCGATCACGATCTACCGGTCGATCGCAAAGGACGTATGGGTCAATCGCGGGATGCAGCCAGGGATCCCCGGTGTCTGCTTGTTCACAGTGCAGGCTGAGAGTCGACTCTCAGCCTGCGCTGTGAACAAGCACTCCGGACACTTGCAGGCCGGGCAGCAGCAGTTCCGGAGGATGATGCGCTCCCCGCTCTTAGGGATGGAGGGAGCCGGGGTGTTGAGAGTCATCTCCGGACAATGGCAGGCGGGGCTGCCGCAGCCCCAGCCTGTCAGTGTCCAGAGATAACTGTCAGCCTGCGCTGTGAAGAAGCAGACAGCAGGGATCCCTGGGCAGTCACAGAACGCCTGTCTGCTGCTCTCACGCTCCGCGCCGACCCCGTCCACAGGCTTGCCACGCCCACTGGCCCACTCCAGCCCCGCCTACAAGAAGTGGGTAGTAGATCTTTTGCCTTGCCAGTTTATAAAGTAGCTCACATGCTGAGAAAGTGTGAGCACCCCTGACCTAGAACATACAAAAATTCACCTTTTACTGAATCCATACAGTATGGGGGACCAGTGAAATGGCAACTGTATAGGCCATACTGTGGGCCCTTCACTGTTCCATTTTATAGCATTATTTACTTACCTGTCAGGTCACCAGTCCTGCTCTGGACACAGTGTTGGAACACCCAAGCCAGAAGAAGGGGCCAGAGAAAGGTATTGACACTTGTTCCTTACCCTTGCAGCTTGTAGGCAACAGGCTTTACTTGTAACAGAATCAGATCAAGGCGCCACTTCTCCCCATTTCTGCGATCCGGCTGTATTTTTAACAACCAGATCATCAGAACCAGGAAGAACTTTCTGCATCTACTTACAAATCCATGCCCCTGCTGATGGCCTCCTCTTCCTTCTTTAGCCCTCCATGGACCCTTTGCACTGCACATCAGCTCTGTGATTACCAGTGGTTTAACAACCGGGGTAGCAGGGGTAGTAGCTCCCACAGGGCCTGGGATATTAGGGGCCCGGCGACAGCCGCTACCGCTGCGTTTTTTTATTTTATTTTAATTATTAGGCCGTTACCAGCTGAAGTTACTCCAGCCGGTAACAGGCCCTATTTACTTACCAATCCTGGCAGGGGCCGGGATCAGTAAGTGATGCCACGGGCCCCACAAACACTATTATTATGCTCGGGGGTCTTTTCAGACCCCCCCCCCCCAGTGTAATGATCGGTGGTCCGGGAGAGGTAAGGGAACATAAAAACACATTTAGTTACCTCTCTGCGCTCCATACAGGCATCAGGCCTAGTTGTGCGACATCACTTGACTGGGATCTTCATCCCCCCGGGTCATGTAACGTCCTGACGTCATTGAACATGGCCGACACCTCCCAGGACTGCAGCGGAGCCGGGGATAGGTAAGTGACAGGTTTTTTTATATTTGTATCCACCTCGGTCTCCAATTCTCTGGGGTCTGAAAAGATGCATGTCAAAAGTTTGCCATGGGGCCCCCGCCATTCCTATTTATGCCACTGGTTATTACATAATGTGCAGTGCTAGGGGGTTCCCTGAGGCTGAAGAGAGAAGAGGAGGATGCAAGCAGAAGGGGGGAAGGTAAGTTAACAGAGGTTGTTATTGGACTTTCAATGCTTATTAAAAATAAAAAAAACTATGGGGTCAGGTATGGCCCCCTGAGGGCATGGAGCCCATTAGGGGATTCACCAGTACCCCACTGGGCCAGTCCGTGCTTGGGCTAGAGAGAATATTCCAACTGTGCTGGCATCAGTGGAACACCGCCTATTAACACATGTTAAGAACTTGAATTGGTAAATACTTCACATTAAATGAATCCTATCATTAAAATCAAATTTTTTGTCTCTACCATGTAGGGATAGTCTATTCGTCTGTGTAAGCGGCCATTCTCTTGTGGCCGGCGGGCATGCACAGTTGGCTTTGCCCTAGGCCCGAGGCCTAGAAGTTTGAAGACAACCACCAGAAGAAGATGCGAAGAAGACCCATTCCTGAAGAAGATGGAGGTGGTGCTGGAGAGCTCTCGCAGCATTGGGGACGCCCCCAGTGCTGTGAGAGAACTCATTTGCATACCGGCAAAAACCGGGAATGGCGTGGAGAAGACATCTATAGGTAGGAGACAAATAGCCTTTCTTAAGGCTATTCCTACATTGTAGGAACAAAAAAATTTGATTTTAATGATAGGATCCCTTTAGGGTGAATTCACACTGAGTTCACACTGAGTATACGCTAGCTTATTCTGAAAGTAAAACATGTTTAGAATCAGTGGCGTATAAAGCAGTTCCCATTCATTTCTATGGGAGCCGGCATACGAGCGCTCTCCATAGAAATGAATGGGCTGCTTTTTTCACTACGAGCAGTCCCATTGAAGTGAATGGGATGTGCTCGCGTGTACGGCTCGGCATGAGCAGAGCTAGCCGTACACGCGGGCACTTTCCATTCACTTCAATGGGAGTGCTCGTAGTGAAAAAAAGCAGCCCATTCATTTCTATGGGGAGTGCTCATATGCCGGCTCCCTTAGAAATGAATGGGAACTGCTTTATACGCCGCTGATTCTGAACGTGTTTTACTTTCAGAATAAGCTGGCGTATACTCAGTGTGAACTCACCCTTAGGCTGGTTTTACACGACCGTAGTGGTTTTTGCGGTCCGCAATTTGCGGATCCGCAACACAAATTTCACTTTAAAAATTCATTCCGCAGACATCCGCAAATTGCATCTGCAACGTTCCGTGTGTATCAGTATTATGCGGATCCGCAAAAAACAAAACACAACACAAAACACACACGTTGATATCCGCAATTGCGGATATACACTGATGTATGTTCAGTGTATATCTGCAAAAATGCACGCGCCCATAGACTTCAATTGGACCTTCTGTGCCGTGCCGTAAAAGCACGGCCATTACGGACATGCGGTATACTGTTCGGACCACGGTTGCGGCACGCCACACCACTGACAAAATCTACGATCGTGTAAGAGGCCTCATAGAAAATTATGGGACCGTAAACGGTCCGCAATTTTGAACCCGCAATTGCGGACCATTTGCGGTGCAAAACTACGGTCGTAAGACCAGCCTTAAAGTGTAGTTGTCCAGCCATGTATAAAATCTACATACAGTTTATATGCTAACCCTAATCCTATGCGAACCTTCCCCTTTCGCCGCCCGAGGCGAACTAAAGAAAGCCGCCCCCCCCACCACCGGGAGGAGGGGGCGTGGCGGAGCGGGCGTGGTGAAGTGCAGGGGGCAGGGCTTAGCACCGTTCGCCGGCAAAAAGCAGGCACGGAGACGACCTGCTCTCTGCCTGAGCGTGAGAGGAGGCTGCTGGAGCAGCGCTGCTCCAGTGGCCTCCCCAAACCACCGCTCGGTGCTAAGCCAGTCCAGGACAGCTTGTCCTGGACTGGCTTAGATAACCAAAAATGCCGCCCTCCCTGAGGCCCTGGCATAGCGCCGCCTGAAGCGCTCGCTTCAGGTCGCCTCATGGGAGGTGCGGCGCTGGACCTACATATAGGGAATTTAGATTGTGAACCCTATTTGGGAATATGGTGGCTCTATGAATAACCTGCCTTGTGTCACTATTTCTTTGACTTATGGATAACCTGCCAAAAGGAGACAGTTTCTAGCCATTATCACTTACATTTTGCAATTTTGGGCATTTTTCCTCTGCTCACCTGTACTGCTGTGAATAGAGTACTAGTTTTGTAATAGAAAGCTCCTATTTAGCATCAACCTAAGCCTCTGTGTTGGTTTTGCTGCTCAATCCACTCTGAACTCCAGACTTCTACACAGTCCAGTCATATTAATGTGACCACCGCCTACTTTTGACGTCAACGTTAAATAACCAATCGCAGAAAGCACGTGTCATCATCCATTTGGCTGCACTCATCATTGTGGAAGGCACGATGGATCAACACTAGAGATGAGCGAACGGCGTTCAATCGAATTGATATTCGATCAAATATCAGGCCGTTCGAGGTGTTCGATTCCAATCGAACACCAGGTGGCAAACTCACTAAAGATGCGATTCCCCTCCCACCTTCCCTGGCGCGTTTTTTGCACCAATAACTGTGCAGGGGAGGTGGGATAGGAAATACAACAGCGTAGGCAGTGAAAAAAAAAAAAAAATCGGAAAAAGGAATTGGCGGCCGGAAACAGATAACCTCCAATTTAGACAAATGGTGGATTTACCATTCGACTAATTTGGGACTGTGAACTATACGAATGTGAGACAGGGATAGATGTACAGGCAGGGTTAGCTAGGGATTACCTTTATTTAGGGGGGAATGTCACTCACCCAGCTCTTTGGGGCTCTATCTTGTCGGGATCCCTGTCAGCTTGCGATATGCGCGAGCTGACTTTTTCCCATAGGAATGCATTGGCCAGCATTGATTGGCCGAATGCCCGTACACTGGCCAATCAACGCTGGTCAATGCATTTCTATAGTGAGATATAGCAGAGCCCGTGCGGTTAGCCCGGCTACTCCAGACACCGGAGATGAAAGAGCTCTGCACTACACCCAACCATCCCTCCAGCTACTCCTCCTGTACTAACGCAACTAGCTCAGGGTTTGTAGTACTAACATACTCAGCTGGACTATTCCTTAGTACTACTAACACGCTCAGATCGGCTATTACACTAAGGAATAGTCAAGCTGAGCGTGTTAGTAGTACTAAGGAATAGCCAAGCTGAGCTAGTCGTGTTAGTACAGGAGAAGTAGCTGGAGAGATGGTTGGGTGTAGTGCAGAGCTCTTTCATCTGTCCGGAGTAGCCGGGCTAACCGCACGGCCAGCTCTGCTATATCTCGCTATAGAAATGCATTGACCAGCGTTGATTGGTCAGTCTACGGGCTTCGGACAATCAACGCTGGTTCTGCCTGAGGAGGCGGAGTCTAAAATCGGACCAGAATGGAAACTGCTGTGGACCAATTTTAGACTCCGCCTCCTCAGGCAGAACCTGCGTTGATTGGCCGAATCCCGTAGACTGTCCAATCAACGCTGGTCAATGCATTCCTATGCGAAAAAGTCTGCTCCGGCATATCGCAAGCTGACAGGGATCCCGACATAATAAAGGTATTGATGCCCCCAGACATGCTTCCCCTGCTGTCCCACTTGCTTTCCAGGGTGTTGGCATCATTTCCTGGGGTGTCTTAGTGGACTTGGTGACCCTCCTGAGTCGAATGGTAGGATCCCCTGTACCGAAGCATTTTCTTCCATAGACTATAATGGGGTTCGATATTCGATCGAATAGTCGAATATTGAGCGGCTATTCGAAACGAATATCGAATCTCGAACATTTTACTGTTTGCTCATCTCTAATCAACACAAGTATGCCTCTATCCTTGTGGACCATGTTCACCCCTACTTGTGATTTTTTTTTTACCTTCAGGATGATGGCATCTACCAACAGGACAATGCGACATGTCATAAAGCTCGCAATGTACATGTGTGGTTCAAGGAGTACCAGGATAAGTTTAACGTACTCCCTTGGCCAGCAAATTCCCCGGACTTGCACCCAATTGAGAATCTGTGGGACCATCTCAATCGGATTGTTCGCGCCATGGATGCTCAACCATGGAACCTAGCGCAGCTGGAGTCGGCATGGCTCAACATCCCAGTGAACATCATCACAATATCCCCTCTCTACCTGCACATCTTGCAGCGGTCCGCTCTGCGAAAGGTGGTTATTCTGGATTTTGACAGGTGGTCACATTAATGTGACTGGACAGTGTACATTCATATATAATGTGATACATACAATCTTCAGTTTGTTTCGACACGGATATAGCAGAGATTTCAGAGTAAAATTCTGTTTAGCAGATAAGACTGTGGAGGATGAAAATAGCCAGATAAGAGAAAGAAGAATTTTTTTTTTTTTGTGAAGATATATTACAATGTTTCTTATATTAGCCAGTATTATTTATGCAAAGTTTGTTGGTACAACAATGCCCATTTAACATTTACAGAGCTACCAAGCACTAAAGACCAGCAGGAACCTACGAGAGATGGAACAGTGACAGGAATCAGTAGGTGTGTGGTTTTTGATCCTATTTCATACAAAAACATAATAGCTGGAAAACCCTTTATGAAGGGACTAATGGGATTTACTGTATGTCAGGGATTGGTCCTGGATGCCAACCTGATTTTCTTTTTACTGGACAACATATACAAAAGTGAAAAACTGCTACCATATCTTATATTCTCAGTGGAGAGTGGTAATGAATGCCAAATATTATAGGCAATATGTAATGTGGGAGGATAGGCACAGTGATAGCAGCAGCGTTCCCAGACAGTCAGAGACAGATACAAAAATTCAGGCGCAAACAGGTTTTACCCTGTATGTTTATTTTGCAAAAACAGCAAAACAAAATAAGCCAAAGTTTTTTGCAGGCGGATTTTGAAGTGGAATCCGCCTAAAAATCAGCCTGCAAAAATGTCTCCCATTGACTTCAATGGGAGCTGCTCACTTTTTTTTCTGCTAGCTAGCAGCAGAAAAAAAGAAGAGAGATGGCCTATCTTGCCGCAGATTCCGCAGCTCATTCAGCTGCGGTGTCTGCGTCTTGAGACACACTCCTGTTTAAAGAGGACCTTTCACCATTTTGCCCACATGCAGTGTTATATACTGCCGGAAAGCTGACAGTGCGCTGAGTTCAGCGCACTGTTGGCTTTCCCGATCTGGGCCCGGTGTGAAGAGCTTACGGTCCCGGTACCGTAGCTCTTCTATGGTCAGAAGGACGTTTCTGACAGTTAGCCAGAGACGTCCTTCTTCACAGCACAGCCAATCGCGCTGCGCTGTGAGAGCCGGGAGGAACTCCCCCCCCCTCCCTCCCTGATAATGCTCGTCTATGGACGAGTACTGCGAGCAGATGGAGGGGGCGTTCCTCCCGGCTCTCACAGCACAGCGCGATTGGCTGTGCTGTGAAGAAGGACATCTCTGGCTAACTGTCAGAAACGCCCTTCTGACCATAGAAGAGCTACGGTACCGGGACCGTAAGCTCTTCACACTGGGCACAGATCGGGAAAGCCGACAGTGTGCTGAATTCAGCTCACTGTCAGCTTTCCGGCAGTATATAGAACTGCCTGTGGGCAAAATGGTGAAAGGTCCTCTTTAAGCCCATTCATTTGGGCCTAATCAGGAGTGGGATGCCGCAACGGAATGCTAATGCACTGCATCGGCATCCCATCGTGGCTAGCCATGCAGAAGTTTACATGGCAGAAACCATTTTCCAGTGTCAGAACATACCCTAACTGTAAAGAGAATACCCTAACTGTACATGTGGCTTGCTTCAGCCACATGATCAACACACAGGGCAAAAAGAATGGCAGCTGTACACACTGGACCAGTTTTCAGAGTGTTGAGACAGAACCCGGGTCCTCTCTTCCCCAAGAACTGCCCAGGAGGGGGGTCTTGACAACCTTTTATAGGCCTTTTAATGAGGCCCAGCTCCCCCTTGGCTTGAAGGCTCCCTCCTGCTGTAGGACAAGAAATGGTTAACAGAAAGGCCTTCTCACAGCTGAGGTTTTGTTATAGATCTGTGTTGTGACCTCACTCACCATACATAAGTGAGGAATCTGGGGGAGCTATAGCGACTTTCCAGAACCTGTCACCTTCTCACAGTATGCATAGCATAGAGAGATCGCTGAGCACATTTACTGCTTTCACCGTAAACGCGTGATAACTACAATGATCTGTACATGTTCCCACTGCTTCAAAAATAACGGACTGAATTGATTTTAATGGACAGTGAAATACTTTTACAGACTGTCTACTTCTGCAGAATTTACTTATGTCTGGCAACACTAGTGTCAGCCTGCAGTTAGGGAAGGCCAGAACATGAAACAAATAGCATACCTTGTCTTACAGATTTTGCAACCCTACATACAGCACATATGAAGTCTTACGCACTTAGTTGGTGGGCTAAGACACTGCTCTTACCTGGTGACCTAGTAAGACAAGACTGGTGATCAGGCCATTTATCCCAATGATTTCTAGCTCTGTAGTGTTTACACAGTCTGCATCTCAACCAAGGCTACAGCTTAGCCAGTAAAAATAATAGGATTACTTCATTAAGACAAATGAGCTTTTCAGGCAAATCGCTTTATTTTCTATATCTAAGACTGTCCTGAGTTAATGACTACAGACAGGGAAGATGTGGTTATATACTTATGGCGTGGTTGGAAAGACTAGATAAGGAATTTGTGTTCTGTGCGATTTCTAAAGTAACAAACAATTGGAAATAGCCTTACGCACATACGGCCACATTGCTTGCTCTTTTCTGTAGTACCGAACAGGGTTATTCAAGGCGAACCAAGATTTTTCTGGCATTTAGTTTGATATGTCAGAAATGTGTCAGATTGGAAATACCTCTGGATTTTTTTTAGTATGTATTCCCATGTGCAAGAAAAATGAAATAAAATGGCTAAATGTGCAAAGGCATATGGTAAAAAAAGATTTATGATGTTGTGTACGTTTTATGTAACTCCTAAGCTACTTACGCTAGGTTCACACCTGCGTTCACGGTCTCCGTTCTATGGTTTCCGTCTTCTGCATGCCAGAAGACGGAAACCATAGACCGGGTCCGGCCGTGCGCGGCGGTGAGCGTTTTAGGCTCTCCGCCGCGAAACCGGATTTTTTTATCCGGACACAGAGTACTGCATGTCCGACTCTGTGTCCAGATTATAAAACCCGGTTTCGCGGCGGAGAGCGCAAAACGCTCACCGCCGCTCACGGCCGGACATCTCTCTCACCCATTCAAATGAATGGGCGAGAGACTCCTGCAGGTTTCCGTCTCCTGTTTTAGGCAGGAAACGGAAACCTCAAGTACGGAGAGGGCAACGCAGATGTGAACGAGCCCTTACATTTTTTTTTAAAGGAGTCTGTCAGGAGGAAAATTTGGTAAATGTGACAAAGGGGGAGATGTCATTTAAGAAATGGGGAGGGGCTGGTTGGCAGAGCATAGCGTAAAGCCCCAAAGCCCATTTCAGCGCATTTAAATAAGAATAAAACCCATGATTCTTGCTGACAAACTCCCTTTAAGATCTTTGTAACTACTAAATGTCCTGTCTCAATCTAAGTAAAACCACATTAATATGTTGTAGCTGTCTAAATTATTATTCCATCCCAGAGTTGGGATACACCACCAAGAATTGTGTCGCTGCAAATAAGCACAGAGGCCAAGCCTGGTTGCTTATTGAAAGACTGTTTTTGACCACCAAGCCTGTTGCCTCTTATAAGACTGTTACAATCACGAAGCCTGTTGGTTCTTTAGAGGCTGTTGTTGTCACGGTTGCACCAATGCCCGAGCAACCGTATGCTGAATGTTACTTGCACCTCTATGGAACTGGGATAGGAAAACTTTCCCTGGCGCTACGACGGCTGACTAGGCCCTGCCTGAGGGTGTTGGACAGCTGTACCCAAGCTAAGCTTGGTCCCGAGTACTTCTGGCTCTCTAAACACGTAGACCTAAGAGACAAGTGGGGTGAGAGCTGAAAGAGGCTAGGGACTGGGATACTAAAGGCAGTCACCCCTGATGAAGAATAGGTGCAGCTGCAAACAGTACTAACTAGGAAGAGACCTGCTGGAGAACTAACAGGCGCACCACAACCATAAACACACAACAGGAGATTGAGGAGAGGAAGAGTGGAGTAGTGAGGAAAGGGTATAACAGGAAAGGGGTAAAATAAACCTGAAGCCCTAAAAACAAAAACTCACTAATACCAAAACCCTGTCAGACAACCAGAAAATGCAGGACAGGGGTTGAGAAGAAATGTTGAGGGTTAAACAGACTCTTACATGGAACAAACTCACACCACTTGAAGATCAGCTCCTGAGACAGTACAACTTTCACAAAACACTCCTCCTCATCTGGGCCAAGAATCCTGGTTGGTAACAACGAAAACCAGCCAGGAATGAACAGAAAGCCAGCCTAAAATAGAGCCAGGCAACACATGATAGGATGATCCACATGAAACACCTGGGGCCTCCAAACTCCAGCAGACAATGAAGAAGCACATGCAACAGAAAGACAGAGGCCAAACACAACCAGGCAAATAGTCATGAGGCAGAGAACCAACCAGGCAAAGCCACAACACCCCGGTTCAAATCCTGACAGTTGTTACCACTAAGTCTCAAATTTGAGTAAATGCCTATTCCACTTCATCTACCATGTCTCTTGAACATCATACAGCAAGAGATAGGGGAGCTGGGGGAACAATAGAAGAGAAGTGGAACTGGCAAGATCGCAATGTAACTCCATTAACTTATATTAGTGAAGAAGTCTCAGGGTAGCACAGCAATCTTTGGTTGTACAATAGGATTTGCAACTAAAGTTGCTGTGTAGCCTGAGCCTTACAGACAGGGACAGAGGCCATGACTGAATTTGTTAAAGGGGCCCAAGTTGAACGTTCTGACCAGGGTCCATGAGCCTTTAGCTACACCCCTGAGTTCCATCTCTTGTCAATCTGTATAGGGAATTATGTTTTCACATAGAGCACTCGTCTCATACTCATGTGCTCATTGGAACAGAGATAACCCAATTTCCTGACCCTTGAGTGCTTCTACTATAAAGATTGATGCAAATCTTTAGTTATAAACTACTTTTCATAAACTAATAGTGCATTTGAATATAAGAAACTTTGTAATATGTCTGCTTCCTTCTCCACTTAAGCTATTTTCCTGCTCCTTATTTGCAACCTGACTGGTTGTTTACATTATATTCATCTCCATATTCATCCTCACACACAGGGCCAGTTTTAGACAAAGTGGGGCCCTGGGCAAAACTAAAAGCGGGGCCCCCATATCCTTACATAGCAACACCATAATATTCAGTCATTTCATAAGTTAGGGCTGCACTTCTAGGGGCAGTGATATAGTCTCAAAAGATAAGAAATACAAAAAAAATTGTACAGATATATATATATACTGTAGTTGTGAAACTGCTATGTGTGTACCGCTATACTGGGGAGAATTATTACCACTATACAGACAATTACCAGACAATACACATCATGTATAGACCAAGAACACCTCCATACAAGGACCAGATAGTATAAGACCTCCACACTGTGACTATTTCCATTACACTCCTTAGTGAATCAAAGCCCATAACTGTGCACAACACAAACCCCTAACCTAATAAACATCACATCAATTAAATTGTTTTATGGCCCCAAATTAATTCTTTAATACTGATAATCTATCCTCGGGATAGGTCATCGGCATGTCGGTATATAATCTGTTAGGGTTCAACTACCAAACCCCACACAGATCAGCTGTACTAGCAGCCTCCGGGTACCAGACACTGCTTGTGGACAGGATGCCACACCACTACTATTCAAGTAATAGGAGCGGCACTGCAATTACCCAGAACCACCACTATACAGTGGATGGCGCTGCTGTGCCAGTCCTATTACTTGAATAGTAGCAGTGCTGCATCCTGTCCAATATAAGCTAACAGCATATGGAGAACGATCGGACCCAACGTATCACATACTGAGGTCCTATCCTGTGGATCCTGTGGACAAGTCATCAGTATCAAAAATCAGTTTGCGGCAAGAAAACTCCTTTTAAAAAAGTGATGTAATAATACCCTTTTCAGTCCCCAGTAATAACAACCCCAATTTTTGCCCATATGCAATAGAAATCATCACCTTTATATCATCTTATGAGTTATTATACTGCCCCCCTGTAAATAATAGTCCCTGCTTATGAATAAACATCTTACTAATAATAGTTTGTTTTTATAAATAATACTCCCCTCCCCCAATCAGGAATAGTTTCCCCTTATAAGTAATAGATCCTTCTTACAAATAGCCCCCCCTTATAAATAATCATTTCCTCATCGTCATTAATAATAATAATCCCTCCTTATTAACTATAATTCCCCAGCTGGCCTTATTATTAATAGTTCTTCCTTATAAATAGCCGCCTGTTATATATGATAGTTCACCTAGCCTTATTAATAATAGCCCCTCCTTTTATATATAACCCCTTATTAATATTCTCCAGGCTTATTATTAACAGTTCCCCCTAATAAATAACAGTTCCACCAGCCTTACTAATATAAGACCCCCTTATTAATAATAGTTCCTTCAAAATTATATATATATATATATATATATATATATATATATATATAAATTTTTTTGAAGGAACTATAATTAATAAGGGGGTCTTATATTAGTAAGGCTGGTGGAACTGTATATATATATATATATATATATATATATATCTTTATTAATAATAGATCCTCCTTATAAATAGCCCCTTTATTAATAATAGTTCCTGTCTCTTTATATATGTCTGTATATATAAATTCCTTCCCTCCCCCGGATTTATTATGAATAGTTCCTTTTTATGCCCCTCCTAGACTCATTAATAGTAGTTTCTCTATATATATATGGGAGCTATTTATAATAACTATAAGTCTAGGGGAACTATTATATAAGGGGGTATTATATAAAGGAACTATTCATGATAAATGGGGAAGAGGGGGTTATAAGGATGATCTATTGTTAATAAAGCTAGGGGAACTATCCCCCTCCTTATATAATAGTTCCCCTAGTGTTATTAACAATAAATCCTCCTTATAAATAGCCACCTCCCCTTATACATTGCCCTGAAAATATTAATCTGTCCCCTTTATTAGTAATAAACCTCTTTAATTTATCAGAAAAATAATAAACCTTTTACTCACCTTCAAAGCTTCAACGCTTCATATGCAAACCTGTGCTGTTCGATTTGATGGTTGTTTGTTAACTTTGCAACTTTATAACCCGTTTTTTTTTTTTGTTTTGTTTTTTTACCTTATTAGAGTTATGTAACTTTCATTATAAGACTACGCCACTGTGGCTGGACAGAGTAGAGGCTTTCATTTATGAAAAGTGGTTTATGGTGGTATCCTTCAAGCAATTCATAAATTGCATTCTGAAAAACCATCACAAGATGGTAGCAGTTTTCATCATTTCATTATGTCACCAACTTGACATTTTATATATAACATAGAAAACCTGATGTTACTGTCTGAAAGCACAGTACAGAAATAGAGCGTTTTTATGTGTTCAGAATAGCAGAATGTTGAAGTTTATGTCAGTCACACAAATTGTATTGTGATCATAAATGGACTGGAAGAGAGGCGTACTTGGGATGAGGAATTGGGGGTGATCCTATGGTTAAGCATACCTCCCAACTTTCAGAGGACAGAACGAGGGACAGAATGCGCGCTGTTGAATTTAGCTTCACCCACTTCTACACTGACTCCGCACATTCTCATCCATTTTCTTTGTAGGAACATTATACTGTTTGGGGGCAGAGTCAACCTAATATTATATGCCCGCACATTATAATGTTCTCTTCCAATTGCCTCCCACAGTATTAAGTCCCTCTCCTGTTGCACCTCCAGTTAAATGTCCCCATCTAGCTACCACTACAGTTTAACATAAAAAATTATATAAATATATAAATATATTTATATTTAGTTGGTTATGATATTCACCTCTCCTCACTCCCCTGCTGCTCTGTCAGCAGTCTCTGCTCCTAGAGGCTTCAGGAAGCTGCAGGCGCAATATGAGTGATGTCATCACATTGCGTCTGTAACTCCCGGGGCAGGAGGGGCACAATGGTGAAGCAGGGAGCATACGGCTTACCTCTCGCTGACCGGGTCAGGACCCGGAATCCAGGACTGTCCTGCTGAATCCGGGACAGTTGAAAGGTATGGACAGAGCCAATAAGAAATCTGCAGCACACTGAGAATATCAAAATGTCAAACTACTTTATGGGGTTACTAGGGTTTGCATTGATTAGGGGGTCTGATTTAATTTAGGGGGAGTGTCTGTATTTATTTATAATGATATAGATGCAAAATCTGCAGTGGTTGGAGGTATGTAGAGTAAAAAACATGAATGGCACATGGATGTCCTCAGTGTGTCAACAGTGTGCCGTCTGTATTTGCAGACAAACTAAGGATATCATTAGATGTCTTCTGTGTTGCGGATCCTCAAACTAAGATCACACACAGATGGCACACTGTCTGTTTTGTGGACATATGGTCCTGATGCTGAAGACAAAGTCTACATGAAAGGAACACTGATTAATAGTTTGTGGACTGTCATCTGCAACTAGGCTTAGACTGGGGTGCCTAGGGCCTAGCAGTAAAAGTTATTTCTGGAGTCCACTATACAGCTACATGCAAATATTACCTAACACTTGCTTGCAAATTCATAAATGTCTCCAACATAAATGTATTTATGTGCTCAGGCAGCTGAAAGAGGATTGGTGACAGGGGCCCTCGCAGTGAGTCTATCCTATTAATAGTGTGAGTCTGTGGGTTTGTGAGTTTGTGTGTTTGGATGTTTGGATGTTCGGATGTTTGTTCCTCAATCACGCAAAACCCGCTCCACCGATTTGGCTGAAAGTTTCCACAAACATAGTTACTACACAGGATTGCGCAATAGGCTACTTTTCAACACAATAGTGCACATACGTTTGTGCCAGGACCCCCACAAAACCCAAACTCACACCACCATCTCTGCAATATCACACAGTTATGGACCATAGCAAGCCACAAAATTCATATTGCCCTCTACAGCTTAGCCCCTAACCCCACACAATCACATATACATATACTTTACCACTTTGCCCCTCACCTTAACGATACTCCAGGAGGCTCTCTTTAACGCTCTGGAGCAGCCATGTTTGCCGATCCCCACCGCACTGACAATCCGCGACACCGCCCACCCATGTCAATACTCCTAGGCGGTCTAATAAATGCAAAAACAAAAACAAAAAAAAAAGGAAAAAAAAATAAAATACAAAATAAAAAGTATTACAAATTCAAATCTCCCCCCTTTCCCTAGAACACACATAAAAGTAGTTAAATACTGTGAAACACATACATGTTAGGTATCCCTGTGTCCGAAATCGCCCGCTCTACAAAGCTATACAAATATTTTGCCTGGACGCTTAACGCCGTAGCAGCAAGCATACTGAAAAGTCCAAAACCGCCTTTTTTTCACTATTTTCATTATCATACAAATATCAATCAAAATTGATCAAACCAATAGCATTTCCCGAAAATGCAACAACTAAAAACTACACCCAAACCCGCAAAAAAGACATCCCCCGACACAGACAAATAAAAAAGTGACTGCTGTCACAATATGGCAACTTTTACAAACAAAAAAATGTCAACACACTACTGGCAGAAAATAACAAATCATACAATGTCGTATATCGAGGTATATTAACTTCAAATACCTCTGTCCCAAAGACACTATGTACGGTTTCTCAGAACACCGTATAGCAGCTGAAATACAAATTACATTCAACACAAAAGTCTCACGTATTCTCTGAATTACAGCAAAAACAAGATACAAACTTACATTTCATATCCCATACCTTATACATAGTACGAAAACCTTACCCGCGTCTGTATTTACACACTTCTACAATCACCGCAGACGAAGTCGCGGGTACCAGCTAGTATATATATATAGTACAGTGAGAATACTGTGCCATGCCATAAACCAATATATAGAAAGTAACTCTGCCTGAAAAGCAGGGAAGTAAACATTTCTTGAATAAGATATATTACAAAGTTTCTTATATTCACCCGTTTTATTTATGCAAAGTTGTTTAGAATTGGAGATATACTAATGGCCGGTTTCACCAACGCATGTTAAATCTCCAGTTCACTAACTGAAGTTAAAACTAACTAACTTCTGTTAGCAGCTATCCGTTTCACCAAAGTCGTGTACAGGTACCTAACAGCCAGTTAGTTAACTGAATGTCGTTTTTGTAACAAGCGTCGTAATTGGCAGAAGCAGTGGCACATGACCTCTTAGTTAGTAGTGACCTCAGGTTGCTATGATAGCCGGGCCTCGCTCTGCATAATATAGGACACATGCAGGCAGCAGGCCGACAACTTTGTGCAGGGAGCTGGGCGCAGATGAACTGATGAACATTTGCTGTAACACATGCCCAGGCATTTATGTGCAAGAATGAAGTCAAGGCATGCTAGCTTATAATTTCCATAGAGGTATAATAAGAAAGGATGACAATATTGTTTATTTGAAATGTTCAGTATTATTTTCGGTAATTAAAACAGAAAATATCAAATAAGTCGTCATCTTTGTCGTCACAGTAATCGACGGCGGCCATGTTACCAAGAGAAATTTCTCCAGTTAGCGATAACAGGCGATTAGCGCCACTAACCAGAAGTTAGACACTAACTGCCGATGGTGAAACAGCTCGCTTAGTTAACTTCTGATTTAACAACCTGTTAGAGTTAACATGCAATGGTGAAGCCGGCCATAAGTGTACCAAATACAGTTGATAGGTTTGTAGTGTCTCAGTAGGACACTGTTAAAGGGTTAATTTATAGTCCTCTATGAACTTTGTACTGTTATATCCTGGTGCTGCTTTTATTTGGCTATTTACAATTGTGCAAGTTTAGTTTTGTTACTGTACCACTGTGGCTGGACCACTGTTCCCTCTACTGTAATGCAATCCAGAAAGGGAAGGGTTGGACTGTCCTCATTTCTGGTTTAAAGGGGCTCTATCATTGGGAAAAGTCATTTTTAACTAATCACTTCCTTGCATAGCCTTTAGAAAGGCTATTCCACACCTACCTTTAGTATGTAAATTGTCTCAGTGGCTTTTGAATGAGTCCGTATTTATTCATATGATAATTAGCTTCAAATCAGCACAGGAAATTCCCAGCAGCACTTGTCTCGTTTTCTATCCTATCTGTATGTGCAAACAGGAAGCTGGAAGTCATCAGCAGCAGCAGCAGCAGCAGCAGCAGCCTGTGCTGTACACATACATAGGAAATAATAGCAAAGAGGAGTGCACGATAAGACTTCCGGGGTGCATCAAAAGGCTAATTAGCATATGAATAAAAACGGGATCATTCAAAAACCACTGTGGTGATTTACATACAAAAGGTAGGTGTGGAATAGACTTTCTAAGGGCTATGCAAGGATGTTAAAAATGACTTTTCCCAATGATAGAGCCCCTTTAAGGAGTTGGAGGTATGGCAGCTGGAGTGTGAGTTGGGTAACCACAGCCAGTGAAACTGGAGATGAACTTTTATTGAGCTCTGCCCATTTTTTTTTTTTTATGTGTGTGGGCCTCATAGCGAGATATATTAAGCTGCTGTCTCTTCCTCTGGGATGAGCTGGGAGAGGCAGACAACAGCAGTCCTACAACAGCAGAGGCAGCAGCCGGCTTTGCTGTGCACACGGAGCACAGAGCATGGCTGCTGTGTCAGTGAAGTGGAGCTCGCTAAGCCCCGCCCACGAAACCTCCGCTAAGCCCCGCCCCCGAAACCTTCACTAAGCCCCGCCCCCCGAAACCCCGCACACCACTGCCGGGCATGCCTTTTTTCGGGGGATGCCTTATATTAGGCAATTCAACAGAAACCCCCGCATGCCTTACTTTCAGGGGGTGTCATACTTTCGGGGAAACACAGTAGCCTAGACTTATGACTATGAACTGCCTGCTGGGCCTAACATCTCTGAATACATGTATACTACCCCTCTTTGGCATTATAGGTATGTTGTTGAACTTTGGGTGGATATTTATTAATGCTGGCATTTTCAACACCAATCTTTATTTCTTTGGCAGAGAGCGCTCATTCATGTTAAGATGCACACCACCTCATAAATTAGATGTACCCTCTGCAGAGCCCATAGGGGTTGTAGATTTCAGGCATCATTTACACTAGTAAACTGGCATAATTGTTTATAAATCTGGTGGGACCAGTGGCCCCTCCCACACCATGCCCCTTCGTAGGGAAGTGGCAAGTATGGTGCAAAACAAAAAAAAACAGACTTGTGTCAGAATTTGTGACTTTTCATGCCTTGTACAGTAGAAAACTGGTGTATATGGCATACTAAACCTGTCCCACTGTACTTTAAAGGGATTTAATCATTAAAACTGCATTTTTTCTCGCTAACACGTAGGAATAGCCTTAAGAAAGGCTATTCTTCCCCTACCTTTAGATGTCTTCTCCACACCGCCATTCCATAGATATCCTGGTTTTCATCGGTATGCAAATGAGTTTTCTCACAGCACTGGGGGCAGTTCCCAGTGCTCAAACAGCACTGGGGGTGTCCCCAGTGCTGCAAAAAAACTCTCCAGTCACAGCTTCTTCTTCCTCTGGAACGCCCTCTCCACGACGTGTTCTTCGGATGGCTTCTTCTGGCTTTAAATGGGACGCATGCGCAGTTGGCTCTGCCATGCCTGCGGCAATTTTCTTGTGACCGCTTACACAGTACGCTCATGTAAGCGGCCACAAGAAAATGGCCACAAGCATGCTCAGTCGGCTCTGTCCGATGGCAAAGCCAACTGTGCATGCGTCCCATTTAGAGCCAGAAGAAGCCATCCGAAGAACACGTCACAGAGAGGATGTTCCAGAGGAAGAAGAGGTCGTCGCTGGAGAGTTTTTTCGCAGCACTGGGGACTCCCTCACTGCTGTTTGAGTGATGGGGTCCGCCCCCAGTGCTGCGAGAAAACTCATTTTCATACCGATAAAAACCGGGATATCTATGGAATGGCAGCGCAGAGAAGACATCTAAAGGTAGAAGAATAGCCTTTCTTAATGCTATTCCTACATGTTAGGGAGAAAAAAAAATTAAATATTAATGATTAAATCGCTTTAAAGACATGGGAGAAAAAATTTAAAATTATGACCTACAAGTATATATATATTGTGGGGAAATCGCTCAGGTAGGTGCTTGTAGCAGTGCAGGAAACAGGGACACAGACACTGGATTGCACATAAGTTCAGGCTTTATTCACATGTAACGCACACACTGCTTTTGCAAAGCCACAGGATAAACAAAACAAAATCCTTCTTGGTTGAGAAACTAACTTAAACGTAAGGAAACTTTTCCCTGACTATACAGGAGACTGGCTACCAGTCTCCCACCTTGGCAACAACAACGGGTGGCACAGTACCTGCTTTGGAGGTCCGGTCTGGACAGGTCAGCTCTGTCATTGCGGTGCCACACTGCTAGTCTTCACACACAGACTGTTATTAGGGCCTGATTAGTCAGCTGACCTCCCTGGTGTGGGTCTTTACCAGACACCCTTTAGCTGCCTGGCTGGAATATACCTGTCTTCCCAGACCACACCCTTCTCTCTCTTACTATATATATATGTGTGTTTAACTTTGGTTTCCATGGAAGATGTTGGGTGGGCTTCACGTACTTGGGTCTTGGCTCGATAATCACTTTAACTAGCATGACCTACCAAGGTAAAACGCACATGGCCCAACTTATACTGGGACTAGTCAGCAAGCACTGCTTTAATGAATTTTTATAATATTTTGCCTCAGATATGCTTATAATGACAATATCTGAAAATGAGAGACTCCTGAGACATTTTGAGCTGGTTACTGCTCTTTACTAAATGATTTTGCTTTAGTTATCTTCATAAAATTTCCATTCTAGATGTAGGAGTATTGTATTCCCAGACAGTTGCACTATTCATTGCTGGTTGCTTCTGTCATCCCACCCTAGAGCTGTATTACATATGGCATACATGACCTCTGTAGATGAAGCTTTGTTTATTATATTTCTTGATATAGGCCGACACCCTTTTTAGAGGCTGCTCCTTTGCTGTCTGTGTCTCCCTACTTTACTCATTTTACAAAGGGCTTTCCTTTCTTCCTTAATGACCTGAGTTTTTTTCCTTGGAAATGTATCATTATAGTTAGATTTTATAAGGAAAAACCAAGCAAAGTCTGTTCTGCATCTATAAGTACAGTTCATAAGTGATGATATACAGTCCTTTGAGAGAACATGTAACTCCACTGCAATAACTGATAAAAACTATGTACAAAAACAAAGCCTACATGAACAGCTGCACACAATATGTGAACATTATATTGTACGGTCACATTTCACTATACTATACCATATACAGTATATCTGGGCATAGGAGTCCAGTGGGTGGTCCTAAACAGTGATGTGACAGACTTGTTTTCTAAGTGTTCACAAACAGACAGCTGTTGATCGCCTAGTAAGACCACCCAATGGATGCCTAAGCATAGAATGAGCAGAGGTTTTATAGCAATGGAAGTGCAACTGAATCCATTCCCATAAAACTATATACACACGTGGACAAAATTGTTGTTACCCCTCGTTTAATGAAAGAAAATCATACAATGGTCAAAAATTCTATGAAAATAAACAAATGAAAGTCACATTGTTTTTTGCTTCAACAAAATTAAAAAACAAACAAAAAAAAAAACCTCCTGAAACAGGCCTGGACAGAAATGATGGTTCCCTTAACTTAAAGGGGCTCTATCAGCAAAATCATGCTGCTAGAGCCCCAAATATGCGTGAATAGCCTTTAAAAAGGCTATTCAGGCATCGGTAATGTTATATTAAACTACCCCCCCGCTTTAAAAAAATAACCTAAAAAAGAATGTGCTCTACTTACGGATCGTGCACGCTGGGCGGGCATTCTGGGTGTGTCTTCATCTTCTTCCCCGCCTCTTCTTTCTACGATGTCCTCGGGTCCCGTCTTCCTCCGGCGCTCGCTCGCAGACACTGATATGAAAAAACGGCCTGGGCGCATGCGCTGTAGCATGCGGCTTCTACTACGGCTACTGCGCATGCGCCCCGGCGATCACTGGCCGTTCGCGAGCGCTGGAGGAAGACGGGACCCGAGGACATCGGAGGAAGAAGAGGCGGGGATGAAGATGAAGACACACCCTGAATGGCCGCCCAGGGTGCACGTTCGGTAAGTAGAGCACACTCTTTTTTAGGTTATTATTTTAAAACGGGGGGGGGGGGGGGGGTAGTTTAATATAACATTTACGGTGCCTGAATAGCCTTTTTAAAGGCTATTCATGCATATGTGGGGCTCTAGCAGCATGATTTTGCTGATAGAGCCCCTTTAATATTTTGTTGCACAACCTTTTGAGGCAATCGCTGCAATCAAATGATTCCTGTAACTGTCTGCTCCTCTCAGCAGATATTTTGGCCCACTCCTCATGAGCAAACTGCTCCAGTTGTCTCAGGTTTGAAGGTTGCCTTTTCCAGATGCCATATTTCAGCTCCTTCCAAAGATGTGCAATAGGATTTAGGTCAGGGCTCATAGAAGGCCACTTCAGAATAGTCCTCTTAAATATTCTTGGGTGTTTTTAGCTGTGTGTTTTGGATCAGCTGAATGCAGTCCCAGTTCTCCCTTTCTGAGATGAAGATGACATAATTTTCTTGGCCCTTGGAATGCAAGGTCCATATAAACATAATAGCGCAACAATACCAGGTGCGTGCTTAACCGTAAGCATATTTGTCTTTTACTTTTTGAAGTATTTGTTACGGGAACTGAGCTGCACCAACCCTGTACACAGTGTAAAGAGCCTTTTGCTTCTGGCTCAGTATACTATTCTAGTTCCAACTCCTACTAACAACTTATTAGTGGGGTAGTCAGGTATTGGACCCCCAATACCACTATTTGAATCCTAGAAAGCCACATTAAAGGGGTTGTCCCACGTCGCATACTCACCAGTCTTCGTTTCTTTGAAATCTTCTGTCTTCCGGCTTTGTTTCGTCATTGGTGGGCAGGGTCACATATGCAAAGCCAAGCAGCGAGATGCCGCCGGCCCTGCGTGCGCGCTCATAGACCAGTCTAGCCTTCACAATGCAAATACAGACCCGGTCTGTATTCGCATTGTGAAGGCTAGACTGGTGTATGAGCGTGCACGCAGGGCCAGCGGCATCTCGCCACTTGGCTTTGCATATGTGACCGCAGAGCGGAACGGAATAACAGCATCGCTTCTGCCGCTGCTGGCTTCATGCAGGAGAGAAGCATAGCGATGTTGCTGGCTTCACCTGTGCCGGCGTCTAACTGTCCCCGGCGTCCGCCTCTCTATTACAGCGGATGCTGGGGAGTGTTAGATGCCGGCACAGGTGAAGCCAGCAACATCGCTATGCTTCTGCCCGGCATGAAGCCAGCAGCGGCAGAAGCGATGCTGTTATTCCGCTCCTCCGCCCACCCCCCAGAACAGCAGCATCGCTTCTGCCGCTGCTGGCTTCATGCAGGGCAGAAGCATAGCGATGTTGCTGGCTTCACCTGTGCCGGCGTCTAACCCTGCATTGGCGTCCCCTTCCCCCAAAGGGTAAACTACCCCCCCTCCAGGCTCGCTCCCGTGCACTTAGCCCCTCCTCCCTCCCCCTGAGAGCAGCAGATACATCACTTGACTCAGGAGCAGCTAGGTCAGGGCTGTGGCCACAAAAAAAATGAATAAAGTGAGATAGTGGACAAACAAAGCAGTTTTGCTGAAGCAATGTATTTAGGAAAAGTCTTACATTCACATTAACAAGCATTATAGATAGGATCCTTGTGATGGGACAACCCCTTTAACCCAACCAAATGGCAAAAAGTTGCCCTTCAATAGACCAGGTTGCTATCTGGACACAACGTGAAAACGCATCAATAAGATATTGTTTTCTTGGTTATCACAGTGGTCCTGGTTGGAATAGCGTCAGTAGTGGTAGGCAAAGTGGGTTCACAACAGATACAGACAGTGACACAGTTGGTAGGGTGCAAACAGGGCACTTACTTTTATACTCTAAAACCAACAGAAAAGAACAGACTTCTTTGGCAATAAAGGAAACAAAACCTGCTTGGCCAATCTCTAACCGACATTCATGTCTATACCAAGTGCCGTTCTACCAAGCATGGGACACACAGCGGTGATAAGTAAAAGGATGAGTGTGGATAAGTGAGGATAATGTGGATCAGGTGTCTGGAAAAATGAGGAGGCAAAGATGTCTCAGTTACAGACTTTACAGACTATACAACCAAAGAAAAATCCACACAAAATTTTTAAAAATACAAATAAATTATATTAACATACCCCATACCATAAAAAAACATATGAGACATGAACAGTATACAAATAAATAAAGAGGGGAGATTTTACAGAGGCAAGTCACAGCTGGAAGAAGTGGTCATGGCAGTCCAAATGGAAGAGAGAGGAAATGTGCCAAAAACAACCAAAAAACTTTTTCTTGAATAATCGGCTAAGTCCATGTATTTTTGTGCGCTGAAACTGAAAATGACCTCCAAATTTGTCTATCACGTCTCAGATTTAGACAAAAGCCCCACCCCCTTTTCATTATTGGAAGTGCGTTTAAGCCAATCAGAGCTAAGCTCTATTTTACGTATCATTATCTCCCAATGTAATTACACATCTAATTCATTTACCAATCATCGTAAGTCGATTGGTTAAACGCTATTTTATCATGGCTATATAAAGCCACGCATTACTGCATAAGGTCTGTTCCTGCTTTATATTAGATTTTCATTCAGTATTTTTTAAAATGGCATCCTATGCCGTTCGTGGTTGTGTTACATCTCCAAATTCCTTTTGCTATGTATGTGGTGAATTTACTGTTAAAAAAAAAACAGCGGCCTGTGTCTGAGTTTGTTAAGAGAGTGTATTTTGCCTACTTTGGCATTAGACTTGGAGATCAAGACAAGACTTGGGCACCCCACAAAGTGTGCTATATTTGTGTTGAAGATTTGAGAAAATGGTCAAAAGGAAAGAAGAAAGCTTTCAAATTTGGCATCCTGATGATTTGGAGGGAACAGAGAGATCACCTTAATGATTGCTATTTCTGCTGCACTGACGTTAGTGGTTACAATTCCAAGAACAAATAGAATATTTTGTACCCAAACCTTCCATCTGCCAGTGCCTCACAGCGAAGAAATTCCTGTGCCTCAACCCTCTGTATTGTTAGAGATGCCTTTGGATACAGATTCTCTCGAAAGTGATGGACAGAAAGGTGAAACGGATCCAGAGTTTGAATGTGGTTCGAGCGCTCAGCCCCAGTTGTTCTCCCAGATGAGTTGAATGACCTAGTGAGGGATCTTGGACTTAGCAAAGAAAATTCAGAACTACTGGGTTCACGTTTACAAGAAAAAAATCTATCGGTCGAAGGAACGTCAGTGTATTTTTATAGAAAGAGAGAACTCAAGTTTACTCCTTATTTTGAACAGGAAGAAAACCTGGTGTTTTGTCATGATGTCCCTGGATTGATGACTGCTTTTGGTATAGAGTATGAAGCAGATGCATGGAGGCTCTTCATTGATTCCTCCAAAAGAAGCTTGAAATCTGTTCTGCTCAATAATGGCAACCAATATGCTTCTGTTCCTGTTGCTCATTCTGTGTGCCTTAAAGAAAGTTATGAAAATCTTCAACTAATCCTACACAAGATAAAGTATCCAGAACATGAATGGGTGCTCTGTGGAGATTTAAAGGTACTGTGCATGCTACTAGGTCAGCAGTCAGGATTTACTAAATTCCCATGTTTTTTGTGTGAGTGGGACAGTAGAGCTCGTGAGCTCATTGGATAAAAAAAGAATGGCCTGTTCGTCAATCCCTTACTCCTGGATAGAAAAATGTTCTGCGGAGGACCTTGGTTGATCCGAAAATTTTTTTGCTCCCTCCTCTTTACATCAAATTAGGCATTGTGAAACAATTTGTGAAAGCTTTAAGTAAGACTGGACCATGTTTCACATATTTGAGTGAAAAATTTCCTCACCTCTCAGAAGCAAAACTTAAAGAAGGTGTTTTCGTTGGGCCTGATATCCGAAATCTGATGTTTGATGTTAACTTTGAAGCGACAATGACAGAAGATGAAAAGGAGGCTTGGAAAGCACAAAGATCCAGACTACATAAAAAAATCATTCAAAATATGCAGCAAAAATTTCAAATTCTAGGATGTCTGATGAGTCTCAAACTTCACTTTTTGAATTCGCATGTGAGATTTTTCCCTGAAAATCTTGGAGCAGTTATCAAAGAACAAGGCAAACGCTTCCATCAGGATATCAAGGTGATGGAGAAAGGATATCAGGGTTGTTGGAACGTTGCAATGATGGGGAGACTACTGCTGGTCGCTACATCGAGACCAACCAGAAAAATCGTACAAGAGGAAAAGCAATGTACGCAGTTTTATTGGCAAAAGAATTAAAAAATACAAACAGATGTAAAGTAATACCATAAGAAAGTAAATAAACAATGTTCATTATAAATTAATGTTAAATTTTCAATTTTTCTATTATAAATTTCATGAATTGTGCATGATATCTGAAATAACGGTTGAGTCTAATTAGAAAAAAATGGTGGGTGATACAAAAAACTAATTGCAGATTTGTGATCACCACCTAAAAAACATTTAAAATCACCTTACCAGACAAAAAAAGTTTTCAAAAAGTGTTTTTTTGTCGGCCAATAATGTAATTACATTCAGAGACGTCACCTAAATTTCTCCTGAGCTATATTCAGTCAAATGGTCTGCAAAGCCCTTTGGACAGCCAGTATCTACCACTATATTGTCACTGTGTGGTGGTAATATTAGCTGGTCCACTCGGATATGTTTGCCACTATCCCGTGCCGAAACCCTAGCTACGCCTCTGGGTGTACCATATATTAGGGGGAAATAATATACTCTGTGTGTGTGTGTGTGTGTGTGGGGGGGGGGGGGGGGGGTGGAGTCCTAAATTAGTGGTGGGGGATGGTGTAAAGAAGGGAGTCATATACTGTGTGTGGGATATAACTAAAAAGGGGATCCTAAACTGTGAGGTGGGGGTCATATACTACAAGTTGGCTGTAAAAAAGGGTCATATACTGTTTGTGGAGGTGTAAAAGGGGGTCATAAACTATGTGGGGACCATAAAAAGGGGGTCAAATACTGTGTGGAGCCATTAAAAGGGGTTATATACAGCGTAGGGGCAAAAAAGGGAGTCGTATATTATGGGGGCCATAAGAAAGAGGTCATATACTGTGGGGGCCATTAAAGGCGCAGTCATATTTTGTGTGGGTGGCTAGAAAAAGGAGATCATATACTGTGTGTAAGGCCAGAAAAAAGGGGTTCGTATACATGTGGGGGGCCAGGTTAGGTATCTCTTTTTGTTTTGGGGCTGGGGCCTGTCTATAGTTTGCTTCAGGCAGCAGAGAGGTTAGGTGTACACCTGATTCCTAGTGCACATATTAAAGAAACCTGGGGGAAATGTATCTTCCCTCCATGATTTTCACCATCATTATCTTACATACCCTCTCCCTCTGTTCGATCCTGTGCCGGACACTTTTAGTTACAAGCAAATGTGTTCTAGACAGAGCATCTGCATTTCTTTGGGGTGTCCTGCTCTGTGATCTACTTTATACTTGGAGTTTTGTAAGGTAAGAATAGTGGATTATGTAGATAACCTGTTTTCCCTTAGTCATAACAGCAGCACAGTATTTCTGCCCCTGTGTTCTGGTAGGACAGGCGGAATTTTTAATGAGCAATTAATTAATATGTATGACTAGGCCCTATAAGAGGGCACAGAGACCTCCCCCCGCGTGTTAATACAAAAGTGCAATAATAATACAATAGGGAGGGAAGCCTTGTGCTGCTGTTATGACTAAGGGTAAACAGATTTTCTACATAATCTACCATACCAGCAGAACAATGTGGGGAGTTATCATGTAATCCCCTTAGGGAGGGTTTCCTCGACTTACAGAGCTCAAGACCAACCGCCCGAAGGCAGTAGTGTCCGAAGTACAAGAGCTCAGTCTGTAGTGCTTCATAAATGTGTTATGAGAGGACCAAGAAGCTGCCGCGCAGATTTGTTCCAATGGCACTGCCCTCCTTTCCGCCTATGAAGTCGAAACTGCCCTAGTAGAGTGCGCCCTAAGGCAAGCTGGAGGAGAAAAACCTTGTAAAGAAAAAAAGCCACCTTAATGGCTTCCCTGACCCACCGAAATAGATGCTTCAGAGACTTTTCGGCCTATAAAACTTCCAGCCACGTTAATCACAAAACTGTCAGTTCTTCTGAGAGATCTCTTACACTCCAGATAGATTCGCAGACATCTATCTAAGTCTGGCGTATAAAGGCTTACTTCCTCCTCCAAGGAGGGAGTAGGAAGGAAGACTGGCAAGGAAATCAGCTGATTTAGGTTTGCCAGGGAAGGCACTTTAGGCCTAAACTCTGGTAGGAAACGCACCCTATCTTCAAAGAAGGAGATGTAAGGTTCTTCTGAAGACAGGGCCTGAAGCTCTCCCACTCTTTTGTGTGATGGCCAAAAGAAAAGTTGTTTTATAGGTCAAAAACTTTAGTTCCACTTCTTCTAGTGGCTCAAATGGGGAGTCGCAGAGTCCTGATAGGACCGTACCAAGATCCCACTGCTGTACCGGAGCTGATACAGAGGGTCTAATCCTCGTTGCACCCTTTAAGAACCCACTGACCAAAGGGTGTTGAGTCAAACGCCTCCTCAGATAGGCGGACAGGGCGGCAACGTGTACTTTCAGAGTTGAAAGGAGATAGTCCTTTGTCTAGTCTGTCCTGTAGGAAGTCCAACACCGTCCCCACCAAGGGGTTAGAAAAAACCATATTGCGTCCAAGGCACCAAGACTTGAAGATTTTCCAAATCCTGCAATAATTCCTGTTTGTAGAATCTGCCCTGGCACAGGCAAGGGTCCTCAGGACGGCCTCTGACAGTCCACTATACAATAATAGGGACTGGACAACCTCTAGGCTGTCAGGTTAAATCTCACCAGATCCTGTTTGTCCTCCTTGAGTGACCAGGTTCTGGGAGGGGGGAAGCCTCCAGTATACGCCTTGACTCCTCTGTATGAGCTGGGTGAACCAAGTCCTTTTTGGCCAGAATGGGATTATCCCATTGTGTGCTCAATGTGGTCGGTCCGCTCCGCAAGGGCATCAATGCTGCTCTGCAATTTGCCAACCAGTGAGGAAACACTCTTATGGATATTGGATTGTAGAAGAACCAGCATTACCTTCAGAGTATCACATGTGACTGGATCTGAGGACGCTGGAAAGTCCGAGATATCAGCATGGTTAAGGAGGGAGACCCCATCAGAGGCATCAGTTGCGGCGTGACCATTCTTTTTGTGGGCCTGGCCTTTACTTGCCGGTGACCCTTAGGGAGACAAGCTCGGGCCTCTCTTACCCCCATCCCCCTGTGAATGCCAAGGGTCAATAAGCTGGGAATTCACCATCACTGGAATTTCAGTCTCTCGGAAGGAATGCAGACTCTCAGTGGGGGATTGGGAGGAGCTTCCTCGGGAGATGGACTTGTCCGCTGAGGCATGAGAAAAAAACTCAGAGAGTTTCTTGGGTACTCTGGAGGAGGAGGGCTTCCTTCTAGTCATGATAAGAACACCAGGGGTCCATACTGGGAAAGCCACAAGTGAGGTACCACAAAAAGGGGATACAAGGACCCTTTTGATATATGTCAGAAGAGGAACGTAAGATGGGCAATGTTGCAGTTGTCAAGGCAGCTGTGAGCCGCAGTGGGCAAGCATGTTACCAGGTCATTTGCTCATATTGAAGAAATAGGAATAGGCCATCTAAGCATAGGGTAGGCAGTTTTTGATGATCCTACAGGCTCAAACAAACAGTCCAGCTACAATAGGGGTGAGGAGCCCCCCTGATGTTGGCGTAGGGGCTCGGCACTCACATATAACTTAGCCCACCAGGTACCAGGATGTAGGAAACAGTTCCAACTGGGGGGAAAAGGCAAGGAGCTGATGATATAATAGCACAATATTTCCTATAACTTGTATGGTGCACTGCCAGGAGGAGTTATTCAAGAAGCTGCAAACAGGTGAA
This sequence comes from Leptodactylus fuscus, assembly GCF_031893055.1. Lineage (NCBI taxonomy): Eukaryota > Metazoa > Chordata > Amphibia > Anura > Leptodactylidae > Leptodactylus > Leptodactylus fuscus. The sequence goes on from NC_134265.1 coordinate 197,080,535, forward strand.
AGGGACCAGAAGCTCAGTACAGGAGGGTGAGGAGTCCCCCTGATGGTTGTGTAGGGGCTCTACACTCCCCTCCCCAGCAGGCAGCAGCAGGGCAAAGAAGTCACTTGATGGCAGGAGGCACAACTGAGGCCAGTGCCAAAAACAACAACACAGTCCCTCTAGAAAGGTGTAAAGGCCTAGGCAGGCCACAGGCACTCTCAGAGGTAGTAGTGAGCTGCTTGAGCATAAATCTTTTATTGTGTTTCACTTACTTTAGGGCCTAGGATCTGGATGCAGCCTATTGAAGATGGCAGCTGGGATGAGGATGAAGGGTCCCGGTGTAGGAGACGCTTGATCTACAGGCTTGGAGGGGAGTATAGGATGACCCTTAGTTGTCACGGTGGCAGGCACAGAGTCCTTGCTCTGTGTCACGCTGGTGAGCTGTCGCCAGAATGGGATTATGGCAATCGCCTGGACTTGGTCCTGTCTTATTTTCATCATTACCTTGGGTATGATGGGAATTGGAGGGAATATGTATACCAGCCTGAACCTCCAAGGGATGGACAGGGCATCCACTGCCAAGGGATTGTCCTCCTGATACAGAGAGCAGAACTTCTCTACCCTGGCGTTGAGTCGGGTTGCCATGAGGTCGACTTCTGGAAGGCCCCATTTCTAGACAATTTGTTGAAACACCTCTGGATTGAGGGACCATTCTCCTGATATGGTAATACCTCGACTCAACTGATCCACCACTATGTTCAGGGAGCCCATGATGTTAACAGCGGATAAATGGGTCAGATTCTTCTCTGCCCAGATTTGTTTCTTTCAGGAAAGCTTTGGACCTGGTTTCTCCCTGTTTGTTCAGGCACAACACTGTTTTCATGTTGTCCGACCGGCCTCTGACAGCCTTCCCTTTGAAGTACGGGGTGAAGTGCAGCAATGCCAGGTATACCGCTTTGAGTTCCCTCTGGTTGGAAGATCCTATTTCCAGGCTGCTTAAACAACCTTGCACAGTCCTCTCGTCCACTTGGGCTCCCCGTCTCGACTGGGACACATATGTTGTCAACTGAGTCCATACTGGTTGGACTAAGGACCTTCCATCTTTCAGGTGTATCCACCTTCTGAGGGAAAGACAGATACTGGGAGAAAGGCAGATCCTCTTGTGGAGTCCTCCTAGAGACCTGTTCCAGGTCTTCAATACTTCCGTCTGGAGCAGATGGGAATGCCATAAAGCCTACGGGATCTCCCTGGCTGAGAATGACATTAAGCCTAGGACTCTCCTGGCGGTTCTGATGGAAACATGTCGCGTTTTGTATAGAAAACGGGCGGCCGCCTCTATTCTCAGCCTCCTTGGGGCGGATAATGAGATCTGCAGAGTCCAAACAGAAACCCTAGAACTTTCCTCTGGGTGGATGGTACAACCTCGGATTTCTCCCAATTGATAAGCCAGCCTAGCCTCTGAAGGAAGGAGATGGCTATCTGTGGACGTTATTGGAGGACTGGAACTGACTGAACTTTTATGAGCCAGTCATCTAAATAGGGAACTATGAACAGATCTTAAAGTCTGAGGGCGGCAGCGACAGGAGCCACCTCCTTGGTGAAGGTGTGAGGAGCGGAAGAGATGCCGAAGGGTAGGACGGCAAAATGGTAATGCCTCTGTGACCACAAACTTGGATGGCAATCCTGAGGTATTTTCTGTGTGGCTGAAAAATGGGTATGTGCAAGTATGTGACCTTCAGGTTTAGTGTTACCATGACCTTGCCTTGTTGGAGAAAGGACGTTACTGAATCGATAGACTCCACCCTGAAACGCTTTTCCCCTTATATAGCAATTCAGATATCCTATGTCTATGATCATTCCCCAGTCTCCGATTCCTACTGAAAGAGGAACTCTCTCCAAGGCTCCTTTCTTGAGGATGGAATGATGAGCAACAGGCAAAGCATGAGTTGCGACAAGGCGGTTGAGCGAAGGATGGGAAAACTTGACAACGTAGCCTCATCCTACTACTTGCACCAAGGGTCTTGAATAAGAGCACGCCACATGGTCAGGAAATGGGAGAGTCAACCCCCCACAGGGACTCCGGTCACAGGGAGCAAGATTCCGTCAAAAAATTTGATTGTTTCCTTGGATCCTTCTAAAGGTGTCCACATCCACGGCCTCTTGGGCGAAATTTTGCACCTCTGTGACTGGGAACTGGGGCGAGTAGAGTCACGCCCTCTACCAGAGGCCTCCCGTCTGCCTCTGGAGGCTTGGGGCAGGGACTTGCCCTTAGTGTCCGCAAGACCCTGCACCAAATCGTCCAGTCCAGGTCCAAGAGTCTTCCTGGCTCAAACGGTAGCGCACATAGCGCAAATTTTGATGAGGTGACAGCCCTCCAGGGCTTAAGCCAGATGGGTCTCCTTGCCGTGGTGAATTGGGCCATGTTCTTAGAGGCTATTTTCAATTGTTGATGGGAGGCTTTGCCCATGAAGTCAGCAGCCATAAACAGGGAAGACATTAAGGATAGTATGTCGTCCCTAGGGACCCCGGAATCAATAACCTGTTTTAGCTGGGCAAGACGGGGAACATAAGCCATCCGCTACAGTAGTAGAGGCCATGGCCACAGAGGCCGGAGTCGAGGCCGCGGAAATAGCATCCTCTCAGGGTCCCACACGTTGGTCCAGAAGGTCTTGTAAGTTGGAACCATCATCCAGAGGGACCACCGTACGTCGAGAGTCCTTTGCGACTGCCAAATCCACCTTAGGAGGGGACCCAAAGGATCTAGTTGTGATGAGGCTATGGTGTACAGGGTCTTGACCTCTGACAATACTCTATTCAGTAATAGGGACTGGAGTTAAGATGAGCTCTCTCAGGATGTTTCCACTCGGACTCCATCAGCTTGGCCAAAGCTGCGTCCACATGGAAAGGCTCTCTTCCCCCCAGAGGTGAACGGGGAGGCTTCCCCATCAACATCCTGGTCGCCTGACTGGATGGACTTCAGCAGCCTTCCCATCTTTTCCATGGGGAATATAGGTCTGCTGGTACTGGAGCTTTCGACATCAGATGAGACGGTCTGATCATCCACACGTAGATGCTCCAGAGATGGAAGGGATAATGTGTGCCTATCCATGCACAATTTTCTATTTTTATTTATTTTGAGATGTGGGATGTAGAACCCCTATATCCTTGAGAATCCTCCATGAATTCTTTTACCTCAGGAGGAGGGCCTCTGCAGGAGCGGCAGCGAGATCAATGCCGATATAAAAAAACCCCCATTTTTTCTCTTCTCCTGAATATCAGGCTAAAGTGAACTCATCTTACCGTCAGGAAGAGGTATTTCACAGACAGCGCAGGCCATATGCCTCCTCTTGGAGGAAGACTCTCATCTTCTGTGGTCACCCAGAGGAGGGGTATACAACCTAAGTGGAGCCGCTAGCCTACTCAACTCTGGAAAAAAGACATTTAGCCACCGGACCACAGGTAAACCAAGACCTTCTAGACTTACGGGACTGAGGCACTTCAGCGCTAATACACAGGCACCAATTCTCACCACCAGGGGTGGTTACAATGCAATTTTCCAGATACGTCTGTAAGCTACAGCCAGCTACAGGTACCCAACCTAGAGAAAAGACTAGGTAGCCCCACCGGAAACTAGTAAGGCAGTGATACCAGTGCAAACTGCTCTTAAAATAGGTCCAGGGTCAGAGGGGGCGTGGCCTACCGCTGCCGCTGCATAAGGCCCTCAAACTTTAAAACAAACCCTCCCCAGAGGGTTTTAATAATGGTGGTAAAAGAAACCCCCCAAAACCACCACTTGCCTCTAAGGGAGCTTAAAGAGGTTTGTTTTTTGTTTTTTTTTTTTCAAGGGACATACTCACTATCAAGAGTAGTCTTGGAGAAACTTCAGCATACCTCACCTGGAGCTGTGAGAGTTGCTGGAAATCAGTGATCCTCAAACTCACATAAGATTGGCTGCTGTTCACATTAGCTGCGATTTAAGGCAGTGGCAGAGGCACAGCCTGAGGGTGCCTTCACACGGAGTATACGCTCACTGATTCTGAACGTGTAACACGTTCCGAATCAGTGGCATTAAAACAGATCCCATTGCTTTCTATGGGAGGCGGCATACGTGCGCTCCCCATAGAAATGAATGGGCTGCTTTTTTCCCTATTGCTTTCAATGTGATACGCGCCTAACAGCCGAGCGAAACCACAGAGCCTGATGAGGAAAGAGAAACTCCCCTCAACCCAGCTGTGACTGCAGCCCGGGTAAGCGTACCCAGGCGCTGACAAACACAACAGAATGGGAGTTGACAGAACGCCTACAGTTATAGATATTAGTGCTTTTAGTTTCTGCACTAAACACAGAGAAAAGCTGAAAGCTGCCCACAATGTCTACAGCTGCAACTGCAGCCCAGGTAAGTGTGCACAGGCACTGACAAACATTACAGAAAGGAAGTTGACAGAGTGTCCATAGCAATAGACATTAGTGTTTTTAGTTTCTGCACTAAAACAAAGGAAAATCTGAAAGGATTCAGCTTACTTTACTGCTGGGAAATGAATTAAGCTGCAAGAGCTGAAAATATGTTAGTAACACCCTGCAAAGCAGGTAAAACAAAAGACTGCAATATAAACCTAAATCCTTCTCCCAGAAAGAAAGAAAAGGAAAAGAAGAAGGTTTGCAGACCTTCTTCCAAACCATACAGCACACGGGCAGAAATACCCCACATTGTGCTGCTGGTATGATGACAGGGAAACCACCTTGTAACTCTGGCATTTCTTTCACCTGTCCCCATCCAGGTCAGGGGAGAATGGTCTAGGATCAACCTGAAATGTTGACCCAACACATAGTATAGTAAAAGTCCAGTGTGCTTAAGACCGGCTGTTTTCACAGGGCCACTTTCTGCTTCAGGGTTACACTTAACCAAGACAGACTTACTTCCCTTAATAAGGTCTGTTAAGGGCGCTGCTATGGTGGCAAAGTTAGGAATGAACCTGCGGGAATATCCCACAATTTCTATAAAAAAAAAAAAAAAAAATAGCTTTAATTTTTCATTTTGTAAAAGGCTGGGGCCAGTTTTGAATAGCCTCAATTTTATTCACTTGTGGTTTTATCACCCTTCTACCGGTTACGCTGGGTTCACACCAGCGTCTGAACTCCGTTTTCAGGTTTCCGTCTTCTGCATGCAGAAGACGGAAACCTGTCATGCCGAGTCCAGCCGTGAGCATTTTATGCGCTCCGTGGTGAAACCGGTATTTTTAAACCAGACACAGAGTACTGCATGTCTGACTCTGTTTCTGGTTTAAAAAAACGCCACGGAGCGCATAAAACGCTAACTGGCACACACGGCCAAACACTTTTCAAGCCCATTCAAATGAATGGGATTGAAACATGCCTGCAGGTTTCCGTTTCCTGCACAAACCTGCAGAACAGAGTACGGGTGCAGATATGAACGAGCCCTTATGTACCCCAGATAACGTGCTTATTCTAGGCCCAAGGCACACTTGTTTGGATTTGCCATCAACGCCGCTGCTCTGAGGGTATTTAGTACCGCTTGCACTTGAACTTGTGGAAGATGGCTTCCCTAGTCTTCACTAAAGATGATATCGTCCAGAAATGCAGAAGCATACTGACCATGAGGTTTAGGAAGAACCTTATCACTTTACACCTTATAACAAAAATACCGACCCAGTCCATTGATTTTGGTTCTAGATGTTTCTTTCTTACCACAAAAGGATTATTCTTTGGATTTTCCGTTTTCCCTTTTTGCCGTCTCTCAGTGTAGTTGTCATATCAGAGATATCTGACCCATATTTCTAAGTTTTATTTATTACAATAGCATATAGCTAAAAAAAAATTGCATAAGAACTTATGGAGTCTCTCCTGAAAATACAGATCATCCCTTTCCATGTTATAAGTTTCATGCTCTAGCAGATGCTGTTAACTTGGCCATGAATCCAGAAACTCTCAATACAAGTGCAATCCCATAAAGCAGCGTTTCCATCATGGTTTGGCATAGTATCCTTAGGCTGGGTTCACACAATGTATTTTGGCACGTAATGTGAGACGTAGACGCCGCAGGAGCTTTTGCGGGCCGTATACGCTCCCATTGATTTCAATGTGAGCCGGGAACGTATACGCGGCACTATTTTGCGGCCGCCGCAAAATTACGCCGCATATACGATCCACGCTCCCATTGATTTCAATATATACGGCCCGCAAAAGCTCCCGCGGCGTCTACGTGCCACATTACGTGCAAAAATACATTGTGTGAACCCAGCCTTAGAGAAGAACTCATGGGTGGGAATGATAAAACTGTATCGCATGGATGTTCTTACTTTTGGTTTACAGGAATTAGAAAATGTGCGTAGATAAGCATCAGCAGTCTAGAATCTAAAGCTGAAGGCTCCAGAAGCAATTAGACTACATTATTATTATATTATATAATTTGTAGTTTATGCTCTATGTTCCTGTGGGATATTTTATATAGGGAAAACAATTTGTTCTTTATATATTAGAATAAAAGAACATTTAGGTCAAATGTAACTGGCATTGGTTGTCCTAGGTCAATCATTTGCGAGGTACTTAATGGTGATGGTAATGTTTTGAGATTTATTTTTTTAATGTAGATTGTGAGCCCCATACAGGGCTCACAATCTACATTTTTCCTATCAGTATGTCTTTGGAGTATGGGAGGAAATCCACACAAACATGGGGAGAACATACAAACTCCTTGCAGATGTTGTCCTTAGCAGAATTCAAAACCAGGACTCCAGCACTGCAAGGATACAGTGCTAACCACTGAGTCACCGTGTTGCTCCTGTTTTGAGATGTTTTTGGTTTGGAAAGAATTAACTCACCCAAAGTTGGAGGGGATAAGAATAGAATTTTGTTGAAAAAAGTAGCTAGATGGATAATGCATAGGGCTCCTTCACACGGGGTCAGTGGGGTGGAATTTGGATGTGGAATCCGCCTCCATACAATAGTGGTCTATGTAGACCCCTAGCATTCGTTTTTCCGCTAGTGTTTTTTGCTGCTAGCGAAAAAAGAAGCGACATGACCTTTCTTGAGGCGGATTCCGCCTCAGGAAATCAATGCAAGTGAATGGGAGGCGGAAAACCGGTAGTGTTTTTTTTTTTGCCAAAAACGTGACACGGTTTTCGATAAAAACCGCCAGGCGTTTTATCAAGGTTCATTAACTGTGCTAGAGAGAAAAAAAAATGCGCCAAAACCCGCCTCATGTCCAAAACCAGCTTCCTAATTCATGAAGCGTTTTTTTTTCAGTACCAAATTCCGCCACCCCCTATTCACGTGTGAACTAAGCCTTACAGATGTTTTAGGTCCTTTAGGTCTCAATAACCTTAGTGTTTTCCTTTAAAATGTATTTGATTTAGTTGTTATATATTTATTGTTACATTTTTTGTGTAATATTGCTTGGATGAGCCTGGCGTCTCTCTGTCCTTTCTCTTTTGGATTGGGAGTTACCATGCCCATCTGGAAGACACTTGGGTGACACGCATGTGCAGTATCATCTTGATGATGTCATCACGTCTTTATGTGTACTCGAGAGAGTGTAAAAAGAAAATGGCTGTGCTAAATGTACTGAGAGCCGAAAGAAGTGTGGAAACGCGAACTAGCCATTGCCCATTCAGTATGTGTCTATGGCAGTGATGGCGAACCTTTTAGAGACCGAGTGCCCAAACTGCAACCCAAAACCACTAAATTATCGTGGAGTGCCAACACGGCAATTTAACCTTAATACTCTGTGGATCCACAATTGCGGACAATTATGGACCCACAAATTAGAGTCGTGTGAATGGGGATCTGTTTTATAGTGACCGTGCAATGTTATTACAGCCTGAACTAATATCATGTCTGCTATAAAACAGATACTGTGTGATATAAGTAGTGAAGGGCCCCCACACAATACAATGTACTCGTCTATGGATGAGTACTGTGAGGAGAGGTAGGAGGCACTATAGGCGCTGCTGTGAGGAACGCCCTTCTGACAGTGAAGAGCTACGTTACCGGCACTGATAGCTCTTCACCTGAGGCACAGATCGTGAAAGCCAACAGTGTGCTGAATTCAGCGCACTGTTGGCTTTCTAGCAGTATATAAAACCACATGTGCCCCAGGAGGTGAAAGGTCCTCTTTACGTTATGACTAAGCCTTGGTCTAGGTGAGGAGCTAGCGTCCCTGAGCAGCATGGCGGTGGTTCTAGGTCAGATTATTTTGGCAGCCAGAGCTATTATCATGCGCCAGTGGAAGAGCGCACCCTGCTTGGCATTGGCGGAATTAGCACAGCGTCAATTTGTCCTACACTCTAGAGAAAATGCTCGGCGACCATCAAACTTAACTGAACTTGAATTGTTTTTTTGTAAAGAGGAATGGTCCAAAATACCTTCATCCAGGATCCAGGAACTGATTAAAAGCTACAGGGAGCGACTAGAGGCTGTTATCTTTGCAAAAGGAGGATCTACTAAATATTAATGTCACTTTTCTGTTGAGGTGCCCATACTTTTGCACCGGTCAAATTTTGGTTTAATGCATATTGCACATTTTCTGTTAGTACAATAAACCTCATTTCAATCCTGAAATATTACTGTGTCCATCAGTTATTAGATATATCAAACTGAAATGGCTGCTGCAAACACCAAAATATTTAGAACTAAAAATGATTAAAGATTAATAGGGGTGCCCAAACTTTTTCTTAGGACTGTATCTTTATTACTAGTTGTGTCCCTTGTTGCATTTTGTAGCTACATCATATTTTTGTATAATGTTGGTACTTGATTGTCTTTGCTTTTTTCTCCTTTTCTTATTGTTAAAAAATATTTTCCCAAAAATTGAAAAAAAAAATAATAAAAAATAATAGAGACTGCTCAATTAAATCCCCCCTCCTTGCTTTGTTATTGGTCCTTAATCACTTCAGGACCAGACCATCTTCCCTGGTTCAGGACTAGACACATTATCAAAATTTTTTGTACATACACTTTGTAATATTTTTTTTTTTAATGTAGATTATGAGCCCTATATAGGGTTCACAATGTACATTTGTTTTCTCCTATCAGTATGTCTTTATAGAATTTCCGCAGTGTGAACTTACCCTAAGGCTTCCAAATGTATAATTGTTCTAAAGACACGTCTTTTACAATAAGCATTTGGGAATGTGTTTGAATTGAAGAGAGTTAATCTATATACAGTAAAATGAAGCAGCATTTCAGCTAGCAAGTCAATATGACTACAGAAAACTGTAAGGAATGTATTGATAGCAATAAGTTCACAAAGGTGCAGTTATAACTAGTGCTGAGTCTTGCTGGGTCAGGGGCTAAACAAAATGATTTCTAGGTATATTGATAAGCATAAATAGATGCCTTAAAATAAAAGCTATATTGTTAACTTAGGTCATGTATTTGGTGCGGTGAGGGGAAATGGGAAACTGTTCCAAATACACCTGGAAATAGGAGCTGATGTTTGTCTATTTGCAGGAACCCAAGTACATAGGACAAGCATATGATTCCTACAATATATAATTTTTTTTGCTTGCTTATACAACACGGACATATTCCACAGCACTCCACAGATATTGTCATCACTCACTGTGCAAAGTAGGGCTAACAATCTAAATTCCCTATCTAAGGCCGGGTTCACACGAAGTATTGTGGCTCGTCATTTGGTACGTACACACCGTGGGATCTTTTGCGGGCCGTATACGCTCCCATTGTTTTCAACGGGAGCCGGTACTGTACAAGCGGCGCTATTTTGCGCCCGCCGCAAAATCATGGCCGCAAAATAGCGCCGCGTGTACGGTACCGGCTTTCATTGAAAATAATGGGAGCGTATAAGGCCCGCAAAAGATCTTGCGGCATGTACGTACCAAATGACGAGCCACAATACTCCGTGTGAACCCGGCCTAAGTCTTTGGAGTGTGGGAGAAATCCCACGCAAACACAGGGAGGACTTACAAACTGCTTGCAGATGTTGTACTTGGCTGGATTTGAACCCTATTCCATCTTGTCTAAGGGTGAATTCACACTGAGTAAACGCTAGCTTATTCTGAACGTAAAACACGTTCAGAATAAGCGGCGTCTAAAGCAGCTCCATTCATTTCTATGGGAGCGGGGATACGAGCGCTCCCCTTAGAAATGAATGGGCTGCTTCTTTCACTCCGTGCAGTCCCATTGAAGTGAATGGGGAGTGCCGGCGTATACGGCTAGCTCTGCTCATGCCGGAGCGTACACGCCGGCACTCCCCATTCACTTCAATGGGACTGCACGGAGTGAAAGAAGCAGCCCATTCATTTCTATGGGGAGCGCTCGTATCCCCGCTCCCATAGAAATGAATGGAGCTGCTTTAGACGCCGCTTATTCTGAACGTGTTTTACGTTCAGAATAAGCTAGCGTTTACTCAGTGTGAATGCACCCTAAAGGTGTTCTTACTGTGTATATTTGGTCTCGCCATATTCTTTTACACCTCCCATCTTCGGTTGATCCAAACTCAGCAGTATGATGAACACCACTGTATCTTTGTCGTTTAGTTCCTTATGTCAAAGTCCATTAAGCTTTCCCACCGAGTTGTCACTTATTGTAGGCCTCTGACTTCACACTGCAGCTGGTTTACAAAATGTCAGTATTTTACTCATTCCTCACTCATTTCATATTTAACCAGCAGAACCCATTCTACCCCCTAAATCCTGCCATTGTTGTGCGCTTTACATAGATCCCTAGCACGTTCCGCTCCACTGCCTTCAGCTATGCTTACCTTTTCCAACGCTAAACTTTGCATCAAAATCCTAACAGACTTTCTCCCTTTTGTTCCTTTCTGTCCCACTGGCTTTCACTCCCTCCTTTCCCTGGTTCCCCAGGCTCTCTGCCAGCGAGCGGATGCTTTCAGCCTTAGTAACATCCTCTCCGGCAGAGCCCTCTTCCCGTCTCCAGTATTAGAAGGGGAGGCACAGGAGAGGGGAGGGAAACAGGTTCCTCTGTTCCCTGCACAGGATGTCAGTCTGTTCCACCCACCCTGGGAAAGAATCTGTCTCATACTGAATTGTGATCTAAGGATACATACGTATGCCTATACCGTCTACATCATCATAGGTGTTCCAGAAAGATGTCGATACTTGGGGAAGTTATGTCCCCCAGGAGTTACACTGTGCAGCGCCCTGCAGGAAACCATAGTGCGTGACCTGCTGCACATGTGGAAATAAAATTAGATCAGCTCCCATGGAATATTGATATTTGTATAGGGTAAGAGTCACCCTCTCATATATTGTTAATCTAGTCTATAGTGATTTGATAAATCTATAGTCTTTTCGTAGACAGAAAGAATCATGAAGGGGCGATACACTGGTCAATGTGGAAGATCTGAGGCCGCCTTTGTCATAACTAGCTGGTCACTCTTGTGACACTGAGGATTTCTTTATGTCGATCACAGAGACATTCATCTGATAGATCAAGCACCTCTGACTTTAAGGGCTAGTTCACACGGGGACATGGACGCTGATTTTGACAGCGGATTTCGCGGCCAAATCAGCGTCCATACAATGTATCCCTATGTGAACTGGTCGCTTTTTTTTTTCTGCTAGCTCGCTAGCAGAAAAAGAAGCGACATGACCTATCTTTCGGGCGGAAGCCGCTCGCGATGAGCCGCGGCTTCCGCCCAGCCGCAGCGCTCTCCATGTCGGCTCATTCATTTGAGCCGACAGCGGAGGTGAAAGCCGCGACCGCGATGGTCGCGGCGGGAGCAGTTCACATAGTGTGGACATTGTATGGACGCTGATTTGGCCGCAAAATCTGCTGTCAAAATCAGCGTCCATGTCCCTGTGTGAACTAGCCCTAAGGATCAGCAGCCATTAAAGGTGTCGGCCACATAAAGATCAATATTGAGAGACAAAGGTTATTGTTTGTATAATAAAAAGTTATACAATTTCTCAATATAATGTATCAATTCCTCAGTTTTCTAGATCTGTTTGCTCCTAGTAGATAAAAATCAGTCCATGGTCATGTGATACAGACTCTAGACAGAAGGAGCAGAGTTTGAGGTGGAGCACATACAAAAGGTGAAGATAAGAAAGGTGCAGGATTGATTGAAGTGCCAAAGCTGATAAAAATGACAAATACAAAAAAAACCCCAAAACACAGTGTAATGGAAATCTTTAACCCATACACTACCAAACGAGGATGGGGTGATTGCTTTATTTACAGCCCACAGAATCATGTTAGGATACATACACAGCAAAAACCCATAAAGGAATTTCTTATTTACAAGAGTGGTAAAGCCGTTCTTAATCTTTAAACACTCCCTATAGTTTCTGGTTTTCCCTTTGAGGTGTAAAGCAGTGGTTTAAACAGAAATCACAAACATACAACAATAATGTAGACAGTCCTGTAGCATTCTCTCCATACATCGCTATAGCAGTCAGAATATTCACTGCTGAAGTAGTGACTAGAATGCAGAACCTGCCCTGTCAACCCACCAAGGGTACCCAGCCAATGCCAACCACAGGCTAGCAGACAGCTGCAATACTTACAACCAAGACTTGGAACACACAATTTAAAAACCCAACAAGCATATTACACTCACTCACAACGTTCTTGCACAAATGCACACTCAATCTGTTATACATTTCATATATAGAGAAAGCTATATTCCTAGATTTCTCTCTATAGTTACATTTACATAAAAAGTTATTTGGCTTTTGTGCTCAAAAACAGGATTATCACAAACTCTTTAAAAAAAAAAAAAAAAAAAAAAAAAAGTTCAAACGCATTTCAAACTGCGGAAACTCGCATTATCAGTCCACACGCCTCCATGGGACGACCAGCTCACATGGGTAAAGAACTCGAATTTTAGAGACCTCAACAATGTAGTTGGAGGAGCTGAGTGGAGCACAGAAGAGTATCATGATCCTGCTAGGTATCCAAAGTGATTTTGGTCAGATTCACAGAGTTGGAGGCTTGGTTTGCTCTCTAGAGGATCTTTACTACATGGCTGAGGGGGTCGAACTTTGAAGAAATCTGAAACATAGCGAACCTAAAAATATAAAAAAAATAAATAAGTAAAATGTAGAAGAGAAGGGAATGCAAAAACGAACAGTGTGACTTAAAGGTGCAACACTGATCCGGCATCAAGGGAGAACTAGAGTTTGGAATCTTTACCATTGAAAATTCATGTGTGTACTTACAGTAAGTGCAGCCACTATGGCACCTTGCAAAAACCCCACAAGAACATCACTCCAGTGGTGCTTGTAATCTGAGACTCGTGTGTATCCAACATACAGCGCAAATGACAACAGGAAGAACTGAATTGTGGGACGAAGCAGACGAGCCCATTTGCCACACAAGCGTGCCTGAATGTATAACTGTAAAGGAGAGAGTCAAATTTATGCTTTGTGGCAAATAAACTACTACAAATGTGGAAACAGTCAAATTTATTGAAAAAACTGTATAAATATAAAAGATTTCATTAAATAATCAAAATAAACCAGTTAAAATGTATGGTTCTATTCACACTGTTGTAATGGCTTCTACTTTTGAACATGAGCCATGACAGTCATTATAATGTATAATCTGGCTGTGGAAGAGACTTATTCACTTCCTGGTGGTTCTGGAGCTTTCGGGAATGCTTCTTTTTTGCTTTCTGTGCATTTATTAAGATAATTCCATACCCGTTGAGTCATTTGAAATGAATCCCAGTCTATGATCCGCTGTGTGATTTTGAGAATGTGGAAAAAGAGTAGAGACACGTGGTATTCTTCAAAACAGGAATTATTTAACCCCCTGGTTTACAACAAGTTACTTACTTCTGCCAGAAATTCTAGAAATGAGGTATGAGAACATGTTTAGGAATCCACATTTCTAATATTTACAATGTGTAGACAATTCAACAACAAAAATACTGGCGTAAGTAGTGCAGCAGGCTTTGACTGGCTTACTGGGATACCTGTGAATTCCCTGGTGGGCCCTAATGGACTCCCAATGCTTTTTTAATAGGCTGCTAGGGCTCCAATAAACTTACTGATCCCACTTCCTGCAGCCTTCCACTTTTTCTTCAACCTTCAGGGGGCCCCTTGCACCACACATGTTGACACAGCAGCGAACAGGACCCATTGAAGATTGCAGTGGGAAGCAATGGAGGCAGTGGGCAGGAGTGGAGATCGGTTGGTGAAGAATGCAGCTGGTTCTGCCGATCTGGTTATTAAAAATACAACTGGATCACAGAACCAGAGAGAAAAGTGGAGACGCAACCTGGTTCTGCTTCTTCAACTTTTAGATCACAATCCACTGTATAAGGGACAAATGATGATGGCATTACATTGTGTGGGGTGCAGTGATGGGTCCCATATTGTGTGCGGGGCAGTGATGGGGTCCCATATTGTGTCGGGGGGCAGTGAAGGGGTCCCATATAGTGTGGGGGGCAATGATGGGGTCCCATATTGGCTCCTTGTGTGCTATTATAGCCATCTTAGTATAGCTGATCTGCAGGGCTTCTGGCTGTCAGATGTAATATTGATGACCTATCCTAAGGATAGGCCATCAATATTAGAAAGCTGTATAACACATTTAATATATGTGTGCATAATTTATATTATTTGGACAGGAACACTCTAGGTTAAAAGAAGCACCATTGGGGGGGGGGGGGGGGTATCCATTGTGTGGGGACCTGGAAAAAATGGTGTTATACCATGTAGGGCCAGAAAAGGGGGCTTTATATTTTGTGGGAGCCATTAAACAGATGATCAGTGGGTAAAGCTCTGCATTGGCTTTCCGCCATGGGGAGCTAGAGAGACAGAAAATGAAGAGGACTAAGGCAGAAATCCAACTCAATTCATCTTTATTTTCTGCCATCTAGACAGGCTCTTATTGTTCTCTGACGCTCTGAGAGCTACAATGTCCACCCGCCCCAGATCTTCAGGACCTATTGAGTTGTAGGTTTATTTTTACCAACCACTATACCATTATGCTGCAGTGATAGTGCCTGCTCTAATGCAAACAATCGCAGCCATTTAACCCCTCAGGAGTAACAGCCAATACAGACTGCCAAAACGCTGTGTACTGTAGAAAATATCAGGGCTGGTTTATCAAGAACCAGGTTTTCCACTTGCTGGCGTTTGTTCCTAATTTATGATGACGTGCATACCTCAGAGCATCAACCAGGGTAACGCGTGCCTAAGCAGAACTCCACACCATCTCCCTGCATGTGTAAAATTTTGGCAAGTGGTATGACCTTGTTTAATGGCTTGTGTGCCAGTAGTGGGGTGGGCCTCTAGACATCCCAGTATGATACTGTAGTGCAGGGTGCATTGCAGGCAGTGTCTACTTTGCCAATTAAGTCAGTCAAGTGCCAGCTTTCACAGATAAAATATACCCAGGCACTGCATCAATAGGAAGTAAAACGAAGATTAACAAATTAAATTGTTAAGGTAGATCTTATACTTACCGAGAGGAACAGCATGCAATACATTCCAAACGATGAATGCCCAGAGTAGAAGGAGAGCCTGAAACATTTAATATGTACAATCAATTAAGGGCTATGTAGGAACGATTTGTATGCAATACATGTGCCATAAGTCAAGTGTCACAATGTTATCAAATAAGTCAAATTAGACATAAAACCAAAAAACTCTAGTAAATAACACAGAACTACCACCATTGCTCATGCTCTCACCTGGACTCTGTTACATTTGCATGGCTTCCGCGGCATTCTATTTCTGTCACATATCCAGAGCAGTTCACTGTCGACCAGTTGGGGTCACAAACAGCTAAGAAGTTTGGCCGTGGACGTCCTACCATGTACTTTGCAAGATCAGTGAGGGACTGGCTCACCGAGGCTCCAAACAGAAATGTTCCAATCACCTTGTAAAGTGCAGCCACATAGTTGTTACACTCTGAGCGGGAGTACAAGCGTTTAGAGAAGACCATATACATCTCTCCAGACGTAATCTGTGGATAAATTAACACGTTATAAAATATAGTCAGGCTGCAGACGCTTTCAGCTAAAACCACTACCTATATTTAGTATAGTGCACAAGTTATGATTATTCACATGACTGCTCCATGGACAATGGTAATTTTTATTTACATCCTCTAAATGATTTCACGGGTGATTTATATGGCTTCAAAGCCGACTCATTCATTACAATGTTACACCCAAACCATCGCTGCTCAGGGATAAGAGCTGCAGGAGAGAAAACTAGTATACAAATGAATATACATAAAGTTAATAGTAATGGCAGGGATGTGTCTTAAACATAGTTAACCCAAAGACAAACCTACACATATGAACAATTTCCTAAGGCAGGGGTCTCCAACCTATGGCTCCCCAGATGTTAGTAAACTATAACTCACAATAGGCCCTGATACTTACTGGTGGAAATCATAGAACCTAGGTTTGGGAGCCACAGGTTGTAATCCACGACTATAACAATCTTGGAAGCAGAGGGAAGTCCTATTACCTATGTCTTCACAATCCTAAAGCTAATGGAAAGTCTCAGTCTATGTTCATATCTGCATCGGAGGCTCCGCTGGAAACATCACAGTGTCCACCAAAAATCAGCAGAGGAAAAAGTCTCACACAGAAGACTTTCCTCCGCCGATTACAGTTTAAAAACGATAGACCCCATTATAGTCAATGGGATCACTTAGACTCGTGTGTTAAAGTTTTAGCAGTCAGTCTCTCCGTTGTTCTGGTCCCCTGATGGACCCAAACAACAGGGCTGTGACGCTAGTGTAAACCTAAGAGTAAAAAAAAAAAAAAGAAGTTAGACAATACTTACAATAATAACGGTGCAGGAAATAGTGACTCCAGCCATCAGGCCATGAGTGATAGTGTCATCTTTGTAAGGATATTTAATAGACTCATCATCGCAGTAGAATCCACGCTTGTATGGTCTGTTCACTAGTGTCATAATAATAAATGGCATAGACGCTGAAGGGAAAGAAAAAAGAGGCAGGTAAGATGTCGCATACAGAGTCAGACTCAAAAGATGGCGTTTTTTAAATCAATGTTTTTGTATGGAATAGTCTGCTGTGTGATTTCATACAGAATAAAGCCAACTCCTGTATGTCAGCTTAATGGAGCCCAAAATGCCTTAGTCTGTTGAATGTGGGCAAGTTTACCCAACACATACTGCAATGGGTCACTGAAAGGCAGTGTAAAAGAGCCTCATACATTAAATGGAAGGAATATTGAGAAACAGCATTTCTTTTATCAAGATAAAACAATAATATATTTATTATTAGATAAACCCAACAACCTCTAAATAAAAAAAATCAGCTTAGCCAGGCTAAAAGGGGTTATTCAAGATTATATTATTCAGAAACCTGCGTAACCTGTGAAAGGCGTGAGTGTGGTTGTCACCAAAAAGGCATCATGCAAACGGCTACTTTATGGCACATTTTGTATGGGAAACTAAAAGGCTACTCAGGGATATGCATAAAGTCCATATAGCACCTCAGATCTTATACAAAGGATAGGATTTTTTTTTCCCAAAAGATCCCAAATAAATCTGCCAGATGTGGTTTAAAGAGGACCTTTCATCAGATTGGGCACAGGCAGTTTTATATACTGCTGGAAAGCTGACAGTACGCTGAATTCAGCGCACTATCGGCTTTCCCGATCTGTGCCCCGGTCCCGTTTTACAGTCAGAAGGGCGTTCCTGACAGTTAGCCAGGGACGCCCTTCTCCACAGCGGCGCCTATTGCGCTGTACAGTGTGAGTGGGGAGGAACGCCCCCTCCCTCTGCTCACAGTGCTCGTCCATAGACTAGTATTATCAGGAGAGGGAGGGGGTGTTCCTCCCCGCTCCACTGTACAGCGCGATAGATGCTGCTGTGGAGAAGGACGTTCCTGGCTAAGTGTCAGAAAAGCCCTTCTGACTGTAAAGCGCTACGGTACCGGGACCGATAGCGCTTTACCCGGGGCACAGATCGGGAAAGCCGACAGCAGTATATAAAACTGCCTGTGCCCAATCTGATGAAAGGTCCTCTTTAATAGAGATAGGGTACATCCTACATATGGAGCCGTATACTACAGTGACCTATGAGACAGTGTGCCATTGTATAGCCTCCTGCACAAAGAAGACTTTAGTTTTTGGTGATTTAAAAGACAGTAAGTACTCCATTTGACAAGCAGTTGGCCAATGTGCCACAGACAAGTAGGCAGTGAAGTAGTAGCTGCACCTACTGCACTATTCTGTGTCATTTCCTAGGGTCACTGCCCCATGAACATCCCCGTACTTGAGGTGTTAAATCCAGGAACAGGGTGCAGCGCTTGGATTACCTGGGCAGGTCTGAGCTTTCCTTTCCTTAGCTGGTTTAGCTGGTTCAGGCACATGGAAACGAAAACCCACGTGTTTACTTGTAAGCACTGGCTGCCTGCAGTTACCAGACTCCCTTTAACTGCCTTTCTCTATTCTGTCCCATCTCCCATATCCATTAGAGAACCTCATAAGTTGTAAAACACAATTAAGGACATGGTAGCGTCAATATGAACA
The DNA here is from genome assembly GCF_031893055.1 of Leptodactylus fuscus. NCBI lineage: Eukaryota > Metazoa > Chordata > Amphibia > Anura > Leptodactylidae > Leptodactylus > Leptodactylus fuscus. Next base: position 197,098,986 of record NC_134265.1, read on the forward strand.
GATAGAAGACAGGCAGCATCACATCAATTGTGAATATGATCACCCTAAACAAAATTTCATGTCAGGTGCGCAATGAGGCCATACATATAGACCAACATTTGTTAAAGTTTTGTTCACATCAAACCCGCCTTCTTGTAATGTATATTATGGTATATTACAAATGTATCTCTACACTGCCAGGTGGCTACTAAGTGAGGTGCAGGGCAGAGCTGTAGTAAGTAGTAATCCATCAAATGCCTATGTCTGATAAAAAGTACATTGAGTACAAGCCTGGCTGGTGATAAAGGTGAAGAGGGCAAACATAGACCTCCCCTTAGCAATCTCCCTAATGTAGGTGCATTGTTCTAGCAGGACGAGCAAACACAAGACACACATACACAAAAATCTAGTGGTTTAGTGTAAGGTCTACACAAAGACATCAGAGTAAAGTGGTCACCAGGGCAAATGGTCAAAGCAAACATTCAGCAGAGCCCTCAGTAACATGCTGGGAAATGTACAAGAGTCCATACAGGTCAGAATAAGGTTGGTCTTACATGACCATAGTGGTTTTTGTGGTCTGCAATTTGCTGATCACTCCAAAAAGTCATTCCGCAGATGTCAGTGTCCATCCGCAGGCGCCCATAAAGTTCTATGGGACAGGGGCAATGCGATGGCTCAGTGGTTAGCACTGCAGCCTTGCAGCGCTGGAGTCCTGGGTTTCAATGCCACCAGGAACAACATCTGCAAAGAGATTGTATGTTCTCCCCATGTTTGCGTGGATTTCCTCCCATTCTACAAAGACATACTGATAGGGGAAAAAAATGTACATTGTGATCCTCATATGGGGCTCACAATCTACATAAAAGAAAAAAAAAAAGTTAATATTTGTACAACAAACTTTTGTGTTTGTGGCTTATGTGTGAGCATACGCAATAATGCATACTTATAAAGGTTCATCAATAGAACATTAACAATGTAGTCAATGCTCACTCCTTAAGATCCCTTTAGGGCTCATTCACACGGAGTAAACGCGGCACGCAATGTGCTGCATTTAGGGGACGTTTGCCCGGCGATTTTGACGGTTGCGTTAGCGCCACGTAAACGCGTGTTAACGCGACCGCAAACATGCACCGTCAAAATCGCGGCGCAAACGTGGCACATTGCATGCCGCGTTTACTCCGTGTGAACGAGCCCTTAGGCAAGTTACCCTGTTTCCCCGAAAATAAGACAGTGCCTTATATTAAATTCTCTTCCAAAATATATGACCTGTCTTATTTTCAGGGGATGTCTTATGGAGCGGGGGACAATCGGCAGTCATGCCGGCGCTTCCTTAACGGAGTGCCGGCATGACTGCCGGTTGTAGGTGGTGCAAGAGGTGGTGGTGGGGAGGTATGCTAGTTACCTTCCCCATCTTCATAGCAGCGCTGGTGCTGCTGTTGGTCACGGTGGTGGAAGTGGTTGGCAGGGCTTAGCAGAGATTAGCGAGGCTTCCGGCGGTTGTGCCGGAGAGCCTCACTTAGTGGGCATTGCAGCCGGCTGAATGCTGTGCTCCGTGTGCACAGGAAAGCTGTCTGCCTCCTCTGCTGTGATACCACTGTTCCAGCTGCTGTGGATGAGCTGGGAGAGTGGACTCCCCGCAGCATACGATGCTTTCCCAGCTCATCTTACAGCAGCAGGAACAGTGGTATCACAGCAGAGGCAGCAGCCGGCATACCTGTGCACACGGAACATCGTGCACAGTGCTCTGCCGGCTGCAGTGTTTTTGGGGATGTCTTATTTTCGGGGGGTGCCTTATATTAGGCAATTTAACAAAACCTCACCCCATGCCTTACTTTTGGGGGATGTCTTATTTTCGGGGAAACAGGGTAGATAGTGCAATTTAATCATGGATATCCCAGTAACCTCTAAAGCAGAGTTTCGCAATAAGGGCTCCTCGGGTAGGGGTTCCACCATATTTACAACATAGAAATTACTGATCCGATGCCATCTTCCAGAACAGTCGTTCATATCAGAGACCTCTGTGGCACAGTCTCAAGAGAAAGCTCAGGGTTCAGTAGTCTGGAGATTGTGATGCAAGTCAGGTTTAGCCACTCTCCAGGGATACAGCACAGAATGGGTTTTGTTGCACTATATAAAATCCACAGTATAACTAGTTAACACTGGAGTGAAAAGCATTAAATGTAGAATCAGTTTCAACTATAACCATGTGTTACAGAAAACTTCCATCAGTAGCAAAATTATACAGGGGCAACTCATGCGTGTAGAAGCAGTATTTTATTACTGTATTTGGCATAAACAGAAAAATTCTTCTATATTCATGAATGCTACATTGAAGCGTTTCAACTACAACGAAATTGCCATAGAGCATGAACTAGGAACTTTAGCCTGATAAGAATCCTATCTCCTTATTGTTCATATATTAAGGATCGGTCCACCTTTAAAAAAAAGTATTTACATATGTAATTCATCCACATAAATAGAACCTGTCATGTAAATTTAAGACACCAACATATCCTAAATATCCATATCGAAGGCCTGTCCAAAGTCTTTATACTTAGAGAGGAGTCCAATAAGTCTATTTGGCCTCATCTGTGACGCTTGCAATGGTGAAATTTACTGTCCTGACTTAATTGAAGGGCTGCACGTGAGTCAGGAGCAATTGTCATTAGGAAAGCATAGGCTTATTACAGTATTATTATTATTCTGGACTCAGAGGCATTCTATACAGATATTAGTGACATTAAAAGGATTCTACCATTAAAAAACTTTTTTTCTAGGTAACACGTCGGAATAGCCTTTAGAAAGGCTATTCGTCTCCTACCTTTGGAAGTGATCACCGCCGCGCCGTTTGTTCGAAATACCGGTTTGTACCGGTATGCTAATTAGTTCTCTCGCAGCGAAGGGGGCGGGCCCCAGCGCAGGAAATGCGATAGGGGCGTCCCCATTGCTGCTCGAAAACCGACTCCAGCGCCGCCTCTGTCTTCTTCTGCATCCTCCCCTTCCTTCTTCGGCTTGACGTCGGACGCCTGCGCATTATGCTCTGTTCGGCGAACTTTGCCGAATGTACTGCGCATGCGCGAAATTGCGGTGTCGGCACTATGACTGCGTACCGCGCAGGCGTCCGACGTCAAGCCGAAGAAGGAAGGGGAGGATGCAGAAGACGACATAGGCGGCACTGGAGTTGGTTTTCGAGCAGCAATGGGGACGCCCCCATCGCATTCTCTGCGCTGGGGGACGCCCCCATCGCTGCGAGAGAACTAATTAGCATACCGGTACAAACCGGTATTTCGAACGAACGGCGCGGCGGAGATCACTTCTAAAGGTAGGAGACAAATAGCCTTTCTAAAGGCTATTCCGACGCTTTACCTAGAAAAAAAAGTTTTTTTTAATGGTAGAATCCCTTTAAGGATAGTTTGCTGGTTTAGCGTCCTAAATTTATCCGACAGGTTCTCTGCAAAGGCCTTAAAGGGGTATGCCCATCTCCCGAATCATAGTTACACTGGTAGCTTAAGCTATCTGAAGAGTTTTACCCAATACATTGCTTATTTTCATCTCACCATTTGCCAGATAAAGCTGAATATCTGTTTTCTGCTTGTTGCCTAGGTTACAGACCACCCATCTTTATTTCGCTTTACTGGTTGAGATGAAGACTCGGTCCCAGTTCCTGGCCACCTACATTCTCAATTTTCTCTGTAAAATGCTCACAGTTGCTGAGCCCTGATGCATACTATCTTATTTGTGCAGGTAAACCCAAAGACAACCGCTATTGAGAACAAGGAAACAGCAGTTCTGAATATCAGATCTCAGGACTACACTGCTGGCCCGAGCTGAACACCAGGAAGTAGAGCATGAGAAACCCCTTTAAGACTCAGTCCTCATTTTCTAATTTGACATATGTCACTTTTTTTCAGTAATAACTTTATAATGTATTTAGTAATTCAGAGAAATTTTTGTGATGATACATTTACGAATTTATACAGATTTACTAATAGTTAGTGTAGACCTGTATTACACAGTCATTCTTGGCCATTCAAAGTTCTGGCTCTTGTGTCATTGGCCTAATAACAGAGGATGATGCAAACCGAATACAGGATGATGGGCTGCCAATAATGTTCATCTTTTATCCTACTTCATAGGTGCCATCAGCCAAAATGGGTCAGTTGATCGGGAGCACTACTACTATTCTTAGGAGCGCTCATTGACTATAATAGCCCTGAATATATGGCAGTCTAATAAGGCCTTTTTTACCGACCGTTGCCAATTCTTTGTGGGGGACGTTTAAAAGAATTATACTTTGTGGGATACTACCAGGGAAATAAACTGTGGGAAGAGGGGGAATTAAGGAGCATTATATTTTGAGGGGGAACAAATAGCTCAATAGATGGAAGCCTTGCATGTACTTGTATCTACTTCTGGCTGCTTGTGTTGTTACAGATGTAATATTATTCACAGACAGCAAGCTCTACTCCTGTGACAGGAATCTCATTATTTACTTCATGCCTGCATGCATTTACTCTATATTTGCAGCTCAGTGTCCCTGGATCTCCTATAATAGGTTTGCTTGGGCTTTTCTCAGATATTGGTTTGCTATTGGCAGAGTTACATGTAAACAAATCAAAACTAGTTATGATGGATAGGAAGTTTCTTATTCTACACACCCCTGTCTCAGAGACCAATGTAAAATGTGCTACAGTCATGTGATCATTTGCAGCAAAAGACTAATAGAACATCATATACGAAGGATTATGAAAAGTCAGATACCCTTTTACTCGGGTAGGCAACCATCGACACGCCAGCTGTTGTAAAACTACAACTCCCAGCATGCATACTGGCTCTGCTGTTCTTGGAACACCCATGGACGTGAATGGAGCATGTTGGGAGTTGTAGTTTCACAGCAGCTGGAGAGCCGAAGGTAGCTGACCTCTGCTTTACCTGATAGATAATAAGTCCCTTTATCTTCCCTAGCATCCGTAAAGAGTAAGAAAAAGTCAGAGAGTGGGGGAAAAGTGTGTCATTGGAGATTTTTCCTAATGACTTCACAGCTTTGGAGGCAAGTTGACAAAAAATGATGGCATTGCATTTCTTTCTTTTCTTTAACTCTTAAGTAACATTATGTGGCATTACTAATTATGTTTATTGTATTTACAAAGGAAATGGAAACTTTAAAATTTCAGACTATTAAAGAAACTGATAAAGCTTAATTTTATTTTTCAGTTCCACAAGGGGCCTAAATGTGTGATCTCTTTATTGAAAATCAGGTGCCAACTGTATAACATAGCCAACACAATGCAGCGTCTGTGCCTGCTAAATAGCAGTGCCACACTATAATGGCGCTTGGGGTTAACTACCTGCTCAGGGCACCACTATAGTACAGCACTGCAAGTGTGTGGTTTCTGAGTATGAGCCTGCATCAAGTACCATGCTAAAAAGTATAAAAATCAGCATGTACATTGAATCTGCCTCAAACCTTTACCATATAAATATACCCTTATTAAAGTCATGAGCTGCATTCACAATTATGCAATCCACAGGGTTTAAAGGGATTTGGTCACAGGAAGCTCTCTATCATAACTAGCTAGAGTGCATTGTATGAGATATTATACTGAGCTCCATCATACCTTTAGATACACCCCCCCTCCCAAAATAAATAAATAAATAAATTACACTTGAACCTGATATGCAAACTTATAAAATCATCCTTTTCTAGAAAACTGTATATCTATCAGACTATCTAAAGGTCCCCCCACAAAGTACTGGTAGCTACCTATGAAAATTAGAGAGGAGCGACCTGGGGGACGGCGGCTGGTTCTAATCACATAACATGGAGTCTGAACCAGTCTGGAGTCGCAAGGTCCATCTTGACCGAATGCAGAGTAGGTAAGTTAAAGTAAAGTCCCTCTATAAGACCTTTAAGTTCCTTCTTAATGCGTGCACATACTGTAGCTTGCTCTAACTATCTGCATTCTGGAATGAGTATTCTCTACACCAGACACTGCACAGTAAAACCTGCGGTAACAGAATTGCATTATAGGAGCTCAGCAAAGGTCTTAATGAGGTTGTCAAAACAAGGTAACCCTTTCTAAGCCAGAATTGCTGATAGAGAGGCTCCCTTACTGGGGGTCTTAGCCTACATTGTCAGACGTTCAAATCCTTGGTAGACCACAGCTTTTAGCTAGGTTATATTAGGTGATTGTTGGACATTTCAGCAGAACTTCAGAGGTCAACTCGATGGGACAACCTTTTAAAAGACCCATTTGGCAAGTTTGTTGACTGTTTTGTTCTTAAAATACAGGCTGTATGTATTTAGGCATTTCTTTAAAGGTCTTCTCAGCTTTTTACTTCGGTGAAGTAGCTTTTACTTAGGTGTGTAAATTCAGTTAAACAGCTCAATACACTGGGGAAAGTTTTGAAAAAGTGCTAAAAGTGTGGCTCAAATATGTCCCCAAGCAAAGACATCCACAGATGAGAAACGGGTACTTGGTCTTGCGTGAGAGGATCACTAAGCGGATATGTAGGACAGAAGGAATGAATTAAGAGGCAGTGATACTGAGCACGGCCACGTCTATCTGCTCCCAATTATGGGAATGCAGGCAGTAAAAACTCACAACAAGCTACACGCAGCCTATGTATTTACCAGATGTCCTAATATAATGGTAGCAAAAAACGAGGCTCAGCAAAGAGGTGACATGGCATAAAATGCAGCCAATATCTGATTATTTGCGGTAGGTAAACTTCAAAGAATAGACAGTGGAGACCATAGCATCAGGCACAGCACTGGAATTCCTTGCAACGTTTATTCAAGCCTAAAGAAAATCAGCTTGCAAAAGATTTGGAACTCCTAGCGAAAAAAAATAAGGGCTATGTGCATACATATGCCAGATGTGCTGGAGCTCAGGCATGATGGGATGTAAATACATTGAGCAGAGACAACCTTCTCCCCCATGGTGCAAGCTAAGGCTAGAGGTAGGCATATTCTATCATAAAAATTCTAGGGCTTTGTTAATACTCGGGTCATGACCTCTGTTTAGAACACATACTAACAACCTTCAACTTCAAGTTGTTCAACCTTCTTTGCTGCCATAGCAACTGCTCAGACCCAGCAATCTCATCACAAGAGATCCAAGGGGTGGCAGTAAGGCGCGATCTTGGCCCCCCAAGCACCCTGGATGCCATGATTGCGGCATCTGAGGGGTTAAGTTGCCGGCGTCAGAGTGTTTTCCAACTCTGGCAGCTAATCTCAAGTCTCGAGAGTAATGTCGCTAGCGTTATGTATACGTTTCTAAAACGTCAAGAGACCTTTATGGACATTCAGATAACATGATATATTATATTCCATACACATGTAGTATGAGGTTCTTGTAAAACATCTTTAGGATTTGTCTCTACTACACAGACATATTATTACTGATTACTACATGTGCACCTTTAATTGTGAAGCTATTTATATCTGGGCGTAGGCTATCAGCCATACTACAGCACCACCTCTACCTTTTATTTTTACAATTTATTTAGACTGGGAGTGTCCAAGAGTTAAAAAAAAAAAAAAATATATATAAATATACATGCATGAGTGTGTCATTACAATCACTTCCTGTGTGACTCTCTCCTATAAGTAGCCAAAACAGCATGACAAAATGAAAAATTTCACAAGTTTGCATTAATAGGCAGAGATTTTTTACACCCTGCTCATTAGCGACCTTTGCCAATTTGGGTCAGAGCCTCATTAATTACTGAAATGACCACTAAATTTATAGAAAATTCTTCACCTACTACAAACGCAACATTAAATGTGTAAAGAGTTGCCAACACCTCAAGTATATGCTGAAACAAGCATCTTCTGTCCCTAGGCCAACAACAGCACGTATGTCTTATTTCTAGCCAAAAAAGAGCATTCACCCATATTCCTTAGACCTTTACATTTATGCAGAAATCATTTGCATTGGGGCTAAGGCAGCGAACCCCATGCAAAATTCCACAACAGTGTAGTTAAAGGGATCCTATTAGAGATGAGCGAACACAATTCGAAACAGCCGTTTCCAATAGCACGCTCCCATAGCCTTCAAACTTTGTTATGCAAAGACTGGAAACTACAGGAGCCCAGCAGAGAAACCTACATGCGAGTCACGGCAAAGAGCACCAAATTTTGGGTGTTTTTGCTGCCACAGTTTTCAGAGTAACAAGCTGTAGATTTTTTTTTTTTTTTTTCGGCGGATTTTGTGACAGATTTTGTAGCAGCTTGAAATTCTAGAGTGTGAAAACCTAAGCCAGCACTATTATCTTTAATTATTGATAAAATTTTGTATCTCTGGATGTGAACATTCCTGCATGCATCATACAGCTGAAATCCTATACTGAACTTTTACTTCTCTAAGGCTGAGGCCCAACGAGCAAAAGCCAAGCGTGGCTTGAACTGAAGGTAGAGGTATAAGTACTTCCTATATATTTCCCATTCCTTCTGTAGCCATTGCTGGCTACAACTCAAAAAACAAAAACGCAGCAAAATCTGTAACAAAAATAAGCTTCATTTATGGAACATGGGGCCTCAGTTTAAAGGTGAAAAGTGTTTAGTTTAGGGTCCACTGACATCCCAATGTTTTCATATTTGTTTAATGGTTGCGAAAAAACCCAAATATTTGGCCATCTGTTTTTATAGAGATCAGTGTTTTTAAAAGGGGGGGAAAAAAAATATGTCTTTAGATGCTATGTGAATGGAGCCCAAGACAACCAACTGGAAGTGAATCCAGAACTGTGGCTCAGATAGCACCCCTCTCCCCCCCAAAAAAAAAACAAAACAAAAACATACATGTCCTATACCAGTGATGGCGAACCTATGGCACGCGTGCCAGAGAGGGCATGCAGAGCCCTCCATGCTGGCACGCGTGCGGTCGCCCGGATCGCTCACCAACAGGGAATCCAATACAGGATTCCCCGTTGATGAGCGATCACTGCCTTCAGTTGTATGTGCAAATGCACATACAGCTGAAAGCTGTCAGGGTAGGCCGCGGATCGCGCGACCGCGGCCTACACTGGCTGCAGAGTTTGACCTCTGCCCCGACGCGGGCGCGATGACGTCATCAGCGCCGCCAGTGACAAGAAGGTGGATGCCGGCGGCTCTTCAGGGGTGAGTATGAGAGTGGCTCACTGTGTATATGATGTTGGGGGGAGCGCTTATAATACTTGGTGGGGTGTATGATACTGGGGGGGAGTGTATAATACTGGGGGGGCTTATAATACAGGGTGGGGTGTATAATACTGGGGTGGCTTATAATACTGGGGGGTGTACTAAAGAGCATATAATACTGGGGGGGCCTATTTATAAGCACACAATACTGTGTGTGGATGCCACTGTGGAGCATATAATCCTGTGGGGGGGGGGGGGACACCTACTGCGGAGCATATAACACTGGGGGGCTACTGTGGTACTGTGGAGAATATAATATTGTGTGGTGGGCCCACTGCAGAGCATATAATACTGTCTGGGGTCCCCTCACTATTTATATCACACAGTATCTGTTTTATAGCAGACGTGATATTAGTACAGGATGTAAGAACATTGCACGGTCACTATAAAACATCCTGCGCGATGTAAATAGTGAAAATTAATTGTTCAAAGTACCAAATGCCGAGACCTTTACATTTCAGTACAACGTTGTTTGTATTATTGAAAGCTCTGTAAAGCCCCACATGACTGTAATTTTTGGTCAGTAACTGTCCGCAATTGTGGATCCGCATAGTATTAAGTCTATATTGTCGTGTTGGCACTCCGCGAAAATTTTGTGGGTTTTGGGTTGCAGTTTGGGCACTCGGTCTCTAAAAGGTTCGCCATCACTGTCCTATACCATGTCTAATGCATATTAGACAATTCATGCCTAGGCTTTCACGCTATTGATGTGATCTATTGTAAGATGAAAACATCAGACTGTAAAATAACAGAACAACTACTGCAAAAGAGCATCTTCTGTTGGCATCTGTCATCAAGTTCACTACTAAAGATGGACGTTTTTTTCTGTTTGGTTTCAGGTTTTTTTGCCAGAAGAAAAATGCACAGCATGCTGTGGCCACCTTCCATCCGTTTTTGTTAACAGTGAACTTGGTGCTCCATACAAACAAAGGGTTCCCATTTACATCAGCCGTTCTATTTTACAGTCTATTGTTTTGGTCCTCTGATGGATCAAAACAACAGTGGTGTGAAAGGAACCCAAGAATGGGAAGTGTCTAAGGCACATTAAATATGGCACACAGAGCGTATGCCATCTGAATTCTGGTGCCCTTTGCTTAGACAAGACTATCATGATGAGAGCTTTGTACAATAAACTTTCAAGAAAAGGGGGTGGCAAAAGGCAGCGCAGAAAACACGCCAGATTTATTAAATAGTCTGTCGGAAAAATTTCCATGACATCTAGTGTTCCTTTTACAGCCATATTTTCGGTTATTGGAAATATTTGCTCAAAATCAGACACTTCAGTATGACTTTGCATCAGGTTTAGCTTTTAGTTAACTGATCTGTTTTATTTTCGAGTCTTCCTCGGTACATACTCATCAAAACACACAAATGCAAAAGATGGACGGAAATATCAGTCTTCCATAAACTTTTCATAAATTCTGCCATGCCTCCAATGTGCTTGATGTTCATTAGTAGATCACATAAAATGTGTATTTTGTGTAAATGACTCAATATTTCTGTAAATATATAAAAATCAATCTTCAAGGTTCTGGGGCTGCATGAATAGCCATTTTGCAGACTATACACTTCCTTAAGGGTCAGTTCACACGTGAAAACCGCCTAGCTTATTTGTGAGAGGTAAAAAACCTCGGGGAGTTTTCGCTAGGTTTTTTTTTCCTATATGTGCTATAGAAACTGCAGGCGAAAACCGCGCGGTTTTGTGTGCAAAAAACCGCGCGGTTTTGTGTGCAAAAAACCGCGCGGTTTTGTGTGCAAAAAACCGCGCGGTTTTTTACCGCGCGGTTTTCGCCTCCAATTCACTTCTATGCAATTCTTCAGGCGTTTTCCGCCTGAAGAAAGGTCATGTCGCTTCTTCAGGCGGAAAACGCTAGGAGGAAAAAAAAAAGCTAGTGGTCTACATAGACCACCATATTAAAGGAGCGGTTTTTGAAGCGAATTCCGCTGTCAAAAACCTCCCCTTTGCCCACATGTGAACTAGCCCTTAATGGTGTGCAATATTATTTTGTTACTAAGTAAACCAGTCAATAGCTGGCATCTAGCAAAATGCAGAACATTTCTCATACTGCCTGGTCCACCGTGATAAACCTGGTATGACTACTGTCTCATTCAGTTTTATGTAATCTGAGTTTAGGACGGTATTAATATCTCCACTAATGTATCAGCGCCACTACTGCAAACCTTCAATAGAGAACTATTCTTAATCCCAGGGATTATTCCTGCACTATAATGTACTGAGATGAAAACATTTACAAGTGAGAGGCTATATGCAGATCTATTAAAGTAAAACCCTAAGTGTGACATAGCCACAAATTACTAATACTCAAGGAAAAACTGACGGAGAGACATTAAAATGAAAGGACCCTTCCAGAGAGGCACTGTATGTTTAAACTGAAGGATACACCCAAATGCAGGTCCTCCAGAGACCGTAACAGATCCAACAACGCACAGACATTAAGAAAGAGAATATTCCAACTATTTCTAGTCAACAGGTCCAGAAAAGGCGGCCTTTTCCTGTGGAAAACCATCTCTTCCTAAAGGGAAGTCATCATGAAAACAATAGTGCTATATTTGGTAAATGAACCTTTCTATTAAAGGATTATCTTATCTTATTTTCATTCCATTCACAGACTGCTTTAACCATGAAGTAAAAAAAACAAAACATGGCTACGTGCAGGCAACGTGATAAGGCAAAAGAACAGTGTAAAGCTAGCCAGGTACGTCATATGACAGGAGAAGATGAACAGGACATAACCCTTAGGTTAGGACTACTTGGCAACATGGAATCTAATCATTGTCTATATCAGGGGTGGGCAATTAATTTTCCCATGGGGCCGTATAAGAAATTGAAACTATGCTAGAGGGCCGTGCCACGACAAATTTAGCTTCACCCACTTCTATGTTGACTCCGCCCATTCCCAATCATCTTCCCATGTGCCCCCACACAGTACAATCCTCCTACAGTCACCCGTACATTATATGCCCCCACATTGTAATGTTCCCTTCCAACTGCTCCACAGTATTAAGCCCGTCTCCTGGTGCCCCAGTATAAACTGGTGGAAACTAGAGGGGACATGAAGCTGGGACAGCTGGAGGGGGACATTAAACAGTGGGGGTAGTTGGAGGGGGGCAATAAATTGACAGCTGGAGCGGGACATGAAACTGGGGGCAACTAGAGGGGGACATTAAAATCAGGAAGCAGACATTAAACCGTAGGGGTAGCTGGAGGGTGTCATTAAACGGGGGGCAACTAGAGGCAGACAGGTCCCCCTACAGCTTCCTCCATGGTTTAATGTCCCCCCAGTCTAAGTGCCCTCTTCATCTACCCCCAGTTTCATGTCCCCCCCCTCCATTTCTCCCTCAGTTTCATATCCCCCTTTATTTTCCCCATTTCATGTCCCCCCCCTCATCTCTCCCTCAGTTTCATGTCCCCCCCCCCTCCATCTCTCCCTCAGTTTCATGTCCCCCCCCCCCCCTCCATCTGCCATCTCTGCCCTAGTATAACATTCCCCTTCCATCTCTGCCCCTAGGTTGCTAAGACACACACACAGATAGACAGACACATATAGACAGACACATATAGACACACACACACATATATAGACAGACACACATATAGACAGACAGACATATAGACAGACAGACATATAGACAGACAGACATATAGACAGACAGACATATAGACAGACAGACATATAGACAGACAGACATATAGACAGACAGACATATAGACAGACAGACATATAGACACACACACACACACTCTCTCTCTCCCCCCTGCAGCTGTCAGTACTTCATGACACGCTCCACATCTCCATCTTCGGCCGGCACTAAGACACGCCCCCTAGACACGCCTCCCTAGTCAAGCTGTGCGGGCCGGACTGAAACAGTCAGAGGGCCGGATATGGCCCGCGGGCCGGGCTTTGCCCAGGTCTGGTCTATATGGTTTTTCTGCAACAGGCAAACTTCGGAAACACTGACATAAAAAGTCCAAACAAAACTTTGCCATCAGACTACAATGTAAATCGCATGCCCTTGCACCTTGCCTGCAACCTACCTGTGATAGGGCTGGTTTTCTACATCTAACTCACAACTCTAAAATAGTTGCTGACTGGTCTGACTTGTAACACGGAATCTGTCCACTTGCCATACCCCAGTGCTCAATCTGGAATTGAATCTGATATGGGCCATTTAGCCTATACCATGGAACGTTGCCTTGGGTGAAAAAGGATACAATAACAGATAGTATAAAAAAATGCAGCCCATTACAGAGCATGGAATAAAATTTTACTTAAAATGGGAAAAACATTTAAAGGATTAGATTGCACAATGGAAATGACAAGGAAGAGACAGACACAAAAACATTGCAACTGTCTGATATAAGATAGCAATAAAGACACAGATAACACAGCTATCTATACTCATATACACAGCAGGGTCAATATTACAATTTTCAATGTTCAAATTTTAACAGAGCAGTAAAATTGAAGAGATGTAGACAACTGGACATTACTGGCATTGAAAGAACCCAATGCTTATTATAGCCTCTCTGAATAGAATCTCGGGAAGTCTTAACTTGCATTCAGAGAATACACACACCTTGTAAACATGGTCACGTGCTGACTGATCTTGTTGCACCGAGAGTCATGTGGCAGGATCAGTGTTCAGGACAATTACATACACATGTTAAGCCAATTCTGATAGTGTCCTGGCATCCACACTTCACTACGGTATATTTCTAGGTCATGTATCCCTTTTCCTTCAACAATATACTGCAGTGACCAAAGCTAGGGACTTCTATTTGTATTCAATGTTGCTTTCTTATATAGCGTCAACATATTCTACAGATATTGTTAGACATGGTCCCATATAGTGCTCACAATCTAAGTTCCCTATCAGTATGTCTTCTAGAAATTATTCAATAAAAGCACTGCACAACTATAACCAAAGCCAATAGACAATGCTGCGATACTTCAGGCTGCTATGTCACAGTTCTTTCACAATAACATTGCAGAAAGTCATCGCCATAGTCTAAGCTCTCCGTGGCCAAGCTTACAATTTTGAAACAGTTTGACAAATGTGAATAAAGCCTTTCAGACACACACGTATATGAAAATTATGATTTAAACATATGGGGTGAACGCGCGCACACACAGAACAGAATAAACACAGCGTCACAATGTGTGAATGCACTCATAGGATGAAGCAATATATAGCCAGACCCTATCACACACGGACAGATAAACATATCCCTTGGATACAGACAACAGCACTGTTTACATGCCCTGAAGCAGCTACAGAGTGAAAAAAACACAACGTAGGCGATTCACCTGAAAATAGCCCATAAAAAAACCAACCACACTGCAGCTCGAGAAATGATGTGTGGAAAATACATCACATTCTTAGAAGTGCTTTCATTTAGGAATGTATTGGCTACCCTCTACCTATAGCGGGCATGTTGTGCCATCACACACCCTCCTAAGGTTATGACCACACAGCAATACTTGTTAAATCATAAATGCTACACCTGCTCGAAGGTCAACCCAGATGATAAGTGCAAGGAGATAAAGAAATGAGAACATTAACACACGTCCAAGCCTTAAAGGGGTGTCTCACCATGATGACAAGTCAATATGCCCTGTTAGGGTATACAGATGTCACCCACTCTGGACCAGAGTGTAACTCTAAGCACAGATGCCCTCTAGCACTCTGAGTGTATTCAGGCTTTACATCCATTTAAAGGTCTGTATGTAACACAATTTCCACGCCATTTAGATAAAAGCCTCATTGCACATTTTCTCACTATCCAATGGCAGTAGAGAACATCAAGTACAACACCACTCCTAACACTTATGGGGAATGCATAACATAGTAAGTGCATCGAATACTAATCTGTTAGGCGGTATTCACATGTAGAAATTTGACGCTGAATGTGTCAAGTAGAACATTTCTGCACCAGGAAGTTGAAGCAGATATTTCCTGCTTTACAAAAACACACCTGGATTTTGACGTTGAATTTGAAGTGGAATATGCGGGAAGAGTGCCACTGAATTTTGTCTTTATTGGGCAGGGCAAAATGCCGCGGCAAAAGAAAAGATGTATTTTCCACCTCCTATTCATTTTAATGGGAGTTCTCAGACAGAATCTACCTGAAGAATTTGCAGGATGCTTATTGTTTCCCACTAGCTGGGAACCCCCCCAAAAAAATATCTACTACCCCCCATTGAAATACACGGGAGGCAGATTTCATATGAGCAAACATAACTTTGCTTGGGGTTCCTGAAATGTCAAATCTGTTCCTTTCCACTAATAAACAACTACTGTTGTATAGGTATACTTGTAGCACTGTATACGTATATGTTGTATAGGTACAGGCACACCTGTAGCACTGTATACGTATATGTTGTATAGGTACAGGCACACCTGTAGCACTGTATACGTATATGTTGTATAGGTACAGGCACACCTGTAGCACTGTATACGTATATGTTGTATAGGTACAGGAACACCTGTAGCACTGTATACGTATAAGTTGTATAGGTACAGGCACATCTGTAGCGCACTGTATACATATATGTTGTATAGGTACAGGCACACCTGTAGCACACTATATGTATAGGCACACCTGTAGCACACTGTACACGTATATGTTGTATAGGTACAGGCACACCTGTAGCACACTGTACACGTATATGTCGTATAGGTACAGGCACACGTGTAGCACTGTATATGTTGTATAGGTACAGGCACACCTGTAGCACACTATATGTATAGGCACACCTGTAGCACACTGTACATGTATATATTGTATAGGTACAGGCACACCTGAAGCACACTGTACACGTATATGTTGTATAGGTACAGGCACACCTGTAGCACACTGTACACGTATATGTTGTATAGGTACAGGCACACCTGTAGCACTGTATACGTATATGTTGTATAGGTACATGCACACCTGTAGCATACTGTATATATATATGTTGTATAGGTACAGGAACACCTGAAGCACACTGTACACGTATATGTCGTATAGGTACAGGCACACCTGTAGCACACTGTACACGTATATGTTGTATAGGTACAGGCACACCTGTAGCACACTATATGTATAGGCACACCTGTAGCACACTGTACACGTATATGTCGTATAGGTACAGGCACACCTGTAGCACTGTATACGTATATGTTGTATAGGTACAGGCACACCTGTAGCACACTGTACACGTATATGTTGTATAGGTACAGGCACACCTGTAGCACACTGTACACGTATATGTTGTATAGGTACAGGCACACCTGTAGCACTGTATACGTATATGTTGTATAGGTACAGGCACACCTGTAGCACACTGTATACATATATGTTGTATAGGTACAGGAACACCTTAAGCACACTGTACACATATATGTTGTATAGGTACAGGCACACCTGTAGCACACTGTACACGTATATGTTGTATAGGTACAGGCACACTTGAAGCACACTGTACACGTATATGTCGTATAGGTACAGGCACACCTGTAGCACACTGTACACGTATATGTTGTATAGGTACAGGCACACCTGTAGCACACTGTACACGTATATGTTGTATAGGTACAGGCACACCTGTAGCACACTGTACACGTATATGTTGTATAGGTACAGGCACACCTGTAGCACACTGTATACATATATGTTGTATAGGTACAGGCACACCTGTAGCACACTGTACACGTATATGTTGTATAGGTACAGGCACACCTGAAGCACACTGTACACGTATATGTCGTATAGGTACAGGCACACCTGTAGCACACTGTACACGTATATGTTGTATAGGTACAGGCACACCTGTAGCACACTGTACACGTATATGTCGTATAGGTACAGGCACACGTGTAGCACTGTATATGTTGTATAGGTACAGGCACACCTGTAGCACACTATATGTATAGGCACACCTGTAGCACACTGTACATGTATATATTGTATAGGTACAGGCACACCTGAAGCACACTGTACACGTATATGTTGTATAGGTACAGGCACACCTGTAGCACACTGTACACGTATATGTTGTATAGGTACAGGCACACCTGTAGCACTGTATACGTATATGTTGTATAGGTACATGCACACCTGTAGCATACTGTATATATATATGTTGTATAGGTACAGGAACACCTGAAGCACACTGTACACGTATATGTCGTATAGGTACAGGCACACCTGTAGCACACTGTACACGTATATGTTGTATAGGTACAGGCACACCTGTAGCACACTATATGTATAGGCACACCTGTAGCACACTGTACACGTATATGTCGTATAGGTACAGGCACACCTGTAGCACTGTATACGTATATGTTGTATAGGTACAGGCACACCTGTAGCACACTGTACACGTATATGTTGTATAGGTACAGGCACACCTGTAGCACACTGTACACGTATATGTTGTATAGGTACAGGCACACCTGTAGCACTGTATACGTATATGTTGTATAGGTACAGGCACACCTGTAGCACACTGTATACATATATGTTGTATAGGTACAGGAACACCTTAAGCACACTGTACACATATATGTTGTATAGGTACAGGCACACCTGTAGCACACTGTACACGTATATGTTGTATAGGTACAGGCACACTTGAAGCACACTGTACACGTATATGTCGTATAGGTACAGGCACACCTGTAGCACACTGTACACGTATATGTTGTATAGGTACAGGCACACCTGTAGCACACTGTACACGTATATGTTGTATAGGTACAGGCACACCTGTAGCACACTGTACACGTATATGTTGTATAGGTACAGGCACACCTGTAGCACACTGTATACATATATGTTGTATAGGTACAGGCACACCTGTAGCACACTGTACACGTATATGTTGTATAGGTACAGGCACACCTGAAGCACACTGTACACGTATATGTCGTATAGGTACAGGCACACCTGTAGCACACTGTACATGTATATGTTGTATAGGTACAGGCACACCTGTAGCACACTGTACACGTATATGTTGTATAGGTACAGGCACACCTGTAGCACACTGTACACGTATATGTTGTATAGGTACAGGCACACCTGTAGCACACTGTATACATATATGTTGTATAGGTACAGGCACACCTGTAGCACACACTGGACTCGCTGTACACAGGGGCTGACTGACACACCTGGCTGAGCTCTCCACAATCTTGTAGATCAGGTTTCTCAACTTGACTTTTTTTTTCTCAAACAGGCCTAGCACTCTTGAAAAATGTAAAGAAAACAAGTGAAGAAAGAGTTTACTATAGACTTTCAAGCTTAACTGCTTTCAAAACCTGAAGGTGCCATAAATCCCCAAATCCTCCAACAAGTACCACTCACATGGGGTACACAAAGTGGCAATATAGGGAAACTCTTGGCTGTTCCCATTTGTGATGCGGTAGGAACACTTTGGCATGCGATTTTCTTCTTCACTGATGGTGATTTTAGTCAACAACATGGGGGAGGAAGAGAAGTAGTAAGGTAGAGGGGAGTTTGGGAAGTGCCGAATACACCCATAACATGCAATGGAGTATGAGGTCCCATATGTACTCCTTGCATCCTCTGGGCACTATATTACATATCTCTGAGGTATGGCCATCTGCATGAGGCTTTCGATATGAGGGCCAGTAATCTCAGATCTATCCTGCTGTCTGCAGAGCCTTGTTAGGGGTTGTTTGTGTCCACCCTATAGGGCCAGCGTTTAGTTAGGATCAAGAATAGCCAGCAGACTGTCCTATATACATTCAATATAGGTATATAATGGGAAGTTCTGCATCTGACATAGGGTCCTTGTTACTGTGAATGGTATCAGACCCCAAGATATGGTACTGGGCTGCAGGTAGTGCCAAAGTTACCACACAGATAGTGAGCATAGTATAGAGCTTTGCACCTTGCTGATATCCCAACCCCCAATGTAATCTGAGGCTATATGGTAAATATCACACCCAGGAGGAGAGCTGTGGCTGCTATGCACAGACATCACTATCCGCGTACCAGGATGCCGCGAAGTGCCCCTGAATGGCCTGGGTACAAAGCTGTCACCTACACCCCAAGTCCCCAGTACAAAAGCAGAGCACGCAATACATATGGGTGTATGTGAGCCCACCAGGGCTGGGGTCTCCCGTGGAGGGGTCACCGCTCTAGGTACACAACAAAGAGCAGCACCGTACAGGGGTAACCGTAGGGAGGAGCAGCCTCCAGACACGAGGGCGCACTGCACCTGGGCGACCCGCTCTCCCAGGAAGCCAGGAGGAGGGCACAGCGTTCTCGGGACACTAGAGAGGTAACCAGGTGGGAGGAGGCGGGATACGTGGAAACCCCAAAAGCTCCCAAGCAGTGAAGGACGCAATACACGCAGCACGGTACTTACCGACGCAGACGCATAGCACGTCCAGCAGCACATAGACGTTCCTCCGGCCGGGCAGCATCCTCCCCTGCCCGCTCCGGTCCGAGCTTCGGGACCAGACTGATCGAGACAACCACGCCCACCGTGAGTCTCCGGCACGCCCATTAGGTGACGCAGGAGCGGGCACGCCCGCTTTAGGTTAACCCTGAAGTTACTGCCCAGGAACCTTAGAGGAACTATAGACGAGTGCGGCTGCCATGGTACCTTCCACATAGTAACTGGGCTATCCTGAGGCAAGCCATACTACACGACTGCTTTACCGTCACCAGATCTCACTGGGTGAGGACTTTTTGTGCCTTGTTTCTCAATAGCACCTAATGCCCAGCCAGAGGCCAACTTTCTGCATAAGTGAAAGCTGACTCCACCCCCAAACGTTTGTCCAGTGCAGGTATACAGATCCAAAACTCGCCCAGCAGGTCGCTGGATTTTCTCATATGCTTCAGCCCTCCATATTGTACGCCAGACTGTTGCATGTAAGTCTCCATATATTACACAGAAGGGATGTCCACATGTAGGCAAGAGATCTGGAAACAGTCGAAAAAGGGCTGAACATTTCCATATAAACTCCTAAAAGTCAATGGAGGTCATACATAGTGCACTGGGGCAATCACATGGCTGAAGGAAAGGACCCCTTTAAGGAATTCTAGGGACATCTTCATAAACCTTTTATACGTTTCCAGATTTCTGCTGCTGTCCATGAGCAGTAAAGCAATAGGAAGCATGGTGGCTCAGTGGTTAGCGCTGTCGCTTTTCCAGAGCTGGTGTCCTGGGTTTGAATCTGGCCTAGTACAACCTCTGCGTGGAGTTTGCATGTTCTTCCCATGTTTGTGTAGGTTTCCTCTCACACCTCATAGACCCACTAATAGTGACTTTAGAATGTGAGCCCTAATGGGGACAGGGACTTGTAAAGCACTGTGGAATATGTTGGTTTACAAGTAACGCTGGGTTCACACCAGCGCCTGAACTCCGTTTTCAGGTTTCCGTCTTCTGCATGCAGAAGACGGAAACCTGTGAGTGCCGGGGAGCGTTTTATGTACTTTGCGGCGAAACTGTTTTTTTTGTTTTTTTTTTAAACCGGACACAGAGTACTGCATGTCCGACTCTATGTCTGGTTTAAAAAAAACAAAAAACGGTTTCACCGCGGAGCGCGCAAAAAGCTCACCGGCCGGAGACTTTTCAAGCCCATTCAAATGAATGGGTTTGAAACAGGCCGGCAGGTTTCCGTCTCCTGCCCCTGTTTTGTGCAGGAAACGGAAACCTGCAGAAAGGAGACCGGGCGCAGATGTGAACGAGCCCTGCGGCTAGGTTCACACCAGCGTTTGAACTACATTTAGGGTTTCCACCTCCAAATTCACTTGAACAACGCAGAAAGAACAGTCCTGCAAGCAGGGCTTTTTTCTCTGCATTTTTTGGGCGGAAACCCGGAGAACACCATTTAAGCGAATTAGGTTTCTGTTTTTTGGCTCCCCAAGTGGACCTGAACAATGGAAAGCCGAACACTAGTGTGAACCTAGCATAAGATAAATAATAGCCTAGCACATCAAAGTGAGGTGGAGACGCCAGGGCATATAATACTCCCATATAGATTATAGTGGAACTTCTGAAAGCTGTACTCCCACTATCTGCTAGTGATGTCCTAGCCTAAAGATAGGTCTTCAATAGTAAATACGCAGAGAACCTCTTGAATGCTATGACTGATATCTTATCTGTGTGATCCTTGAAGACAAGGACTACATAGATTTTGAATTTCTGTTCTAGTGGGAAAAATGTTACTGTTTATGTACTAGGCAATTAAAGGAGTTGCCCAGAGTAAAAAAAAAAAATTATATTACGCCGGGGAAATAAAAAAAAAATCCCGGCGGCGTCTCGTCCTGTAAACTCAACATATTTTAAGGATCTCAAAAGTATCCCTTGACTACATTATAATGTGTCATTCAGCAAGGGCTGTCTCATACAATACACGCATGCATATCACTTTTTATGCAGTTGTGTTTTTCGGTTGGAGTTTTCGTCACATTTCAATACAGGCAAGTTTAGACAAAACTTTCAGCAGCTTTTCTTAGATGTGTTCTTGTTTTTAGCAAAATACTTGTAGAGCAAAGATAAAGCATAAATGCAGCATATAAAACACACCATACACATAATGAATAAACATAAGTAATGTCAAAAAACTTTTGGAGATGGCAAAGATACTGCAGAGTCCCCTATTACAGAGACGAAACCAGAGTAGCCCCTCTGCTGTTAATGGTTTTGGCCAGCACTCCGCATACAAGAGCCTTCTCTTATCCTGGAGGCAGCAGCTGAATCATATTAATGTGCCTTTATCTAGGGTACAGGAGCCACCCATCAGGCATAAGAGATGCTCAAGCTGGAGATTACTGATATAGTACATATGCCCAAATGTAGCCAATGTGCCAAACAATGTCATTCTCTGAGGCCCCATGGTGGGGGAGCTGATCGCAGTGTACTTTAAAGCCATATTTATCAGCTATTCACAGCTCTCGGGTGTTTTTCTAGGTGCCATAGAATTGTATAGGCTACGTGCATGCTCAACAGTTCTATACAAACTCCTTCTCACTGTAGTCATGCTGGTGACCCCAGCAATCTAACATGTGGATAGATGATTTGTGTGCTTTGTGGAAGAACCTTCAGAATCAAGCAAAAGATGGGAAATTTAGTTGAGATCCTTTTGAAAAACATATGTATAGCCAGGGCTCCGTTTTTAACAAAATTGGACCTCCTATTAATAAGTATTAAAGTATAACTACTACTGGTTCCACCATCTAATAGATCTATTCCTGACATATAAGATAAGATAAGATAAAGATAAGATAATCCTTTAATAGTCCCACCTTGGGGAAATTTCAGCGTGTTACAGCAGCATAGTAATACAGATACAGGATAATACAGAGTAATATGTTACAGACGTAGACACAGATAAGCTGAGAAGAGAAGATATACTAGGAGTCCATGGCAGCTAAGGAAAAACAGAAGAGAAAGAGGAAGACCTCATGGTCATCCTCATAATCATTAGTTCTCTGTGCGGAGAGCTCTTCGTTTGGTCTGATGTAGATTATACAGCCTGGTCGCGGTTGGAAGGAAGGACCTGCGATAGCGCTCCTTCTCACACTTGGGGTGAAGCAGACGGTCGCTTACAGTGCTGCCAAGTCCCATCAGGGTCCCATACATGGGGTGGGATTTGTTCCCCCGCATGGAGGTCACCACAGACAGTATCCTTCTGTCACCCACCACCTGTACTGGGTCCAAGGGGCTCCCCAGGACAGAGCTGGCCCTCCTGATCAGCCTGTCAAGTCTATTTCTGTCCCTGGTTGATATACTGCTTCCCCAGCAGGCCACACCGAAAAAGATGGCTGAGGCAACCACAGAGTTGAAGAAGGCCCTAAGAAGTGTCCCCTGGACTCCGAAGGCCCTCAGCCTCCTGAGCAGGTAGAGTCTGCTGTGGCCCTTTCTGTGCAGCGCCTCCAGGTGATCAGCCCAGTCTAGTTTATTATTGAGGAGCACGCCCAGGTACTTATAGGTCCTGACTATCTCAATACATGTTCCTTGGATCTCCACCGGGGTCGGAGCACCTCTCCGTTTACTAAAGTCCACCACCATCTCCTTGGTCTTCCCAGCATTAATCCTGAGCTGGTTCTGCTGGCACCATTCAACAAAATCCCGGTTTAAGTCTCTGTATTCCCTATCATCGCCATCAGTGATAAGGCCGACTATAGCAGAGTCATCGGAGTACTTCTGTAAGTAACAGCTGGATGAGTTGTGCCTGAAGTCAGCAGTGTACAGTGTGAAGAGGAATGGGGCAAGAACTGTACCTTGAGGTGCCCCCGTACTACAGATCACAGTGTCAGACACACAGTCCTGGGCTCTCACATACTGAGGGCGGTTTGTCAGGTAGTCTAGGATCCAGTTGGACAGGTGATGGTCCACACCACCAAGGTTCAGCTTCTCCCTCAGTAGCCCTGGCTGAATGGTGTTGAACGCACTGGAGAAATCAAAGAACATTATTCTCACAGTGTTCCCGGGTTTCTCCAGGTGAGAGAGAGCTCTGTGAAGAAGGTGGATGATGGCGTCATCTACCCCAATGCCTGGCCGGTAGGCAAACTGGAGGGGGTCCAGAGCGGAGCTCACTAGGGGGCGTAGGTGTGTCAGGACCAGTCTCTCTAGGACCTTCATTAGGTGTGATGTCAGTGCTACAGGTCGGTAGTCATTGTAGCCCATCGGGTTGGGTTTCTTTGGGACTGGTACCACGCAAGATGTTTTCCACAGTTGAGGTACCACCCCCAGCTTCAGGCTCATATTGTACATGTGCGTTATAATACCACACAGCTGGTCACTGCACATTTTAAGAACTCTTGCGCTTATACCATCAGGTCCCCCCGCTTTGTTCGCTCTAATATTCTTCATTTCCTTACACACCTGAGACTCCTGCAGGATCAGATAGTCAGATTGCAGTTGACCGCAGGTCGGTGGGGGTTGGGTCTTGGTGTGTGAGGGGAGGGCGGTTAGCTGACATGCTGGTGGAGGGAGCATTTGCTTGGAGTCGAATCTGTTGAAGAATAGATTAAGCTCGTTAAGCCACTTCCTGTCCCCTACTGTTCGGTGCCTTATCCATTGCAGCCTCCGGCCTTACTATAACTCCTAGGCAGCATCAGGGTTTCTTTTGATTCAGACCTTTCCTTCACCCCCAATATTCAATCACTCGCACTCTCATGTCATCTGCACCTCAAAAAAACATCTCCCGAATACGCCCTTTCCTTACCAGAAATACACTAAAGACTTATTGTTGCCCTGATTCACTCTCGCCTTGACTACTGTAATTCCCTTCTAATCAGTCGTTCCTTTACTAAACTCTCCCCTCTACAATCTATTCTGAATGCAGCGGCCAGGCTCATCTACCAGGCTAGACGCTACAGTGATGCCTCCGGTCTGTGCAGTCGCTACATTGGCTGCCTATTCATAACAGAATACAATATAAACTTATCACCCTCATCCACACGGCTCTCCATAATACTGCATCTCCCTACATTTCCTCCTTCATTTCTGTCTACTGTCCAACCCATACTCTCAGTTCACTCAATGACCTAACACTTACATCCTCTATTATCAGAACCTACCATGGTCGTATACAAGACTTCTCCCACATTGCACCACTTCTCTGGAATGCTCTACCCCAGACAATCAGATTAACTCCCAATTTCTACAGCTTCAAGTCCAAACTAAAGACACATCTTTTCAGACAGGCCTATCACGATTCCTAATGTAAACTCTTCCCTTTAGAATCCGTAAAACAATCCGTCCTCTGTTCAAGCTCCCATATTACTGCACAGGATATGATGCTGTTTCAGACTAACTTCATATATCCAGGCACCATCGGCACATTAAAGGACACGACTGGTGATGACTCATATAGTTTTGTGTTTGTGTAATGATAGTAAACTTTATTACAAAATTGTCTGACCACTGCATTAGTAATGTTACCTCTGATGCCGGCCCTGTTACCTCTTGTGTCACCGCGCCGGTTTTGGAAATCGCAGTGTGTGTGCATGGTGGTTTTTACCGCAAAGTGGGCATGGGATTCGCTAGAATCCCATCCACTTTGCTTGTAATGTAAAACACTGCAATTTTTCCCGCGGCGTTTCCTGTCCCCTGGGGCCTCGGTCTTAGAGTTCAACAGTATAATATAAAACTACTTCTGGGTATCCAATTGGTTATAATTCAAGACCATGTGACCTTATACTTTAACCCCTTAATGACCGGCCCATAGGAAAACTACGTCGGGCAGTCAGGGAAGGATTCCCCGTCAATGCCGACGTAGTTGGAGCAAGTCTTAGCTGTATCTTTCAGCTAAGACCCTGCTCCATAACCCCCCCATCGGAGGGTGCTCCGATGTTTTTTTTTTAACCCCTTCAGTTTCGTGATCAAACATGATCAGGGAACTGAAGCGGTTCCATGATGGTGGCGGCGCTATCGGCAACCCCCGCAGCGAGATCGGGGGGTGCCAATATGCAAAACATGCAGTCTGGGGTCTGGGCAGTGACCCCAGACTGCCTGTGCCCCCGTTACCTTGTTGATCCTGCCCATATACTCAGGAAGCCAAGCGATGCGTCTACATCGCTTGGCTTCCTGTTACAGACTGGAGACACGTGCAGCCTGTGTCTCCAGCCTGTAACATTGATTCAGCAGTGAAATCTTTGCTGAATCAAGTGTCCTAAAAGAGACACATAAAAAAGTGAAAAATAAATAAATAAAGCTTTTGAAAAAAATGAATAAAGTTATAAAGCCCCAAAAATCCCTTTTTCTATAGAAAATGAGTTATGTAAAAAAAACCAAAAAACCTAAAAATTAATAAAAACAATGCATATTTGGTATCGTCACGTCTGTATCAAATCTGTACAATAAAACTGAAATAATATTTAATGTATACGGTAAAAAAAAAAACCCGGAAAAAACCCGCTGGAAGTAGTGATTTTTCGCCATCTTACCTTAGAAAATATGCTATAAAAAGTGATCAAAAAGCCATATACATCCCACAATAGTACCAATAAAAAGCGCAGGTTGTCCCGCAAAAAATAAACCCCCAACCAACACTGTCAACCGGAAAATAAAAATGTTACGCCTCTTAGAAGATGGCGATGCAAAAATCACTGATTTATGTCCTCAAATGTGTTTTTGTTCTGCAGAATTAGTATCGCATAAAAAAATACTATAAATGAGGTATCGCCGTAACCGTACCGACCCGCAGAATAAAGGTCACATGTTACTTATACTATACGCTGCATGGCGCAAAATTTAAAACGGAAAATTCAATGCCAGAATTGATTTTATTTTTTTAAATCCAGCAAAAACAGAGTTAATAAAATGTATTCAATAGATTGTAGGCACCCAAAAATGGTGTCATTACAAAATACATCTCATCCCGCAAACAACAAGCCCTTATATGGCCACGTCACCAGAAAAATAAAGAAAATATAGCATCTACCAATGTGAAGACAAAAACCCGCAAAAGTCGCCAAATCATTAGAATACAACTGGCTGCGGCAGGAAGGGAATATATAAGCTGTGTGAGCGGATATCAGGGGACACCCCAGATTTAGAGCCTATGAGGGAATAGACACCAGAAATGACCCCCAGAGTGACTCCACCAATCATAGGAGCTACTGGGACATAGTAGGGAATGTGGTGTTACCAATGTCCTCTGCACAGCTTATATATTCCCTCTTTGCCATCCGCTGTGCAGTCACGTCTGGGATACTAATACTCACTACACCCCCTGATAAATTCTTTGAGGGGTGCAGTTTTCAAAATGGGGTCACTCCTTTGGGGAATCCATTTTTCTGGTACCTTACAGGCTCTACAAACATGACATGGCGTCCAAATACCAAACATCTGAATCTGTACTCCAAAAGCTGCATAGCGCTCCTTCCCTTCTGCGCCCTGCTGTGCGCCCAAACTGCAACCTATGACACATGTATGACACTGGTGTAACCAGGATAACGGACGTAATGTCATATGTGAGTATTAACTGATATTAGGGCACAGCCAGACACAGAAGGGTTATTGGGTTTTTGGAGCACAGACGGTTTGGTTTTTGGATGCCATGACACTTTTGTAGAGCTGAAACGCCAGTAAAGTGGAATCCCCTGATATGTGACCTTATTTTGTAAACTACACCCCTGAAGGATTTATCCAGGGGTACAACGAGCATTTTTAACCCCCAAGTGTTGCTATAACGTATTATCCATAAATGAATTCGAAGCTGATTGTGAGAGGTAAAAATGCCCATTTTTCCTGGAATACGTCATTTCAGTGCATAATATATTGTGTCCTACTTGTATCAGAGATGAACGCTCTAAAAGCTGTTGTACCCGGGACACCCGTTTACCAGTTTTTGGAGTGTCTCTGCTGACATAAGTTGGGCACAACATATCGGGCACTAAAATGGCGAATCTCTGGAAAAATGTTATTTTTAACTTCTCATTATCAGCTGCGCATTCATTTCTGGAAACTAGATGAATGCAACACTCAAGGGTTAAAAACGCTCACTACGCCACTTGATAAATCCCATCAGTGGGCTAGTGTCCAAAATGTGGTGACATGTCTGCAGTTTCCACTTTATTGGCAATTCAGGGTCTTTGCAAAAGTGACGTCCAAAAACCAAACTGTGCGCCAAAAACCAAAATAGCGCTCCTTCCCTTCTGTGCCCAGCTGTGCCCAAACAGCCGATTCTACCCATATATGGCATTAAGTCCGTTATCCGGGGTACACCAGTGTCATACATGTCGGCATACACTGCCATTTGGGTACACAGCAGGGCCCAGATGTGAAAGAGGGATATGTGCTTTTGGAGTGCAGATTTAAATTGTTGGTGTTTGGACACCACGTCACATTTGCAGAGACCCTAAAATTGCCCCTACAAAATGGGGTCACTTCTTGGGGAATTCCAGTTTACTGGAACCTCCAGGGCTCTGCAAAAACATCATGGCACCCAGAGGGTCCCTCTAAATCTGTCCCCCAAAAGCTAAAAAGCGCAGTGCTCCTTCCCTTCTGAGCCCTGCTGTGTTCCCAAGCAGCAGTTTACACCCACATATATAATTTTTTGCCCCTCGGGATGGCCCACTTAATAGTTTTAGGAGTGCAGGTCTCTGACAACACAAAGAGGGTGCAACGTATGGGGCACCGAAATGGCATATTTCTTTAAAAATTAAAATTTTCATTTTGTACATTAATTTTTGGGAAGCATTTTTAGGCTCAAAATGATAATACGCCTTGATACATTCTTTGAAGGGTGTAGTTTTTAAAATGGGGTCACTTTTGAGGGGTTTCCACAGTATTGATACTTTAGGGGCTCAGCTAATGCGACATGGCACCTGAAAACTATTCCAGCAAAATCTGCCCTCCAAAAGCCAAATAGCTTTCCCATTCTGAGCCCCACCATGTACCCATACAGCAGATTATGGCCACATATGGGGTATTGCCGTGTTCAGGAGAAATTGTGTAACAAACTATGGGGGGCTTTCTCTCTTTTAACCCCTTGTGAAAATGACTTTGGACATAAAGGGACATTTTAGTAATTTTTAACCTAAACATCCCAAGGTTAGTAAAATCTGTGAAACGGCTATAGGGTCAAAATAGTTACTATACTCCTCAATGCATACCTTAAGGGGTCTAGTTTATAAAATGGGGTCATTTATGGAGGTTTTCAATTGTTTTGGTAACTCAAATCTTGTTTGAATGTGCAATGCGCCTGAAATATCTGCAAGCAAAATTTGTGTCTTGAAATCCAGTTTGTGCTCCCATCTTTTTGGGCCCTACCGTGCGTCCGTACATAGGATTAAGGCCACAAAGTGTACATTTTTGAATACGGGAGAAATGGGGTGATATATTTTGGGGTGTTTTTTTCTTTATTTTCATGCCTTGTGTGCAAAAAAACTGCCTTTAAAATGACTCTTTTGTATAAAAAAAATATGAGAATTTTTTGTTTGACACAAATTCTTTTAAAACCTATGGGGTCAAAATACTCACTATACCCCTCAATGAATACCTCAAGGGGTCTAGTTTATAAAATGGTGTCATTTATTGGGGTTTTAAATTGTTTAAATCTTGTTTGAATGCACAAAGGGCCTGAAACATTTAGAAGCAAAAATTATGTCTTGAAATCCAGTTGGTGCTCCCTTCTTTTTGGGCCCTACCGTGCATCCATACATAGAATTAAGGCCACAAAGTGTACATTTTTGAACACAGGAGAAATGGGTCATCTATTTTGGGGTGTTTTTCTTCATTTTCATGTATTAAGTACAAAAAAACTTCCTATAAAATGACACTTTTGTATAAAAAAAATATGAAATTTTTTTGTTTGACGCAAATTTTCTAAAAACTTATGGGGTCAAAGTACTCACTATACCCCTCAATGAATACCTTACGGGGTCTAGTTTATAAAATGGGGTCATTTATGG
Source organism: Leptodactylus fuscus (assembly GCF_031893055.1). NCBI lineage: Eukaryota > Metazoa > Chordata > Amphibia > Anura > Leptodactylidae > Leptodactylus > Leptodactylus fuscus. The sequence goes on from NC_134265.1 coordinate 197,128,562, forward strand.
GGGTTTTCAATTGCTTTGGTAACTGAAATCTTGTTCAAATGTGCAATGGGCCTAAAATATCTGCAAGCAAAATTTGTGTTTTGAAATCCATTTGGCCCTCCCTACCTCTTGGGCCCTACTGTACGTGCGTACATAGGACTAAGGCCACAAAGTGTACATTTTTTAACATGGGAGAAGTGGGGTGATATATTTTGGGGTGTGTTTCTTCTTTTTGATGTGTTGTGTCCAAAAAAAACTGGCTTTAAAATTACACAAATTTGAAGAAAATGAAAATGTATTTTTTTTCATCATTTGTAATAATTCTTGCAAAACAATATTTGTTTGATCAAAATGCTCACTATACCCCTCAAAGAATACCTGAAGGGGTCTAGTTTTACAAATTGGGTCATTTAATGGGAGGTTCTGTCATTATGTCACCTATTCCTGTCTGCAAACATAGCTTGGTACAGGAAAAAATCACATACTCCAAATTTCCAAAATTTGCTTATAAACTTGATAAACTTGTAAATTGTCTAAATTACTCAAATATGCTAAAATTATTTCAAATATGCTTGAAACACAAAAGGAACATTTGGAAGTATATAACTACTAACTTTTTTGCCCTGTATTATTGTGCATATGTGAGATATCGCTGCTGAAAATGGAAAACATTGAAAAAATTTAAAAATTTTCAGCATTTGCGAGTTTTTTAAATAAATTTACCCAACTTATATCAGTCTAATTGTACCTTCTCAGTAAAGTACAACATGTCACGAAAAAAACAATATCAGAATCGCTTGAATGCCTAATACTGTTACAGAATTATTCACTGATAAAGTCACACAGGGCAAATTTCCAAAATTTGGCTTGGTCATTAAGGTCCAAAATAGGCTGGTCTCTAAGGGGTTAATGAAAGGAATACCCATTGGATCTCTTTGTTGGCTGTTTGGCTTTATTTTACTTTCTACTCCCTGTATCACTGTTATTTACATATAGTGAATCTGTGGACAAACTCCATTTCCCATGATTCATCTGCCTGCTCTCACTTTCTGTATTTGTTACTCCTTATGGGGGAGGCTGGGTGAGCTTGCAAATGAAATAATCTCAGCAGCATGTGACCTCAGATGTGGGACTGATTTATTACCTGTGATTTAATTGTAAGGGAGAAAGGAGGGGCACACTTTGTGAGAACAGGCAGATGAATCATGGGAAATGTAGTTTGTCTACAGATTCACTGCATGTAAATAACAGTGATATAAGGAGCAGCAAGTAAAATAAAGTCAGGCGCTGCTGAAGGGAAAAGTGACTATTTAGCACTGCTGCGGAAGTTGTTAGGAGTATTTAGGTTCATTACTTTCTATTTTTCTTACCTGGGGAGTTTTTGGCTGCGCAGTGTCTGGGGTGGCATCCTGGCGCTGCGGGGTTGTCCTGTCGTGAGTATTGGTGCACACCTTCTGACTTGCACGCGCTCACTGCTGGTAGGCAGCTTTATTTCCTGGTTGATTAGTCTGTCCTCCCATTTGCACCTGGGAGGAGTGGTCTCTACTCTGTATTTAAACCCATGCCTCCCATGGTTCTGTGCTGAGTGTCGCTTTTACAGAGCTAGGCCTTAGCAGGAGGAGTAGGTGGTTATCTTGGATAGAGGAAGTTCCGTGGTTGGTTTTTGGGAGGTTTGGGTGAACGAGTTGGTTTGTGTGTTTTCCCTTCTGTGTTCACCAATCCTCCCTCTGTGTATAATTGACTGTGTGAGTGAATTGCCTTATCCTTTGATTTCTACTCAGTTTCCCTGTGTTTGTTTCCTAGTGTAAGGTTCCTTCCCATATTGGTTTGGGGGAATCCTTTCCCACATTTTTCCTGTGTGCTGCTTGTGTTGTTAGTCAGCGCACACCCTTGTCAGTCCCTGTCAGTAGCAGCTTCACTTGTTTGTTAGGGGTGACCCCTTTAGTCTCCAGTCCCTAGAGTTCTTATAGGGCATTCCTTCTCCCACTTCCCTCTAGGCCTACGGTATCAGTGAGAGAGGAGCTGTTGGGGTCAGGCTTAGCCTGAGAACAGCCGACCCACACCCGTGAGGCAGGGACCGGGATAGCTAGTGGGAGTAGTGCAGGGCGAGATTTCCTACTGCTATTCCTTAGCCCCGTTGCAGCTACCTGGACTGACATAACAGAAGTATTTACAGATAATTTTGGAAGATGAATAACCTCTTTAATGTATATAATAGGACATGCATTGAGATAGCCAGGACCTATAAGTACCTGGGTGTGCTCCTCAATAATAAACTAGACTGGGCTGCTGATCACCTGGAGGCGCTGCACAGAAAGGGTCACAGCAGACTCTACCTGCTCAGAAGGCTGAGGGCCTTTGGAGTCCAGGGGCCACTTCTTAAGGCCTTTTTCAACTCTGTGGTTGCTTCAGCCATCTTTTTCGGTGTGGCCTGCTGGGGGAGCAGTATATCAACCAGGGACAGAAATAGACTTGACAGGCTGATCAGGAGGGCCAGCTCTGTCCTGGGGAGCCCCCTGGATCCAGTACAGGAGGTGGGTGACAGAAGGATACTGTCTGTGGTGAGCTCCATGCGAGAGAAGAACTCCCACCCCATGTATGAGACCTTGATGGGACTTGACAGCACTGTAAGTGACCGTCTGCTTCACCCCAAGTGTGAGAAGGAGCGCTATCGCAGGTCTTCCTTCCAACCGCGACCAGACTGTATAATCTACATCAGACCAAGCGAAGATCACCCCGCACAGAAAACTAAATGATTATAATTATGAAGTCTTCCTTCTTTCTCTTCCGTTTTTCCTTAGCTGCTATGGACTCCTAGTATATCTTCTCTTCTCAGCATATGTGTGTCTACGTCTGTAATATATTACTGTGTATTATCCTGTATCTGTATTACTATGCTGCTGTAACATGCTGAAATTTCCCCACTGTGGGACTATTAAAGGATTATCTTATCTTATTAATGTTGTCTTCTTCCTTGAGTTTTGCCGTCTTTACGGAGTTTATCTCCTATGTTTTTTTTTGTCAGGTAATGCAATTATCACTTTCATAGTTTCCGTTATGAATTATTGAACTAGAATAGGATACCACTGTAGTCATTAATAACCACCACTATAGAAAGAGAGGACAGGCGAGCCCAACAAATAAACAATGCGGAAGGGTCAATTTTATGAAAGAAGATAAGTGCATAACCTCTTTAGCATACAGCCTAAAAACACCTAAAGAGGACCTTTAACTCTTGGCATCCTTCAAGAAGTGCTACTCCACTGATTCCGAAGCAGTTGGAATTTTTATTTTAGCCCCACTGTTCTTCAGCAATTGTTGCTGTTAGTCAGCCTCTAATATGCTCATGAGGCTCTGTACTGTCAGCTGGGCGGTCCTTAGCGATCTGCTCTATTCCACGCCCAATTTAGCAGACAGCCCCAGACGACACACCTCACAGTAGAGACCCTAGTCAGCTAAAGTAGGGTTCACACTACCGTTGGATTCTGTTATGAAGGTGTTCGTGTGAAGAGGCCGTTCCTGAAGAAGATGGAGGAGGCACTGGAGAGTTCTCTCATAGCAGTTGCTGTTTAAGCACTGAGGACCGCCCCCAGTGCTGCGAGTGAACTCATTTTCATACCGACATAAATCGGGCTTTATACCGAATGGCGGCGCGGAGAAGACATCTAAAGGTAGGATCCCTTTAAAGGCTATTCAGGCATATGATTATCTAAAATTGCCAAAATCTAATGATAGAGCCCCTTTAAATGATCCATTTAATGGACCAGTTAAAAAAATGGACACACTAGCATTTTTTTATACTGTCCATTTTTTCTTTTGTTTCTGCTCTCTGAGTATGTGCAGAAAACAATGGACAAAAAATAACGTAAAAGTACACAAAGTAACTGATGGCTATCAGTTACTGTCCGTTATAAGTCCATTGCCCATAGACTTCAGTGTTAAAAAAATAACGGATACTTGATGTCTGTCAAGAATCAATTTTTTCAAATGGACACAAAAGTCCTGTGTAGGATTTTTTGTCCGCTGGAAAAAAACGGACTTCTGACGGATTGGGTGTAATGGAAATTTCAACGGATTACTGATGCTAGTGTCAACTAGTGTCCCTTGCTAGAATCTTGTAATGGATAACAGCTACGGACACTACTGACGGAATCCAACGGTAGTGTGAATGCCCCCTTAACAGAAGTGATTGCATAAGAATAGTGGGAAACTGTGTCGGAATCAGTGGAGCTGAACTTATTGAAGAATGTCCCCCCCTTCATCTGCCCCCTGATTTTTGTCCCCCTATCTCTGCCCCCAGTTTCTTGTCCCCCCATCTCTGCCCCCAGTTTCTTGTCCCTCCCTTCATCTGACCCCAGTTTCTTGTCCCCCTATCTCTTCCCCCGGTTTCTTGTCTCCCCTTTCATCGGCCCCCAGTTTCTTGTCCCCCCTATCTCTGCCCCCAGTTTGTTGTCCCCCCATCTCTGCCTCCAGTTTCTTGTCCCCCCATCTCTGCCCCCAGTTTCTTGTCCCCCCTTCATCTGACCCCAGTTTCTTGTTCCCCCTCATCTCTGCCCCCAGTTTCTTGTCCCCCCTTCATCTGACCCCAGTTTCTTGTTCCCCCTCATCTCTGCCCCCAGTTTGTTGGCCCCCCCTTCATCTGCCCCCAGTTTCTTGTCCCCCCCCCTCATCTGCCCCCGGTTTCTTGTCCCCCATCTCTGCTCCCAGCCTCATGCCCCCCCCCACATCGTCCCCCAGTGTAGTTAGACTCACCTTACCACGCTCCACCGCTGCTCTCTCCGCTCGCTTGCTGCATATCAGTGTTGGGCGGCTGGCTGCATGTGGCGTATAGGAGGCAGAGCGAGGGCGTCAGGTTGCCATGACAGCTGGAGCCTCGCTCTGCCTCCCTGGCCTGTCAGGCGTGCGCTTGTATTGCAGCCTAGGCAGGTAGACTGCAATCCAGGCGCCGGTATCATACAGTGCATTGCCGAATACCGGTGCCTGTATTGCAGGGTACCTACCATACGCAGCCAGCCGCCGGACACCTATGTGCAGCGAGCGAGCGGAGAGAGCATCGGGGGAGCGTGGCAAGGTGAGTCCAACTACACTGGGGCCAATGAAGGGGGGGCATGAAGCTGGGACACCCCCTCCCTGGGACACCCCAACCCCCTGTACCCGCTGCACTTACCTGTGGCATGTCGGGTGCAGCAGCCTCCTCCGTCAGAAAGCTGTGTAGGTGGGCTGGGACAGCTGCGGTACCGGGACCATGTGGGCTGCCGCCATCTTCCTCACTGTTTCCCTGCTGAATCGGCACGCCCACCTTCAGCCCCAACCTATGGTGCCGCAGCCCTGGCTCCAGAGCCCGCCCACAGCCTGCCATGCACCAATAGGAGGTGCGTGCACAGACCAGCGCTGGCAGAATGCCAGCTGCTGCAGCCGAGCCCGAAGATTGTTTGGAGGGTCACGGTGGCGATTTGGGGTGAGTGACCCACATTTAAAGTAGCCTACTACCTTTTCCTGGCAAATATGTATGTGTGTGTGTGTGTGTGTGTGTGTGTGTGTGTGTGTGTGTGAAATTTCCCCAAAATCCATTCAGCCGTCTGGCTGTGATTGAGGAACAAACATCCAAACACACAAACATCCAAACTCACAAACTTTCACCTTTATAATATCAATAGGACAATCCAGCTTTATAGGAATCCTGGGTGTAGTACATAGAGATCAGCAGTGTGGTATAGAAGATATCTAAAAAATATAGGACGGTCAGCGCTAATCTGCTTATTAAGCAGATTTATTGTGTAATTTGCAGAATACACTATTAGTACAGTATGTCTTTGGAGTGTGGGAGGAAACCCGTGCAAGCATGGGGAGAACATACAAAAGCCAAACAGATGTTGTCCTAGGCAGGATTCAAATCCAGAACTCCAGTACTAACCACTGAGACACCATGCTACCTCATGACATATTTTTGAATAGTGTGCACCAGAAAGAAAATAAAAATACAACAATCTAGACATTTTTTGAAAAATGTGCTCCATAATGGGCAAGGATTAGAGGTGTCTCACTTATGATGCATTTATGAAACAGCGAAGAGCTTGGAGCTTTTATAAACACTCCATATTTATGAAGGTCTATGACAGATTCATAAATGTGTCTAAAACTACGATTGGGAAAGATAGATAGTATTGATAAATATGCCCCATTGTGTTTCTGGGCTTAGCCACTGTGCTGTCTTATATAAGCAGTATCTAGTGATATCAGATTTTGCCCCCCTGTGGACATCCTGTGTGGTACAATCCATGCTGTTTGAATGATATTAAAGGGGCTCTATCAGCAAAATCATGCTGATAGAGCCCCACATATGCGTGAATAGCCTTTAAAAAGGCTATTCAGGCACCGCTAAAGTTATATTAAACTACCCCCCCCCCACCCCGTTTTAAAATAATACCCTAAAAAAGAATCTGATCTACTTGCGCATCGTGCACTGTGGGCGGGCATTCAGGGTGTGTCTTAATAGTGACATAATAGTGTGTGCAGGGGTGACTAAGGGACATAATAGTCTGTGCAGGGGCGACTAAGGGACATAATACTGTGTGCAGGGGCCACTAAGGGACATAATGGAGCGCACAGGAATGCAGAGGAGGGGGTCGGTCAAGGTCTTCGGCGTCGGTGTCAGTTGGGGGGGGGGCCATGTCAAAAGATCGCCACAGGGCCCCGCCATTCCTGGTTACGCCACTGGCCTTAGCCTTACATCTAGCTCAAGTATTCAGGTGACCAACCTGTTTTCAACACTAATTTATTCAAGACATTTAGTCAAGGAATTTAGCAGGAGCTTGGATAGGTGAAGGATGCGTCTTATGGGAGACTGCTACCTTGATCCCAAAATCCAAGTACAAGCTTTTTAATCGCCATACTGCAAGTTTTGTCCATAATTGGTGGATATTTAGTGATATTATTTACGGTGCCACAAATTTTGCAAAATAATTGGTATATTTAGATTTTAGTAACAATTTTTTATTAACTAATTTGTCCCCAATTTTTATCCAAATTTCTCCATGAAAATGTATTCAAATGCGTCCACAAGTTCTATTATATAATTTGTCAACAAATATTTTTTTAATTTTTATTTAAAACTACATGTAGATAACCTTCCCCATTCACACACTATACACCTAGATAAATACCTTAAAGCGGGCTAGGCAACTACCTTATAGGGCCCCTTGCTGTTTTTTTTTTATATTAGCAGTTACCTGCTGGATTACACCAACAGGTAACAGACGCTATTTACTTACCGATCCCTGCCTACAGCTACCTCTACTCCACATTTAGCATTCCAGGGGTCTGTGTATCACACATCACATGCATTATAAATTAAAAGGACTTTTCAAGTGAAAATTTCCTATATTTTCCCAAATAAATGAAAAACATATTGATCATAATTTACCGCTAAAGCCAGTTGCACACGACCTTGTCCTTCCAGCCGAACGTGAATTGAAGGTACAGGTGGCAAATGGTGGACACGTGGATGTCCTTGATATTTACTTTAATAAGTTAAAATGTTCCAAAGATTACCACAGAAAGTAACACATATCAGATTTGTAAAATGGAGTTGTATCCTTAAAGAAGTACTCTGGAATATGTTATTTATTCATTCACTAGCCTCTGCCTGCGACTTCGTCTGCCGGTTGTTAGCGTTGATAATCTGCCAATATTCAGCAAATTACTGCCGTCGATGGTTTGCCTACTCTGGTGTTTTGGCAGCTCTTAAGCTGTCCAGCTGCTGAACTTGTTCCTCACGTCCTGCCTGTGATTTTTTCGGCATCTCAGCAACTCGCTAGGACGCCATATAATGAGCATGTTGTTGGCATTGATGATCCACCTGCTCCGGCATTTTGGCAGCTGTCAAGCTGGCCTACTGCTGAACTCGTTCTTCGCGCTGTGCCTGTGATTGTCCCGGTAGCTCAATGGGAAGCCATATATTAAACGTGTTGTTGGCATCTCATGCTGATAGAGCCCCACATATGCGTGAATAGCCTTTAAAAAAGCTATTCAGGCACCGTAAATGTTATATTAAACTACCCCCCCCCCCCCCGTTTTAAAATAATACCCTAAAAAAGAATCTGATCTACTTACGCATCGTGCACTGTGGGCGGGCATTCAGGGTGTGTCTTCATCTTCATCCACGCCTCTTCTTCCTCTGATGTCCTTCGGTCCCGTCATCCTCCGGCGCTCGCTCGCGAACATTGATAAAAAAAAATAGCCTGGGCACATGTGCAGTAGCCATAGTAGAAGCCGCATGCTACTGCGCATGCGCCCAGGCCATTTTTTTAAATCAATGTCCGTTCGCGAGCGTCGGAGGAGGACGGGACCGGAGGACATCAGAGGAAGAAGAGGCGTGAATGAAGATGAAGACACACCCTGAATGCCCGCCCAGCGTGCATGATCCGTAAGTAGAGCACTTTCTTTTTTAGGTTATTATCTTAACACCGCGTGTTAAGATAATTATTTGTATTTTTATTTGTAAAAGGGCTAATATTGATAATGTGGACTATTATTTATAAGGTGAACTGCTATTTATGAGAAGATTATTATTAATGGAGGGGCAGAGTCAAAAACAAAAAATGCCTGTGGCAGGAAGGGGTCAAACACCCACAACTGAAATTATTTCCCACTTGGAACTGGTGGCTAGGTGACAAAACCTGCATATGTCAGTCTCCACCTTTTATAAATCTACAGGGAAACAAAACTAATATCATGGTCTATACCAGTGATGGTGAACCTTTTAGAGACTGAGTGCCCAAACTGCAACCCAAAACCCACCAATTTATCACAAAGTGCCGCTCAGTGACGGTGACGCTAAGCCAGTCCAGGACAGCTTGTCCTGGACTGGCTTAAGTAAGCAAAAATGCCGCCCTCCCCGGGGCCCTGGCATAGTGCCGCCTGAAGCGGTCGCTTCAGGTCGCCTCATGGGAGGTGCGGCGCTGGGCTTACCAAGCTTTCAATTATACAAATAACTGTTTTGCACAGAACTGTTTTATAGTGACTGTGCAATGTTGTTATGATCATGATAATATCACGTCTGCTATAAAACAGATACTGTGTGATATAAATAGTGAAGGGGCCCCCACTTTGTCCACTCTGCTCCACTGTGGCTGCTACACAGTACAATCTGCTCCACAGTGGCCCCCACACAGTACAATTTGCTCCACAGATGGGTGCTCACAGAGAGGGATCTAAGTGCCCCCTCCGGCACCCGTGCGATAGGTTCGCCATCATGGGTCTATACCACCAAACCCCCTATAACTAAGATGAAGGAAAACAAAGCTGCATTTACACTTGGTTGTGAGTTATTATGGCTCTCACCTTACTTACTGGACCAGAGGCATTAGAAACTAAATCCTCCATTGGTGAAGCATCTTTTATTCAGCCAGACTGCATTTGTTGTATTTGCAAGATTCCAAAATGTGATTCACAAGAGTGACACGCAGTTTCCATAATAGTGTGGCATGACTCGAGTTTCTCCTCTATTTGGCTTCTTCCACATGGTATTAAGACATTGTCAGGATCTGAGCTATTTATAAAATGGTTGTGTTTTTTGGTGATGTTCGTCTGACGATTTGAGCTGTTGTCCTGTGTTTCTCTTTGCCACTGAGCTGGTGGGATAGTGGTTTATTTATCTGCCACAGTGTCTACTTGAGCTTGCTTTGTGTCTCGATGGATGCGAGCTTCAAGTGAGTGTAATTGTCGTCAACCTATCAGGTCTTTCTGGGGTCTGTAACAGGCTGACTGCTGGCTTCAGTCCTCGCTGGTTTTCATGGTTACCAACTAGGATTCTTAGTCTAGTCTTGAAGGAGAGTTTAGTTGGAGTTGTACGGTTTCTGGAGCTGAATTGGAAGTGGTGTGAGTTTTGTTCTGTGTGAGAGTCTATTCACTGAAAAGAGTAAAATATAACTTTTATTTGTTCATTTAAAATATCACCCAAGTGCTCTTTGTGCAAACATAAAACATAAGACATAGGGTGTTGGAAAGTATGGGCATGATTTGATGCTAAATTTGCCCTCAAATGTATCCAACCCCTCAGTTTCCCATAACACCTGTTGATAACTCAGGTTCAAACCTATTGGTGCTTAAATAGGTCTAGTACATATGGGTTAAATGTAACTATTTTCTGTAGTGGGTGGCAGGGTTGCCGTGTATCAACAAAAACCCTGCAATTATAGATAGACTCAAATACTATCCCCACTGAGATTGTAACACATAGCTCCCAACTCTTATGTGTTGGAGATAATTAAGCCATGTAACAGCAAATAGTTCAACTAGTAGCATACACTCCTTTGTATCATTTGCTACCTAGCTATATGAAACACGGCACAATGGCCATCTATCCCTATCGGTCATCTTAGACCAGGGCTCTCCTCAACGCGTTTCACTAACAGCCCTTCTTAGTTCATCAGGAGGAAATTATGGGAAGGTTGTTTCTGATAGTAATTTGCAGTGAAAACTGCAGTTTACCGCGTCCTTGATGGTAGGTTATTAACTTCCCATATTCAATATAAAATTGTGGGGGAATCCCTAACGCATCCAGAAGTGGGAGGGCTTGCGGTATTTGTCCGTTATTTCTTAGTGGACACTCCTTTGTTTGTCCTTCTTTATTCTGTGTTATTTTGTGTTTTTATATACTTTGTTGGATATTCAATAAATATTTTTGTAATTTTTTAGATTTTGTTTTGTCTCAGATTTCTTTGGTTATTATTCATGATGGTTTTTGAGAATGGTTCAGTATATTTGGGGTATATATTTTTTTGGTTGTAAAAATTTCAGAAAGTCTGGGGTCTTTTCTCCAGTTCAACATTTACCTTGTATACTGCTTGGTCCTTTTGCCCAGCCCTTAATTCATTTATTCATGGAGGAGGACTGGAACCTCCGCTTCAGTCTGCGGGGGTTCCGGTTTCCCTCTAGTGTCGGGTCCAGTGTTTCCGGGGTCAGGGGGGGTCAGCGGTGGGCCGGAGGATATTTAGGCCTCATTCTGGCTCTGGCCCACTGCTGGTTATTCATTTTCCACAGGAATCAGCTCCCTACTGCATTTGTTCCTGCCTCCTATCCCTGAACTCCTGAATGCCTTCTGTATGTGTATGACTCCGGCTTGCTTTACAGATGACCTCTTCTTGATCTCCTGACTTGGCATCTACCTGACCTCCTGTGCATGACCTTTGGCTTTTCCTGACCACTCCTGTCTGACTCCTTTTTTGGCTACTCTGCAAACCTCCTGTGTATGACCTGGCGCTCCTGTGTACGCTTCTGCTTCTCCCTCCTGCTACCACGTGACCTCCTGTGTATCAACTCGGCTTGATCGACTATGTTTTGGTTATCCCTCGAACCTGCAGTGACCTCTGGATTACTGACTTGACCGTTACGACTTCCCTACAGTGCTGTTGCTACCGCCTGGCAAACCTCAGACTTCTGTTCTCCATGCTGACCAGCTCTCCTGATTTTCATCCACTGAGGTTAGTGTCTCTAGGTTTTTCCGAGTCCTCTTTTTACTTGGGGTCCGCTGAGTTTGCAGCGCTCTCTAGGTGGTTGCAGTTCTGGGTCCCAGATTTTACCAAGTCCAACTCCACTATCAGGAGCTCTGGCAAAGAACTCCGGGGGCCTGGTTCCACTCTGGTTAGGAGAGCGTAGTTAAAAAGTTAAAAAGTCTGCCCATAAATTGGTTAAGACAGCACATTGTCCCAAAAAATAAAGAGGCAAATTTATTAAGACTGGCATATAGTACACCAGTTTTAAAAACGTCTGACTTCACACAGAATTTTTTGGTCAGGATATTGAGGCGGAATCCGCCTCAAAATCCACCTCCAAAACACACCTCACCATACAGTCCTATGTAATCCACTTGTAATTGTTTTCTGCTAGCAGTATTTTCTGCAAGCAGAAAAAAGAATCACATGCCCATTCTTCAGGCGGATTCTGCCTGAAAAATCAATGCAAGATAATGGGTGGTGGAGAATCTACCTCACGGTTTTTGGACGCGGAATTTGACGCACTTTTTTGATGCGGAATTTACAAAAACCACCTCAAAAACCATGAGGCGTTTTTAAGAAGATAATGCACGGCCACATTCAAAAAACGCCTCTAAAAAAATGCCTCAAAAATGTGCCAAAAAACACCACACAAATTTTACTAAGTGGATTTTTCCTGACCAAAAAACTGACCAAGAGATTTATGAAGAGGCTGACTAAAAAGGCGGCTCCCATTGAAATCAATGGGAGCAGCTCAGGTCTTTTTTTTCTGGGAGCCGTTTCTTCCGGAAAAAAGAAGCGAGATGCTCATGGTGTAATAGGCCCAATTTCTCTATCATAAACCTAGCTAACCCAAAAACCCTTAATGCATAAAAATAAATACTCCACAACGACTTTATGTGGCTAAAAAATAGGGCGCGATGTTTATTTGTTAAGGGTTACATCAGAATTTATTAGAATGAAATACCAAATCAATCAATTCATGAACCAATAAATAAATAAATAATTAAATAACCAATAAAACCAACTCAATCAATAAAATATATAACCAATAAGCATAAAAAAGCAAATAATCTAGTCCACCCAGCATTAGCTGAGTGACCATTTCCCTATAACCAAAACATTGCGACAATGTACACTTCATCTCATTAAAAAGGGGGGTGGGTGGGCAGGAGCTCCGGTTTCAATAGCTCCTTGAAAAGACTGCTTGACCACGGCGTCCGTTCCTCTTATTTATGTTCAAATTTTCCGCTCTTTTTTACAGCCTTGACCAATCAACAGCTGCCCTGAAGAAATCTGCCCGGTGATGGCGAAGCTTGCCCAGTGATGGAGAAACATCTGCCCGGAGATAGAACCTTCTGGAACTTTCGGTGACGACCACTGTGACCAATTTCAGATGGGGACCCTCTTGGTAAGTACCACTGTAAACCTGAGGAGAAAAGAGGGGGAGAAAAGGGGTGAGAAAACACCAAAACACACCAACAAACACCTCAAAAATCCAAACTAAAATTTAGCTACCTTTCTAAATAATTATGAGCCAATACACCATGTGTCCCCCAGGCGAAATTCCTGGGGGGCCCCTTTACATTCTTCAGGCTGAGTCGCCTCGCGATTCGGCTTGAAGACACACCCTCCTTCTGACTAGGCCAATTCATTGGGCCTAATCCGGAGCAGAGTGCGCGACTGGATGCCGGTGAAGTGCATAGGCTTTCAGTCGCAGCTACCCGGTTTTTGGTCTCTGTCTCAGGTTCCGATTCAAAAAACCCTGTGTGAACTTACCCTAAATCTTATAAATCCTTATAAATCTGTCTGTTGTCTCTGTGCCAAAATAAAAATTTACAACAATTAGGAACTGGTGTAGACTTCCATTGTAACTCACGACAGGAAACTGATGGACGCCTTAATGTCCTCTCTAATCCCTTCCCCAATTTCCCCACATTCGCAAAAAGGCTTTGCACCAAAAGTCCATCCACCTCAATATCATCTATCTATGCCAGTTTTCTAGCATAGAGGGAATGATGTTTTATTAGATGGCTGTTGTATCTGGAATTTTCCTCCCAGTGTCTCCCCATACATATAGTTATTTGTGTGTCAAGAGTCAATCAGTGACAGCAAACAGATCTTGAAATCTGCCTTATGTTAGAAATGTTGTATATTTCAATGATAAAGCTTTATTTACATTACACTAGGGAAATATGGAGATGCCAAATTTACAGGTGTGAAAATGAAGACGACATGCTGAGTAAAGGGGATGTCTCACATAGGGAAAGTGTGGAATGCTTTAAGAAGCTTGGTCCATATGGCGTCTTATCTCTCTGAGACTTGCTGTGTCTTTGACACAATATCATTGAAGTGCAATGTTTTACAGCTATGTGAGATCAGGTAAGGGAAGAATTGGCTTGTTCATGTTCACTGGTATTACTGCACATGGTGTGTAACCACTTTATATCTCATGGAAATAGAATTTCATTGTATCAATACATGACATTATATACAGCAGAAATCATTCAAATGAATGGCGGTTTGCACATATTAGTGTATACAAAGAGGTATGCGTCATGTTCACATCGTCCCTGAAAACTGCCCTCGCTCTGTTACCCTATTCTCACTTTGATGGTAAGGGTTTTCTTGCATACCCCTCTCTGGCTTGCTCTCACCTTCCACCCACCTGGTGTGAACATATTGGCTAGGAAGGATATATGTTAAAAAGAACATGCCACATAGTGAATACAGTGTAATCTAGGTCTCTGTCTACCCATTTCTAGCTCTCTAAGGCAAACACAGTTGAAAATTGTGTCATTGTGACCATGGCATGAGAAATCGGATGGTGAGCAGTGGGCACAAACTGTTAGTATAACCATATACTGCGCTGACATTTGCTTTTATGTATTTTAACATTATACACTCATGGCAGTTATATTGCCAAAAACAATGCCTTTATATAAAAATGACCTTCTTTGGAGGACTTGCAACAGACTTGTTAATTTGAAGAAAAATTTGTGTCAGGGTGTCTTGTTGAAAAGTGATGAAGAAGGCATGGCTTTCCAAAAAAGAAAAGCTGGCAAAAATTATTCCTTTATGGGGGAAGAATGCACATGGAGTAGTAGTAGTATTGGAATAAGCAATGGTGCCATTATGCCAACAGTGTGGGAGCACATGCTGCACCAAGCAGTGACAGGCCACAGAATTTCAAGTATAATTTCTGGTACACAGTCAGTATACGCCTGCCAGTTGAAAGTGATAAAGAATTGAGTGCAGAAAAAGCCACATAAAATGATCCCTTCATGAGAGCACATGCAGCAACAAGGAGTGACAATTTACATAATTGCAAGAAAAATTTGTGACACTGTCTTGCCTGCCAGCCGGAAAACCTGGAACATCTTCCCAACCTGATCATGATGAAGAAGTTGTTGTTATTCTTCTCACTGTTACCTGCTCCAGTTTGGACTGCTCCATACATTAATCATTCACCATATTGCGCTGCTCAAACTGACGCGTAAACATGTGCCACAGCGCTACTCAATGTGTGCTTCACCTCACAGCCTTAAAATGAGGAAGGGGGAGTGGAAGCAATAACTTGCCATGGTGAGGTTGGGGGATGTAACTGGTCCAGTGAGGAGAAACTAGAGGAGGTGGATAAACTACTAGACCAGAGATCAGAAGATTTCTGGTTCATATTCCCTTGGGGGAAAAAATGTAAAAAAAAAAAAATCAAGTGTGTTAAAAAAAATAAACAAATAAAGCACAAAAATACTTTTTCCTATGTAAAATGAATTATTAGGTAACAAAAAAAGTAATTTTTCTTTTATATGTACCAATGTTATTAAAATCTGTGAAACAGCTGAGGCGTCAACATTCTCACTATACGCCTTGATAAATTGCTTGAGACGTACAGTTTCCAAAATGGAATGATTTATAGTGATTTCTAATATATAGGCCTTTAAAATCTCTTTCAGAACTGAACAGAACCTAAAAAACGGGATTGGGAAATTTTCTTTCAAATGTGTTAAATTGCTGTTAGACTTAAAAATCTTCTAACATCGAAAATAGATTCACGGAAGGAGGTAGACAAGCCTTCCTATAGAAATGCTAAAAATGAACTTTTATTATATTCCTTAAAACCATGCAAAAAATAAAACCATACTTCACCAAAAAGTTTTTTCCTCAGGTGAGAAGATATACTCAGGAGAACCTGTGTGTGCCCAAAGCTAACACCACTCTCTCTGTCTCCCTACAAACAACATTGGTGGTCATCACTTCCCATCATAGTCTGTAAGACAGGACCCCTCTATGCGTAGGCTCAACAACAATTCTCCCAACTCTCCCAGGTTCACTGGCCTGCTGCCAAACCAAACGGAGAGGAGAGGGGGTTGGTGGCCGGGTACCTGCTCAGACCAATAACATGGGCGGATTTGCTTCACCATAATCACTATATGGGTCATTGCAGAGGACGCGGCAGAGAGGTTTGCCAGTAGAAGATAGAGGCAGCGCTGCAGAGTTTTCAAGCAGCACAGGTGACGCCCCCAGTGCTGTTTGAGCACAGGAAAACGCACCTAGTGCTGTCTGAAAACACATTAGCACAACAACGAAAACTGGGATATTTATCGAACGGCGGCATGGAGAAAAATTCTAAAGGTAGGAGAAGAATAGTCTTTCTTAAGCATATTCCGACGTGGTGTTTGTGGAAAATGGAATTCTAATGATAGAATCCCTTTAAAAAATGAAATATTCCCCAGATTACAAATACTGCTGCACGTACTGTATGCCCCAAAGTAAAATATTGGTGAAGTATGGTACTTCCTATCCACGGCCAGCTAAAGCTAATATACTTTTAAGGTTTGTGTCCCTTTAAGAGTCTTCTTTATGAGCATGCAAGAATTTCATTAGAGAAGCCAGTGGGTTGTAAGGAAGAATTTAATCATTTTGTTTCTAAAGGTCAAGAGTGAGAAGAAAAGCAGCCAAAGGATTACTCACCCAAGTGAGATCACAAGGAATATCCTTCCCCTGCCTTTCATTACAGGCATTGGCAATAGATTCTTTTACAGACAAATAACAAGTACAACACAAAGGCAGGTTTTGCGCTTTTGTGATGTAATTATTCATCCAGTAAACCTATTTATTTTCCTCTGTTTGCTTTTACTGCATAAGGAAAGGAGACAATGCAAAATGCAATGTGATACCACCATTAGGTTAGACCAGTGGTTCTTAATAGAGATGAGCGAACACTAAAATGTTCGAGGTTCGAAATTCGATTCGAACAGCCGCTCACTGTTCGAGTGTTCGAATGGGTTTCGAACCCCATTATAGTCTATGGGGAACATATACTCGTTAAGGGGGAAACCCAAATCCGTGTTTGGAGGGTCACCAAGTCCACTATGACACCCCAGGAAATGATACCAACACCCTGGAATGACACTGGGACAGCAGGGGAAGCATGTCTGGGGGCATAAAAGTCACTTTATTTCATGGAAATCCCTGTCAGCTTGCGATTTTCGCAAGCTAACTTTTCCCCATAGAAATGCATTGGCCAGTGCTGATTGGCCAGAGTACGGAACTCGACCAATCAGCGCTGGCTCTGCTGGAGGAGGCGGAGTCTAAGATCGCTCCACACCAGTCTCCATTCAGGTCCGACCTTAGACTCCGCCTCCTCCGGCAGAGCCAGCGCTGATTGGCCGAAGGCTGGCCAATGCATTCCTATGCGAATGCAGAGACTTAGCAGTGCTGAGCCAGTTCTGCTCAACTACACATCTGATGCACACTCGGCACTGCTACATCAGATGTAGCAATCTGATGTAGCAGAGCCGAGGGTGCACTAGAACCCCTGTGCAAACTCAGTTCACGCTAATAGAATGCATTGGCCAGCGCTGATTGGCCAATGCATTCTATTAGCCCGATGAAGTAGAGCTGAATGTGTGTGCTAAGCACACACATTCAGCTCTACTTCATCGGGCTAATAGAATGCATTGGCCAGCGCTGATTGGCCAGAGTACGGAACTCGACCAATCAGCGCTGGCTCTGCTGGAGGAGGTGGAGTCTAAGATCGCTCCACACCAGTCTCCATTCTGGTCCGACCTTAGACTCCGCCTCCTCCAGCAGAGCCAGCGCTGATTGGCCGAATTCCGTACTCTGGCCAATGCATTCTATTGGCGTGATGAAGCAGTGCTGAATGTGTGTGTTTAGCTCAACTACACCGGTGGAGTAGTTGAGCTAAGCACACAGATTCAGCTCTGCTTCAATCAGCGCTGGCCAATGCATTCTATTAGCTTGATGAAGCAGAGTGTGCACAAGGGTTCAAGCGCACCCTTGGCTCTGATGTAGCAGAGCCGAGGCTGCACAAGGGTTCAAGCGCACCCTCGGCTCTGATGTAGCAGAGCCGAGGGTGCACTTGAACCCTTGTGCATCCTCGGCTCTGCTACATCAGAGCCGAGGGTGCGCTTGAACCCTTGTGCAGCCTCGGCTCTGCTACATCTGTGCACCCTCGGCTCTGCTACATCAGAGCCGAGGGTGCGCTTGAACCCTTGTGCAGCCTCGGCTCTGCTACATCAGAGCCGAGGGTGCGCTTGAACCCTTGTGCAGCCTCGGCTCTGCTACATCAGAGCCGAGGGTGCGCTTGAACCCTTGTGCACACTCTGCTTCATCAAGCTAATAGAATGCATTGGCCAGCGCTGATTGAAGCAGAGCTGAATCTGTGTGCTTAGCTCAACTACTCCACCGGTGTAGTTGAGCGAAAACACACACATTCAGCACTGCTTCATCACGCCAATACAATGCATTAGCCAGTGCTGATTGGCCA
This sequence comes from Leptodactylus fuscus, assembly GCF_031893055.1. Lineage (NCBI taxonomy): Eukaryota > Metazoa > Chordata > Amphibia > Anura > Leptodactylidae > Leptodactylus > Leptodactylus fuscus. Next base: position 197,146,829 of record NC_134265.1, read on the forward strand.
GAGTACGGAATTCGGCCAATCAGCGCTGGCTTGGCTGGAGGAGGCGGAGTCTAAGGTCAGACCAGAATGGAGACTGGTGTGGAGCAATCTTAGACTCCGCCTCCTCCAGCAGAGCCAGCGCTGATTGGCCGAATTCCGTACTCTGGCCAATCAGCGCTGGCTAATGCATTGTATTGGCGTGATGAAGCAGTGCTGAATGTGTGTGTTTAGCTCAACTACGCCGGTGGAGTAGTTGAACTAAGCACACAGATTCAGCTCTGCTTCAATCAGCAATGGCCAATGCATTCTATTGGCGTGATGAAGCAGTGCTGAATGTGTGTGTTTAGCTCAACTACGCCGGTGGAGTAGTTGAACTAAGCACACAGATTCAGCTCTGCTTCAATCAGCACTGGCCAATGCATTCTATTGGCGTAATGAAGCAGTGCTGAATGTGTGTGTTTAGCTCAACTACGCCAGTGGAGTAGTTGAACTAAGCACACAGATTCAGCTCTGCTTCAATCAGCACTGGCCAATGCATTCTATTGGCGTGATGAAGCAGTGCTGAATGTGTGTGTTTAGCTCAACTACTCCACCGGTGTAGTTGAGCTAAACACACACATTCAGCACTGCTTCATCACGACAATAGAATGCATTGGCCAGCACTGATTGGCCAGAGTACGGAATTCGGCCAATCAGCGCTGGCTCTGCTGGAGGAGGCGGAGTCTAAGTTCGGACCAGAATGGAGACTGGTGTGGAGTGATCTTAGACTCCGCCTCCTCCAGCAGAGCCAGCGCTGATTGGCCAAAGTACGGAATTCGGCCAATCATCGCTGGCCAATGCATCCCTATGGGAAAAAGTTTATCTCACAAAAATCACAATTACACACCCGATAGAGCCCCAAAAAGTTATTTTTAATAACATTCCCCCCTAAATAAAGGTTATCCCTAGCTATCCCTGCCTGTACAGCTATCCCTGTCTCATAGTCACAAAGTTCACATTCTCATATGACCCGGATTTGAAATCCACTATTCGTCTAAAATGGAGGTCACCTGATTTCGTCAGCCAATGACTTTTTCCAATTTTTTTCAATGCCCCCGGTGTCGTAGTTCCTGTCCCACCTCCCCTGCGCTGTTATTGGTGCAAAAAAGGCGCCAGGGAAGGTGGGAGGGGAATCGAATTTTGGCGCACTTTACCACGCGTTGTTCGATTCGATTCGAACATGGCGAACACCCTGATATCCGATCGAACATGTGTTCGATAGAACACTGTTCACTCATCTCTAGTTCTTAACCTTGTTTGAGATACCGAACTCACCAGTTTCATATGCACATTCACCGAACCCTTCTTTAGTGATAAATCAAATATGATTTATTTCCAAATTCAAGACATAGGTATATCTTTTTTAACCGGTACACAAAATGAACCGTGCATAGGGCCTAGGTTTCGATCAAACCCCGGTTAAAGGGGTTGTCCCATCACAAGGATCCTATCTATACTGCTGGTTAATGTGGATGTAAGACTTTTCCTAAATACACGGCTTCAGCAAAACTGCTTTGTTTGTCCACTATCTTACTTTATTCAATTTTTTGTGGCCACAGCCCTGACCTAGCTGCTCCTGAGTCAAATGATGTATCTGCTGCTCTCAGGGGGGAGGGAGGAGGGGCTAAGTGCAGGGAGCCAGCCTGTGTATCTAGCTATTCCTGTGTCTGCACCATGTGACCTAGGTCCTGCACTCAGATAGAGGAGCTGCTTTCATTTCTTCTGTTCTCCCAGTTATCAGGCTAATTCAGTTGTGTTCATTATGGCAGAGACAGGCAGTGTCTGTATGTAACACAGAATGGAGTTGCTGCTGCCTGTACTTCATAGTCCAATGTGGGTGGGCGGAGCTACACGTGAATTTGGGGGTGGAGCTAAACGGCAGGTTGCCTGTGAAACCCCGCCCACCAAATGATGCAAGAAACCAGGAAGAAAGATTTTACAAGAGTGAAGACTGCTGAGTATGTGAGGTGGGAATACCCCTTTAAGAACCACTGGGTTAAAGCCTCACCTAGCAAAAAAAAAAAAAAAAAAATGCTGCATTGCAATTTTTCCTACAGTGTATTTCATTTTTGCTACGTTTTTCTCTGCTTTTTTCTTCCCCAATTAAATCTATAGCGAAGACACTTGCAATTCCGCAGCGAAAATTAATATGCAGCAAAAAGCATCTTTTTCACAGATATTTTTTATTCTGCAATATGTGGATGAGATTAAACAAAATCTCATTCACTTTGCTGGTACTGTAAAATGCTGCGTCTCCGCAACATGAGCCCTTAGCCTTAGGCTAAGGCCCCATGGGACGTCCCGTAGAAATAAAGCGCTGTGGGAAAAACCATGGCGGCAACACATCCCGGTTCTTCCCGTAGCGCTTTAGACAGAAAGTTCGCTTTAGACAGAATTTTCCTCCGCAAACTTTCTGTCTATAAGGGTGCATTCACACGGAGTAACGTGCCGCGTGACCTGGCACGTATACGCTGTGTGAGATTTTGCGGGCCGGCAAAATCACGGCCGCAAAATAACGTGGCGTTTACAATCAAATCACGGCTGCAAAATAACGAGGCGTTTACGATCCACTGAAATCAATGGGAGCGTATACGGCCCGCAAAATCTCACACGGCGTATACATGCCAGGTCACGCGGCACGTTATTCCGTGTGAATGGACCCTAAAACCATAATTGGAGGCCAGAATACAGAGGCTGGCAGGTGACCTGGGAGCACAGGAGCAGTGGAGGTCCAGCAAAGTATTGATCAATTTTTTAAAAATTTTAGGTCATTTTAAAGTTTTCTTCCAAAATTTTAAAAAACCTAGACAATCCCTTTAAAAACTCAGTTAATTTTGTGGGAACTTTTGCTTATCCTAGTGCTCATAATGTTTCTATAATTCTGCATACAGACTGTATGATGTACCATTAATTTCAAGTTCCTATTTGTTTATGTTAATTGTTAAATTCCTATTAATACATTTACTTAATTATTTTCCTGAGATCACACAAAGAAAAAAATTAAAAAAAGAAAAAAAAATTATGTTAATAGCCAATTATATAGGGATATTTTGTAGACTTTTTATTAGAAGCAATTTAGAGTAATAATCAATATAACAACAGTAAATTAAATAAAACAATGTAAAACAAATTCATCTTTCAGGAATACAATAGAACTGAAGTCAATCAGAATTTTCACATAAAAAACAACTAATACTTAATATCATTATTATGTTCATGAAATAAAAATCTATGCCATACTATTAGATATTGCTGAATGCACATGTACTGATGATTTAGGCTAAATGCACACAAACATGGGCAGCAACAGATCTGTGGGAATACGGTACGATAAGATCCGTGTGTTGGCCATGCATCTACCGACCCATCGATTTCAAACAGTGAGCCCAGGCCACAAAATGGACAAGAACATGACCACTCCTGAGTTTTATCCTGGGCTTACTGTCCCCCCTACATGGACCCACATAGGCATTTATATAGGTATATTTGTAGGCATACATAGACATGTGTATGGAGTCATAGAATATAAGGGGTTAGTGTGATAGTTGTGAAGAGCACGGCTAACACACTGTCATAGTGCATAGTGCAGTGTTCACATGAATGAAAGTTGCAATGTATAACAGCTACATGATCCATCTGATCCTGTTTCTCTGGAATTCTCTGGAATTTCTCAGAATTTTTATGTGTGAAGAAGCAGTACCCTCTAGTGGTCATAGCGAGAATACATTTGAATATAGGCTGACTAGTAACGTTATGGTGAAGATAACGTCTATCCTTAGGAAGAGACCACCTTCTCAGGCGTGTGGAGACTTATACAGCCATAGTTGCTCCACTGCAAGGGAACATGGGAAGAATATGCAAATATGTCTCCCAAGATGTAAACAGGCAGACAGTGCCTCTGTTATGCTGCCCTCTATAGCAAGCACCCTGAGCACGCCCTAAGGATAGACGTTATCCATGGGGCATAATACTGTGTGCAGTTGCCACTATGGGGCATAATACTGTGTGCAGTTGCCACTATGGGGCATAATACTGTGTGCAGTTGCCACTATGGGGCATAATGCTGTGTGCAGGGACCACTATGGAGCATAATAGAGCACGCAGAAATGTGGCGGGGGGTCAGTCGGTCGAGGTCTTCTGTGTTGGTCAGGAAGCCCTCCCCCTTCCTGACCAACACAGAAGACCTATGACATAAGTTCGCCATTCCTAGTTAAGCCACTGGTTCGAGCATATCTAAATCTTTTTGAATACTTTCTCTCTCTTCCCTAGTATTAACTATTCCTCCTAACTTTGCATTATCTGCAAATTTTATAAGTTTCCCTAAAATATCATTGTCCAAATCATTAATAACAGTATTAAAAATACTGGGCCCAAAACAGAGCCTTGTGGTACACCGTTTTTAACTTTCCCCCAGCTAGAAGTATAAGCATTTAGGATTACCTGTTGTACCCAATCATTGAGCCAATTATAAGTCCACCTAACTAATTTTTTGTCAATACCATATTTAATGATTTTTTTTAATAAGAATGTTATGCGATACTTTATCGAACGCCTTACTAAAATCCAGATAAAATTCAAAGAAAGAAGTTGTACGTTCCCAAAGAGTACAAAGCAGCATGACAGTTGTAAGTGGAAAAAACATCTTACACATTTCACACCATGAGGATCATAGAGAGCACACCTGAATCATAGTATTTAAATGACCTAACCAGATTTGGCCTTGAACCAGTTAATAGTACAGCCAGAGGAGTTGTTAGACAGAGAACCTTCCACTCCATTCTCATGATGGATACAATCTATCCACATAGGAACTTGAAATAAAGATTGGATTTAGTTTTTACCATGATGTGCCGGCAAGCAGCAGACATCTAGAGGAGGAGCCGGCCCCCCTGAAGGAAGTGATGTCCCATGACCATAAGATCCGGACAGGAAGACAGGTAAGTATGATGGGGTGGGGGGGTTAGTATTAGTGACATTCCCTTTCCGCCCCAGCAATCTGGGTAAATATACATTTTTTGGAAACTAAGTAAGTTAGAAGGTAGTCGGGCGAAGGTGTTTAGCTTAGAGTAGAAATATAATTTTATCCCGAGAACTCCTTTAAATCACCAGGCCCCCTACTCTAATAAATACTATTAAATGATCCCTCACTACACATACTTTATTTAATAACACTCTTACCACAAAAATTAGCCATAATAGAGTCAATGTCACAAACTGAATTCACTGGATCTTGAACCTGGCTTCCTGGCTATTTTCCGCAGCCTTAACCATTATACTATTTGGAATCCTGTTTGTTCTGTGCCTTACCTGGTCTGGTCTCTTCTATTGGAGTGATCGGTTTATGGAGATCACCTGTTCTGTGGCCAATCACAATTTAGCCCGTCCTATATAAACGCACAGCTTACTCCATCCTGTGCCTGATTATTCTGGCTGTCTGCTCCTTGTTGCCCTGAACCTCACCACTACTTTGCTCCTCCTGTGTTCCTGCAATGTCTGACTACGGCTAATATACTACTCCTGTGTACTGAACTTTTCAAACGTTTGACTACGGCTAATCTACTACTCCTGTGTACCGATCTCTGCAAATGTCTGACCACGGTTTCTTCTACTTCTGAGGTACTTATCCTCCATTCATTACTATTTAAGTACTGTACCATTTGCCCCACCATTTGGACTCCAGATCTGATAACTAGCATCGTTACATAATAATCAGGCGCAACATGGAGGCCGGAAGGGGGAGTCTGCTTTGTCACAGCATGCATTCCAGATCTCGGAATAACATAACCTTGTATATAACCTTCAAGGACAATTAAATAAAGTGAAAAGTCAAGTCACTGAATTAGAAGGACAAGTACATGAATTGCGTGCAAATTCTGCTTCTGTCGGTGCCACTTGTCAAGTTTACCGGATACCACTACCAGAAAAATTTGGTGGAAAGAGACACTTGTACCGAGGATTCCTTAATCATTGCCGGATGATTTTTTCTACGCATTCCTCACAGTTCCCTACTGATAGGTCCATAGTTGTGTTCATCATAGCCCTGCTAATAGACGATGCACAAGCATGGGCATCACCTTATTTAGAACAGGATGATGACATTTTGAATAATTCGAAGGACTTTCTTGCAGCAATGAACCTAGTATTTGATGACCCCAATCGTTGTGCCACTGCTGAGGGGGCTCTGCGTGATCTTCGCCAGGGAAGACGCTCTGTTGCAGAATATGCTGCAGAGTTTCGGCGCTGGGCTTCTGATGTTTCCTGGAACACCTCCGCACTAAAATGGCGGTTCTATGGAGGACTTTCTGAATCTGTTAAAGATGAACTTGTTAAAGTAGAACTTCCAGCTGACTTTGAGGAGTATATACGGTTATGTAATGGGCCCTATTTACATACCGATCCTGGTTCCTGCTCACGGCTGCCTGCGGGGATCGGTAAGTAAGACTGTGGGCCCCACAAACACTAATATTATACTCAGGAGTCTTTTCAGACCCCCGAGTATAATGATCGGAGGCCCACAGGAGCAAAGAGAACATAAAAAACATGGTTACTTACCTCTTCGTGCTCCAGGCAGGCTTCGGGCCTATTTGAGTGAGGCAGGCCCGGGTCACGTGACGTGCCATACGTTATTGAAGATGGCCGATATCAACAGGGATTGCATTGGAGCCATGGATAGGTAAGTAACAGTGCTTTTTATGTTTGTATCCTCCCCATGGTTATTATACTCTGGGGTCTGTATGTACATGTTTTTCCACAATGGAGCAATAAAAGTGTGTGCAGGGGCCACTGTGGGGTAATAATAGTGTGTGCAGGGGCCACTGTGGGGCAATAATAGTGTGTGCAGGGGCCACTGTGGGGCAATAATAAGATAAGATAAGATATTCCTTTAATAGTCCCACAATGGGGAAATTTCAGTGATACAGTTTGATAGATGGTACAGTAGTATATAACAAGAGAGAAAAACAGATACAAGCTCATGGCAGATAGAGAAATCCTAGGAATCATAGCAACTAAAAAGGAAATGTTAGGGACATCAAGGGGTCCCCATAATAGAGTATGTTGCTGAGTTCCAAATTAAATATCAGGCCTGAAGTAATTACGCCCATTATCAGGTCTGGAGAAGTCACACACACACAGCTGATGGTGTATCAAGTGAGTTCTAATTTAATGGTGCACAAAGGTGGTTTAAATACAATACAGACAAGAGCAGGTTGGACTATTCTAATAATATAACATAGTTGGCATAAAATGATTGGTTATAAGATAAACCTGGCACATGACTATTGGCTGAGGCCTCATGTAATTTGCATCTTATTATAGCTTAATGGACTTTGTCCTTTAAACAAAGTTTCAAAATACTTATGTGTGAACTAACAGCTCTCACTATGTCTATATGTATATATCATGGAAACAGAGATAAGATGTCATGTTGGTGCTAAATGAGTCTCAGTGACCTCCATATACCATGAAGATAAGAGATATACAAATAGCCAGCTGCGACTTACTTATACAGTTTATGTGTGAAAGGTTACAAGATGACTGAAGAAATACAAAGATGGAGGATTTGACTCTAACAGAAAGAAACATAGACACACTGCAGGATCATTTAGTTCTCTGTGTGGATTGATGACATGAGGAGGGGTCACAGCATGTGGATATAACCAGCAGAAATTTTGCAGAGGTAGGGGACATAGTCAGCTATCATGATAACATGTGGTAGTTCTTGGTAGGTGGTGAGATCTCCTGCTCACAGCTGATAGTTTGGTATCTTACATCAGCACTATTGTCCTTTTAACCACAAAAAATGCCCCAAATGTCCTTCATCACAAGCCCTCCTCCTCCTTCCTTCTTACCAATGTGTTCTACTGCCCCAAAGAAGTCGAAACCATCCAGGTGTACATGGTGCTGCTTTCTTGCCAAGCTTCCATAACTCTTGGGGTAGGTGGGTGATGGTAGGTTCCCAGGCTGTAGCAGAGTCCCACGTGTCCACAGTAGAAGAAAGAAATACCAGTCAGCTGTAGGCATCTTCACACATCAGTAATAGATGCCAAAAAATCATCTCCTTGAAGAAGAAGTCCACACTTCCATGTAGGTTTTCCTCCATGCCGCATGGTGTCCTGGGGGGATGGTAGCAGGCACATGTGCAAACAGGAAACCAGCTGAACCAGGTCTTGTCATTGTCCATGCTTTACAATAGAAAAAAAAGGAACAAAATACTTCACAGGGTCTTCCATTCGATTTATAGTTGCTAATTCATAGTGCTAGTTTTCTTGGTTACAGGATTCTTGAAGATACAGAGAAAAAGAGTGAGAAAGGAAAGATAAAATTTGCTCCCAGCTTGGAGCACTGCATCAAGGCAGCCAGCCACTCAGGGGGCGGAGTCTAAAAAAAAAAAAAAAAAAGTGTGTGCAGGGGCCACTGTGGGGCAATAATAGTGCATGAGGAATGCGCAGGGGGGAGAGGGCGTTCGGTCGGGTCTTCGGCGTCGGTCAGGGGGGCCTCATGTCAAAAGTCACAGGGCCCTGCCATTCCTAATTACGATACTGCGCACACCTGTACTCAGCGCTCCAGACTGTATGTCCAGTGCCTGAAGAAGTCTTTGCTGCTCATGACCACTGAAACTAATCAGAGACCTCAGCTGAGGGGTAGACATACCATTGGTGCAACATGTGTACAGGGGCCCAGGAGCTGAGGGGCCCTCTTCCATCCTAAAGAGGCTTCCTACTGTCTATTAGACTGCATATAACTGCCTGAGCTATTGAATTTCATGGCTCGCAATTACAAATACATTGTTAGAAACACATAAGGGTGATGTTCTGTGATGATATGGAATAAAAGGGGCCTCTGTTCATGCAAAAGGACCCTCTAATGTCTATATCTGTCACTGCCTCAGTGGTCACAGGTAAGGAAATGGTGATGTCACTCTTATATCTGGTCACAAGCATACCTCCCAACCATCCCGGATTCGGCAGGACAATCTTGGATTCCGGGTCGTGTCCCACAGTCCTGTTTGGCAAGTGGTATCTCCCGGATTCAAGTCATCTGTATCCTGAGAAGACACAGATGAGTTGAATACAGCGATGAAGCAGGAGCTTCACCACTGTGCTCCAGTATGCACCGACCCCAGGAGCTGTAGACGCAATGTGAATTCAGCGCATTGTCAGCTTTCCAACAGTATATAGAACTGCCTGTGCCCCGGACCATGAAAGGTCCTCTTTAAAGCAGGAGCTGTCACAGCTCAGCTCCTGCTTTAACGCTGCGCTCCGGCATTTGTAGCCACGATGTGATGACGTCACATCGCGCCTACAACTATGTCTATGAGGGAGAGAGCGGCGGGGGAGCGATCGAAGGTGAGTGTTTGTGTTAAACATTAAGGTGGAACATAATGTAGGGGGCCCATGAAACTGGGGGCAGATGAGGGGGGGAGAATGGCATAACACTGGGGCAAATGAAGGGTGGGGGAGAACGGCATGACAATGGAGCAGATGAAGGGGGGGGAGAACGGCATGACAATGGAGCAGATGAAGTGGGGGAGAACGGCATGACACTGGGGCAGATGAAGGGAGGGAGAACAGCATGACACTGGGGCAAATGAAGGGGGGAAAGAACGGCATGACACTGGGGCAGAGATAGGGGGACATGAAACTGTGGGCAGATGAGGGAGGGGAGAATGGCATGAAACTGGGCAGAGACGGGGGGCCATGAAATTGGGGGGATATGAAACTGGGACAGAGATGGAGGGGGGCATGAAACTAGGGACAGAGATGGAGGGGGGCATGAAATTAGGGGCAGATGAAGGGTGTATATGAAACTAGGGGAGAAATAGAGGGTGGACATATAATTTACGGGTGACTGTAGGAGGATTATACTGTGTGGGAGCACATGAAAAATGAGTGAGAATGGGTGGAGTCAACATAAAACTGGGCAGAGCTTAATTTGCCACGGCGCGCTGCACGCGCCGCACATTTTGTCCCTCTTTCTGCTCTTCTTAAGTTGGGAGGTATGGTTTGGGAATGTTGGGTGACTATAATAGGCTGTACTTTTGTCATTATGAGTTAGAGATATACTATGATATACTTCACAACTGTTATGAATTTATGTTTACATACTATATCAAACTGCTCTTGCAGCAGCTTATCTCACTTTGCTGATAACAGATCTGCCTTTATCTCTCTATGTAAACACACAGCTGTGTACATGCTTTTGCATATTATCTGATGCGCTCTAGCAGTGTTCTCACAAACCTCTTTAATCCAAATGGGCAGTTTGTCCATTTTAAACATGGGAGGGAGAATCTAATGTGTCGCAAAATTCTAAAACGAGAGCTATGAAGGTAGCCAGAAGTCACAGAGTTCTCCTTAAGCGGAGCTCAGGGGGATCATTGACGCCAACAGCACACTCATTATATGGCGACCCAGCAAGCTGCTGAGATGCCAGAACAATCACAGGCAAGGCGCGAGGAACAAGTTCAGTGTTAGGCCAGCTTGACAGCTGCCGAAACACTGGAACAGGCGAACCATCGATGGCAGTAATTTGCTGAATATAGGCGGATCATCGACTCCAACAACACGCAGACGAAGTCGCGGGTAGAGGCTAGTAATATCATAAAGTGGCCTCTATACAGTATAATGTCCCATAGCGCCAAGTTCATACAATATAATGTCCCACAGGACTCCTGCACACACAGTATTATGCCCCATAGTGGCCCCTCCACACACACACACACAGTATTATGCCCCATAGTGGACCACTAATGAACAATTATTATACTCTGGGGTCTTTTCAGACCCTAGAATATAATAATCGTTGATCTGGGGAGGTGGCAAACATAAAAACTAATGTTACCTACTAGAGATGAGCGAACACTATTTGAAAAAGTGGTTTCGGGTAGCACGCTCCCATAGAAATGAATGGACGTAGCCAGCACACGGCATAGTCTGCGTGCCAGCCGCTTCTATTCATTTCTATGGGAGCATGCTATTCGGAACGGCTGTTCCAAATAGTATTTGCTCATCTCTATTACTTACCTCTCCTGGGCTCCAGTGCTCTACCCGCTGCTTTCATCCTTCTTCAATGTTGGTACAGAAGTCACGCCAGTCAGGTGGTGTAGCGCTGCATAATGAGGCCAACCTAGCCCACTTAACGTCTAGGTCATCACCTAAGAGGCCAGAAGACTACTGGGAGTCTCACAGTTTTTTTTTGTGTTTCTCACCTACCTTGCTCTCCGATCATTATAGTCTGGGGTCTGAAAAGACCCCAGAGTATAATTATAGCAGTGTTTGTTGGGGTTTGTGGGCCCGCGGCCTTACTTACCAATTCTGCTCCTGCTCACAGCCCCCTGTTTTACCTTCGGCTCTCTAGGGGGCCCCAGCCAGTGCCGCACCTCCCATGAGGCGACCTGAAGCGAGCGCTTCAGGCGGCATTATGCTAGGGCCTCAGGGAGGGCGGCATTTTTGCTTCCCTAAGCCAGTCCAGGACAAGCTATCCTGGACTGGCTTATCACCGAGCGGTGGTTTGGGGAGGCCACTGGAGCAGCGCTGCTCCGGCAGCCTCCCCTCACGCTCAGGCAGAGAGCAGGCAGTCTCCGGGCCTACTCTCTGCCGGCGAACGGCGCTAAGCCCCGCCCCTTCATTCGGCCACGCCCCCGACCACGCCCCCACTCCGCCCCCTCCTCCCAGCAGTACCGTATTTTTCGGACCCTTCTTTTCCCCAAAAATTTTGGGGAAAAAAAGTGCGTCTTATAGTCCGAAAAATACGGTAGTTGTCGGGTCTGAGCTTAGCTCGGGAACAGCTGAACAACACCCTCAGGCACGGCCTAGTCAGCTGTTGTAGCACTAGGGACAGCTTATCTACCCCGTTTCCCTAGTAGTGCTACCACCATTCCGCTAGTGGAAAAAAAAGCCAGCAGAACCCATTGAAATCAATGGGAGGCTTTTTTTTTCAGCATGAAAAATTCCTCATCATTTTCCTCCGTGTGAATGGACCCTAAGGGGAGGGGAGGCAGGGGTCCATAGGGTGCTGCTGTCATCTACTGGGCAGCAGTGGTCTTTGGGGTGCTGCTGGCATCTAAGGGGGTATTGCTGGCATGGATAGGAGGCAGAGATCCTTAAGGTTCTGCTGGCATCTAAAGGGTTGTGGGTGGAGGCAGTGGTCCTTGTGCTGCCAACCTCTAACGAGGGAAGTGAAATGCACACATATTGCACATATACAGGCATGTAGTAAATGTCTTCATATATGTGTAATGAACAGGTTATATGTGTAGTTTACAGAGGAATCACCATATATTCCTAATATATAGGTACAGTGTTGGCCAAAAGTATTGGCACCCCTGCAATTCTGTCAGATAATACTCATTTTCTTCCAGAAAATTATTGCAATCACAAATTCTTTGGTATTATTATCTTCATTTAATTTGTCTTCAATGGAAAACCACAAAAAGAATTGTCAAAAAGCCAAATTGGATATAATTCCGCAGCAAACATAAAAAAGCGGGTGGACAAAAGTATTGGCACGGTTTGAAAAATCATGTGATGCTTCTCTAATTTGTGTAAACAGCACCTGTTACTTACCTGAAGCACCTAACAGGTGGTGGCAATAACTAAATCACACTTGCAGCCAGTTGAAATGGAATAAAATTGACTCAACCTCTGTTCTCTGTCTTTGTGTGTACCACATTAACAATGGAGAAAAGAAAGAAGACCAAAGAACTGTCTGAGGACTTGAGAAGCAAAATTGTGAGGAAGCATGAGCAATCTCAAGGCTACAAGTCCATCTCCAAAGACCTGAATGTTCCTGTGTCTATCGTGCGCAGTGTCATCAAGAAGTTTAAAGCCCATGGCACTGTGGCTAACCTCCCTAGATGTGGACGGAAAAGAAAAATTGACGATAGGTTTCAATGCAAGATTGTGTGGATGGTGTATAAAGAACCTCGACTAACATCCAAATAAGTTCAAGCTGCCCTGCAGTCCGAGGGTACAACAGTGTCAACCCGTACTATCCGTCGGCGTCTGAATGAAAAGGGACTGTATGGTAGGATACCCAGGAAGACCCCACTTCTTACCTAGAGACATAAAAAAACCAGGCTGGAGTTTGCCAAAACGTACCTGAGAAAGCCATAAACGTTTTGGAAGAATGTTCTCTGGTCAGATGAGAAAAAAGTAGAGCTTTTTGGGAAAAGGCATCAACGTTGAGTTTACAGGAAAAAAAAAGAGGCCTTCAAAGAAAAGAACACGGTCCCTACAGTCAAACATGGCAGAGGTTCCCTGATGTTTTGGGGTTGCTTTGCTGCCTCTGGCACTGGACTGCTTGACTGTGTGCATGGCATTATGAAGTCTGAAGACTACCAACAAATTTTGCAGCATGATGTAGGGCCCAGTGTGAGAAAGCTGGGTCTCCCTCAGAGGTCATGGGTATTCCAGCAGGACAATGACCCAAAACACACTTCAAAAAGCACTAGAAAATGGTTTGAGAGAAAGCACTGGAGACTTCTAAAGTGGCCAGCAATGAGTCCAGACCTGAATCCCATAGAACACCTGTGGAGAGATCTCAAAATGGCAGTTTGGAGAAGGCACCCTTCACATCTCAGGGACTTGGAGCAGTTTGCCAAAGAAGAATGGTCTAAAATTCCAGCAGAGCATTGTAAGAAACTCATTGATGGTTACCGGAAGCGGTTGGTCGAAGTTATTTTGTCTTGTGCTACCAAGTATTAGGCTGAGGGTGGCAATACTTTTGTCCGGCCCATTTTTGGAGTTTTGTGTAAAATGATCAATGATTTGACTTTTTTTTTTTTCATTCTCTTTTGTGTTTTTTCATTGCAAGCAAAAAAAAATGAAGATATTAATACCAAAGAGTTTGTGCTTGCAATCATTTTCTGGAAGAAACTGAGTATTATCTGACAGAATTGCAGGGGTGCCAATACTTTTGGCCAACACTGTATGTAATAAATTCTTTGTGCTTTGTAGAAGCAGAATAAATAGGTTACATGCAGGGGCATAACTTACATACACAGGGCCCCAGAGCAACCTTTTGACTTGGATAACATAGTGCTCCATTTCCTGACCCCCACATGGTATAACACCTCATTTACAGAATTCCACTTATAATTTATGTATACAGGAATGTTTTGTAGATATTGAATGAACAGGTTACTTGTGTAGTTCGCAATGGAATCAACACATACAGTCATGGCCATAAGCGTTGGCACTCCTGAAATTTTTCCAGAAAATTAAATATTTCTTCCAGAAAATTATTACAATTACTAGAGATGAGCGAACACTAAAATGTTCGAGGTTCGAAATCCGATTCGAACAGCCACTCACTGTTTGAGTGTTCAAACGGGTTTCGAACCCCATTATAGTCTATGGGGAACATATGTGGCTGTTTATGTGAAAAGGGCCCACATTATCGATATGGAGTTCTTGGTATCATTGTAACGGTTATGGTGTAACATTGTCCGAAACAGCAAAAAATTTTTTATTGAAAGCACAATTGACATATTTTTAAATAAAATTTTTGCATAAAACAAAATTGTGATTTTTTTTACCCAAATATGTTTTGGACTATTTTCTCTATAATTAGTATCAACGATCTGGGCCCTTTTCACGTAAACAGCCACATATACTCGTTAAGGGGGAAACCCAAATCCGTGTCTGGATGGTCACCAAGTCCACTATGACACCACAGGAAATGATGCCAACACCTCTGGAATGACACTGGGACAGCAGGGGAAGCATGTCTGGGGGCATCTAACACACCAAAGACCCTCTATTACCCCAACATCACAGGCTAACAACTACACACTTTCCACATTCAAAAAAACCTCTATCAAAGTGGGAAAATACCTGGAAACCTTCTTTACTCCCCTAATGGATGGACACAAACCCCAATTTAAGCTCAACAAACAGCAACAACCACCCCTTTAAATCACGTTACCCATGACAACCACGGATGGAATAGACAATGGGAAATCCAAAAGCCCTCACCCTTAACTGTCATTTTGAGTGTGTGTGTGTGTGTGTGTGTGTGTGTGTGTGAGAGAGATGTGGTAAGACCTTCCAAAATTCACTTTTCTAGCCCTTAACATAAGCCCTTCCAAACAAAGTTACAGGACCTTAAGCTGAGCTACCAGCAGAGACTGAGGCCCTTGGCATGAGTAGAGCCTTGCACCAGCAGTGTTTTTGGCCCATGGAGTGAGTAGAGCCTTCAAAATACAGTGCTTTTGGCCCTTGGAGTGAGTAGAGTCTTGCACCAGCAGTGTTTTTGGCCCTTGGAGTGAGTAAAGCCTTGCACCAGCAGAGTGTTAGCCCCTTTAAAACTCTTTGCCCCTAAAACAGTGGTTCCAGAACCATCACTCTCATTGTGTTGGATTGATGAAGTGGATTGGACTGAGGACCCAGACATTGACCTTAATTTTGACTGTCAAATTGATAACATTTTGGCATCAAGTCCTGGGGGTAACTTTGATTTAGAGAACCGCAAAGGGGGAGAATTGGCTGCAACCACTACTAGCGGTAATGGTCCTCTAATATGGGACTCTACATTACCTATACGGGGTTCCGATCAGGTGTTAATTGTCCAAACAACATGCTCCAGTACTTTAGATGTAGATCAGAAACCACTTTCCCTTCCGACACCAGATTTAACTAAGCTTCACCATTATCATCCTGCTGAGATGGAGCCACTAAAGGAAACCTTGCCTTCAAAGGCATGTCCTGGAGCTGCGACTGAGCCAAATGTAAACACAGAGTCCTTTTGAACTGAACAAAATTCACCAGCAGTGTTTTTGGCCCTTAGGGTGAGTTGAGCCTTGCACCAGCGTGTGTCCCATAACATAAGGCGGGCCCTAAGTTCTGCGCTTTGCACAAAAGTTCCACTTGACCACCGACGCGTGGACAAGTGCATGCGGCCAAGGACGTTACATCTCAATCACGGCACACTGGCTGAATGTAGTTGAGGCTGGGACCGGGTCGCAAACTGTGGCGGCCTGCCTTGTCCCCCCATCCAATATTCCTGGCAGGAGTGCTGAAACACCACCCTCCTCCTCCTCCGCCCTTGAATCGACTCCAGCTATTGGCGTGGGAAGACGTCAGCAGGCCGCGATGAAGCTCATCAGCTTGGGGGACAGACAGCACACTGCCTCCGAGGTCAGGGATGCCATGCTGGCTGAGATGGCAATGTGTTTTTCCCTGCTGCACCTGGGGCCAGGCATTTTTGTCATGTGTGATAACGGCAGGAACCTGGTAGCGGCTCTGGAGCTTGCCAGCCTCCAACACGTTCCATCCTTACCCACGTCTAACTTAGTGGTGCAACGTTTTTTGAAAACATAACCAAATGTACACGAGCTACTGGTGAAAATGTGGCGATTGTGCGCCCACTTTCGCAAGTGTACAGGAGCCGCTGCTAGCCTCAAAACACTCCAGCAACGCCTACATCTGCCCGAACACCGGCTGTTGTCTGTCGTCCACACACGCTGAAACCCTACATACAGTGGGGCAAAAAAGTATTTAGTCAGCCACCAATAGTGCAAGTTCCACCACTTAAAAAGATGAGAGGCGTCTGTAATTTACATCATAGGTAGTCCTCAACTATGAGAGACAAAATGAGAAAACAAATCCAGAAAATCACATTGTCTGATGTTGTAAGAATTTATTTGCAAATTATGGTGGAAAATAAGTATTTGGTCAGTAACAAAATTTCATCTCAATACTTTGTTATATATCCTTTGTTGGCAATGACAGAGGTCAAACGTTTTCTGTAAGTCTTCACAAGGTTGGCACACACTGTTGTTGGTATGTTGGCCCATTCCTCCATGCAGATCTCCTCTAGAGCAGTGATGTTTTGGGGCTGTCGCTTGGCAACACGGACTTTCAACTCCCTCCAAAGGTTTTCTATTGGGTTGAGATCTGGAGACTGGCTAGGCCACTCCAGGACCTTGAAATGCTTCTTACAAAGCCACTCCTTCGTTGCCCTGGCGGTGTGCTTTGGATCTTTGTCATGTTGAAAGACCCAGCCACGTTTCATCTTCAATGCCCTTGCTGATGGAAGGAGGTTTGCACTCAAAATCTCACGATACATGGCCCCATTCATTCTTTCATGTACCCGGATCAGTCGTCCTGGCCCCTTTGCAGAGAAACAGCCCCAAAGCATGATGTTTCCACCCCCATGCTTTACAGTAGGTATGGTGTTTGATGGATGCAACTCAGTATTCTTTTTCCTCCAAACACGAAAAGTTGTGTTTCTACCAAACAGTTCCAGTTTGGTTTCATCAGACCATAGGACATTCTCCCAATACTCTTCTGGATCATCCAAATGCTCTCTAGCAAACTTCAGATGGGCCCGGACATGTACTGGCTTAAGCAGTGGGACACGTCTGGCACTGCAGGATCTGAGTCCCTGGCGGCGTAGTGTGTTACTGATGGTAGGCTTTGTTACATTGGTCCCAGCTCTCTGCAGTTCATTCACTAGGTCCCCCCGCGTGGTTCTGGGATTTTTGCTCACCGTTCTTGTGATCATTTTGACCCCACGGGGTGAGATTTTGCGTGGAGCCCCAGATCGAGGGAGATTATCAGTGGTCTTGTATGTCTTCCATTTTCTAATTATTGCTCCCACAGTTAATTTCTCCAATCCAAACTGGTTGCCTATTGCAGATTCAGTCTTCCCAGCCTGGTGCAGGGCTACAATTTTGTTTCTGGTGTCCTTTGACAGCTCTTTGGTCTTCACCATAGTGGAGTTTGGAGTCTGACTGTTTGAGGGTGTGCACAGGTGTCTTTTTATCCTGATAACAAGTTTAAACAGGTGCCATTACTACAGGTAATGAGTGGAGGAAAGAGGAGACTCTTAAAGAAGAAGTTACAGGTCTGTGAGAGCCAGAAATCTTGATTGTTTGTAGGTGACCAAATACTTATTTTCCACCATAATTTGCAAATAAATTCTTACAAAATCAGACAATGTGATTTTCTGGATTTGTTTTCTCATTTTGTCTCTCATAGTTGAGGTCACCTATAATGTAAATTACAGACGCCTCTCATCTTTTTAAGTGGTGGAACTTGCACTATTGGTGACTGACTAAATACTTTTTTGCCCCACTGTACCATATCTTGACCAGAGTGTGTGAGCTGCACAGACCTTTGATGGAGTTCCATCTACAAAACCCAAGGGTTCCTCAAAGTCAACTCCCTCAGTTTCTGCACCATGAGTTTCCAGGGGTGGCAGAGTTATGGCTAGAGGCAGAGGCATGGATAGGGGTGATGTCTAGGGGCAAAAGCAGTGTGGATGTGGAGGCAAGCTAAGCAGCAAAAACTGGGGATACAAGCATAGGCATGGACTGGGGTGATGTCTAGGCAGTGTGGATTTGGAGGCAAGCTAAGCAGCAAAAACTAGGGATACAAGCAGAGGCATGGACTGGGGTAATGTCTAGGGGCAAAAGCAGTGTGGATGTGGAGGCAAGCTAAGCAGCAAAAATGGGGGATACAAGCTGAGGCATGGACTGGGGTGATGTCTAGAGGCAAAAGCAGTGTGGATGTTAAGGCAAGCTAAGCAGCAAAAACTGGAGATACAAGCTGAGGCATGGATTGGGGTGATGTGTAGGGGCAAAAGCAGTTTGGATGTGGAGGTAAGATAAGCAGGGAAAAAGGTGGCTAGAGGCAGAGGCATGTCCAGAGTCACAGGACAGCTGCTTGACAGAAGCTATGCCTGAGCCAGCCAGGCCTGAGCCAGCAAGGCCCAAGATGCTCTCTTTTCTAGCCTCCTTAGAAAAATTCCCCCATCGAGGCCACGTTCCTCGATGGGGGAGATAATTTGTAAATGTGTAGGTTGAGGACAAACTGAGTGTGGTTTGCACACTTTGCAATGCTAAACTGAGTAGGGGCTTCAAAAAGAGCAACTTTACCACCTCTGTCATGTGCCGTCAGTTGTAAAGCAAGCACTGGGCTCAGTGGGTGACAGCAAGCACAGGATAATCGTCGTCTGGCATTGTGGCCACTGCCTCTCACACTGTTGACAGTGTTGGCGCTGCAGTCCAGACCACCATACAGGTCCCCTCCAAATCTAACTGTGACGCTTTGGGGAGTTCACCCTCATCCTCCCTTTTTCCTGCCACTTCTCCTTTTGCCTGCGCCATCATGCGCCTCTTCCCAGCAACTCCCCATCTTCCAGGCCTTTCATTCCAGACTAAAGTACAGCGCAACCCACCCACATGCCCAAGGCTTCAACTGCCTCATCTTAAAACTTCTGGCCCAGGAGATGTTGGCGTCCCGGCTTGTGGACACTCTGCCCTTTTTGGGCCTGCTGGCTCCTGCGCCACCTCACTGTGCCGTCCACACCAGCACTTTTCCCCAAACATGAGGCGGTCCCTAAGTTCAGCGCTTTGCACAAAGTTCCACGTGACCACCTACGCATGGACAAGTGCATGCGGACAGGGACGCTACCTTTCAATCTTGGCACAGTGGTTGAATGTACTTGAGGCGGGGACTGGGTCGAAAAATGTGGTGGACTGACTTGTCTCCCCACACAACATTCCTGGGAGGAGGGCTGAAACACCACCCTCCTCCTCCGCCATTAAGTGGACCCCAGCTACGAGCTGGAAACGCTGCAACACTGGCGTGGGGAGACGTCAGCAGGCCCTGCAGAAGCTCATCAGCTTTGGGGCCAGACAGCACACTGCCTACAAAGTGAGTCATGCCATCCTCGATGACACGGCAATGTGGTTCTTGCCACTGCACCTGGGCCCAGGCATGTTGTCATGTGTGATAATGGCCGTAACCTGGGATTGGCTCTGTAGCTTGGCAGCCTGCAACATGTTCCATGCCTGGGCACGTTTTTAACTCAGTGCTGCAACGCTTTTTAAAAAAGTCCCCCAATGTTCCCGAGCTACTGGTGAAAGTGCTGCGCTTGTGCAGATAGTTTTGAAAGACTATTGTAGCCTCTGCTAGCCTCTATGCACTCCTACAACGCCAGAATCTGCCCGAACAACGGCTGTTGTGCGACGTCTCCACACTGCTGGAACTAAACATATCATCTCTTGAGCAGAGTGTGTGAGTAGCACAGACCTTTGATGCAGTTCCAACTGCAAAACCCTAGGGTTCGTCAAAGTCAGCTCCCTCAGTTGCTCAACCATGAGTGGCCATGGGTGGCAGACTTATGTGAAATCCTATCCCATCCATTGCAGTGGACACGAAAGATTAGCATGCGCTCATCACAACTCCGGATATGGCAGCTGCATTAAGCAGGGTGCAGGGTACAACACAGACCAGGCTCGAGCACCAGGAACAGGTGTTAGAAATACTGCAGCATCCGCCATTTCCTTCCAATTTTGTGGTTGTGGACCCGCCACCGACGTTTCTGGACCTCAGTGAGGATGATGAGACACAGTTGCCATCAGGGAAAGCTGTGGTTATGTGCGGTTTGCAGTAAGGAAACATTGCGCAATTGGAAGAGGAGTTGGTGGATGACGAGGCCACCGACCCCACATGGACAGGGGTGATGTCTAGGGGCTAAAGCAGTGTAGATGTGGAGGGAAGCTAACTCAACAAAAAATCTGGGTAGAAACAGAGGCATAAACTGGGGTGATGTTTAGGGGCGAAAGCAGTGTAGATGTGGAGAGAAGCTAATTCAACAAAATAACAGGGTAGAAGCAGAGGCATAAACTGGGTTGATGTTTAGGGGCGAAAGCAGTGTAGATGTGGAGGGAAGCTAAGCAGCAAAAACAGTGGGTAGAGGCAAAGGCATGCAAAACTCTACCCTGTTGGAAGACTTATTCCTAGGTCTGGGACACGTTAATGGCCCCCCTGGACAAATTACCGCCACTCAGGGGCCTAGTGTCACCAGGAGGGACAAGTATAGGCGCATGTTGTGGGAGTACCTGGCCAACCCCAGCTCTGTCCTCTCCAATCCCTCTGTGCCCTACACTTATTTTCTCATAAGTTTTTCTGCAATACACATGTCCTGTGAAGTTCCCTTGGGATCTCAGAGGAGTTGGCCTCAGTGCTGTTCATCTGAGTTCCCTTGGCAATTTGCTGTAAGAGAACCCTGGACCAACCTACTCTAGGCAGCTAGCATAGCATCTAGCATGGCCTGCACCATCATGCACCTCTTCCCAGCCACTCCCCATCTCCCTGACATTTCATTGCAGGCAGAAGTACAGCGCAAGCCACCCACATGCCCAAGCCTTTAATGGCCTCATCTCAAAACTGCTGGCCCTGGAGATGTTGGCGTTTAGGCTTCTGGATACCCAGGTCTTCCATTACCAGATGGCAGCTGGGGCACCTCCCTATGCTGGGCCTAGCCGTTTTACTTCTCTTGGTGTGCTGTCCCTGCCTTGCACCTGCATGTGTCCCATAACATCAGTCGGGCCCAGAGCTCTGCGCTTTGCTGCAAGGTCCACTTGACCACCGACACATGGACAAGCGCCTGTGGTCAGGGATGCTGCTTATCTTGAATGACAGGCAGGGTGAATGTAGTGGAGTCTGGTCCCGGGGTGCAAACTGGGGTGGCCCATCTCCTCTCCCAGCCCAAAATTCATGGCAGGAGTTCACTGAAAGCCTACTACGCTGCAACCTCCACCCCAGCTACTAGCGGCAAACGCTGTAACACTGGCATGGGTAGATGTCAGCAGGACGTGCTGAAGCTCATCAGCTTGGGGGACAGACAGCACACTGCCTCCGAGGTCAGGGATGCCATCCTGCCTGAGATGGCAATGTTTCTTTCCCTGCCACACCTGGGGCCTGGCATTTTTGCGCCTGTGATAATGGCCGGAAACTGGTAGCAGATCTGGAGCTTGCCAGACTCAAACACGGTCCACACATGGCCCACGTTTTCAACTTGTTGGTGCAATGGTTCTTTGAAACCTACATCATTGTGCCTGATATACTGGTCAAAGTGTGGCCATTTTCGTAAGTGAGAAGTAGCCTCTGCTAGGCAGAAAACATTCAGAGCACACTCCTCTCATCTTCGCACCGTTGGCTGGCGGAGGAAGACGAGGGGGATGAAGTGGCATCTGTTGTCCCTGTCCCACACGAGGCTTGAGGGTGCACTTCAGTGCATCCCATTGCTTCACCACAGATGGTGTGAAGAGGAGTGGAAAAATGGAGGAAATGGAAAGTGACCCTTACAGTTGGGGGCAGCAAAGTCATGCCAAGTAACACACTGGCACACATGGCTGACTTGATGTCTGGTTGCTTTTCAAGAGTCAAACGGATACTTCACATCATGGAGAGCAAACAATACTGGATTTTTGCAAGCCTTAAACCCCGGTATAGGTCTAATGTCTGTTCCTTTGTTATATTAGGGGAGAGGAAAAAAAAAATTGCTAAAATGATGGGTTTAGCGTACATAGTCTGACAATTAATGTGTATCCCACTTAGTGTTGGTGGGGTTACACACCGTCACAACCTGGCTAAAGCTTCTATAGCTGTTAATAAAGTCTACGTACCGTATATACTCGAGTATAAGCCGAATTTTTCAGCCCATTTTTTGTGCTGAAAAAGCCTCCCTCGGCTTATACTCGAGTTTTTTTTGTTTTTTTTTAGGAGGGTGGTAATAGGAGCACTGCACCCTGGTCTATGACCAGCCACAATATCAATGTATAGAATCTCACATAAAATAGTGCAAAAAAAAAAAAAAATTTACAAAAAATAAAGGTTCTTAATCCCTCCTTTCCCTAGAATACATACAAAAAAAAGAAAATGACTGTAAGACACATACACATCAGGTATCCCTGTGTCTGACAGTGCCCAGTCTACTGAATATAGGGGATCTGCAGTGCTCCTATTCTGTCAGGAAGGGGGTAATAGGAGCACTGCACCCTATATTCAGCCAGGCTAAATTCCAAGTGGGGGAAGAAAAAACTCAGTCCTCAAGCTCAGGAAAGGAGCAGACAGACAACCAAAACACCCCCTCGCCTTCCCCAGCAACTACTGCACCCAAAAACTCCATTTTAATTTTTTTAATTTTCCAGTAGCTGCTGCATTCCCCCCCCCCCTTATACTCGAGTATATACGGTAACTTTACAGTATCCAAAAAGAGAGCTGGTACCGACAGAGAGCAGGACAAATGTCAACAAAAGCTGTGAGCTCTGAACACCCACAGTGACTTTGGCGTCATTATAAGGGAGCGGGTAGTAACAAATAACTTGGCAGTGCCTAAAGCCCAACAAGCTTACAACTATATTTAGATTAAGATACACAAATGTCACTTTTTAGGAGCATGTCATGAGACAAGCTGATAAGATCTTCCTTTGTGCAGTGCTATTTTAAAGTTAATAGCTGCCTTGATTTTAGTTAAGAACAAGGTGCAGACAGATTAGAACATGTTGTCTT